>NC_141699.1:839920119-841276737 GCF_964263255.1 Lissotriton vulgaris | reverse complement strand
AATCAATGGTAACACAAAATGTAAATTAAGAGATTCCCGACAACATTTTATTAGAAGTTTTATTAAATTATGAAAAAGAATCAGAAGAATAAATTTATATTTAATAATCAAAAATTGTTCGAGCCAATATTCATTTTTATATGTAATTCATCAAGTAGATCAAAAATGTTTAAAATATAAAGTGAGACTTATAGTATACTGTCCAACTTTATTGTGTTACATAGAAAGTTTGCTCATAGTTACTTCCTTCCTCCCACTATATTATATCCAATGTGTATTTAACATCTCTTTATCATCTCCTGCCACAATGTTGTTTCTGCTTTCCTGACAAACCATGTTATGAATTCCATATACCACAATAACTTCTGTAACAACATGCAAGATATCTACAAAGGAAACGGTGTATATTAAATTATAGACTCTGCATTGATACCTACATGTTGGTACTTAAATAAAAAAAATAAAAAAACTACAAAAAGAACAATTAATAAACATACAGTTTTTAAAAGTGATTCTTTTTTCCCCATAGTAGGCTCCCCGGTGCGCTCTCCGGTGCGCGTACCGGGCGCTACCCCCGCGAAAATCGAAAAAAAAACCCCGCGGGGCCCTTTAATGGCTCCCACATCAAACCTAGGGGGTCAGGGGGGGTCTACCCTGCCCCCTTATAGTCAATTCCCCCCTTTGTTTTTGCCACCTCGTGTGTCTCGATTTTACCGAGACACAAGATGGCAGCCGCTCCGGACTGTTTAGAATGTTTACAGACACCCGAGAGCCAATCAGCTTTCTGCGCGCAAGTCGCGTGGCGCGTCCGGTACGCGCCCCGGTACGCGTACCGGGGCGCGGCTCTAGATATATATATTTTTTTAACCTAAATTACTAAAAATCCACTGGAGCACATATCTTGAGACATAGCAAAGGCACAACGGGCTACCAGTCCCTACAATTTTGCCAAGTTTGGTGTAAATCCATTCAGCCGTTCGGGCTAAAAGTGAAATCGACCGCCCTATGGAAATTAACATGGGGAAACGTGTTTTGGGACCCCCCTTTTATCTCGACCCCCGCTTGACGAATCCCCCCCCAAACTTTCAGGGAAGGACCGGGGTGCCGCGAGGCCATTTTTCTGGAAATTTTCAGGCAGATTCGTCAACCGGCGCCAAAGTTATTCCAAATAGAATTTTGAGATTTAACATTGAAAAAAATCCTAACTATAACTACCTACTGGCGACCGCCAGTAGGTAATATATGTATATATATTACCTACTGGCGATAGCCAGTAGGTATATATAGTTAGGATTTTTTCTCTATGGAACTTTTGAAAATTCTATGTCTAATAACTTTTGGCGTTTGTGGACGGAATCGGCTGAAATTTTCAGGAAAATGGCACATTTTGTTTCTGAGCAGCCCCTGAAAATTTGGGGGGGTTCCGTCAAGGGGGGGCCGAGAAAAAAGGGGGGTCCCAAAATGCGTTTTTCCCATTCATTTTTCCATAGGGCCTTTGGCCTCACTTTTAGCTCGAACGGCTGAATGGATTTGCACGAAACTTGGCAAAATTGTAGGGACTGTTAGCCCGATGTGCCTTTGCTGGGTCTCAATATATGTGCTCCAGTGGATTTCGAGAAATTAGCATTTAAAAAAACAGATATATCTGTGACAGCGTCCCGGGTAGCGCTCCAGATCGCGTACTTTTCGCGTAACGGAGCTTTGCAAAGCGAAGCTGATTGGCTCTCCGGTGTCTGTCAACATTCTAAACAGTCCGGTGCGGCCACCATCTTGTCTCTCGGTAGGATCGAGAGACAAGAGGAGGAGAAAAACGAAGGGGGAATTTAATGAAAGGGGGCAAGGTAGACCCCTCTTGACCCCCTAGGAATGATGTTGGGGTTATTAAAGGGTCCCGTGGGGCAAATAAAAAAAATTTGATTTTTCGTGGTAGAAGCGCTTCTCGGTTCGCGAATCGGGTCGCAAACTGGTAGTGAAACGTGAATTCGCCATTTTGTGTTTTGATGGAGGAAAAGCAATGTGAGTATTGGGTATAAGGGGGTATGGGAGACGTATCCTGACCCCCTATATTTTCTGAGGGTGGTTGAGGAGGCTCATATATGTTGATACTTGTCTTCCAGCGGTTGCGCGTGAGCGTTTTTTCTTTTTTTTTTTGCCGCTTGACTTCTGTTAACGTTCGATTCGAAGGAAATTAGGAAGTGTTGATCGCCATTTTGACACTGCGAGTAAATATATTGTTAAAAATAATTGTTATAAATTAATCCGTATTGATAAACATTGTCTGCGCCATCTTGCTTTTTTCCAATGCCACACTTTTGTCGTGCACGGCAGCCATTTTAGATGCCTTGACCAGACCCACTCTCTGCTAAGCATGAGCGGATTTTGCGGATTGGCAATCCGCGAATTTGCGGATTTGCAAACTCGCAATCCGCAAAATCCGCGAATTCCCGCGAATTTGCGGATTTTTTTTTTTTTTGTGTTCGCCCGTGTTTCTGCCAGTTCGCGAGGGTTTTTACAATTTCGCAATTTGCGAACTTACCTGTCGGGTCGCAAGTTTTGCGAACTTGTTGTTTCTACGTGTCCAACCTGTTTGGGACACTCTTCTTCATCACTGCCACTCTCTGTCACCACTGCCACTCTCTGACTACTCATGCCACCCTCTGGCCCACCCATGCCACCCTCTGTTTCATCACCACACCCTCTGGTTGTCCAGTGTACATTATTTTTGGCAAAGCAAAGCACACCTTCCCTGCCTCAAGTGACCTGAATTAATTTGGGGCTGATTAATGTGTCACAGAATATTTTTTTAGCTGGCACCTGCTTCCTTAGTGCGCCCTGATTAGTGATCTTTTGCACTTGCTAAGTGCTTTCATTGTTGCAAAATTAGTTACAACACCTGCCCTGCCCCAACTGACAATAATGAATTAGGGGCTGATTAATGGATTTTAACTTCCAGCCTGGCTCCTGCTTGTCTCCCTTAGCTGTAATTCAGGACCTTTGTGGCATATGTGTAACTATTCTGAGGTTCAGAGCAGGGTCACATAATAGTTGCAACTGGCAACTGAACTCTGGAGGGGCCCCTCAGGAAGCACTACAGGAAATGGCTACTAATGATGAGCCTGAACTTTTGAACCTGGTAAGTAGTTACTTTCAGTTTTGCTAAAATCGTATTTCTGCAATTTCGCACTTATTCGCGGGGCGCGAACTCACGCGAACAGTGCGAGCAGTGCGAGCAAAATCCGCTGCTCGCGGATTTGCGGATTTTTCAGGAAATTCGCAAATCTCGCGGATTGCGGATTTCCCGAAAATCCGCAAAATCCGCGAGCGGAACGGATTTTCCGCCCATGCCTACTCTCTGCACGCCGCCGATCCTCAGCATGGCTCCCCACCCTCGCAAGCATCTCCCCCACGCACTGGTCACCCCTGCTCTCTCTCTCATGTATGGGCCATAAACTTCCCCCATCTGCGCTGCTCTTCCCTGAGTATCACACCCTGTGCCCGCCCGACACCTCCCTTTCACCCTATTCACTACCGCACCCTCTGACACTCCTCTTCCTCTGTGTCTGATTGTCCAGGCCGGTCCCAGGCTATCACCTAGCCCTGCGGATGTAGTTTATGGCCCCAACTGTAAAGAATCACCCCTGTTCAAAGGAGTTACAGTAGATCAAGGTCGCCACCTCATGAGATCCGTCACACCACACGCGTTCCTACTATCTGATAACGATCCTGTATTGTGATTGGGGAGGGGATTCTCACTGTAAGGGTGTGTGGGACCGAGCCTGAAGCGGAAGATTCCAGGGATGCCTTTTTGTACATCAAAGACTTCACAATTATGTGTCACATTAAAAATATATAGCACTCCAACAAAGTTGTAGGATTATAACACTTTAATAACTTATAAATATATACAACGCTCCAACAAAGTAAACATGTTAAAAAAAACTTTTTAAACAACTATTTATATGACATTGCTTTAACCAGGATAGACAAAGAAATGACACAGTGATGTAAAAGTTTCTGAAAGAAATGCCAAGAACGTCCCATGTGAAAGTGCAATTTTTTTCTTTTCCTTCTCATGAAAAGAAAGTTAATGCCAGGTTTGTTACCTGCTTCATCTGCAAAAAAAAAAACTCTCGAGAGGGACCGAAAAAAAATATAGCTATGGTAATCATACCATGCATCGGCACATGGAGAGGTGGCACCTTCCTAATTATTCTAAAGCACAACTTCGAGATTTGGTGGATAACCCCCGACCGGCAAAAACATCCTTCAATGACTTAGCAATAAGTGAGTCAGAGGCAAGGGAAACGGTCCCAAATCTGCAAAAGAACTTTGGGCAGATGAGATTGACTTGTTTAGCATGTGGAAAATTAATTTCATGCGGAGAGATGAGTATTACTTTAATAAATAGATCATATGAAAATCATCAATGTCCAAAACGTCCTAGAAAGTAATTTTTGTCATTTTTGAGGAAGAGAGATAACCTACAGTGGTACGGGGTCGTTTTCGTTCGTACTAGGGGGGGCCAGGTGACATTCCTTCGGGGTGGCTTAGGGGCATTTAAAACAACTTCCCTGATACAGGTAGCATATAAAGTAGAGGCTAAATACCAGGATCTTTATCGATTGCTTAATGCTGTACAAAAATGAAAAACACATACAACAAACCTGGACCATTCATATTTTCAATGTTTCTGCGTACTATACTTTTTAACCCTTAACTAATTGAGCTGCTTCATTTCACCTGCTTTAAAAAAAAAAAAATCGGAAACAGTGGCCATTTCATACGGGCCTACAACCCGTGGGCCGGCCACGGAGCAGGCTGGAACTGTAAATGGGGGGGGGTATTTATTTGTGGAAAACATAACAGAGTCAGTGGTCGTTGATTTCATAGTAAAAAGTGCGACAAGTGCAACAAAATCATATCGATAATTCATTGTGAGCAAGTACCATTAGTGTCGAAAATTCCAACCTTCAATAATAAATACAGTAATCAATGATGCATTAGAACTTAATATCAATTCATTGTTCGAACGTGTAATCAGTCTTATCCCATATCAATTCATGTGGTAAAAACTGCATACATATCTCATGATATCAAGGCTGAGCAATCGGGGCACAACAAGGAGTTGAGAGTTTCATTTGTACCGGCGCCATTTTGGGTGAGGTCAGGAAGGTCCAAGTATAGTCAAAATGTCTCCACCAACTCGTGGTTGGACCGGGACCTCTATCGGCAGTCCAAAAGTTTTCGTTGAAGGGTAGCAAAGGGGACTGGTGACATGAACCATCAGTGAAAGTGGGGTGGGAGGAAACAATCTCTTCTACCGGGTCATACTGGTGTCCCACCGGAACTGATCAAGTTGGTAGTCTTGCAGGATTTTGATCATTTCAAGACTGAGGCCGGCGCCGGCATGAGCGCGCCGACGTCCCTCGGATACGTCGTGGTCGTTCCGTGGGTGATCATGGCAGTCATTTCTCATCGGGGGTCGGGGGCCCCCGTGGCTCCTATAGAATCTTCAAAGTTGAGGAGAACGTTTCTGGACGCAGGACTCATTTTCAGGCTGAACTGAAAAGCGTCGTTGTACCGCAAAAGTAACCGAGACCCCCGCTGGGTGAGCGGAGCATCATTGCCTCGCAATAGTGGACGAGACCTTTTGTCGGGTGAGTGCAGCGCCGCTGCATCGCAAGAGTGGAGGAACCCTTTTGTTGGGTGAGTGGAGCGTTGGGGGTGCAGCTGAGGGGCCCCCACCTGTGGGCGTGGGAGAGGCTCGTTCGCGCCGCCTCTCCCTCCCAGCGCACCCCACACCGACACCTGACGTTGATATCCGTGATGTCCGGACCAGGCGATAAGACGGGGGGGTCGGAGGCAGAGGCAAGACATCCCCCCGTGGCCTGCAGGGCGCCGCTTCAGGCCCGAACGGGGAGCTCATATCAAGCACACGTGGGAAGCAGTTCAGCGAGCCCGTCTAGAAGAACACCCTCCGGCCTGGCGGACTGAAACTTCATGGACTCACGCCAGGAATTCAAGGCAGCGAGCACGTCGTCAAGTGTAGGAAAACCTTTACAGTATTCAGCAGACGCGTCGTGCGGTAGGCCAGTGTCCCCGTCAACGAGTCCAGGATACAGGGTGCTGGCCGCCATTTTGTCAGGCGTTGATATCCGTGATGTCCGGACCAGGCGATAAGAGGGGGGGGTCGGAGGTAGAGGCAAGACATCCCCCCGTGGCCTGCAGGGCACCAGAAGAGAAAGGGAGGACTAGCACATTCCGGGACGACCATCCCACGACTTCTCCGGCTGATGGCGGCTAGTCGGGCCCAGCCCTGCACGTGTCGAGGCCTCATCTTCCGGATAGGCGTAACCGTGGACCTGTTGCACTTCGGGAGTTTCCGGAATGGGGGTAGGTATCTGCTGATTTGTATCTATTTCATGTTACCGTTATTGGGCGTGGCGGGCGGTAGGACAGACATGCTTGGAGCAGTGGGGGGGTGGCGGAGGTTAGCTACCTCGTGGCTGACGTAACGTCAAGCTTGGCTTCTCTCACCACTTCCATGTTTCTTATTTCTAGCGAAGTCAAAAACTCATCAGTGGCCTACTGATTTTGTTCGATTTCTTTCCCTTCTTTTTCAAGTGTGTTTCATTGTAAAGTTTCTGTTTAACAGGATACAGTTTTTACTTCGTATTTTACATATGTCTTTTTTATTAGGGGTACTCTCCGGTTGAGCCAGATGATGTACCTCTAATAAATGGTCCGGTGGAACTAGTTTCTCAATCAGTGGGGAGTAGATGGGCATGACAGATTACAACGGGGGACAAAGGTCCGCATTACCCACCCTTCACTACTTGCAAAGACTAGACAGAATATTTCTATTCCACGTTATTTGCAAACAGAGAATACCTCGTTAGAACTATTCCTTGAACAATAAATGTCCAGCCAATCAATCAATCAGTGGGGAGAAAAACAGGCATGACGGATTACAACGGGGGACAAAAGTCCGCATTACCTATCCTTCACTATCTGCAAAGGGAGACAGAATATTCCTATTCTTCTCTGTTTGTAGACAGGGAATATCTCATAGAGCAATAATCAATAAAAAATTAACAACTTTAAGGTAAATACTCACAATATGACTACTCAACGAAGTTAAAAAATAACGTATATAGGTACTTGAGAGGTTTTCGGTGGCAGATAATCTACAATATACACTTGTACATATGAGTCTGATACAGGGCGGATCTCTGTATAACTATGGATAATTATATATTAGGATGGCATACAAAGCTCCCAACCTTCTTACTTTTTCTCTTAAAGGGTTTCAAATTGGGTACAAATATTAGGCTGTGCTCTAGAGGTTGACGGTGTTGCTCCACTGGTACTCGGGCCTTCTCATGAAGCAGAAGGAGCCGCTCTCAATTTCCTTAACTCTTCCCTTGCAAAGTTGACCGTATTCTTAGTCTGCAACTGCTTCAGCATACTTGCAGTTCCACACAAGTCCTTTTTATTGGGGTCTCCTCTTGAAAGCAGTCTTGCATATGCGGCAAGTAACTTTTCTTGCATTCACCTTTTTTAAGACTTGTGAAAATTAATTTCAAAACATTCAATAAATACAGTGTTACTATGCATTGTGTCAAATGCTTTATTAAAAATATGCAGAAAATGTTCCCTTTATTTGTTGTTAAGGTCTTTACAAGAGAATTTGAAAGGAGAAAGTAGGAGATGAATAACACATGTAGGACGTTATATCTTAAACTGCAAAAATTGATAAAGAGGGTGGACCAAAGTCTGCATGATGAATGCCAGTGGAAGCGTTTCAGGCACACTGCGAAGATTTTAAAAAATATAAATATTGTCAAGTTTTACTTTGACTTGTGATGTTTGATCTCATTTAGTCACTTCAATCTAATTTTAAACACTAATTTTCTTTTTGTTTTGCAGCTTAACTACAATACTTATTTTGGACTCCATATTATATGTTGTTTATTATATTGTTTTGTTACTTATAGTTCTAGTTATTTATTGTAGTGTTATCTTTTAGTTATAGTTCCGGTTATTGTTTTAATAAAAGTTAATTAGAAAAGTACATACGTCTGTTTTTTTGTGGGGGTAGCAGTCATCAATGGAAATGATATTTATAATTTGAAGTATAATGCTGAAGCTCACTCATTAGCAACATATTGTTTTGAAATTTTAACCTATGTGCTGACGTAAGTGTTCCATAAACTACTACTATGGTAACCGGCAAAATACTGTTTGGGGGTAGGGTATAATACGCAGGAATGCTGTAGAAATAAATGGGCAAGGGCTGTTTTGTTTTCCACTGTTGCAACATAAAGTGATCGATAAAAATCCGATAATCAGGCCTATCAGCGACTACGACAGCAGGCCGAGTCTCTTTTGCTCAACAGCTCCCTCATGGGACGAAGAAACGCCCTTTTTCACGAAATAGGAATATTTTACTTGCAGGACAGTTGTTAATTTCCCGTGAAAATACATTAGCCTGGAACATTGCTAGTGATAAACTGTAAATGCATCTGGGTCCTTTGCTTAAAAAAAATATATAAAATATATTTGTGAATTAGAATAAGAATATATGTTACAGCTATAGATATTTGCTATTAAAAAACCATTGAAATTCACTGAAAAAACCATAGGATTTAGGCCATATATAGTTAGGTATTAGCATTTACAAAACCTTAATTTACTCGCACAAAACCATTGAAATTCGCATATATAGTTAGATGCAATAACTATATATCGTGCACCCGCAATCCACTGCTGATGTTGTCACATATTACATCATTCATGACATGGTCAGTGACATCACTGATGACATCACTGATGACAACTCAAATGACATCACTGATGACAACTCAAATGACATCACTGACAACATCACTGATGACATCAATCATGTGATAATACGATCAACCTCTTCAGACTCTAATATAACCTTAGATACACTCAGAGTAAACAGACACTCACAGACTGTCACTCATCCATGGAGTTACTCACACACCTAGTCAGTCATGCACTGAATCAATCACACCTCCATTTCATCAACTATACAGTTATACACACCTTACTTATTCAAACATATACTAACACATATTTACTCTCTTATACAATTCCTGATACAAGTTTTCAATGATCCATTCAGCCACTCACACATTCACTGGCTCTTATACACAGTAATTTATATATGTGAACTCTCACATGTACTGTGTTTTACATATGTACTTACTTTGACATGTAGCACTGAGATATCCATTCACTCACCAATACACTCGTACACAGTCAACCACCCATACAGCTGTTTCCACATGCAGTTTTGAACCCATAGATCTAGTGAATCAACTGTTCACACATGTATGCACATAGTCACACACCTCCCAGCCACCCCCACACACACACTCACTCTCCCATACAAATACTTGTGCAACCAATCAATAACCCATATAGTTACTCATATAGCTACTGATCAACACATGCAGCAGTTCATAGAACAACAGATATAATGATGCACAAATTAAGACAGTTAAGTCACTAACCCATGCACTCAGTGAGACACATTTAATCACTCTCTCATACAGTCAGTCATGCACCTACTAAATCCTTCATCCAGACACTTATACATCCACTCATTCTTCAATATGTAAGACATATTTTAACTTTACAGAAACATACAGTCACTGGATGATGTCATCAGTGATGTCATCAGTGATGTCACTGACCATGTCATGAATGATGTAATATGTGACATCATCAGCAGTGGATTGCGGTTGCGCGATATATAGTTATTGCATCTAACTATATATGCGAATTTCAATGGTTTTGTGCGAGTAAATTAAGGTTTTGTAAATGCTAATCCCTAACTATAAATGGCCTAAAACCTATGGTTTTTTCAGTGAATATATATATACATACATACCAGGACCCAGCCAGGGATACATGGAAGCAGAGGAAGTACACCCGGCATGCCGTGAGAGGTGCATGCTGGGACCTGCAGTTTGCTGATGCAGCTGCAGTGTTAATCGGGACTCTAACTCTGCCCACCTGGAAACAACCTACCAATAGCAGAACGGATGGTGAAATTCAAATAGTGAGTGTAGAAGAGTAGGGTCTGCTATCCTATGGTCACCCCAATTTTTGCTTTTTCCTTCACTGGTTTTCGACTTATTGAGGCTGTGGGCCTGCTAATCAGACCCCCAGCATGCTGTTCTCCTTCTAAATTCACATACATGTACTATAGGTACATAACCAAATTGGAACTGGATCCCTTGTCAGCCCCTGTACCATGCACTATAGGTGCTCAGGGCATAGGAGCAACCAAGGCCTACCAGGGGCTACAGCATAGCTTTTGCCACCCCTGGCTGGTTCTTAAATTGACACAACTGGCTGATCATTCAGCTGGGGCAAGTTGGTGTAATCACCTCTTGCTTGGATATAGTATACCTATATCTAAACCTATATCTGGTCACATATAAACCTGTGAGCCACACCTATGGAAAGCCCTATCAATCCTGGAGGCAGAGTGCGTGGTTTAATGTTAGATGGAGCTCGAGCATGAGCTTAGCCTGTCTGCAGCTGTCGGGAACAACTCCCTAAGCTGTTCCGGGATAATGCCATACCATATACTATTAAGTGCATTATAATCCTCGCGGTAATATGTTAACTTTGGTTTGGCTTTATCAAAACATGTTGTGTAAGGTATCATACGATTTGGAATACTATCCCCTCGACAGTCCTGTCGACGGGGATAGCATTCCACCCCTCTAGAGGGAGAAGACATGTTACTTTACTGAATCACGGTTGATTTTTAAAAGAGCCTCAGATCCACAAAATGGATGCTTCTGCCACAGACACAAGTCTGACCTCCTGCTGCTGACCGAAACTCAGCAGAGGAGGCCTGGACAAAGGCTTTTCTGTTGCAGGGAGGTGTTACACCACCCCAGACAGGAGATAGTGGATTGTAGCAGGGAGGTTTGAAAGAAACCAGACACTGCCTGGGAAGCACAAGGCTTCCCCTTGCATAATCCGGCCAAAACGGTTCTGGGGCAGACCAGCCCCAGTCCCAGCGTGGCCAGGACAATGGGAAAGGGGTGTATCCACCCACTTCCTGGGTCCCACCCATAGGAGGGGACCTAGCAGGTAAACCAGTCCTCTAGTTTGGTATAAGAATGGGAGCAGTGCCAACGCACTCAGATTATCCTGATGAAACATTTGAAACAAAACTCTGGACCCTTCGACATCCTACTCGACGTAGAAGACTGAAGAATCTCCCTTGTGGTCAAGGAGTGACCACCCTGTGCAAACAGGCACCATCCAGCACCTCGACGTCTGCTTTGTTGCAGTTCCCGCCAGAACTCGAGCGACAGAGAACCAACAAGATCAAGTTTGCCTGCCTTCTACCAGCCAGATCCACAGTCCCTGCAGAGCTGAGACCCGTGGAGGCGACCGGAAGCGTGAGGCCCGCCATCTTGAAAAGACCACAAGACGCTGACCGTGCAGCCCACGAGTGACCCTCAAAGCTGTACAACAGGGTTTGAGAAGCCCCAGCCCTGAGCCACTTTTGCACCGAAGCTCACCCCTCTACACTCGACGAGTGCTGCGTGGGGCACTTCTGCTTCTTTTGACTCAACGCGTTGGCCTGGTCACTTGCCCGCTGGCTTGTGGCCCCTGTGCCGACGAAACATGAAATACGACTTGTGATTCTGGTTGCTCCAGACTTGCACCCACTCCTCTGAAAAGGAGCACCCGCTCTGACCCTCCTGGTCCGAGTGAGAAGCAATCTTCCAGTCCTGCGTGGATTGCTCTTGCCAAGTGTTGTTTGCTCCAATCTTGAAGCCGACAGCGCCGACGGTGTGAGCCTGTGGGACAGCTCGTGACCCGCTCCTGGACGCTGCAGATGCCCCAGAGCCCACGTGGCAGCAGAGAGAAGCTCCTCAACAACCACCTGATTGCGCCCGACATTGCCTGGTTCCGTCCTGGTTCCACCCTGGTCACTGCTGAGTGACCCAGACTCTGTCCCCTCTGCTTTCAGGTACTTTACGACTCTGATCCACCCTTGGATCACACCGGACACTTCTCCTTCACATCGCCTGCAGCATCTTCAGCTTCAAGCACCAACAACCTGCGTGACGAAACCCGACGCCACTTCGACCCTATGCACCCGCTTCCTGTGGGTGAGGTAACTCAGCAACGCCGGTGTTCCCACACTGGTACACACCTCTAGGGTCTGTGTCTAAAGTTTTATCCTTCTAGGTTGAGCGGAAGTATCCTTAAACTCTAATTGTGTAACTTTTACGCACCATTGACTTTGCATTGGTGCATGCGTGTGCTTTAAGTGCTGCACCCGAATCCCGCGGGCTTTTCCCGACTTCAGCATTGCTTGTCCCGACTGCTCCCAGCGATTCCCTAGGCCCTAGGCCTAACCACTGTTCGATTTGTATCTCTCATACCTTTTTCTTAATATATGGATTGAGTGGCCACCCGCCCTCATCCATAATTATGCAACTTTCATATGTTACACTGTGCTTTTGTTTAAACGCTTGTGCCCCTTTGCTCATAAAGAGTACTGGGGATTATTATAGTAATAAATACATATGTTTTTATAGTATATACTTGTGTGGTGTCCTTTCATTTGATATTACAGGATTGTGATTGGTAAAACAGCTCGCTTAACACGACCTCTTGAGTTTAGCCTTTAAGGCTGCTTAGTCTATGCTACCATTAAGATAGCTTGTCTATAAGGTTGACTTACAACCAGACACCATAAGGGATTGTATGGACTGATACAAGGTGGTTCCAGAATTGGAAACATCATACATCAGGCCAACTTCTCACATTGGTGTGCAGCGGTGCTGTTGTTTTACCATTGCAATCTTTTTATCAAATTGAAAGATCACATAAAGTACCTTAGGTACATATAAACAAAAGCTTAGCATATTTAAGTTCTACTGAACTTAGTAGTTGTAGAGAAAAGGGATCAGCACGCCCTGACTACAACTCAATAGCAAGGTACAGTAGGAAAACACTTAGTGTAGGTAAGTGCACCACTTGCACCTCACTAGAGGTCATGTCTGGCACAGGAGGAGCTTCAGGCTCTGCCCTTGTGACAGTTGACCTCACCAAAGCAACTTCCAGATATGAAAAACTTAGCCATAAAGACTTGAGTGCCTTATGCATTGCAAGAGGGCTAAAAAGGGGTCACAACCCCACCATTCCTTCCCTGATAGCCATCCTGGAAAAGGATGACTTAGATAAGGCGAGTGCAGTTCCCTTAGATACAGGAGATGGAGTGAACACCCCTGTGAACGAGAACACTCCTGAGGAGGAAGAAGAAGAGGAAGAGGAGGGATCAGAAGTAGATGAGCCTGTTCAGGATCAGAGGGGTAACCAGGTTGTAGTTGCCAGACTTAACCAGGCCAACTTAGACCTACATGAGAATGGAGAGGGCCAGCACCTCTCCAGATCCTATAACATAGTACCTTCAGACAATAGAAGGGTAAGGTCTCCCTCAAGGGACTGTCATATTTCTAGTGTCTCCAGGGAATCTCAAAGGGGAATGACTTCCCCCCAGAGAAAAGAGCATAGGGCCAGGATGAGGGCTGTACAACTCCAGATAGAGAGGGAAGAGATAGCCTTGGCTCAAGCTAAACTTGCTTTAGCAAGAGAACAAACGTTGTGTGGCTTAGATGCCACTGGTGGCAGCATAATTCCTAGAGAGAAAGACAGGGGCTAAGATAATAGAAACCTGACAAAAATGGTGCCCCCCTACAAGGAAGGGGATGAAATCCACAAATGGATGACTGCTCTTGAGAGAGCCTTCATGGTACAGCAGGTCTCTCAGGATCAGTGGGCTGCAATTTTATGGTACTCCATTTCCTGGAAAGGGAGGGATAGGCTCCTCACAGTTAGACCTGAGGATGCCAAAAACTACTCTGTCCTGAAGAGTGCTCTTATTGAAGGGTTTGGCCTAACCACTGAGCAATACAGGTTGTTCTTCAGAGACACCCAAAAAGCACAGACTCAGGACTGGACTGATTTTGTTGATTGTGCCACTAAGGCTCTGGAGGGTTGGCTGCAGGGAAGTAAAGTCTCAGACTATACAGGATTGTACAATCTTATAATGAGAGAGCAGATCCTTAATAACTCTCAGAACCAGCTGTTGCATCAATACCTTATTGACTCTGATCTGACCTCTCCCCAAGAATTGAGAAAGAAGGCGGACAAATGGGTCAGAACAAGGATTAAGTAGAAACCCCAGAACCATGGTGGTGACCAGAAGACAACAGACCAGAAGGGTGGGGATAAGAAAGATAAAGAAAAAGACCAGAAGTCTTCTTCAGGCCCACAAAATTCTAATAAGGAGGGTGGTTCCCAAAATGGTAACAAAAAGAAGAAGGATGATGGCCCAAAGAAACTTTGGTGTAACACTTGTAAGTCCACTTCCCACTGGGGGGGGTGAATGCAACAAGAAAAATCCAGTTCCTACCACTGCAGCTCCTAAAGCACCTGCACCCCCTAGTACAGTCAGCAGTGGTAGTGCACAACCTAAGGGGTTAGTAGGGTTAACCTTGGGTACTGAGATGGAATCTGGTCTAGTCAGAGTCCCTACTCAGGCACTTCTCCTATATGATGTGGACTTATCTTTGTCCAGTACTGTGAGTCCCAGTAACCTGGGCAAGTATAGGCAGAAGCCTTTGATAAATGAGAAACAGGCTCAGGCCTACAGGGACACTTGTGCCAGTGTCACTATGGTGACACCTGACTTTGTGGACCCTGGACAGATTGTACTAGGTGAGGATTACCTAGTGTCATGTTCATCCAGATTGACTAACCTTGGAATCCGGTACAGCAGGAGCGATGCTGAAGCTAGATTCACTCCTCCCTAGATACGGTACCACAGACGAGCGTAAGACCAACACTCGCCTATGAGGACCCCACCCAGGGAAGGGGAAAAATGGATAAATAAAATAAAAAGAAGTGGCAGCCAGAAACCATCTACAGGACTTGACAACAGGAGAAACGCCAAACGTAGAGGTTGTAGGTAGGTACCTGCACAGGGACACAAGAGCAGGAAAGTTACCCTTTGTACTATAACACTCTACCCTTCTATGTATGTTATAAGAGGACATACACTTACTCAATAAGGCTTCCACACTCGTACTGAAAAAAGAAGGCAAAATAGGAAAAATAAAGTAAAAGAAAAGAAGACAGGGATCTGCCCAAGACCCCTATATCCAGAGAGAAACAAGTAGCTTCTCAAGTAATCCACTGAAAGTCAATAGACTTGCAGCTCAAAGAATAAGGTCAATGTTCCTTTTAGACATCCGTAGTTCCTGACTCAAAAAATAATTATGTTGTAGAGTACTAATCCGAGCCTCTCAACAGCTCTCCGGAAAACAAAATGTTCGGCAGTGTACCAATGCCAGAAAAATCACATCCATAAACCAAGTCTTGCAAAACAACAGGAAGAGTTTCAAAACACTCTTCTCTAGCTAGCAACCCGCTAGACTTCAGTACTGGTAAACCAAGTTAGAGGGAGAAAAGTATATATATCTAGAGCAGCAAGCTCTGAGTACCGTTATCCAGGCTTCCAGCACAACGTGTCTCCCCCGCTCACCGCACGGCTCCTCGGCGGCTCTCACTGTCAGCGCGGCTCCCAGCAAAGCGTGTCTCCCCCGCTCACAGCGTGGCTCCTCGGCGGCTCTCACTGTCAGCGCGGCTCCCAGCACACAACAACATACATAACGTCCTGAAAGACCGAGTCCAAAAGGTACGACTATTCACAGGTAACAAGCACCGCGGCAGGCACTAGGGAGGATAATATAGAAAACGGACAGAAAGAGTAAAGAGCGAAGAAGGACTAAAACAAACATGCTGGGACTTGTAGTCTCTCTATCGGGCCTGAATCGTGACAGAACCCCCTCTCAATGACCGACGTCTCGGCGGTCCACCAGGCTTCAAAGGGAATCTAGAGTGGAAACGCCTCAACAACCCAGGACAGTGCAAGTTACCAAGAGGTTCCCAGGAACGCTCCTCAGGGCCATACCCCTTCCAATCAATCAGATATTGCAAAGCCCCCCTCACCCTCCTGGAATCCAGCACCGCTTTTACTTCGTACTCAGCCTCCCCTTCAACTTTCACGGGCTGGGGTCTTGCTACAACTCTTGTCCCTTGAATGTATGGTTTCAGCAAAGACACATGGAAAACGGGATGAATGTGCCAGGGAGAAGGAAGCTTCAGTTTCATGGCTACTGGATTAATCACAGCCACAATGGGATAAGGACCCACAAACTTAGGTTGCAATCGAGTGTTGCCCTTCAACCGCAAGTATTTGGTACTCAACCACTTTATCTCCCACTGAATAGCATGGTTCAGGGGTTCTCTTTCTGTCCGCCTGTGTTTTGTCACGGTTTCTGGCTGACTCCAAATGCTCTTTGGCATTCTGCAAAACAGTCTGAAGATGGGCATTATGTTGTTGTATGGTGGGATGAGAGGAGGGGCATAGCTGATCAAATGGCAAAGAGTTGGGGTGATACCCAGTAAGACAAAAGAAAGGTGAGCATCCTAACGAAGAATGAGTCGTGTTATTGTAGGCAAACTCTGCCATCCACAACAACGTTCTCCATTCCTCCTCATGTTGAAGTGTAAAGCACCTCAAATACTGCTCTAACGTCTGATTGACTCTTTCTGTTTTACCATCCGTCTGCGGATGATAGCTTGTTGATAACCTAGCATCTATTCTCATCACCTCACATAAAGCCTTCCAGAATTTTGAAGTAAACTGAGTTCCTCTATCTGTTATAAGAACAGAAGGAATTCCATGCAACCGTACTACATTCTGTAAAAAGACTATAGCTAGTTCGCCTGAGGTGGGTAACTTGGGTAGTGCAATAAAATGACCCATTTTGGTGAGATGGTCTACCACCACGAGAATGGTGTTGTTGCCGAAACTGAGAGGCATTTCCACTATGAAGTCCATTGAAACTGTATGCCATGGACAGGGAGGAATTGGTATGGGACGCAACAGTCCAGTACTTCTTTGATGCTGTGTTTTAGCTTGAATACATATGGGACACTTGGCAACGTATTCTTCAATGTCTTTCCGCATCGTTTCCCACCAAAAGTACCTGGAGGTAGTCTGTAAGGTTTTGAGCATCCCTGGATGTCCACTCAAAGATGAATCATGGGTCCATTGAAGAACCAAGCTCTGAACTTCATGGTCTGGAAGGTACAACTGATTATTTCTGAAGAGTAATTTGCCTTTCTTCTGTCTCTGCAGTGGTTCTTTAGCTAACCAGGCTTGCACATCTAAGTGGTTTCTTTTTTCCTCGACTTGTTTCAAGAAATCCACAGGACCGGCAATCACTGATATGGACTGATTAAAGGACGCCCTGTGTAGAAGAAAGGGGGGGATCCTCCATCCCTGAAGACTGTTCTTTTAACACAGATTCTGGTCTTGATGAGGCATCCGCCTTGCCATTTTGAGGGCCAGGACGGTACTTAATTACAAAGTCAAAATCCGAGAAGAACAACAACCATCGCAACTGACGAGGTGTTAATGCCTTTGCACTCTTTAAGAAGAGGAGGTTTCGATGATCGGTAAAGATTTCAACGGTGTGTCTTGCCCCCAAAAGATGATGTCTCCATTCTTCACAAGCTCACTTGATAGCCAACAACTCCTTGTCGGTTATGCTGTAATTAACCTCACTAGAGGACAGTTTTCTGGAGAAGTAGGCTACCGGGTGTAGTTGGCCTGTGTCTGGATTCCGTTGTGATAATATACCTCCAATAGCAAAATGCGAGGCATCCGTCTCTAACACGAATGGCTGACTGGCATCTGGGTGGCGTAAGATGGGTGCAGAAATGAAACAGGTTTTCATGGTTTGAAATGCCTGCTCTGCAGCGTCGGTCCACCTGAAAGTAGCTCCTTTCTTCAAAAGAAATGTTAAAGGCTGGATGATTCTCGAAAATCCTTGTATGAATCGGCGATAAAAGTTTGCAAAACCGATGAAGCTCTGCAACGCCTTTACACTAGCTGGTGATTCCCATTGTGTAATGGCTTGGATCTTCTTGTGATCCATTCGTAATCCCTTCGGACCGATGATGTATCCAAGAAATTCCACTTCAGTGGTATGGAAGAGACATTTCTCTAATTTGGCGTATAATTCGTGCCTTTGTAGCCGTTCCAATACTTCCATCACATGCTTAACGTGGTCTTCTTGCGTGGCAGAGTAGATGAGGATGTCGTCTATATAGACTATGCATGACACATCCAATAAGCCCCTTAACACCTCATCCATGAAAAATTGAAATGCCGCCGGGGCATTACACAGGCCAAAGGGCATCACCTGATATTGGTAGAGCCCATATTTAGTGCGGAAAGCGGTCTTCCATTCGTCTCCGCGACGAACCCGCACCAAATGATATGCCCCCCGCAGATCAAGTTTAGTGAATATCGTTGCATCTTTCAGCTGATCCAAAAGCACTGGTATCAATGGAAGAGGGTACCTGTTCTTTCTGGTTACCCTATTGATGGCTCGGTAATCGATACAGGCTCGCAAACCCCCTTCTTTTTTTGGGATAAAGAACAGAGGAGATGAGGCTGGAGACGTAGAGGGACGTATGAATCCTGAGGCTAAGAGCTTCTTTAGGTACTCCTGAAGGTAAACATTTTCTGCCTCAGTGAGAGCTTATATTCTGCTACATGGAATGTTGGCCCCGGGTTCTAACTCGATCACACAGTCATAGTCCCGATGAGGGGGTAGTTTGCTGGCTTCTTTCTCATCAAAGACGTCTCGATACTGGCTATACACCTCAGGAAGAGAGGAGATGGCATTCACTTCTAGATGTGTTCCTGCTCTTGCTAGAGTGCTCGCTGGGATTTCCACCTTTATCGTCTCATGGATACAGGGGAGGGTGCACTGGTCAGCACAGTAATCGGAACTCAAAGTGATATTACGAGCAGCCCATTTAACTACAGGATCATGTAAAGTTAACCAAGGCATTCCCAATATTAATTTGAACTGAGGGGCATCTATTAAATCGAAATCAATATATTCATGGTGATTTTGTCCCACTCGCATCACCAACTGGCTTGTATGGTAGCACACGGGCCCAGAGGTAAGATCAGACGCATCCACCGCCTTCACTGCTTCGGGGGTGTCTTTCTGGATACAAGGAATTCCTAGTCTTTTGGCATATTGCAGGTCGATGAAATAGCCCGTTGCTCCACTATCCAACATTGCATGTACCATCACAGGTTGACCACCTGGCCATTGTATGGTAACACATAAATTCATGTGGGGCACAGCCGGTTGCATTGTATTGGCTACAGCATGGTAGACCTCTTTTTCTGTCTCTGAGCTCAAGCAAGGGGTCTGGGACTCACTTGAGCATTCTCGTTTCCCGACGTGTTGAGAGGATACTCCACCACAGAAAGAGTTTGTGTGCCTTTGGTTTTTGCTCTGCACTCTCTAATGAAGTGTCCGGATTTACCACAATACATGCAGAGTTTTTGATTGCGTCTGCGGGTGCGCTCTTCCGCGGTTAAGGGGCCTCTTATCCCTCCGATTTGCATAGGTTCAGTGGTATCGGAGGTAGTAGCGCCTTCTGCAGCGGCTTTAGGTTTTAACGTTGGAAATCGGGAGTCATACCGATGTTTGTCGCCTCTGCGTTCTTGTAGTCTGTGATCCAGCTGAACAGTGAGGTCTATTAATTCTTCACAGGTGGTGGGAAAGGTAACCACCTGTGCCAGTACATCCTTCAACTCTCCTCGCAATCCTTGGTAGAACAAGGAGATTCTCTTTTTGGATGGCCAGTCAGTTTCGACAACAAGACGGTTAAAATTGGTTATGTAAGACAACAAGTCTTGGGATCCTTGTTTCAATGTAATCAATTCCCTGTCTAAAGACAGCATATGTGCCTTGCGATCGAAGAGTTTACGCATCTCCTCACAAAATCCCTCAAAGTCATCCAATACAGGATCCTTCCTTTCAATGAGTGGGAATGACCAACTAGCTGCATTACCCCCCAAATAGGACAACATAAAGGCTGTTTTGGAGTGGTCATCAGGGAATACAGTAGGCTTACACATGAAATGTAATCTACACTGACCCAGGAAAGTACCAAATTTCTAAGGATCCCCCAAAAACCTTTCTGGAGGCGCCAGGGGTAATTGAATCAGCTGCACGACTTGAATGGTAGAAGGGCCTTGCCCTCCCTGAATGATGGGGACCTGAGTCTGCATCGGAGGTGGCAATGTGGCTTCTCTAATATAATGGGCTCCTCTTGAACCAGTGGGACTGGTTTGTGCTATTCCCGCTACTTCATGACGAAGAGTACCCATCTCCTTCCTCATTTCATGATTTTCCCCTCTAACTGCATCTACCTCTACCCGTAAAGCATTAAGGGCTTCTAAAATAGATGACAGGATAGTTTCGGTCTCCATCGCTCAGGCCGTAGTAGAACGTGGCTTGTCACTCTGTCATGTTCATCCAGATTGACTAACCTTGGAATCCGGTACAGCAGGAGCGATGCTGAAGCTAGATTCACTCCTCCCTAGATACGGTACCACAGACGAGCGTAAGACCAACACTCGCCTATGAGGACCCCACCCAGGGAAGGGGAAAAATGGATAAATAAAATAAAAAGAAGTGGCAGCCAGAAACCATCTACAGGACTTGACAACAGGAGAAACGCCAAACGTAGAGGTTGTAGGTAGGTACCTGCACAGGGACACAAGAGCAGGAAAGTTACCCTTTGTACTATAACACTCTACCCTTCTATGTATGTTATAAGAGGACATACACTTACTCAATAAGGCTTCCACACTCGTACTGAAAAAAGAAGGCAAAATAGGAAAAATAAAGTAAAAGAAAAGAAGACGGCTCTCACTGTCAGCGCGGCTCCCAGCACAGCGTGTCTCCCCCGCTCACAGCGCGGCTCCTCGGCGGCTCTCACTGTCAGCGCGGCTCCCAGCACAGCATGTCTCCCCCGTTCACAGCGCGGCTCCTCGGCGGCTCTCACTGTCAGCGCGGCTCCCAGCACACAACAACGTACATAACGTCCTGAAAGACCGAGTCCAAAAGGTACGACTATTCACAGGTGACAAGCACCGCGGCAGGCACTAGGGAGGATAATATAGAAAACGGACAGAAAGAGTAAAGAGCGAAGAAGGACTAAAACAAGCATGCTGGGACTTGTAGTCTCTCTATCGGGCCTGAATCGTGACACCTAGTGACCAATGCAAGCAATGCCACTACTACACATAGTGTGGCTGCTGTGAACTTCTCCTGGGGAGGGGTAACTGGCCTAAAGAAAGTTGTTGTGAGTGCAGACCTCCCAGTAGACTGTCTGTTAGGCAATGATCTGGAAAGCTCAGTTTGGTCAGAAGTGGAGTACAGGACTCATGCAGAAATGCTAGGGATTTCAGCACATGTCCTTGCAGTGACAAGGACTCAGGCTAAGAAGTGCCTTCCTGAACCAGTGGTGGATCTTGGAACAATAGACCAACCACAACCCAAGAGAAAGAGCAAGAGGGTTAAGGCTGTGCCTTCCCACTTGCCCCAGGTTGAGGATCAGCCTCCACAGGGAGCTGATACTGCAGTCCAAGAGGAGACTGTCTCTGAAGAACTTGAACCTGATCAGGTTGAGTTTCTGGGGACAGGGGGACCCTCAAGGGCAGACCTGGGGCAGGTCCAATTAGATTGCCCTTCTCTTGCACCCCTCAGACAGCAAGCTGCTACTGCGGCTGCAGGGAATGCTCAAGGTACCCATAAAGTGTATTGGGATGATGGGCTCCTTTATTCAGAGGCTAGAGACCCCAAGCCTGGTGCTACCAGGAGGTTGGTCATACCTTTGAAATTTAGGGGCTTCCTTCTTACCTTGGCCCATGATATTCCCCTTGCAGGACACTTAGGCCAGAACAAGACTTGGGACAGGCTTGTCCCTCACTTTCACTGGCCTCATATGTCAGAAAATGTCAAGGAGTTTTTTCGCTCCTGTGTCACTTGCCAAGCCAGTGGTAAGTCAGGTGGCACAACAAAGGCCCCCCTGATACCACTACCTGTGGTGGGGGTACCCTTTGAAAGAGTTGGAATAGACATTGTGGGTCCCATGGATCCTCAAACAGCATCTGGGCACAGCTTTATACTGTTGGTAGTGGATCATGCCACCAGGTACCCAGAGGCAATTCCCCTGAGGACCACAACAGCACCTGTTGTGGCAAAGCCCTCATTGCAGTTTTCTCAAGAGTGGGCTTTCCAAAGGAGGTTCTTTCAGACAGAGGTACCAACTTCATGTCTGGATACTTAAAAGCAATGTGGAAGGAGTGTGGAGTAAACTACAAGTTTACCACACCCTATCACCCACAGTGCAATGGGCTTGTGGAGAGATTCAACAAGACCCTCAAGGGAATGATAAAAGGATTACCAGAGAAGCTTAGGCGGAAATGGGACACCCTTTTACCCTGCTTTGTCTTTGCTTACAGAGAGGTCCCACAGAAGGGGGTTGGCTACAGCCCTTTTGAACTTTTGTTTGGCCACCCTGTGAGGGGTCCACTATGTTTGGTGAAGGAAGGATGGGAGTTACCTCTCAAAAAGCCTAAGCTAGATGTTGTGGACTATGTACTTGGTCTCCGCTCCAGGATGGCTGAGTATATGGAGAGAGCATCCAAAAACCTGGAGGCCAGTCAAGAATTACAGACAGCTTGGCATGACCAAAAGGCTGTTCTGGTTGAGTTCCAGCCAGGGCAGAAGGTGTGGGTGTTGGAGCCAGTGGCCCCAGCAGCACTCCAGGACAAATGGACTGGACCCTACCCTATTGTTGAGAAAAAGGGAGAAGTCACCTATGTGATTGACTTTGGAACCCCTAGGAGCCCCCACAGGGTGCTCCATGTGAATCGTTTGAAAGCATTTGTGGACAGGGAGGAAATGAGCTTGCTCATGGCCACAGATGGGGAACAGGAAGAAGAGAGTGACCCTCTCCCAGACCTGCTTTCCCAGAACCCTGATGATGGTTTAGTTGATGGAGTAGCCTTGGCAGGCAGCCTCACTGAGCAGCAACAGATGGACTGCAGACAGGTTTTGCAGGCCCACAGACACTTGTTTTCACTCACACCCAGTCAAACTAACTGGTGCACCCATGAGGTGGACACTGGTGACAGTCTGCCTGTGAAGAATAAAATCTACAGGCAACCTGACCATGTCAGGGATTGTATAAAGGCTGAGGTGCAAAAGATGTTGGAGCTTGGAGTGCTTGAGCCATCGGAGAGCCCATGGGCCAGCCCAGTAGTCCTGGTGCCAAAACCTCATACCCAAGATGGTCTCTCCAGGTACTTCCACTTAGAACATGAAGACTTATCTGGTCAAGGTTAAGTTTAATGTCCCTGCGTTGGGGTGGGGGGGTGGGGTTGTGTAAGAGAGTTGGGTCTGCTATCCTACAGTCACCCCAATTTTTGCTTTTTGCTTCACTGGTTTTAGACTTAATGAGGCTGTGGGCCTGCTAATCAGACCCCCAGCCTGCTGTTCTCTCTCTAAATTCACATACATGTACAATAGGTACATAACCCAATTGGAACTGGACCCCTTGTCAGCCTCTGTACCATGCACTATAGGTGCTCAGGGCATAGGAGCCACCAAGGCCTACCAGGGGCTGCAGCACAGCTTTGGCCACCCCTAGCTGGTTCTTAAATTGACACAACTAGCTGATCACTCAGCTGGGGCCAGTTGGTGTAATCACCTCTTGCTTAGATATAGTATACCTATATCTAAACCTATATCTGGACACATATAAACCTGTGAACCACTCCTATGGAAGGCCTTATCAATCCTAGAAGCAGAGTGCGTGGTTTAATGTGAGATGGAGCTCGAGCATGAGCTGAGCCTGTCTGCAGCTGTCGGGAACAACTCCCTAAGCTGTTCCGGGATAATGCCATACCATATACTATTAAGTGCATTATAATCCTCGCGGTTATATGTTAACTTTGGTTTGGCTTTATCACAACATGTCGTGTAAGGTATCATACGATTTGGAATACTATCCCCTCGACAGTCCTGTCGATGGGGATAGCATTCCACCCCTCTAGAGGGAGAAGACATGTTACTTTACTGAAACGCGGTTGATTTTTAAAAGAGCCTCAGATCCACAAAAGGGATGCTTCTGCCACAGACAATAGTCTGACCTCCTGCTGCTGACCGAAACTCAGCAGAGGAGGCCTGGACAAAGGCTTTCCTGTCGCAGGGAGGTGTTACACCACCCCAGACAGGAGATAGTGGATCGGAGCAGGGAGGTTTGAAAGAAACAAGACACTGCCTGGGGAGCACAAGGCTTCCCCTTGCATAATCCGGCCAAACCGGTTCTGGGGCAGACCAGCCCCAGTCCCAGCGTGGCCAGGACAATGGGAAAGGGGTGTATCCACCCCCTTCCTGGGTCCCACCCATAGGAGCGGACCTAGCAGGTAATAGAGCCCCCTAGATTGGTATAAGAATGGGAGCAGTGCCAACGCACTCAGATTATCCTGATGAAACATTTGAAATGAAACTCTGGACCCTTCGACATCCTACTTGACGTAGAAGACTGAAGAATCTCCCTTGTGGTCAAGGAGTGACCACCCTGTGCAAACAGGCACCATCCAGCACCTTGACATCTGCTTTGTTGCAGTTCCCACCGGAACTCGAGCGACAGAGATCAACAAGATCAAGCTTGCCTGTCTTCTACTAGACGGATCCACAGTCCCTGCAGAGCTGAGACCCGTGGAGGCCACCGGAAGCGTGGGGCCCGCCGTCTTGAAAAGACCACAAGACACTGACCGTGCAGCCCACGAGTGACCCTCGAAGCTGTACAACAGGGTTTGAGAAGCCCCAGCCCTGAGCCACTTTTGCACCTAAGCTCACCCCTCTACACTCGACGAGTGCTGAGTGGGGCCCTTCTGCTTCTTTTGGCTCAACACGTTTGCCCAGTCACTTGCCTGCTGGCTTGTGGCCCCTGTGCCAACGAAACTTGAAATACCACTTGTGATTCTGGTTGCTCCAGACTTGCACCCGCTCCTCTAAAAAGGAGCACCCGCTCTGACCCTCCTGATCCGAGTTAGAAGCAATCTTCCAGTCCTGCGTGGATTGCTCTGGCCAAGTGTTGTTTGCTCCAATCTTGAAGCCGACAGCGCCAATGGTGAGAGCTTTTGTGGGACAGCTCGTGACCCGCTCCTGTACACCGCAGATGCCCCAGAGCCCACGTGGCAGCGGAGAGAAGCTCCTCGACAACCACCTGATTGCGCCCAACATTGCCTGGTTCCTTCCTGGTTCCACCCTGGTCACTGCTGAGTGACCCAGACTCTGTCCCCTCTGTTTTCAGGTACTTTACGACTCTGATCCACCCTTGGATCACACCGGACACTTCTCCTTCATATCGCCTGCAGCATCTTCATTTACAGGATTGTGATTGGTAAAACGACCTCTTGAGTTTAGCCTTTAAGGCTGCTTAGTCTATGCTACCATTAAGATAGCTTGTCTATAAGGTTGACTTACAACCAGACACCATAAGGGATTGTTTGGACTGATACAAGATGGTTCCAGAATTGGAAACATCATGTATCAGGCCAACTTCTCACAGTGAGCAGGTGGGAAGCATCACTGTGAGTAGGCTTTTGAAAAAGGCATTTAAGACGAAACGCGTCATGCCCAAGCTCTGTTGAAAATGAAGCGACTTACCAGGATTCCCCTTTGTGTCCCTCCGGTTCTTTCTTCGGTGAGAATCCTGTTTGGCATATATACATGTATATATATATATATATATATTACCTACTGGCGGTCGCCAGTTGGTAGTTATAGTTAGGACCTAGCTACCATAGGAAATCCGCAACAATCTATTGGGAATAACTTTGGCGCCGGTTGAGGAATTTGAGTGTAATTTTCCATAATTTAGGCCAGCTCCGCTCTGCTCCTTCCCTGAAAGTTTCGGGGGATTCATGAGGTGGGGGCCGAGAAAAAAGGTTGGTCCCAAAACGTGTTTTCCCAATGTTAATATCCATAGGACGAATAGACAAGACTACAGCCCGAACCGCTGAACGGAATTACACCAAACTTTGCAAAATTGTAGGGACTGGTACGCAGAAGTGCCCTTTCTATATTTGGTGAAAATTGCTCCAGTGGTTTTTACGAAAATTAACTTCAAAAACACATATATATCTATATACACGATTCAAGCGCTCACCGGTACGCGTACCGGTAAGCGTACCCGGCGCGCCACGGAAGTGCGCGAGTGGAAAGCTGATTGGCTCTCGGGTGTCTGTCAACATTCTAAACAGTCCGGAAAGTCCGCCATCTTGTGTCTCGGTAGAATAGAGACACAAGAGGTGTAAAAAGAAAGGGGGAAATGATTAAAAGGGAGCAGGGTAGACGTCCCCTGACCCCCTAGGTTTTCTGAGGGGGGCCTAGAAGGACCCTGAAGGTAAAAAAAACTGATTAAAAAAATTTGACATTTTTGCGAGGTAAGCGCTGGGTGCGTTCCCATGTATGCTTCCTGGTACGCGTACCCTGAGCGCACCACGAGGAAAAACAGTGTAATAAAATTAGAGCAAAAAAATAATTTAGACTGCTTAGAGGTAGGGTAGCTCTGAAAAGAGCCGTTGTGTTATGTGGGTGTTTTTTGTACCTACAAGTAGGTACCGATGCAGAGTCTAAAATTCAAGGGGAAGACTCTATTCCCCTCATCTGTAAAATGTACACCATCTCTCCTATAGATGCCTTGCATGTTGTAACGCAAGTTGTTGTGGTATAGGGAACCCATACCATAGTCTCTGAGGAAAGCAGAAACAGATTTATTCACATGTTTCCTTGCTTTCTCAATTTGCGGACAAAATTGGTTGGACCAGCTCCATTTTTGCCTTTGGCATATATTAGAATATACAAAGGCAGTTTTTGGAAAAGTGACATCAATTGTCCAAAGATGTCCTTTAAAAGCATTTCCATCCAGACCTACCCCAGTCAAAGTGCCCAGGTCATTTCCACCACAGTGCACAATTATGAGGTCAGGGTGTGGTAGATGCATAAAGAATTTTACCAATGGTATCAATTGGTGACATCTCAATCCTCTCTGGCCAATCCACATAATATCCACATTTGGTAAATCAAGGTTGGAAATACCTCTGTTAGTTGCATATTTTTCACTCCAGTGAACAAAGCTATTATTATTATTATTATAGTTAAGTTTGTAAAGCGCTCAGCTACCCGTAGGTTTCCCGGCGCTAAAACCAAAAAGATGAGAGGGGAGAGGCAGAAGAAAACTGTTAGATGTTAAATAACCAAGTTTTTACCTGTCTGCGAAACCTAAGGTAGTTGGGTTCAGTTCGTAACTGGAGGGGAAGAGAATTCCAGAGTGAGGGGGCAAGTCAGGCGAAAGAGCGGCCACCCATTCTGGCTTTTTTAATTCTGGGAAGTGAAAATAAGTGTTGGCTAGATGATCGCAGATTGCGAGGGGGACAGTATTGTTGTACCAAGAAATTAAGGTAAGGTGGAGCTAGGCCAGTGTTTATTCTGTGCATAATACAGAGGGCCTTGAATTTTGTCCGGTTTTCAATACGAAGCCAATGCAAAGTGCGTAGGGAGTTGGAGGTAGGGGATGTAGCGGGTAATTTGCAGAGTAGTCGCGCTGCCATGTTCTGGACAGTCTGCAGTTTACGGATCACCTCTTTACAGGCTCCCAGGAGAAGGATGTTCCCGTAGTCCAGTCTAGAGGTGATTAAGGCCTGGACCATGGTTTTCTGAGTGTCCAGGGGAAGCATCCATATGATCTTACGCAACCACTTAATGATAGTGATGCAAGTGGAGGAAGTTTTGATCACATGTTTCTTCATGGATAGTTGGTCGTCAAAAATGACGCTGAGGTTGCGTGCTGTTTTAGACGGGGTGGGTAAGGTGCTAATTTGAGAGAGCCAGTGTTGGGGTCCCCATAGGGTGGTGTTATGACCAAACAGAAGAAGTTCTGTTTTACCCCCGTTCAGTTGCAATTTGTTGTCCAACATCCAGGCTGCGATGTTGCTCAGTCCTGTACAGAGGGAAGAGGAAGGAGAGTGAGAGTCAGAGGAAAGAGAGTAGATGACCTGGGTATCATCGGCGTACGAGTAGATAGTGAGCCCAGCTTGCTCCGCAATAGTCGCCAAAGGTCTGACATACAAATTGAAGAGCAAGGGGCTCAAGATGGAACCCTGCGGAACACCGTACGCCGATGTGAAGGTTTGAGAGGCGGATGAAGAAGAGAAAACCTGAAAGGTGTGATTTGAAAGAAAGCTAATAAACCAGTTGAGAGCTGTGCCGGTGATGCCAGAAGATCTAAGGGCGTTGATGAGAATGGGGTGGGAAACCGTATCAAATGCGGCACTCAAATCAAGCAAAATGAGTGCCACGGTCTCCCCCCTGTCTACTCGGGATCGGATGTTTTCAGAGACCCCTAATAGAGTGGTTTCTGTTGAGAAACCAGATCTAAAACCGGATTGAGATGGATGTAAGATTCCACTCGCTTCAACATGGGTAGACAGTTGGGAATTGATGTGCTTTTCCATGATTTTTGAAAAAAACGGAAGAAGGGAAATAGGGCGAAAATTAGATGGGATGCTAGGGTCAGCATTTGCCTTTTTTAGCAGAGGCACTATCATTGCATGTTTCCATGCAGAAGGTACTGTAGCTTCTCTAAGGGAGGCATTGAGAAGATCCATAATGAGTGCAAGGGAAGAATTGTCCAACCTTTTTAGTATTTGGGGGGGCAGAGGGTCCAATGGGGAACCGGATTTAATTTTGCTGATAATATCAGAGAGAGTCGTGATGTTGAATGGATCCCATGTATCAATCAACTGTGAAGCAGTAGAACAGGTTTCCCGTGGAAACCTGGAATCACCGGAGATCGTAAGTTTGGATAATGTGGGGGGGGGGTCGGCTGGACAGGAGTATGGGACTTATCCTCTGGGGTCATACGGTCTGGAGGTGGGATTGGGGCAGGGGGATGTGGCAGAAAAGGGGGGGGGAAGTTTCTCAAAATTGGAATAGATGGTATTGATTTTGGCGATAAAAAATTCAGCCAAAGAATTGCATTGTGCAGTATCTAGACATGGTGGTTTGGGCTGACACAGTGCGCCTGACAGCTTCTGTACTACCTTAAAAAGTGCTTTGGGACGGTTTTGTGTTTCAAGGATAGTAGTGTTGACATGTTCAACTTTAGCAATTTTACATAAGGAATGGTATTTGGTTAAAGCAGCTTTGTATATTTGCTTGGAGCAAAGGTCATATTTCATGCGCCATTTGCGCACAAGGTTTTTGCAGGTGTTTTTTTCTTTTTTTAAGGCATCTGTAAACCAGGGTGCAGGTGGGTGGTGGAGATTGTGTTTTTGCATGCTTTGGGGTAGACATGCATCGGCAGCCTGTGCTAGCCAGGCATTTATAGCCTCAGTTGCTTCAGTACTAGTGACTTCCGTAAGAGGTCTAGTGTTCTCAAGGTGGGAGTTGAGTTCATTAATGTCTAATTTATTCCAGTTTCTGGATATTCTAGATTCAGTAGGGTTAGAGGGGGTGTTAGGTTGACGACCAATGGTATTAGTGAAAGTCACCATAAAGTGGTCAGACCATATAATAGGTAAGGAGGCCTCACAGTCGATGATTTCTAAATTAGAGAGAATGTGGTCCAGAAGGTTCCCTGCTTTATGCGTAGGACCAGAATTATGTAGAGTAATGTTAAGAGCAGCCAGGTACTGTAAAAGGTTGCTGCTGGTGGAACAGCAGGGATCATTCAGGTGTAGATTGAGATCACCAATAATTGAGAAGTTAGTGGAATTCTGGATTAGTGGTGCTAAGTACTCAGGAAGAGTGGCGGCCCATGAACTCGCTGGGCCTGGGGGGGGATAAATGAGCAACCTGGAAAGAGTAAAGTTGGGAGACAGCGAAAGCTTAAAAAGACCTGCCTCACTGTTAGGTAATACAAAGTCTTCCAATTTGCAAGAGTATCGTCTGTTGTAAACTATAGCTATCCCTCCACCATCTTTCATGACTCAGTTTTTTCCAACATAAGTGTAATTGTCAGGGAGAGCAGCAGCAATATCCGGGCCAGAGTGATCTTTTACCCATGTCTCGGTAAGGAATAGAGCTGCTGGTTCCTCAGAGATGAGTAGATCAAAGATTTCCCTCTTATGTTTGACCAGAGATCTACAATTCAAGCTAATCAGTGTCCGCGTCTGAGACAGGTCTGTAGCTATATGTTTAGGGGGTGAGAGAGGAAAGTCATATGAAGCTATGTTGGTTGTGGAGGGGAGGGAAGTAAGGGGGAGATAGCAAGCTGGGCAAGTGCAAGGGACATGGTGAGGATTCATGATAGTGCAGTGTGCACATTGTGGTGGCCTGAGTCTGAGGAGAGCTTCCCTAGTATAGGTCCGTGGTGGACCAGAGGGTGGAGGGCCAGGGGTCATAGCCCCTAGTCCCAGCCCGTCGCGGACGGGCGCAGACGGGCTTGCCTTAGGCGTGCCTTCGGCGCGCAAACGGCGCGCCCGCTGCGCTCGTCCGCTGCGCTTCCTGAAGTTGCACATTAATATATGTGCCGGAGGGTAGTTAGAAGGGGCGTGGCCTCAAAGTGGGCGTGGCCAGCGGCCTCGCCGGAGATGGCGGTGGGAAGATTTGGGAGGACACAGGTCCTGTGACAGCGCTAGCTCCGCTGCTCGGTGCCCGAGTGAGATGCAATCAAGTAAGTTTTAAAAAATGACAACACAAGTAAAATAAGGATCGCAGTAGTGCCTACTCCCGGCTTTCCGCCTCAGGAGAATGGTTTACAAAGAGCGCTCGGAGTCAGCGCTTTAAATACCAAGGGGGCTGGGGGCGTGGCCTCAAAGTGGGCGTGGCCAGCGGCCTTGCCGGAGATGGCGGCGGGAAGATTTTGGAGGACACAGGTCCCGTGACAGCGCTAGCTCCGCTGCTCGAGTGAGATGCAATCAAGTAAGTTTTAAAAAATGACAACACAAGTAAAATAAGGATCGCAGTAGTGCCTACTCCCGGCTTTCCGCCTCAGGAGAATGGTTTACATAGAGCGCTCGTAGTCAGCGCTTTAAATACCAAGGGGGCGGGGGCGTGGACTCAAAGTGGGCGTGGCCAGCAGCCTCGCCGGAGATGGCGGTGGGAAGATTTGGGAGGACACAGGTCCCGTGACAGCGCTAGCTCCGCTGCTCGGTGCCCGAGTGAGATGCAATCAAGTAAGTTTTAAAAAATGACAACACAAGTAAAATAAGGATCGCAGTAGTGCCTACTCCCGGCTTTCCGCCTCAGGAGAATGGTTTACAAAGAGTGCTCATAGTCAGCGCTTTAAATACCAAGGGGGCGGGGGCGTGGCCTCAAAGTGGGCGTGGCCAGCGGCCTCGCCGGAGATGGCGGCGGGAAGATTTGGGAGGACACAGGTCCCGTGACAGTGCTAGCTCCGCTGCTCGGTGTCCGAGTGAGATGCAATCAAGTACGTTTTAAAAAATGACAACACAAGTAAAATAAGGATCGCAGTAGTGCCTACTCCCGGCTTTCCGCCTCAGGAGAATGGTTTACAAAGAGCGCTCGTAGTCAGCGCTTTAAATACCAAGGGGGCGGGGGCGTGGCCTCAAAGTGGGCGTGGCCAGCTGCCTCGCCGGAGATGGCGGCGGGAAGATTTGGGAGGACACAGGTCCCATGACAGCGCTAGCTCCGCTGCTCGGTGCCCGAGTGAGATGCAATCAAGTAAGTTTTAAAAAATGACAGCACAAGTAAAATAAGGATCGCAGTAGTGCCTATTCCTGGCTTTCCGCTTCAGGAGAATGGTTTACAAAGAACGCTCGTAGTCAGCGCTTTAAATACCAAGGGGGCGGGGGCGAAGGCCTCAAAGTGGGCGTGGCCAGCGGCCTCGCCGGAGATGGCGGCGGGAAGATTTGGGAGGACACAGTTCCTGTGACAGCGCTAGCTCCGCTGCTCGGTGCCCGAGTGAGATGCAATCAAGTAAGTTTTAAAAAATGACAACACAAGTAAAATAAGGATCGCAGTAGTGCCTACTACCGGCTTTCCGCCTCAAGAGAATGGTTTGACCCACAATCCAGACTTTTGGCATCTTCAAGGTAGATGTGGTTGTTTTTCAGATGAGTTGTGGAATTGAAATGGCAGTTCGAAAGTAGGAGTTATGTAAAAAAAAGTGGTTGAGAGTCAGTGCCCTTGAAAGAGAAGAAATGATTGGTGATTTTTAAAATTCTCCACTGAAAATTAGGGTGCATGCTTTTGTTTTTTTCAAAGAATTAATTCTAATGGTTGAGAAAAAGTCATTGAAAGAAACATTGCACATGATTAGCTAGTACATTGAGAGGTCAAACACCCTTGCTGGATTCATTTGCAACATAGTATGATGAACTTTTCAACTGTGTGCTGAGTTAGGTGGGAGTTACCATGGTAACAGGGTGAATGAGACTGGGGGGATGGGTGAATATCATGTGAGTTTGAAAGTGTTGAAATGTAGAACCAATTAAAATGTCAGTTTAGTTTTGAAATAGTGTGGGAAGAATTTTTATTGGTTAAGTCCAGGGATATGTGTGAAGAATTACAGGGAATAAGGGCCATTTGTGGTTGCAGTGTTTGAGGTGCATTTCAGAGATTCTGCTTAAGAAAATCTGTTGTGTGTGACTGACATCTTCTAAAGCATTTTTAAAGGTGAGTAATTTAATAAAGATAGACTGCTGTATGCACTATGGGGAAGATTAAGAAGAACATTGTGCTTCTTTATTCTTGCATTGTGTGTCATTTTTTTGTAATGCTGGTAAAAATTTTAATGGTGCATATTGGAAATGTATTTTGGAAATGAGTTAGGTTTCTGCCTTGTTATGTAGTGGTCATTTAAATGGGCTGTGCTCTGTGTCAAAAACGATTTACTATGGAAAATGTTTTGGGGTAAAATGTCTGGCTCTTTCTGTGTGTCATTTCTCTCTTTGTGTGTGTCTCATGTCACTCTGGTAAATCTTTTCTGGTAAAATGTCTGGCTTTATATTTTTGGTCAAGGATCACACTGAGTGTCTGTGTGAAATAAGGAATTATATTTTCACATTTTTCAATAATGTCACCTGTCTCTACTGACAGTTTGTCTCTCTTAGCTTAAAGGGTACTCTGTGCCTGTGTCTCATGTCACTCTGGTAAATGTTTTCTGGTAAAATATCTGGCTTTAAAATTTTGGTCAAGGATCACACTGAGTGTCTGTGTGAAATAAGGAATTATATTTTCACATTTTTCAATAATGTCACCTGTGTCTGCTGACAGTTTGCCTCTCTTAGCTTGAAGGATACTCTGTGCCTGTGCCTCATGTCACTTTGTACCTGCCCAATCTCTCTCTTTCTATGTGTCATTTCTCTCTTTGTGTGTGTCTCATGTCACTCTGGTAAATGTTTTCTGGTAAAATGTCTGGTTTTAAAATTTTGGTCAAGGGTCACACTGAGTGTCTGTGTGAAATAAGGAATTATATTTTCACATTTTTCAATAATGTCACTTGTGTCTGCTGACAGTTTCCCTCTCTTAGCTTAAAGGGTACTCTGTGCCTGTGTCTCATGTCACTTTGTACATGCCCCATCTCTCTCTTTGTGTGTGTCATTTCTCTGTTTGCGTGTGTCTCATGTCACTCTGGTAAATGTTTTCTGGTAAAATGTCTGGCTTTAAAATTTTGGTCAAGGATCACTCTGAGTGTCTGTGTGAAATAAGGAATTATATTTTCACATTTTTCAATAATGTCACCTGTGTCTGCTGACAGTTTGCCTCTCTTAGCTTAAAGGATACTCTGTGCCTGTGTCTCATGGCACTCTGGTAAATGTTTTCTGGTAAAATGTCTGGCTTTAAAACTTTGGTCAAGGATCACACTGAGTGTCTGTGTGAAATAAGTAATTATATTTTCACATTTTTCAATAATGTCACCTGTGTCTGCTGACAGTTTGCCTCTCTTAGCTTAAAGGGTACTCTGTGCCTGTGTCTCACGTCACTCTGGTAAATGTTTTCTGGTAAAATGTCTGGCTTTAAAATTTTGGTCAAGGATCACACTGAGTGTCTGTATGAAATAAGGAATTATATTTTCACATTTTTCAATAATGTCACCTGTGTCTGCTCACAGTTTGCATCTCTAAGCTTAAAAGGTACTCTGTGCCTCTGTCTCACCTCACTCTGTGCCTGTGTGTCATCTCACTCTGTGCCTGCCCCATCTCTCTTTCTTTGTGCATGTCATTTGTCTGTTTGTGTGTGTCTCATCTCACTCTGGTAAATGTTTTATGGTAAAAAGTATGTCTCTTTCCTTCTCTTCCTCTCTGTCACTGAATGTATCCATCTCATTATCCTCTTAGTAATTTGCTCTCCCTCTATTTCTTTTTCACTCTCTCTAACCTTCACCATTCCTTTGTTTTCCTTTCTGTGTCCTTCACTCCTACTTAATATCTTACTACCCGTTTATGACTTTTAATCTCCTGCCTTGTCTCTTGTATTGTGAAATATATATTGTAAATATTATAACTTACTTTTTTTTCTCTTCCACAGATATTAAATTTAGTAACAATATGTAATTAAGTGTACATTACTTATAAGGTAAGTTTGACAAACAAAATTTACTTTCTCATCACTCTTTTCCTTAACCTCACTACTCTTCTCTCACCCACCCACACCCCCGTTCCCTTACTGCGCTTCCCTCACTTATTCTCAATCCCCATGTTTACTCCCCTTTCCCTCACTCCCCTCCCACACTCATCTTCTTTCAGATCTCCTGCTTTACTTTCCTTCCTCTCTCTTCCCTTCCTTTGCTCCTTCACTCTTTTACCTTCCCTTACTCTCCTTACTCCACTTCAATAACTCCTTCTCTCACTCCCTCTGTCCTCTTAACTCCTCTCTCCCCTTCCCTCACTCTCTCTCTCTTAGCCTCATTCTCTACGCCCTCTTAGTCTCTCACTCCTCTTCTGTCACGCTCACTCCCTATAACTCAGCCACACTCCCTCACTTTTCTTTCTTTGCTCCCTCACTCAGTCCCTTTCTGTCACTCTTTCATCATTCCCCCTATCCCCTCACTCCCTCACTTCCCTTCTTACCTCACTCCTTTTTATCCACCCTCTTTTATCCCTCTTTACTCATGCTCTCTGCCGTTCTTTCACCCTCCTTCACCCCCGTTCCCTTAGTCTGGTTCCCTTACTACCCCTCATTCCCTATCTTTCTCTCCCTTTCCCTTTACTTTCATCCCCCACTCACCTTCTCTCAGTACCTATTCTTCAGTCCTTTTCCCTCTATTCTCTTCCTTCGCTCACTCACTCATTCCCCTTCCCTCACTCACCTTACTCCACTTCACTCACTCTTTCTTTCACTCCCTCTGTCCTGTCACATCCTCATTCTCCTTCCCTCACTCCCTTTCTCCTAGCCTTACTCTCTCTCTCCCTTCAGTCTCTCACTCCTATTCCGTCACGCTCACTCCCTATAACTCACCTACACTCCCTCACTTAGCTTTCTATTCTCCCTCACTCAGTCCCCTTCTCTTACTCTTTCCTTCAGTCCCTCTGTCTCCTCACTCCCTCACTCCCCTTGTCTCATGCTCACTTGCCTTTATCCACCCTCTATCACCCATCTTTACTCACCCTCACTGCCCTTCTCTCACTCTCTTTCACCCCCGTTTCCTTACTCCACTTCCCTCACTACCTCTCATTCCCCATTCCTTCACTCTCCTTCCCCTCTCTCCCCTACACCACTCAGTCACTCTACTTCAGTCCCCTTCCCCTTCTTTCTATCTTTTGCTCCCTCAGTAATTCCCCTTCTCTCAGTCACCTTACTCAACTTCATTCACTACTTCTCTCACTCCCTCTGTCCTCTCACATCATCACTCCCCTTCCCTCACTCTCTCACTGTTACTCTCACTCTCTCCATCCCCTCACTTTGTCACTCCCCCTTCCTTCACACTCACTCCCTTTAACTCACGAACACTCCCTTATTTATCTTTCTATGCTCCCTTACTTAGTCTTCTTCTCTCACTCCTTCCTTTACTACATATATATCCTCACTCCCTCACTCCCCTTTTCTTACACTCACTTGCCTTTATCCACCCTCTATCACTCCTCTTTCTTCAACCTCACTGCTCTTCTCTCACCCTCCCTCACCCCGTTCCCTTACTCCACTTCCCTCACTTATCCTCATTCCCCATGTTCACTCCTCTTCCCCTCCCTCCTCTCCCACACTCACCTTCTTTCAGTCCCCCTTGTTTACTTCCCTTCCCCTCTCCTCACTTCCTTCGCTCAATCACTCATTCCCCTTTCCTTACTCACCTAACTCCACTTCACTCACTCCTTCTCACACTCCCTCTGTCCTCTCACTTCTTCACTGCTCTCCTCTCACTCTGTCTGTCTTACCCTCACTCCCTCTGTCCTCTCACTCTCACTCTCACTTCCCTTCAATCACCCTCACTCATCTTCAAACCCTCACTGTCATCAACTTACTCTCACTCACTCCACTTTCCTTTTCCCTCACTCCCCTTGTCTTACTCTCACTCCCATTACTTTATCCTCCCTCACCCTCTTTCCCTCAATATCAATCCCCTTTTTTCACCTTGACTCATTTCTTTCCGTCACTCCCTGTCACTCTCCTTCGTTCACTCCACTTCGACTCACTCTTGTTTACAACTCACCTTCTCTCACTCCTCTTCTGTCACTTGTTCGCTCTGTCACTTTCTCCCCTTCATTCACTCATTTCATTCATTCATTTATTTAGTACACATTCTCTGAAAAAAAGAATTGCAAAATCTGTAAAGAATATAGCTCTTTTTGGAGAATTGGAGTTAGTTCTGAAAAGAACTTTTTTTTCTTCTTTTTTTTTTTTTATACTTTTTTATAACGATTTGATATTTTTTTTGTATTTTTTTCAGGGGAAAAATAAAACCTGGGATTCCAAAACGGCTCAACAGGAGCAAGAAAAAGGGGAAAAATTAGGGATGGGGAGGGCAGCGGTGATCCTGTCTCCACCAAGCAATCAGTTCAATACACTGCTCCCCATAACAGAGCAGTTCATCGCAGTCCATGCATAGAATTTTGATGCGTGCAAACACCGGTTGCACGTTCAGGATCATTCTTCCACCTTCTCTTCCCGAAGCTGTTGCACCAGCAGTCGAGGTGCTGGCCCCTTCTCTCGGTGCATTCCGTGCCAGGTCCCTGACACTCTCTCTGGAAAAGTTGTTTGGGTGTCTTCTCTGCACATGCCTAATTAAAGTGGCATTTCCAAAACTATATTTTTTATTAGGATTGCCCCGTGATAAGGTGGTGCCACAAATTTTACAGCACACCTTTGGTGCATTCACCTTTTTTTCCCCTTCGGGGAATGTAAAAAACTTCCAAATGAAGTGTTCTTTCACTTTCCTGGTAGGAGGATCCTCAGGCAGGAATTGATCAGAATCAGAGGAAGTGTTCTGTAAATCAGCCATCTCTCAAAAATTAGATGCAGAAGCAGGCAAGAGGTGTTCTCTTAGCAATTGCAAAGAGGTAGTGAGGGATATGGGTGGGGACTTTCAATATTTGTGGAAAAAACTGTTATGAACCAATGAAAAGTGTTATTTTAAGGTCACATGAATTGACTCGCTTAAGCTACGCGCTCCGGAGCGCTTCCGGGGGCGCTTACGTAGCACGTACGTAGGCGCATCCGGGAGCGCTTACGCGGCGCGTCTTAATGACGTTTTGCTAGATTTTCAGAAATGCGTTAAAGTTAAAATACGGTTATTTAAAATCAAAAATACTACTTTTATGAGTATGCCACTGAATGTCTTGCATTATTATTTACTTTAAATACATACTTATATTTTTGTCCGCTCGCGGGAATAGAGCTTACGCTGCGTTTACGGGTGCGTTTACGGGTGCGCGTACCCTGAGCGCTCCGGGGTAAAATGATTAAAAAAAAAAACATTGGAAATATACATTGAAAAATTCATTTTAGAAAAATATACATTATTTAAATAATTTTAGAAAAAATATAATAATTAATAGTTATAAAAAATAGCTATTAAAAAAACTTAATAATGCACTTAAAAAACCGTAGGTTTCAAATTCGTTATAGTAAGGAATTAGCTTTTAAAAAACCTTTGAAATTTACTGAAAAAACCATAGGTTTAACACTCGTTATAGTTAGGAATTAGCATTTAAAAATCCTTTGAAATTCACTAAATAAACCATAGGTTGCACACCAGTTATAGTTAGCTGAACATTTTACTCAAACAAAACCATTGAAATTCCCACATTATAGTTTGTTGGACTCACTATAACTCGTGCGCCCGCAATCCACTGCTGATGATGTCACATATTACATCATTCATGACATGGTCAGTGACATCACTGATGACATCACTGATGACATCTCAAATTACATCACTGATGACATCACTGATGATATCATCCAGTGTCTGTGTGTTTCTGTAAAGTTTAAATATGTTTTACATATTGAAGAATGAGTGGTTGTATAAGTGTCTGGATGAAGGATGCGTGACTGACTGTATGAGTGAGTGATTAAATATGTCTTACTGAATGTAAGTGAATTTCAAAGGTTGTTTAAATGCTAATTCCTAACTATAACGAGTGTTAAACCTATGGTTTTTTCAGTGAATATAGATATATATATATCACACTCCGCTGCTTTGCAAGGCAGAAACTACCAGCTCTCATGTTAGTTGTCAAACCCGTTAGGGATTTATTTTGTGCACAAAAATTAATATAAACAGACGCGTTTAAGCTGTAGCTTTCGTCAATGTCGGCTTGCGTCTAGGAAGCGGAAGTTTATATTTACATATGGAAATGGAAGTAGTAAAAGAAGGACTATACAAGACAGTTCAAACGCCATATAGAAGTGTGCAAATAAATGTGAACATAATTTATTTATCCTAAATCATAGTATGCAATTCATTATTGTGTAATTCATCATTTCAGTGCTCCAAATTAAATAATTTTCAGGATTATATTTACAATTTCCATCTATCTGTCTGTCTATCTATCTACTACCTACCTGTCTATCTGTCTATCTATCTATCTATCTATCTATCTATCTATCTATCTATCTATCTATCTATCTATCTATCTATCTATCTATCTATCTATCTATCTATCTATCTATCTATCTATCTATCTATCTATCAATATCGGGAAAAACAGTTACGTAAACTTGAGTCCAAATACATTATGCTTTTAGACACCAAGGCCCCTTCAGGTCATATTACGGGAGAGGATGTTTATAATTACCTTTAATGTCACAGAAAGTTATCATTTGTTGGAGCAGAAAATTGAGTTTATCCTCAGTAAAGGATGTCTTTAATTGACCCTTGGGTGCCTGTCACCTGCTTCAATATAAAGAGTCTTGTGATGCTTTTATTCCATCTAGGTACAAACCGGCTTTGTTCACGGTTCCAGGTACTGATTTAATTATTTGATTTACACACTTTGGTGTAGGATTTGGGTAGATCTCACATTTGTCACTTTATTAGTTTTCACTGATAATCTTATACTAATCATGAATGAAGATTTCAGAAGACTACACATATATAGGGTTTCAACCAAACGTCTTATGAATATGGTTATATTCTTAGGCAATTATATTTTACTCTTGAATTTTTTAATCTGAGTGTGGAGCTGTAATTTATTTAGATGTATCCTGTGTTCATTTGGTCTTTTTTAATACGATGTACCAAAACTACTAGGGAACATATTGTTTTATACATAGTATCCAATTTTTTACCAAATTCTGCACTTTTGAAATCTTGAGTACTGTAATATTTGCGTATTTGCACAGCTTTTATTGTCTTAAGTATTTCACTATGCAATATAGTGTCATTTAATATCTAAGTATTTGCACAGGTTTTTTGTTCATAGCAAAATTTTGCACATCATTAAAATATATCATTGTACTGTTTAAACTGCGTACATGTACAGGATGATACTTAAGGTTGCAACAACATTCTGTAATACTAGCGGATTTGCACATTCTCTCTAATTTGGTACTGTAGAATCTGCGTATTTGTCCATTTAAAAGCTAAACAGGATTATATTACCACTAATTATTGATGCGCTTTTGATTTGCACAATGCTTTAAATAGGTGCTCAATAATGTCAAAATACACTCAGAATGTGGAGTTCCATTAGTATCTTCATAGTTTGCCTTTAGAAATAATTTTTGTAAATAGTAGTCATTATTATTGAAACAAAAAAATGTTTGGTTTACACATTTATGTTGTCTTCAGCAAGGGGGAGAGAGGTGAAAGGGCAATTTCCACTCACCAGGAGCATTAGGTCCAGCCACAGCGTGTGCCCTAACAGAGTAAAGTTTACAAAGAAAGCTGAGCTGTTCCTCAAATGGGGGGATGTACGTGTCGCACTAATGTCTGGATACTGTTGGTCTCAGTGAGTCCTATAGTTGGGCAACCATTTTGTTGGATGTAATGCCCTCACACAGTCAGTAGAATGCCAGAGGTGGATCAGCAAGAAGGAAGCAGACTTCCTAGTCGAAAAAGACCAGAGGGTGCCATATTTGTATGTACTCCCAAAGATACACAAGGAGATCAAACCCGTGCCTGGCCGCCCAATAGTGTCAGGAATAGACTCGGTGCTGGAACCATTATCGCAACTCTGCGATCACTTTTTACAACCCCTGGTGGAGCACATTCCCTCTTACATCCAAGACATAACGGACGTGTTACGTCTGTTGGACGAGTTTGAGGACTCTGACCAAATTGACTTCCTCATCACCCTCGATGTGGAGGTCCTCTACACGAACATCCCCCAGAGGGCCACACTAGGGGTGACTGAGGAGGTACTAAAGGCCTGCCCCTGGTAATCACCAACATCACCGGCATTTGTCATGTAATGCGCTACACTAGCTCTCACTGGGAATTACTTTGAATTCAAGGGCCAATTCTACCATCAAACGCAGGGCACTTCAATGGAGAGCACATTCTCCCCAAGTGTGGCCTGCCTCTACATGGCTGAATTCGAGGGCAAACACATCTTCCATCAGACCAACCCATACCAGACCAAAATAAGATTATGGAAATGTTTCATAGACGAAATCTTGATCTTCTGGGTTGGCAACAGAGAATCATACAATGAATTCTATGGATGGATTAACACGCTGAATCCGTACCTGAAATTCACGATCACGGCATCCCCTTCCCAAATAGCCTTTTTAGACTTAACAATCATGATTAAAGGGGGCCATGTTAACACAACAATGTTCAGGAAAAATAATGATCGCAACAGTCTCTTACACTTCACAAGCCATCAACCAAAAGCTCTGAGAGTCAATTTGCTGCTCAGGCAATTTTTAAGGGTGAGTAGAAACTGCAGCAATAATGAGAGTTACAAAACCCAATCTACAATCCTCTCCAAAAACCTGACAGACAGAGGTTATCCACGAAGGGAAGTGGCTGTAGCAAGCAAAAGAGCATGGAACAACCATAGGGAGAGCCTCTTAGAATGGAAGATTAAGAATCCCATGGACAACGAACCGATGACATGTGATTCTCACTGGCCTTGAATGTGTCAGGAATCGTTTCAGCCGCGCCTGCCTAACGTTTTAACACCTTAGCTGCTTTGGAACGTCCAGCTCCAGTGCTGAACGTTCCATTGCGCAGGTGCAGTTGGAACGTCCAACGGCCAAGGGCAGCACTCCCGAGGTTGTGGTGCCGTCGGCCGCTGGACGGGCGCAGCGCTTAAGGGGTTAAACTACAAATCCCAGAAGGCTTCAGTCATGTGTACTTGATAAATAGTGGGCGGAGCCTTAGCACGTTGTGCGTGATTCTGTTTCGTTGCCTGCAACGTTGTTCGGATCCGGCCCCCGGGGAGCGTCTTGCTGGTCGGCGATCCAGGTTCTACCAATTCTGTACTTCCCAGAGTAAGGTACTGGGTGAGCGTTTTCTGCCGAGAACGCTTGTTTTCTTTTCTGCGCACGGAGCGCTGGTGGGGCTCTGCTATCAGCTCCTCTGTTTTGAAGTAGAGAGACTTCTCCGTATTGTGCTATCTCTCGTTGGGAGAGCCGTTTTCTTGTTCGGTGAGGAGGGCGGAATGCGGAGGTGAGTTCCTCCCATTACCGTCATGAACTAGAGTCTTTGGGGGAATTGATTTCGCGGAAGGCTGTAGTATTCCGCTATGCCTTGCTGTGATAGTATCCATGAGTCTGGTGACCAGAAACTTTCATTTGTGGATTACAGATACCAAGGCGGAGGACGGTGGTAATTTTACTACGTCTTGCTGAATTGGGGGACACTAACTATTGGATCATGGATTATGGAATAACAACTGTCTATGCTTTATGGAACATATAGGTGCCAAAGCGGAGAACTGTGGTGAGGTCAACTACGTTCTGCCGTGTTTGGAGTGTGATCAGATCTAAGGAACTGTACTATTGTTTGTTTGGTTTTGTGGGGATACTACGAGACGAATTTACGTTATCTTTTACTTCATTATTACTTGGGTCTCTGCCTGATATCATTGAGGATCATCAAATACTACGAGAGCACCCCAATCTTTATTGTTTGAAAGGGAACAGACCGGGTAGGTTCCCAGAGCTCTTATCTCAAATTTGGGAATTGTTATTTTCTCTGTCACCATCATTGACATGTATGTTTGTATTCCTTAGGGAGAAGAGACATATGAGTTCTTTTGACTTCTGTGTTTGGATTGGGAGCATAGAGAAAGGCCTTCAGGTGAATAGGTCTTGCCTTAGTGAGAATTTATGAGAGTAGTTGTTTATGTGAGTGCATATCTATAATCGTGTGTTTTCTTTTTCAGCCTCACTTCCCTGCTGTTCCCTTCCTTTCCCGTCCCTCACTCGATCGCGCGAACACCCTGTGTATGGCTATGTCAGGGTGTTGGTGAGGTCAGGAGGTGGACATTCTTGCTACATTCTGGAACCCGCAGAGTGTGTCCTGACAGAATGAACTGATAAAATTCTCAAACGACATTGGCAAATTCTGAACGCAGGAATCCTTGAATTGGAACCACCACGGTTAGCATTCAAATGATCAAAGAACATTAAGGACATCCTGATCCACACAAGGCCAAAGAAAAAGACACCAGAGAGACAGACCACCTAATAGCAATTACCCGCAGTTAAGGTACACTACGCTTGTGGTATGTGCAGTGCCTGTACTTTCATGACCACACACAAAACAATCAGCTTGAATGACTCCTTCATTTGAGAGATGAGGGGACATACGAATTGCAATAGCGCAAATTGCATTTATCTCCTGATCTGTCCATGTGAGTTATACTATGAGTCCATGACCACACGCCCTATTAAGGACATCGCAGCAACTTCCGCTGCAAGAAAAGTAACACGAAGATGTGTAAACACTATTTAGCTCTAACCTAGGCACACACATTCAAAGCTCCTCAACCTAAGCAGAACCATCATACAAGGATATAACACGGCTTAAGTGGTCCCACATAGTGCCCTTAGGATAAGTTCTTGAAACTAAGGTACCTAGAGCTCTGTTTGGGTAGATTACACATCATTACTACCTACATTACCTGTCACAATCAACTTTGACTAACCCCAACTGAGAAATATCCAATATCTAATGACTCCCAATACCATATGAATATGGTTATCATTCAAAAAGAACACAAGTGTAATTAAGGACAAGCACCCTTGGCCTACGGGTGCCGAAAGACTGGTTTTCTTTCAACAGATTCTCAATATCGATGCCTAAATATGCTTGTGAACGCCTTTTTAGACACAAGACAATTGAAAATGACATATCAAACCGCTCTTAACACTCCGTTCTAATATGGCCGCCGCCTTCACAACACATATCACGTGACCCGAGAGCGAGTTACTCCCTATTCACGTGACACCGCCGACCTTCTAAATCCATGGACGCCCGGGGCAACAGCACCACCCGGACCCGGCGACATGGGTATGTCAAGCAGAAGGACACACAGCATCCTAACTGTAAGTAGTGATTACGGGGTTCTTAGCTGGGCACCACAGAATACGACGGTTAACCAGACATGGATATTATTAGAATCCGTAAACAGGGAATCCGAGGGGCGACTGTATGTTTAGTATACGTGGTAGCGGACGCTAACACTGAGATCACTACCTATCTGTGACACCGGCCCCTTCCGCTGATTACTTGAGGTCCCGCTATTAAGCATGGGCGACGCAAATTTGCGGATTTGCGAACTCGCAATCCGCAAAATCCGCGAATTCTCGCGAATTTGTGGATTTTTAATTTTTTTTGTGTTCGCAAGGATTTCTGCCAGTTCACGAGGGTTTTGTACCAGTTCGCAATTGCGAACTTACATGTTGGCTCGCAACGGTCGCAATTATGTTGTTTCTACGTCTGGTTCATCATCACAGGTTCCCAGCACCCTCTGTTTCACCACTGCCACCCTCTGTTTCACCCATGCCACCCTCTGGTTCATCATCACTGTAGATTATGGGGGGAAAAAGCAAGCACACCTGCCCTGCTTCAACTGACATGAATTAATTTGGGGTTGATTTATTAATGTGTCACTGTTTTAAAATTCCAGTCTGGCACCTGCTTCCTTATCTGTAATTTGCTTTCTGTTGCAGTGCAATTTTTTTTCCAGGACCTTTGTGGCCTACTTGTAGCTATTCTATGAGCCTGCTGTGAGGGTCAGAGCAGGGCCATACAATTGTTGCAACTAGCAACTGAACTCTGGAGGGGCCCCAGTCAGGAAGCACTACAGGGAATGGTTACTAATGATGAGTTTGAACTTTTGCACCTGCTGAATGCTTTCACTTTTGCAAAACTCGTTTTTCTGCAGAACAGCATTACAGCAACTGTAATGCCCCAAACAAGCTTACTTGTGAAAGTTGATTTCTAATCCAAAAGTGATCCAAAGAAAGTCAAAAGGCCTCAAATCCAAAAAAGTGCAGGCAAATGTCAACCTGAGTAGTTATTCTGATAAAAATCATCATTTTCAGAAGGTCTATGCTGCTTGCAAGTGGATTTCTTGTGCAGAATTGCAAATTTTGTAATTTTGCGAGTGCGAGATTGTTGCTGCCCGCCGCACCTACATGTTCGCAATTGCGAACTTATGCCACACGCCGCAAAATTGTATCACCAAGATAAAAAAATCTGCTGCGTGCGAATTTGCGGATTTTCGGTAAATTCGCGAGCGTTAGCGGATCGCAAATTTACCGAAAATCCGCAAAATCCGCTAGTGGAACGGATTTTCCGCCCATGCTTACCGCTATATCATTGTGCCAGTGAGACTTTCTATGCTAAGCGCCACGTAATTGCTACGAAACACATGGTCTTACATGGCGAGTCCACTTATACACATGACACCAAAACCTACCGGCCGAACACCGGGTAGTTCCACGCATATCACACCCCCATTGGGCCTCTACCTATAAGTATGTCAGTACGTTTTAGTCATGCGGGCTCAACGCAATGGGTTTACAATAAGAGGATACTACCCACACAGCCACTAACTCTTCCTTACTGACCTCTAGCAGTCTTGTTTCGACATCTGAATGCCCATGACATTACGAGTTGGACATTAACGCCACTTGCAAATCAGAATGCTTATGGTACTACACAGCCAAACAGTAGCGCTAATTGCAAAACAATGAGACTATAAGAGATAATATGGAATAGCCATCACCTTAGTATAGAACCCATCATATACTAAGACAGGGCCACGAAGCGCATGTACCATACAACAAGCTAGTGCCAAGTACTTTACACTTATCTAATGAGTAAAACATTCCCTCCATATACAGCCATACTCTATGGAAGTTTGAACTTGTTGTGCAGTCCGCCGGGTACAGTTGATGCCTGGAGACTTAACACATTAGGTGAGTCCTTTGATCTGATCATCCACTGCATTGCTGTTGTTTATCCACAGGGGCATGTTTTCTACCTTGCTCACTGAGGAATTGTATCCACACTGGTTTTAATTGGTTTTTAACCCAAACGCTAGCTGCACACTGCCTAGCGTGACTTATGGAATGTACTTGGTCACTACTTCTACTGTCTGTAACCTATACCTATTGTGATATGCTTTTTTTCTCCCCTCCAGGCAGATCCAGTGCAACACAGGTACATTATCACATGAAGCACGGTTTCTTTTTGTGAGATTTTAAGTAGCACAACGGATGCTCATATAGATCCTCTAACGTAGACAGTCACCTATAACTGATATATTTTTTTCCTAAGGTCCTGAAAAATCACGAGTCACTGCACAATTACGCGAGAAACATGTCGACCATTATGATCACACACTAACTGAGACTCATGTAGGAAACATTGAATTCCAACGAGTACCGGCTAGTTTTCTCATTTTAACTAGAGCAGGAGACCCCAGAATAAACTTGACACTGGTACTCCCAGCTTTATTTTAACCCACCTACACGTCTACGCTCTGTTGGCCCCACACCCACACGTCACCAAAGGGCTGTTGGATAAAAGATCTCCGCTAAAGTGCTCCTCTTTGAGGTGTCGCCCGTTGGGTATTGCACCACTGACCCAACGAGCAGCAGCCCAGATGATGAAGCATGACACCTGAAAGGGTGTGTGAGGGCATTACATCCAACAAAATGGATGCCCAACTGTAGGACTCACTGAGACCAACAGTATCCAGACATTAGTGTGACACGTACATCCCCGCATTAGAGGAACAGCTCAGCTTTCTTTGTAAACCTTATACATTTATGTACCTAAATTGTTACTTACGTAACTTAAGTATGTCTTCCATCTCCATGATGATGTCATCAATCATGTGAGGTAACTGTGGGTTTTAAATAATTGTAAGAGATGTGTTGTGAAGAAGATACTGCCGAGTTGTGAGTACATAGAGTTTTATTGGGAGAACAGGTACAGGAACACAAGTTATGTCTAACCTGCCTCAGCAACAGCCAGGATGAGAATAGAGAACATAGAATGAATTCACCCTAACACTCTAGGAGGAGCATGCAATGATGTCAAATAGAATATTAGGCACAACATATCTCCTCTCCTTAAAACAAAAGAAAATAAAAGGAAAACAATACAAAAACAAAGCAAGCAGAATGTAATACAAGTTCAAACGATAACAATGACTACTAAATCAACATCGAAGAGATAAGAAAACATATGTGCAACATAAAATACAAGCTGGATAAATAAACATTAATATCTAACAAAATCATTGTATTTCTTAGGAATACGAGAAATCCTACTAGAAGCTACCCGTCCCAAGATCTGAGCATTTCCTCTTGTAGACTCAGGTGTAATAGAAGACTCTTCGGAAGAATTCGGTGTCATAAGAGAAGAATTCGGTGACATAAGAGTCCCCTGGGAAGAGAACCTCTCCTTAGAAGACATTCCCTTAGAAGAGATTCCATTACGCACCAACCGCTCATTCAAACCATCATTCACAACACTCCCTTTAGAATACAAGGCAATCCTATGGAAATTCCAACTCTGCCCATTCTCCAAAACAACATGTCACTTATGAACCTCCTTAACTTTCATAGGATCAGAAAACTTATTCATACCAAGCTCTCTGCGACCCAACTTAACTTTAATCAAATCTCCCACTTCAACCCTTCCAACCTTACCTGGAACAACCTTAGAAACAACTGCACTCTCCCACAACCACTGTGGAACCAACTTAGTTTTAAGAAGTCTACCACGCATACGCTCAAAAGGATCTTGATCAGTAACACCATGAGCTGTAGTATTATACGACCAAACCATTTCCTCCACAGCCCTACGCACATCACCCTGTCCTTGCAGAGACATCTGTATGGTCCCTTTGACTAAACGATTCATCCGCTCAACCATGCCATTACCCTGTGGGTTGTACAATGAAGTGCACACATGTTTGATCCAATGATTGGCTAGAAAAGAATGCATGGCCAAAGAAGTAAGTTGAGTCCCATTATCTGTGATTAAGACCTTTGGAAAACTTTCCTTTAAAAATATTGATCTCAATTGTCTAATTACGGAATCAGTGGTAATATTTTTCATAAACTCCACACACAACCACCGAGAACAAACATCCACCACAACTAAGGCAAATCTACAATCACAAGGTAAAGAGTCCATTGGACCAATAAAATCCAAGCAAATTTTATCCCAAGGTAAATCACTCAAGCTAACAATAGAACCCTGAGAAGGAGAAATAATTTTTAACCTTTTCTCACTCTCCTTACACAACAAACAAGACTCAACCCATCTTCGAACATCATCATCAATACCAGGCCACCAAAAAGATTTTTTAAGGCGTTTGAGAGTCATATTTTGCCCAAGATGACCTTCATGAGCAAGACAGAAGAGTTTCCTTCTGAGAGAGGTAGGTGGGACAAATCTCTCACCCCGCAACACCAAATCATTTGAAGAACCAAGACTAAGTTCCTCTTGAAACTTTACAAAAGAACGCAAAGAAGGTTTAACATCACCCTCTCCTTTCCAACCCAACCGGATGGCATTAACAAGCTCACTAAAATCAGAATCCTCTAAAACTGCTTGATGCCACTCCTCTTTGGAGATAGAACAAAACTCACTAGTACAAACATCTTCAAAACCTGCTATCACACACACACTTTCATCTTCAAAATCCTCAATTACCGTTTCAGAAGGAATAGGTAAACGTGACAAACAGTCAGCCTGAGTATTCCTCCAACCCGAAATGTGCTCTAACTTGTACGTATACTCTTGCAACTTAGCTGCAAATTTCATCAAGCGAGGATAACCATTATTAGCTCCACCAGGTGACAAGATCTTAATAAGAGGCTTATGATCAGTCCTCAAACAAAAATGCATACCCCATAAATAGGTGCGAAAATGAGACACACCCCACACAGCAGCCAATGCCTCTCGCTCAATGACAGCATAATTACGCTCAGAAGAATTGAGACAACGTGAAGCAAAAGCTACCGTTTTCTCAATCACACCGCTTTTCTGAGACAAGATTGCGCCAATTCCATAAGCACTAGCATCAACAGTAACGTACGTGTCTCTACCTGGCTCAAAAGTAGTTAAAATGCCAGCTGTCAAGAATTCCTGTCATGCGAGGGGAGGAAAACGGTAACCAGCGAAAACGGACTACATCTCCCAGGATGCTTAGCGGTTGAGAGGTTATGTAAACAGGAGAGCTGTTACATAACTCAAGGAAAACACGCCCTTATGTAAACAGGAGAGCTGTTACATAACTCAAGGAAAACACGCCCTTATGTAAACAGGAGAGCTGTTACATAACTCAAGGAAAACACGCCCTTATGTAAACAGGAGAGCTGTTACATAACTCAAGGAAAACACGCCCTATAAAGGGAGGAACCGGGAGGTACAACGCTGTCGGATATTGTGTTTACACCGACGTACCTGCTTCGTGAAGAGCAGTGTTCCAGAGTGGTGCTCCAGTAAGGCAAGAACGGAGGTAGGTCGAGTCGTTACTCCCTGGGCCGTGTCTTGCCCCATCGTCACCTGTGAAGGACCCGGAAGCTCTACCGGTCAACCATTGAGCTTCGCTTTTTGACTCGGCTGAGTCAAAGCGCAGTGGCGCTTTTGCTGTTTGGAGTCGTAACTCCCAGCCCGACCAGAGATACAGGGACTGCCAGCTGTAACGCACACCAGGAGGTGTTTGCCGCGTTACAGACTCGGAAGTCCACAGGATCGATCGAGCGGCTGCTCTCGGTTCAGTCTTCTTGCTTTTGATTGGGGTATCGGTGACGCATCACCAGGAGGTGACTCCGCGTCCCGGTGCAGTCTGAGGAAGAGGTTGAGCGGCTGCTCCCTTCAGGTAGAGACCTCGGCTGGGTGTTTCCCTGACTCCTCGATTCTCCCCAACACTCTTCGTGCCCCTCACAGCCTACCGATTGGCATTGTCGGCCATTTCATTTCTGCCCTCTGTTGGCATACGCCGGGATCGGCGTATATGCAGAGGACGGTTAGGACCATCCGTGCTGTGGGCTGGTAACGTACTTAGCCTGGAGGATTCCAGTGACTATAACTTTTGTTTACTCTTTGTATTATTTTTGCCTTCATTAAAATAACTAACCCTTCACAAGTGGTTGCGTCCTCATTATCGTGTCTGTTAAACGATCCTGAGACGTTCAGGGCGTTACACCAGCATTTATAATCTCACTTTTAATCTTGTCAAAAGCTTGTGATTGTTGAGCCTCCCAAGCGAAATGCACACCCTTTCTGAGCAACATTCGTAAAGGTTCTGTTTTATGGGAAAAATTAGGTACAAATTTGGAGTAATACCCCACTAACGCAAGAAAAGATTTCAACTGGTCTTTATCAGAAGGAACAGGAGCACACCTAATAGCTTTTAACAAATCTTCTTTAGGTTTAACTCCATCTTGTGAAATCGTGTACCCCAAGTAATCAATTTCAGTCAAAAGAAATTGACATTTGTCCCTCCTCAGGGTAAGACCAGCACTAGATAAAATTTGCAGAACCTTAGACAAATTACAATTGTGCTCAAGTTCATCTACACCTGTGATCAAAATGTCATCTTGAAAAAAATGAACATGCTTCAAATCTTTAAACAAGGAATGCATCATTCGTTGAAACACGCTGGCTGCAGAACCTCTTCAACTGAAACACTCCCTCAATAGTTACAAAGGCAGTGAACTTTTTCGAATCAGGGTGTAATCCTACTTGATGATAAGCAGACCTTAGGTCCAATTTACTGAAGAATTTAACTTTATCCATCAAAAGAACCATTTCAGAAATATTGGGCAAAGAAAACTTATCAACAATGATGGTCTGATTTAATGAACGAAGGTCAACACAAAAACGGAGCTTACCATCTTTTTTTTGTGTAACAACAAATGGCGAAAGCCATTCTGAGGCTTCCACAGGTTCTATTATGTCTTGCTTTTGCATGTCATCAAGCATTTCTTTTACTTCTTTCCTTACCGCTATAGGAATTCTCCTGAGAGAATGCCTAACTGGAGTAGCATTTTCCTTTACATTAATCTCATGCAGATAACCTTTCAATTTACCTAAACTAGGGCGGAAAACATCAGAAAACTTAGAGAGAACTGTATCAACATTATTGAAATCGTCAATAACTAGTACCACATCATCAGACCTCGGGTCAAGGATGATATGCAAATCATATTGTTGTATCCAACCCAGGATGGCTGGACCATCTTCAGAAATATAAACCTTTGCAACCGCAGACCTTCCCTTGAATTGAAAAGAAGTATCCATGACTCCCTTCAGTTTGATGACTTGCCCTGTGTAACCTTTAGGCATAATGTCACTGTGTGAAAGTGGAATAGAAGACCAATACTCTTTATACATGCTATAAGGAATGATGGAAAACATGGAACCAGGATCAACCAAAAGTATAACGGGAACATCATTGAGAATAAAGGAAGATTTTGGGCTGTGTAAAATAAAATGAGTATTATCTTCAGAATCACTTTTGACACACAAGGACATTTCTTGAGGAATAAAATCATCTTCTACAAAATTGACTCTATTAAAAGATGGAGATTTACATGCTTTGCTAATATGACCACGCTTACCGCACTTACGACAAGTTTTATCCCTGGCAAAACATCCTTGAAAATCAGCAGCATGAGACATACTGCCACAACGAAAACACCCCACAAATTTTCCTCTCCCCCCAGAAGCACTGAAAAACTATTTATGTTTGGAGGGAAAAACTTTTGGTTTAAAATCAAATTTGTCCACATTAGGAGCAGGATCCTTGTCAGACTTGTTGACGACATTGACTGTCTCTTCTTTCTTCATCTCAAGTAGTCGCATTTCTTCCATACACTTGTCAGACTCCTCTACAACTTTAGCAATGGAAATAGCTTCCAAGAGTGTAGGATTCTTAGCTGCCCACAATTTCTGTTGCATCCTTTTATTTTTACACTGTACTATTAATTGGTCTCTAATCATTTGATCAGCCATGACACCAAAGTCACATTTCAAAGATAGCTCCCTTAAACGAGCAACCACATGATCAACAGTTTCTTTTCCTTTTTGTGGTGCGGTGTAAAATGTATGTCTTTGCATAACAATATTCACTTGTTTTCCAAAGTATTTTTCCAATCTCACCTTAGCTTCATTATAAGGATTATCCACAAGTTAACCATCCGCATTACGAAGTTCTGGAAAAAATTTGAAAACATGTTGTCCAGATTTCCCTAAAGAATTCAATAAAATAGTTTTTTTCCTTGTTGCAGGAAATCTAAGACCATCTATAGCTTCTAAATAGTTTTCAAAGAAACCCAACCACTCTTCCCATTCAGTGGTAGGAGTCTCTCCCTCAATTAGAAAAGCAGGTGGAGGTGAAGTAGTATGGTTGGCTGTAGTTGCCATAATGATAAATCAGTATATTTAATTTGAAAGAAGTATGACTTCGTGGAATTAGGCTGAGGCAGGAAGAAAGAAAATGTACTAAAAATGTGTTACTATTCACCAAAAAAAACGAATTATAAATTCCTTAAAACACTTTAGTGTGAAAAGCGCCTCTTAATAATGAGTAATTCGTTTGCATGTAATCGAATTGTAATGTCCAAAAACGATTTGCCGGTTAGAGAAACGTGGTTGGCAAAATGCAGTAGCTTTAGTTGAAACGTGGTTGGCAAATTGTATCCTTGAATGTAGATTTAAAAAGGCCACTCGACGTTGTGCGCAATGACGTCAGAGCGCACGGAGCGTCGTGACGAAGAGGCAAGAAATTGAAGGACGCGACTTATGGTTGCGCGCGCTGTTATGATTGATCTCGCGGCTCGCTTCTTAGTAGGCGCGAGGGGACACAAAGACTAACTGCACGCGCTGTTGTAGTTGCTCACGCGACTTGCTGCTTTGTTGGCGTGAGGGGGTACGTAGGCTTAAACAAAAGGTACCTTATGAAAAGAAATGAAGAGGAGAAGCCGATTTTCCTTAGTCCGACTCACGGAGCTCCGCGGTGATTCTCGGATGTTCAACTCACGGGCCGTGGCACAGGAATCAGGCAATCGAGGCTTGAAGCGGCACAACTTGCAATCGTTGGAGAACGAGGAAGACTGGATCGTCGTCAAAAAGTTGTCAAGAAGATACTGCAGAGTTGTGAGTACAGAGAGTTTTATTGGGAGAACAGGTCCAGGAACACAAGTTATGTCTAACCTGCCTCAGCAACCGCCAGGATGAGAATAGAGAACATAGAATGAATTAACCCTAACACTCTAGGAGGAGCATGCAATGATGACAAATAGAATATTAGGCACAACAAGATGCAGCATGATCATGTGAGCAAGGCCATTGTTTGGCCGAAACGAGTCATGGGCAGCACAAGCACAGAATAAACTTCTAAAGATTTTGGCACAGCTAAACTCAAGTCCGTTGCATCTGTTGGCGCGCTGATCGGCGTTGGATGCGTGTCTATACCTTGACTCTTCAGCTTCCCGTCATTTTGAGATTATTAGCTGCCATGCACATTGGGTGGTGGGTTTCTATTCGTTTTTTTACTTGGATTATTTATAATTTTTTCACATTCACCTTTTTAAAAAATTAGATTTCTGTATTTTTCATATTTTATTCTTTCCACAGTCATTGCCGTTTTTTTGCACATTTGGATACTTTGCTAGATGGTTTGTGGCCTCCCTTTTGTGGGTAGTATTTTTTCCCTGATCTACTTATGGAGCGCTGACGCAATGACATACATTTTGAATGCTTGCCTTCCCGCCCGGCTGCTACTTTCATTCTGTGGACTCGGCGTTTCAAGGTTCTCGGTTTGAGCAGAGCGCCTGATTATTGGGGAGCATTATTGGCAATACGGGTAGGCGTTCGTTAATTTGGCATCACTCGGAGCCAGTTGGGGACATCGTAGTATTTTTAAAGTCCGGTTTTCTATACTTTCCCGTTTAGAAAACCACAGTCATGAACAGCGAAAAGCTAATCATACGTATATCCCTGGAAGTGTTGAAAGACTATAAAGTTGTGTTGCAATCACGAAATGAACGCTGTGATAACAAAGCACGTAGTGGTTACAAAACACCATGCAGGACTTGAGTTGTGTTATGACTACGAAAATCTGTTTAACAAATGCGTCCAGATAAGAGAGAAATTTGTTTTTCTTTGCAGGAAAATGTATTGGTTTTATACGTTTGACCGGACAATAATCCAAATATAGACAAGCACACCTGCACTTCTGACGTTTGAAGGTTGCTTAAGTACAGAAGTGGATTGACTTTTTTAGTAAATCATTTATGAGTTAACTGAACTCTAACCAATCTTGAGAAAAGTCTTATTAACATAAGTCAAATAAGAACAGTTATTGTGTGTTTGACATTAATGTGTCTAAAAGATTTGTTTGAATAGCTGCACTAACATTAAACCTTGTTATAAATGAGGGAAATGTCAGTAGTGAGCCGAGAGACCTTACATGTTCGTGGTGAGGCCGTACTAAAGCATTCAGGAGTGCATATAATATTCCCTTGCCTTAACACACGTTGAGACGCCGCCCCTCCTGTCCCAGAGTCTGGTGCAGGGAAGTGAGGGCTGAGACTGGACCTGGGGGCGATTAAGGCTCAACCTGAGCTAACTGGCTGTCTATCTGTTCAACATTTTTGCAATATGAATAACCATTCAAATTTACAAAACAACGCGAAGTTCCAATCTGAAAATATTAGAGTGGAAACTACACTAAGATCTTGATTTCAGATAACGCTTTCTTGCATACCTTCATTCCTGGGTGTATTTTTTTGGTAAAGTGGTGCAAGGCTTTCATTCTATAGACGTTTAATTCACTGTCGGCGATTGATTCTCCTGTCAAATGTTTTTGGACATCTTTCTAAAAAAATAAGCATTTTATTTAACACTTTGCAACTAACCCAATGTTATCTATGTATATAAAAACTAATGTATGTCTGTCTGTCTGTCTGTTTGTCCTTTATATATAAAAATGAATGTATGTCTGTCTGTCTGTTTGTCCTTCATGCTGTCATATAGATATGTTTTGCCTATATGCTGTGTTAAGTTAGCATGAGCTTATTGGGAGTTTAAACACCATTTTACCTTTCTGCTGCTTCTGCACACAACACATAACTGTTATTTTAGCTTTGAGCCTAGTAGAGTGTTTTGATTCACACACAAATAATATGTTGTTACTCTGATATCAGCTTTGCTTAGTTAGCTGTGTCTGTACAGTGAGTGCTGAAGCCTTCAAGGATATCTCGACACAGTGGTTGTTGTGAGGTCTGATCTTCGTACCTTAATTGACATAACATACATGCAGCTGCGGCCAAATTCTGGCTTTAGGTGCGTTTTATATTGCTTTGCACAGAGCATACACACACACATGCTTCGCATGCAGAGAGCTGGTGGAAGATGATGTGATCCCTTACCACAAGGATCTGAGGTATGGGCCCGCCCTGCTAAAACCCAAAGAGACCTTCTTAGATATAATATAATATACTAGCTAGGGAGGGTGAGAATTAGGTGTTGTTTAACCCTATTCATTTGTTGCATTTTAACATGCTTTCACCTTTTGTATTCTATGGACTAGTAACTATGCTGATTACTTTGTTTCTTATAATATGTTTGATTGTATTAGCTAAGATACTGCATTTGAGAACACTGCATTAGTAAATAAACATTTCAAATGTGCATGCGTCCTCTTTTACTCCTTGTTCTGGATTGAAATGATTGTATAACGAAAGAGTGCTCATGTGTTCCACGTTACCTGAGGTGTACTAAGTCCATGTTCTGGTTTGTCTAAACATTGGGAGTTTGTAATAACCAATGAGACACTGTAGCTAGTCTGGTAGGGGATTTTAGGTACTAAGGTGAGTTTTGGTACACCCTAATTCACTGAGGTTCCAAGTCTCTATGCACAGTTCTCTATGAGAACGGAATCCCTGCGACATTGCGCCCAATCGTTGGTGGTCTTATTACATGACACTTGAGTAGGACAACATTCAGTCCTTAACCCCTTCACTATTGTTTCCGGATAACGGTGGTGTTGGACAAACCTACCTATGTTTATATAGGTCCTTTCAAGCTTGAATCTTTCTAAACGGTTTCCTTGAATTACTACCCAGTTGTGCTACAAAGTTTACTTTGTACCTTTGCTTTCTGTGTCACTATGGCCGCGGTGAACATTCCGCAACATAGTCGAATTGTGGTGCGTAATCATTTGCAACATTATAATGTTCCCGTGGATGGCATGGCCGTGATTATGGTTGTGAGAGCAGGGGTGGCTTACCCGTACAAAATCTTTTACTCGTGGGTGACCTTCCCAGCTGTGAACGCAAATACTACTGTGTACGATACATGCACTCCCACTGCTGTGCCACAGGATTAAACTCCATATAGGGCACAGGAAATTCCACCGTGTTTGTTTTGATGGCGCCCTACTCCACTCTTTGACAGCTCCAAGGTTTGGTCCTTTGTCCATTCCAGGCACAAATTGGCCTGTTTTGGCTGGATTTACACCTCATCCTCAACACGGCGCATGTTCCGTTGTTGAATTAAGACGACTTCATGTAGTCGCAATAAACGTGATTAGGTCGTTAGTGCAATACATAACCCGTAATCTCCCGGGAGGGGCCCCGGGAGGGGCCCCGGGTGGTGCGGCGCTTCCTGCTGGACAGGGCGGAATGAAGCTCAGTCCCGTGATGGTCAACGCTGTGATGGGCAAGCGTCCCCAGGATAAGGATGATTTTCCTTTCTGGCTTGCCGAAAAGTTCGACCAGCTGGAATCTGTGTTTCCTAACATGACTCCTGGTGAAAAAAACAGGATTCTGACAATAAGCTTACCAAGAGACTTGACCCCTGAAATTGGTGACTGTGATACCTGGGGTAGAACATTTGCGGCAGTCTATGCGAGGTGTTACGGCACACCGTCTATGACTGTTTTGCCAACGGTCCCTAAGCGTGTTCAGTATGAGCACAGACCTGAGGCTGCTGTTAAATAGGGTATGCGCCTTTGTGGCTCCTTTGATGTAGTTTACAATCTCACACTTGCTGATGTCAAGGGGGATGCAGTGAACTTTCAGGTAGCCAATGCTTTGCAGGCGATTCCTGAAGTCGAGAAACCCCGACAGTTAGCACAAATTATTGTGGCCGCTTATTAAACCGTGGGCCGCAATAGTAGGGGTCTAAAGCCTTTTTCTACTCTAGAGAAAAAACAACCCCAAAGGCAGAAGTCAGAAACTGACGAACAGCCCAAGTCCAAAAAACAAAATTGGCCGAAAAAACAAAATCAGGGTAAACAACAACAGAGACAGGAGTCTCGTCCTGCATCTCCATTGCCTGCGCCCACAGAACGTGTTTATGACTTGTGAGATCGCGTGACGATAAAATCTCCTGAACGGTTTCAGGTTTCTGATCAACGCTCTCCCCGTTCTTTCCAGGAGTCATCGGCCTCGGCGACCGGTGGAGGAGGAGGAGGCGGCAGGGGTCGGGGTGGCCAGCAGGGACGTGACCAGCCCCGCCCAAAAGACGGTAAAGGCAAGCAGGACGATTCTACACCGGAAAGACCCCAGTTTCAAAAGAAGAAAGTTGCCGCTTTATCAGCGAGATATGCCACAGATAGTGAGAATGCAGCTTTGGAATCAGACATGGGCTCTGACCTTGCTGGACAGCGCGGTGGAGATTACCATAGTGCGAGAGGCCCTGCGTCCACTACTAAAGGTGTTAGCGACTGATCGTTATGTTGTTGTGGAGACAGCTGACACCAGAGTAGCTCCCCCTGATAGACTTTATGAAATAGTCTTGTTCATTGAAGGTGACATACAACGTACCACAAAAGGGGTATTTTGGGAAAATCTTACTACCACCTATGACATTTTGTTAGCGGAGGCTGACTGGCCCCCACCTTTTGTTCTCGCAGCTCCAGGAGGGGAGGAGGTAATCCTCCCTAGTTTCGCGCACACGGTCTCAAAAGAGCATGCGCTGAATTTTGCAGAAGAGTGGGCTAGAGCCCTTGCGCCATCTCTGTACCGTACACATTGTGGTTGGGATACATTTTCCCCACACCACGAAATTCCTTTGCAGTCGCAGCCACAGCCTCAACCTCAATATCCCATTAGACGTGAAGCTAAGGCTTCCGTTGCGGAAATCCTTGAACAATTGGAATATCAAGGAGTGATTGAAACATGTGTTTCACCAATGAATAACCTGCTTTTTTAGTGTCACCAAGCTTGACGGATCATATCGTTTGGTATTGGATTACCAGCATTTAAACTTGCATTGTCGTACCTGTGCAGTACAGAATACTCACGGCTCTGCCTTAGTGGATAGTCTTGTGCGTAAGCGGTTTAAGACCACGCTTGACATTTCCAATGGTTTTTCTGCCCACCATTTGGATGGTCTAAGTTCCCAATGGACCAGTTTTACATGCGGCGGCATACAAAAATAATTTTGACGTTAACCAATGGGCTATAAGAATAGTCCAGGAGTATTTGCTGTCCGCATAGTGTCTCTCTTAGAGAGAATTGACCCTGATTCATGCTCATATGTGGATGACACTTATCTCACAGACGACGAACTTTGGGAGCATCTGTGTCGAGTTGACCGCATAATTTGTAGCTTTGCGGACTTCGGTTACAAATTTAACTTTGCAAAGTCGCACATTGCAGACTACACAGTGCTGTTCCTGGGCTATGAGCTCAACAATGTAGGTAGAGAATTTGCTCATCACTTCTTGGAGAAATGCGCACAGCTGCACGCTCTGACAACTCTGAAAAAATTAGTCTTTGCTGGGATTTTCGAATTTTGGGAGGACGTACATTCCTGAATGTGCCCAGCTTATCAAGCCTTTGTATGCTTTGATACAACCTACTTTTACCAAATCATGCTGGCTGCCAGAAAACTCAGCTATTCTGCAATCTTTTCAGGCTGATCTGCTTGCTTATAAATACTTACTGACTCGTGATAACCACACCAACCTGGTGATAAGAATCGTCCCTGGGGCGGTGGGTTTCACTTACCTTACTTTTAACAAAGGAGACACAGTACCTATTGCCTACAAGTCACACTTGTACACTTAGGCTGAAATGCGATTTTCCACTGTGGAGAAAGTTTTAACGGCTGTACAGATGGCGATTTTTAACCCCTTCGATGCTCATGACGAGCTCAGCTCGTCATGAGGCACAGTGGAGCTGTGCTCGTCATGAACAATGGTAGTCATAAAATGACAGCACAGGAGGGGAAAAGCCACAGCAGCCAAGGTGTTAAGGAACGTGCTCTGTCCCAGGGAAAACACCTGTTGGTTGTTACCCCGTGCCCTGCTTTGGAGGCAGTTACGAAAGCCAGTGTACCTAATTCTAAAGCTTTGCACCCTAGGTGGATACAATGGGCTGCTTCATTGACATCTCCGGATGTCACATTTATTTTTGATGCCTCCTTACGGTAGCAGGAGATTTTGCAATAGGAATTTGTTCATCCTGCACCCTTGGCTATGCGGCCATTGGAGGATTTCCATTGCATCATATACACTGATGGTTCGGCGCAGGTTGCTCATGGTTCTAAACACGCCTACGTTTCCGCATGCGCTAATGTGGTAGGTACCATGGTGAACGATGAGTTCAAGTCCAGAGTCGTGCACAAGCAGACTCTAGGGGACTGTACCGCACAATTGGCAGAGCTTCGTACTCTGATGCTTGCATTGGAGTACGCTGATCCTAGTGTGATGACTCTTATTGTAAGTGATTCTTACAACTGTGTCTAGTCTTACAATGACAATTTGTTCTTTTGGATTCAGAATGATTTTCGTGATTACAAGGGTAGCACAATAAAACACAAAATGTTCTGGGTCCGAGTGGCTAAACTTAAAGAGCAGTTACCACTCGTGTTTGTAATTCATACTCTTGGTCATCAGCGCGTTGGAGTCCATGCTCTTGGCAACTCGCTTGCTGATGAGGCCGCTTAATCAGCGGTATAAGCATATTTAGCTACAGCAGTTACACAGTCCAAAAGTGAGATTGATGATGATATCTTGGCGGCTGTTGCTGCCACTGAGAAGGGAGGTAAATATCCTAAGGGGTTCCCTTCGAAGTACTCATACCACTTAAGTCCCGATAAGGTTCCTTATGTGAAAATACCTGACATTGGGGAGAGATAGATTCCCAACTCGGATCGCAGAAATACATTGATCACAGCGGCTCATGAAGGTGTTGCGCATATGCATGGGGGCGTTTCTGCCTCTGTGTCTCAATTACAACAGTGGTTTGGTGACGGGGACTGTACAAACAGACACACGATTATGTCCTTCAATGTGACATTTGCCAGCAGATTAAGCCTTCAACTGCTGTGCGTCCGCCCCAAACACAGTTGTTCATTTCTAATAAACCACTAGGTTGTTTATTTAGATCACTGCAGTCCTTTTTCTTCTGATCCTGCATATAAGTACGTCTTAGTCGCAGTTGATTCATGCACACGCTTTGTATGGGTGTGGCCGCACCGCAGCGCTGATTCACGGACTGTCATAAGGGATTTGCGTGTCTTTGTATGGATTTTTGCCTGTGGTACCTTCCATTCGGATCCGGTTACTGCTTTCTCCTCTAAAGCTTATAAGGATGCAATGGCTTCATTGGGGGTCCAAGTCAAGTTTTCGTCTCCATACAGGCCTGAGGGCAACAGTGTAGTGGAACGAATGAACCGTGACTTAAAGCAATCATTGACAGCTCGAGTTATAGGCACTGGCAGGAACTGGCTGGCCCACCTCAATGGCGTGCAGCGTGCTCTTAATAATCTCCCTAGAAGGTTTCTGGGTGGGCGGACCCCATACGAAATGCTCTTTGGTATCAAGATGTATGTACCGGACTTTGACGGTCTAGACTCGGTGGCTGATGCTGCCTCCTTTGACGTAGATGAACATTGCAATGTTTTACAGACTCTACAAAAGACAAGAGACAGTCTTACAAAGGAACATTTGCCCTCCACTTCGGATGATGCGTTGCAGATCCTGGCAGTTGGTGGCTACCCCAAGTTGGAGAATTGGTTCAGGAGAAGATCGAAAACAAGAAAGAATTTGGTCCATCTTACCGTGCTCCAGTTCCTGTGCTTTATGTGAAGGGCACAAGAAAAGTCATTTTACCACCACTTCCTGGTCGTATATCTCCATTGACAATGTCAAGATACACAGAGTGGCCGATTCTTCTTAGTATGACACCGACAGTCTCCTGTCCTTCGATTGTGAGAAATTCTGTATTGGCCATTGCTTCTGATCCTGAACCGGAGGTGGCCATCGAGATGCCTACAATTTCTAGTCCTTTATTGAGTACATTGCCTGGTACTCAACCTAATGAAATTGATTACACTTACCCAACTGACTTATCGATGCCTGATTTACAAACTCGTTTGGCCACAGGATCCAGATTTTCATTTGACACTGTCTCACACACATCAGGAAAGCCCTGGTGCAGTCTATACCAGATTGCAGTCTATACCAGTTTATTTAAAAAACATTTTTTGATTCGCCTTTGGACATATATTTGGCTGGTGCTTTTTTCGATTTACCTTTTTATGTCAATTGGTTTTGTGTTTTATTTTTTCCGAATTGTCAATGGACACTATGTCGAAGAGAGAACATGCATTCAACATCTAAATGGAACATTGGCACCCCATTCATCGTCACATTCTGCCCAAAGATTAAAGAGAGACTTGGATTTTGTTAACATCACTGCTTGGCCTGTCCTGGATGGGATTGTATGGAATGCTGTTAAATTTCAAATCTATGGCCCCACTGAGGTTATAAATGTCCCTAATGTGCTTGGAGTTAACATGGGGGATGTAGTTAAACAAAACATACGATCTGATGATTAGGATGTTCAGGCCGTAGAGGCATTGTTTTCTGATTTGAAATATTATGCTGACTTTGATGCTGAAGATTTATATTTAGAATCTGCTAATTATGGTGATTTATATTGTTTCCAACTTTTTGGTAACCATGACTTACATAAAACTAACTCCAGGAGGAGTACTGTAAATTATACACAGTGGGAGCATTGTCCAGCTCCTTTACGAGGCAGTTTGAGTACCTTTCTGAAAAAGTACACTTATTTTACTGACTTTAATCAGTCCAATCCCGCTTCATTTTATTTTAAAATGACAGAAAAGTCCATGTCCAAGGTTAGACTTACCAATACTAAGTTATTGTACTCGAAGTCCTTTCTAGACCAGCTAACTGTTGGAGGCTACGAGTTGTGGAAGGAAACAGTTGACCTTAAATCTGTTTGGGGTTCTAAAAGTTGGCAGGTACAAGGCACTGAGGCTTTGCACCGTGCACGTCTCATCCCGAATCCTATATGGCTGAGATACCCGCCACCCCCTCTCAACACAATCCCCAAAGGAGGGAAACCGGAAACAGTTCTTGAAGTTTTTTGGAAGTGGGAGGGAGTGACCCTCCCGGCCGTATTTATTAAAACAAAAATTAAAACATTAAACATTTTCATATTAATGTACAATTTCATACCACATTGCGATGTTTGGCTAACCTTAACAGATTCTCTAATACAGAGGTTCTCCTAGCCGAACTAACATCCTACAAAACATTTTCTTGAAATATTGAAATTGTACATCCTAACGTTTAAGGGCCAACGGCAAGGTCGTAACCGGTGTCAAGATCCCTAACCAGACATACCCCCCCCACTTGGGAGGGGCGACAGCACTGAGGCGTACTCAAATGCAACTACTACCAATTTCCCTTGACTTGACGGGGGCACCTATCAACTCGACGCCAGTTAAAGGTCGTTCGAAGACTCGTGTGAGGTATCTAGAAGGTATCGTAGACCTCCCCCCAACCCCACACAACTTACCGCATCTGCCGTCGCAGATGTCACTGGCCCCGGGAAATTCCCCAGGAGGGGGCTGTAACCCCTCCTACACAGGAAGGGGCCTTGACCGCCTTTCCTCTTCTTTCGGCGACCCATCCTTAGAAGGGACCGCCTCCCCGTTGAGGGGCCAAAGGCCACCTCCCCCGAGCGCTCCCATCCGTGTTGGGTGACGCCCACTCATAGGGATCTTCCAATTAGTGCTCACCGATCATGACCTTACCGCCCGACCAAAATAAATACGACAAATGCTAACTAAACGAAACTACATTGGCCACTATGACCGAAAAAAGCCTGTTTTATAAATGGACCTTAAATCCGAATTTCTTTAATCACCAAACTTGTAAAATTAGACCAATCTTTATTACACATTCAACATCAACACAATACTAAAACAACCTGTAAACGAAATAGAATTATCGATCGATTTTATTAAAACAACTGGCTGTCTTCAGGGGCTGGTGGGTGGGTCAAAATTGGCTCTTTGTTCCGTCTCGAGCTCACGTGCAGCGAGGAGGTGCAGCTTCAGAGCACAGGAACAAGAGGATGTCTTCTGGTCTTGCGTCCCTTTTTATCCATCTTCAGGGCGGGCGTAAACCCGCCCCTGCCTGCCCCGAGGGCGTGGCCGTCCGCGTCAGTGTCTAGGCCAGCCCACTCTAGGGCGGGAAAAAGCGCGCCCCGGCTACGCCGCTTCGGGCATACCAGCCGAGACGCGCCTCCCGCCCAAAATGGCTTCCCGGGGGGATCGAGGCACTCTGCCATACGTTCGGGGGGACCGAGTGGTCGCCCCTTTCCATATGGCTGAGATACCCGCCACCCCCTCTCAACACAATCCCCAAAGGAGGGAAACCGGAAACAGTTCTTGAAGTTTTTTGGAAGTGGGAGGGAGTGACCCTCCCGGCCGTATTTATTAAAACAAAAATTAAAACATTAAACATTTTCATATTAATGTACAATTTCATACCACATTGCGATGTTTGGCTAACCTTAACAGATTCTCTAATACAGAGGTTCTCCTAGCCGAACTAACATCCTACAAAACATTTTCTTGAAATATTGAAATTGTACATCCTAACGTTTAAGGGCCAACGGCAAGGTCGTAACCAGTGTCAAGATCCCTAACCAGACATACCCCCCCCACTTGGGAGGGGCGACAGCACTGAGGCGTACTCAAATGCAACTACTACCAATTTCCCTTGACTTGACGGGGGCACCTATCAACTCGACGCCAGTTAAAGGTCGTTCGAAGACTCGTGTGAGGTATCTAGAAGGTATCGTAGACCTCCCCCCAACCCCACACAACTTACCGCATCTGCCGTCGCAGATGTCACTGGCCCCGGGAAATTCCCCAGGAGGGGGCTGTAACCCCTCCTACACAGGAAGGGGCCTTGACCGCCTTTCCTCTTCTTTCGGCGACCCATCCTTAGAAGGGACCGCCTCCCCGTTGAGGGGCCAAAGGCCACCTCCCCCGAGCGCTCCCATCCGTGTTGGGTGACGCCCACTCATAGGGATCTTCCAATTAGTGCTCACCGATCATGACCTTACCGCCACAGGCCGGATAGTTGACCGGCTATCCGGACCCCCCACAAAACTCCTACCTAAAGGTCACGTTTCAACGATTTTAACCATGCTAAGAAGTCTCCTAAGAGTAACTCATTCCCCACCCAAGACAAATGCACACCATCCCCCAAATACATACTGTCATCAGTAATACAGCTATGAGAAATAGAATGCAATGTCCTGGAACGGAACAACCTACTCACTTTATTGTTAAGCTTTCTAACAGAATGGTTCAAAGCAGGAATAGAGATAGCCCCCCGCCACACCTTTCGTGGAATCAAATGGGACCATGCAATCGTGCACCCCGGAACTCTCCTCGCCAACCAACTTACAGTGGAAAGCATTGCCTCCAGGAGTAGTCGTCTACCGGTGGTGACCAAATCATTGCCCCCAACATGTACTATAACTATAGACGGCGGTGACCTTGTCCGCCCTAACAAACCCTCGAAAAATGTTTGAAACTGGTCAATACAGAGACCGCCCTTTCCGTAGAAGGACATCCTGTACCCGTATTCCCCAGCTACGTGAATCATGTCACCTGCTTTGAATACGTCTGCGGCACGCCTCACGTATGAGTGGCCCACGACCCACACCTCCTTTTTCACAGCCGGTGATGTCTGACCGCTGGCCCGGTGTAGGGTCGACTGCGTAGTCCGCCCCGCCTCGTAGGCTTGCGTAACTGAAAACCAAACAAAAACAAGAAGCGTGAGTACATTATTACAGCTTCACAACATGTGCAACCGCACGTATCTTTTATAACAATTGGAGGACCAGCGCCCCACTCGTTTCACTTGCTCAATATTAAGACCCCTGGCTGTAGCTTCCGTAGCAGCCCCTATCCGAAAGGAATGGGTCCCAAATTCGCCCGGGTTCAAGCCCGCAGCGGCAATTGACATCGCAAGCACCCGCTGAAACTGAAATTTCGTCAGTGGGGTGGCGTCAGCGTGTCTCAACAAAGTCCCCCCCCATGATGCCACCCTTCGTGCTAGGTAATCCTCTAAACACTTTACCGGACACATGGAGGACCCAGGAATCCTGCGTATGATGACGCAGTCACCCATCCCATCCTGATCAGTCTTGGACTTTACAAAGGAGACAGTCATTGTTTCTCCCCTGATCTGAACATGTTCTTGGCACAAACCCCCTGCCACATCCAGTTTGTTCCTTGCAACTAGTTCGCTTACCCGCATTGCCCCGTGAAATGCTAGCGTAAAAGCGGCTCGGAACAGCACCGCCTCAAACTGAGATGAACATGTGGCCGGGAGTGTGGCCAACAACTGGGACAATCTATCCAAACCTATCGGGCGCCTTTCATCTACTCTGCGACCCTCAAGGCGTTGCCACCCACGTAGCGCTTTCTGTACGACGAAAGACGCTGTCGGGTCCTGGATAGCGTGTGCTCTGGCAACAAAGGAAATGGCAGCACGATGCCTTTGGGCCGTAGCCACCGATTTCCCAGCCCTACGTAAGGACATCAGGAAATTCACTACCCATTCTTCGTGACCCCAAAGCCGCTCTCTATCAGTCCCCAAAAAGGCTAAATAGGCCCGAAACGCCCCTTCGTATGCCTTCCTCGTCCGTGGTGCTAGACTCTCTCCCACGAGGTGACGAAGTTCGGGGCACCGATAGACCAGAGAGCTTCGGGAAAGGGTGCCGGCTCTGGGTCCGCTGAGGGGAGGAAACCCGAGAAAGCCTGCATTTGAAAACGAGACAGTGCGTCAGCCGCCTGATTCATCACCCCTGGAACATGCTTTGCTCTGAATAGCACGTTCAATTGCATACACAGTAAAACAATTTCCTTAAGCAGTCTTAAAAGCAGTTTACAACGTGCTGCCTGACTATTGATACACTCGACCACGGTCATATTGTCAGACCAAAATATGACAGAGTGATCTTTGAGCCCATCGGGCCACGTTCTCAAGGCCACCAAGATGGGAAACAGTTCCAGGAAAGCAATATTACTCGTCAGACCATTCTCATGCCACCATGTCGGCCATTTTTGTGCCGACCATTTTGTGCCGAAGATGGCGCCAAAACCTATGCTTCCTGCTGAATCTGTCCATAGCCCCAGTTCTTCTGAGGATACGGCTGGTTTATTCCAGACGATTCTACCATTGAAGTCCGCCAGAAATGCTAACCAAATACGCATGTCCTGGCGGATCTCGGCTGATAGTCTCGTGCGATGATGGCACTCTTTAAGGCCGACCATCGCTTGGGCTATTGAACGGGAAAAGGGGCGTGCCATTGGTATTACCCTCAGGGCAAAATTCAACTGTCCCACCAACTGCTGTAATTGTTGCAGCGTAACTTTCGATGCATTTATACATACTTGCAGCGCAGCCCTGAACTTCAACACTTTCTCAGCTGGCAAACGGAAACAACCCTCAATGGAGTCCAACTCGATCCCCAGAAACTCGAGGCAAGTCGTAGGACCCACTGTTTTACCCGGTGCCAATGGCACACCAAACTGTTTCATTAACACACAAAATTCGGCCAATGCCCGGCCACATTCAAGATCCCCGGCTGCCCCAAGAAACAGAAAATCATCAAGGTAGTGCATCACATATTGGAAACCTGTTTTCTTTGTGAAGACCCATTGTAGAAAACTACTGAACTTCTCGAAATAAGCACAAGATATAGAGCACCCCATTGGCATACACCTATCCATGTAAAAACAACCCTGAAACATGAATCCTAGGAGACGCTGGTCGTCTGGGTGTACCGGGAGCAATCGGAACGCTGACTCGATATCTGACTTCGCCATCAGCGCCCCGGGCCCCAGGCGATTCAAAATGGCTACGGCCTCATCGAAGGATGCGTACCGCACCGAACACACTTCTGGATCGATTGCATCATTTACGGAAAGACCTCGTGGAGCTGATAAATTATGAATCAGTCGGAACTCACCGGGGTCTTTCTTGGGGACTACCCCTAAGGGAGAACAAACAAAATTCTGAACCGGAGGTACACTGAACGGGCCGGCGACCCGACCTCGTGCAACCTCTTTACGGATCTTATCCTGAACTATGGGCGCATGCTGCAGGACGGATAACTGATTTTTGCACTTCCCCACACCCTGAAAGTCCCCTACCGGGATGCGGAAACCATACGAAAAACCGTTCCGCAGCACCCCAGCAGAAGTACGATCCGGGTATTCACTGAGCCAGGGAATCATCGCCAGGGTATCAATCGGGGTAGGTAAAGGCGCCCCTCGGACTATATTAGACCTGTTTGGCACCTCCTCTCCCCCCATTATCACCCGTTCTGGCTCTGCACGAGGACTCAGGATGGGACGACCCGCAACCACTACATTCATGTTTGAATTTACACGATCCCTGGGGCCTAGTACATTTACCTCTGTTGAAATTAAAGCAGAAACCCCTTTTTCCAGTATTGCCGGCAGGTTTCGAGTAATCGTCGGCACCCGTACCTGATCGAAAGGGCGTCCCCGCATATTGCCGGGAGGATTCACCAACATTACTTCCCACCAACGGCATTTTCAACATTCCTGACTCCTTCATTTTATCCCAAGTCAAGGCATCATAACAATCCCAGGTTAAACTTTTATTATGCTCCTTTTCCTTTCTGAAAAGGTTATCGTAACAGAACCAATGATTACCCTGGTGCGATGTCGAGTACCCCATGATTCGTGATTGATAGATTGGAAACTCGGAAAGCAACTCAGGCCTACGTTCCCCCAAGATTGATGTAAAGATGCCCCAAGCATTGCCCCAATTGCCGATATTCTCATTCACTTTAAAGGCGGCCATTTTTGCGCGCCAAACACTCGGATGCATGAGATCCTTCTGACTCTTTACATGCTCTACCTCATAATGATCAACAAGCAATGAGAAAATGTTCACATACTCCCCCGCCCAAATCTTTTCCTTAATTGCCAAAGGAACATGTTGCCCCAACTTTTCTCTCCGAGAGGGTGTTGACTCATCCCTCGCAATCGGCAATGGCCGCTTACCTGCACCTGACGCTGCCTCTGTGGTCGCAATCGTCCCTGGTGTCTTGTCCCCTACTGCAGCCGGCACGGACACCTTGGCTGCTTCCCGTTTCTCACGCAATTGCTTTATCAGTGCCTGCGCATCGACAGCCGTGGCGCCCTCGTTACCTTTACCCAACCACGCTGCCAATTGTGCTGCCAACTCGGGCGGCATATCATCCTCGGACACGGGGGTGACCACGACGGGAATCGGATTCCCCTCCTCCGGCACGGGAGTTGGTGCCTCGAGCGGGGCACTGGGACCCGGGATGTCTTCACCCGCTGCTCCCCTCCTGGGCCTCTTGTTTTTCCCTCCCGGGGCTGCTCCCGCCAAAGAACGTTTTGGTCCCCCTTCCTCGTTCTTGTCCACCCGCTTCTTTAGCTCGGACATCTCCTTCATGAGAACACGCAGCATCTGGTCAGTAGTCATGCGTTTTCCCACCTTCTTCGGCATTCTCCAACAAAGTAACTGTAAAACAAACAAGAACGATTAAAACGCTCAAAATTAGCTCTTTGTTCCGTCTCGAGCTCACGTGCAGCGAGGAGGTGCAGCTTCAGAGCACAGGAACAAGAGGATGTCTTCTGGTCTTGCGTCCCTTTTTATCCATCTTCAGGGCGGGCGTAAACCCGCCCCTGCCTGCCCCGAGGGCGTGGCCGTCCGCATCAGTGTCTAGGCCAGCCCACTCTAGGGCGGGAAAAAGCGCGCCCCGGCTACGCCGCTTCGGGCATACCAGCCGAGACGCGCCTCCCGCCCAAAATGGCTTCCCGGGGGGATCGAGGCACTCTGCCATACGTTCGGGGGGACCGAGTGGTCGCCCCTTTCCATGTTATTTTTGAATTCTACCATTTCACAGACAACATGCTTTAGATTGGCTACTTCAAAAAAATTAAATACTCCTTCCTTCCCTGATTTGGAGGAATATTCAGGTTGGGGTAATACTACGAAAATTTTGATCAGGGAGTTGCAAAATCTATTGCTAAATTTGTCCTTTAACATATCCAATTTGGATCCCAAAGGTTGGCTGCTGTGGCACAGAAGTGCTAACTTGTTCCAACTTTGTTTTCTGGGTTTGGCTGATGGCTATACACAGGTCAGGGCCGATCCCCGTTTTGAGAATGACCATTCCGTCACCACTTATTAATTAGGCAAGTTATGTCAGAATTGGCTCAAACATTCTACCTTGGCGTCTGTTAAATTGCATTTATCTAAACTGAATGACGATGTTGATTTAAATGATTTCAGTTCATAAGTCTTTATTTCGAATATCAATTCATAAAAGACAATACATAAAAAATACCAATATTTTGTAAAACCATAGTAACGATCATCATCTAAAAGTGTTCCTCATTTAAAAAAGACATTAAACAATTTAATAGACAATTTAATAAAGACTTCTAGTTCTAAATAACAATCAACTTTATAAAATATGTAAAAAAACAGGCGTTAAGAGATATTAGAGTTCCTAGTTCGAATAATCCAGGCCCAGCCTAGATACTTGGCCACACCAACCACCACCATTTCAGAAGTGTTAGTGCGGAATATCCTCATGGCTTCTAAAAACCCTTTGATTTCAAGATTACTGCATATGGGTTTAAGCCATTTTAACCGCGGTACACGGTAGGCTGGGCATGCAAAGAAAAAATGACCCATGCTTTCCGGGTGATTAGGGCACCAAGGACAGGTATGATTTGTATTCGCAGACCATTTCCCGGGAAAAGAGTTGACTGGGAGTGATCCGACACGGAATTGGTGGTATAGTTTCCGGTCCAGGGTTTTAGTGATCACATCCCAGTAAGATTCTAAAGAAGGGGTCAGTTTGTGTACCAGAAAATGTCCAGTTAGGTTAGAAGCATCCGACTGGACCACTGCTAGGTGTTTTACGTTGGCCCAGTATAAATCCTTGAAAACCTGTTTAGAGGGAAAGAAAGAATCCCCCGGGTTGGACCAAAGGTGGTTGAGACCCATCTCATCCAGTACTGATTTTACTGCCCTTAGCCAGGGGATTTGGGAAGCCCCCCACAATGATCTAACTTCATCAAATTCCTTGGCAAATAGGCTAAGCTCTGGAGTGGTCCAGAGCCGTCGCCATAAGGCCACTAGACGGAAACGAGCCAGGTCACTGAAGGGTTTGCAGCCCAAATCTAACAGCAGTGACCTGGTCACAGCAAGGACATGTGATGATATCCCTAACATCTCTGCATGAGTCCTGTACTCAACTTCTGACCATAGAGAGCTCTCCAGGTCATTGCCCAACAAACATTCAACTGGGAGATCAGCACTAACCACAACTCTTTTTAGGCCAGTTACCCCTCCCCAGGAAAAGTTAACAATTGCCACACTATGTGTAGTGGTGACATTTCTGGCATTGGTCACCAGGTAATTATCACCTGGCATGTATTGTCCAGGGTCCACAAAGCTAGGTGTCACCATATTGACACTGGCACATGTGTCCCTGTATGCTTGAGCCACTTTGTCATTAATCAAAAAGGCGTCTGTCTGTATTTGCCCAGATTACTGGGACTTATGGTAGGGGCCAAATCTATGTCCCCCTCACAAATCAGAACAGCCTGTGTAGGGGTTCTGACTAGGCCAGAATCTCCCTCAGTTCCCAAGGTGATACCCACTACCCCCTTAGTTTGTGGACCAACACTGCTAACTGTACTAGTGGGTGCAGGTGCCTTAGGGGCTGAGGTGTTGGGGGCTCCACCCTTTTTACACTCACTTGTCCAGTGAGAGGTGTTTTTACATGTGATACACCAGGGTTTTCTTTGACCTTCTTTCTTATTCTTCTTGGAAGTTTGGGACCCACCCTCTGTATTAGTTTGGGGCCCTGTTGAAGACTTCTGGTCTTTAGCTTTCTGCTCCCCACCTAAGCATGGGCGTAAAATCCGTTCCGCTCGCGGATTGTGCGGATTGTCTGTAAATTCGCAATCCGCGAGATTTGCGAATTTCCCGCAAAATCCGCAAATTCGCACGCAGCGGATTTTTTTTTTCTTGGTGATACAATTTTGCGGCGCGCGGCGTTTACTTACCGTCATTCATCGTTTGCCGAGTTATTTTTCTTGATATTTTGCGAGTGCTGCGCCATTTTGGATCTCGGGAATTTGGCAAGCGCGATTACGTAATCGCGGCTTGCCAACCTGTACAGCGAGAGTTTGTCAACGCGAGTACGCCGTGATCACGTATCGCGGTATTTCCCAATTGCGAGCTTGGAGATGCGGCGAGCAGCAATAATCTCGCACTCGAGAAAATACAAAATTTGCAATTCTGCACAAGAAATCCACCAGCAAGCAGCATAAACCTTCTGGAAATGATGATTTTTATAGGAATAACTCCTCAGGTTGACATTTGCCTGCACTTTTTTTGCGAGGAGTACATTTTGGGGAGGGGGGGTGGGAGGAAGGAAGTGCCCCACAGTCTTCAACTTCCTGTTCCTGTCCAGCAGGCTCCTCCCAGTGCTTTGTCCATCTCCTGGTCACTTTTCATTTGGATCTGGAGCTGGAAGGATTACTTTTTGTGGATGCTGCTGGATATTTGGATTTGAGGCCTTTTTGAATTTCTTTGGATCACTTTTGGATTAGAAATTTCACAAGTAAGTTTGTTTGGGGCATTGCAGTTGCTGCAACTACAATTTTGGAATTTTCGATTTTTGGGCTGTTTTGGGGCCTTTTTCCCAGGGGTACTCAGTGGTGGGTGGACTGAGTCTTTTTGTGGGGTGTCTTGAATTTAAACATCATGGAGAGCATGGATGGAATGGGATTGTGCTGATTTTTCAGTGATTTTCGTTTTTTTGGGCTGTACTTGTGGCCTTTTCGCCAGGGGTAGTGAGTCTTGCATGGGCCTAGTCTTTCTGTGGGGTGTCTTGAACTTAAACATCATGGAGGGCATGGATGGAATGGGATTGTGCTGATTTTTCTGTGTTTTTCGATTTTTGGGGGTGTTCATGGGGAGGGACAGGCCATGTGGCTGGGAGCCATTTTGAGTGCTGCTACAGGCCCTGGCCATGTGCTGGGAGGCAAGTGGCAATTTTGAATGCAGGCAGTGTTGTTAGGCCTGCAACCATTTTGCCTAGTTTTCAACCTTTATGCCCAGGGGTAGTGAGTCTTGCATGGGCCTAGTCTTTCTGTGGGGTGTCTTGAATTTAAACAACATCATGGAGGGCATGTATGGAATGGGATTGTGCTGATTTTTCAGTGATTTTCGTTTTTTTGGGCTGTACTTGTGGCCTTTTCACCAGGGGTAGTAAGCCTTGCATGGGCCTAGTCTTTCTGTGGGGTGTCTTGAACTTAAACATCATGGAGGGCATGGATGGAATGGGATTGGGCTGATTTTTCTGTGTTTTTCGATTTTTGGGGGTGTTCATGGGGAGGGACAGGCCATGTGGCTGGGGCCATTTTGAGTGCTGCTACAGGCCCTGGCCATGTGCTGGGAGGCAAGTGGCCATTTTGAATGCAGGCAGTGTTGTTAGGCCTGCAACCATTTTGCCTAGTTTTCAACCTTTATGCCCAGGGGTAGTGAGTCTTGCATGGGCCTAGTCTTTCTGTGGGGTGTCTTGAATTTAACATCATGGAGGGCATGGATGGAATGGGATTGTGCTGAATTTTCAGTGATTTTCGATTTTTGGGGGTGTTCATGGGGAGGGACAGGCCATGTGGCTGGGGGCCATTTTGAGTGCTGCTACAGGCCCTAGCCATGTGCTGGGAGGCAAGTGGCCATTTTTGATTGCAAGCAGTGTTGTTAGGCCTGCAACCATTTTGCCTAGTTTTCAACCTTTATGCCCAGGGGTAGTGAGTCTTGCATGGGCCTAGTCTTTCTGTGGGGTGTCTTGAATTTAAACATCATGGAGGGCATGGATGGAATGGGATTGTGCTGATTTTTCAGTGATTTTAATTTTTTTGGGCTGTACTTGTGGCCTTTTCACCAGGGGTAGTGAGTCTTGCATGGGCCTAGTCTTTCTGTGGGGTGTCCTGAACTTAAACATCATGGAGGGCATTGATGGAATGGGATTGTGCTGATTTTTCAGTGATTTTCGATTTATGGGGGTGTTCATGGGGAGGGACAGGCCATGTGGCTGGGGGCCATTTTGAGTGCTGCTACAGGCCCTGGCCATGTGCTGGGAGGCAAGTGGCCATTTTGAATGCAGGCAAAGTTGTTAGGCCTGCAACCATTTTGCCTAGTTTTCAACCTTTATGCCCAGGGGTAGTGAGTCTTGCATGGGCCTAGTCTTTCTGTGGGGTGTCTTGAATTTAAACATCATGGAGGGCATGGATGGAATGGGATGGTGCTGATTTTTCAGTGATTTTTGTTTTTTTGGGCTGTACTTGTGGCCTTTTCGCCAGGGGTAGTGAGTCTTGCATGGGCCTAGTCTTTCTGTGGGGTGTCTTGAACTTAAACATCATGGAGGGCATGGATGGAATGGGATTGTGCTGCTTTTTCAGTGATTTTCTTTTTTTTGGGCTGTACTTGTGGCCTTTTCACCACGGGTAGTGAGTCTTGCATGGGCCTAGTCTTTCTGTGGGGTGTCTTGTACTTAAACATCATGGAGGGCATGGATGGAATGGGATTGTGCTGATTTTTCTGTGTTTTTCGATTTTGGGGGTGTTCATGGGGAGGGACAGGCCATGTGGCTGGGGGCCATTTTGAGTGCTGTCCAGGCCCTGGCCATGTGCTGGGAGGCAAGTGGCCATTTCGAATGCAGGCAGTGTTGTTAGGCCTGCAACCATTTTGCCTAGTTTTCAACCTTTATGCCCAGGGGTAGTGAGTCTTGCATGGGCCTAGTCTTTCTGTGGGGTGTCTTGAATTTAAACATCACGGAGGGCATGGATGGAATGGGATTGTGCTGAATTTTTAGTGATTTTCGATTTTTGGGGGTGTTCATGGGGAGGGACAGGCCATGTGGCTGGGGGCCATTTTGAGTGCTGCTACAGGCCCTGGCCATGTGCTGGGAGGCAGGTGGCCATTTTTGAATGCAAGCAGTGTTGTTAGGCCTGCAAACAATTTGCCTAGTTTTCAACCTTTATGCCCAGGGGTAGTGAGTCTTGCATGGGCCTAGTCTTTCTGTGGGGTGTCTTGAATTTAAACATCATGGAGGGCATGGATGGAATGGGATTGTGCTGATTTTTCAGTGATTTTAATTTTTTTGGGCTGTACTTGTGGCCTTTTCACCAGGGGTAGTGAGTCTTGCATGGGCCTAGTCTTTCTGTGGGGTGTCCTGAACTTAAACATCATGGAGGGCATGGATGGAATGGGATTGTGCTGATTTTTCAGTGATTTTCGATTTATGGGGGTGTTCATGGGGAGGGACAGGCCATGTGGCTGGGGGCCATTTTGAGTGCTGCTACAGGCCCTGGCCATGTGCTGGGAGGCAAGTGGCCATTTTGAATGCAGGCAGTGTTGTTAGGCCTGCAACCATTTTGCCTAGTTTTCAACCTTTATGCCCAGGGGTAGTGAGTCTTGCATGGGCCTAGTCTTTCTGTGGGGTGTCTTGAATTTAAACATCATGGAGGGCATGGATGGAATGGGATTGTGCTGATTTTTCAGTGATTTTTGTTTTTTTGGGCTGTACTTGTGGCCTTTTCGCCAGGGGTAGTGAGTCTTGCATGGGCCTAGTCTTTCTGTGGGGTGTCTTGAACTTAAACATCATGGAGGGCATGGATGGAATGGGATTGTGCTGCTTTTTCAGTGATTTTCTTTTTTTTGGGCTGTACTTGTGGCCTTTTCACCAGGGGTAGTGAGTCTTGCATGGGCCTAGTCTTTCTGTGGGGTGTCTTATACTTAAACATCATGGAGGGCATGGATGGAATGGGATTGTGCTGATTTTTCTGTGTTTTTCGATTTTGGGGGTGTTCATGGGGAGGGACAGGCCATGTGGCTGGGGGCCATTTTGAGTGCTGTCCAGGCCCTGGCCATGTGCTGGGAGGCAAGTGGCCATTTCGAATGCAGGCAGTGTTGTTAGGCCTGCAACCATTTTGCCTAGTTTTCAACCTTTATGCCCAGGGGTAGTGAGTCTTGCATGGGCCTAGTCTTTCTGTGGGGTGTCTTGAATTTAAACATCACGGAGGGCATGGATGGAATGGTATTGTGCTGATTTTTCAGTGATTTTCGATTTTTGGGGTTGTTCATGGGGAGGGACAGGCCATGTGGCTGGGGGCCATTTTGAGTGCTGCTACAGGCCCTGGCCATGTGCTGGGAGGCAGGTGGCCATTTTGAATGCAGGCAGTGTTGTTAGGCCTGCAACCAATTTGCCTAGTTTTCAACCTTTATGCCCAGGGGTAGTGAGTCTTGCATGGGCCTAGTCTTTCTGTGGGGTGTCTTGAATGTAAGCATCATGGAGGACATGGGATTGTGCTGATTTTTCTGGGGGTTTTTTTCGATTTTTTTGGGGGTGTATAACTGAACTGATGTTCCTCTGTCTTCCATTGCTTTTAGGTGCACAAGACTCAAGAGAACCACCAGTGCCAGGAAGAAGTCCTGCAGCGGTGTGTGTGCAGCATAACGTCACGCGACGTCACATCTGGCCTCAGACAACTCTGCAACTTGTGCAACTGCGGCCTGCTGTTCTGACCTGCTCTGAAGAAGATGGCCCCAAAAAAAGGTCTCCGTAGCTCCTCTAGCAAGAAAGTTGCTAGTAAGGAGCAGAAGAAGCAAGTTACCAAGGAGGCTGGTGTGCCGGCCGCCGCGTTTTTTGGGAGTAAAAAAAAAAGTACACCTGCAGCAGCAGCGGGATTTGCTGGGGACCAAGCTGGGAGCAGCACCCCCGCTCCATTGGGCTCAGTGCCTCCACCACCACGCCAACTTAAGTCAAAGCCCTTGAGTGCTTCAGAGGCAGTCAGTGTACTTCTTCAATCACCATCGACCAGTGATGTTGGCTCATCGCAAGAAAGTAGCAGCAATGTCCCTGAATCAACACAGTTTGTTGTAACTCATCTGACAAGTGTTGAACAACCACAGCCGCAACAACAACAACATGTGCAAGTACAAGCCCAAGTACATGTGGAAGGAGAGGCAGCGCAAGGAGATGCGCAAGCAGAGGTGCATGGAGGGTCACAAGTGCCCACAATAGTTGTTCCTCCCCAAGTAGGGGCACATCAGGAAATTGACAATCAGACCGAGGTATCATTTGAGGAAGCCACTCCTCCTGATGATCATTCATTGTCTTCCACATCCCTAGCAAGGAAAAGATCAAGGGGGGTGTCTACATCTTCTTCAAGCCCACCTCCTTCTGATGATCTGGATGACGATTGGGAACCACCACAGCCGTCTGAGAGTGAGGCACACCATTATCTGACAAAGATACCTAAGCGTAAAAGGAAGGTCGTCGAAAAACTCATAGCTATGGAGTGTGATGAGGCTCAACAAGAAGTGACGGATACTGCTGCTGATGAAGCCTCTCACGACAACGAGCCAGTCATCATGAAGGTCACTGCAGCCCCAGCGGGCATGCAGTAAAGAGACATTTTGACCCTATCCCGAGAAGCTGCTGAGCGTGATGATGATGTCGACGAGGAGGCAATGGAAGAAACACCACAATCATTGGAGTTAACTAGTACACCAACACCTACCGCTTCCATATTTCTTAGTCGCCAGAAGGGACCTCCATCCACCTCGACCTCAATTAGTCGTGGTGAAAGTGCAAAACGTACTGAAGTTCGGCAATCCACATCCTCCACTTCATCTGGCATTAGCAGCAGGACCACCACTACCAGTATCGCCGCCTCCTCCGGCCCCCAAAGACATTTCAAGTCTGCAGTTTGGGACTTCTTTAGTGTTTTCCCAAAAAATGAAAACGTAGCCATTTGTAGCATGTGTAAGCTTCGAGTTAGTCATGGTAAGTTTAGTTCCAACTATGGTACCGGAGGCCAGAGAGGTCATCTTGAAAGAAAGCACGCTGTCAAATGGTTTGCGCACCTACAGGCGATCAAGGAAGCCCGAATTGCACGTAATGCTGTTTCATCTGATGATGACGAGGAGGAAGAAGACGTGTCAAACCCTTCACTTACACCCAGTACCCCTGTCAGCAGCACACCCCATATGAGCCACACTAAGAGTGTGGGAGAGAGTGATACACCAATGCGAAAAAGTTCATCAGCGAGCGTAACTGGGTCGAAGATATCATCATCATCCCGTAAATCCTTGGTCCAGGGCAACATTAAAAAGATGTTGTTTACAGAAGCGCAATATGAACGCAACCACCCACTGACGTGTCTGTATAACACTAAGCTGGCTAAAATGCTAGCTCTGGACCTTCTCCCTTTTTCTTTTGTAGAAGGGGTTGGTTTTCTAGAATTAGTGGCAGCGCTCTGCCCTAAATGGAAGGTTCCTAGCCGGTTCTATTTTGCCCGAGTTGCGGTTCCAGCACTACATGAAGATGTTCTGGAGGTGATTGGGGCAGCTTTGCAGAAGAGTGCTGTTCACACCATACATCTGACAACAGACATGTGGACCAGTGGCGCAGGCGCTGATTACATGTGCATCACTGCACACTGGGTCTCTTTTTCAGGGGTTAAAGCAAAGCTAAACGCAGGTGTTGACGCGGACAAAGTTTTTAAAGCTGCTCAGAAACATGCAACACTAGGCATGTTTGGTTTGGAGAAACGTCACACAGCAGAAAACATTTTGGATGTGTTTAACACAAAGGTCCTTGACTGGCTGTCCCCAAAAAACGCCAGGTTGGTTATGTTTCCACGGATAATGGCTCCAATGTAGTTAAGGCCATGCAGCTGGGTGACTATTTCAGAGTGCCGTGTTTGGCGCACTGTATAAAGCTGGTTGTCAAAAAATTCTTGAGTGATAAAGGCAGTGCAGCGTACAGGGTAGTGGACACCTGCCGAAAAATGTGCTAACATTTCAGCCATTCTTTTATGGCCCAGAAGCATCTGAGGAGCCTGCTATATGAACGTCAAATGCCAGTGAAAGCACTCATCCAGGAGGTGGCAACACGTTGGAACTCAACCTTCTACATGCTTGAGCGTCTGTATGAGCAGTATACGGTACTCGATCACTATTTCTTAACACAGGGTACAGCTCAGAAGGAGGACCTGAGGATGGGTGCGGCGCAATGGGACATAGTTAAAAGCCTGACACGCATGCTTCGTCCTTTTGAGTTCTTCACGCGTGCAGTCAGCAAGGAGGACTGTAATTTGGGAAAAGCTATCCCATTGTTGTACATGCTGGAGCACCAACTGAAGGAGGTGTGTTCTGTGTTTTAAAAAGATGAAGAAAACCAAGACCCTTTTGTTCTGGCAGAGAAATTATTAGAGCACCTACAAGGTGATGAACGTCTTACAATGATCCACTCAAACCAGCATTACATTTGTGCTACTATTCTGGATCCACGCTACAAAAAGGCACTGGCAGGCCAAGCATTCTTTCCTTTTGCTGATGAAGATGTTACAAAGTACAAACAGTGGCTAGCCTCCTCAGCCAAGAGGTTTGAATGAGAACGGCAGCAAATTGAAGGAAAAGGCAGTACATCAGCATCAGCAGGCCATCCCCAGTCACAACAATCCACTTCTGCACCTGTGGCTGCGGCACAAGTGACCTCTCAGCCGTTAAAGAGACCGGCAACCGGATCATCTGCACCACCAGACACAACAGTAACATTGGAGGCTGAAGAGGATTGGCTAGCTCGGCTTGGGTTTGGTTCTCAAAAGGTCACAGCAACAGCTAAGCAAAGTGGAGGAACCTTGGATGAGGTTCTTGAGTCGATGGTGAAGGACTATCTGAATGACTCAACAGAGGTCTATGTTAATGCTGACCCATTGGCGTATTGGCATGGGAAAAAAGAATTGTGGCCACAGCTCTCCAACCTGGCTTTAAACTACTTGTCTTGCCCACTTGCAAGCGTGTCTTCTGAAGGTGTTTTCAGTGCTGCTGGTGGCATTGTAACTTCCAAACGGAGCCGCCTCTCGCCCAAAAATGTGGAGAGGTTAACAATGATCAAGATGAATCAGCACCTCATACCACCAGATTACAGAGTACGAGAAAGCACGCCGGATGAAGACGAGGTGGACAGCAACATAGATGAGGGAATTTCTTCTCTGTCAGGTGACACTGAGCTCACCCTGCCTGAATTCGCAGAGTATGATGACGAAGCCTTATTCTTATTCGTGGACCGTGACACCGAGCCCTGAAAATGAGACAATGAATCAATAACTTTCTTTTTCGTCTTTATTCACTTTTATTCCTGTGTGTCTGTCTTTCTTTGTTGTGCACAGTTAATATAATTCAAACTTTAATCACCTAATCACAAAAACAAGCCCATCAGCAGAACTGTCTTCACTTGTTTGCTTTATTGATTTGAAGGTGCCGCAGTCTGCATTCCTCAAGTTCACAAGTTCAGAAGAACATGCTCCTCTATCCTCCTCCTCCAGGCTCCTATTTCCATCAAAGCAGAGGGCTGATTTACGCCCAATGAAGAAAGACTCAGCACTTGTGGGGGTGTTGTTCTACCTCTTTGCGGGTGAGTTGACGGCTCTGAGGCCATTGCTGGGAAGCTCTAATACCGGATAAAAGTGGTTTGGACCAAATCCGAGGCGGAATTTTTTTTGTGTTTTTGCTGACTTGCTTGCCTTTGAGGTGCTCTTAGGGGGAGGTCTGGCTGTTTGTGGGTGAGTTTCAGGGTCTGGGAGCACTGCTGGGACACTCTAATCTTGATTGCATTTGCTTTTCAGGAAATCCGAGGTGGTAAACCGGACTTATGGCCTAGCTACACAGCGCGTTTGGACCGAAGGCCGAGAAATATTGTAAGTATGAGAGTTTGCTTTTGGCCTGTTTGGGGGTGTTATGCTTTTTGGCGGGTGAGTTGGCAGGTCTTGGGGCATTCCTGGGAAGGTCTAATACCGGATAGAAGTGGTTGGGACAAAATCCACGCTGATTTTCTTTTGGCTATTTCTGACATTTTGCTCAATGTAGCGTTTTCGGGGGCTTGTTTGGGGGGCTTCCTGGTGTTTGTGGGTGGGTTTCGGGGTCTGGGAGCACTGCTGGGACACTCTAATCTTGATTGCATGTGCTTTTCAGGAAATCCGTGGTGGTAAACCGGACTTATGGCCTAGCTACACAGCGCGTTTGGACCGAAGGCCGAGAAATATTGTAAGTATGAGAGTTTGCTTTTGGCCTGTTTTGGGGTGTTATGCTTTTTGGTGGGTGGGTTGGCGGGTCTTGGGGCATTCCTGGGAAGGTCTAATACCGAATAGAAGTGGTTGGGACAAAATCCACGCTGATTTTTTTTGGGCTATTTCTGACATTTTGCTCAATGTAGCGTTTTCGGGGGCCTGTTTGGGGGGCTTCCTGGTGTTTGTGGGTGGGTTTCGGAGTCTGGGAGCACTGCTGGCTATGGATACTTTACTTTGCAAGAGGTTTGAAGCAAATCCATGGTGGCAGAGGGGAGTTAGGGCCTAGCTGCAGAGCGTGCGCGGAGTGATTTAGGAAATTTGCAAAAGAATGACTAAGTCCCCATTTTTGTACTTTTGCTCTTTGGCTGTTTGAGGGTCTTCTACTCGTTTTCTCATTGGTTGACGGCTCTGGGGCCATTGCTGGGAAGCTCTAATACCGGATAAAAGTGGTTTGGACCAAATCCGAGGCAGATTTTTTGTGTGTTTTTGTTGACTTTCTTGCCTTTGAGGTGCTCTTAGGGGGGGTTCTGTCTGTTTGTGGGTGAGTTTTGGGGTCTGTGAGCACTGCTGGGACACTCTAATCTTGATTGCATTTGCTTTTCAGGAAATCCGTGGTGGTAAACCGGACTTATGGCCTAGCTACACAGCGCGTTTGGACCGAAGGCCGAGAAATATTGTAAGTGTGAGATTTTGCTTTTGGCCTGTTTGGGGGTGTTATGCTTTTTGGTGGGTGGGTTGGCGGGTCTTGGGGCATTCCTGGGAAGGTCTAATACCGGATAGAAGTGGTTGGGACAAAATCCACGCCAATTTTTTTTTTGCTATTTCTGACATTTTGCTCAATGTAGCGTTTTCGGGGACCTGTTTGGGGGGCTTCCTGGTGTTTGTGGGTGGGTTTTGGGGTCTGGGAGCACTGCTGGCTATGGATACTTTACTTTGCAAGAGGTTTGAAGCAAATCCATGGTGACAGAGGGGAGTTAGGGCCTAGCTGCAGAGCGCGTGCGGAGTGATTTGGGAAATTTGCAAAAGAATGACTAAGTCCCCATTTTTGTACTTTTGCTCTTTGGCTGTTTGGGGGTCTTCTACTCGTTTTCTCATTGGTTGACGGCTCTGGGGCCATTGCTGGGAAGCTCTAATACTGGATAAAAGTGGTTTGGACCAAATCCGAGGCAGAATTTTTTGTGTGTTTTTGCTGACTTGCTTGCCTTTGAGGTGCTCTTAGGGGGGGTTCCGTCTGTTTGTGGGTGAGTTTCGGGGTCTGTGAGCACTGCTGGGACACTCTAATCTTGATTGCATTTGCTTTTCAGGAAATCCCTGGTGGTAAACCGGACTTATGGCCTAGCTACACAGCGCGTTTGGACCGAAGGCAGAGAAATATTGTAAGTATGAGATTTTGCTTTTGGCCTGTTTGGGGGTGTTATGCTTTTTGGGGGGTGGGTTGGCGGGTCTTGGGGCATTCCTGGGAAGGTCTAATACCGGATAGTAGTGGTTGGGACAAAATCCACGCCGATTTTTTTGTTGCTATTTCTGACATTTTGCTCAATGTAGCGTTTTCGGGGGCCTGTTTGGGGGGCTTCCTGGGTTTTGTGGGTGGGTTTCGGGGTCTGGGAGCACTGCTGGCTATGGATACTTTACTTTGCAAGAGGTTTGAAGCAAATCCATGGTGGCAGAGGGTAGTTAGGGCCTAGCTGCAGAGCGCGCGCGGAGTGATTTGGGAAATTTGCAAAAAAATGACTGTCCCCATTTTTGTACTTTTGCTCTTTGGCTGTTTGGGGGTCTTCTACTCGTTTTCTCCTGGGTTGACGGCTGTGGGGCCATTGCTGGGAAGCTCTAATACCGGATAAAAGTGGTTTGGACCAAATCCGAGTCGGAAATTTTTTGGTGTTTTTGCTGACTTGCTTGCCTTTGAGGTACTCTTTGGGGGGGTTCCGGCTGTTTGTGGGTGAGTTTTGGGGTCTGTGAGCACTGCTGGGATACTCTAATCTTGATTGCATTTGCTTTTCAGGAAATCTGTGGTGGTAAACCGGACTTATGGCCTAGCTACACAGCGCGTTTGGACCGAAGGCCGAGAAATATTGTAAGTATGAGATTTTGCTTTTGGCCTGTTTAAGGGTGTTATGCTTTTTGGCGGGTGGGTTTGCGGGTCTTGGGGCATTTCTGGGAAGGTCTAATACCGGGTAGAAGTGGTTGGGACAAAATCCACGCGGAAAAGCCTTTTGGCACTTTTTGTAACTTAGGGTTCGTTAGGGTTAGCCCTAGCAGCAGGATTGCATGTGTTTCGGGGTGTTCTAGATTTTTGCAACTGAGTTCTGGGGTCTTAGAGCACTCGTGAGAATGTGTAATTTTGGTTGCAAGTCATTTGAAGAAAATCCATGGTGGGAAAGGGGGGATTTGGCATAGTTAAAGAAAGCCTTTTCCACTATTCTTAACTTAGGGCTCGTTAGGGTTAGCAGTATTTCTATTGCATGTGTATGGGTGGGGGGGGGGTTTCGAGTCTTGGAGCGATGCTGGCTATGGATACTTTTGCTTGGTTGCTTGCAAGTGGTTTGAATACAATCCACGGTGGGTAAGGGGGTATTTGGGCCTACTTTTACTTTCAAAGTACGTTTTGTCACCAGTTTTCTGCTAGGCCTCGTTTTTTGAGATTTGATTGGGGGTCTTCTACATTTTTGCGACTGGCTTTAGTAAGGGTCTGGGTAGGAGCACTGCTGGGAAGATCTAATTTTGTTCTAAAACACAGTTTAAAGTACACCTAGCTTGAGGGGAAAGATCCGCTACATTAATTTGCCCATACTTAGTTATCCTTCAAAAGGTGACTCAGACAGAGTACGCACTTTCAAAAATATTGTACTGTCTACTAGGAAAATCAAAGTGTGACTTTTTGCACTCCACAGCCTACATACCTTATATTTATTTATCAGTGGTGTTGTAATATTATATCACTTCCTGTTTTTCGTTGAATAATTACAGGCCGGGTTTCAGTCTGTGCAATGGGGAAAAAAGGATGGAGTCAGGCTTCACCTTAGCGAGCCGCAATTCAGCATCCGCCAGGCAGGCAGTGGACAGGGGGTCTTCTGGTCACCAACATTGATGGACGAAGCGTCAGATGGAATGGAGGAGTGCCGCTAATAAGAGGAATTTTTTTCTGCATGCAACTTACTTACCAAATTCAACAGGACAACTACAACAACATACAGACACAGTATCCATTGTTTTTTTCTATGACTGTGACTGCATTTCTTGGATCTCTCTCTGCTTCTAAATTGATCCCTTAACACATCACTTAGTCCACTCCACTATCACATCTGCACCACACATAGTCATTTGTAAGTGCTCCTACGTAATTCGCAAGTCGCAGCATGCCCCAGCCCGTAGAGGACTGGGATGGCCCCAATGATGAAGCATGTCACCAAGGGGCAACCCTGGTGAATGAGGGGACACCTAGAAAAAGAGCAATTTCTCCTTTTCTATCTACTATACCTTCCAGACCAACCCCATTGAGTGTTGTGAATGGATTTATAGTGACCAGCAAGGCTCTCAGGTATCTGGCAACAGAGACCTTATGTTGAATATAGTTACCAATATTTCCACACACGCCCTGTACTGTCGCATTCTTTCTTCCACAGTTGTCGAAAGTACTACTTACTTTTCACTGACATGCATGCAGTAGTGCATGCACTTTCAAAGATTGATGGATAGGTTTGTACCCAAAGATTTGTTTATGTTCAATTGTTTGTCCATGCTGTGTTTTTTTTACAGGGTGTCTTCTGGTGACCAACATTGATGGACGAAGCGTCAGCTGCAATGGAGGAGTGCCGCTAATAAGAGGAATTTTTTTCTGCATGCAACTTACTTACCAATTTCAACAGGACAACTACAACAGCATACAGATACAGTATCCATTGTTTTTTTCTATGACTGTGACTGCATTTCTTGGATCTCTCTCTGCTTCTAAATTGATCCCTTAACACATCACTTAGTCCACTCCACTATCACATCTGCACCACACATAGTCATTTGTAAGTGCTCCTACGTAATTCGCAAGTCGCAGCACGCCCCAGCCCGTAGAGGACTGGGATGGCCCCAATGATGAAGCATGTCACCAAGGGGCAACCCTGGTGAGTGAGGGGACACCTAGAAAAAGAGCAATTTCTCCTTTTCTGTCTAATATACCTTCCAGACCAACCCCATTGAGTGTTGTGAATGGATTTATAGTGACCAGCAAGGCTCTCAGGTATCTGGCAACAGAGATCTTATGTTGAATATAGTTATCAATATTTCCACACACGTCCTGTACTGTCGCATTCTTTCTTCCACAGTTGTCGAAAGTACTACTTACTTTTCACTGACATGCATGCAGTAGTGCATGCACTTTCAAAGATTGATGGATAGGTTTGTACCCAAAGATTTGTTTATGTTCACAATTGTTTGTCCATGCTGTGCTATTTTTTCTTGTCTCCCAAAACCTTTCCCAAAAACCCCCGTACCCATCCATTTTTCAAACCCTAACCCTCTTCCCCCGGGCTGTGTGGTTTTGATTGATGTGTGACTAAATTACAGCAATAAATCCACACACTTGCTGGGGAGGATAAGGTGATAGCAACAGGCTGGTGAAGAAATCCGAGGATATATTCTTACTCTGCTTGACAAAGACCCATGGCTAATGTCAAAGAACTTCAACCGAATTAGTAGTTATACTTTACCATTTGTTAGGCTACAATGTGGCACTGTTCTAGTGTACTGTCACCTGCTATATTCTCTATTGTACCGTTGTATTGCTCAGGAGGACAAACCAGATTTCATGTTCTTTTTTTTCATAGGCATGCAACTGCCACTGTGTCACACCACTAGTACCACCGCTATGAGGAAATTTTATCTGCCCAGGATTGCCAACCTTATTCGCTGTTTCCCGTGGAGCCAGCCCTGGGTCTAGCCCTACTTGCAAACACAAATTACAGGTAAGATAAGCGTTTGGTGGGAGGGAGTATAATGGAGTATTAGGAGAGACGAGAGACTGACGGTAGTACTACTAAAGTCCTAGGACTCTTGAATTCACTTCACTTACTCTGTGAGAGGCACCTAGTGTTGAAAACATTTGGGCATTTACACTTAAAGGAAGAAAATGGAACTAAACTTTCAGGAAAACAAAGTTACTGTTAAACCCCCACCCACCAGGCAAGCAGTAAAAAACAGGTATGCTCAGATAAAGTTTGAAAAAGTATATTTATATCCCTAACAAAATAATCTCCTGCAAGACCCTCCCTAACCCCAACGGTTGTCCTTTAAAAGTCCCAAACCCAACTCCCGATTCCCACCCCCCAAAAGTCTCTAAAAAAGGGGCAAGGGACACTATGGGTGGATGCTGTTTACTTTTTGGGCCAGGGCATCATACTCCTGGTGGAGCAAGGCGTGCTCTACGCGGAGCCCCTCCAACACGTTTGTAAAGTGGTGGAGCTCCTGCTGAAGGCAGGACACCCTCAGGGTACTGCGGCGCAGGCGTGCCTTGCAGTTGCAATGGCTGTGAGAGGCAGCTGTTGTCCTTGCTGCTCGGCGTCAGCGGTTGGCTTTGGCAGCCCGGCTGAGTCTGGCTGGAGCACTGTGCTGGGTGGCAGCCCGTGGGGGCACGGAGGCCGATGCAGACGACGTTGTTGTCGTGGTCGACTGCACACTTTCGTCATCCTCCAGGGCCACCAGCCGCCGATATTCTGCAACAGTGGCATCGATCCTCCGTTGCCGGGCCGCTCTAGCCAGCTCCTTCCTCCTTGTTGGTTTGGAAGGAGCATCTATATGAAGAAAGAAAGACATAGTCTGTAACCAATGCTCTTTAAGATGAACTCAATCATTCAGCAGAAATTTGTGTTGCAGTACAACTAGCAACTTGCAAGCGCATTACATAACTATTGAGGCCAGTATCTATCTAACCTCCCACTTCTTCATCCTTGCTCTAACATTAGTGGGAGTTTAAGGAACAAATTCTACGAGCACTATGGACTTCCATTGGAGTCGACTATGAAAGTACACCAGTCTTATTCTTCTTGTCTCTTGTTTAGGAAAATTGGTACGTTATCTTCTGCAAGCCGGCATAATGCCAGCGCAGTGAACTTGCACCCGAGAAAAAGAGACGCATGCCATGATGAGTGACCTAGACTTGCGTTACTTTTCCGGTCTAGTACATGCAGGTGGTGAAGCTCTTACTTTTCTATTACGGGTGGCACTGAGAATACTCTGTTACAAGGGCTACTGCTTAATTAATTTAACTTTCACCCTACAGTGCAAATGAGTACTAGAATCTATCACTTCACATGGGAAGTTTTTGCTTACATATGGGATGACTTTAGGTGCTTTGCTTTTTATTGAGTGACCAGTGATACATCCACACATGAATGACTGAGTACTACTAAACTTATTAAGAGAGGTAGGGAGTGGCCACCGTAATAACCGGATCTATGCTGTGCTTGCAATACAAACTACTGCTACTAGTCTGTTTCTTGTCCAGCTTTCTTATTCGTGTTGTGTTATTCAGATCTCCAAAGCGCCGGGACGCCTCTTGGCTGCGGCATCCGCGCGCTATATAAAAAATAGTTAACATAACATAACATAACATAACATACTATTGATGGTAGTATTTGGACAAAATTACAACTTCTTTTCTTTGCCTTTCCTACACTGGAACGGACGTGCGGGTGCAGTGTTACATGCTCTTCAAAGTTACACTTAGTTCATCCACTGACCGTCTACTCTCTCTAGATCATGGGTACTCACAAATTTCTCTCAGGGGCTAAATTTACAGTGTAGTTTGTGGCCGAGGGCCGCATTGGTGGGGGCGGAGTCAGAGGGGGCGGGGCTAAAGCAAAACAAAAACTTGTAACCATGAGGTTGCACACAGGTCCCTGCAGCAGATGCCTTCATCCACTGAGCCACCAGACCCAGCATTTACATACATCTCTCTCCCTCCTGCTCTCCCTCCTGCCCTTCCTCTCCATCTCTCTCTCCCTCCTGCCCTCCCGCTCCCTCCCCCTCTGTCATCTCACTGTGTGTGTGTCTGTCTGTGTCAGCCTTCAGCCCGGGCTGAGACAGCTTCCTCAACGCGCACACACAGACAGCCACACCAAAGTACTTAACAGGTCTTTAAAAGACCATTAACATATTATTGAGGCTTTGTTTGTTGTAGCGCCCCTTCATCTCCACCCTGACAATCACTGCTTGCCCGGCCCCACAGAGCAGAGGCTTTGTTCTATTTCACCTCTTTGTGGCCCTGCATCTCCACTCTGCTCTGTGGGGGCCGGGGGAGCAGTGATTGTCTGCAAGGTCTGCGCACCGCCAAGGAAGGCTTGCCGGGCCGCCACCGGCCCGCGGGCCGTACTATGAGTACCCCTGCTCTAGATACACATATGCTATCTAAGAGTCAGATAGTAGCATGATCCAGGTATATGGACACATACAGTTTCTGTGTCACCCACCCAGGCTGTTGTCCTTCCACCAATCATTGCTTCATCATTCACCCAGCCATGCATCTCATATTCTTTCCTTCCCAGCCACGTCTTCAATCTCAATAAGTAAGGAATATATAAGAGCTTACCTCTGCCCGCCACCACCACCGTCTCAAGTCTCACAGCCAGCACTGGAACCGCCGACTCCTCCCCTGAAGAATTGCCCTCCGCCTCCGTGTCGAGCACCACCACCTCCGTGTTGGCCCCGCCACCAGATGTTCCACCTACAAAGTACATTTAAGAATGTTAGAATAAACCACTCACTAGTATTTGGTCTAGGAATGAAGACATGTGAAAACAATGTAATTTGTGACTGTGTACTCTAAAGTAAAAAAAAATGTCCCTTTTTCCAGGGAAGGGTGTTGTCTTGCTGCACTTTTTGGCACAACTGATGAAGGCTGGCGTTTTAACACGCACCATTTTTCTCCACACAGACAGAAGATGGACTTCTAACAACAAGATCAAGTTGAAACAAGGTGAGAGCTCGGCTCGACCACAAGAAATGTCTTCAATTAATCGTCAGCACTAACCACTTTTCCATTCTCAGTTAAACGTTTAGTTTTTTTTATTATGACTTCATTTTAATAAATGTGTTTACTTTTAATAAAGCTTTTAAACTTAAATAGACTCTGTGTTTTTTGGTCCAGACTAGAGTGACTGAGCGAAAGGTTTTGCAATTTTTGCAAGCATGAGTCCGTGCCTCTGACACTTCTTGACTCTGACTCCGTACTCTTGAGCTACATTGGATAATCATCATTGGGGATCAATCATCGATGAATTCGGGAGGTAAATGTCTGTGCCACACTATGTAGTCAGTCAGTAAGGACATTGGGGGTTCAAAGTCTGTTATCACAGAGGTATGTGGAAACTCTAACAGCGCCTATTATAATTGATAAGCAATGCACTATTTATTGTCCATAGTTGTTTCTGCAGAAGAATTGTCCCCGCAACAGTAGTGGTATGGATTGTCCTCCTATCCAAACCAAAAGGTAGTATCTTATTCTTTCTTGGTGGTCATTCACATTTTATAGTTGGGAATTTCCATTCCAAAGCAGATAGAAAACTTCAAAAGACATTATGGACAATCCCAGAGGTCTGCACTAAGTTGATAGAGCTATTGCTGACTAGAATGGGAGTTTCGCCAACCGTGCAATCTTAGTTAGCTACACAGACAGACTAATACGAATAATCTAGTAATACCACAGGGAGTCATAGTAGAGGCAGGATAAGAATTTAGATACAGTCTACAAGAAGATCAAAGACGATTTTGAAAAAATCAAATGAGGAACGCTAGGAAAAATAGGTACTAGTCTAAAATAAAAACTTACTGGGGCCAGCAAAGGAGCCCTCGCCTGCCCGATCCTGGCCCTGTTCAACAGCATCCGCCGCCTGCTGCTCCTGTGTCCCCTGGCCCATGGGGGGAGCTGACGTACAACATCAAAGAAAGAACAGAAAACATGGATGATTGTTGCTTGTCAATGTCAACCAAATCAAACATTTCAAAACAACAATAACAAAATATTTCCGCGTAATTATATCGATTAGGGTTAGTTTTCATTGATTTGCGGACCTGCGACTTCGAAAGTCACGTAACCCACTAAACAAAGTACTGAAAGGTTCACCTAGGACTGGCAGGCAGCAGTCCGCAGGCAAGACGCAAAGTGACAGACAAACTCCATTGTGATTTCAGTCAGATCAGTGACAACACTAACAGTTGCCTGCTACATAACCAGTCATTTAAATAGTCAAACTATCAATCCACCGCCACTATTTTTCTTATTGTCAGGGGTACAAAGGAAGGGGCAGATTTAAGCCCCTTGCGGCTCTTTTGCTCCGTTCTTGCGTGACTTTTGTGACGCAGCAGCTAAACAAAAGAGGCGCCATGGTGCGGCGTATAATATTATAACAACGTGACGCATTTGGGAGATGCATCCCGTTATAAAGCCCTGCGCCATCAGGGGACGTTCCGGCGCAAGGGAGGGCATTCCTGCTCTGGAACACATCCTAAAAGTGGCTGAGGGAAATCTATAAAATTTCAATCAGTCACCTTTAGGATAATGATGCGTCACACAAACCCTGCACCTGCTTGAAGCAGACGTACGGCTTGACCCAGCATTGGGGAGATAGGGTACCCCAGAGCATTGCTGGAGCTGCGCCATCGTTGCGACGCAACTCCAGCAGTAAAGCTTCGGTGACGTTTTGGGCCCATGGTGCGCCGCATTGCAAATACGGCGCACCATGTTTGGTGGTGGTAGCGGGCCGCACAATTACTGGGGCATCCCTGCTACTTTGCAGGGATGCGACGATAATTGCAATTCTGCCCCTTAGGGTCATACTTACTTACGCGTTCTGGCGCATCTCCAGAGATGCGCCAGATCAAATGCGTCACGCAAAACTACCCTTGCGACACGGCAGATGTGCCTCATTTACAATGCGGCGCGCCCTGGTGCAAGGGTAGGCACTTGCGTGACGCATCTCATCACGTAAGAGCGGCGCATCGCTGGAGTCACGTCGCCAACGCAATGCAACTCCAGTAATGCTCAGGGCCACCCAATACTTAACATGCTATGTCAGTCCTTACGCCTGCTTCAAGCAGGCATAAGGAATTGAATTGACGTAGCAGCGTCGCAGAAGTGCCTGCGTTAAATCTTGTAGATTTCATGCAGGCACTTTTGCGAGGCGCACAGCGGCCGGACCGCCCACCCGGCGTACTAGGAACGCACCCATTGTGGCGCAGGCCCATGGCTTTATAACGTGACGCATCTCCCTAGATGCGTCACGCTGTAAATGACTCGCAGGGATGCGCCACGTTTACGCCGCTGTTGCGTCACGCAAGGCAACGTAAACGTGGCGCAAGGGGCTTGTAAATGTAATCTGCCCCCTAGTGTCTAGCATTACGCAGTTCTGTAAAGTACACTCATACATAATAGTTACTCAGGCCAATGAGACCACAAAATAGAAAACAAATAAGCATAGTAGCAACGCCACTGAGAAGGAGAGCAGTGCACCTGAAATGCACAGAAGATTTTGAAATATAATTTAACTACAATGTAATCGTCAGAAGCATTATTGGCTTGCTCCATGTAAAAAACAAATATTTGCAATACAACAACACAGAGCAGGAGAAAACATAGTAGTGAGTGATGAAATAGCTACTACTACTCACCAAGCCCGGGGATCTCCAAGCCGAGCTGGTCCAGCAGGTCGCGCTCCCGATCCAGGAGGTCCGTCCAGCGGTGGGTGACCTGGCTGTAGGTGCGCTGGACCCCGGAGAGTTGGGACATGGCCCAGCACACCTTCTGCTACCGCTTCCGGCGCTCCCGGATGTTGTAGCCGCCGGCCGCGATCCTGCCGCCTCCCGCGATGGTCCTGGGCAGGTGGCGCTGGACGAAGTAGACCAGCGCGCCCACTTCCTCGGGCTGAAGATCTCCCGTCGCGTCACCTGCTCCCCCCTCAATCGCCCGCATGCTGTCCTGCTCCCCGCCTCCGCTGCGGCCCTCAAGTGCCTGGGCAGCTTCACGGCGCCTGGCTTCACCATGGTCTGGGCAGGTAAGGTAGGAAGTAGAAAATTAAGAAAGAATAGGATAGGGAAGAAGAAAAGAAAAGAGTTTAAAAAAGTAGTTTAAAAGTAAACAAAAATAGCAGAAAAGACAAAAATATACAGCTAGGAAAAGAGAGGGATAGATAAGAAGCAAAATCGTTAGAAAAAAACTGAAAACAAGCAAAGGATGGCAAAGATAGCATGAGGATAAACACCATGCCCAGACACAGGAAATGAATGAAAAACAAGATGGCCGCCCGTTCACGAGCGCAAAAGTAAGTTCGCACGCAATTTTCCTCGCGATCTCGTGCGAACTTGTACTCGCAATGCGCTTACTTCGCGAGATTATACATAGCGGCCGGAAACGGAAATACGTCACGCAAACAAAATGTCCACGCCCATACTCGACCTTGGGGTAAATTCGCGTGTTGCGCTGCAAGCGGCTCGCGAATACTGCAAAAAAACTCGCGAAATAACACGCCGCAAAAAAAATATAAAGCTCATTCGCACGAATTGGCGGCTTCCGCGGTCGGTTTCGCACGACGCCGAGCCTCGCAAATAGCGCGAAATTACCAAAAAACGATTTTTGCAAAAGCAAAACAAATGAGCAGGTGCAAAAGGTCAATCTCATGATTTGTAACGATTCCCTGTTGTGCTTCCTGAGGGGGCCCTCCAGAATTCGGTTGCCTGCTTGCAACTATTGTTGTGTGACCCTGCTCTGACCTTAACTGTATGCCACAAAGGTCCTGATTTACAGCTAAGGGAGCAGACAAGCAGGTGCCAGGCTGGAACTTCAAATTCAGTGACACATTAATTAGCCCCTAATTCATTATTGTCAGTTGGGGCAGGGCAGGTGTTGTTAATAAACTAACCCCAAATTAATTCATGTCAGTTGAAGCAGGGCAGGTGTGCCTGCTTTTCCCCCCCATCTTCTACAGTGATGATGAACCAGAGGGTGGCATTGATGTAACAGAGGGTGGCATGGGTCAAAGAGAGGGTGGCAGTGGTGAAACAGAGGGTGCTGGGAGGCTGTGATGATGAACCAGACATAGAAACAACATAGTCGCGACCGTTGCGAGCCGACAAGTAAGTTTGCAATTGCGAACTAGTACCAAATCCTCGCGAACTGGCAGAAACACTTGCGAACACAAAAAAAAAATCTGCAAATTCGCGGGAATTCGCGGATTTTGCGGATTGCGAGTTCGCAAATTCGCTAAATTCGCGAACGCCAGATTCGCAAAATTCGCCCATGCTTATCCCCACCCTTCTAGTCTGTTTTCTTTTATTCACCACCCTTGTTCTGGTTCTGGTTCTTTTGCTTAACTCTGGTTCTAACCCATTTATCTGCCCTCTTTCCCAATTCTTGGGGAGAGTACAAACCTGAGTCAACCAAATGTTGATGCAACTGTTGGTTCTGACAATTATTTAAAATTTGTTCTCTCATAAGCAAATTGTACAATCCTGTATAATCTGTAACCTTACTTCCCAGCAACCATCCCTCCAGAGCCTTAGTGGCACATTCAACAAATTCAGACCAGTCCTGAGTCTGTTTCTTCTGGGTGCCTCTTAACATTAAACTGTACTGTTCAGTGGTTAAGCCTTACTCATCAATCAGAGCACTCTTCAGGATCAGGTAGTTTCTAGAATCCCCATTACTAACTGTGAGGAGTCTGTCTCGGTCTCTACCTTCAAAGGAGAGCCACAAGATTGCTGCCCACTGCTCCTGAGGGATCTGCTGTACCTTGCAGGCTCTCTCAAGTGCAGTCATCCATTTGTGGATATCATCCCCAGCTTTGTAGGGGGGCACAATCTTACTCAGGTTTCTGTTATCAAAAGACCTGTCTTTATACTTAGGGATAACGCTGCCACCAGTGGATCCTAATCCACTCTCTCTAGGCTGTCTTGCTCTAGCAAGTTTCTCTTGGGCCAGGGCAACTTCTAGTTCTTGCTTCGGGATCCTAAGCTCAGCCTCTTTCATTTTGGCCTCATGTTCCCTTCTGTGAGGGCTAGTCATCCCCCTTCTGGAGTGACCATGAGAGCCTCTAGAAGCTTGGGAGGTGTTGGATCCACCTGAGTGTTTCCTCCTCCTCCTTTGCTCCTGGTTAAGTCCATTTGGGGGTCTGAATGGGTTGGACCCACTTTCAGTCCCAAATAGGCTTAAGTTAGCCTGGTTAAGTCTGCTGACTAACACCTGACTATTTCTGCCATCATCCTAATCACTGCTCCCCCCTTCTGTCTCCTCTTCTTCTTCCTTCTCAACAGGCTGTTTATCTCCAGTGACTTGGTCATCCTCATCTACCTGGACTATGGGGACAGGGGTATCAGAATTGTCATCTTCAGTGGGAGAGCCTCCTTCAGCATTCCCTGTGGGGTCTGCTTTAGAGATCTTTAGAGCTTCAGACTGGTCTAAAAGCTCTCTAAGGTGGTCTGTAGTAGGGGTTGGCCCTGTCCTAAGACCTCTTAAGGCACAAAGCTGCCTTAGTTCCTTAAAGGAGAATATAGCAAATTTAGATGGAGCCTTTGGAGGGTCACTCTCAACAGAGACATTCCCAGTGGAACCCTCTGCTCCAGACATTGCTCTAGTGTGGGTGGATATGTTGCAATCTACCTACACTGGTGTTTACCTACTAAACCTATCTAGTAGTTGTAGTCAGGGTGTGCTACTCCCTATCCTCTACAACAACTAAGTTCAGTAGAACTTAAGTATACTAGTCTTGTTTTATATGTACCTAGCAGGTACCTGTATGATCTTTCAAATGATACTCTCAAAGATTGTAATGGCAAAACAACAGCAAGCTCAAATCCCAACCGCTGCTCACCAATGTGAGAAGTTGGCCTGGTACATGATGCTCACTAGTTCTAGTGATCACCTTGTACCATGCCAAGCAACCCTTATAATGATTGGTTGTAAGTCAACCTTATAGACCAGCTATCCTAGTAGCGTGGACAAAGCAGTCTTAGGCTAAACTCTGTAAAGGCATTTGAAGCAAGCTGTTTTACCATACACAATCCCCTTGAATACCAAACGAAAGGACACCACACAGATATATATTGACCATATATATATATTTATTTACTACAAAATCCCCTATACTCTTTATGAGCACAGAAGCAAATGCGTTAAAACAAAACACAGTTTAAATACACAAAAGTTGCACAATATGGATGAGCCCTAGGGGCTACCTAAACCATATACTAAAATAGTGGTATAAGAACCACCTAGCTGAAAGAAAGTAGACCTAGGGCCTGGGGAATCTCTGGAGCTGTTCGGGACTACCAGTGATGAAGTCGGGAAAGGCCTGCGGGACTGGGGTGCAGTGCGGAAAATGCACGCATATACCAATGTTAAGTCAAAGGTGCGTAAAAGTTACAAAGTTAGTTATTAAGGAACCTTCCGAGTGAGCTAGAGGAATGAAACTTTAGACACAGACACTAGAGGTGTGTACCAGTGTAGATACACCGGCGTTGCTGAGTTACCTCACCCACAGGAAGCGGATGCACAGGTGCGAAGTAGTGTCGGGTTTCGTCACGCAGGTCGATGGTGCTTGGTGCTGAAGATGCTGCAGGTGGCTCGATGTGAAGAGTTCCGGTGGACCCAAGGGCGGATCTGAAGTGGTGAATACCTTAAAGCAGAGGGGGCAATGTTCAAAGTCACTAGCCAGTGACTACCGTGGAACCAGGATGGAACCAGGCGATGTCGGGTGCAAACAGGCGATGAGGTGTAGCTTCTCTCTGCAGCCACGTGGACACAAAGAGGTCGAGGATGTCCAGGCGTCGGTCACGAGCTGTCCCACAAAGGCTCTAGCTGATGGCGGTGACGGCAACTTGATCGGAGCAAACAGGCCTTGGCTAATGCAAGCCACGCAGGAAGTGAAAAAGGCTTATCACTTAGACCAGCAAGGTCAGAGCGGGTGCTCCTTTTTACAGGAGCGAGGGCAAGTCTGGAGCAACCAGACCCGCCATGTAGATTGTAGGTTTCATCGCCAAGATGGCCGCTGACTATGTGGCAAGTGGCCTGGATGGCGTGTCGAGTGGCACGATGCAAAAAAGCCCCATGCAGATCGTGGAGATGCTGGGGGGCTGATCTTCAGTGCAAGGGCTGCTCGGTTGTGGGGCTTTTCAATCCCTAAAGCACAGCATTGAGGGTGCCTCGGGTGCTGCGCAGTCAGCTTTTCGGGGTCTTCCGAGATGTCCGGTCCCACGTCTCTCGGTGCCCCCCACGGGTCCCTTCTTTACAAGGATTGTGGATCGGGCAGTGAGAAGTTTGGGAGTCTGGGTCTCGTCGGGCTCTGGGCTTGGGCTCCGGCAGGAGGCGGCGGCAAAGCAGACGTCGAGTTGCTAGATGGTGCATGTGTTCACAGGGTGGCCACTCCTAGGCCACAAGGGAGATGCTCTTCAGTCTTCTGTGCAGCAGAATGTCGAAGTCCGGCGTCTTCTTAGTTTTAAGTTGATTTCAGGATGATCTGAGGTGCTATGGCACTGCTCCCACTCTTATTCCCAATCTGGGGGGTGGATCACCTACTAGGTCCCTCCTCTGGGTTGGACCCGGAAGGGGGGCGGTTACACCCCCATTCCTTTGTCCAGCTCCTCGCCAGGCCTGGGTCTGGAAAGTCCCTGGACCGGTTTGGACTGGCTTATGCACGGGGACACATTGTGTGCCCCGGGCATGTCTGATTCTATTCAGCCCTGTCCTACCCAATAAACAAAATCCTGTCTGGGGTGGTGCTCGCACCTCCCAAGGCAGGAAACCCTTTGTGCAAGTCTCCCTCGCTGGAAGGACTCCAAGCAGCAGGAGGTCAGACTTGTGTCTGTGGTGGCAGCATCCATTTTGTGATTCTGAGGCTCTGGTTAACTTTAACCGGGGTTAAGGCTATGTACATATTGTGTCCCTCTAGAAGGGTGGAATGCTATCCCCGACGACAGAACTGTCGAGGGGATAGTATTCCAAATTGTATGACACCTTACTCGAAATGTTTTGATAAAGCCAAACCAAAGTTAGCATATAAACGCGAGGATTATAATGCACTTAAGAGTATATGGTATGGCAGTATCCCAGAACAGCTAACGGAGTTGTTCCCAACAGCTGCAGACAGGCTCAGTTCATGCTAGAGCACCATCTCACATGAAACCACGCACTCTGCCCCGAGGATTGCAGGGGCCTTCCATAGGAATGGCTTATAGGTTAACATGTGTCCAGTTAAGGTTAGATATAGGGATACTATATCTAAGCAAGAGGTGATTACACCAACTTACCCCAGCTGAGTGATCAGCCAGTTGTGTCAAAATATGGAAGCCAGGCCAGGGGTGGCACAATACATGCTGCAGCCCCTGGTAGGCCTTGGCTACACCTATGCCCTGGGTACCTATGGTACACTGTTACAGGGGCCTATAAGGTGAACCAGTTCCAATTCGTACTGCACCTAGAGTGCATTGGCAGTACTTTATAGAGAGAACAGCAGGCTGTGGGCTTGATTAGCAGGCCCACAGCCACATTAAGTCATAAACCAGTGAAGCAAAAAGCAAAAATTTGGGGTGACCATAGGATAGCAGACCCTACTCTCCTACACCACGTCTCTCGGTGCCACCACGGGTCTCTTCTTTTCAGGGACTGTGGATTGGGCTTTGAGATGTCTGGGAGTCTGGGTGTTGTCGGGCTCTAGGCTCGGGCTCCGGCGGGAGGCGGCGGCAAAACAGATGTCGAGTTGCTGGATGGTGCCTGCATTCACAGGGTGATCACTCCTTGGCCAATAGGGAGATGCTCTTCAGTCTTCTGTGCAGCAGAATGTCGAAGTCCAGTTTTCTTCTTAGTTTCAAGTCGAGTTCAGGATGATCTGAAGTCTTGGGACACAGCTCCTACTCTTATTCTTAATCTGGGGGCCAGATCACCTGCTAGGACCAGGAAGGGGGGCGGTTACACCCCCTTTCCTTTGTCCAGCTCCGCGCCAGGACTGGGGCTGGAAAGCCCCAGCACCGGTTTGGACTGGCTTATGCACGGGGACACCTTGTGTGCCCCAGTCATGTCTCATTCTATTCAGCCCTGTCCTACCCAATACACAAAATCCTGTCTGGGGTGGTGCTCGCACCTCCCAAGGCAGGAAACCCTCTGTCCAAGCCTCTCTCGCTGGAAGCACTCCCAGCAGCAGGAGGTCAGACTTGTGTCTGTGGTGGCAGAATCCATATTGTGATGCTGAGGCTCGAGTTTAACTTTAACCATGGGTTCAGGTTATGTACATGTCATGTCCCTCTAGAAGGGTGGAATGCTACCCCCGTCGCCAGAATTGGAGAGGGGGTAGTATCCCAATTCGTATGACACCTAACTCGTCATGTTTTGATAAAGCCAAACCAAAGTTAGCAAGTAACCGCGAGGATTATAATGCACTTAAGATTATATGGTATGGCAATATCCCGGAACAGCTAAGGGAGTTGTTCCCGACAGCTGCAGACGGGCTTAGCTCGTGCCAGAGCACCATCTCACATGAAACCAAGCACTCTGCCTCCAGGATTGTCAAGGCCTTCCATAGGAGTGGCTTATAGGTTAACATGTGTCCAGAAAGGTTAGATATAGGTATACTAGATCTAAGTAAGAGGTGATTACACCAACTTACCCCAGCTGATTGATCAGCCACTTGTGTCAAATATGGAGGCCAGGCCAGGGGTGGCACAGTACATGCTGCAGCCCCTGGTAGGCCTTGGATACACCTATGCCCTGGGTACCTGGAGTACACTGTTACAGGGGCCTATAAGGTGAACCAGTTCCAATTCGTAATGCACCTAGAGTGCATTGGCAATAATTTAGAGAGAGAACAGCAGGCTGTGGGTCTGATTAGCAGGCCCACAGCCACATTAAGTCATAAACCAGTGAATCAAAAAGCAAAAAATTTGGGTGTCCATAGGATAGCAGACTCTACTCTCCTACACTGGTTATCTGGCCACGGTCCATAGCATACCCGGGATCATGCGGCGAACCAAAAATAGCGTGGTTAACTGCCGCCAGCTTAGACGCCCAATAATACTTCTGGATATTCGGTAGGCCAATCCCCCCGTCATACCAAGGCAACGTCAGTTTAGCAAACGCAATTCGGGGCCTGCCTTCCCATAGGAGTTGTCGCTGAAGAGATTCGATCTCCTTGAAGTATGATATGGGGACCGGATCCATGGAATTCTGGAGCGCGTACAGGAAGCGGGGAAGCGCCATCATATTAAACAACACCGCACGCCCCAGCATGGACAGTGGAAGAGACTTCCACCGCACTACATCCCTCCGGAGCCTGTCCAAAGGCGGCAACAAGTTATTAACATACCTACTCTGCGGATCCAGGGATACAAAAATGCCAAGATACTTGAATCCCCCCTCTTCCACCCTGACCGGGCAGCCCACAGGAACAGTCGGAGGATCACCACTTAAGACGAAAAGGAACGATTTTGCCCAGTTAATGGCAAATCCGGAATACCTCCTGAACGCCGCCAAGACATCTAGAAACGCTATAAGTGAAGTCCGGGGGAAAGTCAAATACAATATTATGTCGTCGGCTTCAAGCGATATCTTATCCTCCCACTCGGACGTTCACCTAAGGCCCCTGATCGATCTATCCCAACGTACCCAAGCCGCGAGTGGTTCCAGCGCCAGAGCAAAGAGCAATGAGGAGAGGGGACACCCTTGCAGGGTGCCCCTCCCTAAGGCAAAATCAGCTGATTTATGATTATTCACGACCACCCGGGCTAGAGGGTCGGAATACAGGCGTCGGATCCAGGAAGGGAACTCCGGACCAAAGCCTAACTTATCCAGGATGGCAATAAGATAGGGCCATTTCACCCTATCAAATGCCATGGTGGCATCTAATGACAGCAAGACCGTCTGCTCGTGTATTTGAGAAGCCCCGCCCAGAATCCCATGTAGCCCGCGCAGGTTAAGAGCTGTATTACGGCGAGGTATGAAACCGGACTGATCCGGGTGAATCAACGTTGTGATTGTCAGGTGAATCAAGTCACTCTTACCTGAAAGGCTGTGTAATCTTACCTGTAAGGTGCTTGACGGGTTTTGCAGAGACGCTATGAGCCAAACTCCCTGAACCCTATCCTACCTCTGGTGGTTAGTAGATTTGCGCGCCAAGATGCTGGATAGCTAAAAGGGAGAGTGGCCGGATCTGACGCTAATGTGAGTTCTTGTAGTCGACCTGCAAAGCAACAAGCTCACCTTAGTATCTTGTCTACAAATGGGTTGACACTCTCTTACTTTTAATCTATAATTCTTTTAACCTCTTTCTAGGTTTAAGTATCCTACCTGCGATCTACTAAGAGAGGCTTCGCGTCCTGGAAGTGGTGTGGTGTCAGAACTGGTTAGCAGAGATGAGATGATGAGGAGATGAAGTTCTTGAAGTTAAATGCAGCGTGGCATCAGTTTCACTACAAAGATACAAATACACAATTATACCAATTCTACTAAAAAGATCCTAAACCGACTTCCTTTCCACTTGCACTTACTTTTTTGCTAACTGTAATTTCTTTCACCACTTCCACGTTTTCAGATGACTTTGATTTTCCTGCTTTAAGAACTAAGAAAGTATATATATACAGCAACAGAGAAATATACATATAGCCAAAACTAAAATCTATTTCACAATGTCCTCATGAACACATTAATTCAAATGTCTTTCTTCCAATAATTCCCCTCTTGTGAATTCAGAAGGAATGTTCCAAAAATTGTTCTTTCCAAAAAAAAGAGTTGCTAGCGGTGGGCGCCTATGAAGAAAAGAGTTTGCACTTAGCTTTCAGTATCTTGTTGCTGCATTGTCCTGAATTGGTCCTTCAAACGATTTACTGCAACCCTCGAACCTTGAAGGATTCCTGAAGGTCTTCCGATAATGCGCGATGTTTCCCCAAGCAAGGCTGGAAGGCTAAGCATCTTCCAGAAGCTCGGGTGTGGTTTTTATAGCCGAACCACACCCAAACGCCGAGACGCATGCGTGCCTTCTGACGCTGGGCTTCTCTCTTTGCGCAGAGAGAAAAATGTAAACAAACGAGTCTTTCCGCTTTTGGCTGAAGCGGAGCACACGCGTCTTTCCAAAAGGTAAACAAACGCGTCTTTCCGCTTTCAGCTGAAGCGAAGCACACGCGTTTTTCTGATTGTCTGCTGAAGTGAGGCAGAAACCAATATTTTATAAGTCTAAGCATGACAATGCATACCGCCAAAAGTTACTTCTTAGCAAACAGATTATATCAAGCTTACCCCGCCAAGAGTCACAAAAGGAAATACGTGTTAACACAAAATGATGCATGCATTCTCAATTCACATTAAACATCATAATAAACGTATCTTCACAAACATATACACAAGGAGTGCTGGATGCACGGGACAGGGGTGGGTTTCCTAAACTGAGTATTGGCCCTGCTTTTAAACGTGCGTGTTGCAGGTTTTTACTTCTATGGGGAATGAAGAGGCTGTGAGTGTGGTTTCATGACAGTACCCCCCTCGTAGAATCCCTCCTAACACTGTAGGAACCGGTTTGGGCTTGTTAGGGTATTTAGCATGAAAAACTTTCAGAATTTTAGGAGCATTTTGCAGATTCACCAAAGGTTCCCAAGTTCTTTCCTCAGGACCGTAACCTTTCCAATCAACTAGGTAATGTAATTTTCCTTTTACCCTTTTGGAATCCAGAACAGCTTTTACTTCAAATTCTGGAACTCCATCAATATCTATGGCTGGAGGGTGTTTGAGACTTCTAGTTCCTGGATTATATGGTTTTATCAAAGAGATGTGAAATACAGGATGAATGCGAAACCTAGCAGGTAACGTTAATTTCACACAAACAGAGTTAACCACTCTTTCTATAGGAAAGGGACCAATGAACCTGGGGCGGAAAGTTTTGTGACATTTTAACCTAAGGTTTTTAGTTGCCAACCAAACCTTGTCTCCTACAGAATACAGTGGTGAATTAGAACGATGTTTGTCAGCATACAATTTTTGGGTTTCTTTTGCTTGTGCCAGATGTTGTTGTGCTTCTTGCTGAATACCAACTAGATCTTTTACATAGTCAGAAACTGCTGGAACTAAGGTTGAACCCAAATCTGATCCTAGTATCTCCTTAGGATGATAACCAAAAGTGCAAAAGAAAGGGGACATACCAATAGAGGAGTGGTCAGCATTATTGTATGCGAATTCTGCGGCCCAAAGAATTTCTGACCAATCCTGATCATGAGTGACTAACATGCAACGTAACAGCTGTTCAACAGTTTGATTTGTGCGCTCTGTTAACCCATCAGTTTGTGGATGGTAACTCGTAGAGGTACGAACTTCCATATTCAAAGCCTTCCCCAAATTACGCCAAAAATGGGAAATAAACTGTGGACCTCTGTCTGAAATTAAGACTGATGGTATTCCATGTAATTTCACTACCTCTTTCATGAATACTTGAGTTAATTCAGAAGCTGTGGGAAGTTTAGAAAGAGGTATGAAATGAGCATAGCGAGTGAAATGATCTACTACCGTGAGTATCGTAGTGTAGCCTGACTTGGAGCGAGGTAATTCAACAATAAAATCTAACGACACTGTATGCCAGGGTAGAGGTGGTAAAGTTAATGGTAATAGGAAACCACTAGGAGCGTGATGTACCGGCTTGTTCTGACTACAAACAGTACAAGTGTCCACGTAATGTTGTATGTCTTTATACAATGAAGGCCACCAAAACTTTCTCTTGATCAACTGGTACATTTTTGTTACTCCAGGATGTATGGACAGAGAAGCATCATGATATAACTGTAAAACTCTTTTCTGAAGAGATTCAATAGGTACAAACACCTGATTATTCATGTATAAAACATTTTCTTTCCACTGTAACAAAGGATAGGCCTTATTCCATTCCTCCTTTGATTGTGATTGAAAGGCTTCTTTAAGATCTAACACTACATCTGAGTTTACAAGACCTACAAGAAAACGTTCAGCAGGAATGATCGGAAGTACGGGCTCTTGTCTTATGTTCATATCATCACTACCTCCAATTCTTGATAAAGCATCCGCTTTATTGTTTTCTTTTCCGGGACGATAGGTGATGATAAAATCAAAATCATTAAAAAACAAAGTCCACCTTAACTGTCAAGCTGATAAAGCCTTTACAGATTTAAGTGACTGAAGGTTTCTATGATCTGTGTAAATTGTCACAGGATGTCTGGCCCCTAGCAAGTAGTGTCGCCATTCTTTGAAGACAGCTTTTATGGCTAGCAATTCTCTATCTGCTATGGCATAGTTTTGTTCTGTGGGATTTAGTTTTCTAGAGAAAAAAGCAACCGGATGCATTTGACCAGTACTCGTACTTCTTTGGGAAAGAATACCTCCAATAGCAAATTGAGATGCATCAGCCTCTACAATAAATGGTTGGGAAGGATCTGGGTGTTTTAGAATCGGAGCGGTAGAAAATTGAGTTTTCAATTTTTGAAAAGCAGTTTCAGCTTCAGCGTCCCATTCAAATTTCACGTTTTTTCTCAGTAATTTAGTAATCGGGGTGATGATTTGTGAGAAATCCTTAATGAATCGCCTATAGAAATTTGCGAATCCCAAAAAGCTCTGGATTTGTTTAACGCTGTTTGGGATGGGCCAATCAATTATAGCTTGCACTTTCTTTTGGTCCATTTCTATGCCAGAAGGACTGAGGATATACCCCAGGAAATCCACGGTGGTAACATGAAACAAACTTTTCTCTAGTTTAACGAATAAAGAATTCTGCAAAAGCTGCTTCAAAATGGCTCGTACTTGCTTCACATGCTCAGAAGTATTTTTGGAGTAAATGAGGATATCATCAATATAGACGATACAACATACATCAAGAAATTCCCTTAATACCTCATTTATGAAGAATTGAAACGCTGCTGGAGCGTTGCAGAGTCCGAAGGGCATGACTTGATACTCATAAAGTCCAAACTTTGTGCGGAAAGCAGTTTCCCACTCATCACCCTCTCGGACTCTTACTAGATGATATGCTCCTCGTAAATCTAGTTTAGTATATATTGCTGCATCTTTAATTTGGTCAAGTAAAGTTGGAATCAAGGGCAATGGATACCTATTCTTGACAGTCATGTTGTTAATTGCGCGATAATCGATGCAAGTGCGCAATTCTCCTCCTTTCTTTGGTATAAAAAATAAAGGAGAGGAGACTGGGGACTTAGAGTGTCTGATAAAACCGTTAGCAAGATATTCATCTAAATATGCCCGTAGATGTTCATTTTCTTTCTCTGTAAGGGCATAGATTCTACTACATGGTAATGTAGCTCCAGGAATAAGATCAATTTGACAATCATAATCCCTGTGCGGTGGTAAGGTATTGGCTTTTGTTTTGTCAAATACATCCAGTAGATCATGATAGTCTTCTGGAACCCCTGTAATAGTTAGTACACTCTGAATTTGTTTAGGAAAATTATAGCCCTGAACTATGAGGTCTGCACCTGGATATTGCCGAAAACATTTTGCATGACAGTAATCAGATTTGAAGAGAATGGTTCTATTAACCCAATCAATGTAAGGGTTGTGGAGCACTAACCAAGGAATACCCAAGATTAGACCAAACTGAGGGGCATCAATTATATCAAAAGTTATATCCTCACTGTGTTTAGTTGCACATGTCATAGTCAAGATCTCGGTGTGATGTTGTATAGGACCTGAAGTCAATTCTTTTCCATCCACGGCCCTGACTATTTCTGGAGATTTTTTCTCAGTTCTTTGCAAACCTAATTTCTCAAATAATTGGGTGTCGATAAAATTGCCTGTGGCTCCTGAATCTATCAAAGCATCCACAGACCATGAGCGAGTGTTGTCTAATTGTGATTGAAGTAGAACTCTCATACAGAGATGACTATGTGAGATAGTTGGAGCATTAGAGGCCAAACTAAGTTGCTTACCCGATAAACTGACCTCCTGGTCTACCGAGTTTACAAGTTTTCCGACTGTGATATCGCGTTGACATCGGCTGATTTTGCTTTAGGTTTTGAGGGTCGAGTTGGGCACTCCTTAACAAAGTGCCCAGATTTTCCACAATACATACATTGATTCAATTTTCTTCTCTTCTCTCTTTCATCTTTAGACAAAGGCCCTCTAACTGTCCCTATTTGCATTGGTTCAATTGGATCTTGTCTTGGCGTGGACTCATGTTTTAGATTTGTTTTGTCTTTTGATAAGAAAATTTTGAAATCTGTCTTTCCTTTTTCTCCCTTTCTTTCTATTATGCGATGATTTAGCTTAACTACCAGATCAATAAATTCCTCACAGTCAGTGGGGGGATCAAGAATTTGTGTAACCATGTCTTTTAAATCGTCCTTCAACCCCCTATAGAACAAAGACACTTGTTTGTCTTCTGGCCATTCAGCTTCTATTACTAATCTATTAAAGGAGGAGATATAATGTAAAAGATCTGAGGACCCTTGCTTCAAACTTAGCAGTTCGTAATCAGCCGACTGCACAAAGACATGCTTGCCGAATAGTTTTTTCATGGTGTTTTTAAATCGCCTTAGATCATATAGAATTACATCATTCCTTTCTACATAAGGTACAGACCAAAGAGCTGCTTCACCACCCAAATAAGAAAGAATAAAAGCTACCTTCGCCGAATCATCAGGGAATGCTGTGGGTTTGGCTATGAAATGCAGATGGCATTGATTTAAAAATATAGCAAACTTGTTGCAGTCGCCATAGAATCTCTCTGGCGGTGCTAAGGGTACAGGAACAGGGGTAACCACCTGAATTTGGGTAGTTGCAGAAGAGGAACTAGATGTGTTACCACTATACAAAGTTTGCATTGTAGGTTGAAAGGTTGCTGGCCTAATAGGAGAAGTCCAAGAGGTTCTAGAAGTTTGTAAATTATTTTGTAGTTCAGAAACGTCCCTACGTAGTTCAGCATTCTCGTGTCTTATCTCAGCTAACATAGCTGCTATGTCTTGAAGAGACACCTGATCTGTTTGGTCCATAGCGTCTGGGCAAAACTTTTTCTGTGGGCTTAGCCTTCTGTCAGGTGAATCAAGTCACTCTTACCTTAAAGGCTGTGTAATCTTAACTGTAAGGTGCTTGACGGGTTTTGCAGAGACGCTATGAGCCAAACTCCCTGAAACCTATCCTACCTCTGGTGGTTAGTAGATTTACGCGCCAAGATGCTGGATAGCTAAAAGGGAGAGTGGCCGGATCTGACGCTAATGTGAGTTCTTGTAGTCGACCTGCAAAGCAACAAGCTCACCTTAGTATCTTGTCTACAAATGGGTTGACACTCTCTTACTTTTAATCTATAATTCTTTTAACCTCTTTCTAGGTTTAAGTATCCTACCTGCGATCTACTAAGAGAGGCATTGCGTCCTGGAAGTGGTGTGGTGTCAGAACTGGTTAGCAGAGATGAGATGATGAGGAGATGAAGTTCTTGAAGTTAAATGCAGCGTGGCATCAGTTTCACTACAAAGATACAAATACACAATTATACCAATTCTACTAAAAAGATCCTAAACCGACTTCCTTTCCACTTGCACTTACTTTTTTGCTAACTGTAATTTCTTTCACCACTTCCACGTTTTCAGATGACTTTGATTTTCCTGCTTTAAGAACTAAGAAAGTATATATATACAGCAACAGAGAAATATACATATAGCCAAAACTAAAATCTATTTCACAATGTCCTCATGAACACATTAATTCAAATGTCTTTCTTCCAATAATTCCCCTCTTGTGAATTCAGAAGGAATGTTCCAAAAATTGTTCTTTCCAAAAAAAAGAGTTGCTAGCGGTGGGCGCCTATGAAGAAAAGAGTTTGCACTTAGCTTTCAGGACCTTGTTGCTGCATTGTCCTGAATTGGTCCTTCAAACGATTTACTGCAACCCTCGAACCTTGAAGGATTCCTGAAGGTCTTCCGATAATGCGCGATGTTTCCCCAAGCAAGGCTGGAAGGCTAAGCATCTTCCAGAAGCTCTGGTGTGGTTTTTATAGCCGAACCACACCCAAACGCTGAGACGCATGCGTGCCTTCTGACGCTGGGCTTCTCTCTTTGCGCAGAGAGAAAAATGTAAACAAACGCGTCTTTCCGCTTTCGGCTGAAGCGGAGCACACGCGTCTTTCCAAAAGGTAAACAAACGCGTCTTTCCGCTTTCAGCTGAAGCGAAGCACACGCGTTTTTCTGATTGTCTGCTGAAGTGAGGCAGAAACCAATATTTTATAAGTCTAAGCATGACAATGCATACCGCCAAAAGTTACTTCTTAGCAAACAGATTATATCAAGCTTACCCCGCCAAGAGTCACAAAAGGAAATACGTGTTAACACAAAATGATGCATGCATTCTCAATTCACATTAAACATCATAATAAACGTATCTTCACAAACATATACACAAGGAGTGCTGGATGCACGGGACAGGGGTGGGTTTCCTAAACTGAGTATTGGCCCTGCTTTTAAACGTGCGTGTTGCAGGTTTTTACTTCTATGGGGATTGAAGAGGCTGTGAGTGTGGTTTCATGACAGTGATGACCATGACCAACCGAGTTGCAAGCAGCTTCGCCAAGACCTTCGGCTCAGCGTTCAATAAGGAGATCGGCCGATAAGAAGAACATTCCGTTTTCGGTTTACCCTCCTTGTATATGACAACAATATTCGCAACCCGCTGTTCGTAGGGAAGCTGGCCCCTCTCCCTGCTTCCGCTAAACATATCTTTGACAAAGGGAGCCAATTTATATGCAATTACTTTAACCCCTTGCATACTGATGACGGCCCCCAGCCGTCATGCACTACGGCGCTCATGTGCTGATGATGGCTGGGGGCCGTCATGAACCTGCCCACTTGCGGCTTTGCCTCACAGGCGCAGAATCGTGCCCACATGCAAGGGGTTAAAAAGCTCTATGGGGAGCCCATTGGGGCCAGAGGCTTTTCCTGAACGAACCCCCCTAATGGCCTGGGCCACTTCGTCATTAGTAAATGGCGAGTCTAGGAAGTCCCTGTCTTCATCTGAGAGGGTGGGCATCGGAATATCCCGAATCATATCTGCATTGTTAGACTCCGAGTAATGACATTCGACAGCATACACCGCCTTGTAATAACAAGCGAACGTATCTGCAATCTCCTGTGGATCCGTTATATTACCCGATTCGGCGGAGTGCAAGACCGGTACCAACCGCGACGTCCACTCCCCCTTTTCCAACCAGGCTATCAGCTTCCCAGCCTTATCTCCATGCTCGTACACCCTTCTCAGTGTATCTGCCAGTTGTGCCCTCGCCCCGTCGCGCGCCAAACTCTTATACTCGTCCCTAAGGAGGCGTAGGCGATGCAGTTCCTCCAGGGTTGAGTCAGGTGACACCTCCCGCTCCAACCCCTGCAGATCCGATTCCACTCTGTCCATCTCCGCGCGGCTCATTCTCTTCTTCCCGGTGATAAACGAGAGCAACTCCCTCTAAGAACCATTTTGTAAGCTTCCCACAGGGAGCACTTAGAGTCTACTGTTCCTACGTTGTCTTGAAAATAACTGTCCGCGACGCGCATAATCTCCTTTTTTGCTGCAGGGTATCGCAATCGCCAGGCACTAATAGGTGCCACCCTAGCCACATCGTACCCGCCCAGGTCTAGGCAGACCCAGACCGGCGCGTGATCCGAGACTTCCCTCGCCAAGTGCCTCACCTCCCTGATCCAAGCCGACTGCGCCGCTGGTACCAATACATAGTCTATCCGGGAAAGGGACTTATGTGCTGCCGAAGCATGTGTGTACTGAGTTTCATTGGGATTCTTGAGTCTCCAACCATCAATCAGACCAGTCGTCTCCACAAAGTCAGTCAGCCATCTCCGGAACGGTAACAGAGCCCGGGCCAAACACCTATCAACCTCACCACTCATAACTGCATTAAAGTCACCCTCAACAAGCAACAGTCCAACAGGCAATGTCAATTTTTTTTTTCCGAGGTCGTGAAAAGTATCCGTCTGAAGGGCCAGTGGAACATACACATATAAAAAGGTTACAGTCCGCCCCTCCCACAGACCCGAGATCCCAGCATATCTATCCCTGTTGTCGGACCATGTGGCCTGAATGGCCAGCAGGAAGGAGTTCCTAACCAAGATCCCAACCCCTCTCGACACAGATGTAAAACCAGAATGAGCCACCAGTTTATATCCCCCTCTGTGAAGTGCCATGCATCGCTTTCCCATGAGGTGAGTCTCCTGCCGCAATACCACATCCGGGGAGTGTCTCCGAATCAGTTGGCTAACCATTCCCCTCTTGATCTTGTCCACAAGCCCGTTCACATTCCAACTCAATGCGGAGATCCCAACCGCCCTGTTATCGGAGGACATCCTTGCACCAAAAGAACACAGAATCGATCAACGGCACCCAGTGTGAAAAAAGGAAAAATACAAAAAAACATAACACCCCCCACCATCCCCCCTACCTGCACCCCTGCATACAGCTTTCAATCATCCCCAACTAGCAGTGTGCCTATCTCCCCCTACGACCACAAAAATCTAAAAGTAGAAAATAGAGGAGGACCTACGGACTTGCTCCCCCCCCCAAACTCTGTATGGATAGACCTGCGCCATATGATAACTCAATAACATATAAACACAAATCCGCTGGCCATCCTAATGTCTGCACCCACTGAAACAACCCCAGAATCAATCATCAATAACCCCCTGTTGGCCTCACGTTCCACCAAGTCATTGTTCCTCAGCTTCCCCTTGATCACGGGACTCCGGGTCCGGCCGTTGAATAGTATCAAACCAGTCCGCCGCTACTTCAGGATTATCGAAAAACCATGTCTTTCCATCCAATTCCACGCATAGGCGGGCTGGAAACATCATTGCGTACCTCATGCCCTTGTCCCTCAGCTTCTTCTTAATCGACAAAAACCGCTGCCTTTGTTTCTGGACTGCCAGAGTGAAGTCTGGAAAGAACAGAAGAGTAGCATTCTCAAATTCCAAAGGGTCCGCCGCTCGGGCCGACTGCAGGATAGCGTCCCGGTCACGGAAATTGAGAACACGCAATGATCGGTCTAGGATTCGCCCAAACCCGGGGCCTACCACCCGGCACCCTGTGAGCGCGTTCCACCGTGAAGAAGTTGGTGAGGCCCTTTTGTTTGAGATGGTTAAGGATGAGGTTCTCGACGAACAGATCCGTTGACTGCCCCTCCTCCTTCTCCGGGACTCCCAGGATGCGAACATTGTTGCGTCAGGCCCGCCCTTCATACTCATCCAGATGACGGTCAGGAGACTCCCTTGAGGACCTCCTGCTGCAGCTGGTTCACGTCATCAATGAGACTTGTTGTTTTTACTTCCAGCGATTTTACTTTCTCGTTTGCCTTTGAGAGGTCCGCCCGAATCAGCCCCATTTCTATTGAGACGGTATCCAGTTTGGTGTCGAGAGTCTCCATATTCAGACCCAGGGACGTCCGGACCCCGATGATGGCCGCCATGAGGTCTCGTAAGGACGGTTCCTCTTCCGTGGGGTGGTCTTCAGTGCTTCCGCCCGGACCCTTCTTAAACTCGAGAGGCGACCCCTTGGGCATTGTGTACCAATCCAGCTTATTAGATTGCACCTGCCTGGCACGCCTGGTGGTCTTGGGCGCCTGCCTCTCTGAGTCCATCTTCGTCGCCATAATACCCCCCCAAAGGGCCTCCACCGCCGCACACAGGAATAGTCAATGGGCGGTATCCGCTACCACACAGGGGCCAACCACTGAACAACTGGACTGCCGCCCTCGCCCAGGCCAACGCACAAAAGGTCGAGACCCAGTCTCACCGTCGCCACAGCCACCAGTCCAGGTAACCCCTCAGGCCTGGACAATACTCCACACGACTCCAGCCACAATCCACCAAGGAAGAAGGGAACATCCAGAGGGCCGGGTCAAGCAGAACTGGAGGATGCGCCAAATCTGGGTTCCGGCGCATGCACCCAGGCCCAGCGTGGTCCACAAAAGCCAGGAAGCGCCCCCAAGATCTTCGCCCTCCGCAGCGACCCCACGCACAGATGGGGAGACCGACCGTCTCCAATTGCTGAAGCCGCAAGATCCGGGCGGGCACCGCGTTGGGGCCTCACCGGGGTTTACCCAAGACGGTATCCGGCCAAAACTGAGACCGGCACCAGACCCCAGCCAGGCAGCAAGGAGGCGCCACACAAAGTCTCTGTCCACAGCAGTGGCCCTCTGCTCCTTTCAGGGGACCGACCGTCCCGCAGTGCCGCCGCTGCTTATTCGGGGCGGGGCACCACGCCGGAGCCTCGCCGGGGGCCACCAAGGCAGGCCCCCGCTCAGAGCAGCGCCAGGCCCAGGCATCAGGCATCCAGCCGGGCAGCCGGTCGTCACTCTCAGCAGTGGGCACAACAGGGCACCAAGCAGAGGGCCAGACCCCACAAGCCCTGTTTTCGGCACCCCCAACATTCAGGGGGGGCCCACAATCAAGCGCCAGGCACAGTGGGCAAAGCAGCCTGCGGCCCCAGCGACCTCCGTCCAGCCGACCCTGGACTATCCCGGCGGCCGCCGTTGTTGAATCGCGGCCGGGGGGCCGCAGGAACTCGAGGCCCCAGCTTCCACCGCCACAGGCCGCAGACTGCCGATCACAAAAGCGCGGTCACCGGAGCCCCCAGGAGGACTGGAGTTGTCCCAACAGGCGCCGGACAAGTTCCCCCTCACAGAGGACGGTCGGGGGACAGGATGGAGAGCTGGATGGCGAGTCGGGCGGAAGGGGTCGGCCGGAGCCGGTGTTCAAGCAGCCATCTTGGTCGCTGTAGCGGCTCCTCCCCAAACCCACAAGATAAAAACACAAAACAAGTGATAAAATAGGCAATCACAGGCAGGTTAAAACTACAATTTTAAACTGTAATAATCACAGGCAAAGACAGTAATCACAGAAAGGGAAAATCGTTTTTTAAACAACTTTTGTTTTAGGAAGAGACAGCACTAGTCTGTCTCCTTACCACTTCCTAGACTCTGCTCACTGCAGTCTGGGGCACAGGTAGGCTGCAACTTACAAGATGTAGGTGGTAACCCAGCCGTAAACAGACAGGGGTCCCCAAGGGACACCTTCCGCTTTGTGAATTCATGCAAGAACGTTTTCTAAGAGTAGGCAGTGGTCTCAGGGACCACTGCCTACTCCTAAAAAATAAAACTGAAACTTTTCTTTTTTTTTAACAAACATTCCATTTTTCTTTAAGGGACACAGGCAGCATTAAAAAAAGTTGCTTTATCTAAAAGCAAGCACAGCCATGGTGGTCTGCTGTCCCCAGCAGGCCACCATCCCCGTGTTTTTACGGATTCCTAATCGGTAGCAAATTGCGACCTACCTCATCAATATTAATCGGGTAGGTCAATTTCGACACCATTAGGAATCACTAGATGTGTCAAAGGACACATTTGTACCTAGGTGTTTGTGATTTCCACTTAGTAATTACAAAAATGTGCTAATAAGAACATACGTACATGTAGCCCTGAATCCTTTAAGCCAAAGATCTAAGTGGTGGCATGGAAGGTTTTTCAAGCAGTCCATGAATTTTCTGCTGAAACCCCTTGAACTATAGTTTTTGTACATGATTGTGTATCATTTGTTCTGTTTGAGCCCTGAAACTGTTGATGCCTTAAGAATAGATTTAGATGGTCTCCTCAGGACATGCAGGAAGGACCTTCTTAGGACACCAAGCTAAATTCCAGATAAGGAGCAGTGTTTTCTGCTACAAAGGCACTGCCTTGATCTACCATTCCAAGCGCTAGTGTTTTTTAGGGGTGGGCATAATTTGTGTAATTGTGTTACACAAATCTCCGCTAAACGGTAAAAAATCTCTGCGAACATGCAGAAATTCCGCGAACACGCGGAATTGCTTGTTTGCGATGCTTTTTTACTGTTCGCAGTCGATGTTTGCATGCTTGGGGGAAATATCTTGCGAACGCGCATTTTGAGAACGTGAACAAGCAAAAAATTTCACAAAATCGCGGAACACAGAATTTTGGCCAATTTCGCGTTCTCCGCGGAACACAAAATTACCCAAATTCCGCAAATTCTGCAAATTCCGCAAATTCCGCAAACGGAACGGAATTTACCGCCCAGGCCTAGTGGTTTTGCCCCCGCCTCAAGACATATAACAATCATGCTTGTACACTGAGGCTTTTCTTAAAGTGGAATGAGCTTAACGAAAAAATATCAGAGAACCCTTGGCCCGATTCACAGAATGGACTTAAGACTCAATCCTAAACTTACTACTATTTTGGTATTCACAGAATGCATTTACTACTTTTGGCATTCACAGAATGAACTTACTACTTTTGGTATTCACAGAAGTTAGGATTTTGTCTTAAGTTTGTCTTAAGACAAATTTAAGACAGACTTAAGACAGACTTAAGACAAAATCCTAACTTAAGTCTGTCTTAAGTCTTTCTTAAGTTTGTATTAAGACAAACTTAAGACAAAATCCTAACTTCTGCGAATACCAAAAGTAGTAAGTGCATTTTGTGAATACCAAAATAGTAGTAAGGTTAGGATTGAGTCTTAAATTCATTCTGTGAATGCCAAAAGTAGTAAGTGCATTCTGTGAATACCAAAATAGTAGTAAGTTTAGGATTGAGTCTTAAGTTCATTCTGTGAATCGGGCCCCCTGATACTATACTTCTTGCCGAAGATTCATAAAAATCTAGAAGAACCACCCGGAAGGCCAATCATCTTGGGTTGTGATTCGATCTTGGAGCCAATCTAAAAAAAAGTAAATTTTTTTCTTAAACCGATTCTCAAAGACGTGCCCTCATATCTAAAGGACACCACAGATTTTATCACAAAGATCGAAGGAACTTCATTTGATGAACAGACACGGATGAAGGTGACACTTGACGTCACATCTCTTTATGCGCAGATACCCCAAGATGAAGCGTTGGAAGTGATGGAATTATATCTGGAGGGCAGAGAACATCCCCATAGGGTTCCCACCATGTTTATCCCGCAACTTGCAGAGGTGGCATTAAAAAAGAACTATTTTAGATTTGATGCACAATTTTTTGTTCAAGTCAAAGGTATTGCCATGGGTTGTCCATATGCCCCAGAAATGGCTGTACTCTACATGGCCCAATATGAAAAGAGGTTAATTGAAAATAACAACCCCTTGAGAGGGAAAATACTGCAGTGGCTACGATACATTGACAACATCTGGCTCCTGTGGCAGGGGAGCCAGGAGGAGTTAAAATCGTTCCATGAATGGCTAAATTCCAGATATGAAGACATTAAGTTTTCAGTTCAGTCAAGCAATAAGAGGATGACATTCTTAGATGTTGAAGTCACTCCCTTTGAAAATCATTTATTAACATCTCTCTTCAGAAAAGAAGCTGATAAAAACACCATCCTGCATCACAAAAGTGCGCACCCTAGAAGTTTGAAAGAGAATCTCCCCTATGGGCATTTATTGAGAATTAAAAGAAACTGTACACTGAAATCAGACTTTGAGGAACATGCAGCCACTTTTTGTAACGAAATGACTAAGAGGGGCTACCCAAAAAAGCTGCTAAGACACTCTACTGAAAAAGCTAAGTTTACTTCTCGAGAAACCTTACTGCAAGTGAAGGAGAAAAAGCCCTTAGAAAGACTAGTTTGCGTGTCAACATTTAGTTCAGACACAAACAAGTATAGACAAATTATACTAAAAAATTGGCACCTCTTTGAAAACCTGGATGGTCCTTTCCCTAGGCCACTGTTTGCTATGAAAAAAATCAAAGTATTGGCCAGCAAATTGAACGTGCAGATATCACCTTGCCCAAACAAAAGAGTGACCTACTAGCACAATGGAATTTAAAACCTATAGAAGGCCATCGCAAATGCAGGAATTGCGTGGCCTGTAATTCTACCATAGAAGGTACAGAATTTGTCAATAATGGTATCAAATGGAAACACTAAGAATTTACTAACTGTAAAACAAAGAATATAATCTATGCGATCATTTGCTCTTGCATGAAAATATATAAATGGCCAAGACCAATAAGCAAGTTAACACTCGAATCACACAACATAGATCTAGAATAAAAAAGAAAGTTGTAACTGGCCCTATGGTGGAACACTTTATTGAAAAGTCCCACGGTGAGAATCAATTTAAATGGACAGTTCTAGCTAGCTGTGATTAATCCCTTAAAACGAACACTGGACATAGACAGCGTGTTGCTCCAAAAAGAAGCGCATTTAATATTAAAATACCACAGTGCTATAACAGGATTGAGTAGCATGTCTGAGTTGTCTACAGCTTGAGAACTATGTTGCCCACAATGCAACTGATGTGTTCTATGCTGATCGTATCGCTGATTGGCCAAAATCGTGTAACTACATTTCCCATGCTAACCTTAGCAGGAGCCACATTGCTATAGAGACGCCATTGAAAGGCAAACTGAGTGCTACCACAACTAAGAAGAAAACACTTGTAAATGGATTGGAAATTGTACGCACTAAATAGGTGAGCAAACGCTGGTAGAACAATACGAACGATATGTAAACAAGTTCGAAGCTCTGAAACTGACCGCACTTCTTGATGTATTGCAGATAAATGCGAGTGCAAGTTTGTGAATGCTGGTTAAAGACGAGGAGACGTTCACACGACATCTTCAATTAGAGGTAGGATCAACATACGATAAAACTGCCAAATAAAGATGAATATATCATCTTTTGTTAAAATATGCATTTAGTGATTACATTTGTTATCCCCCACAGAAAAACGGACAAAACAGTACAACTTTATGAGCAAGAAAATACCTTCTTAAACAGGTACACATTGAAGAATAACATTGTAGCCAAGTAGAAATACGCTATGTACGCTCCTCATAAGAACATGAAATTGAGATTGTAGGAAGGTGGATATCTGACTATGGTTACCCCCAAACTTTTTGCCTGGTGTTTAGCTGGTTTTTTAACATAGTTGGCCTGGGATCCTGCTATTCAGGGCCCCAGGCTAATAGCTCTCTCCTTAAAATGGACTCCATGTACCTTAGGTGCATACACAATTGGAACTGGTTCACCTTATAGGCCCCTATAACAGTGTACCATAGGTACCCAGGGCATAGGTGTAGCCAAGGCCTACCAGGGGCTGCAGCATGTATTGTGCCACCCCTGGCCTGGTCTCCATATTTGACACAACTGGCTGATCACTCAGCTGGGGTAAGTTGGTGTAATCACCTCTTACTTGGATATAGTATCCCTATATCTAACCTTAACTGGACACATGTTAACCTATAAGCCATTCCTATGGAAGGCCCCTGCAATCCTGGGGGCAGAGTGCGTGGATTCATGTGAGATGGTGATCTAGCATGAGCTGAGCCTGTCTGCAGCTGTTGGGAACAACTCCCTTAGCTGTTCCGGGATATTGCCATACCATATACTCTTAAGTGCATTATAATCCTTGTGGTTATATGCTAACTTTGGTTTGGCTTTATCAAAACATGTCGAGTAAGGTGTCATATGATTTGGAATACTATCCCCTCAACAATTCTGTCGACGGGATAGCATTCCACCCTTCTAGAGGGACACGGCATGTACATAGCCTTAACCCCGGTTAAAGTTAACCAGAGCCTCAGCATCACAAAATGGATGCTGCCACCACAGACAAAAGTCTGACCTCCTGCTGCTGGGAGTCCTTCCAGCGAGGGAGGCTTGGACAAAGGGTTTCCTGCCTTGGGAGGTGCGAGCACCACCCCAGACAGGATTTTGTGTATTGGGTAGGACAGGGCTGAATAGAATCAGACATGCCTGGGGCACACAAGGTGTCCTCGTGCATAAGCCAGTCCAAACCGGTCATGGGACTTTCCAGACCCAGGCCTGGCGAGGAGCTGGACAAAGGAAAGGGGGTGTAACCGCCCCCCTTCCTGGTCCCACCCAGAGGAGGGACCTAGCAGGTGATCCACCCCTCAGATTGGGAATAAGAGTGGTAGCAGTGCCATAGCACCTCAGATCATCCTGAATCAACTTGAAACTAAGAAGACGAGTGGACTGAGACATTCTGCTGCACAGAAGACTGAAGAGCATCTCCCTTGTGGCCTAAGATTGGCCACCCTGTGAACAAGGGCACCATCCAGCAACTCGATGTCTGCTTTGCCGCCGCCTCCTGCCGGAGCCCGAGCCCAGAGCCTGACGAGACCCAGACTCCCAGACTTCTCACAGCCCGATCCACAGTCTCTGCAAAGAAGGGACCCGTGGAGGCACCGAGAGACGTAGTATCGGACATCTTGAAAGACCACCGAGACGCTGACTGCGCAGCACCCAAGGCACCCTTGATGCTGTGCTTTGGGGTTTGAGAAGCCCCACAACTGAGTAGCCCTTGCACTAAAGATCAGCCCCCCAGCATCTCCACGATCTGCGTGGGGCCCTTTTGCATCATGCCACTTGACGCACCATCCCGGCCACTTGCCACGTGGTCAGCGGCCATCTTGGCAATGACACTTACAATCCACACTGCGGGTCTGGTTGCTCCAGACTTGCCCTCGCTCCTGTAAAAAGGAGCATCCGCTCTGACCTTGCTGGTCCGAGTGATAAGCCTTTTCCACTTCCTGTGTGGCTTGCATTAGCCAAGGCCTGTTTGCTCCGATCAAGTTGCCAACACCGGCATCAGCTAGAGCCTTTGTAAGGAAGCTCGTGATTGACTTCTGGACGTCCTCAACCTCTTCTTGTCCACGTGGCTGCAGAGAGAAGCTACACCTCATCGCCTGTTTGCACCCAACATCGCCTGCTTCCATCCTGGTTCCACGGTAGTCACTGGCTAGTGACTTTGAACATTGACCCCTCTGCTTTCAGGTCTTCACCACTTCAGATCCACCCTTGGGTCCACCGGAACTCTTCACATCGAGCCGCCTGCAGCATCTTCAGCTCCAAGCACCATCGACCTGCGTGACGAAACCCAACACTACTTCGCACCTGTCCACCCGCTTCCTGTGGGTGAGGTAACTCAGCAACGCCGGTGTTCCTACACTGGTACACACCTCTAGTGTCTGTGTCTAAAGTTTCATTCTTCTAGGTCACTCTGAAGGTTCCTTAATAACTAACGTTGTAACTTTTACGCACCATTGACTTACATTGGTATATGCGTGCACTTTCCGCACTGCACCCGAGTCCCGCGGGCCTTTCCCGACTTCTTCACTGTTAGTCCCAAACAGCTCCAGCGATTCCCCAGGCCCTAGGCCTACTTCCTTTCAGCTAGGTGGTTATACCACTATTTTAGTATATGGTTTAGGTTGCCCCTAGGGCTCATCCATATTGTGCAACTTTTGTATATTTAAACTGTGTTTTGTTTTAACGCATTTTGCTTCTGTGCTCATAAAGAGTATAGGGGATTTTGTAGTAAATAAATATATATATATTTTCAATATATATCTGTGTGCTGTCCTTTCATTTGGTATTCAATGGGATTGTGTATGGTAAAACAGCTTGCTTCACATGGCTTTAGAGAGTTTAGCCTAAGACTTCTTTGTCCACGCTACTAGGATAGCTGGTCTATAAGGTTGATTTACAACCAATCATCATAAGGGTTGCTTGGCATGGTACAAGGTGATCACTAGAACTAGTGAGCATCATATACCAGGCCAACCTCTCACATTGGTGAGCAAATGTTGGGATTTGAGCTTGCTGTTGTTTTACCATTACAATCTTTGAGAGTATCATTTGAAAGATCATACAGGTACCTGCTAGGTACATATAAAACAAGACTAGTATACTTAAGTTCTACTGAACTTAGTTGTTGTAGATGGATAGGGAGTAGCACACCCTGACTACAACTACTAGATAGGTTTAGTAGGTAAACACCAGTGTAGGTAGGTTGCATCATATCCACCCACACTAGAGCAATGTCTGGAGCAGATTGATCCACTGGGAATGTCTCTGTTGAGAGTGACCCTCTAAGGGCACCATCCAAATTTGCTACGCTTAATTTTAAGGAATTGAGGCAGCTTTGTGCCTCAAGAGGTCTCAAGACAGGACCAGCCCCTACTACAGACCACCTTAGAGAACTTTTAGACCAGTCTGAAGCTCTAAAGACCTCTAAAGCAGACCCCACAGGGAATGCTGAAGGAGGCTCTCCCACTGAAGATGAAAATACTGATACCCCTGTCCCTATAGTCCAGGTAGATGAGGATGACCAAGTCACTGGAGATATTCAGCCTAATGAGGAAGAAGATGAAGAGGAGACAGAAGGGGGGAGCAGTGACTCTGATGATGGTAGACTTAGTCAGGTGCCAGCCAGAAGGCTTACCCAGGCTAACTTAAGTGTATTTGGGACTGAGTCAGGGAGGAACCCACTCAGACCCCCAAGTGGACTTAACCAGAAGCATAGGAGGAGGAGGAATCACTCAGGTGAATCCAATACCTCCCAGGCTTCTAGAGGTTCTCGTGGTCACTCCAGAAGGGGGATGACTAGCCCTCAGAGAAGGGAACATGAGGCCAACATGAGAGAGGCTGAGCTTAGGATCCAGAAGCAAGAATTAGAAGTTGCCCTGGCCCAAGAGAAACTTGCTAGAGCAAGACAGCCTAGAGAGAGTGGATTAGGATCCACTAGTGGCAGCACCATCCCTAAGGATAAAGACAGGTCTTTTGAGACCAGAAACCTGAGTAAGATTGTGCAAAGCTGGGGATGATATCCACAAATGGATGACTGCACTTGAGAGAGCCTGCAGAATACAGCAGATCCCTCAGGAGCAGTGGGCAGCAATCTTGTGGCTCTCTTTTGAAGGTAGAGGCCGAGACAGACTCCTCACAGTTAGTGATGGGGATTCTAGAAACTACCTGGTCCTGAAGAGTGCTCTGATTGATGGGTTAGGCTTAACCACTGAACAGTACAGGTTAATGTTCAGAGATACCCAGAAGACACAGACTCAGGACTGGTCTGAATTTGTTGAAAGTGCCACTAAGGCTCTGGAGGGCTGGTTGCGGGGAAGTAAGGTTACTGACTATACAGCATTGTATAATTTAATTATGAGAGAGCAAATCTTAAGTAATTGTCAAAATCAGCTTCTACATCAGCCCCTGGTTGACTCTGATCTGACCTCTCTACAAGAATTGGGTAAGAGGGCAGACAAATGGGTCAGAACCAGGATCAGGCCTAAGAACCAGGGTGGTGACCAAAAAAAAGAGACTACCAAGCCTCAAGAGAAAGGGGGGGCAAAATCCAAAGAGAAGACTTCCCCAGGGCCCCTAAACTCCAATGGGAAGGGTGGCCCCCCCAACACTTCCTCTACAGAGAAAAAGCCTTACTGCCATACCTGTAAACAGCTTGGACATTGGAAAACAGACAGCTGTTGTCCAAAGAATGGTAACAAGGAAAATATACCTCCAGGTAAAGCTCCAACACCTCCTGTTACTGTTAGCGGTGGTCCCCCAGCTGGTGGGAGCACCCCCAAGAATTTGGGTGGGTTTACTTTTGGAGCTCAGGTGGATTCTGGCCTAACCAGGTCCCCTACCTCAAATACTCTTGTCTATGAAACTGGCATGGGCTTTGCCAATTTCACTGCTTGCCCAAACACTTTGAGCAAGTATAGACAGGAGCCCCTCATCAATGGCTTGAAAGTTGAGGCCTTCAGAGACACAGGGGCTAGCATCACCATGATGGCTGAATGTCTAGTCCCCTCAAGGCAACTTTTACCTGATGCCACATATCAGGTGACAAACATTGATGGAATAGAAACCAAACATCCCATGGCAGTAGTCAATCTTAGCTGGGGAGGTGTCACTGGCCCAAAGAGAGTGGCAGTGTCAACAAACTTGCCTGTAGATTGCCTACTTGGTAATGATTTGGAAAGCTCAGCCTGGGCTGAGGTTGAACAGCAAACCCATTCTAGAATGGTAAATCTCCATGGAAAGGTTAGTGGGGCTGTAATGGCTACAGCCCCAATCCAAGATGTCCTTCCTGAAAAGGTTGGTTGGGCTGAACAAACCTCAGCCCCATATTTAGCTAACTTCCCTCCTGAAAAGTTTAGCAGGGCTGTGATGGTAACAGCCCATACCCAAACTGAGTCTCCTCCTGAAAAGGTTGTTGGGGCTGTGATGGCCACAGCCCCAACTCAAACTGATACCTGTGTTGTGAAGCCTGAAATGATGGATCACTCCACACAAACAGAGAGCATGGAGGAGGGAGAGAAATCTCCCCCTCACCAGACATTAGGACAGGATCAGCCTCCTCAGGGAACTGATCTTAGCCCTGATGAAGGAACTGCCCCAGAGGTGGTTGGGCCTAGCCTGACAGAGCCTCTGATGTCAGTGGACCCTTCTCAGGTGGGACCCAGTCTGGAGCAGGTAACCTGTCCCTCTCTACCTTGCTTTAGTCAGCCCAGGGCTGAAGAGGACAAGAAGGACAGTGCGCCCCAAAGGGCCCCCTGTCACATAAAGCACCCCCATCAACAGATTAGGGGCACCGAAACTAGTAGCCCTAGTGAGGTGAAAACTTTAAAAACTCCTGAGGGAGCCCCTTTAAAAGTAGTTAGGGACCTCCCACAGATGGATTCTGTTGGGCACAGCCAAACCTGGGACCCCAAGACCCCAAACCTGACCTGTCCCTCCAGTAAGCCAAACAAAGGGACCCAGCCTCCAGCTTTAGGTAGCCAGAGGTTGAAACTGAGACCACAGTGCAACTCAGTCAAAGAAAGAAAGGCACACATGGTTGAGAGTGATTGGAGGAAGTTGAGTCCTACAGAGGAATCTCACTTCAGTACTCCATCCCAACACCAGCCTTTAACTTTGCAAAGACACACCACAGGTAGAGATTCCCTATGGTGGAGACCCTCAGATACCCTTAGGGTGAGGGATTGCTCAGTGGACCAAGAGACAGGGGGTAACCAAGCCAGTGCTGGTACTTCCTTATATGGCCACTTAGGCAATATAGGCTTACCTGGTCAAGGATAGCCTTATCTCCTTTCGTTTGCGGGGGGGGGGGTTGTGTAGGAAGGTGGATATCTGACTATGGTTACCCCCAAATGTTTTGCCTGGTGGTTAGCTGGTTTTTTGACATAGTTGGCCTGGGATCCTGCTATTCAGGGCCCCAGGCTAATTGCTCTCTCCTTAAAATGGACTCCATGTACCTTAGGTGCATACACAATTGGAACTGGTTCACCTTATAGGCCCCTGTAACAGTGTACCATAGGTACCCAGGGCATAGGTGTAGCCAAGGCCTACCAGGGGCTGCAGCATGTATTGTGCCACCCCTGGCCTGGCCTCAATATTTGACACAACTGGCTGATCACTCAGCTGGGGTAAGTTGGTGTAATCACCTCTTACTTAGATATAGTTTCCCTATATCTAACCTTAACTGGACACATGCTAACCTATAAGCCATTCCTATGGAAGGCCCCTGCAATCCTGGAGGCAGAGTGCGTGGTTTCATGTGAGATGGTGCTCTAGCATGAGCTGAGCCTGTCTGCAGCTGTCGGGAACAACTCCCTTAGCTTTTCCGGGATATTGCCATACCATATACTTTTAAGTGCATTATAATCCTCGTGGTTATATGCTAACTTTGGTTTGGCTTTATCAAAACATGTCGAGTAAGGTGTCATACGATTTGGAATACTATCCCCTCAACAGTTTTGTGGACGGGGATAGCATTCCACCCTTCTAGAGGGACACAACATGTACATAGCCTTAACTCCGGTTAAAGTTAACAAGAGCCTCAGCATGACAAAATGGATGCTGCCACCACAGACACAAGTCTGACCTCCTGCTGCTGGGAGTCCTTCCAGCGAGGGAGGCTTGGACAAAGGGTTTCCTTCCCTGGGAGGTGCGAGCACCACCCCAGACAGGATTTTGTGTATTGGGTAGGACAGGGCTGAATAGAATCAGACATGCCCGGGGCAAACAAGGTGTCCTCGTGCATAAGCTAGTCCAAACCGGTCCTGGGACTTTCCAGACCCAGGCCTGGTGAGGAGCTGGACAAAGGAAAGGGGGTGTAACCGCCCCCCTACCCGGTCCCACCCAGAGGAGGGACCTAGCAGGTGATCCATCCCTCAGATTGGGAATAAGAGTGGGAGCAGTGCCATAGCACCTCAGATCATCCTGAATCAACTTGAAACTAAGAAGACGACTGAACTTAGACATTCTGCTGCACAGAAGACTGAAGAGCATCTCCCTAGTGGCCTAGGAGTGGCCACCCTGTGAACACAGGCACCATCCAGCAACTCGACGTCTGCTTTGCCGCCGCCTCCTGCCGGAGCCCCAGCCCAGAGCCTGACGAGACCCAGACTCCCAGACTTCTCACAGCCCGATCCACAGTCCCTGCAAAGATGGGACCCGTGGAGGCACCGAGAGACGTGGGACCGGAAATCTCGAAAGACCCCTGAGATGCGCAGCACCCAAGGCACCCTCGATGCTGTGCTTTGGGGTTTGAGAAGCCCCACAACCGAGCAGCCCTTGCACTGAAGATCAGCCCCCCAGCATCTCCATGATCTGCGTGGGGCCCTTTTGCATCGTGCCACTTGATGCTCCATCCCGGCCACTTGCCACGTGGTCAGCGGCCATCTTGGCGATTAAACCTACAATCTACACTGCGGGTCTGGTTGCTCCAGAATTGCCCTCGCTCCTGTAAAAAGGAGCACCCGCTCTGGCCTTGCTGGTCTGAGTGATAAGCTTTTTCCACTTCCTGCATGGCTTGCATTAGCCAAGGCCTGTTTGCTTCGATCAAGTTGCCGACACCGCCATCAGCTAGAGCCTTTGTGGGACAGCTTGTGATCATCGCCTGGACGTCCTCGACCTCTTCGTGTCCACGTGGCTGCAGAGAGAAGCTACAATTAATCGCCTGTTTGCACCCGACATCGCCTGGTTCCATCCTGGTTCCACGGTAGTCACTGGCTAGTGACTTTGAACATTGTCCCATCTGCTTTCAGGTCTTCACTACTTCAGATCCACCCTTGGGTCCACTGGAACTCTTCACATCGAGCCGCCTGCAGCATCTTCAGCTCCAAGCACCATCGACCTGCATGACGAAACCCAACACTACTTCGCACCTGTGCACCCGCTTCCTGTGGGTGAGGTAACTGAGCAACGCCGGTGTTCCTACACTGGTACACACCTCTAGTGTCTGTGTCTAAAGTTTCATTCTTCTAGGTCACTCTGAAGGTTCCTTAATAACTAACTTTGTAACTTTTACGCACTTTGGTATATGCGTGCACTTTCCGCACTGCACCCGAGTACCGCGGGCCTTTCCCGACTTCTTCACTGTTAGTCCCGAACAGCTCCAGCGATTCCCCAGGCCCTAGGCCTACTTCCTTTCAGCTAGGTGGTTCTTATAACACTATTTTAGTGTATGGTTTAGGTGGCCCCTAGGGCTCATCCATATTGTGCAACTTTTGTATATGTAAACTGTGTTTTGTTTTAACGCATTTGCTTCTGTGCTCATAAAGAGTATAGGGGATTTTGTAGTAAATAAATATATATATATTTTCAATATATATCTGTGTGGTGTCCTTTCATTTGGTTTTCAAGGGGATTGTGTATGGTAAAACAGCTTGCTTCACATGCCTTTACAGAGTTTAGCCTAAGACTGCTTTGTCCACGCTACTAGGATAGCTGGTCTATAAGGTTGACTTACAACCAATCATCATAAGGGTTGCTTGGCATGGTACAAGGTGATCACTAGAACTAGTGAGCATCATATACCAGGCCAACTTTTCACAGAGATGTTTGTATTTTTTGTAGGATGCTATAGGTACAACCTGCTGCAACAGCAAGTGAGAGACGATCGAGTCTGTTAAATAAGAGAGACATCGCCCGTTGCGGCTGCTCATAAACTAAATAAAATGATGATTATTTCTTCTCAGGTACGAACGTAAATATACTGAGAACAATAACTAGGAGAAGGCAAGGCACCATAAATAACTTAAATTGTTTCATGTTATTTATCCACTACAGAAATCACCAAAGCTGATTTAATTTACAAGCCCTGATGATTATCCTAGTACTTAATGCCTAGGATTTGAAACGCGTCGGCATACGTTCAAACACAGAGGATTGACAAATTAAAATCCATCTTGTGAATTGAGGATAAAAATTCCCTTTCCTGAAAACTTACAAATTTAAACTTTCCCTGTGTATTATCTGATACCTGATTTGACAGTAAAGAAGTTCAGGATCATAGTCCTAGTACATCCACCAATTTGAGTGGTGTAGTTCTCATTTTTTGCTTTTCATGTAAATGTGGATTGTCATGTATGATGTCAGAAATTTATTTTTTTTGTCAATGTAATATGTTTTAAAGTTATTTATTGTACAATATAAATGTTTTGATATTTGTCTTTTTCATGCTGAAATAATTAATGACGAATACAAATTAATGATAAAAAAGGAAAAGGTATACATAAAATACTGTTACAAACAATAAGTAAGGTGCTTGTATATAAAGCTAAAATTGTAATGCTTTGAATGAATTTGAGGTACAGGCCTACCCCTATTGCTTGACTATATGACACGGCCAAGCCTGCACTTCGTCCCTGGGGCCTAACTCCCTTTGTTTCTTCAAATGATTACACAGGGCATGACCTAGACCAAACGAATGTCAGCGAGGTCTAGAGGCCCAGATATATCTCTCTCACCTGTGGGTGAAGATGTCTGAGAATTCATCCCTAGTAGAAATATCATCAGTGGTGTAGCACCAAGAAGTAACAAAACCCCTGTGACAACTGCGACCGTCAAGACAGTTGAATTTTCAAGAAAGCTCCAAGTGTTGAGAAAAGCCCAAGAACGCCTGAGGAGCAGCCCACTGCGACGCAGGGTGGGCACCTGCTTGTTTGGCAGGGAAGTTTGAGATTGTCGTGAGCAAGATCCAAGCAGTAAGTTCCACACAACCACTTTCGCTGCAACCACTCGTGCACTTATGTACAGTAAAATGTAAGTACTTTTTATCGCCTAAAACTAAAGTATGTGCTGCAGAGCTTAGGTCAGGTTCAGGTTGGAGTTATTATTGTCACCTGATTTCTGTTGAGTGCTGAGTCTGTCCTGAATATGCCTTGGACTGTTCAATTTCACTACTCTTAGGTTCAAGTGCTAATGGGGTGTACTTGGTGATCAGGTTTGGGTTTTACAGTAAGGTTAAGCCCCTAGCCAGTGGTGTAAAAGGCTCTGGTTAATACAATATGGGCCAGATGTAGGTGGCTAAATACCGGTCGGTAACGCCGAAATTCAGTAAATTTCAGCATTACCGACCGGTATTTAACCATTCCTAATGTAGGTAAGGAATCGCTGAATAAGGAATCGGTAAATACCGATTCCTTATTGTGCTTGCATTTAAGGAATCGGTAAATTGTGCCATGTGGCACATATCCATGCACTTAGGGCATGTATGTGCACCATATGTGCACACATGCACATTTCAGGGGTGCAACAGGGTGTCCTTTGGACACCCTGGCACCCTTGAAATACCTCCCGGTATTACCGATTCGGTAATACCGAATCGCTAATACTGAATGTCTTCACATTCATTCCTATGGCCTCCAAGCCCATAGAAATGAATGGGTAGGTATTCCTTATTATCGAATCTCAATTACCGATTCGGTAATAAAGAATATTAAGAATTCAGTATTTTTTACCATATCTTTACCTACATAGTAAATACAGATTTCTTAATAGCGAGTCGGTAAAATTCGCTATTAAGAAATCTGTATTTCAGATTTACCTACATCTGGCCCTATGTGCTCAGTACCCGAAACTCCTCAGGAACCCCTGAATAAGATCCTGCAGCCTAATTCTCCAGTTTCACCGATGGTGTGGGCATAGCCTGGACCACATTGTATTACATTTGAGGAACTGGACTGTCTTAACCATATCCTATGACATTTACTTTACTCCTATGTTCAGGTCCTCAGTCTAGGACCAGTGGTGCTGCTTCTCATCCTATAAAATCCAAGGGATTGGTGATAATATGTCATAAAGGGATTCTTAAAGCTACTGTGAGCATATGGATTGTGACACCAGTAGCCCTATCATCGCTGCCAGACTGGTACTACTGTGATGACAGAAAAAGATGTTATCAGCTGCATGCCTAAAATAGCTCCTGCTGAGTGCATGACAAACCTGTTTATGCCTATTGCTGGTTTCCCGTATAGTACCTTTGATGGAGCCTCCAATGGCCTGCCTGGTTAGGTCTGTGACAGCACTCCAACTGTTGCCCTGATCATTACTGGTTACGTAGCACAATCGTGCAAGATTTTGGCCGGTGACGATCTGGTATGACTCTGGAATCTTTCCCAGAACAGCGATGAAAAAAAGGAAGACAGTGCCTGTAAATTCATCGTAAAGGGGACATGGGTTCATAGAGCGATGTTTCTTCAGGAAGGCTGTGTCGATTGCCTTCAGGTCTCCCCACTGTGGAAAGTAAAAAAAAAACTGCAATGAGTGTGAGATGGTCATACCTGCAAAGTTGTGACATTTTACTCATAGATTTTTGTTTTTTTATCCTTTCCCTACTTTAGCTCTTCACTAATCTTGAATGTGTTCCCTTTATTCTTTGACTTTATCGCTTCCTTTTGAATCATGTTTCACTTTTCTCCTTTTTTAGCATTTTTTTTACTAAATTTAAAAATAAAATTGGAAAGAAACTTATGGGGAAAACAGGAAGATTCGTTTACCAATCTTTCTGTCGGTATTCCCAATTTGCTTTGTTTCCCATGTGACCAGCACTGTACGTCTTTGATTCAGGAGAAAGGCTTTAGACATTCTAGATTTGTCTATGGTATGTTAGTGCCTTGCTTTGGTGCGATCCGTATGCGAGAGCACATCACCTTGCAAGGTTTCAAGATTTCCTGTTCAGATAGTGGGTACCTCCTGCGCTGAATGCAGGCCATTAAAGGTGCTGATCGGCACTGGAGCTTGACTATTCCGCCTCTTAGGAGCTGGCAGCACACACTGTGGAATAGCAGGAACAGTGACAGGGAGCTTGGAAGTGTCCTGAGACCTAGGTCTGTGCTCATCCTCTCCCCAGGCTATTAGTCAGATGCAAACATCCTGAGTCACCAACTTTTAGGAAGTTCATGGGCGCTTCCCCATGGTTCAGGAACTCTGCTTCTCTGCGCTGCTTGCAGCCCATCTGCACTACTCAAATGGATATTTTACAAAACCCCATCTCCCACACTTCTACCCTCACTTCACCCGTCACATCATCCTACTCTTGCCCCCACACTGCTATGACATCATACACTGCCCTTAACGCCTTTATTCACTCATGCATTTACCAATTCATCTAGTCATCCATCCATGTACTCACTCTTCCATCCATGTAGTCAGTCAGTCAAAATTCTGTATTTTGCTCTATATCTGTAGCATATAAAGCACATAAAATATAAAAATCATTAATCAATATATGACAAAATATAGCAGCAGGATTAAAATAATTTGTTCCAAAACACAATATAATAAATGATTACATTAAAAGCCGTCCAGCATAAAAACAAATACATTTCTAAAAACATTAATCCATTTAATTAAAATTAGTAATGCAATAATTTCATCTATGTAGTCAATCACTGTCTCATTCCTTCATCCATCAACACATTGAACCCTGGTAGTGGGGTCCTTTGCCTCTGGTGTCCTGAGGTCCATCCTAATATTGTTTTGCAAACTGAGCCAGGTACATCCCTCCTCACTTGATTATCAGGGTAGTGAGGGAAAGCAGTCAAAGACTTCTCAGGGAGATAGTGAGGTGGGTAGAGATTCAGAACTCAAACAACAGACACCATAACCCATTGTTAGTTTTAGTAAAAAGAGAAGCACTTTTATCTCACAGAAATATGAAATACTACACACAGCAATGGTGGTTCAGATACAGGGTTCTATAATAAAAAAACAACTACAGGGTTCTAGCCAAATTCTACTGTTTTCATGCCAATTACGAGGTTTAGGCAGGAATTTAGCACAGGTTTGCGCTCATACGCAGGCTGTGCAAGCAACAGTTTTGTTGAAAAACCTTAGGTCAGTTTCAATTTGTCGCATATCTGAGTACATAGAGTTACACTGCCAGTCGCTGATCTCTCAAATGCATAGGCTTATCTTTCTGAGTCCAAGACACAGGGGCATATTTACAAGGAACTAAGGCAGTGACAGCGTCAATTTTTTCTTTTTTAGTACCAAATTTACAAAGTGACGCTAGAGCAACTCTGGGTCATCGAATAAGCTTCATTTGGTTTGCCAAAAACCATCAAGCGTGCAAATACAAGAACATGTTTATAGTTAAAACACAATGTGTACAATATAAAATATAAGTGGGTAAAAAAGGCCATTAACAATTCTCACATGTTTAAGAGATCTAATAAAAAAAACCAGTTGTATTACCAAAGGTATAGCAGCATTCTTCTAATATTACATCTGTGAAAATCTGGCAGAGAACTAATGTATCCTTACTTAGCTTAGTGACGTACAGCATTATATTATAATTAAAGAGAGTTGCACAAACCCCAGCTATCGGAATTCAATTTTAAGACGGGAGTAATATACTCTTCCTCTTGCTAGAGTACAATCTTACAGCATGTATCCCAAACATTGGCTTAAAACCAACTTAGTGGCAGGCTACCCAACCGAATTCTCACAAGCAGACTTTTGGCTGGGGGGGGGAGAAATTATATCAAAGAAAACTTCAAAGTTTGTGCTAGGTTTGAATTAAATGAACTGATCAGTCAGATGACCTAAAGAGGCCATTGCTAGTTGTTGATCACGCAGGAAGGCCCAATACCTGTTTTTGAGTACAGCAATTTCAGACTTTCCGATTTTCTCCAGACTAGCCCAGATTCTGCTTAGTCCCATACTCCTACACCATGTTGAAATGTACTGTAACCAAAGGGTCTTGAGGGCACCATTGATCTTCATCAAATCCTTCAATGCGCTCCCAAAACATTAAAGTACCTAATTGTGCCATACAGCTGGTGGTGACATTTTAAAGAGGAAGGGTGTAACATTTTGGCTGAGTGTTTATGTGGTGAGTGAAGCGAGCAAGCCCGACCAACATTGTGGAGGGGTTTGTGGGGATTCTACACCCGATAATTTATTTCAAATAAAGTGTTGGCAAATGCTGTATTATGGGCAAATTTGAGAAAACAAGAAGGTAAATATCATGTAAGGAATCCCAGGTTAATCACTAAGGGGCATATGTAGGTTATTTCCATTTTGCGATTCTGAAAATGCGATTTTCTGCGAATCGCACTTTCGGAAATGCAAAACGCGATGTAGGTAAAAAATTGCTAAAAAAAAGCGATTGCCAAAAAAATCGCAGAAGTAAAGAGTGATTATTCAAATAGCGATTCCTTATTAGCGAATTCGCTATTAAGGAATCGCAAACACGGAAAAAAGCAATTCAGGTGCAGAATGATGACATCACAACCAGGAAGTGTGACTGCCCATGCTGCACCTGATTGCCTGCACCTGTTCCTTACTCATTTGCTGCCTGAGAGACTGTGAGAAGGGAGTGTGGTTTTGTCTCTGCATCACATAGAAACTGAATTGTATTCCCAGGGTGGGGACAAGCAGGCAGAGGAACACAGCAGGAAGAGAAAGCAAACGTTCTCTGAGAGGGAGCTTGGGGTGTTGACAGAGGAGGTTGTGAGGCAGCATGACCTCCTGTTTGGGAAAAGCTCACTCCGTGTTCCTGAGACAGGAAGAAGAAAATTTGGAGTGACATCCAAGAAAAATTCAATGCCATAGACGTAACCCACCGCTCCACTGAGGACTCAAGGAAGAGGTGGTACGACATGAGGCAGAGATCAAAGGAGAGGGTGGCCACCAGATTGTCAGAGGCAAAGGCGACTGGAGGTGGGACCTTAACTGCACCAGAACCGAGGCCCCTGGAGGAGTTGATGGAGGGCATACACATGCCTCAGTCAGTGACGGGCGTGGCTGATCTTGGCAGCTCAGAATATAGAGACACCAGACAAGGTAAGATGCATGCCAATATTCCCAAAACATACCCATCCCACTCACAGCCCCAAACACCCATGCATGAGTAGAAATCCAGTCCATGTGTTCTGGGTCACCCAGAATTGCATTATGGGAAATGTAGTCCCATGCACTGAAACTTGGTCCTGTGACACATACAAAGGGTACATAGGGAACAGTCATACTAGCAATGTGCAGAATAGACAAGTAGTCATGTCATTAGTAATATCAAGAACTTTAATGTTAAAAAAAAAAACCTGACACACAACTCATGTGTGCTATTATTTTACAGATGGACCAACAACACAGGACACAGTGGCTGAAGTGATGGAGACAGCTACAGATGAGGACTGGGCAGGGCAGGAGGGGCAGGGTGCAACAAGGGACAGAAATCAGCGGCACCCAAACGGTGCAGACTCGTTCCAGCACTACAACCAATGGAGTCAGAGTCAACGGATGCTGATGAGGACTCGCAGGCTGCTCCAACCCCAGTCCCAAGGTAGAGCAATCCAACGCACCAACTGCAACCGGCAGTGGTGCAAGACGCAGGGCACGGGCCACCACTAGCAATGCCTCCTCGGGAACAGACTCGGTCTTTACAGGCCTGGAGGGCAGCATGTTGCGTGCACAGCACCTGCAAGGCAAAGGGATAATGTCAATTCAGCGCCAACTAGCACAACATAACCGCCACATGTCAGAGCTGAGGCTTGGGGTGACTACCATCGCACAAGCTTCGGAGGCTAATTTGAGGGAGAACAGAAGAGATAGGCTGGCCAGGCGCAGGGAACAGCATTGCCTACACACCCGCCTGGACCACTTCACTAAGGCTGTGACCCGCCAATCTACTGCAATCTCTATGCTAGCTCGGAGATGCATCAGAATGCAACATGAGATGGCACACTGCTGCCAGGATGTTTCTAGGGGCCTAGTGCAGGTTACATATGCGCTAGATCAACTGCGTGCTGTAGTCACCAGTGGCATTGGAACACCAGGGAGCTTGGACACTGATGGCCAGTCCAGCAGGAGCACCCCGACTCCACAATCACTGCTGAAAGGCGCCGGAGTGGGCGTCAGGCCAGAGCATGGGAAGACAACAGTGAGGTAAGTGCGCAGCCAGAAGGAGTAGCAACAGGGCGTGCACACCGGAGGTGAAGGGGTGGCAGGCACCTATGGCATTTTGTGAGGCAACACATGCCATAAGGACTAATTGACTCACAACTATGATGGCACTGTGAGGACAATAACATGGGCTATCAACATACTTACAGTCACACTGTGTGACATTAGTTAACCTGCTGTTAAGGTAATAAACCTAGTTTCTTCACATCATCATTTGGCATTGTGTTCTTATTTCTCACCTAAAAGTAGTTCTGTGTGATGTCATCACGTCTCAGGCACCCGGCAGCTGTCCCGGCTCCACCTACACGTCTCTGTTGGGGAGCTGGATCCTCCTCATCTGATGTGTCTGCATCCGTCAGCTCCACTGGGTTGCCTTTCTTGGTAGCGTTGTTATGTAGTATTGCGCAGGCCACCACAATTTAGCAATACGTCTCCGGGCTGTACTGTAGGGTATCTCCAGTCTTATGGAGTCACCGGAAATGGCTTTTGAGAATTCCGAAGGTCCTCTCAATGGTGGATCTTGTGGCTCTGTGGGCACTGTTGTACCTCCGCTCTGCTGCTGTGGCTGGATTGAGGTAGGGTTTGAGGATTTAGTCCCTCACAGCATATGCACTGTCTCCTTCAGGGATAAAGTAGGTTGATGTTTTGTGATATACTGCCAGTTCAGACATTTCATACTAGTGTTTGTGTGTGCCATGCAATTACCTAGAAGGTATCCCTCCAATCTCGCCTTTTGTGAGTCTGCGATGTAAACCACAGTGTCGGAAAATGAAGGAATCATGAGTGCTTCCTGGGAATTTTGCTACTATACCTGTGATTACATGTTTAGCATTGCAGACTACCTGGATGTTTAAAGAATGATATGATTTTCGGTTTCTGAACACATACTCATTGTGTGATGGGGGGACAGTGCGACATGTGTTCCGTCTACGCAGCCAATCACGTGGGGGGAATTGTGCTATTTGGTAAAAGTCTTGTTTGGTCAGGTCAAGTTCCTGCTCTCTGTTTGGGAATTTGATGTGGTGATGCATCCTCTGCATCATACCATTAAGGAAAGCATGAAAAAAGTGCGAAAGTGCACTCTGGGTGACCTCTCCTGCTGTGGCTATTACCCCCTGAAAGCTCCCTGACGCTAGGAGGTGCAGTGAGCACAACACCTGTATGTGGGTGGGAATGGTGTGTGCCCAGTATGTGGGGTGCTCCAGCATGGGTGTCAGCTCCTCTATCAATGCAAGGATACTTTCTGGGTGCAGCCTGTAGTTCATATGGATGTCCTCCTCAGTGCACTGGATGAGGATGATGCGTGTTCGGTAGATCCTCTCCTGGCGTCTCCTTCTCTCTTCAGCCTCTCAGATACGCAGCCTCCTGGCTATTACACACAGGCCAGCCATTGTGAGAAGCCACTTTGGCATTGTGGGCCTGTTTAAATAGGTTGCAGCTGGTTACCACCTGTTCTGAGTTGGTGGTATTTGAGAAGTGCAAATTAGCAAATCTCATAAAATCGCAATTTGCGATTTTTACCTACATAGCAAATTGCGAATTCGCAATTTGCAGGACGCTTTTGCTATTTTCGCAATTACTGGGACGCAGCTTGCGAATTCGCAATTTTATTTGCAGAATCCATGACAAGCAAAATTGCTAATAGCTATTTTTGCGAATACCAATTTTGCGTGGCAAAATACTTATCTACATCGCATCACACACTTTTCTGCGAATCTCAGGGTTTGCGATTGCAAAAAACTTACCTACATATGGCCCAAAGGCTCTTTGTGTGATCCTGTACCTCAGTTACCTTATCTGCAGAGATTGGAAGCGCTTATGCAACTGAACAATCACTTTCACTCACATTTTTATATGTGACTTAATGGCCACTTCCCACATGTGTTTATTCTTACAACAGCACCAATTGCACTAGGTGAGGGTATATACAGCTCTTAGTGGAGCCAAAGTCCGACCCTTTGTATTGTATAAATATAATAGGTGCTGTTCCAGCCAGATCTAAAATTTTTATATCATCCTCAAGCTGTGGCTATAAAGCAGAGGCCCCCAAATTTGGACTCTGCCTTTCGAGATGAAAAGGAGATCACCAGTGACTTTACACAAGACTTGGGGGTCGATTAGGATGGCAGATAGACTTTGTCCATCCACCATCCTGTTGGAGGAAGGGATCATCCGCCACAGGGGCAGAGGTCCCGTGCGTCAAATTAATATGCATCCTGCATTTTTAACATTGCGGCGGGCAGTGCTGAAAGCACCGGCCGCCGCAATGCTAAAAATGCATGTTGTGAGTTTCAAAGCACAACATGACAGGCACCGTGCGGTGCCTGCCATGATGTACTTGGAAACGCAGGGGGGTACCTGCATGTGCACCCCCCACCCCCCTCTTCACCCTGGGGGCCCGCAACAGGCCCCCAAAGCAAAGACTGTATGCCTTTTCACGGCGGCAATGCCGCTGTGGAAAGGCATAGGACCGCCGGCATCATAATATGGTTGGCGGTGTCTCGCTGACACCGCAACCATAAGCCGCCGTAGACCCCCCAGCCATCCTAATGTGGCGGGGGGTCATTTCAGGGAGAATGGCAGACGGATTGCCCCCGCCAGGCCGGCGGAGGCAATCCGTCCGCCATCCTAATCGACCCCTAAGTTTGTTTTTTTAGGCACTGGATGGATTCATTTAGGCAATGGGCGAATTGAGTAATCTGCCCAAGATCACAGGATGCTGAACTGACGGCCGGATTCAAACCGATCCCCAGATCCGACGTTGGCAGTTATGGTTACACACACACAATCATGCACACTGGCAGTCACAGTCATGCACACTGCCACTCACAGACACAGTCATGCACTGCACACATGCTTTCACAGTGATGCGATACACAGACTGACACAGCTATGAACACAGAATTAGGCACACAAACACACATGTTATTAATATGATTTTACCTTTGGACAGTTGACCTCCGCACGATCTTTCCTCCGAGATTCTGTCCAACAGACTTTCTGTCTTCCACAGACCGACGCCAAAATCTACGAGAGGAAGCGTGTCCTGGCCTGGAACACGTGCAGTAGCTCTATCAGATGCAAGGATAGGGCTGGAGGAGGGCCCTCCTTCTTTATCCTAGCTTCTGATAGGATATGGGGATGAAGAGTGACAAGCCACACCGTAGCCTCATTTGCAGACATGCTGCACTGCCCGAGGCAAGTGCTTCATGTCGGCTATGTATAAGTAACAAAATGTCACCGGAGCACAGAGATAATACAATGCAAAGTTGCAAAAGTAACAATTCAAATTCTTGACTCCTCAGTATTGTTGTGTAACAGAAAGGTCTTTTATTTCACAAAGTCCACTCCTTGCGCCAACGCGTTTCGCCTAGGTTCAAGACACCTACGGCTTCGTCAAGGCTGGAAAAAATACCGAAAACTTACATTTGTAACCATTTCTTACAATTTTGGTTATTACAGCCAACCACCATATTTGACAGGCAGACCGTGTCAGGACTGTAAACCACCTAGGTGCCATATAATCATACATGCCACTCATCACAGCTTAGACGTGAATCTGAACCTTAAAAATCAATTTATGAACAATACAGATTATAGTATTGAAACATTTATAAATCTCGGTGTCCGATGTTATTTCATAGACCCATGGTGTGCCATCAAGTATTTTATTATGTACAACCCAAGTGCACGTGAAAGAAAACAAATGCATCAAATTGATGCCAATACCTTCACAACGTCAGGAATGTACCCTGAAATCCAAATTTTCACCAGCCTACGCTAATATATTTATGGGCTGGCTGGAAGAAACATTCATTTGGAGCACACAAGCAAGCCGCTGGAATGAACACATTCTCTATTGGGGCAGGTGCATTGATGATTGCCTAATGATCTGGACCGGCCCAGAACCCCTTCTGCTTGAATTTTATGAGTACCTAAACAGCAATCTAATGAACATCAGATTCACCACTAATCATAGCACATCTAATATAGTGTTTCTCGATGTAGAACTATACACACAAGAAGATAGAATTTTGAGTAGAATGTACCGTAAACCCACAGCATGTAATGCTATTCTACATGCGAAGAGCGTGCACCCACGACATCAGATTAGAGCAATCCCCACTGGGGAGATGCTCCGTGCTAGAAGAAACTGCAGTGATGATCAAGGTTTCAGACAATGTATAGAGGATATGGAGGGTAGATTCCAACGTAGGGGTTATCATCCGTTAGATATACAGAAAGCAAAACAAAGAGCCTTGCATACTAAACGCGAATCAATCCTCAAACCCAAGAAGGGAACAGGCAAGAATATACTACCCATTAGGCTAATTACCAATTATAACCCTGTGGGCATGAAACTTAAAGCAAGCATGAATAAACACGGGCATGTAGTGATGATGGATAAGACACTGAAAGATCACATTGGCTCGCAACCCCAGATTACATATCGCAGAGGTCAAACCTTAGGAAATCTCCTTAGCCCTAGAAACGTGGTTAAATGTATATTCCAAGGGTTTTTACAAATGTGGCCACTGTGGTATGTGCAAATATGCATTGGACAAAACTAAAGAATTTCATATTGATGGCTGCAAAAAATATGATATTTTAACAAATATTACATGCAGCACTAAATATGTAGTATATATCATTCAATGTAAGTGCTCTAAGATATATGTAGGAAACACAATCAGAATGCTTAAAGACCGTTTGGGAGAACATATGAGAGCATTAAAACATAATGATGCAAGATACCCCACGGCGGAACACATCAATAACTGTCCAGTACAAAATGAAAGCAAAAGCTTTGTTTTCTTTGGGATTGATCAAATCAAACCTAACCCACGAGGTGGGAATAGGGAACTGCTATTACGCAGATGTGAAGCCAAATGGATCATGCGCTTAAAAGCCGTGGATAACGGCATACATTTTGATCATGAGCTACAATTGTTTCTGGGGGATTAGACCATAATTGAACAATGCTCTACGTCGATTCACAGTAAGGTTGTCATTGGATCTGTAGTAGGGTATGATGCACAACCTGGTGACTCTCTTTCAAAGATGATATGTATTTTCTCTGAACTATGAAATGATATTCTGTTCATATATATGATACACTTGTTTTCTTACAGATATATTGCATGAAAATAATACTTGTAGGTGAATATATAACAACACTGATATTATGATGCTATGTACAACCCAAATGCAACAATCAGCTAATTTGATTCCTTCCACACCTAGCTCCACTGATAGAGGACGTCGCTAAACCCCTGCAAGGGAGCCTGCTTTTGCCGCCACTTCAGAGGACCCGCTCTCGCCGCTACGCCTCGCCGGACCCGCTTCGCGGGTCCCGCAGCGCGGCCAGAAGAAGTTTGCTGACATTGACAAGGGGCAATCTCCATCCAACCGGTAGGGCTGCGAGCAACTGCGGGGACTCCGAGGACCAGGAGTCCCCGCGCGCCCTTGGACCAGCTGGGCTGCTCTCCCTGCCGGCTCCGCCCATCCGCCTTCAGAGTGAAAAGGCGGTTTGCATTGAGGATTCAGTGGATTCCTTCCACACCTAGCTCCACTGATAGAGGACGCCGCTAAACCCCTGCAAGGGAGCCTGCTTTTGCCGCCACTTCAGAGGACCCGCTCTCGCCGCTACGCCTCGCCGGACCCGCTTCGCGGGTCCCGCAGCGCGGCCAGAAGAAGTTTGCTGACATTGACAAGGGGCAATCTCCATCCAACCGGCAGGGCTGCGAGCAACTGCGGGGACTCCGAGGACCAGGAGTCCCCGCGCGCCCTTGGACCAGCTGGGCTGCTCTCCCTGCCGGCTCCGCCCATCCGCTAGGTAATTGGACGACTACTTAAAGGAGGCATCACCTCCGCAGCGCGGGAGCGCGCTGGAGGGCGCCGGGAGAAGCCCGGGACAAGGGCGGGACCGTCTGTGGCCGTCCGGGGTCGGACGAGGTTGGGTTGGGCCCAGAGTTCTGGTTAAAACCACACTTTGTTATACCCCATTTAGTCGTATCTTGTATCATTAACATCATCCCCCAAACATGGCTTTAAGATCTGGTAAACAGCGCCTAGTGCATATACAAACTTCTAAGGGTGTTGTCTCTGGTCCTCTTGATGCTTTTATTACCAGAGCTACAGGAATACTAGAAAAAGAGATAGAAATGGTAGAACACAGATTGTCCCTGGATTTAGTTACCGGGAAACGCTCATCAATTGGTGCCTTGGCACGCGTTAAAAGCCCTGTAACCAACGCTGCTTTTAACTGTATTTCTACCACAGAGACAGAAGCGATAGTCCATGTAGATGGTGATGGAGTTACAATATCCACGCCCAATGAAAATAGGGAACTGAATTCCGATACTAATCAGACAAGCTTTGAAGCTGATAGCCAAAATATTGAGGATGACGAATGTAGCACGTCTGACGCCTCACAATCTAATGTTCCCACCTCACCCACTATGCCCATTCCACAACAAGACACCACTAACCCCATTTCCCGGAAAAGAAAACATGTCTCAAGTCCACAGGGGGAAAAGATACAAAAACAACCCAAAATGGATCCTGTCAACAGGATGAGTTCCTCCCACTCCCAGACCAACCAAGACCTCCCAATGGTGTATTGTCCCTCACTAGCCCCTTCTGGGTCATCAAACCCTTGCCCAACCTGTCTTAGCAGCGATGATGTTCTGTTGGCTAAGATGGAAGCAATGTTTAAAACCTTATTGCTCCCGGTTCTAGAGAGAACCAGGTTAATGACCGCTAAAATAGACGTTTTGGAATCAGCTGTCAATATCAACATGGGCCTTTTGCAAAAATTAACAACATCCGGTACCAGGATGGGGGTTGTAATTCCACTGGGGGTGTTAACCAAAGAGCGGGGATAACCACAACAATCCCTCCAGGGACATCAACTGCTAATAATAATAAGAAACCGCTAACAGGGGCAAAATCAGCAGCTGCTACTTCGACCACTGTCAGTAGAGCTCCCACAAAAGACATACCAAAGGTCAAACGCCCAATGGCTGCCAATAACGCGCCAGCGAAACAACACTTGGCGAATGGCACGTTAAATCAATCAAATAATACCCCAGTACAAACACCAATAACGGGTAAAGAGAAGAAAAATCCCCATTCACATAGGAATCAGAGGACAGATAATCGAACAATGCTCTACGTCGATTCACAGTAAGGTTGTCATTGGATCTGTAGTAGGGTATGATGCACAACCTGGTGACTCTCTTTCAAAGATGATATGTATTTTCTCTGAACTATGAAATGATATTCTGTTCATATATATGATACACTTGTTTTCTTACAGATAAATTGCATGAAAATAATACTTGTAGGTGAATATATAACAACACTGGTATTATGATGCTATGTACAACCCAAATGCAACAATCAACTAATTTGATAATGCATGTCCCCAGCCTCCCTTTGGATAGCTTATATCTATACCAAGCCTTGCGAGATTATCTTATTGACTGAGGTTACTTTAATACTACAACCCCTGTCTGTTGTATCCGCGGGTTTCCTTACTCTCAAATAATTTCCCATGAAACGTATTGCAGTATGATTATTAAGGACACCCCCCATGAATTTCGACGGACATGGTCGTTCATGAATTGTACGAGCACAAATGCATGTCCGGGTATATTTTTCCTATTTTTGGTGGCTCCATTACAAACCCCGATAATTAACAACAATGCGTAGATAAGCTTGTGTACAAAACCACTAAGACCTGTCTTTACTGAGACGGTCATATTTCTACCAATTGATTCGTGAAAATTCGGTTTATATACAATACTCGGCTCCGCTATGATATGGCGACCGCTCTGGTGTACATTAATGCGGTCCTTCATCGAGATTCACGCATAAACGCTAGCCTTGCTGATGGCGTTATTCCATTATGGCGGATATATCCTGATACGAGAGATTTGTCCTGTTTCTACCTCTATTCTTTCTGTATAACGCGGCGCATACACGGAAGCCGTGCACGCTTGCCTGAACACGGGCAGGACGCAGCGGATTGAGCAGCGTATTCGAACACGGTAAGAATTAGATAGAAGATCTACTGGCAGATATAGATTAACTCTATCAGCCTCTTACCCCTGATGAGATTGGCTAACTCTTGTTCATAATTGGGTTCGCAGGGTGACTTACGTTTCGGACCTTGGGATACAAGCCATTAAGGGTATCGGACCCACTATAATTGTTGGACCTCCTTTACCCAGCTTCTATGATTGGAGGTAAGCGGTTGTAACCCCGTAATATCCAGTACAGTCACTCGGACTATACATACTCTGTGTGTGGCATCTATAACTATGAATGGAGCCATTAATTCGGATTTACTTACTCTTGGGAAGGAATAATTTACAAACAGAAGACAGTAGCAAGAAGATATCATACAATTTTTTGACACTGAACAGACTACGATATTTACATAGGAGGGGACCCATGTTAAGGTAGGCTATACTATCCAATCATTTCTTCATTTCTATCTACCCCAATATGCCTCCTTAATATGCAGGCAGGTATTCTTAAGATTTCTTAACATTTGGATTTCAGGATACATTCCTGACGTTGTGAAGATATTGGCATCAATTTGATGCATTTGTTTTCTTTCACGTGCACTTGGGTTGTACGTAATAAAATACTTGATGTCACACCATGGGTCTATGAAATAACATCGGACACCTAGATTTATAAATGTTTCAATACTATAATCTGTGTTGTTCATAAATTGATTTTTAAGGTTCAGATTCACGTCTAAGTTGTGATCAGTGGCATGTATGATTATATGGCACCTAGGTGGTTTACAGTCCTGACACGGTCTGCCTGTCAAATATGGTGGTTGGCTGTAATAACCTAAATTGTAAGAAATGGTTACAAATATAAGTTTTCTGTATTATTTCCAGCCTTGACGAAGCCGTAGGTGTCTTGAACTTAGGCGAAACGCGTTGGCGCAAGGAGTGGACTTTGTGAAATAAAAGACCTTTCTGTTACACAACAATACTGAGGAGTCAAGAATTTTAATTGTTACTTTTGCAACTTTGCATTGTATTATCTGTGTGCTCCGGTGACATTTTGTTACTTGGACGTTTCAACTTCTGTTGAAAATTAGTGGGGGTGGGTGTTACCCCTTATTACACCTGGATGCACCAGCCACATAATTCGAAGAGATAAGACTTTTGTATGTTATATATTACATGAGCGCCAGTTACCCATAACACCTGATTTTGTGCATTATGTCGGCTATGTATGGCAAATGTGTCAGGTGGGCAGAAGAAGCTGCTGACTGACACATGCGCAATTCAAAGACACAGTGGAGCCCCCTTTGCTGCTGGCATGATGCTGCACTTTAATGTGGAAACAAAAAATCTTTTTCATGAAAAAGTGTTACACCATGTCAGCAGCTACTTGGAGATGGGAAGTCTTGGTAGGTCGACGCTCTTGCGCCCTCTATGGGCAAGCAGCTGCTGCCATATCTGAAATATGTTTCCTACCAAAGTCCAAGAAAAGTGGAATAAGGGGTGTACTTGAAGGAACACAGATAAGTGATTTGATAAATGTATTCTCCACCACTGTTAACTTCTGAGTATCTGCATCCCCCAGACTTCGACACCAAAGAGGGGAGCACCCGGTGCTTTGGCTTGATATACCTCCAAAGCTGGGGATCTGGCTCTGGACCCAGTCTGTTAATGTAATCTGAGTATTGCTTTGGATCTTTGTGTCAGCATAGCTGCCAAGGTTTCATATTGCTATGTGTGACATTTTCATAATTGCAGTGTGATTATGAGTAACATTTCAACGACAATGAGTGACACTTTTTCGGGAGCAAAATCAAGCAATGAAGAAAGGAAAACATATACAAATAAATTAACTTTGACCAACCAAAAAATCTTTAAACTACTGTAAAGCTCCTGAAACACATTAGGCCTCAGGCTGAGGCACAGAGAAGTCTCATGCATATCCAACAGCTAGTGCGCTGTAGTGTTTATAATTTTATAAACCAGTCTCTCTCAACATTTACACAGTTGTTTCGAAGTTCTTCATGGAATGGCCTGTTCAATTTGAGGCCGATCAGCACAAATTAGTAATTATACAAAATTAACGACCTGCTCTATTTTCCATCCACATGCTCCAATAACTGGTGTATTTAAAAAAAAAAAAAGATTTTATTATCAGAATGCACAAGTAATGCAGGGCTCTGTACCCCAGGGACGGCTGCAAACATAAACATGACAGCATCAACGGCAATCGACTTTTCACTGTACACGTATAGATTTGCGAGTAAATAAACAACCCCTCCTAACCAACCTCCCCTCCTCCATTCCTCCCACCCCAGACCCCATCCCCCCCAACTCCCCATACCCCTTCCCAACCACTACCCCCTTAGTCGCACAACCAGCTCCAGGTCCAACCCAGTCACATTAAGCAATATACAGTGCAAAAGATAAAACATATGCACGCCCACCCGTCTCCCTAGCTCCATGCCCCACTGCAACAACGCACTCGCCCCTTCACCCCTCCCAGGGAAGATCCTCCTGCTCCATAAGGGGCTACAGCCACACACCCCTATAATCCGCCCAACGCTTCCAAATTTTATAATGCAGCTGCGGGCACCCCCTGGCCACAAATATCGGTTGCTCCAGCCCCATGTAAAAATCTAGTCCCCTCTTCTTTTAGTCAGCCAGCGACGGGGCTCGTGGGTCCTTCCACCCCTTAGCTATGTCTCTCTTGGCCGTCGTGAGGCCCAGCAACATCAGGGGTCTTTTACATAGGTTACCCCCCACCCCATCCATGACATGTAATAGGGCAAACTGTGGTGTATGAGGGAGCTCCCACCCCAGCACCTCAGACAGACAGGCCAGGACCTCACTCCAGAAACGACCAAGAGCTCCACAGCTCCAGACTGTGTGCAGGAACGTCCCGTCCTCCCTGCTACAATGGAGACAGTCAGGTGAGGCAATCAGTCCCGCCCGCCAGAGCCGAACCCTCGTAAAGTAGACTCTATGCAGTATTTGAATTGGATAAGGCGAAGACGCATAGCAATGGCAGCACCCCGGGGAGCGGCCAGAGCCTCCCTCCAGTCTTTCTCCTCCAGCTCGCCCACGTCTTCCTCCCAATGCTCCCTGAGCCTCTGTAGCGTAGGGGAACTGTGTGTAACCAGCATCTGGTAAATGCGGGATATTTTCTTAGTCTCTAGATCCCCCATGAACACTTTCGCCTCCAGCGGGCTAAACCCGGGGAGGGTCTCCAACCCCTCCAGGCTGGCATGGGGATCTGGGCGTGGGGATCTGGGCATCTCAAACTCCTCCCTAAGATCCTGGAAGGACTTAAGCGTCTCCTGCATCACATTCCCTAGAGTCGAAATGCCGATGCTGTCCCATCCCCTAAAGCCCTGCAGCGATGCCAGGGCAGGAAACCGCCCATTATGCCATGGGGGGTCTCCGCCGTCAGGGTATTCCACCACCCCATCCAGCGCAAAGCCTTCTGCCAGATGTGGAACACCACCTGAGTGGCCGCCGGCAGCGCACTCGGCAGTGATGCAGAGTAAAGGATGGTGTTTAGCGTATGAGAGCCCATCAAATAGCGTTCCATGGCATATGCCGGGTCACTCCTGTCACCATACCATCACTCATTTAATACTGATAGGTGGGAGGCTTGATAGTAGGAGAGGATATCCGAGGTTGCTAGATCCCCACAATAGGTGGAAAGGAAACATGCGCGCAGTGCCACGCGCACCGCACCTCCCCCCCATAGGAACTGCGGCAAGGTAGAGTTCACTTGACTAAACCAGCCCTGGGATATCGGATATGGGTGATGTTGCAGTTGATAGAGCAGGCAGGGGAGCGCAACCATTTTAAAAATCGCCCACCTGCCATTTATGGTAAGCGGCATACGCAACCAGGTTTTGAGGTCGGCTCACACACGGTCCCAGACCGGCAACAGATTCCGCTCCCAGGACACGGTGGGACCTCCGACAGAAAGACCCCCAAATATTTAAGGCCCCCTATCGCCACCTGGAGCGGAGCGGCCCAATTACCCACTGCGTGCGTCCGCTCCCCCAGTACCCACAACGTGGACTCGTGGGGGTTCATATAGAGCCCCGATGTCTCCCCAAAGATCTGCATGTTCCGCAGAAGGTGTGGCCCTGATCTATTAAGGTCTGTAAGAAAGAAGAGGACATCATCCGCGTATAACGCAATTCTGTCTGACGGGCCCTGCGCCCATTCAAACCCACTCAGCTGCGCAGCTATGCGCACCCACGCCGCCAAGGGCTCCATAGCCAAAGCAAATAAGTAAGGCGACAGGGGGCACCCCTGCCGGGTACCACGCTGAATCTGAAATTTAGACGAGATTGCTCCCGCAACTCGAACCAAAGCCGTTAGGTCGATATACAGAAGGCGCAGATAGGACAGAAAGTGAGGTCCAAGATTAAGCCTCGGCAGTAGCAAGAACAGATACACCCAACTTAATGAATCGAATGCTCTGTCCATGTCTGCAAAGAGAAATGCAGCCTGCTGCCCAGTGCCCCTAACAGCCTCCATCTCCACATGTGCCCATCCAATATTGAGTCTGGTCGCCCTTTGAGGCATGAAACTGGCCTGGTCCGGGTGGATAAGCCCCGAAATATAGGGGAGAAGCCGATTGGCCAACGCTTTGGCCAAAACCTTGGCCTCCACGTTGAGGAGCGAAATCGGACGATAGGAGGCGTGCTGCTCTGGGCTTGTGGAATACTACCACCACAGCATGCCTCCAATCCGGAGGGAGCCTGCCTCGGGCCCTGGACTCCTCCAGCGCCGCCCGGTAGTGAGGGGCTATTTGCGTGTTGTATTTCTTGAAAAACTCGCAGGGTAAACCATTCGGACCGGGGGCTTTCCCCGAGTTCAGCTCACCCAGGGCTGTGCCTAGTTCCTCATCTGTCAGGGGGAGTTCCAACTTATCTCGCACCTCATCCGACACTGCTCTGGGGGCCAAGTCAGCTATGAATTTGTCAACCATATGGTCCGGCAGGCACTTCCGTGGGGCGTATAAATCCGCATAGTACGCGGCAAAGCTCTCCGCCAATTCCCCGGTGTCCGTCAACGGATCCCCTGCTCCATCCAGAATCCCCGGCAACTTCTGCGCATGAAAGGTCCCCTGACAGAGCCGATGTAGCATTTTGCTTGACTTATCTCCCCACTGGCAAACTCTACTGCGCGTAGCTAACCACACCTGCCTTGCCTCATTCAGGAGAGCCGGAGAGCCGCATAGGACTGTTGCGCCAGTAGGAGCTGGTTCACCTCACAAGTCTCCCCGGTCGATTGTCCCTGGCGCTCCAACTCTCCCACCTCCGCTTCCGCGTGCACCCGAGCCGCCCGCCGCCTTTTCGCGCCGCTACGCACCAGGCAATATCCACCCCCCGCAACATAGGTTTCAAGGCTTCCCAAAACGTCACGGCACTAGAGACCGAACCAACATTCCCGGCAAGATAATCAGAAATCACCTCACGCATATGCCGTTGTGGGAAGTTGGCCTGATATATGATGTCTCCAATTCTGGGGGCACCTTGTATCAGTCAAACTCCTCCCTAAGATCCTGGAAGGACTTAAGCGTCCCCTGCATCACATTCCCTAGAGTCGAAATGCCGATGCTGTCCCATCCCCTAAAGCCCTGCAGCGATGCAGGGCTTTAGGGGATGGGACAGCATCGGTATTATGGTGTCTGGTTGTAAGTCAACCTTATAGACAAGCTATCCTAAGGGTAGCATGGACTAAGCAGCCTTAAAGGCTTAACTCAAGAGGTTGTGTTAAGCAAGCTGTTTTACCAATCACAATCCTGTAATATCAAATGAAAGGACACCACACAAGTTATATATTATAAACATATATGTATTTATTACTAGAATAATCCTCTATACTCTTTATGAGTATAGAAGCACAAGCATTTAAACAAAAGCACAGTTAAACATACAAAAGTTGCACAATTATGGATGAGGCCTAGGGGCCACGCAAACCATACACTAAAATAGTGGTATAAGTATCACTATTCGAACAGTGGTTAGACCTAGGGCCTAGGGAATCGCTGGTAGCAGTCGGAGCTAGCAATGCTAAAGTCGGGAAAAGCCTGCGGGAATCGGGTGCAGCGCTTACAGCACACACATGCACCAATGCAAAGTCAATGGTGCGTAAAAGTTACAAAGTTACTGTTAAAGGAACCTTCCGACTGACCTAGAAGGACGAAACTTTAGACACATACACTAGAGGTGTGTACCAGTGCAGGAGCACCGGCGTTGCTGAGTTACCTCACCCACAGGAAGCGGGTGCATGGGTGCAAAGTAGTGTCGGGTTTCGTCACCCAGGTCGATGCCTGGAGATGAAGATGCTGCAGGCGTCGAGAAGAGAAGTGTCCGATGTGACCCAAGGGTGGATCGAAGATGTAGATGACCTGAAAGTACCGTGAAGGCTTGGAAAGGGTCACCTACCTCAGGACGAAGGGCGTTCGAGATTACTGCTGACTTTTGTTGTCCCAGCGCCTCGCCGCACCCGCTTCGCGGGTGCCGCTTCGCAGGTGCCGCTTTGTGGCGCTTTGGATTGCAGTGGGGTTCCTGTTGCGCAGAGCAGAGCGGTTGCTGTGGGGGTGGAGCGTTGCAGGGACTCACTCATCCAGGAGTCCCTGCGTGGCCCAAGTGACCCGGCCTGCTCCCCCTGCTAGCTCCGCCTCCGGGCTGCTAATCACTCCAGTTGTATCTAAAGCAAAATTGATATATGCGTGTGTTGCTCTTGTATTCAATTGGCTTTTTTTGTGTCAATAAGTTCGATTGTTAAATTAATTTATGTATTACAGACACCGTTGTATTGTGATGTGGATTTTTGTTGGATGTAATGTTGAAATATTGTTTGTAAAGTATTGCCATGTCTAAGAGTGTTGAATAACGTTAATTGTCATTTGTATTGTGTATCCTTTCCCTGCCATCTTTTTGGAAAGTCCTTTTGTACAAAGAAAAAAGTAAAAGGTATAAATAAATGTACCAGACCAGATTTAATTAAGTTGTTTATTTGGTCTTCATCCAAAACTATAGAGAGAGGGGGCATTTTTCTTGTTATTAGCTAATCACTTTAAAGCGCCCATCCACCAGGCGCTCTTGGGAGTACCGTGAAGGCTTGGAAAGGGTCACCTACCTCAGGACGAAGGGCGTTCGAGACTACTGCTGACTTTTGTTGTCCCTGCGCCTCGCCCCACCTGCTTCCCGGGTGCCGCTTCCGGGTGCCGCTTCGTGGCGCTTTGGATTGCCGTGGTGTTCCTGTTGCGCAGAGCAGAGCGGTTGCTGTGGGGGTGAAGCGTTGCAGGGACTCACTCATCCAGGAGTCCCTGCGTGGACCGAGTGACCCGGCCTGCTCCCCCTGCTAGCTCCGCCTCCGGGCTGCTACACGCCCTTAAAACTCATCCTCTTCTCCCGCAGCGCGGGAGGCGCACGGGAGAGCCCGGGGCTAAGCCCGGGCAAAGGGGGGCCCTCTGAGGCCCTCCGAGGTCGAAGAGATCGGGTCGGGTGCATACCCTTAACGACTGTGTTGATCTATTTTTCAGGTTTTGTTACTCCTTTCATTTTGTGGGGATATCGGGAGGTTGTTGGACCTGTACGACAACGCCCATTGCTTACCGGGTTCTTGTAACATTCGTCTTAACTTAGACAACTTTACTTACTCCATTATGTCTACCAGAGGTAGTCGAAGTAAGACAGCTGCTGGAGGGATACCTGTGATTGGACCAATAGATAATTTCATAACAAGGACTAATGAGGCGATTGAACATAGCATCTCGCTCCTTGAGCGCAGGGTCTCGCAAGATCTAGCAATTGCTAAACGATCCTCCCTTGGGAGCATTACATCAGCAAGAACCCCAGTTAGCGCTAAAAATCCACACACAGGTTGTATACGCGAAATCTGAGTTGACCTCCACAGTATACCTAACGAGGTTAACCTATCAGCATCAAATCCCTTAATTGACTCCGATCTAGAATCAAGTAGGGAATTGGAAAGGACCCCAGAACTACATATTGATCTCACACCAGAAAAGGTAGCCCCACCCTGTTTAACCTTTATATGGCCCCGCTGGCAGATGTGGTCCAATCGTACGGCATAAAATTAGTATCTTACGCCGACGATACCCAACTCCTCATCTCCTTATCCCAGGCACCCACCTTAGCAGCCGCAAACTTTAAAACCTGCATGCAGGATCTTGCAGGCTGGATGAACCAACACTGCCTGAAGCTCAATGGCTCTAAAACAGAGGTTCTTGTGATAGGGGGAAACACGGCTAGTTGGACTCAGGACTGGTGGCCTCCTTGTTTAGGTCCTCTACCTACTCCTTGCAAGGAAGCAAAGAACTTGGGTGTCTGGGTTGATCCCAAGCTTTCCTTTGACAGCCACGTCCATAAAGTAGTAGGGAAATGCTTTGGGGTGAGAAGACCTTAAACCGTACTCTGGACCTTCTTCCTTTAGAGGCCAGACGCACTATGACCCAAGCTCTAGTCACCTCCCGTATTGATTACGGTAATGTGCTACTTTTAGGGACAACAGAGAAGAACATCAGAAGGCTGCAGGTTCTCCAAAACACGGCAGCGCGGCTAGTCCTCAGGCTACCCAAAAGAGCAGCCTCCAAGCCCACCTTGGCTGCTCTTCATTGGCTTCCTATAAATAAGAGGATCCTGTTCAAAGCGCTCCTAATATGCTACAGGATAACCTCTCAGAAAGCCCCTGAATACCTGAAGGATCTTGCCATCCCCTACGTGCCCAATAGAGCACTTCGCTCTATGGGAACTGGTCTTCTTAAAGCCCCCCGGATAAATAAGGCCAGAATGGGAGGCCGCTCCTTTCGCGCGCTGGCGGCCAAAAATTGGAACTCTCTCCCTCTGAACACCAGACTAGCAGAGACTGAGAAAATATTTAGGAAACTTTTAAAAACCCACCTATATACCCTATAGGTCTTTCACTTTCTCCTGCTGCTCTCTCCACAGCGCGGGGACACGCCGGGATGGCGTCACCAGGCGCTTTATAAACCCCTTTATTATTATTTTATTATTAATATAGCGAGAGACAGCGAAGAGGCAGGCAAGAGGGTGCAATCCGAAAGCAAACTAAACACACGGCTCACTCTATCACGCCTGCTGCTAGAAAACGCATCGCAAAACAAGGACAACCTAGGAAAGGCACAATGATGCACTTAAATGCAAATGTACAAGTCCATCCATAGAGATAGTAAGCGGAGACTCTCAGGGGATCCCCCACGCGTCTGTGGACAAGCCCGATGCAAATATTGCAAACGACTGACTGCTTGAAAGAATGGGCGACCTCCATAGCATCTTTCTGTCCCCGATAGAATCCAGGCTTGTCCGTATAGAAAAGCAGTTAGAAGAACTAACTGCCCACAATAAAAAAGTTTCTAGTGATGGCCTACAAATTAACCCAGGCTCCAAGACAAGTATTAGCAAACCAACGTCCTCAAAAACTAAGATTTCCCCAACATCAGATACTATTACAAAACCAAAACCCACTATTTCTTCATGTAAAGAAACTGTTACAAACAAACCAGTAGTAACTAGCAGCTCTACACATAACAGCGACATGAATAGTCACACCTCAAATACACAGCCAGGGAAGACGCAAACTATCTCCCAATGCAAAGGAAAGGCATTAAACCAAACTAGCGACCCAGCTCCAAATTTTCAAAGGGCCCGGCTGACCCAAGATGTACCTTCTAACTCAAGGCAGATACCTCCACGCATCAGTCTGCAGCCTGAATGCGGGGCCTATGTGTTGGTTTTGGTTAATGTCCCCAAACCTAGGAACGATCAAGATGAAACAACTTCCTCATTAAAGAACAAGATCCTACATTGGTTAATTGCTAACTGCAATTTCCCAATGGGAGGGTCTGGAGAGAGTATACACACCCAGAGAGTTGGATGGATAGGCCCATTGAAGAAAAAGTTCGAGGGGGATTGTATAACTGTTAATTTTTAAAAATCCCCAATGGGCTGAAAAAACTCTGGCTTGAGCTCCTTCCCCCTCTACCTGGGAATTTAATACCACCCTTCTCCCTTTGGGTTATTTTTATAGACACCTGATCAGTTCCAATTCCATCATGATAAACAACCCGATTATTCCTTTCCATGACCAATACTTGTCAACTAAAACTAATTCTCCTTTTCTTCATCAGAACAATCAGATTATCCCTTTTCAGGACCAATACTTGTCAACTAAAACTAATTCTCCTTTTCTTCATCAGAACTCACAATTTACTTACCCGAATGGTCCAGCATAGTGGCATCAGGGCCAAATCCACCCACATTCGATACCTCATCCTTACTTGTCCAGAACGCCTCAGTATGAGCATAGAGACGTCCGTTGACGTCAAGTTGCTGCAGCACCAGGTAACTCCTACAGCATCCCCACTCACAACAGATTCAGTGCATTGTCTGGGCTCGACTATAATGATTGACTGAATCACGACCTGTCCACAGGGGAAAACGTGCATACATCAACTATAGGAGAATTCCCAATAGGAAAAAACCCAGTTACGGAGAATAAAATTATAATACTTACTCCTGGAAAACATATTTCTACTGTTTCTTTGCAACATCTGCCGGGCGATTCGGATAAATTACCAATAGCCCCTATCAAACCTAGGCCAATAAATAACCTAATGGCTCCATCGTCCCTGCCCAGTCCTAATTCATCTACCTCCCAAGTACATTTCACATACTGGAATATAGCAGGTTTATCTGCAAAACAGACAAATAATAACTACCTGATTCAGATAAATCTGAGCAACATTATCTGCCTCCAGGAGACCTGGGCTACTGATCCTATACACATAACTGGGTATAAGACTTATTTTTCTGCAGCCAAGAAATCAGCTTCTGGATGAAGCAAGGGTGGTTTAATCACGTACATTGCAAATACTCTACATTGTGAGGATATCTTTCCTCTGAAACTAGAAGAGAATTATCAGCTAATAGTTCTACAGAGAACTAGACAAGAGATCTATGTAATAGTAAATTTCTATAACAATCCGAATGGAAGTGACTTAATCAATCTTTTGTCAGAGATCTCCTCAGTATTGCAAGATCTTTGAGCGAAGTATATAAAGAAGTCATGCACATTATAATGGGGTGGTGATTTCAACCTTCATCTATGTAGAAACAACCCCGATAATTGTGGGATTAAAGAGGATGATGGTAATAGCATAACACATTTTTCCCATTCGATTGAGGGAGAAAAAATGAATGAAACTATGATGGAATTGGAATTGGGTTTTGCTAACGAGATAAAGACCCCCCCAGTAGCCTTTGTTCCAACATTCAATGGCAGAGGTCTAGTAAGCCTGATAGACTATGTCCTGATATCATTATGTAAGGGGCCAAACATAGAAGTCTTCGAAGTAATAACAAACCCATTGAGCGATCATTTCCCAAACACCATCGCTTTATATGAATCAAAAGCTCATAAAGATCCCGAAGTAATGAACATTTTAGACCAGCAAGAGCTGGAACTAGGATCTTTCAATGGCTACACATTAAAATGGGGAAAAATCGACCAGGGAATAACTACTGCAAAAATAGTCAGGCAAAGCCAGACAGATATAATAAACTGTCTTGACCCCGGGACAAAACCCAAAAAGGGTCTGGCTAGTTACAATACCATTTGTCAAAACATAAAGAAAGAACTCACCAGAACACAGAAGTGGAAAAGTCAGGGAAAAAAGGGCTGGTTCAGCCCGGCTTGCACTAAAGCGTATTCGCGGCTAAAGGAGGCTCTAACAAGGGGAGAGAGAGATAGAGGGGAGGTCGTTAGACTAAGAAAGGAATACGCGCTAGCCCTAAAAACAATAAAGAAGGAGCTAAAAGCTGACTTATGGGACCAACTAAGTAAAAGCTCAGAATTAAAAGACAGCGCAGCCTTCTGGCAAATAGTCAGATCTCCTTTTTTAATAGACAGAGAAGATTTACCATCCATAGACGTTGCGATCAGTGACAGAGATTGGGTAAACTATTTCTCCAAAGTTTTTAGCAATGATAACCTACGGGGTATGGATTATCTAGATCCCCTGACCCAGGTTAACTACCCAATAGCATTGCAATTTACACATGACGCGGTAGTAAACGCAATAAAATCCTCAAAATCAGGTAAAGCTCCAGGCCCAGACGGGGTTCCAGTGGATATTTTTAAATATGACGTTGATCTCTGGTCTCCGCTATTGACAAACGTTCTAAACGCCACTATAGACGAGGGTTTAATAGAATCTTGGTCAACCTCGATATTGGTCCCTATATTTAAAAAAGGGGATCGAAACAGCCCATCTTGCTACCGACCTTTTTCGCTCCTGGATTCGCTCGGGAAGATGGCAGGTCGGATTCTTCTCGACCGACTCCAGGAGTGGACAACTAGTGAAAACTTTATTTCTGCAATACAATATGGGTTTCGAGAGGGGCTAGGCACAGTAGACCAAGCATTAAACCTGTCTCTGCTGGCAGGAAAATACGTGGAGGCCAAGGGGAGTGCGCTGAATATGGTGTTTGTTGATTTACCCGCAGCCTTCGACTGTGTAGTACACTCGAAGCTGTGGAAAATCATTTTAAATATGGGTGTGGACCCCCCAATTGTGGATTTCCTATGGGAATTATACACAGGAACAACGGGAAGAGTAAGATTTGGGACCAAGGGGCAACTTACAGAAAGTTTCAGGGTGGAAAAGGGGGTCAGACAGGGATGTGTGCTGGCCCCCTTCTTATTCACTCTATACACAAATGGGCTAGAGATTGCTATGCCCGAGGGAAGCAAAGATCTCCCTACAATCGGTCGTCGGCATATACCAGCTCTGCTATATGCCGACGACGCGGTTATCTTAGCAAGAACTCCTGTTGAGTTGCTGCGAGCACTAGACAGATACTGTGCCTTTATGTTAAGTTTAAACCTTACCCTGAATGTAAAAAAAATGTACACAATGCTCGTGGGGAAAAAAACTGCAAAGATCAAAAGCATTCATGTGAATGGGGAGGTACTAGACAGGACTGCAACATATCCATATCTGGGAATTGTAATTGAGGAAAAATTTAAGTGGAAAGCAGCGATCAATGCAAGAAAGCTGGCTTTTTTAAGGGCAACCTCAGCACTAAAATCGTTCGCACAAAAATTGGGCAAGAGACCTCCATTAGAATTACTGAAATATACAATGCAAAATGTGTCAGTACTGCCACGTACGGGGCTGGGCTATGGGGTCTTGCAAATGTAGATGAACTGCAAAAAACTGAAAATTCCTTCATAAGATATCTACTTGCAGTACCAAAGAGCTCCTCCACATATGGGTGTCACCTAGAGCTGGGGATAGACCACATATCAGATACCATAAAAACTCAACCAGTAATGTTGTGGCGTTGTATTTGGGTAACTGAACAATGTCACCTAACAAGATCAATTGTGCAAGATATTAAGACACTCGACCACTGTGGGAAGATAAAATGGCTAGCATATGTTAAGGCTCTATTAACAGACCTAGGATATGATTTTTTTTTTGCTGAACCATTAACAATAGCAGAGATTTCAAAGGCAGATTTGAAGAAAGCATGCCTGGCACACCTGGGCAGGTGCGCTTGCTAAAAGAGATAGGGAAACCTTCTGTGCAACAGGGTCTATTAGTTCAGACTGCTTTTTCTATTGAACCTTACTAGTTGTACAGATTAAGTCAGTTTGAAAAATTGTTGTTGACACGTTTCAGACTCAATATGTTTCATCGAATGGTATATTTTCCCTCTCAAAATGATTGGACATCAAAATCGTTCCCATGCCCTTGTGATTCTGTTTCGGCACAATCCACCATACATGTATTTCATTTTTGCAAGTTTTACACTATACCACAAAGGCGCTGGATACTGCCCATATAGAGATACTGGGGGTTGCGCCAATGCCGTCCAGAATATTTGGCGCTTCAGTACCTTGAAGATGAAACAGTAGCAAAAGCGATGGCGTGTTTCCTTACATTTTGCATCCGTCATCGCTTAAACCTTTGACAAGAAAAATCATCTTTTTTACACATTAGAGGGCTTTCTTCATGGCTCTCAATCCGGGTTCAGGGCTGGCTTCTCGACTGAAACCACTCTCCTTGGTGTGTCAGAATCCATCAGGCAAAAAGTGGACAACGGGGAGACGGTGGCACTCATTTTGCTTGATCTGAGTGCCGCATTCGATACCGTCTCCCATTCCATCTTGTTGTCCACCCTGAGAGAGGTGGGTGTCGATGGTGCTGCCCTAGCCTGGATCTCTAATTTTTTATCTAATCGCACGTTTCAAGTCTTTTCCTCTACTTCTGTCTCTTCTACTTTTCCCTCTAATCACGGTGTCCCACAAGGTTCTATTCTCAGTCCTCTTTTTTTTAATTTATATGTGAGACCTCTTGCTTTTTTGGCGGAACAGGCAGGTCTCTCTATTTATTCCTACGCTGATGACACTCAAGTCATCTACTCTCTCTCTACCAACAAGCACCTCCCTTTCTCCTCTCTTCAAGCTGGACTAAACTGATTTCGGCATGGATGTTGGAGCACAAATTAAAACTAAATGGGGAGAAAACAGAACTGCTTCTGTTTGGTTCTGACATCTCGCTCTGGGGCCCACAACATTGGCCGCCGGAGATGGGCCCTTCTCCCACTCCAACTCCTTTTGCCCGTAACCTTGGGGTCCTCCTGGACAATCAATTGTCTTTCAGGCAACACGTCGTGAAAGTCTCTGCCACCTGTACCACCATCATCAGGTGGCTTAGGAAAATCGCGTGGATGCTGCCTGCTGACACCTTGAAATCTGTGGTCCAGGCTCTTGTCAGCTCACGCCTGGACTATGGTAACATCCTACTTCTGGGTGCCTGTAAGGAGGTCACTAAGAAGTACCAGGTAGTACAAAATATGGCTGTTCGCCTTATTTGTAATCTACCCGCCAGATCCTCAGCCTCTTCCCACATGCGTAATCTACACTGGCTGCGGATCGAGAGCAGGGTCAAATTTAAAGCATTATGTTTTATGCATAAAATCCTGACCGGAAAAGCTCCTCCTTATTTATCTATTCTGGTGCAGCAATATCTTCCACCGCGCACACTTAGGTCTTCCACCCAGAATAAGTTCAGGATACCACGCATCAAGAAAGCAAAAATGGGAGGTCGCTCATTTTCTCTGCTGGCTCCCTCTCTTTGGAACTCTTTACCTCCCCCTTTGCGTTCTGAAATGTGCTTCCTTACTTTCCGCAAGGGAATCAAGACTTGGCTTTTTAATATGTAAGTTCACTGATTTGACTCCCTCCTCATCTGGTACACTGTTTTATATACCCAGCGCCGGGAAACCTACGGGTAGCTGAGCGCTTAAGAAATGTAATAATAAATAAATAAATAAATAAATGAAATCATTGTTAAAACTGTACGTCATGCCATGGTCATACTTTTTATGAATTGTGATTTTTATGTAAACTGTTTTTTATTGTACAGTAAAAACTAATATCAAATTGTAACTGATTTTTAACTGAGAAAGTGTATAAACAATGTATTTTATGAACTTTTATGGTATTTCTACAATTATGAAAAACCGAATAAAGTTGGTTTTGATTGATTGAGTAGATGACTTGAAAGCAGAGGGGACAAAGTCTGGGTCACTCAGCAGTGACCAGGGTGGAACCAGGAAGGAACCAGGCAATGTCGGGCGCAATCAGGTCGATGTCATGAAGCTTGTCTCCGCTGCCACGTGGACTCTGGGGCACCGAGGATGTCCAGGAGTGGATCACGAGCTATCCCACAAAGGCTCTCGCTGTCGGCGGTGTCGGCTTCCTGATCGGAGCAAACAACCCTTGGCAAGCGCAACCCACGCAGCATTCTGAAGATCCCTTCTTACTCGGACCAGGAGGGTCAGAGCGGGTGTTTCTTTTCAGGGGAGTGAGGGCAAGTCTGGAGCAACCAGACTCACAAGTTAGATTTCAAGGTTCGTCAGTTCTGGGGCCGCTAGCCAACGGGCAAGCGACCGGACCAATGCATTGAGCCAAAAGATGCAGAAGGGCCCCACGCAGCACTCGTCGAGTGTAGAGGGGTGAGCTTCGGTGCAAGAGTGGCTCAGGGCTGGGGCTTCTCAAAGCCCAAAACACAGCTCTGAGGGGGCCTCGGGAGCTGCACGGTCAGTGCCTTGTGGTCTTTCCAAGATGGCGGGCCCCATGCTTCAGGTCCCCTCCACGGGTCTCAGCTCTGCAGGGACTGTGGATCGGGCTGTTAGAAGGCAGGCACGTTGGGTCTTGTTGATCTCTGTTGCTCGAGTTCCGGCGGGAACTGCAACAAAGCAAACGTCAAGGTGCTGGATGGTGCCTGTTTGCACAGGGTGGTCACTCTTTGACCACAAGGGAGATTCTTCAGTCTTCTACGTCGAGTAGGATGTCGAAGGGTCCAGAGTTTCATTTCATAAGTTTCAGTCAGGATAATCTGAGTGTGTTGGCACTGCTCCCATTCTTATACCAATCTAGGGGGCTGGATTACCTGCTAGGTCCCTACTATGGGTGGGACCCAGGAAGGGGGTGGTTACACCCCTTTCCCTTTGTCCAGGGTCGTGCTGGGACTGGGGCTGGTGTGCCCCAGAACCGGTTTGACCGGATTATGCAAGGGGAAGCCTTGTGCGCCCTAGGCACTGTCTAGTTTCTTTCAGCCCTCCCTGCCCCAATACACTATCTCCTGTCTGGGGAGGTGTAGCACCTCCCTGCAACAGGAAACCCTTTGTCCAGACCTCCTCTGCCAAGTTTCGGTCAGCAGCAGGTCAGACTCGTGTCGGTGGCAGCAGCATCCATTTTGTGATGCTGAGGCTCTGGTTAGGATTAACCGCGTTTTAGTAAAGTAACATGTATTTTCCCTCTAGAAGGGTAGAATGCTATCCTCGTCGACAGGACTGTCGAGGGGATAGTATTCCAAATCGTATGACACCTTACACAACATGTTTTGATAAAGCCAAACCAAAGTTAGCACATAACCGCGATGGATTATAATGCACTTAAGAGTATATGGTATGGCATTATCCCAGAACAGCTTAGGGAATTGGTCCCAACAGCTGCAGACAGGCTCAGCTCATGCTAGAGCACCATCTCACATAAAACCATGCACTCTGCCTCCAGGATTGATAAGGCCTGCCATAGGAGTGACTCATAGGTTTATATGTGTCCAGATATAGGTTTAGACATAGGCACTATATATAAGCTAGGGGTGATTACACCACCTTGCCCCAGCTGAGTGATCAGCCAGTTGTGTCGATTTAAGTACCAGCCAGGGGTGGCAAAAGATATGCTGCAGCGCCTGGTAGGCCTTGTTGGCACCTATGCCCTGAGCACCTATAGTGCATGGTACAGGGGCTGACAAGGTGTCCAGCTCCAATTGGGTTATGTACCTATAGTACATGTATGTGAATTTAGAGAGAGAAAAGCAGGCTGTGGGTCTGATTAGCAGGCCCACAGCCACATTAAGTCGAAAACCAGTGAAGCAAAAAGCAAAAATTTGGGGTGACCATAGGATAGCAGACCCTACTCTCCTACAGCCGTCTATAGTCCTCTTGCTGAAGGTGCCACACCGATAAGCGCCAGCGGAATGGTGGCCTCCCCCAGCCCAGCCAAATCTCCACGTAGACCGGCGAGTGATCAGAGAGGCCCTGTGGGAGAATCGCTGCCGACTCCACTCATCCAGCCGCTGTTCGAGTTACAAAAATATAAATCAGCCTGGAGAAGGATTTGTAAACAGCAGAAAGGAATGTGTAATCCCGTTGTTCCCCATGAAGATACCTCCGCGCGTCCACCCAGTCCAGACCTACCACCATATCCCGCAGTTTCGTGGAATGACCTACACTTATACCCCAACCCTGGCCTAAACCTATCCTTGGTAATATCCAGGACATCATTCCAGTCGCCCCCAACCGCTGCAAGCACATCTGGGATTTCCGCTCAGATCGTGTACAGCTTCTCGATTAGTGACCACTGCAATGGCGGCGGGACATAAACACAACTCAAGACCAGGGGGTCCCCCCACCATACCCCTAACAAACAGGTACCTTCCCTGTGTGTCCACCCATAGTTTTGTGTGGGTGAAGGGGATTCTACTGTGTATGAGGATAGCCACACCCCTGGACCCCCTCGCAAAGCCTGCATGAAAGACCTGCTGGAATCCGTATCGCTGCAAACACAGGGCTTTAGTACCCAGTAAATGAGTTTGCTGTAGGAGGAGTATGTCTGGCCCAATTCGTTTCACTTGGCGCAGCATCGCTCCCCTCTTAATCTTGTCTAAGACCCCGTGAACATTTCAACTAAGTATGCGAAGGGTACTGTGAGGACCCAGGGCATTGTCAGTGTAATGCGTCATCCAGGAGCTGCTCCGTTCATCTCACGGATACCAGGACATAAGGGCATGTATAGACTGAATGTATAGGACCCCCCATGGCTGTGCGATCCAACCCCAACCAGAACAAATCCACCCAGACAACTGACCCCCCACACCCCCGACAATACCTCAAAACAGTTGAAGTACCTGTCATGGTCAGGTGGGCTCTCGACCCCCAACTTGGGCCCCAAGGTCCCCCTGCCAATGAATCCCCACCCAACAACCCACCCCCACCCAGTACCAGACCAAAGAAGAGGGGGGAACCTCCCATATCACCTTTCCCTCCCGCAAAAAGGAATCAAAACACAACTACAGGCCCTCTAGAAGGAGCCAGCAGACATTAGTAAAAACACCCAATGCACAAGTCATAGGTCTGCTGCTTAGTGTCCAGAGGCCGGGGGTCCACGGGCCACGGCCCCACTGGAGGCAGAACGCCGTTGAGATCAGGATCACCAGTTCCCCTCCCGGCGAGACCCCCTGGAAGACTTTGACTGGGCCTCACTCACAGAAGAGTCAGAGTCCAGCCCCGGCGGCGTGTGAGGTTGCGCCCTCACTGTCTCATCGGTCCACTTAAAAACCTCCTCCGGGGTATCGAAAAAGTGTGTGCGCGCCTGGAACACCACCCTTAGCCGGGCAGGAAACAGAAGGGCATATGGAAGTTTGAGGTCCCGGAGACGGGCCTTGGCCGCCTGGAACGATTGACGTTGCTGCTGCACCAGGCGTATGTAATCTGGAAAAATCATAATGCCACTGTTCTCATACAGCAGAGGTCTTTAGCCCCGGCCTGTTTCAGGATTACGTCGCGATCATGATAGTTCAGTAATTTCACGATTACTGGCCGTGGCCGGGCCCCCACAGGATGTTCCTGGATCAGGGCCCGGTGGACCCGCTCTATCACAAAGCCGCGGGACAGAGTGTTGGGGGAGAGCCAGCTCTCCAGCCATTGAGGCAGGAACTTCTCCATATCACCCTTCTCGCAGCCCTCCGCTCCGGGAAGCCTACAAAGCGTAGGTTATTGCGTTGCGCTCGTCCCTCTGCATCTTCCGCCGCAGCACCAGACCCTTTTGGACGCTTTCCATCTTGGCTATTTGACCCTTCAGGGCTGCGACATCATCTTCCACCCCCAAAATCCTAGTCTCTGCCTCCGTGATGCGAGACACAGCGTTCCGCAAGTCCTGCCGCAGGAGCGTGACGTCCGCACCCACCGCGCCAATTTCAGCATGTAACATGTCCCGGGAATGCATGATCGGCGCCATCAATGCTGCATTATCCGGTCCGGGTTCCTGCTGTCCCCCAGCTGCTCCACTAGGCCCAGTAAATTTATCAATGGGCCCATGGGTCGTGGTACCACCACCACCCCTGCCCTGTGTCACGGCTCCTGGTACCCACCAGACCTGGCCAAGTCCCAATAACCTACTCCACTAAAGCTCACGTTACGGAGAGAGCCCCCAAAGTCAACTCTGGCCGTTATCGGTCGGCAGGCTCCTCCAGTCAGGGTCCGCAGTCCCTCCGCCGCCGGGCCAAAATCCCCACACCTCCACCTGATGCAGTCCCCTTGCCTGACCCTCCGCAAGAGTTCCTTCCACACCAGGGGGGGACCTCCGAATAGCAGACTGCCCCCCTGCAATCTCCTCACCGGTGGGGTGTAAGCTCATCTCTGCGGATCCACAGCAGGTCCGGTTCCGCCAAGGAGGCCTCCCCGTGATCTCCAGATCTCTGTCGCTGCCACAGGCTCCGCGAACGCCCCAGAGGCCCAGCCAGTCCACAGTCGGCGCCACCAGTCCCTGCCAACAGGAAGTGCTCAGCAGGGGGGCCTCCTTCTCCTCAGGGCCCTCGACCATGAAGTCGGCCGCCTCCGGCCAACCACCTAGGCCGCTGGATTAGGCCCGTGCCCCAGCCCACACACCACTCTGCTCTCGTCTCGGGGACCCCAGGGAACCAGCCAGATCAGGCCACTCGCCAACAAGTCCCCAGGAGGGTGTACAGTCCAACCGCAGCAGCCACCCATCGGCGTGGGACGTGTCTCCACTGTGGCCCCCAGTCTCCCGGTACACAGCAGGCCTCATACACGGAGCAGCGGGCCGGCCGGGTGGTCGCTCACACAATAAGGCCCTCACGCAGGCATGTCATCATCTGGAGCGGGGGGAGGGCATTGCAGGGGCCCCCGCAGCGTCCCGGGACACGCACCACTCCTGGCCGTCGGGTCTGCCCCCCCGGACTCGTCGCTCCGCTCCCGCCACCTAGGCCTCCGTCGATCACCGGTCCCGCTTCCGCATCCACGCCAGGGCACTCCGCGCTCTGTCTGAGCTGGCTCTAGCAATTCCTGGGGGCCAATGCGCCCCCCCCGACTGCCGTTTGCTGGGCCCTCTAGCACCGGGACCCTCCCGGCAGAACCGCCGCTGCGAATCCATCCGTCCGGTGCCGTCTCTCAACCGTAGGCCCCTGCTCTGCACGCTGCATCTGGGCCGCACATCACCGGGATCCCCGAGCTCCGGTCCCAGGCCCTCCGGACACCCAAAACACCGCAGGGACAGTGCTGCCAAGTGCACAAGGTATGTGAAAGCAACGGGGAACGCCAAAGTATTGCGGGAGTCAGGAGTCAGGAGGCAGTGGAGAAGTGTGGCTCACTGGTTAGAGTGGCAGACTCTGAAGCAGAGATCAGGCCCAGGACCAGGGTTCAAGTCCCGACGCAGCAGGGTCTTGGGCTCAATGTCCGCGGACTCGATAATTCTCGCCTCAGCGCCTACTCTAATCATGGGTCCCACGCTGCAACTCTGGGCAATAGCTTGCTTAATCTCCACAACGGCCCCAACAACACTGGGATGCCTGGCTTCACCTTGGGGGTGCCCAGGAGGGGCATCTCACAAGGAGAGCCAGGAAGGGTTCCACAGCGTTATACAGCTCTGGGACGCCCCATTGCTGGGGCAGCTGTGCGCTTTACAAGTATACTACATTTACATTTACATTGATATGCGAAGGATAATAGTTGGGCCAGACGGAGCTCGTCTACAGCACGTCTGCCATGCTGGCTCACCAAGCCACATCCCCAACTGGTGTATTTTTTACGCACTTTAGTTTAGCTAGCATTCATGTACCACATGTATACATCCGCGTACCAGCTGCCTCACAAACAGGGGCACTATCTTCGAGAGACACCTACCATCCTCTTGGGAGCACTGAATTTTATTTCCTATCATCACCCAAGTAAAGCACAGTTGAGCTGTTGGCCAGGCTCGCCAGGGTGAAGTCAAGTGAAAAGGAAGGGGGCAGACTGGAGCAGTAGCACGCACCTCGGGCATTTTGGTCAAGGCAGCCTCAGGCCCTGTGAAGCACACATTTAGTCACAGCACGCACGGCCGGCACCCTCGTCGAGCCAGAGGGCACTTATGTGGAAGATGATAGATCATGTGTAGTGGTAGTAGCAAACAGTGTCAAGTGAACGTTTAGATCATCTTACATCAACCGCCTGAGAAAGGTGTGGTGCTGTGCATGTTGTGTGTGCGTGTCACTGACTGGCCGCTATGTGCAAGTTTGTGTGTGACTGCAAGTGTGGGTGTGACTCGTGTGTGCGTGGTGGAGGAGGTCAGAAGGCAAGTCGGGCACACAGATTTTCAAATTGATTACTGGCAGCAACTGTTATTTTATGCCCCTCACTGACTCCGAGCAGGTTTAGGCACACACTTACTTGAAATTCAGTGGCGCCAGTTTCGAGAGCAGCTGCATTTCACTTGATGCCGGCTGCCTGGCTTCCCTCTTTCTGGGGTGGCCGGCCGCCTGCATCAAGCTTGCACGGGCCGGCGGCAGGCTCATCTTCACAGTCAGGGGCCCCAGTGCTCTGGGGCCGCAAAGGAACCCCTCCGGCAACTGCAGTCAGTCCGGATGTTCTAAGTGACTCCGCCGCCGGCCGGGCCATGGTGAGACCGGCTGAGAGTTGGTCACTTGCAATGCAGCGAGCCGCAGGATTCATTATCGTGCCAGCAGCGAGAGCGGAGCTCATGAACGACAGGGGCCCATTTCTAAATTCATCTGCTGCTGGCTCGCGTCACTCGCAGGGCCCCTGTACTCCGAAGTAACTAAATGTGTACCCTAGAAAATCTGCATCATTGGGAAGCAATAATTTTACGTTTTTAGGTCGGCGCGATCTAACAAAAGTCAGAGACTCCGGCAGTGCACATCTGTACTTTGAGCTTTCACTGTACAGAAAGGTATGATTGTATTTTTACCTGCGCTCACGAGGGTTACTGCGGCGCCAGGCCCTTCTCCTCCTCAGAATCAAGTCCTGAATGAAACTCACACTCACGCAATTAGAAGGAGGGCTGTTATGCACATCATTTTAAAGTGAAGTCTCGCAGAAAATTAGGAGGCGCTGCGCTGCCTATGAAATACTGGGGACAGCAAGGTGGGAATCTATCTTATTTATACCATGAATCTGCAACTGTAGCCGGCAAACCTGCGGAAGCAGCGTATGCTCGCCAAGGCCCGCTGCCAGCCACATCAGCAGCTATAGTGTAGCATAGTAATATTTATGCAGGCAGGCATTTAGCTGGCAGCGCTAATGGCTTTGACAGCCCAGGCGCTATGCGTGACAATGCATTTCAGTGCGGTGATGTGGATCACCACACTGAAATGCGTTAGACTCGCGCCTGATGTGTTACACTTGGTAGGACTGTGTCAGAAGTAAGGTGTTTCTTCTAAGCTGCGGTTCCCAACTAAGCTTGTCGGTCAGTTTGACACCCAGATAACTGAAACAGTAAACTCTTTCCAAAGGTTCGTCCGCCACTGTCACAGTACTATTGCTAATGGGACCTTTCCCAAAAATCATGTATTTCGTTTTTTATGCATTTATTACCAGGCCCCTATAAACTCAGAAGTTCAGAAACTTGTTCATTAAATTTGGAAGACAGATACAGGTTTTTGATATGAGTAAGGAATAATCATAACAACATCATTTATATATAATGTAAACAGAGTAGGAGCCAAAATGCAACCTTTGCGTCCCCCAAGACAAATTAGAATTTGCTCTGTTGATTCCCCTTGGTTGCCCCATCATACCTGAGCATATTTATTTTTGTGCAGCCTTGAAATTAAATTATTCAGGTTGACCGGGGTTCCCATTTCAATTAACACCTTCCACAGAAGCCTTCGAGGTTCTAAGTTGAAGGCCACATGCAGATCTATGAAAGCCATATAAAGTTTTGATTACAAATCAGAGCATACTTCCAATACAGTAATGAGAACCTAAAAACTTGGTCTGACATGCTTTTTTTAGTGTGGAATCCTGCTTGGAAGAATGACAGGATTTGATAAGTGTCCATCCATTATAGCAACTCTTCAGGAAGTTGCCTAGCAAATATTTTTTGTAGATTATCAATCAGGCTGATTGGCCTATAGTTGGATGGACTGGAGGTGTCCCCTTTTCTAAAATCCGGAATTATCTTTGTATCCCTCCATGTGCCTGGGATCCTACCCCCAGCCACAATTGCGTTGGATAGGGGATTGACATAAAATTCCCAAATTGAGGGTTCAGATTTGTACCAATCGCCTGGGATGTGGTCGGGCGCAAAGCTTTAGCTGCTTTTAGGCAGCTAATGTGTCAGCCAAACTGAATGCTAGATCAGCATCATTCGGGTATTGTATTTGTATTGTCACTGACATCACAATTCTGATTTTTGAAGTGTAGCAAGGATGGAATGGCTTCTTCTGAATATAATGTTGTAAAATGATGGACCCATTTCTCAAGTTCAATATAGTAAAGATTTGTATTGACAGTGTCTTAGCTCCCATGGGAAATTATATGCCATAACACCTTGTTGCCATACATTCTAACAGCCTGCAGCATGGCATCCCAATTCCTGTATGCCCATTCCTTCTTAGCCTTATCTTGTTCCATTGTAGCTGTAGTGCGCCGCACTAATATTAAAACCATTTCATTCATTAATTGCTGCTATTAACTGTGATTTTGCAGCCCTGCATTCTGCATTGTACCACTAGTGTACCTTTCTACGCAGGGGCCTTCGTTTTTTCAAATCGTTATGGAAAATGTGAGATCATTCTCTAGAATAATGTTTTTGAATATTTAAAATTGGAATAGAAGCTACCAACTTTCATTTGAAAGGAGAGAAGTGCACATGCTATTTATACATTTCTAAGTGTAGTTTATCATTAGGCAATACTCAGGGCCACAATACCCTTCTTGAGATATTGGCTAGTGTTAGTTCAGGCATTACAGTAGGACACCCAACCAGCTCTCTGTTGAGAGCGTCTCCACTTTGAGTTAAAAGTAATGGATTATGATCACTGTCAAGTTGGTGGCATGATTACCATCTCACTCATCAATGGCCAAATCCTATCAGGATCAGATTGGGTCCGTCCATTGCAAGCTCTGATTCTGTGCCCAACCATCATCCATGTTACTTGCATCGCAGCACTAGAAAAAGAGTGCTGAGGTCTGCTAGTCAAGCCTGGTATATTCCATATCTCAGCCTCCTCTTCAAACAATGCATTAAGAGAAGATGAAGGTTCAAAAGAGACAATGAAATCCCCTGCTACCACAATTTATGCTCGCTGTTTACAGAGCTCAATCCTATTGTTCAGCAAGGACAAAATAGGGGAATCTTCCCTAACAAAAACTGACCTGACATACACATTGAACAGTACCATGGTTAGCTCAGAGGGGAACTTAAACTGAACTCCCATTAGATCTAGGGAGTTAATCTTTAGCTGTGAGTGGGCACAGGTACTGGTATGTTTCACCAGAATGTTTCATCCTCCCATTGCTCACCCAGTTTGATTTGGAGGTGCCGCTTCCATTCTAGAAGTGGCGTAACCATTTATAAATATCCTTTCTACAGCTTAAGTTTCTTGGAAAATACAGACATCCTTTCCCCCGACAAACAGCAGCCAGTCATTAACAGCAAGTTTAGATCTAATCCCTGCCAGGTTCCATGAGATTAATGACAATCCTTTTTTCTGCCAATATTTGTTGAAATGCTAGGATACCGTGATCCTATGATGATCAGGGGCAGAGATTTGCTAGCAGAGGTGGCATCAGCCTCACCTGGGCGTATAGCGTGGTCTAGGTAAACAAATTTAACAACAAAAGCAGGGGACATTCCTGGCAAGCCTACCATTTGTGTTTATTTGGCAGGTTTGTTTGTCAAAATATTATGGCAAGAATTGTGGTCTTTTGTAGATTGGGCCTAATCAAAATTCCCTCTGCTCAGGGCCTATCTGTGCAGGACCATGGAATGTAGTCTTTTCTAGTTTCTTAGCAAGCTCTTTTAAAATGATCCCACTTTCGGTAAGCCCCCCCTCCAACTTGTTGGCCCCTGAGTGTTTAGTGTGTAAAAACATGTCCTTATCCTTTGTCATTTACCATGGGGACCAGGTTGTTAACTTCTCTTGAATATGCTCCTTGCGGTTTGCCCCAAGACTCGAGCTTCCCATATTTTCTTCACTGCAAGCCTCATGACTAGCAATATGTCTAAATACAGAGTTAGTCCCTGAAGAAGGTACATTCAGTCAATCAATGTCACTCAAGTCACTAAGGAATAGATTGTTGGGTGACTCACTTCTAGTGACCTGCTGGATGCCAGGAACATCCCTATACCTGATCTGGATTGGGTTGAAATTTTACAAATCCTCTTGGCGTCCTTAGATAGTAACCCTTCGATGAACCCATAGTCCTTCAGAACTACCCTTACAACATCATTAATCTTTTCATGTGTCTCAGTGTGCTCTCCTCTTAGGATGTCACTCCTGATAATAGAGAGGCATCCCTTCACATATCTAAGCCAATGAGTAACTTTATTGGACGGGAAATCCTCGCTCTCCTGGCTCCTTGGAGGTTATCTTGGGTACATGGTCTAGAAAGAACTGGGCCTGTGCTGATGAAAAACAGGGCGATGCGGTTTTGCGATCCCAGGGCCCGCTCTGTAACATTGTTGTGTAAAAGGGCCCGGGGGGGGGGCATGATTGAATCTATCATGGTAACCAAAAGTACCTATTCCCTCCTCTTGTTTGGCTCTCTTTCATCCTTGTACTGGTCTAGGGCCCCGGACTACTCAATTTTCTTCTTCTTGCTCAATCCTCTCCCTACCATATCCAGCCCCGTGAGGATCCTAGTTTGTGAGAGAGAGTTAACAGCTGGGCCAGATGCCTGTTTTATCTTGCGGCCGTGGAGAGCAAAGGCATGCTGGGCTATGGGATCTGGCTGAGCCTAGTCTGTGCCTAGAAAGAGAGTTGAGCGGGGAGGGGAGGGGGTTTTGGACCATAGCTGGTTGGGTGGCCCAGACCTAAGCATGAGCGAATTTTGCGGATCTCGCGTTCGCGAATTTTGCGGATTTGCGGATTCGCAATCCGCAAAATCCGCGAATTCCCGCGAATTTGCGGATTTTTTTTTTTGTGTTCGCCCGTGTTTCTGCCAGTTCGCGAGGGTTTTTACAATTTCGCAATTTGCGAACTTACCTGTCGGGTCGCAAGTTTTGCGAACTTGTTGTTTCTACGTGTCCAGCCTGTTTGGGACACTCTTCTTCATCACTGCCACTCTCTGTCACCACTGCCACTCTCTGACTACTCATGCCACCCTCTGGCCCACCCATGCCACCCTCTGTTTCATCACCACACCCTCTGGTTGTCCAGTGTACATTATTTTCGGCAAAGCAAAGCACACCTTCCCTGCCTCAAGTGACCTGAATTAATTTGGGGCTGATTAATGTGTCACAGAATATTTTTTTAGCTGGCACCTGCTTCCTTAGTGCGCCCTGATTAGTGATCTTTTGCACTTGCTAAGTGCTTTCATTGTTGCAAAATTAGTTACAACACCTGCCCTGCCCCAACTGACAATAATGAATTAGGGGCTGATTAATGGATTTTAACTTCCAGCCTGGCTCCTGCTTGTCTCCCTTAGCTGTAATTCAGGACCTTTGTGGCATATGTGTAACTATTCTGAGGTTCAGAGCAGGGTCACATAATAGTTTCAACTGGCAACTGAACTCTGGAGGGGCCCCTCAGGAAGCACTACAGGAAATGGCTACTAATGATGTGCCTGAACTTTTGAACCTGGTAAGTAGTTACTTTCAGTTTTGCTAAGATCGTATTTCTGCAATTTTGCACTTATTCGCGGGGCGCGAACTCACGCGAACATTGCGAGCAGTGCGAGCAAAATCCGCTGCTCGCGGATTTGCGGATTTTGCGGGAAATTCGCAAATCTCGCGGATTGCGGATTTCCCGAAAATCCGCAAAATCCGCGAGCGGAACGGATTTTCCGCCCATGCCTACCCAGACCTCCCTGAGACTAGGCAAATGTAGCAATTGTTTGGACCCTCTCTTCTGAATTGGCTATTCTGTCTTCTACAGATTTTATTATCTGTTTCAGAGCCAAAACTTTGCCCCTAAGCCCTCCGACCATCTCCATCAGCGTTGTTAAATCTGTGAAACCCCGACCAATTCAGCATCAATTACTTCCCTCCACTCGTATTTGTAATATTTATGCTGCTACCTGAGGGTTCAGGACATTATACCTATTTTTGCAAATTATGTCTGGGTTTACAACAGTCACTGCATTCTCCTCAGGTGGTGGGCCAGAAACACTAGACCAATGTTGAGAGCCCAATATAGGATCACTGTGCAGCGAGGAAACAGCCTTTTTCCTCTAAAAACATCTCTGGAACACTTTTTGGGGGATTTGTTTTCTTGATATGACTGGTGATTAAATGAGGCATCCGGAGTCTGCTCAGAGTTCTGCTCGACTGGAGAGACCAGTATCCCATTCACTTCCAAGATGTTGTCTATCCGGTCCATAACTTAGTTTGCACCTGTTGACCGGAGGCCCTTTTTTGCAGTTGGAGGGCCTGATGCTACCTCCAGGGCCTCGTCTTTCCCCATAGTTGCTACACAGGGATGCTGGAGGGACTCAACACTCTTTGCTGGGGTACATCAGACTCAGATGCGAAAGTCAATAAATGAAAAGAAGTTCCTTCCTCCAAATTTTTGATCACAGCAACCCAAGTAACTCAAGCACTGCAGTTCGAAGATAGTCACTTACCTCCCCTGGTCTCAGAGACCCTCTGCCATCTAAACCCATACACCACCAGCATCCTAAGTTCAGGTGTCCAGTAACTATGGGTTCCTGTGTCCAGATGTCCCTCCAGGTGCCTGCTTAAACAGTCTAGAAATCTCAGGAGAAAACTATATAGTTCGAACAACTAAGCAGGCCCAGCTTGAGACCAGACCTCCAGGACTCCCCTGGGCCTTCTAGTAAGCCTAATTTCTCCTTGCTTCTCCTTAGTTCCGCTCCCTCTCTGGTGGATCATAAAGAAGCAGGGTCGCTCAGCAGGGTTACTCTTTCGCCAAGCGTTGCATAAGACACCAGCAGTCCTGTAGTACACCTGAGGCCCACAGTGGGTTAGACACAATGACGGCCAACACGCTCAGGTAAACCTTGAATATGGCACAACATGGCAAGGTTAGTAGATTGGTAGAACTGGACCACGTCAGTAACTCCTGTGCACAAGGGAGCGGCTGGAAAGCTACAGGTAACATGCCAAAGAACAAAAAAGCTCCCCCTGTGAGAAGTTGGCCTGGCATGTGATGTCCACTATTCTAGTGGGCACCTTGCACCAGTCCAAATGACCCTTATTGATGGGAGGTTTAAGACAACCTTTATAGAAAGCTATCCTAGTGGTAGCTGTGGAGAGCAGCCTTCAGGCTAAGTCTTGAAGGAGTGTAAAGCAGCTTGTTTTACCAGTCTATAATCCCTTGAATAATCCAATGAAAGGAGATCCACACCTGGTATATATCAAATATATATGTATTTATTCTAAACACCACCCTTCTAGTCTCTTTATGAGGCTAGAAGTAAAAGTAAACTACAAGAACTTAAATAGCACACAGTAAATAAGCACAGTATGCGTTTTGCCCTAGGGGCCTCACAAACCATATACTAAGAAAGTGGTTTAAGCACCGCTCTAAGCATAGAGACAAGGCCTAGGGCCTGTAGAACCGCTAGGGCAACCAGGAACCACGCAAGGTAGGGACACAGGAGACCCACGGGGGACTCGTGCAGTGACTAAACACAGCCGCGAATCACCATTGACTTCCATGGAGGAAATTAAAGTTACAAGTTTAGAGTTTAAGGACACTTAGGAGTGGACTACCGTAAAACCCCTTTAGCACTAGGCACTTCGAGAGTCAAGACCCACTGGAGCACCGAAGTACTCGTGTTACCTCACCCAGGGAAGCCGGGTGCATAGGTGTCTTTTCATGTCGGGTTTCGTCGTTGTTTCCAATGGAGAGCTGCAAAGAAGTGCTGCAGGTGACCAGGGAAAAAGTGTCCGGATGGATCCATGGGTGGATCTGAGATATGAAGAACCTGAAAGCAGAGGGGACAGAGTCTGGGTCACTAGCCAGTGACCAGGATGGCGAGGAGAAGATGCTAGCTGATATCGGGTGCTTTCAAGTGATGCAGGTGAACCTTGACTCTTCAGCCACGAGGACCAGGAGGTGTCGACGACAACCAGGAGCTGGATTCAAGCTGTCCCATAAAGGATGTCAAGTGCTGCAGCGTCGGTATCCGGATTTGACCCAACAAGTCTTGGCAACAGCAACCCACATAAGATGACAAGATTGGCTTCGGAGCAGACCAGCAAGGTCTGAGGGACTCACCCTTTGAAGAGGAGTCAGGGCACGTCTGGAGCAACCAGGGAAGCCCAAGAAACAAAGGGTTGTCCTTTGTGGGGATCCACCAGTCGACAGACTAGGGATCATGAAGGAGCCTCGAGCTGAAATGCTGAAAGTGGGCCAACGGAACACTCGTGGAGTCTAGGCCCACAATCCTTGATGCAAAAGGTGCTCTGGGCTTGGACTACAAGTAGCCCAATGCACAACTTCGGAAAGGCTCAGGAAATTGATGCACTAGCAAATGTGCAGGATGTCCAGGAGTTCTGGTTCCACGTCTCACGTGATAGCTACAGGTCTCAGCTTTGCTGGGGAATCGTGTCAGCCTCGGAGATGTCTGGAAGTCCATGTCCTGTGTTGCAGATTCTTCTGGATGCGGCCGGAGGCTCGAAAATGAAGATCGTCAAGATGCTTCTTTGGTGCATGTTTGAACAGGGGAGTCACTCCTTGAACCCAAGGGATATTTCTTCTGTCTTCCAGTCAATATGGCATGCTGAAGGTCCAAGATTTCTGTATCAGAATTTCGTCCAGGGTAATCTAAAGTCCTAGGAACTGGGTTCCTATACTTATACTAAGTTTAGGGATTGGACTACCTCTAGGGTCCCACCTATGGGAGGACCTGGGGAGGGGGTGGTTACACCCCTTCCCCTTTGTCCAGTTTCACGCCAGAGCTGGGGCTGAGTGCCCCAGCAACCGTTTTGAACTGGGAAATGCACAGGGACACCTTGTGTGCCCCAGGCACTGTCTGAAAAGCATTCACTGAATGCAACCCACCCTGCCCCAAAACACTAAAGCCTGTCTGGGGAGGTGCTGGTACCTCCCTGGACAGGAAACGTATTGTCCAGGCCTCCCCTGCCAGAGTTTTGTCCAGCAGCAGGAGGTCAGACTCGTGTCTGTGGCAGCAGCATCCATTTTGTGATGCTGGGGCTCTTTTAAACTATTACCAGGAAAGTAAGTGTGTACATGTCTTCTCCCTCTAGAAGGGTGAAATGCTACCCCCGCCGCCAGAACTGGCGGGGGGAGGGTAGTATTCCAAAGTATTTGACACCAAACAAGACATATTTAGATAAAGCCATTAAAAAGTTAGCATTAACCGCGAGGATTATAATGCACTTAAGAGTATAAGGTATGGATATATCACAGAACAGCTATAAGGAAGGGATTCCGAAAGCTGCAGAGGGGCTCAGCTCATGCTAGGGCACCCTCTCACACAAAACCAAGCACCCTGCCTTCAGGATTGTCAAGGGTGCCAAAGGAGTGACTTATAGGTTTATAAGTGTCTGTTTTAAAAGGTAGATATAGGTATACTATATCTCAGTAAGGGGTGCTTACACCACTTTACCCAGGCTGCAAGTGCAGACCTGTGGTGCCATTTTGGAAGGCTTCCCAGGGAAGGCATAATACCTGCTTCAGCCCCTTGAACTCTGGGGTACCTATGCCGTTGGTACCTAAGGTGCCATATGCTAGGGACTCACAAGGGTAACCCAGTAACCCATCTGGAGTGTACCTAATGTACAGGGAATCTCTTTTAGAGAGAAAGCAGATAGACTGGGGCCCTGAATAGCAGGATCCCAGTCCACCTAAGTCAAAAACCAGCAAACCACCAGGAAAAAATGGGGCTAACCATATAGTCAGATTCCTCCTTCATACACCCCCCCCCCCCAACAAAAAAACAGGCCAGGAGTGGGGAGACAGAGGGAAAATAGGGTAACTATTATTTGGCAGCCCCCTGTTTTGCTCTCTTAGTATTTCCCCACCAGAACGGGGCACAGCAGAGCAGAGATCAGAGAACAAAGTAATGGCATAGCAATAGCAGAGAGGATAAAAAAGAGCACGGCCTTCTTCCCCCAGGTGGCATGAATCTGCAATCAAATCTCAGAACTCTAGCTCCCCCTCTCTGTGCATCTCCCAGAGGAACTAATCAGCCAGTGCAGCAGCCATTGCAGCAGCTCCGTCGGTGGCAGCCCTCAGGGAGAGACTACTCTAGCATGTGAAATAACAGTGTGTGGGCGGGCACAAGCAAAGCAACAGGGAGCATAGACAGGGAAGCTGTATCTTGAGTCTTTAGGGTCACTTTTCCACTGCTAGCACCTATTTTTGTAAACACCAGATGAAATGAAATGAAAAATTGCATTTGTATAGCGCATAACCGCCCTGGGGCCTCGCAGCGCTTTGAGGCAGTTTTCGGTAATGATAAGGTAGGTGTTCAATCAGAAAAACCATCACAAAACTGTTGCTGACATATGTACAAGGATTTTCGGAAATGGAGATACTTTTTAAAAAAAGGATCTAAGTCTCATTAGCGTCAGAGATTTACCGCAAAGAAAAAGCAGGTCTTAAAAATAACGCATGCACACTGGTATAAAAACAGAACATACCCAAAGCACTTTGGCAAGCCCAACTACACTAAGGAATTACCACTATTGCAGCTTAGAGCACCAAGGAGACCACTACCACTGCCAGAGAGGCAGCGCAGGCATAGGGAGTGGACATACTGTCAGAGGATAACACTCATTGACCTCAGGGAGGAGGAGGTGATTCCCCATTACATGGTCAGTAGAGAGTCCATTGTCGGCCTCCAGCACCAGATTGTGCCAAGGCTTCAGTCAACATCGCAGCGCTGCACCAACATCCCAACTAACAGGCCCTGCTACTGACTGTCCTGCACATGCTGGAGTCTGGAACTTTCCAACCCACCACAGCCAGAGTGGCAGGAGAATTCCCAGGCATCCTTCTCTAGGTTCCTCCCCACAATCCTGTATGCCCCATGCCCCATTACCTCTACTTCCCCAACACAGCCCAGTAACAACAGGACAACAAGCAAGGCTTTTATGCCACTGCAGGATTCCCACATGTGTTGGGCGCAATGGACTGCACATATGTGTAACATATTCCTCCAGTGGCAACATAACACATCTTCGGCAACAGGAGGCACATCTATTCCATGAACATGCTGGCAATCATGGGCCATCTGGGCATCCTGGTGAAGTAACCTGGCAATGCTCATGACTAATTTATCTTCCGGCATTCCGCCATCAATGAGCGCTTCCAGAATGGGACCTATGGGGATGGCCTACTGGTTGGTTAACTCAAGCCCATGGCAGACCACATGGCAGTCAATTATGTAGGAATATGTGACAGATCACTCTTGGGTTGAATGCGACCGTGCATATGGAGTTGTGTGGTTCTAGATACTTGCATCATACTACATAGCCCATTGCACAGCACAATCCTACAAGTCACATATTTTGGGACCGCCTACACCACTGTGGGCCACATGTATAAGTGATCTGTGCTGATGGGCTATCACTATTCATGATGCTCTGGTGGAGCAGCTCCCCAAATACCGTCAATATGGCCATGCAAAGTCTGTATGCATGACATTGCATGGCCTCATTGTTATGCAGTAAAGCAAACAGGAACAAATTGCAGCATTTGTGCACCCTAAGTTAAGGATGTCTGCCATGGGCCTTGTGGTGGCCTTTCCTGTCCAACACCAATGAAGATCTCACACATTTCCACGCAACCTCTGTTCAGGGACCCTGGGTCAATGTGCAAAGGAGTGCCTCCCAAGGGGAGGTGAAATGACGATACATAATCACGTCTCTTTGTCATGTCCAATTCCTATGTGTTCTGCATTCTGCATGACATATGGAAGGAGGGAATTGCATTGATTGTGTGTTTTTAGTGCCGGAATGTGTCCCTTAAAGCATGACGTCATGTGAGGACACTAAGCTGACAAATGTGCACCATGTTGCAAAGGGGTGGTGTTGGCACTAGTCACTATCATGTGCACACCGATTTGTTGGGGGCAAACCACCACAACATTCATCCAAGGTGCCAGACTGTGTAGCAAGATGCAGCCCCATGCACAAACTACATCTCCCATGACAGTCAACAATACAGTTCTCATAGAAATAATGTGCCTGTCTGTGAGCAATGCTGACCAGAATCTGATAGCCCAGCCACAGAACCTTGGACACTGAATCCTGTGGAAGATATAGCCAACACTGTCCACAAGCAGTGGGGCACTGTAGTGTAGTTAGTCTATCAGTTGCACTGTACAGCAAAAGATTGAAGCATATCTATAACCCCTTGATTACTGTCACCATAGTGGACACTGTGCACTGCCATGTGTAAACTAGCATGTCCCACATTGATATCCACTCACTACACTTCCCATGGCGGAACACATTGAACAAAATGTACTCTAATTCTCAATGCAAAATATGTGGGGCTGAAGTATGCCAGATCACCTGCTCCTGTTACATGTTGTCAAATCAGAAAGGTATCCATTCAGGAGTGGCAATAGTAGCCAATAATAGACACAACAGATTAATGCAAGACACATGTCAACTCAATGGCAAACTGACTCTCCTTACTGGTGACAACTCATCACCTGTATGGCATTGGCACTCACCAGTATGACTATAGTAATTGAATCACAGGCAGCACACCTGTGTGTGCAGCACAATGTCAGTCATTTCAAATTCCTACTTGTGTGTATGCCAGACAATGTCATAGCACGTCTTTTCCAGTAATCCAGGTGTATGAGTCAATCAGGACATATAACAGATTGAAAATTAATGCTGGGCCAACCCTTGTCATGACTCTTAACGTGAAACATCCATTACAATACAGTCATTACAACGACCTACCTTTATAACACAACTGTTACAACTCAACTGCTTTACATCGCATGCCATTACAATGCATGCCATTACAATGCATGCCATTACAACGCATGTCACTACAACGCATGCCATTACAACACGTACCATCCGAATGCTAAGGAAGTTTTTCGATCTCCTTCCTTTGTCCACGAGAAAGACGGTGGCGGTGGCACTTATTACATCAAGACTGAACTACTGCAACAGTCTATATGCTGGAGCTAATAAGACCGTGCTCCACAAGTTGCAGATGGTCCAGCATGCCGCCGCCCGTCTTGTCCTGGGCTGGCCCAGGAAATCATCGGCTTCTGCAGCACTCTGTGCCCTTCACTGGCTCCCCATCCATAAGCGCTTGTTGTTTAAAATCTTGATTATCACCTTTAGAGCCTATCATGCAAAAGGACCTAGATATCTGTCCAACAACTTTAAACGACATCTGCCATCCCGAAACCTGAGATCTTCCCACCTCAACTTAGTAGTGGTCCCAAAATTCAGACTAGCGACCAAAGGTGGAAAATCCATTGCAGTCTTAGGCTCTAGAGCCTGGAATAAACTTCCTCCCGCACTTCGTCAAATTTCAACAGAATCTCTGTTTAGGAAAGCCCTAAAGACCTGGGTTTTTACGCTCTCCGACGCGGCCTGTAAGGATTTGGTGTAATGTTTGATCTCTTAGAGTTGTTCCAGCCTACTCACCCTTTTCTATTCTGGGGTGACCAACAGCGCCAAGATGCTCCCTGGAGTGATAGTATGCGCTATATAAAAGCCTTTTTACATTTACATTTACATTTACATTTACATTACATTACAACGGATTATAAGGTAAGTAATGGAGATATTTTTTTGCATTTGGGTGGGTATGGGTTTTGGGGTACATGGGAATAGTAATTTTTACACCTGCACTATCCAACACTTTCCCTACTGTTGCACTCACTGGAGTGGGAATAGTCATTTTTACCCCTACACTATCCAACACTTAGGGCCCCATGCATCAACAAAAAAACGGTTGCAAACGGGCAGATTCTCAGAATCTGCCACTTTGCGACTGGTATTTTTGCTTTTGGGATGCATCCTCCGAAGTGCAAAAATAGAAATTTAAGTAATCACAAAATTTGGATTACTTAAACTGCGATTGCATTTAAGGAATCACAAACTCGCAATTTGTGAGTCACAATTAGGGAATGTTTTGGAATCGCAAATACTTATGCGATTCCTACATGCATAGACACTTGCGAATCTTTAAATGCGATTCTTTAAAAATTGCAATTAAAGAATCACAGTTGCATGTGCACCTTAATAATTTTTACCCCTACACGGTCCAACACTTACCCTACTGTTACCCTAAAAGTATTATTCATTGTAATGGTATGCGTTGTAATGGAATGCTCTGTAATGGTAGTTTTAAAAATTGCGGTGTAATGGCATGCATTGTAAAGTCATGTAATGTAATAGTAGTTGCGATACAAAGACTGTGTTGTAAAAGCATGTGTTGTAATTGCATGCATTGTAACGCCATATATTCCTCCTAACTAATGCCACACCTTCTTTCTTTGCAGCGCACCAAGGATATGCTCTGCTGCCGTGGGTCATGACTCCTCTGAAGAACCTACAAATAGAGCCCAGTGGATCTACTACCATGCCCCATGCAGCACCAGGTCCATCCTTGAGCGGACATTTCACCTATGGTGAGGTAAATTATATTGATGTGCTGCATATTGGACAATATATGTGTCAGGAAAAATGTGCAATGTGCTGATGAAAATGGGGAGCAGGAAATGGCAGGCAATGAGGAGGAGGAAGACGAGGAGCCTCATCGACCTGGACCACCAGTTGACGCAATACGGCGGAGGGACAACATGATAAATATTTTCTTCTCAGAACTATGATAAAAAACCAACTTTTGTTAATCTATTTGTAAATAAATGTCTGAGCACTGCCACTGTGCATGCATTTTGATTCCATAGTCACAGTAAATACCTAAATATTTATATTTGTCCTGCTACTAATTGTCTCACAGATAATGTATGCAGCTATGTGTAACAAACAGCATTGAACATCATCTGGTACAAATGAAATAGTCTGCATCCAACTACCTGAAGCATATAGTTCTCCATTGCCAGTCATTATTAACATGGTTTGGTAACGTAGATAGTGTGCAATGACTGTGTGTGTGTGTCTCCACAGTCTAGTATGCTACAGCAAAACCAGTATACACTTGTCAAATCTATTAGGTGATCTCATATCACACATACAAATCCTACATACTATACTTTGCCAGTGCAAGAATGTTGTATGTGAACACCCACTACTATACACAAGCAACACCGCCTTGATGCAGAGTGTAGTTATGGTGTTTCCTATGCGGTATGGCCCTTAGTTATAAATGGCAAAGACTCAAAATACTCTAATGGCCCTATCCATATGTCTCCTCCCAGATGGGTGTTGCCAATTGCTGCACACTTCAAAAGATCCCCACAGGCAGATGCCTTCAGTGTGGGACACTATGCTGTTTGGCAGTAGGCTAAGCTGCCCTACATGTGGGTGCAGTGCCCCTGGGGAAGCTAATACAATGTTAATGGTTGCTAAGACATATTTTGCACACAGGACACAATTGACTATGGTAATGCTCTTTATTTGGGAGCAGGTACTGCTCAACTTGCTAAACATTAGTCAATTCAGAACGCGGCAGCTAGAGTCTTGCTCAAATTGGCCAAACATCACCCTACATCGACCAGTATAAAACAACTTCACTGGCTCCCAGTGCGACGACGTATTGATTTTAAGATGTTATGTCTGGTGCATAAAGCCTTGTTTGGTGGTGGGGCCAAGGTTGTGCAATGTCTGTTTTCCCGATAAGTACCATCACAGTCTATAAGGTCTGCCTCCCTTGGCTTGGTACAACTTTCAAAGATAAAGAGAGTAAGGTGTGGAGGAAAACGCTTTTCTTCCTTGGCATCCAAACTCTGGAACTCACTGCCCACACACCTGAGACTTCTATGAAACAGATCTGTCTCCAGTAAGGAAATCAAAACTTGGCTCTTTTCCCAAACCTGAACAAGTAGGCCATTATGTTTAATTACATCACCCAGCGCCAAGACGCCTCAGCAGTAGTGCGCTCTATAAATACCTTCAGTCAGTCAGTCAGTCAGGACACCTCTGGTAAGGTGTGTCCTTGTGCTACCACAATGGGGCATATGCATAAGGAAATAAGACAGTGGCAAATTATGCAGCGCTGCGTTATGTCCAGAACTAAGGGATATACAGTGTTTCCAAGAATACAGTACACCTCGCTGTTTTACCGACCGCAGGTGCAAAAAATCAATGCCGAGTGCCAAAGCAGACACCCTTGTTCCATAGTGCATGGGTGACTGCATTGCAGGGATGATTGTTTATGTGCAGGAAGGTGTTCCTTCATGCATAAAAACAGTCATTGTGTCTTGCTCTTCCAGTGTGTGCTGCAGATTGCAGCATACAAAGAAATAGCAAAAACAAGGAGATATTAACTATGTCTCCTCGTTGCGCCAATCTAATGCCTGCTTTTGCATTGCAATAGTTATTTTGCGTTGCCTCAGATTTACACATCATTGTAAATCTGGGGTTGCGTACAAGATTATTGAAACCCATACAGCAACACCCATTGCTTGGTCCTTTCAAGCAGATACCTGGGAACCATGTTGACTAAGTGATGTTAAGCAATGCAAACTGGCTTAACGCCACTTTGTAAACATGCTGCAGGGCATTGCCCCACGGAACATCGGTAAAAGTGAGGATCCGGTGCAATCTCCTTGTACATATGCCCCAGTGTTTGGGCACTATGCTTAGTATGATCCCTGAACAGCATGAACTCACACATATGTTCACTGTCCATCCAGATAGTAAACACATGTAAAGCCTGTAAACAGGTCCACTCCACTATACAGATTTAACACTGCAATATCTGCACATTATTACATTCATTGCACATTCCTATACATCAAAAACCAAACTTTTGACCAATTACGTCATAAAAATATGACGCATGACCATCAAGCGTGATTTTTTTTCCACCCACAGCGTCATCCAAAAATCACACTTCACAGTCCATGCATACTAGAAACCACATTGTGCCTTGTTAGGCCTTGTGTGAAATTGAAGTATTTACTGTTAGTGTCAAAAAGAATGACACTTAGGCTGAAAACACGACGCATCCGCCCAGAAGTGAAGTAATGGATTAAGTGATGTAATTGGTCCTGCATGCTGCAAACCAAGAACTGGTGAGTTACTTTCATTTTTGCTTTAAGTCACAGTTTTTCTGTATGTGCTGCTGAATGGTTGTGTGTGGATTGTGCATGAGAATTTTTGGTGTATATTGAGCTGTTGTGTTGGTTCATATCCGCTGTCCCTGATGTGTTTGTAAAGGCCTTGTTTTGCATATTTGTCGTGTTTTGTTGGGTGTCTTGTCGGGTGCGTGTCTACTAGGGAATTTTATATTAGGCGTAGTTTTGTGTGTTTAGAGTGGTTCAGTTTTGGCTGAAATTTGTTAATCTAAGATCATGCCTGGGATGGGTAGGGTGCGTAGCATGTCAGATGTTGCATTTAGGGGATTCCTGTGGCTCAACAACCTTTATCTAGCACTGAGGGTGGCCAGTGTGGGTCGTGTTTTCCACAGCTACTCATTGGCTGTGAGGAAGCAATGTTGGGAGAGGGTGCAGCAACAAATGCTGCGCATATTTAACGTTGACAGGAACGTGGCCCAACTCAAACATTGCTGATTGGATGTGGTTGGTAGGGAGTCAGATCTGCTGGACTATATAGGCTTTGAAGTTGTCGGACAAGTTTGTAAGTGTACAATACTGTCACTTTTCTTATGTGACACATCGACATACCAATAATGGTTAACATGGAGGGCATATTTACTATGAAATGGTGCAGTGTGCACTGCCGTAATATTGCTGCACTGTGTTGCGTCATCAAAAAACATGAAGGGATGTGCCGTAGTCACAATAATACAATGCACCACTGTGTGTACCCTTGCAGTGGCACAAACTGTAGCCATTTAACTCAAGCGCAGACACTGTTGCATCAGTTTGCAATTGTGCCTGCATAGCAGGGATGATTACTTTGTGTGCACGAAGGTGTCCCTTCCTGCACATAAACAATCAATAATGCTGATTTACCATTCCTATGTGTGCTGCTGTCTGTAGTACACATAGAAGTAGCAAATTGACAACATAGAATGATTGATGTTCTTGTGCAGGAAGGGAGACTTTCCTGCCCAATAACATTTACTGCTTGCATGTAGCTCCTGTCATGTGTGCCTCAGAATGCAGCACACAGGAAGTGAAAACAACAAGGGTAAATTAAGGTGTATATATATACATATATATATATATATATATATATATATATATATATATATATATATATATATATTCAATTAAAAAACCATAGGTTATAGACCATATATAGTTAGGAATTAGCATTTAGAAAACCATATTTTACTCACACAAAACCATTGAAATTTCATATATAGTTAGTTGCCCTAACTATATATCGCGCACCCGCAATCCACTGCTGATGATGTCACATATTACATCATTCATGACATGGTCAGTGACATCACTGATGACATCACTGATGACATCTCAAATGACATCACTGATGACATCACTGATGACATCTCATTTGACATTACTGATCACATCACTGATGACATCATTCATGTGATTATACGATGAACCTCTTCAGACTCTAATATAACCTTAGATACACTCAGTGTAAACAGACACTCACAGACTGTCACTCATCCATGGAGTTATTCACACACCTAGTCAGTCATGCAAAGAATCAATCACACCTCCATTTCCTCAACTATACAGTTATACACACCTTACTTAATCAAACATATACTAACACATATTTACTCTCTTATATAATCCCTAATAAAAGTTCACAATGATCCATACAGCCACTCACACATTCACTGGCTCTAATGCACAGTTATTTATATATGTCAACTCTCACATGTACTGAGTTTTACATATGTACTTACTTTGACATGTAGCACTGGGATATCCATTCACTCACCAATACACTCATGCACACAGTCAACCGCCCATACAGCTGATTCCACATGCACTTTTGAACCCACACATCTAGTGAATCAACTGCTCACACATCTATGCACAGAGTCATACACCTCCCAGCCACCCACACACACACTCAGTCTCCCATACAAATACTTGGGCAACCAATCAATAACCCATATAGTTACTCATATAGCTACTGATCAACACATGCAGCAGTTCACAGAACAGGAGACATAATGATGAACAAATTAAGACAGTTTAGTCACTAACCCATGCACTCAGTGAGACACATTTAATCACTCACTCATACAGTCAGTCATGCACCTACTAAATCCTTCATCCAGACACTTATACATCCACTCATTCTTCAATATGTAAGACATATTTTAACTTTACAGAAACATACAGTCACTGGGTGTTGTCATCAGTGATGTCATCAGTGATGTCATTTGAGATGTCATCAGTGATGTCATCAGTGATGTCACTGACCATGTCATGAATGATGTAATATGTGACATCATCAGCAGTGGATTGCGGGTGCGCGATATATAGTTAGGGCAACTAACTATATATGAAATTTCAATGGTTTTGTGTGAGTAAAATATGGTTTTCTAAATGCTAATTCCTAACTATATATGGTCTATAACCTATGGTTTTTTCATTGAATTTCAATGGTTTTTAAAAAGCTAATATCTGTAGCTGTAAAATGTCTTTTTCTTTATATCCCAAATTATATTTTATATGTTTATGATTATTTAAAAAAAATATATTTTTGGGGTTCGCTCCTTGTTCGCGAACCGGGAAGCTTTCCGTTAGCTCAATTTGATGCCGCGACCCGGTCCGCTAACCGGTAAACGTTCCGTTCACGCAACTACCGCATCAGAAATCAACATCGTGACGCGTCGCGGAAACGCGACATATCACGTTGTCGCGTAATGCGTCTTATGATGCGCCGCGTTAGCGCTCCCGGAAGTGCTCCGGAATGCGAACCGGAAGCGATCCGAGGCGCGGCGCGCTCCGCGTAACGTGAGCGGAACAGGTCATGTGACTTGTTTATTAAAGTTTTCATTGGTTCATTTCACTTTTGGTTTCCTAATGATGTAAGACTAGGTCATGTGACCTAAAAATAACACTTTTCATTGGTTTAGAACTATTTTTTTCCCCAAATGATGAAAGCCCCCACCTTTTTTCTCACTCTGACTTTCAACTTTGAGAAAGGAAGACCTGATCATTTTCTCTGATGGCTTCAATAGTAGCTTCAGCTTCTGCACCCCCACCACCACCACCACCATCTCCTAATAGGAAGAGAGGACCACCTGCACAGTTTATTGGAAACATAGAGGAGGAAGAGGAACAAGAAGACGGAGAGGAAGAAGAGGGACCACGATTTGTCCAAGAGTTACCCCGGGTATCTCATCGGAAAGAAAGCTTTATCTGGCAATTTTTTTCCATTCCTCCAGGAGAAAAAAAAGTCAATGCACGCCATGCTACGTGCCTTATCTGCCAAGAGAAGTTATCCAGGGGAACTAATAAAAAATACAGCTTTGGAAATCACACGATGCACCGGCATATGCAGAGGTGGCATCCAATCAACTATAGTCGTGCAGAAATGCGTGAACTACAACAGAACCCCCCAACTTCGGTGGCCCGACCATCTTCTGATATCTCTCTCTCAGTGGCAGAGGCAAACGAAACTGTTCCAAATATACAAACAAAAATTGTACATCTGAAGCTGACATGCTTATATTGTGGAACATTAATTTCATGCGCCAACATGAGTGTGAAGTTAATTAATCTGGCTTTCGAGAAACACCAATGTTCCAAACGCAAGAAGTTTTAATTTTTTTTTTGCTCCTGTTGAGCCATTTTCAATGCCTCTTTCTGTTCTTTCCCTTTGAAAAAAAAAAAAAAGTGTTCAAAAAATACAAAAAAAACAAATAATGTTCAAAAAAGAAAAAAAAAATATAAAACAAAAAAAAAAAGTTCTTTTCAGAACTACCTCCCCTTTTTACAAAAATTGCTAGAAAGTGTAACACTCTGGCAAGCTGTTTTTTTTTTAGTTTGCTTTCCGGTTCGCTCGCCGGTACGCGAACCGGGAGCTAACCCCAATTTTTAAAAAAAAAAAATAAAGGAGTAAGTACAAGAGAAGAAAACAGAGAGTGATGTAAAAAGAAAGACAGCTATAGGGACTAAACCAGAATTGGTGTTTAATAGATTTATTTACCTAAGAAAAGAAGGAAGAGGATATAATTGTGGAAAACAAAATACATAAGGAAGTGAAAGAATCAAGCATTGAAAATGCAATAGGTTTCACAATAGAAGAGTTTGTTCGTTTGGTTTTGCAAATGGATGAGTGGCGTTGTGTGGATGAGAGGCATTGCGTGGATAATTGGCGTTGTGTGGATTATTGGTGTTGCGTGGATGAGTGGTATTGCGTGGATTAGTGGCATTGCGTGGATGAATTGCATGTGTGAATGGCGTAGTGTGTGTGAGTGACGTTGTGTGTGTGAGTAGCGTTGTGTGTGTGAGTGGCGTTGCGTGTGTGAATGGCGTTGCGTGTGTGAATGGCGTTGTGTGTGTGAGTGACATTACTGTGAGGGGGGGGGAGAGGAGAAATGCACACGGCAGACAGGAGAGGGGACGAAGCGAGGACAGTAGAATGAGAAGGTAAAGCAGCCGGGGCGTTTATAGTGAAGCTAAACTTCACTTCAAAGGTGTGGGAGGAGTACGCCTGAGGAAACAGACGGCGATTTGGTAATGTGCACACGCATTTTACGTCAATGCACTTGTGTATTGAACAAAAACCCACGGGCACAGCTCCAAATTTGCACATTTAAATAATCTTTTTTTAAAGCTCTATAGTCTGAAGCCCTAAAGTAGGTGAATGTGATTGAAATGTAACGAAAAGAGTAGAAAACATTTACCTTATAATTCTTGTTAACTTTTTCAATTCTTTTTCATACTTTCAATCTGTGAAAGAGAGAACAAACATTTCAAAAATATTAAAACATGTATTTAAAAATTAGAAAAGACAAGGGAAAAGGTTCAAGAACAAACAGTTTTTCAACAACTTTGACATATACAGAAGCCTCTGCTTCTCTACGTCCCCTACACAATCCTAAAGATATATATATTAAACAAACAGTATATTGATGCTGATGAAGTGAGGCCTATTTTGGAACATGGTGCATCTTTTGCACTGCTGATGTCTCACAATAGTGATGCAATAGCAGCGCAAAAGAGATGTAAAGCCATCATAAAATTGTGTCTAACATTTTAAATGATTGTTTCAGGATGCAAATAAGATGTGTCCTTTCAAGAGGTTTGTTTGAGGTGAGGCCTATTCAGTTTTCAAAAAAAAAACAGTACCCAGAAGTGCAGCACTGTAAGCATTAACTTTGACACTTACAGAAGCCTCAGTTTCTCTATATCTACCTCACATTTCTAAATGTATATCATAAGTACAAAAAGTAGAACATTATTTATACATGTTAAATGGTTTATTTTTGCTGTTCTCAGAATGTATCAAATTTCACTTAAATCAGTGACTTGAAGGTATTCATCATGTAACAGCGGGGAAAAAAAACACAATCAAAATGATTGTGTTTAAAAAACCCATACAACATAAGAAATCTGAATTCAAAACTCCTTAAAATTAACTTACTTTCCATAACGTCGAAGGATGTCCTATGAACAGCGTACACTCTGTTGTGCTATTAATATTTTCAGCCCGCCACTTTCTGAAAGAAAACCTCCATCGTTTTGAAAAATATGTTACATACGATAAAAGATTTCTCACATTCTACCACATGTTTCCACATGGCCAAATCATGTTGGAGCGATTTACAACTCTTGTAATTCTTGTAATCAAATCCCGTCATTTTCTATTTTCGCAACTTTCAGAAAGAAAACATTTAAGATTACTTTCACAATCCTGGACTACTAATATCTTACCCTTCTTGCTCACTCATGTTCTACTTTTCCTATGACACTGATACTGCTTACTATGAAGCAGACTTACTTGCATCAGGTTTATATAGTTGGATTTTTAAAATGACATTATAATTTAAAGTTTTGGACCAATAATCTAGACAGCATTGCAGACTTACATTCCCTCTACTTCATGAACCTTTTGCAATTCCTCAGAGCAAATCCCGAGATTCTTTCCTTAAAATGTTGGTTTTAAAAACACCAGGAAAGAATTTTTAAGGTCAAACGGCAATTTTTTTTTGAAAGTTACAACAGAATCGTTGCAGAATGACCAGCCATTTCTAGACTTTAAATAAGCTGTGTAATGTCCTGATGTTGTTGAAGGACCATTGTGATAGATAATTGCTGCAGTTACAAAAGTCCTTCCTGATATTGACAACTGCGAAGCAACACATTTTTTTTATTAAAGTTGTCAATTTTGATCCATCAGGCCTACATCGTTGGATCATTAAAATGACATACTGGCCATATCTTCGTATAAATAATGTTGACATCATTTCAGATTTAGATTGGCTACACTCCATGTTGTGATCAGCTGCTTTTACTAGCTTATTAAAGGAGACTGATTTACTGTCTGGCAAAGTTAAATATATAAATCTTTCTGAGTCTACACTAGTAGTACTTGATACCATACAGTTCTCGCAGTCATGCTGCCATTGATAAGAAAGCCCAAACAGGTGATCTACATCTACACCCTCATCTTGCAATACATCAAGCATATACATTAAAAACTCCTGACAATCCTGCTGATTATTTTCAGAGAAGTCTGTTTGACCTGAACATTCATCTAACAGATAACGAACTTCAGACACACTTTCTACTTTTGTTCGATCAGTGCTACATTTCTCTAACACAGAATTCAACAAACAGCATAAACTTTGTTCCGAATTGAACACAATCTGTTCTTTTAAAGTCTCTAGTGAAAAGAGAACATTAACCACTACATTTGCATAGCAGTTGACACCAGAACTGTTTTCAAATTGAAAACCGACAACATCTTCAACAGAGTCCGTTTTCTTTCTGCTTACAATTTTCGGTTCATCGACTTTTGGGCTTTTTGCTACAACCTCCCTACTATTACTGATATTTCTTCGTTTACGGCCTACCACACGTTTCTCAAACAAAGGATATTGAGGCAAATGTGGCGCATACTCTCTTCTTTACCTATTGTATTCCTTAACACAATCTAGATCCGCACAAATGTTTGTGACATCACAATCAATCAAGTACAATCCCGATAAAGTTCTAACTCGTGACAATGCCACATATGCCATACTCTCTTTGAACACAGAACTGCCAATATTCACCAATGCACTATCTACACTTAAACCTTGCGATTTATGGATTGTCACCGCATATGCCAAGCAAACAGGAAACTGTTTACGGCGAACATATAAGTCTTTAACAAGCAAAAACCTAGCAGAACAACGACCAATTAGCTGTACTTCCTCAATGCCATCAAATTTAATTTTTAAAAATTCAATACCATCTCTACTTCTGTATTTCTCAAAATCAACAACATTACCCATTGATCCATTTACCAGACCTCTTTCAACATGTAAATTCCTTCTCAAAATGATTCGGCAATTTAAACACACATTCAAAGTCTTTTCAAAACCCGCTGTTTTAGATATAGTCTTCTCTAATGAATCCAATTTTGATTTCAAATTCTCAGACAAAATAATTGTTGATCCCATATGCTCTATTCTGTCAATAGCTTCAAGTTTCACAATCTCTTGCTTTTCTAAATTCAACATTTTGTTGTTGAAAATGGCACATTCTGCAAGAGTTGGCATCAAACATATTCCGGATTTCTTCTCAGTAATTTTCTGAAAAATATTCTCAGGCACAACGTCTTGTTCTGGATATAAATTTGACAGTAATCGTGCATTTAAAGCTTCTTTCCCATGCTCGGTCACTTTTCCAATTCTAATATCTTGTAGAATATTCTTGTAATCTTCATCCTTTGCCTGACGCATATTTTCATGCAGTTCAGCATAATTGAAGTTTAACCATATATTGACGTTGCCAATGCTCCCTAGGCACTTCCTGGTATCTTCATGCGTGAGTATTTTGAACACAGGTTGTCCTTTTACTGGTGTCAGCTGCAGAAGATCTCCGAAAACAATGATGTGTTTGCCACCAAATAACACATCATACTCAGTTTTTAAGAACTTCTTGCATTCTCAAATGCACAAAGGCAAGCATGACATTGGAAACCATGCTTACTTCATCAATGATAAGAAGTTTCATTTTCCTCAAGACTCTTGAAACTTCACAACAAGCATCCCCAGATAACTTGTGGTATTGTAATTTGTTGTCATGCTCCACTGGCAGCATCAGTAGACGATGCAAAGTAATACCTTTAATGTTATGTGCTGCCAGTCCAGTAGGAGCGGTAACAACACAAGACAGCGATGACTCAGTCCTTTCCTGCAAATAACAAGAAATTGCTTTAATAAGGAAACTTTTTCCAGTTCCCGCTTCTCCACTCACGTACAGTCGGACAGGCTTCAACGACGTACATGAGCACTCTTTCTTCTCATGACTTAATCCATGATCAATTTGCTTGGTAACTTCGTCATATATTTTCCTCTGCTCAACGTTGAGTTGTTTTTCCAAGTCTTCTAAGTTAACCGCATCCTCCTGAGCATGTGCCATGGCTCTTTCCACTTCATTCATAGCAGTGGCAGCTTCATTTTCGATAATAGGCCCTCCTAGTGGATCCTGACTCAATGAAACAGAACTCTGACTGTCCTGAGAACTGTCTCTGGCAATCTCGGCTGCAATCGGTGCTTCCTGCTCAATATCCAAAGTCAACATTTCTTGATATTTGGGAAAAGCAGGACATTCTATGGTCTCCTTAGCGGCAGTGAAAGAGTCTTCGTAACAGAGGAAATCTCCAAGCAGTTCCTCTTCTGCACGCCAAGGCTTGAAAAGTTGCAAAAGTGCTAAATAGAAAAACTCCTTTTTTTCTGGAGATTCGCCACTCAATTTTCGATGGTTTACTAATTGGCATTTTCTTTGCTTGACCAGACATCCCTCACTTCCAATTACAGCATACACTCCTTTCTCAATATCTTCTTTGATGTTCCTCTTGAATATATAATTTTGTAGAACCTCATATAGACAAACATTCTCAAGGTGACTGCTTCGATTTGGATAATATGTATCCAACATGTTAGTCTTCAAAATGTCGGTACTGTTTGGTTCCTTTTCCGCCAAATACTCAATTTCCCGGACAGGTTTTAGAACTCGATTTCGCGTTGCAGCAAGACCAAGACTCGCCCAAACGATACTCCTGGATTTGGCATAGAGACTTGCTGAAGACAACCGGTCAGAACATTCGTAAGCTCCGATTTCTCGATGCGACAACATCTTCAGACTGAAACTGTACAACTTCTTGCTGAGGCTCTTTTCATGGGAAATGTCCTCCCACATATCCTTCAATTCTGTCTTTTCTTTTTTGGTGATGTAAGATGTCACATACCGAGCCACAGCCATACAGTTGTCAGCCACAAACTGTATATCCATGTTAGCATTCCACATGGACAAAATCACTGGGTTGTAGTCGTTGATGTACTTGGACTCTTCGTTCCTTTTCAAATTGTATGTATTTTTGTGTGATTTCCTCGTCACATTATGTCGCAGAGAAGACATCAAACTGTTCACTCTTCCTCTAGAAATCACCGGTCGTGGAAAGTTGAAACGACATTTGGTGTAGAACTTGTCCTTGTTTCTGAATTTACGACGACAGTACTTTCCACAACGATGGCTTTGGAAACGTAGAACTTGTTCTCTTAGGCTTTTCTTCTCCATTGCGTTTGGAACAGCACACGTAGAATACTGTTCTATGAAATTCATCACTAAGTCATCCGGATCTGTTCCAAATTTAGGTGCATCCTTGATCCACAGCAACATATGTATATGAGGAGCACCTCTTGCTTGGTACTCCTTTCTCCAGAAGAAATCCAACACCTCTCCAAGAGGTGGATTCTTCTTATTTGTGATGAAAGACATCATAGCTTCAAATCTATGATTGAAGTACCTGCATACATTCACTGGATCCAAAGAACACAGTTTTCCAGGTGTCTTGAATTCAATGTTTTCAATATTTCCATTTGCCTCTCGTAGAAATTCAAGTAAGTCTTCCCAGCCATACTCGGCACAGCTCAGAGTCAGGAACCATGTTGGAGTTCCTAAGTTCCTCAGCATACATTTTAAATCACCATGACGACGGTACCAGTACTCATTAGTACCACGCTGACACGCCATGAGATTAATTAGGTGAGAATCCAAAATACTGTCTTGGACATTGACTTTATGCATAAAGTCACTTGCCGAGATGTTTCGCATCTGTATACCACTTTTTAAGATGTGGTTCACTGCATATGACAGTCCAGACAGATCGCTTTCAAACAGGAGATGAAACAAATAGGGAATGCATTGACGAAACCTAGGATCTTCTGCATACAATCGTAAAGTCCGGTATTCAGACGCAGGACTTTGATGAGGTCGCTCATCATATCTTCCTCCTTGACCTGTTGGAAATAGTTGTGGGAAACACCGAGCTTCCAAACTTTCCTCCCAAACACTAATGGGACTCCCTTTGGCTTGTTTCATTTGAAACAACTCAATAGCATTCCCCATGTCTTCCTTGGAATGCAAAGGATGAACACTATAATGTTCATATATTTCTTCACTTTTAGAGGCCTCTACTTTCTCAATTTGACCAGCACACAAATCGCTATCCTCTTCGTCACTTACTTCCTCTTCTGCAACATATACATTCTTATAGTACTTATTATTTTTCTTCAAATACAATGTTGCCTTTTTGACTTTCCTAACATCCACTAAATCTTGCCATATTTTCTTATTCTTTGTCGGAACCCCATTAACCAAGATAACCAGAGGTTCCTCTTCCACTTTTTCTACTCCAATTGTGTTAATGTTTTTGTTCAAATCTAGAGGCAAATAAACAACTCTTCCCTTTAATCCTCTCTGTAAATCTGATGGAGGGAACTTCCCTGTCTTTGGCTCCATTCTTACAATAGCCTGAAAGGGATGGATACTTTGAATCAAAATAGATTCATAAGTATTTAAATCCTTCAATTCAGAAGGAATCTCAACCAATTCCAGATTATTATGAACCGCCCTAGCAGGCATCTGGTTTTGGTTTAATTTGTTACAACAATAAGTACACACACGTTGATCCGATCCCAAATCAAAACAATTTTCTACCATCAAGTATGTGGCAAAATCCTTCCATTCACTATTATTTTCCCTTTCACTTTTTGCATATAAATCCACTAACTTAATCTGATTCTTGTAACACACAAGTGAAATTAGGCCTCTCACTTGATTTCATCTGAAACGTGGCAATTTCCTTCTGAAATTTATCTGTACTGGAAACCTGTACATTATCTTCAACATTACCCGCTACTTCTGGGTCAATTTGAACATTCTCATCTTTACTTCCAAAGTAACAAAACTCAATTTCTTCACAAATATTCTTGACATCTATTTCAGAACCATGCAAAAGAGCAGCACATAATTGTTTAAGCATAATTGCTGGACTCTTAGCATGATACAACATTCTCACTATTTTCCTGACTTTATTATGATGCACTGCTAGCATCCTGAAATGATGAAAAACACTCTGGCATACTCTCCTGGAAAGACAAGCCAGTGAATGACCACGCAAACCTGTCATTTGTCTCACTCTGCAAGGATCTAATTCTTGCAACAACTTCATTTTCTGCTTCAAACTTTTCTTATTAAATGTCCGTACAAAATCACAAAGCAAATTGATGGAATCCTGTCGCACACTGCAAATAGAACTACACTTCCAAATGTACACAGGACCCTTAGGACGTCTTCCTAAAACCTCATTACCTAACACCTCGTCTGTCTCTGTTGTCACAAGTTTTTCTTTTTCAACTGGACAACCATCCTTCACTTCATAAGCTCGACCACTGGTGTCAACTGCAAACACCAAATCATTATCCTGAAAATAACTCTCCTCATTAAAAAATGCCTCACAACTTGAACTATGCATCCATTCTCCGGAAAAAACTTCACAAAAGTTACTACGATTTACTACTCTCTTCCATCTACTATTTGATTTGAAATCAGAAATTACCTTGTTTAGTTTCCTAATTCTATTAATTACCAAAATAAATAACTTTCGCTTAATTTCGAAAGCATGATCAATAATTTTCTCTACATTTTTCTTCTTCTTATAAAATGCCACTTTCTGTTGGCCTTTCTTAATATTTTTTAATAAATTAACTATTATCCTGTTGCAGAACATTCGTTTTCGAATGTCCCTAAACTGTTGTTTCCTTCTACTATCATGCACAAAGTTATCTCTTGCTCTAACAGTAACATTTTTGATTGGTCTTTATTTTCCATTTAAATTGCTTCTCTTTTTCTGGACTGAAACATTTTTTGTAGAAATACTTTTTTTACTACAAATATTTCTTATGATTGATTTCGTGCTCTTACCCGGAGCTTTCTTTGTGATTTCACAAGTTTTTTGGGGAGAGGACTGCTGCAATAATAGATGATCCTGCTGTCTTTGACGTTTTCTAGCCTTTCTAATTCGATTCTTAGTTGGCATTTTTCAAATTTTGAAATGATCTGCAGTTGAATCTGTGGAAAAATATAATAAAAAATGTTACTAACCACTATTACTAAACAGTAAATGAATAACAGTCATCAAAAACTTAACACCCTACTTATTATTTAACATAGCAAATCTTTTGCACCACCACTGCGTCACAAAAGTGACGCACAGTGGTACAAAACAGGCATACACCTATCATAAATCTCTCCCTAACATTTTAAATGATTGATTCAGGATGACGATAAGGGGCCTCATTTATGAGGCCTTGCGTCAGTTTTGCGCTGCGGATGCAGCACTTTTTGTGACGCATCTGGGGCGTAAAACATGCGCCTTGTTGCGCCATATTTAAAAAGTGACGCATCTAGGTAGATGCGTCACTTTTTAAACCCCTGCGCCACATTATACCTGCGTCAGGTATAATGTATGCAGAGGGGGCGTTCCCCCGCAAAAAGCCTCGTAATAGTGACGCAGTGAAATCTATGAGATTTCACTGCGTCACTTTTAGGATGCTGTTGCGTCAAAATCTTGTGCCTGCCTCACAGCAGGCGTAAGGCTGACGCAAGCCCTTTCACATGGGGCTTTCCCCATGTGAAAGGACGCATTGCTGGAGATGCGTCACTTTTGTGACACACTCCAGCAATGCGTCACTTTTGCGCTTACAGATGCGTCAGAAATACTGACGTATCTGTAAGTCCTTGCGACATGATGCGTCATACATTAAATATGACGCATAATTGGTGTCGCAAGGAGTGCGCAGTGAAAAGTGATGCATCGCTGTTTTCACGCAGCGATGCGTCACTTTTCCTAAATGAGGCCCAAGGTGTGGCCTATCTAGAGGTTTGTTTGGGCCCAGATCTTTGGACTGGGGTGAATGTGTGTCATTGATCCACATTCGGTCCATCACCTGTTTTGTTTGTTTGAGGTGAGGCCAACACACGGTTGCAGATGAGATTTTTGCTTGTTGAAGAAAACAAAGGAGATAGTACATGTGAAGGCCTACCAATGAAGTAAGCCATGTCCACTTCACTCTTGAACAAAGGGAAGACCTCTTTTGAATCTGTGGTCACACCTAAACTTCATCTACACAATGTCATTCATAAACTTAGGAAACACTAGTGATGTAATTGAAAAATGTGGAGTTTCTTTTCCTCATTTCAGAATTACATCACCTGTGTTTCCTCATTGACTTAAAATGTCCTTAATACACATGAAAGCGTTTTTTTGATTGCCCTTGCACCATTTTTGGGTCATTTTTAACATGGCTATGTAACTCCCATAATCAAAATCTAAATTTGCCAAGCACAGGTGGGAGCATATTTACAAGAAACTTGCCCCATGCAGAAAGCTCTTCAATTTAAATGGGAAAAATAACATCATAGACACTCAAATGCCTTTTAAATATGCTCCAAACAACCTATGAAGTTCTAGCAGTACATATCCAGAAATATAATTGATTTCAAAAAAAGTTTTAGAACACAACATATAAATTAATTGTATACCTACATTCAAGATGAAATGACTGAAAATGTCCTTGAGACACATGAAAGCGTTTTTTTGAATGCCCTTGCACCATTTTTGGGACATTTTTAACATGGCTATGTAACTCCCATAATCAAAATCTAAATTTGCCAAGCACAGGTGGGAGCGTATTTACAAGAAACTTGCCCCATGAAGAACGCTTTCCATTTAAAAAGGGAAAAATAACATCATAGACACTCAAATGCCTTATAAATATGACCCAAACAACCTATGAAGCTCTAGCAGTACATATCCAGAAATATAATTGATTTCAAAAAATCGTTTTTAAACACAGCATATAAATCAATTGTATACCTACATTCAAGAGGAAATGACTAAAAATGTCCTTAAGACACATGAAAGCGTTTTTTGAATGCGCTTGCACCATTTTTGAGACATTTTTAACATGGCTATGTAACTCCCATAATCAAAATATAAATTTGCCAAGCACAGGTGGGAGCGTATTTACAAGAAACTAGCCCCATAAAGAAACCTCTTCAATTAAAATGGGAACAATAACATCAGAGACACTCAAATGCCTTATAAATATGGCCCAAACAACCTATGAAGCTCTAGCAGAACATATCCAGAAATGTAATTGTTTTCAAAAATCGTTTTTAAACACAACATATCTGTTTCAGCTTACATGAGAGACCATGGAATGGGCTCCATGTACAACAATATCTTGTGTTACTGCATGCCAGAATGCTAAACCGAATATGCAATTACAATTTCTCAAAGAAACAAAATCTATTTGTATATCACTTGAGACAAAGCCACATTTTAAAAACACAGCTTTCTTCATCATTTTCTCCTTAAATCATACTATTCTCTATCTAAATTAAATAAATCTTTTCTCACCTTAGCAAATACTTTTTGAGTTTCAAAACAGTCTCAGAAATACTCCAAATTGTCTTCAGCAGAACAAAGAGGATGCACTCCAGAGGCTGCAGCTATAGAAAGCACAGAAATGCAGATATTCATTACACATATCTCTCATATTAGCCAATCATAACTCTTTCCTCATTTTTTTCAAATCAAAACCCTTCCCCCCTCTGCCCTCTCTGCCTTTTTTTGCTTAGCAACCACCTCCTGAAAGACCTCTCATGTTTGCAAGTTCACACAACAATGTTTCAATTGAACTCTGAACTCTCAGTGCACCTGCGTATCCAGTGCAATCTTTCATTAAATGTTTTTTCCTTGACCATTCAAATTACATCTTTCAAAGAACACATCCATGCACCCTAACTTTCTGTTTTCAGAAATGGAAATGCACCAATCACTGCTAATGAATCATTAGCACTGGAAATCCACAGTTTTTTTTCTTTACAAACTCCTACTGTTTCAACTGCCCTTTCATTACCACACTTCATCTGACTGCAGCCCAACCTTCTCTCACCATGTTTAATGTCTGGATTGTTGGACATAGTTACATCTACTGGGCTCAAAGGTATGCTGAGAACAGAAATTTACCTAACCTCAATTTACAAGATGTGGAAATTAAGTGGTTGGGCCAAAGAGGATTAAAATGTCACCAATTGATACCATTGGTGAAAACCTTTATGCATTTGCCAAAACCTGACATGTTAATTGTGCACTGTGGAGGTAATGATTTGGGCACTTTGACTGGGGTAGGTCTGGAAATGCTTTTAAAGGACACCTTTGAGCAATTAATGGCACTTTTCCCTCAAACTGCCTTGGTATATTCCAATATATGCCAAAGACAGAAATGGATGTGGTCCAACCAATTTTGTCCACAAATTGAGAAGTCGAGGAAGCATGTAAACAAATCTGTTTCAGCTTACATGAGAGACCATGGAATGGGCTCCATGTACAACAATAACTTGCGTTACTACATGCAAGATATCTACGGAGGAGATGGAGTTCACTTCTCAGATGAGGGCAACAGAATTTTCATTTTGAATTTAAGACTGTGCATTGGTACCTACTTATAAGTACCAAAATGTACCATAAACCCAAAAGCTCTTCTCAGAGCTACCCTACATCTGATCACTCACAATTATTATTTTTCTCTAACTTTTTTCTCTAATTTTCATCAAACTACGCTCAAAGAGCGCTACCCGGTACGCGAACTGGAAGCTAACAGCGCAAAATTTCAAAAAAAAATGTTTTTTTCCCGCACATATGGTCCTCCTCAGCCACCCTCAGAAAACCTAGGGGGTCAAGATACATCTACCGTGCCCCCTTCTACCCATTCTTTACATTATTTGCCCTCCATCTTGTATCTTGATTCGACCAAAACACAAAATGGTGGACTCCCGTTACGCTGCTGGTTCGCGGACCGGGACGCATACCGGGAAGCGGTCCATCAAAAAAGGTGGGAAAGTAATTTACAGAAAAACGACTGGAGACACTCTCACCAAATATAGATTAGCTCATACTACATACCAATCCCTTTCATTTTCACAAATTTGATTGAAATTCCATTTGGCCATTAAGCCTTTAGACCTCTCTAAATACCGTGAGGTAAATTACTTCACAAAACACATCTGAAGTGTTGGAATTGACAACCGATGAAAATGTTACTTTCATTTTCTACTTTTATTACCTGATATTTGATTGGTTATATACCTGAATATATATAAAGGAAGAGAAGAAAACACAGCCATTTTGACTGCTACTTCTTGTTGTACATTACATTTGAATAGTTACTAAACACTTCAACTTGTTTGTGAAGGAAAGTTGTTATTTTTAAAACTGAAGTATATTGTGCACTATAACTTAATATGGTAAACTTTTTCTGATAGTTATATACTATCCCTCTGTAGTAGTTATAGATTTAGATAGACTTCTCTGTTATAGTTATGGATGGAGTTAGGCTTCTCTTGGTTAAATCACATACACTTTTTTATAGTCCTACTTCCACTCTGATACTATACACTGCCAAAAGATAAATTCACTGATAAAAACTGCCTATCTAAAATTAATCCCAACAGTGCCCTATCTCTACTAATATATATTTTTTTAATCCAAATTTCAGGCAAAATGGAAGGCGAGCAGCAAGTTCAATTTAAAATTGTACTGCAAGAGAGCAGCCAAGGAAACATTGATGAAAATCAAAATGAATTTATGGATGAAAGTAGGGACCAGGAACTACTAAAATGTGTGGAAGCAGTGGATAACCTGCTTAAAAATGAGGACATTTTACACCCTCATACACTACAAAATATATTCAACGACAATTATGAAATTTCTGACAATGAAATGTTAGAAAGTTTAATAAATTATGAAACACAATCAAAATAAAAAAAAAATGCTTAAAAAATAAAGAAAATAAAAAAAAATCAACAAAAACAACAAACAATTAACATACAGTATTTGAAAAGTCTATCATTCTTTTTTCCTTATAGTACGCTGCCCAGAACGCTTTCCGGTTCGCGGACTGGGCGCTCACCACGCAAAAAAAAAAACTTTTTTTTTTTGGCCCTGCTGGGCCCTTTTAAAACCTCCACATAAAACCTAGGGGGTCAACGAGGATCTACTATGCCCCCTTATGGTAATTTCCCCCTTTGTTTTGGCCTCCTCTTGTCTCTCGATCCTACCGAGAGACAAGATGGCGGCCGCACCGGACTGTTTAGAATGTTGACAGACACCAGAGAGCCAATCAGCTTCGCATCGCAAAGTTCCGTTACGCGAAAAGTACGCGAACCGGAGCGCTGGTACAGATATATATCTTTTTTTGAACGTTAATTTCTCAAAATCCCCTGGAGCACATATATTGAGACCTAGCAAAGGCACATCGGGCTAACAGTCCCTACAATTTTGCCAAGTTTCGTGCTAATCCATTCAGCCGTTCGGGCTAAAAGTGAGGCCAACCGCCCTATGGAAATTAACATGGGAAAAACGCGTTTTGGGACCCCCCTTTTTTCTCGGCCCCCCCTTGACGAACCCCCCCATATTTTCAGGGGCTGCTCAGAAACAAAATGTGCCATTTTCCTGAAAATTTCAGCTGATTCCGTCCACAAACGCCAAAGGTATTAGACATAGAATTTTCAAAAATCCCATAGGGAAAAAATCCTAACTATATATACCTACTGGCGACCGCCAGTAGGTAGTATATATATATATATATATATATATATATATATATATATATATATATATATATATATATATATATATATATATATATATATATATATATATATATTACCTACTGGCGGTCGCCAGTAGGTATATATAGTTAGGATTTTTTCTCTATGGGATTTTTGAAAATTCTATGTCTAATAACTTTGGCGTTTGTGGACGGAATTGGCTGAAATTTTCAGGAAAATGGAACATTTTGTTTCTGAGCAGCACCTGACAATTTGGGGGGGTTTCATCAAGGGGGGGCCGAGAAAAAATGGGGGTCCCAAACGCGTTTTTCCCATGTTAATTTCCATAGGGCGGTTGGCCTCACTTTTAGCTCGAACGGCTGAATGGATTTGCACGAAACTTGGCAAAATTGTAGGGACTGTTAGCCCGATGTGCCTTTGCTAGGTCTCAATATATGTGCTCCAGTGGATTTTGAGTAATTTAGGTTCAAAAAAAGATATATATCTGGGCGGAGCCTAACCACACATCTGATCTGATTGGCTGTCAGCACTTCATCCAAGAAGTGTTGGCAGCCATCTTGGGACCAATATACATGATAGCACCTCATTAAAAAGCATTGTAGTTAATAGAGGGTTTTAGGACTTTAGTTACATTATAAATCATTTGTTGATGGTACCATACTCGTTTTAGGAATTGTGGTGGGTTCTAAGGTGATTTTACCATGTGAAAAAACCTTCTGCTGTGATATCATGAATATTGTTTGAAAGAAAACTAATATCTCATGATTTTCCCACAGTGGTTTGGAAGGGGATCTATAAGCTAAACTGAAAGCATATTTTCTGTAAATTCACATTATCTTTCTCAGTCATGTGAAAATGAAGTCTGACATTCTCAGTAAAACATGTACATCCAACAAGGACAGAGACTGTCAGTTGATTCCTTTGTGCTCTACTGCAGCCTCCTAGAGTGTTCTAAAGAACAACTAGAGCGCTAACAGTCCTACTTATTACAAAGGTATGGCACACCTGAAGCCATCTTGATTGGAATAAAGTGGTAACTCTTAAAACATTTAATTTAAAAAGAAACAACATGAGGGGGTATATTTTGCTATAGAAGTATGATTAGTGCTGCAGAATGAAAAATTAGGGCACATTTTGAGTGACTTCTCAAATCCTTTTCTATTTCATTAAAACATTCTGACATGCAGTCTCCCAAAATGGCCGCCAGACACAAAAGAGCCCAAATGTAGCCCAAATATCACCCAGATGTAGCCCAAGTATAGCCCAATGACAGAATGTCCCCGAGTGTTCTAAAGAACAACTAGAGCGCTAACAGTCCTACTTATTACAAAGGTATGGCACACCTGAAGCCATCTTGATTGGAATAAAGTGGTAACTCTTAAAACATTTAATTTAAAAAGAAACAACATGAGGGGGTATATTTTGCCATAGAAAGTATGATTAGTGCTGCAGAATGAAAAATTAGGGCACATTTTGAGTGACTTCTCAAATCCTTTTCTATTTCATTAAAACATTCTGACATGCAGTCTCCCAAAATGGCCACCAGAGACAAAAGAGCCCAAATGTAGCCCAAATATCACCCAGATGTAGCCCAAGTATAGCCCAATGACAGAATGTCCCAGAGTGTTCTAAAGAACAACTAGAGCGCTAACAGTCCTACTTATTACAAAGGTATAGCACACCTGGAGCCATTGTGATGGGAATAAAGTGGTAACTCTTAAAACATTTAATTTAAAAAGGAACAAAATGAGGGGGTATATTATGCAATAGAAGGTATTATTAGTGCTGCAGAAAGAAAAATTAGGGCACATTTTGAGTGACTTTTCAAATCCTCTTCTATTTCATTAAAAAATTCTGACATGCAGTCTCCCAAAATGGCCACCAGAGACAAAAGAGCCCAAATGTAGCCCAAATATCACCCAGATGTAGCCCAAGTATAGCCCAATGACAGAATGTCCCAGAGTGTTCTAAAGAACAACTAGAGCGCTAACAGTCCTACTTATTACAAAGGTATGGCACACCTGAAGCCATCTTGATTGGAATAAAGTGGTAACTCTTAAAACATTTAATTTAAAAAGGAACAAAATGAGGGTGTATATTTTGCCATATGAATTATGATTAGTGCTGCAGAAAGAAAAATTAGGGCACATTTTGAGTGACTTCTCAAACCCTCTTCAATTTCATTAAAAAATTCTGACATACAGTCTCCCAAGATGGCCACCAGAGACAAAAGAGCCTAAATGTAGCCCAAATATCACCCAGATGTACCCCAAGTATAGCCCAATGACAGAATGTCCCAGAGTGTTCTAAAGAAGAACTAGAGCGCTAACAGTCTTACTTATGACAAAAGTATGGCACACCAGAAGCCATCTTGATTGGAATGAAGTGGTAAGTCTGAAAACACTCAATTTAAAAAGGAACAACACGAGGGGGTTAATTTTGCCATAGAAAGTATGATTAGTGCTTCAGAAAGAAAAATTAGGGATCATTTTGAGTGACTTCTCAAATCCTCTTCTATTTCATTAAAAAAATTCTGACATGCAGACTGAAACATGCACTTTGAATACCAGCAGCAGACGTCCCTGGTGAGCAGTAGCTTTACTACAGTGATCTAATGTGCAACTAGAGTGCTAACATTCAGAATTTATGGCAAATGTGTGACACATCTGAATGCCTTCTTGATGGAACCAAAGTAAACAAGCATTGAAAATGCAATAGATCTCGCCCTCGTTTAAGTTAAAGCCATTCTGTTTGTAATGAGGTGGCTTTTTAGCTTTGCTTTTATTAGTGTTTTTTCAACTTTCATGTAAATAACATGCATCTGTATGCATATAAGTATATGTATGCATGCATTTATGTTTGTATTTATATAGATATACAGATGATATATGTTTATATATGTATGTATATATATATATTCACTGAAAAAACCATAGGCTATAGACCATATATAGTTAGGAATTAGCATTAACAAAACCTTGAAAATTCACTGAAAAAACCATAGGTTATAGACCATATATAGTTAGGAATTAGCATTTACAAAACCTTGAAAATTCACTGAAAAAACCATAGGTTATAGACCATATATAGTTAGGAATTCGCATTTACAAAACCTTATTTTACTCACACAAAACCATTGAAATTCCATATATAGTTAGTTGCACTAACTATATATCGCGCACCCGCAATCCACTGCTGATGATGTCACATATTACATCATTCATGACATGGTTAGTGACATCACTGATGACATCACTGATGACATCTCAAATGACATCACTGATGACATCTCAAATGACATCACTGATGACATCACTGATGACATCTCATTTGACATTACTGATCACATCACTGATGATATCATTCATGTGATAATACGATGAACCTCTTCGGACTCTAATATAACCTTAGATACAATCAGTGTAAACAGACACTCACAGACTGTCACTCATCCATGGAGTTACTCACACACCTAGTCAGTCATGCAAAGAATCAATCACACCTCCATTTCCTCAATTATACAGTTATACAAACTTTACTTATTCAAACATATACTAACACATATTTACTCTCTTATACAATCCCTGATACAAGTTCACAATGATCCATACAGCCACTCACACATTCACTGGCTCTTATGCACAGTTATTTATATATGTCAACTCTCACATGTACTGTGTTTTACATATGTACTTACTTTGACATGTAGCACTGAGATATCCATTCACTCACCAATACACTCATGCACACAGTCACCCGCCCATACAGCTGTTTCCACATGCACTTTTGAAACCATACATCTAGTGAATCAACTGCTCACACATCTATGCACAGAGTCATACACCTCCCAGCCACCCACACACACACTCAGTCTCCCATACAAATACTTGGGCAACCAATCAATAACCCATATAGTTACTCATATAGCTACTTATCAACACATGCAACAGTTTACAGAACAACAGACATAATGATGCACAAATTAAGACAGTTTAGTCACTAACCCATGCACTCAGTGAGACGCATTTAATCACTCACTCATACAGTCAGTCATGCACCTACTAAATCTTTCACCCAGACACTTATACATCCACTCATTCTTCAATATGTAAGACATATTTTAACTTTACAGAAACATACAGTCACTGGATGTTGTCATCAGTGATGTCATCAGTGATGTCATTTGAGATGTCATCAGTGATGTCATCAGTTATGTCACTGACCATGTCATGAATGATGTAATATGTGACATCATCAGCAGTGGATTGCGGGTGCGCGATATATAGTTAGTGCAACTAACTATATATGGAATTTCAATGGTTTTGTGTGAGTAAAATAAGGTTTTGTAAATGCAAATTCCTAACTATATATGGTCTATAACCTATGGTTTTTTCAGTGAATATAAATATATATATATATATATATGTATCCCAAGATTTTCTCCACGATTCAGGAAGAAATGCAGGACACCCAGAGCTTTTGTGAAGGTATTTTATTCACAGCAGACGGAAAAGGTCTCACGACGCGTTTCACCACTTAAGGCTTGATCACGCTCGCCTCAAATATGCTGTCAGCCATATTTAAACCCACAACACCACGTGTAAGAGCATTCAATGCATCAAATGGACGGACATATTGTAATGGTGTGAACAAACAGAAATTGGTTCCAAAATTTCATTATAATGCATTTGAACAACCGTAAGTTCATTATTCATCGATGTTTATGATTAATAACCTATTTATATTGATTATTATACATTATAAAGTCCAAAAGAAAAAAATGGAAGATAAGTTAAAATCACCTTCATATTTCCTGATATAAATCTGTTCACATTGTTGGACAAGAATGACAACAAAAAACCAATCTTAACACAGAATAACGCAAAATAAGCGGCACTCCGCCGTTGAAATACAACACTTGCCGTGATTGGTCGCTTACATAAAAGCTGTATTACCATTGGTTACGTCGTTACCATGGCGCATGTAAACACCAAGAAGGATCTTACTATGCGGTAATATGACGTGGCGTTTCTGTCAAAAGTTGCATGTGTAGACATAAACGGGCTTAAACCAATATGTTGCTGGTCCGAGAAATAACACATGTTCAAAATTAGATATATAATATTTATGCATTACGCAGTACCGCCCAAGTGGGCATGCCAACATTAGTACCGCCCCAGTGGGCAAATGGGTGGAAGTCCAAGGACAGATGTGAGGTCAAGTCCCATAAGAATGTTAAAGCCATGCCCATCATAGTGTCACACAGTTCACAATGTCCTCAATCCGTCCGTTGTTATGCATTGAGTGAAATCTAAAACAATGGAAATTATAACATTAAAATAGAGTTGAAGACCTCTGACACATTCAATATTATCTAATACATTTATTCATGAAGATGTATTGCCAATTCTTCACTCGTGTTTAACCCTTTAGGACTGAGGCAATCGAAATCGACGATGTATTTTGATTCCAATTTTCTCAAAGACAGTTCTCTGTTACCTCCACGTATACCAAGATCTACTGTGTCAATGACCACCATGCGGACCAATTTCTCATTCTGCATGTGTTTCTCACAGAAATGTCTTGCTATGGGGTATTGCTTGTTGTTATTGTGGATTGCACGTAGATGTTCTAGAACCCTTTTCTTGGCTTCGTGTTTGGTACTACCCACATACCACTTGTCACAAGGACAAATTAATACGTAGATGCTGTATGGTGTGTTACAGGTTAGATGTTTGCGTATAGTGAACTGTCTATTGGTGTTAGGTACCGTCAAAGACGTACAGTCGAAACTTTGTTTGCAAGCTTTACACTTACGACAACGCTTAAAGCCCCCTTCATGTCGATTATTGTCAGTAACCCTGGAAGTGACATAGTTGTGGCTTAACTCATTCTTCAGTGATCTCCCTTTCCGAAATGTAATCTGGGGATTATCACTCAAATGTTTTTTGAGATGCGTGTCGGTATGCAAGACATGCCAATGTTTTTTGAAGATGTTACGAATTTGGTTGGCTTGCCCTGAAAAGGTTGTGATGAATCTCACCTTTTGTTCATCTGATTCCACTACTCTGGGGTGCAACAATTCCTCTCTGTTTTTGTCCTCAACGCGTTCTTTGGCTCGAAGGATCATTTGTTTGGTATATCCTCGACAAAGAAAACGTTGGCACATGATCTTGCTCTCTTCTTCATAGGCTGCCTGAGTATTGCAATTCCTTTTCGCCCGGAGGAGTTCTCCGTAGGGAATACTGCAAACCAGATTTCTGGGGTGACAGCTGTTGGCATTTAATATGCTGTTACCCGCAGTTGGTTTGCGAAATAATCTGGTATTGAGTTGTCCATTGAGGACTTCTACCTTTATATCTAGAAATTCCACAGTTTCTTTACTGAAGTTGCCCATGAGAGTTAGATTAAGAGTGTTACAGTTCAATTTGCCAATGAATTCGGACAGAGAAGTTTCGCTGCCACACCAAATGAAAAAAATGTCATCTATGTATCTAAGCCACAGGGCTACGTTGTCAAATTCCGCCATCTCCCGGACGACCTGCTCCTCCCACCATCCCATGTATAGATTAGCATAGGATGGCGCAAAGCAGGTCCCCATGGCTGTGCCCTGTGACTGTCGATACAAGATGTCGTTGAAAAAAAAGAAATTCTTTTTTAGACAAAAGTCTATCATAGACATAATCATTTCCGAGTGTCTCAGATAGGATATTGATCGGGTTTTCAAAAAGTGTCTGACAGCCTCTAAGCCAGACTGATGTTGGATGCTGGTATATAGAATGTTGACATCTAGTGTGACCAGGATGTAATCTGCCTCCCAGTGTAGACCATTAATAGTTGTCAAAAAATGGGTTGTGTCCTTGATGTAAGACGGTAAGGCTAGCACATATGATCTTAGGTAATGATCGATGTATTTGGATGTATGCTCTAGGAGTGATCCAATTGAGGAGACAATGGGGCGACCAGGAGGTGTGGTGGGATTTTTGTGGAGCTTGGGAAGAAGGTACAATATAGGTGTCTTAGGATGGGCACAGTATAAATATTGAAATTCTTCTCTTTCTAACAGTCCCTTGTCCTGCCACTCAACCAATAATTCCCTGAAAGCTATATTAGATCTTGTCAGTTCATCACAATTAACTTTACAATAGCATTCAGTGTCACTCAATTGGCGTAATCCCTCTTTGAGGTATTCTTCCTTATCTAAAACCACCACATTTCCCCCCTTGTCACTCTGTCTGATAACAATGGTATCATCGTTTCTGAGGTTATCCAGAGCTATCGTTTGTTCCAATTTCAAATTTTTACTCTTCCAAGATGCCTTTTGGTAACGGATTTTCATCAGATCTTTTAAAACCCCTTTCTCAAAGATTTCAATGGCATCACATTGAATTGCTGGTAGAAAGATAGATTTAGGTTTAAATTTGGAACCAGGATTGACTCCAACATCCATCCCCCAAGTATCATAGTCCAAAATGTGGTTCCCAGCATCTGAGTTGGGGTCAATGATCTGTAACAGTTCTAAATCACTCATATCAAGATTGCTTATAGTGGTTGCAGTACTCACAGTTTCCCCAGTCCTGGGTTTCGTCTCAAACCATTTCTTCAGCTTGAGTTTTCTGGAGAAGAGGAACAGGTCTATCCGGGTGTCAGCAAAGTTCATATTTGAAGTAGGGCAAAAAGAGAGTCCCAACTCTAAGGTGCTCTTTTCGACCTGTGTCAGGACTCTTTGGGAAAGGTTGATGACTGTTAAATTCATTTCGGATTTTTGCTCCGTGTCGACATTCCCATTGGAGCCTTGTTTCCGCCTTGCCCTCCTCTTTTTGGCTTGCTTGTTCCGGTAATTCCGCCTCTGTTGCCACGTCCTCTTCCCCTTTGCGGAGTCGTGTCCTGATATGTTTCTGCTCGAGTTTTGTTCAACATCTGGAACTGAATTAAAAAGTTGGGGTTTTTTGCTATCCCCATTGTCACATCTTGGTTGCCCTCTGTATTGGATGCATCCGACAGGTTCCCATCTGAGACATCACTCTCAACCACTTCTTTTGCTGGGCTCGTTGTTTGAATTGCTAAGCCAGTGCTTTTGTCAAATAGGTGGTCATACTTTTTCTGGAAAGTCAGAGTCCGACCACATGCATAGTCTTTATAATCACGGATAAACTTGCGTTGCTTTTTAGCTGTTATTTCCTCTTCAAGTTTGCCCATTTTTGTGGTTAGTTTGTTGAGGAATTCCTCCAATGCCTCTTTTGACATCAGCGCCCTAATTTCGACCATTAGTTCATCTATTTCCCCAAGGATTTTCGCTCTATCCTTTAAGGCATATTTCACTAATATGCGCATCATCGTCATTGAGCAGGATGCCGAATTGTCCGACCATTCCTGGAGCATTTCGGCATCTGGATCCTCGTATGTGGGGATAGTAAATATTCTTAGTCCCCTCGGTACCCGTTTCACCTCTATGTATCGTTGTAGGGACTCTGCTTCCCACCACTTGCCAAGTTCTTTTTTATGTAACTTCTCCAGTTTATTGAGTTTCGATTGTAGGTTTAATTCGGTCCCTATATTGGAAATGGTAGGTCTCTCCTCATTGTTGGTTTTGGAATCAGTGAAGAATAGCTTGTCAGCGGTCTTCTTCCGACGAGCATCCAATTCGTCTGCCATGCTCGATTTGGTAAAATATCCAAATAAAAGCTCTGTGCACCTCCTTGCGTCGGTAATCCCACTGTAGATACAAAGAGATGCTCCCGGCCTGTTCCAACGTACTATGCCGGTATAGTATTGAAAGCAGCGCGTTCTGGTAATCTGGAACCCGCGAGCTGCACCCGTATCACGAGTGTTACTCACGTTCTCCGTTTCCCGCCACGCGTTGGCAAACAATCGGCAATAGTAGTACAGTGTTCGTGTCTTCAATGGATTTTATTGCCTTTCGAAAAATACGCAAATTCCACGATCCACACGCTGGTAACAGGGTCAGCCAACTTGTTGCATAAAGTTTCTCTCCCCAAATGCCGGTAAACAAGAACGGCTGTCACAGGGCGGGTCCGCCAGGCCACCGGCAGGCATGAAATGTGTATCCCAAGATTTTCTCCACGATTCAGGAAGAAATGCAGGACACCCAGAGCTTTTGTGAAGGTATTTTATTCACAGCAGACGGAAAAGGTCTCACGACGCGTTTCACCACTTAAGGCTTGATCACGCTCGCCTCAAATGTGCTGTCAGCCATATTTAAACCCACAACACCACGTGTAAGAGCATTCAATGCATCAAATGGACGGACATATTGTAATGGTGTGAACAAACAGAAATTGGTTCCAAAATTTCATTATAATGCATTTGAACAACCGTAAGTTCATTATTCATCGATGTTTATGATTAATAACCTATTTATATTGATTATTATACATTATAAAGTCCAAAAGAAAAAAATGGAAGATAAGTTAAAATCACCTTCATATTTCCTGATATAAATCTGTTCACATTGTTGGACAAGAATGACAACAAAAAACCAATCTTAACACAGAATAACGCAAAATAAGCGGCACTCCGCCGTTGAAATACAACACTTGCCGTGATTGGTCGCTTACATAAAAGCTGTATTACCATTGATTACGTCGTTACCATGGCGCATGTAAACACCAAGAAGGATCTTACTATGCGGTAATATGACGTGGCGTTTCTGTCAAAAGTTGCATGTGTAGACGTAAACGGGCTTAAACCAATATGTTGCTGGTCCGAGAAATAACACATGTTCAAAATTAGATATATAATATTTATTGTTACAGATCATTGACCCCAACTCAGATGCTGGGAACCACATTTTGGACTATGATACTTGGGGGATGGATGTTGGAGTCAATCCTGGTTCCAAATTTAAACCTAAATCTATCTTTCTACCAGCAATTCAATGTGATGCCATTGAAATCTTTGAGAAAGGGGTTTTAAAAGATCTGATGAAAATCCGTTACCAAAAGGCATCTTGGAAGAGTAAAAATTTGAAATTGGAACAAACGATAGCTCTGGATAACCTCAGAAACGATGATACCATTGTTATCAGACAGAGTGACAAGGGGGGAAATGTGGTGGTTTTAGATAAGGAAGAATACCTCAAAGAGGGATTACGCCAATTGAGTGACACTGAATGCTATTGTAAAGTTAATTGTGATGAACTGACAAGATCTAATATAGCTTTCAGGGAATTATTGGTTGAGTGGCAGGACAAGGGACTGTTAGAAAGAGAAGAATTTCAATATTTATACTGTGCCCATCCTAAGACACCTATATTGTACCTTCTTCCCAAGCTCCACAAAAATCCCACCACACCTCCTGGTCGCCCCATTGTCTCCTCAATTGGATCACTCCTAGAGCATACATCCAAATACATCGATCATTACCTAAGATCATATGTGCTAGCCTTACCGTCTTACATCAAGGACACAACCCATTTTTTGACAACTATTAATGGTCTACACTGGGAGGCAGATTACATCCTGGTCACACTAGATGTCAACAGTCTATATACCAGCATCCAACATCAGTCTGGCTTAGAGGCTGTCAGACACTTTTTGAAAACCCGATCAATATCCTATCTGAGACACTCGGAAATGATTATGTCTATGATAGACTTTTGTCTAAAAAATAATTTCTTTTTTTTCAACGACATCTTGTATCGACAGTCACAGGGCACAGCCATGGGGACCTGCTTTGCGCCATCCTATGCTAATCTATACATGGGATGGTGGGAGGAGCAGGTCGTCCGGGAGATGGCGGAATTTGACAACGTAGCCCTGTGGCTTAGATACATAGATGACATTTTTTTCATTTGGTGTGGCAGCGAAACTTCTCTGTCCGAATTCATTGGCAAATTGAACTGTAACACTCTTAATCTAACTCTCATGGGCAACGTCAGTAAAGAAACTGTGGAATTTCTAGATATAAAGGTAGAAGTCCTCAATGGACAACTCAATACCAGATTATTTCGCAAACCAACTGCGGGTAACAGCATATTAAATGCCAACAGCTGTCACCCCAGAAATCTGGTTTGCAGTATTCCCTACGGAGAACTCCTCCGGGCGAAAAGGAATTGCAATACTCAGGCAGCCTATGAAGAAGAGAGCAAGATCATGTGCCAACAATTTCTTTGTCGAGGATATACCAAACAAATGATCCTTCGAGCCAAAGAACGCGTTGAGGACAAAAACAGAGAGGAATTGTTGCACCCCAGAGTAGTGGAATCAGATGAACAAAAGGTGAGATTCATCACAACCTTTTCAGGGCAAGCCAACCAAATTCGTAACATCTTCAAAAAACATTGGCATGTCTTGCATACCGACACGCATCTCAAAAAACATTTGAGTGATAATCCCCAGATTACATTTCGGAAAGGGAGATCACTGAAGAATGAGTTAAGCCACAACTATGTCACTTCCAGGGTTACTGACAATAATCGACATGAAGGGGGCTTTAAGCGTTGTCGTAAGTGTAAAGCTTGCAAACAAAGTTTCGACTGTACGTCTTTGACGGTACCTAACACCAATAGACAGTTCACTATACGCAAACATCTAACCTGTAACACACCATACAGCATCTACGTATTAATTTGTCCTTGTGACAAGTGGTATGTGGGTAGTACCAAACATGAAGCCAAGAAAAGGGTTCTAGAACATCTACGTGCAATCCACAATAACAACAAGCAATACCCCATAGCAAGACATTTCTGTGAGAAACACATGCAGAATGAGAAATTGGTCCGCATGGTGGTCATTGACACAGTAGATCTTGGTATACGTGGAGGTAACAGAGAACTGTCTTTGAGAAAATTGGAATCAAAATACATCGTCGATTTCGATTGCCTCAGTCCTAAAGGGTTAAACACGAGTGAAGAATTGGCAATACATCTTCATGAATAAATGTATTAGATAATATTGAATGTGTCAGAGGTCTTCAACTCTATTTTAATGTTATAATTTCCATTGTTTTAGATTTCACTCAATGCATAACAACGGACGGATTGAGGACATTGTGAACTGTGTGACACTATGATGGACATGGCTTTAACATTCTTATGGGACTTGACCTCACATCTGTCCTTGGACTTCCACCCATTTGCCCACTGGGGCGGTACTAATGTTGGCATGCCCACTTGGGCGGTACTGCGTAATGCATAAATATTATATATCTAATTTTGAACATGTGTTATTTCTCGGACCAGCAACATATTGGTTTAAGCCCGTTTATGTCTACACATGCAACTTTTGACAGAAACGCCACGTCATATTACCGCATAGTAAGATCCTTCTTGGTGTTTACATGCGCCATGGTAACGACGTAACCAATGGTAATACAGCTTTTATGTAAGCGACCAATCACGGCAAGTGTTGTATTTCAACGGCGGAGTGCCGCTTATTTTGCGTTATTCTGTGTTAAGATTGGTTTTTTGTTGTCATTCTTGTCCAACAATGTGAACAGATTTATATCAGGAAATATGAAGGTGATTTTAACTTATCTTCCATTTTTTTCTTTTGGACTTTATAATGTATAATAATCAATATAAATAGGTTATTAATCATAAACATCGATGAATAATAAACTTACGGTTGTTCAAATGCATTATAATGAAATTTTGGAACCAATTTCTGTTTGTTCACACCATTACAATATGTCCGTCCATTTGATGCATTGAATGCTCTTACACGTGGTGTTGTGGGTTTAAATATGGCTGACAGCACATTTGAGGCGAGCGTGATCAAGCCTTAAGTGGTGAAACGCGTCGTGAGACCTTTTCCGTCTGCTGTGAATAAAATACCTTCACAAAAGCTCTGGGTGTCCTGCATTTCTTCCTGAATCGTGGAGAAAATCTTGGGATACACATTTCATGCCTGCCGGTGGCCTGGCGGGACCGCCCTGTGACAGCCGTTCTTGTTTACCGGCATTTGGGGAGAGAAAATATATATATATATATATATATATATATACATATATATATATATATATATATATATATATATACATATATATATATATATATATATATATATATATATATATATATATATATATATATATATATATATATATATATATATTCAATGAAAAAACCATTGGTTGTAGGCCATATATAGTTAGGGATTTGCATTTAGAAAACGTTATTTTACTCGCATAAAACCATTGAAATTCCATATATAGTTATAAGCGCTAACTATATATCGCGCACCCGCAATCCACTGCTGATGATGTCACATATTACATCATTCATGACATGGTTAGTGACATCACTGATGACATCACTGATGACATCTCAAATGACATCACTGATGACATCACTGTAAAGTTAAAACATGTTTTACATATTGAAGAATGAGTGCATGTATAAGTGTCTGGATGAAGGATTTACTAGGTGCATGACTGACTGATTGAGTGAGTGATTAAATGTGTCTCACTGAGTGCATGGGTTAGTGACTAAACTGTTTTAATTTGTGCATCATTATATCTGTTGTTCTACAAACTGCTACATATGTTGATCAGTAGCTATATGAGTAACTGTATGTGTTATTGATTGGTTGTCCAAGTATTTGTATGGGAAACTGAGTGTGTGTGTATGGGTGGCTGGGAGGTGTGTGACTCTGTACATAGATGTGTGAGTAGTTGATTCACTATATGTATAGATTCAAAACTGCATGTGGAAACAGCTGTATGGGCGGTTGACTGTGCATGAGTGTATTAGTGAGTGAATGGATATCTCAGTGCTACATGTCAAATTAAGTACATATGTAAAACACAGTACATGTGAGAGTTGACATCTATAAATAACTGTGCATAAGAGCTAGTGAATGTGTGAGTGGCTGTATGGATCATTGTGAACATGTATCAGAGATTGTATAAGAGAGTAAAGTAAATATGTGTTAGTATATGTTTGAATAAGTAAGGTGTGTATAACTGTATAGTTGAGAAAATGCAGGTGTGATTAATTTTTGGCATAACTGACTAGGTGTGTGAGTAACTCCATGGATGAGTAACTGTCTGTTTACACTGATTGTATCTAAGGTTATATTAGAGTCTGAAGAGGTTCATGGTATTATCACATGAATAATATCATCAGTGATGTGATCAGTCATGTCAAATGAGATGTTATCAGTGATGTCATCAGTGATGTCATTTGAGATGTCATCAGTGATGTCATCAGTGATGTCACTAACCATGTCATGAATGATGTAATATGTGACATCATCAGCAGTGGATTGCGGGTGCACGATATATAGTTAGCGCTTATAACTATATATGGAATTTCAATGGTTTTATGCGAGTAAAATAAGGTTTTCTAAATGCAAATCCCTAACTATATATGGCCTACAACCAATGGTTTTTTCATTGAATTTTCAAGGTTTTGTAAATGCAAATTCCTAACTATATATGGAGTATAACCTATGGTTTTTTCTGTGAATTTCAATGGTTTTTTAATAGCAAATATCAAAAGCTGTCAAATGTCAAGTACGTGATAGGTAAAAACGTTTTCGTGTTTATGCACGCTGATGTGCTTTGAACGCTGCCCCCCCCCCACTCCCCTCTTTTCTCTTAGTAGTACTCTCTTTGCAGATAGTGAACGGTAGTTAACTCAGACCTTTACCCCTGTTGTAATCCGTCGTACCTGCTTGTCTCTCCATTTGATTGATTATTATCCAAGCATTTACTGTTTTACAATTGGTTCTCTTTGGATCATTCTCTATTTACAAACAAGCACAAAGTCGCAATACTCTGTTTAGTCTTTGCAGATAGTGAAAAATCGTGTAAAAAAATAAAAGTAATCGAGCAAAATCAGTAGACCACTAATTCGATCTCTTTTTGACCTCGGTAAAATACAAACATTAGGAATAACCCTTCATGAGAAATACGAAAATAGTGAAATGAACTGAGCTCCACACCATGAGGGCTGCAAAACAGCTCGACTCCGCCACCCACACCGCCCAAAATAACGGCAAACCCTATGCAAATATTATAAATATACACAACACACCAGCAAAGAAACAGAGTAAAACATTTTATTAAATAACTATTTACATAACTATTTTATACTTTTTATTGCCCGATCCGGCTAGCTCAATCGATCGAGCATGAAACTCATGCACTGATAACAAGCGTTGAGAGTTTGTAGAATGATGGCTTCAGATTTTCCACATACGGTGTAGTGGCGCGAACTGGCAGGGGGCGTTTGGATTCTACCCCTTCTCCAAATAAGATTTTCATACGTGAATGTTCGTTCATGCTTTTTGTCCCTGACTTGCTTCCATGTCACTGCCTTACATACATGGCATAAGTCCTGGTTGTAGAGTGCCATACTTCACAGTTCTAAGCAGCTCTTGTAACACTGTTTAAACCTTATTTGCACCTGCTGCAGCTTCACTATTCAAAGTAAGTGGGGTCCATTTGTGGACCTGACTGCATTGGAAAACAATGTGATACGGTGCCTCCCTAAACCGCTTGACGGAGGCCCCCGAGGGGCGGTGAGATGGCGCGGACTGAGAGGGGGCGCTTGGCTCCTGCCCCCTCCCCAAGTCGTGTTGCCCTGGTGAGGCCTGAGATCGCCCCCGGCATAGGCGGCCGGCTCCCGGGGTCCGGCGGAATTTTTTCCCTTTTGAAGAATCTTTCATTCTGGACCTTGTCCCACAATCCGTTTCACCTGAAGACACGCTGTCGTGGGGCGCCCCTTTACCGTTTTAGTTGCCATTCTGCCCGCTTTTGGTACTCTGTGCCTCTTCCGCCATTCAGCTGTTTACCGCTCGCTCTTGCGACTACAACGTCTCGCTCACCATGTAGTTGAGTTGCTCCCGCTCTTAAGATTTGACCGAACTTTTTGGACTACTGAAAGCGGTTGTATTCCGACCGCTGGCTGGTGGAGACATTTTGACTATATTCTGCACCTGCATTGTCGCGTAATGCGTCATATGACGCGACGCGTTAGCGCACCCGGAAGTGCTCCGGTGCGCAAGGCGCAGCTTCCCGGAAACGATCCAGAGCGCGCCGCGCAGCGCGTAACGTAAGCATAACAGGTCATGTGACTTGTTAATAAAACTTTTCATTGGTTCATTTTACTTTTCTTTTCCTAATTATGTAAGACTAGGTCATGTGACCTAAAAATAACACTTTTCATTGGATTAAAACATTTTTTTTCCCCAAACGATGAAAGCCCCACCTTGTTTCTGGATGTTTCAGACTGAAGCTGGCGTCACCATGAGAGCACCACCATCTCGTAGCTCCGTCGTGGCCATTCCGCAAGCAATCATGGCAGCCGCTCCCCACCGGAAGCCTGCGGGAGTCGAGGGCCCCCAAGACTTTTGTACAATCTTCAAGGCTGAGGGGACGCTTTCGAGAATGGAACCCAAGCCCTGGCAGACAAGCGTCCGAGTTCCAAGGTGTCCCAGGGCCATTTTACTGGACCAGGCCCAAATCCGAAGAGCCGGCCGCCATTTTAAGAGTCCTGTGGCAGCCGCCTATCGCTGCACCGCAAGAGTGGGAGCAACTCAACTACATGGTGAGCGAGACGCTGTAGCCGTAAGAGCGGGCGCTAAACAGCTGAATGGCGGAAAAGGCACAGTGTAGCAAAAGCGGGCGGAATGGCGACTGAAACGATAAAGGGGCGCCCCACTACAGCAGACAAGCCTCCGCCATGTGCTTCAAAACTACATATGTATCTCGTGATATCAAGGTTGGGCAACCAGTACAGAACAAGCAGTTACGAGTCCCATTTACACCGGCGCCATTTTGGGCGCGGCCGGCCAGGTCCAGGATCTACTGAAACATAAAAAATGAGGCTGACGTCTCTGAAGCAGTTGACGAACAGCAGGACATAGCAAATAAACATGAACTCTCTAAAGCTGTTAACTCACTGCAGGACAAAACAAGTGAACCTGAAACCTCTGGAATAATTGTCGCTCAAAAGAACAACACACAAAACTCTGTAGAGCCTGAAGAAAAAAAAACAGAAGGGCACTGTAGTTTCAGACACACTTAACACTAATGACTAAACAAAGATATCGTCTGTTTATAAATCAATCAGTCAATCAGTGACACTTATAGAGCGCGCTACATACCCGTAGGGTCTCAAGGCGCTGGGGGGGGGGTGCCGCTACTGCTCGAACAGCCAGGTCTTCAGCTTCTTCCTGAAGGAGAGGTGGTCTTGGGTCAGGCGCAGGTCGGTCGGGAGGGAGTTCCAGGTCTTGGCGGCCAGGTAGGAGAAGGACCTTCCTCCTGTAGTCGCTCTTCGGATGCGGGGGACGGCGGCGAGGGCGTGGTTGGCTGATCGGAGGTGGCGTTTGGGAGCGTAGAAGTTGATCCGGCTGTTGAGGTAGCTCGGGCCTTGGTCGTGTAGGGCTTTGTGTGCGTGGGTGAGGAGGCGGAAGGTGATTCTTTTGTTGACGGGGAGCCAGTGAAGGTCTCTCAGATGTCTGGTGATGTGGCTGGTTCGTGGGATGTCGAGGATGAGTCTGGCTGAGGCGTTCTGGATCCGCTGGAGTCTCTTCTGGAGCTTGGCGGTGGTACCGGCGTAGAGGGCGTTGCCGTAGTCCAGTCGGCTGGTGACGAGGGCCTGGGTGACGGTCTTCCTGGTCTCGGTGGGGATCCACCAGAAGATCTTCCGTAGCATGCGTAGGATGTTGAAGCACGCCGAGGAGACGTTGTTGACTTGCCTGGTCATGGAGAGGGAGGAGTCCAGGATGAAGCCCAGGTTGCGTGCATGGTCTGTCGGTTTGGGTGCGGTGCCCAGGGCAGGAGGCCACCAGGAGTCGTCCCAGGCAGAGGGTGAGGAGCCCAGGATGAGGACCTCCGTCTTGTCCGAGTTCAGTTTCAGGCGGCTGGTCGTCATCCACTCGGCTACCTCTTTCATCCCTTCGTGCAGGTTGGCTCTGGCGGAGGCGGGGTCGTTGGTCAGGGAGAGGATCAGCTGGGTGTCGTCGGCGTAGGAGATTGTGCTGAGGTTGTGTTTGCGTACGATGGCCGCGAGGGGGCTCATGTAGACGTTGAAGAGGGTGGGGCTCAGAGATGATCCTTGAGGGACGCCGCAGATGACTTCGGAGGCCTCTGATTTGTACGGTGGTAGGCGGACTCTCTGTGTTCTTCCGTCAAGGAAGGAGATGATCCATTCCAGCGCCTTGTCCTGGATTCCGATGTTGCTGAGGCGCTGTACTAGGGTGCGGTGGCAGACCGTGTCGAATGCCGCGGAGAGGTCTAGGAGGATGAGGGCCGCTGTTTCTCCATTGTCCATCAGGGCTCGGATGTCATCGGTGGCGGCGATGAGGGCGGTCTCGGTGCTGTGATTGGCTCGGAAGCCGGACTGTGAGGGGTCGAGGGATCCGTTCGTCTCGAGGAAGGCGGCCATCTGCTTGTTGACGGTCTTCTCGATGACTTTGGCTGGAAACGGGAGGAGCGAGATGGGGCGGTAGTTCTTGAGTTCGGTGGGGTCCACTGTTGGTTTCTTGAGTAGAGCGCTGAGTTCGGCGTGTTTCCAGCTCTCAGGGAAGGTGGCGGTGTCGAAGGATGTGTTGATGATGTCTCGCAGGTGGGGTGCGATGACAGCGTCGGCCTTGTTGAAGACGTGGTGAGGGCAGGGGTCGGTCGGTGATCCGGAGTGGATGGAGTTCATCGTGCGGATGGTGTCATCAGTGCTGATCGGGGTCCAGGCGTGGAGGGTGGTGGTGGGGGGTGGTTGATTGGTCATGGTGTGCGTTGGTTGGTTGTTGAAACTGTTGTGTATGTCCGCGATCTTGTTGTGGAAGTATGAAGCGAGGGAGTTGCAGAGGTCTTGCGATGGGGTGATGTCGTTGTTTCCTGCGCTGGGGTTGGAAAGCTCTTTAACGATGTTGAAGAGTTCCTTGCAGTTGTGTGCGTTGTTGTCCAACCGGTCCTTGAATGCTGTTTTCTTGGCGGCGCGGATCAGCTCGTGGTGCTTCCGGGTGGCGAGCTTGAAGGAGGTCCTGTTGTCCGGTGTAGGTTCCCTTCTCCAGGCTTTCTCGAGGGCTCGGCAGTTCTTCTTGGAGCTCTTGAGTTCGTCGGTGAACCACGGGGCTCTCTTGCTGCCGGGTCTGCTGGGCGGGGTCCTCAGCGGGGCGAGCTCGTCCGCGCAGATGCTGATCCACTTCGTGAGGTTGTCGGCGGCCTGGCTGGGGTTCGCTGAGCTGGCAGGAGGGTGCTGGCTCAGGGAGGTGGCGAGCTGGTCTGCTGTGATCTTGTTCCAGCTTCTGCCGGCGGCCTGTTGCTGGTGGTGGTGGGTCGTCGTTCTCTTGAAGGTGAAGTGGACGCAGCTGTGGTCCGTCCATTGAAGCTCTGTGGCGTGGCTGAAGTCGATGTCTGTGCTGGAAGAGAAGACTGCGTCGAGTGTGTGTCCGGCGAGGTGGGTGGGGGTGGACACCAGCTGCTTGAGTCCAAGATTGGCGAGGTTGTCGAGCAGGGTGCTGGTGTTGCGGTCGTTGTTGTTCTCCAGATGGAAGTTGAGGTCTCCCAGGAGGATGTAGTCAGCGGAGGGGAGGGCATGCGGGCTGACGAAGTCGGCGATGTCCTCGCTGAATTGTGTGCGTGGTCCAGGGGGTCGGTAGATCAGGGTGCCTCTGAGGGTGGTGTTCGGGTTGGTGTGGATCTGGAAATGCAGGTGTTCGGCGCTGGTCAGGGTGTTGTCGGTGCTGGTCGTGAGACGGATGGTGTTCCTGTGGATGATGGCGATGCCTCCTCCCATCTGGTTGGCGTTGCGGTCCCTCCGGACGATCTTGTAGCCCTCTGGGATAGCGATGGCGATGTCGGGAGCTGAAGAGGCGTTCATCCAGGTCTCCGTGAGGAAGGCAACGTCAGGGGCTGTGGCGTCTAGGAGGTTCCAGAGTTCGATGGCGTGTCTGTGGACGGAGCGGGTGTTGAGCAGGATGCACTTGAGGTGGGTGCTGCTGGTGTTCGATTTGGCGGGTGCTGGTGCGAGGCAGGTCCGGATGCAGGTGAACTTGCAGGCGTGGCAGCTGAAGGGTCCGTGGGTGCGTCGTGGTGTGGCTTGGTGGCAATCTGGGAGTCGGCCGGTGTTGAGTGCGATGAGGGTGGCGGCGGAGTACGTCAGGCGGGTCGATCGGGGTCTTCGGGGGCCAGGGGTCCTGGCGCTGGGCGCGGTCCGGTCGCGGACGGGCGCAGACGGGCTTACCGTTGGCGCGCCTTCGGCGCACAATCGGTGCGCCCGCTGCGCGTGGCGGCTGCGCGTTCGCACGGTCGCCATATAAGGCGAAGTGCGCGGAGCAGCTGGGAGGCGGGAGCGGGGGGGGGAACAGAAGGAAAAAAGGGGCGGGGTCTGCGGTGGTGGCGGGGAGCGAAGACGGAGGACGGCGAGGTAGGCGGGCAAACAGGAAGGAAAGCGCTGACACGGCAACAGAAAAGCAATAAAAAATACAATACAAAATGAGACGCTAACACGGGCACAGAAAAAGAGAAAATAAAAACAGGCACAAATTACGGTCAAAAAAAGGCCAAAACAACCGACAGCGGAGTCAGCCGGCAGCCGGCAGCGAGGCAGAGGGCAGGCAAAGGGGCACACGCAGCAGCTGGTGGCCGTGCGGCGCGGGGGTGTCCCACAAGTGGTTATCATCTTGACAGAATTGACAAAGAAGTGTACAGACACCAATGCATCAGCATTCTCGGAGATAACATCTTAAGGAACAAAGAAAGACCTGTTCACTCTTGACACCCCAGGTGCTGTGTATATTGCACTATAGTGCTGCATCGAGAAAACGGACAACCCTATTGATGTGGATTTTTCATTATTGATTATTGTAAAGAAATTGCGACTCCCCCCTTTAGCAGATTACCTAAATGTTTGCGTAATTTAGGCATAAAAGTTATATTATTGTTGTTGTTATCGTTATAGTTCTGGTTAATTTCAAAAAATGGTTAAATATATTTACAGTTTTTGTTGCGTTCGTTATATTTAAATGTTAATAAAGTTTTAAAATGTAACTGTCTTGGAGTACTATATTTTTTTTAAAAATCGGGTGAATGGGGCCTTGAATCGGGTTATTGTCATGTGTGGGCTTTGCAAGTGTACTGCTACAAGATCGGACATTTCAAACTCAAATGCACGGTCTTTTTCTTACCTTTCCGAAGCATGGAGCGCAATAGCAGGCAGAGAAAGGGTGATGCACGTGTTGAACACTGCCTGGCCTGCAAATTGCTGGCAGTGCCCCCCCGCCCGCTCCTGAAAGAGGGCACACACACACCGCCGCCCCGAGTACTTCACAAATCTTTAAAAGACCATGCGCTTGTTCAATGGGAAGTGGGATAACATGGCTAAGAGCATTTGCTGGATAATGCATGAATATCGCTGACTTTTCAACGATATTCATGCATTGCGGCCGTTTTTTATCGCATTTGCGATAAACCTTGCTAATAGCAAGGTTTATGTGCGATAAAATTCGCCGATGTGCGGCGATAATTTTTGTCTCTAAACAAGTTAGAGACAAAAATTACCGCTAGTTGTTGGTAATATGCCCCCGGGTTTTTCCTTGCAGGAATCGAGAAGCGAAAGACTAGCACTGAAATCAGTAGTCTCACGCCTGAATCGGGAGGGTTGGCATGTCTGGATACTCTACAGCTGGGGCCATAAACTACATTCGCAGGGCTAGGTGATAGCCTAGGTCCGGCCTGGACAATCGGACACAGAGGAAGAGGAGTGTCAGAGGGTGCGGTAGTGAATAGGGTGAAAGGGAGGTGTCGGGCGGGCACAGGGTGTGATTCTCAGAGAAGAGCAGCGCAGATGGGGGGAAGTATATGGCCCATGCATGAGAGAGAGAGCGGGGGTGACCATTGCGTGGGGGAGATGCGTGCGAGGGTGGGGAGCCATGCTGAGAATCGGCGGCGTGCAGAAAGTGGCCCTGGTCAAGGCATCTAAAATGGCTGCTGTGCACGACAAAATTGTGGCATTGGACAAAACGCAAGATGACGCAGACAATGTTTATCAATAAGGATTCATTTATAACAAAATATTAACTCGCAGTGACAAAATGGTGGTCAACACTTCCTGATTTCCATCGAATCGAACGTTAACAAACGTCACGCAGCAAAAAAAAAAAAAAAAAAAAAAAGCTCACGCACAGAGCAGTTTTTAGCCATGTTATCCAATGGAAGGTGGATAACACGGCTAAGAGCATTTGCTGGATAATGCATGAATATCGCTGACTTTTCAACGATATTCATGCATTGTGGCCGATGTGCGGCGATAATTTTTGTCTCTAAACAATTAAAACGAAGCACAAAATGGCGAATTCCCGTTTCGCTACCAGTTTGCGGCCCAGTTCGCGGCCTGGGAAGCGCTTCTACCGTGAAAAATCATTTTTTTTTATTATTTTCCCCACGGGACCCTTTAATAACCCCAACAACATTCCTAGGGGGTCAAGAGGGGGATACCTTGCCCCCTTTCATTAAATTCCCCTTTCGTTTTTCACCTCTTCTTCTCTCTCGTTCCTACCGAGAGACAAGATGGCGGCCGCTCCGGACTGTTTAGAATGTTGACAGACACCGGAGAGCCAATCAGCTTTCTGCGCGCAAAGTTCCGATACGCGAAAAGTTCGCTAACCGGATCGCTGCCCGGAGCGCTGTTACAGATATATATCTTGTTTTAAATGTTAATTTCTCAAAATCCACTGAAGCACATATATTAAGACCCAGCAAAGGCACATCAGGCTAACAGTCCCTACAATTTTGCCAAGTTTGGTGGAAATCCATTCAGCCGTTCGGGCTAAAAGTGAGGCCAACCGCCCTATGGAAATTAACATGGGAAAAACGCGTTTTGGGACCCCCCTTTTTTCTCGGCCCCCCCTTTACGACCCCCCCCCCCAAATTTTCAGGGGCTGCTCAGAAACAAAATGTGCCATTTTCCTGAAAATTTCAGCCGATTCCGTCCACAAACGCCAAAGTTATTAGACATAGAATTTTCAAAAGTTCCATAGAGAAAAAATCCTAACTATATATACCTACTGGCTATCGCCAGTAGGTAATATATATATATATATATATATATATATATATATATATATATATATATATATATATATTACCTACTGGCGGTCGCCAGTAGGTATATATAGTTAGGATTTTTTCTCTATGGGATTTTTGAAAATTCTATGTCTAATAACTTTGGCATTTGTGGACGGAATCGGCTGAAATTTTCAGGAAAATGGCACATTTTGTTTCTGAGCAGCCCCTGACAATTTGGGGGGGTTTTGTTAAGGGGGGGCCGAGAAAAAAGGGGGGTCCCAAAACACGTTTTTCCCATGTTAATTTCCATAGGGCAGTTGGCCTCACTTTTAGCTCGAACGGCTGAATGGATTTGCACGAAACTTGGCAAAATTGTAGGGACTGTTAGCCCGATGTGCCTTTGCTAGGTCTCAATATATGTGCTCCAGTGGATTTTGAGTAATTTAGGTTCAAAAAAAGATATATATCTGGGCGGAGCCTAACCACACATCTGATCTGATTGGCTGTCAGCACTTCATCCAAGAAGTGTTGGCAGCCATCTTGGGACCAATATACATGATAGCACCTCATTAAAAAGCATTGTAGTTAATAGAGGGTTTTAGGACTTTAGTTACTTTATAAATCATTTGTTGATGGTACCATACTCGTTTTAGGAATTGTGGTGGGTTCTAAGGTGATTTTACCATGTGAAAAAACCTTCTGCTGTGATATCATGAATATTGTTTGAAAGAAAACTAATATCTCCTGATTTTCCCACAGTGGTTTGGAAGGGGATCTATAAGCTAAACTGAAAGCATATTTTCTGTAAATTCACATTATCTTTCTCAGTCATGTGAAAATGAAGTCTGACATTCTCAGTAAAACATGTACATCCAACAAGGACAGAGACTGTCAGTTGATTCCTTTGTGTTCTACTGCAGCCTCCTAGAGTGTTCTAAAGAACAACTAGAGCGCTAACAGTCCTACTTATTACAAAGGTATGGCACACCTGAAGCCATCTTGATTGGAATAAAGTGGTAACTCTTAAAACATTTAATTTAAAAAGAAACAACATGATGGGGTATATTTTGCCATAGAAAGTATGATTAGTGCTGCAGAATGAAAAATTAGGGCACATTTTGAGTGACTTCTCAAATCCTTTTCTATTTCATTAAAACATTCTGACATGCAGTCTCCCAAAATGGCCACCAGAGACAAAAGAGCCCAAATGTAGCCCAAATATCACCCAGATGTAGCCCAAGTATAGCCCAATGACAGAATGTCCCAGAGTGTTCTAAAGAACAACTAGAGCGCTAACAGTCCTACTTATTACAAAGGTATAGCACACCTGGAGCCATTGTGATGGGAATAAAGTGGTAACTCTTAAAACATTTAATTTAAAAAGGAACAAAATGAGGGGGTATATTATGCAATAGAAGGTATTATTAGTGCTGCAGAAAGAAAAATTAGGGCACATTTTGAGTGACTTTTCAAATCCTCTTCTATTTCATTAAAAAATTCTGACATGCAGTCTCCCAAAATGGCCACCAGAGACAAAAGAGCCCAAATGTAGCCCAAATATCACCCAGATGTAGCCCAAGTATAGCCCAATGACAGAATGTCCCAGAGTGTTCTAAAGAACAACTAGAGCGCTAACAGTCCTACTGATTACAAAGGTATGGCACACCTGAAGCCATCTTGATTGGAATAAAGTGGTAACTCTTAAAACATTTAATTTAAAAAGGGACAAAATGAGGGCGTATATTTTGCCATATGAATTATGATTAGTGCTGCAGAAAGAAAAATTAGGGCACATTTTGAGTGACTTCTCAAACCCTCTTCAATTTCATTAAAAAATTCTGACATACAGTCTCCCAAGATGGCCACCAGAGACAAAAGAGCCTAAATGTAGCCCAAATATCACCCAGATGTACCCCAAGTATTGCCCAATGACAGAATGTCCCAGAGTGTTCTAAAGAACAACTAGAGCGCTAACAGTCTTACTTATGACAAAAGTATGGCACACCAGAAGCCATCTTGATTGGAATGAAGTGGTAAGTCTGAAAACACTCAATTTAAAAAGGAACAACATGAGGGGGTTAATTTTGCAATAGAAAGTATGATTAGTGCTTCAGAAAGAAAAATTAGGGATCATTTTGAGTGACTTCTCAAATCCTCTTCTATTTCATTAAAAAAATTCTGACATGCAGACTGAAACATGCACTTTGAATACCAGCAGCAGACATCCCTGGTGAGCAGTAGCTTTACCACAGTGATCTAATGTGCAACTAGAGTGCTAACATTCAGAATTTATGGCAAATGTGTGACACATCTTAATGCCTTCTTGATGGAACCAAAGTAAACAAGCATTGAAAATGCAATAGATCTCGCCCTCGTTTAAGTTAAAGCCATTCTGTTTGTAATGAGGTGGCTTTTTAGCTTTGCTTTTATTAGTGTTTTTTCAACTTTCATGTAAATAACATGCATCTGTATGCATATAAGTATATGTATGCATGCATTTATGTTTGTATTTATATAGATATACAGATGATATATGTTTATATATGTATGTATATATATATATTCACTGAAAAAACCATAGGCTATAGACCATACATAGTTAGGAATTAGCATTTACAAAACCTTGAAAATTCACTGAAAAAACCATAGGTTATAGACCATATATAGTTAGGAATTAGCATTTACAAAACCTTGAAAATTCACTGAAAAAACCATAGGTTATAGACCATATATAGTTAGGAATTCGCATTTACAAAACCTTATTTTACTCACACAAAACCATTGAAATTCCATATATAGTTAGTTGCACTAACTATATATCGCGCACCCGCAATCCACTGCTGATGATGTCACATATTACATCATTCATGACATGGTCAGTGACATCACTGATGACATCACTGATGACATCTCAAATGACATCACTGATGACATCACTGATGACAACATCCAGTGACTGTATGTTTCTGTAAAGTTAAAATATGTCTTACATATTGAAGAATGAGTGGATGTATAAGTGTCTGGATGAAGGATTTAGTAGGTGCATGACTGACTGTATGAGTGAGTGATTAAATGTGTTTCACTGAGTGCATGGGCTAGTGACTAAACTGTCTTAATTTGTGCATCATTATGTCTGTTGTTCTGTAAACTGTTGCATGTGTTGATAAGTAGCTATATGAGTAACTATATGGGTTATTGATTGGTTGCCCAAGTATTTGTATGGGAGACTGAGTGTGTGTGTGGGTGGCTGGGAGGTGTATGACTCTGTGCATAGATGTGTGAGCAGTTGATTCACTAGATGTATGGTTTCAAAAGTGCATGTGGAAACAGCTGTATGGGCGGTTGACTGTGTGCATGAGTGTATTGGTGAGTGAATGGATATCTCAGTGCTACATGTCAAAGTAAGTACATATGTAAAACACAGTACATGTGAGAGTTGACATATATAAATAACTGTGCATAAGAGCCAGTGAATGTGTGAGTGGCTGTATGGATCATTGTGAACTTGTATCAGGGATTGTATAAGAGAGTAAATATGTGTTAGTATATGTTTGAATAAGTAAAGTTTGTATAACTGTATAGTTGAGGAAATGGAGGTGTGATTGATTCTTTGCATGACTGACTAGGTGTGTGAGTAACTCCATGGATGAGTGACAGTCTGTGAGTGTCTGTTTACACTGATTGTATCTAAGGTTATATTAGAGTCTGAAGAGGTTCATCGTATTATCACATGAATGATATCATCAGTGATGTGATCAGTAATGTCAAATGAGATGTCATCAGTGATGTCATCAGTGATGTCATTTGAGATGTCATCAGTGATGTCATTTGAGATGTCATCAGTGATGTCATCAGTGATGTCACTGACCATGTCATGAATGATGTAATATGTGACATCATCAGCAGTAGATTGCGGGTGCGCGATATATAGTTAGTGCAACTAACTATATATGGAATTTCAATGGTTTTGTGTGAGTAAAATAAGGTTTTGTAAATGCGAATTCCTAACTATATATGGTCTATAACCTATGGTTTTTTCAGTGAATATATATATATATATATATATATTCACTGAAAAAACCATAGGTTATAGACCATATATAGTTAGGAATTAGCATTTATAAAACCTTATTTTACTCACACAAAACCATTGAAATTTCATATATAGTTAGTTGCACTAACTATATATCGCGCACCCGCAATCCACTGCTGATCATGTCACATATTACATCATTCATGACATGGTCAGTGACATCACTGATGACATCACTGATGACATCATCCAGTGTTTGTATGTTTCTGTAAAGTTAAAATATGTCTTACATATTGAAGAATGAGTGGATGTATAAGTGTCTGGATGAAGGATTTAGTAGGTGCATGACTGACTGTATGAGTGAGTGATTAAATGTGTCTCACTGAGTGCATGGGTTAGTGACTAAACTGTCTTAATGTGTGCATCATTATATCTGTTGTTCTGTAAACTGCTGCATGTGTTGATCAGTAGCTATATGAGTAACTACATGGGTTATTGATTGGTTGCCCAAGTATTTGTATGGGAGAGTGAGTGTGTGTGTGTGGGTGTCTGGGAGGTGTGTGACTCTGTGCATAGATGTGTGAGCAGTTGATTCACTAGTTGTATGGGTTCAAAACTGCACGTGGAAACAGCTGTATAGGTGGTTAACTGTGTGCATGAGTGTATTGGTGAGTGAATGATATCTCAGTGCTACATGTCAAAGTAAGTACAAATGTAAAACACAGTACATGTGAGAGTTGACATATATAAATAACTGTGCATAAGAGCCAGTGAATGTGTGAGTGGCTGTATGGATCATTGTGAACTTGTATCAGGGATTGTATAAGAGAGTAAATATGTGTTAGTATATGTTTGAATAAGTAAAGTGTGTATAACTGTATAGTTGAGGAAATGGAAGTGTGATTGATTCTTTGCATGACTGACTAGGTGTGTGAGTAACTCCATGGATGAGTGACAGTCTGTGAGTGTCTATTTACTCTGAGTGTTTTTCTAAGATTATATTAGAGTCTGAAGAGGTTCACCGTATTATCACATGAATGATGTCATCAGTGATGTGATCAGTAATGGCAAATGAGATGTCATCAGTGATGTCTTCAGTGATGTCATTTGAGATGTCATCAGTGATGTCATCAGTGATGTCATCAGTGATGTCACTGACCATGTCATGAATGATGTAATATGTGACATGATCAGCAGTGGATTGCGGGTGCGCGATATATAGTTAGTGCAACTAACTATATATGAAATTTCAATGGTTTTGTGTGAGTAAAATAAGGTTTTGTAAATGCTAATTCCTAACTATATATGGTCTATAACCTATGGTTTTTTCAGTGAATTTTCAAGGTTTTGTAAATGCTAATTCCTAACTATATATGTTCTATAACCTATGGTTTTTTAAGTGAATTTCATTGGTTTTTTAAAAGCTAAGATCAAAACCTTTAAAATGTATTCTTCTTTAAATCTTAAAATATATTTTACATGTTTTTAATACAATTTTTTTAAAATTATTTTTATTGTTTCGCTCCCGGTCCGCGAACCGGTTAGCTTCCCGTTAGCTCAATTTGGAGCCGCGACCCGGTCCGCGAACCGGTAAACGTTCCGTTTGCGTAACTGTCGCGTTAGAAAACAACATCGTGACGCGTCGCGTCAGCATGACGTTTCGCGTTGTCGCGTGATACGTCATATGACGCGCCAAGTTAGCGTACCCGGAAGCGAACCGGGACGCGGCGCAAAGCGCGTAACGTAAACACAGCAGGTCATGTGACTTGGTAATAACACTTTTCATTGGTTCATTTCACTTTTGGTTTCCTAATGATGTAAGACTAGGTCATGTGACCTAAAATTAACACTTTTCATTGGTTTAGAACTATTGTTCTTCCCAAATGATGAAAACCCCTCCTTCTTTCCTCACTCTGACTTTCATCTTGGTGAGAGAAAGACCCTTTGTTATCAGTGACCAATGGCTTCATTAGTAGCTTCAGCTGGTTCTTCCCCACCACCTCCACCACATCCAAGGAAGAGAGGACCACCTGCTGAAGTTATAATTCAGCAAGAAGAGGAAGAACAGGAAGAGGAGGAAGAGCAGGAAGAGAGTCAGTTTTTGAATGAGGAGCCCAGGAGGTATCATCGGAAAGAAAACTATATTTGGCAATTTTTTTAATTTCCCCGGGGCCAAAAGAAAGTCAATGCACGGTACGTAACTTGCCTTATATGTAAAGATAGACTGTCCAGAGGGACCGAGAAGAAGTACAGTTTCGGCAACTACACAATGCATCGGCACATGAGTAGGTGGCATCCTATCAACTACAGTGCTGCGCAGTTACGTGACGAGCAAGATAATCCCCCTTCGATGGCCAGAAGATCAGTAGTACAGGAAGTGACGGGACCAGAGGCGAGGGAGATGGTCCCAAATATACAAATGAGGTTCGGGGAAATCAAACAAGTGTGCGTGCGTTGCAATCAGTTTATTTGCTACAGAGAAAGTAGCATCACTCTAATCAACAGAGCGATTGACAATCATGATTGCCAGAAACGCCCCAGAGAATAAAATCTTTTTTTTGTTGCTCCTGTTGAGCCCTTTACAATGAATCGTTTTCGTCCCCCCCCCCAAAAAAAAACAAAAAAATATATAAAAACGTTCAGAAAATACAAAAAAACTAAAAAAAAGTTCAGAAAAATAATAAAACAAACAAAAAAAAAACAATAAAAAAAAAGTTCTTTTCAGAACTACCTCCCCGTTATAAAAAAATTGGTAGAATATTTGGAACTCTGCCAACCTCTATTTCTCTTAGTTCGCTTCCGGGTTCGCTCTCCGGTACGCGAACCGGGAGCGAACCAAAACATTTTTTTTTTAAAAAAAGAACAGTAAGTATAAGGGAAGGAAACAGACAGTTATGTTAAAAGAAAGACAGCTATAGGGAGTAAACTAGAGATACTGTTACCCGCAATCCACTGCTGATGATGTCACATATTACATCATTCATGACATGGTCAGTGACATCATCAGCAGTGGATTGCGGGTAACAGTATTCCTAGTTTACTCCCTATAGCTGTCTTTCTTTAACATAACTGTCTGTTTCCTTCCCTTATACTTACTGTTCTTTTTTTAAAACAAATTTTTTGATCAGTCAGAAACAGTAACAATAATAGAGACAGAGTGAGTGAACAAGAGTGAAGAAGTATGAGTAGAGAGGGACTGAGAAAAATAGTGGAAGGAGTAGAGTAATTAAGTAATAGACAAAGGAATGAGGGAAGTAGCAAAGGCAGGAAAGTAAGGGTTAAAGAAATGAAGCAGTGGAACTAATAGAAGTTAAATGTGATAGAAATATAACAAAAAAAGTACAAAACATTTACCTTATAATTGTCATTAAGTTAGTCATTTGTCATTTTTATACTTTCAATCTGTGAAAGAGAGAACAAACATTTGAAAAATATTAAAACATGTTGTTAAAAATTAGAAAAGACAAGGGAAAAGATTGAAGGACAAACAGTTTTTCAACAACTTTGACACTTACAGAAGCCTCTGCTTCTCCATGCCCCTACACAGTCCTAAAAATATACAATTTAAACTAACAGTATCTTGATGCAGATGAAGTGAGTCATATCTTGCAACATGGTGCATCTTTTGCATCACTGCTGCATCGGTTTCATGTGACATGGTTTTTTTACAGCACGACACATCTGCCTAGATGCATCAATTTGTAATTTTGTCACCTTATAGCTAAACTTTTCCACCGCGACTGCGTCACACAAGTGACGCACAGTGGCGCAAAAGAGGCATACACCTATCATAAATCTGTCCCTAACATGTTAAATTATTGATTCAGGATGACGATAAGGTGTGGCCTCTCCAAAGGTTTGTTTAAGGTGAGGCCTACTCAGGGTTGCATATCAAATTTATAATAATAAATAATACATAATAATAATAGATAATACATGTGAAGGCCTACCAATGAAGTAAATCATGTCCACTTCACTCTTGAACAAAGGCCAGACCTCTTCTGTGTCCGTGGACAGACCTAAACTTCATCTGCACAATGTCATTCGTAAACTTAGGAAACACAGGTGATGTAATTGAAAAACGTGGAGTTTCTTTTGCTCATTTCACAATCACATCACCTGTGTTGCCTTTGCTTAGGTATCTCATAGTGCAGATGTAGTCCAGCATATGAAACAGTACCCAGAAGTGCAGCAGTGTATGCATTAACTTTGACACTTACAGAAGTCTCAGTTTCTCCATGTCTACCTCACATTTCTAAATGTATATCATAAGTACAAAAAGTAGAAAATTAATTATACATGTTAAATGGTTTATTTTTGCTGTTCTCAGAATGTATCAAATTTCACTAAAATCAGTGACTTGAAGGTATTCATCATGTAACAGCGGGGAAAAAAAAACACAATCAAAATGATTGTGTTTAAAAAACCCATACAACATAAGAAATCTGAATTCAAAACTCCTCAAAATTAACTTACTTTCCATGACGTCCAAGGATGTCCTATGAACAGCTTACACTCTGTTGTGCTATTAATATTTTCAGCCCGCCACTTTCTGAAAGAAAACCTCCATCGTTTTGAAAAATATGTTACATACGATAAAAGACTTCTCATATTCTACCACATGTTTCCACATGGCCAAATCATGTTAGAGCGATTTACAACTCTTGGAATTCTTGTAAGCAAATCCCGTCATTTTCTATTTTCGCAACTTTCAGAAAGAAAACATTTAAGATTACTTTCACAATCCTGGACTACTAATATCTTACCCTTCTTGCTCACTCATGTTCTACTTTTCCTATGACACTGATACTGCTTACTATGAAGCAGACTTACTTGCATCAGGTTTATATAGTTGGATTTTTAAAATGACATTATAACCAAAGGTTTTCACCAATAATCTAGACAGCATTGCAGACTTACATTCCCTCTACTCCATGAACCTCTTGAAATTCCTCAGAGCACATCCCGAGATTCTTTCCTTAAAATTTTGGTTTTAAAAACACCAGGTAAGAATTTTTAAGGACATACGGCAATTTTTTTTTTAAAGTTATAACAGAATCGTTGCAGAATGACCAGCCGTTTCTAGACTTTAAATAAGCTGTGTAATGTCCTGATGTTGTTGAATGACCGTCATGATAGATAATTGCTGCAGTTACAAAAGTCCTTCCTGATATTGACAACTGCGAAGCAACACATTTTTTTATTAAAGTTGTCAATTTTGTTCCATCAGGCCTACATCGTTGGAACATTAAAATGACATACTGGCCATATCTTCGTATAAATAATGTTGACATCATTTCAGATTTACATTGGCTACACTCCATGTTGTGATCAGCTTCATTTGACTAGCTTATTAAAGGACACTGATTTACTGTCTGGCAAAGTTAAATATATAAATCTTTCTGAGTCTACACTAGTAGTACTTGATACACTACAGTTCTCGCAGTCATGCTGCCATTGATAAGAAAGCCCAAACAGGTGATCTACATCTACACCCTCATCTTGCAATACATCAAGCATATACATTAAAAACTCCTGAAAATCCTGCTGAATATTTTCAGAGAATTCTGTTTGACCTGAACATTCGTCTAACAGATAACGAACTTCAGACACACTTTCTACTTTTGTTCTATCAGTGCTACATTTCTCTAACACAGAATTCAACAAACAGCATAAACTTTGTTCCGAATTGATCACAATCTGTTCTTTTAAAGTCTCTAGTGAAAAGATAACATTAACAACTACATTAGCATAGCAGTTGACACCAGAACTGTTTTCAAATTGAAAACCAACAACATCTTCAACAGAATCCATTTTCTTTCTGCTTACAATTTTCGGTTCATCGACTTTTGGGCTTTTTGCTACAACCTCCCTACTATTACTGATATTTCTTCGTTTCCGGCCTACCACACGTTTCTCAAACAAAGGATATTGAGGCAAATGTGGCGCATACTCTCTTCTTAACCTATTGTATTCCTTAACACAATCTAGATCCGCACAAATGTTTGTGACATCACAGTCAATCAAGTACAATCCCGATAAAGTTCTAACTCGTGACAATGCCACATATGCCATACCCTCCTTGAACACAGAACTGCCAATATTCACCAATGCACTATCTACACTTAAACCTTGCGATTTATGGATTGTCACCGCATATGCCAAGCAAACAGGAAACTGCTTACGGCGAACATATAAGTCTTTAACAAGCAAAAACCTAGCAGAACAAAGACCAATTAGCTGTACTTCTTCAATGCCATCAAATTTAATTTTTTAAAATTCTATTCCATCTCTACTTCTGTATTTCTCAAAATCAACAACATTACCCATTGATCCATTTACCAGACCTCTTTCAACATGTAAATTCCTTCTCAAAATGATTCGGCAATTTAAACACACATTCAAAGTCTTTTCAAAACCCGCAGTTTTAGATATAGTCTTCTCTAATGAATCCAATTTTGATTTCAAATTCAAAGACAAAATAATTGTTGATCCCATATGCTCTATTCTGTCAATAGCTTCCAGTGTCACAATCTCTTGCTTTTCTAAATGCAACATTTTGTTGTTGAAGATGGCACATTCTGCAAGAGTTGGCATCAAACATATTCCAGATTTCTTCTCAGTAATTTTCTGAAAAATATTCTCAGGCACAACGTCTTGCTCTGGATATAAATTTGACAGTAATCGTGCATGTAAAGCTTCTTTCCCATGCTCAGTCACTTTTCCAATTCTAACATCTTGTAGAATATTCTTGTAATCTTCATCCTTCGCCTGACGCATATTTTCATGCAGTTCAGCATAATTGAAGTTTAACCATATATTGACGTTGCCAATGCTCCCTAGGCACTTCCTGGTATCTTCATGCGTGAGCATTTTGAACACAGGTTGTCCTTTCACTGGTGTCAGCTGCAGAAGATCTCCGAAAACAATGATGTGTTTGCCACCAAATAACACATCATACTCAGTTTTAAGAACTTCTTGCATTCTCAAATGCACAAAGGCAAGCATGACATTGGAAACCATGCTTACTTCGTCAATGATAAGAAGTTTCATTTTCCTCAAGACTCTTGAAACTTCACAACAAGCATCTCCAGATAACTTGTGGTATTGTAATTTGTTGTCATGCTCCACTGGCAGCATCAGTAGACGATGCAAAGTAATATCTTTAATGTTATGTGCTGCCAGTCCAGTTGGAGCAGTAACAACACAAGACAGCGATGACTCAGTCCTTTCCTGCAAATAACAAGAAATTGCTTTAATGAGGAAACTTTTTCCAGTTCCCGCTTCTCCACTCACGTACAGTCGGACAGGCTTCAACGACGTACATGAGCACTCTTTCTTGTCATGACTTAATCCTTGATCAATTTGCTTGGTAACTTCGTCATATATTTTCCTCTGCTCAACATTGAGTTGTTTTTCCAAGTCTTCTAAGTTAACTGCATCCTCCTGAGCATGTGCCATGGCTCTTTCCACTTCATTCATAGCAGTGGCAGCTTCATTTTCGATAACAGGTCCTCCTAGTGGATCCTGACTCAATGAAACAGAACTCTGACTGTCCTGAGAAATGTCTCTGGCAATGTCAGCTGCAATCGTTGCTTCCTGCTCAATTTCCAAAGTCAACATTTCTTGATATTTGGGAAAAGCAGGACATTCTATGGTCTCCTTGGCGGCAGTAAAAGAGTCTTCGTAACAGAGGAAATCTCCAAGCAGTTCCTCTTCTTCACGCCAAGGCTTGAAAAGTTGCAAAAGGGCTAAATAGAAAAACTCCTTTTTTTCTGGAGATTCACCACTCAATTTTCGATGGTTTACCAAGTGGCATTTTCTTTGCTTGACCAGACATCCCTCACTTCCAATTACAGCATACACTCCTTTCTCAATATCTTCTTTGATGTTCCTCTTGAATATGTAATTTTGTAGAACCTCATACAAACAAACATTCTCAAGGTGACTGCTTCGATTTGGATAATATGTATCCAACATGTTGGTCTTCAAAATGTCGGTACTGTTTGGCTCCTTTTCCGCCAAATACTCAATTTCCCGCACAGGTTTCAGAACTCGATTACGCGTTGCAGCAAGACCAAGACTCGCCCAAACAATACTCCTCGATTTGGCATAAAGACTTGCTGAAGACAACCGGTCAGAACATTCGTAAGCTCCGATTTCTCGATGCGACAACATCTTCAGACTGAAACTGTACAACTTCTTGCTGAGGCTCTTTTCATGGGAAATATCCTCCCACATATCCTTCAATTCTGTCTTTTCTTTTTTGGTGATGTAAGATGTCACATACCGAGCCACAGCCATACAGTTGTCAGCCACAAACTGTATATCCATGTTAGCATTCCACATGGACAAAATCACTGGGTTGTAGTCGTTTATGTACTTGGACTCTTCGTTCCTTTTCAAATTGTATGTATTTTTGGGTGATTTCCTCGTCACATTATGTCGCAGAGAAGACATCAAACTGTTCCCTCTTCCTTTAGAAATCACCGGTCGTGGAAAATTGAAACGACATTTGGTGTAGAACTTGTCCTTGTTTCTGAATTTACGACGACAGTACTTTCCACAACGATGGCTTTGGAAACGTAGAACTTGTTCTCTTAGGCTTTTCTTCTCCGTTGCATTTGGAACAGCACACGTAGAATACTGTTCTATGAAACTCATCACTAAGTCATCCGGATCTGTTCCAAATTTAGGTGCATCCTTGATCCACAGCAGCATATGTATATGAGGAGCACCTCTTGCTTGGTACTCCTTTCTCCAGAAGAAATCCAACACCTCTCCAAGAGGTGGATTCTTCTTATTCATGATGAAAGACATCATAGCTTCAAATCTATGATTGAAGTACCTGCATACATTCACTGGATCCAAAGAACACAGTTCTCCGGGTGTCTTGAATTCAATGTTTTCAATGTTTCCATTTGCCTCTCGTAGAAATTCAAGTAAGTCTTCCCAGCTATACTCGGCACAGCTCAGAGTGAGGAACCATGTCGGAGTTCCTAAGTTCCTCAGCATACATTTTAAATCACCATGACGACGGTACCAGTACTCATTAGTACCACGCTGACACGCCATGAGATTAATTAGGTGAGAATCCAAAATACTGTCTTGGACATTGACTTTATGCATAAAGTCACTTGCCGAGATGTTTCGCATCTGTATACCACTTTTCAAGATGTGGTTCACTGCATATGACAGTCCAGACAGATCGCTTTCAAACAGGAGATGAAACAAATAGGGAATGCATTGACGAAACCTAGGATCTTCTGCATACAATCGTAAAGTCCGGTATTAAGAAGCAGGAATTTGATGAGGTCGCTCATCATATCTTCCTCCTTGACCTGTTGGAAATAGCTGTGGGAAACACCGAGCTTCCAAACTTTCCTCCCAAACACTAATGGGACTCCCTTTGGCTTGTTTCATTTGAAACAATTCAATAGCATTCCCCATGACTTCCTTGGAATGCAAAGGATGAACACTATAATGTTCATATATTTCTTCACTTTTAGAGGCTTCTACTTTCTCAATTTTGCCAGCACACAAATCGCTATCCTCTTCATCACTTACTTCCTCTTCTGCAACATATACATTCTTATAGTACTTATTATTTTTTTTCAAATACAATGTTGCCTTTTTGACTTTCCTAACATCCACTAAATCTTGCCATATTTTCTTATTCTTTGTGAGAACCCCATTAACTAAGATAACCAGAGGTTCCTCTTCCACTTTTTCTACTCCAATTGTGTTAATGTTTTTGTTCAAATCTAGAGGCAAATAAACAACTCTTCCCTTTAATCCTCTCTGTAAATCTGATGGAGGCAACTTCCCTGTCTTTGGCTCCATTCTTACAATAGCCTGAAAGGGATGGATACTTTGAATCAAAATAGATTCATAAGTATTTAAATCCTTCAATTCAGAAGGAATCTCAACCAATTCCAGATTATTATGAACCGCCCCAGCAGGCATCTGGTTTTGGTTTAATTTGTTACAACAATAAGTACACACACGTTGATCCGATCCCAAATCAAAACAATTTTCTACCATCAAGTATGTTGCGAAATCCTTCCATTCACTACTATTTTCCCTTTCACTTTTTGCATATAAATCCACTAACTTAATCTGATTCTTATAATAAGTGCGTCAACAACACACACAAGTGAAATTAGGCCTCTCACTTGATTTCACCTGAAACGTGTCAATTTCCTTTTGAAAATTATCTGTACTGGAAACCTGTACATTATCTTCAACATTACCCTCTACTTCTGGGTCAATTTGAACATTCTCATCTTTACTTCCAAAGTAACAAAACTCAATTTCTTCACAAATATTCTTCACATCTATTTCAGAACCATGCAAAAGAGCAGCGCATAATTGTTTAAGCATAATTGCTGGACTTCGCATAATACAACATTCTCACTAATTTCCTCACTTTATTATGATGCACTGCTAGCATCCTGAAATGATGAAAAACACTCTGGCATACTCTCCTGGAAAGACAAGCCAGTGAATGACCATGCAAACCTGTCGCTTCCCTCACTCTGCAAGGATCTAATTCTTGCAACAACTTCATTTTCTGCTTCAAACTTTTCTTATTAAATGTCCGTACAAAATCACAAAGCAAATTGATGGAATCCTGTCGCACACTCCAAATAGAACTACACTTCCAGGTGTACACTGGTCCCTTAGGACGTCTCCCTAAAACCTCATTACCTAACACCTCTTCTGTCTCTGTTGTCACAAGTTTTTCTTTTTCAACTGGACAACCATCTTTCACTTCATAAGCTCGACCACTGGTGTCAACTGCAAGCACCAAATCATTATCCTGGAAATAACTCTCCTCATTAAAAAATGCCTCACAACTTGAACTATGCATCCATTGTCCGGAAAAAACTTCACAAAAATTACTTCGATTAACTACTCTCTTCCATCTACTATTTGATTTGAAATCAGAAATTACCTTGTTTAGTTTCCTAATTCTATTGATTACCAAAATAAATAACTTTCGCTTAATTTCAAAAGCCTGATCAATAATTTTCTCTACATTTTTCTTTTTTTTATAAAATGCCACTTTCTGTTGGCCTTTCTTAATATTTTTTAACAAATTAACTATTATCCTGTTGCGGATCATTCGTTTTCGAATGTCCCTAAACTGTTGTTTCCTTCTACTATCATGCACAGAGTTATCTCTTGCTCTAGCAGTAACATTTTTGATTGGTCTTTCCTCTCCGTTTAAATTGCTTCTCTTTTTCTGGACTGAAACATTTTCTGTAGAAATACTTTTTTTACTACAAATATTTCTTATGAATGATTTCGTGGTCTTACCCGGAGCTTTCTTGGTGACTTGACAAGTTTTTTTTGTGGAGGACTGCTGCAGTAATAGAAGAACCTGCTGTCTTTGACGTTTTGTAGCCTTTCTAATTCAATTCTTAGTTGGCATTTTCAAATTTGGAAATGATCTGCAGTTGAATCTGTGGTAAAATATAATAAAAAATGTTATTAACCACTATTACCAAACAGTAAATGAATAACAGTCATCAAAAACTTAACACCCTACTTATTATTTAACATAGCAAATCTTTTGCACCACCACTGTGTCACAAAAGTGACGCACAGTGGTAAAAAACAGGCATACACCTATCATAAATCTGTCCCTAACATTTTAAATGATTGATTCAGGATGACGATAAGGTGTGGCCTATCCAGAGGTTTGTTTGAGGTGAGGCCTACTCACGATTGCAGATGAGATTTACGCTTGTTGAAGAATACAGAGGAGATAATACATGTGAAGGCCTACCAATGAAGTAAGTCATGTCCACTTCACTCTTGAACAAAGGCCAGATCTCTTTGTGTCCGTGGACAGACCTAAACTTCATCTGCACAATGTTATTCATAAACTTAGGAAACACAGATGATGTAATTGAAAAATGTAGAGTTTCTTTTCCTCAATTCACCTGTGTTTCCTCAGTGACTTAAAATGTCCTTAAGACACATGAAAGCGTTTTTTGATTGCCCTTGCACCATTTTTGGGTCACTATTAACATGGCTATGTAACTCCAAAAATCTAAATCTAAATTTGCCAAGCACAGGTGGGAGCATATTTACAAGAAACTTGCCCCACGGAGAAAGCTCTTTAATTTAAATCGGAAAAAATAACATCATACACACTCAAATGCCTTATAAATATGCCCCAAACAACCTATGAAGCTCTAGCAGTACATATCCAGAAATGTAATTGATTTCAAAAAACGTTTTTAAACACAACATATAAATCAATTGTATACCTACATTCAAGAGGAAATGACTTAAAATGTCCTTAAGACACATGAAAGCGTTTTTTGATTGCCCTTGCACCATTTTTGCGTCATTTTTAACATGGCTATGTAACTCCCAGAATCAAAATCTAAATTTGCCAAGCACAGGTGGGAGCATATTTACAAGAAACTTGCCCCATGGAGAAAGCTCTTCAATTTAAATGGGAAAAATAACATCATAGACACTCACATGCCGTATAAATATGGCCCAAACAACCTATGAAGCTCTAGCAGTACATATCCAGAAATTTAATTGATTTCAAAAAACGTTTTTAAACACAACATATCTGTTTCAGCTTACATGAGAGACCATGGAATGGGCTCCATGTACAACAATAACTTGTGTTACTGCATGCAAGATATCTACACAGAATGTGCAATTACAATTTCTCAAAGAAACAAAATCTATTTGTATATCACTTGAGACAAAGCAACATTTTAAAAACACAGCTTTCTTCATAATTTTCTCCTTAAATCATACTATTCTCTATCTAAATTAAATAAATCTTTTCCCACCTTGGCAAATACTTTTTGAGTTTCAAAACAGTCTCAGAAATACACCAAATTGTCTTCAGCAGAACAAAGAGTATGCACTCAAGAGGCTGCAGCTATAGAAAGCACAGAAATGCTGATATTCATTACACATATCTCTCATGTTAGCCAATCAAAACTCTTCCCTCACTTTTTTCAAATCAAAACCCTTCCCCCCCTCAACCCTCTCTGCCTTTTTTGCATAGCAACTACCTCCTGAAAGACCTCTGATGTTTGCAAGTTCACACAACAATGTTTCAATTGAACTCTGAACTCTCAGTGCACCTGCGTATCCAGTGCAATCTTTCATTAAATGTTTTTTCCTTGACCATTCAAATTACATCTTTCAAAGAACACATCCATGCACCCTAACTTTCTGTTTTCAGAAATGGAAATCCACCAATCACTGCTAGTGAATCATTAGCACTGAAACTCCACAGTTTTTTTTCTTTACAAACTCCTACTGTTTCAACTGCCCTTTCATTACCACACTTCATCTGACTGCAGCACAACCTTGTCTCACCATGTTTTATGTCTGGATTGTTGGACATAGTTACATCTACTGGGCTCAAAGGTATGCTGAGAACAGAAATTTACCTAACCTCAATTTACAAGATGTGGAAATTAAGTGGTTGGGCCAAAGAGGATTAAAATGTCACCAATTGATACCATTGGTGAAAACCTTTATGCATTTGCCAAAACCTGACCTGTTAATTGTGCACTGTGGAGGTAATGATTTGGGCACTTTGACTGGGGTAGGTCTGGAAATGCTTTTAAAGGACACCTTTGGGCAATTAATGGCACTTTTTCCTCAAACTGCCGTGGTATATTCAAATATATGCCAAAGACAGAAATGGAGGTGGTCGAACCAATTTTGCCCACAAATTGAAAATGTCGAGGAAGCATGTAAACAAATCTGTTTCAGCTTACATGAGAGACCATGGAATGGGCTCCATGTACAACAATAACTTGCGTTACTACATGCAAGATATCTACAGAGGAGATGGAGTTCACTTCTCAGATGAGGGCAACAGAATTTTCATTCTGAATTTAAGACTGTGCATTGGTACCTACTTATAAGTACCTAAATGTACCATAATCCCAAAAGCTCTTCTCAGAGCTACCCTACATCTGATCACTCACAATTATTATTTTTTTCTAACTTTTTTCACTAATTTTCAACAAAGTACACTCCCCGGGGCGCTACCCGGTACGCGAACCGGAAGCTAACCTCGCGGAATTTCATAAAAAAATGTTTTTTTTGCACATATAAGCCTCCTCAGCCACCCTCAGAAAACCTAGGGGGTCAAGATAAGTCTACCGTGCCCCCTTCTACCCATTCTGAACATTATTTGCCCTCCATCTTGTATCTTAATTTGACCGAAACACAAAATGGTGGACTCCCGTAACGCTTCAGGTTCGCGTACTGGGTCGCTCCCCGGGAAGCGGTCCATCAAAAAAGGTGGGAAAGTAATTTACAGAAAAACGACTGGAGACACTCTCACCAAATATAGATTAGCTCATACTACATACCAATCCCTTTCATTTTCACAAATTTGATTGAAATTCCATTTAGCCATTTAGCCTGTAGACCTCTCTAAATACCGTGAGGTAAATTACTTCACAAAACACATCTGAAGTGTTGGAATTGACAACCAATGAAAATGTTACTTTCATTTTCTACTTTTATTACCTGACATTTGATTGGTTATATACCTGAATATATATAAAGGAAGAGAAGGAAACACAGCCATTTTGACTACTACTTCTTGTTGTACATTTCAATTGGATTTTCACTAATCACTTCAACTTCTTTGTAAAGGTAAGTTGTTATTTTTTTTAACTGAAGTATATTGTGCACTATAAGTTAATATGGTAAACTTTTTCTGATAGTTATATACTATCCCTCTGTAGTAGTTATAGATTGAGATAGACTTCTCTGTTATAGTTATGGATGGAGTTAGGCTTCTCTTGTATAATTATGAATTTACTTACGTTAAATCACATACACTTTTTTATATTCCTACTTCCACTCTGATACTATACACTGCCCAAAGATAAATTCACTGATAAAAACTGCCTATCTAAAATTAATCCCAACAGTGCCCTATCTCTACTAATATATATTTTTTTTATCCAAATTTCAGGCAAAATGGAAGGCGAACACAAAGTTTCATTTCAAATTGACCTGCAAGAGAGCAGCCAATAAATAATTGATCCAAATTATATAGAATTTATGGATGAAACTTGGGACCAAGAACTACTGCAATGTGTGCAAGCAGTAGATGACCTCCTTCAAAATGAGGACATTTTACACCCTCAGAGATTACAAACTATGTTCAATGAAAATAATGACATTTCAGACAGTGAAATGTTAGAAAGTTTATTAAATTTTGAAATAGAATCACAATAATAAATAATTGCTTAAAAAATAAAGAAATTAAAAAATAATCAACAAAACCAACAATCAATTAACATACAGTATTTAAAAACTCTATCATTCTTTTTTCCTTATAGTACGCTCCCCAAAACGCTTTCCGGTTCGCGAACCGGGCGCTTCCCACGCAAAAAAAAAACATTTTTTTTTTTTTTGCCCTGCGGGGCCCTTTTAAAACCTCCACATAAAACCTAGGGGGTCAGGGAGGATCTACTATGCCCCCTTATGGTCATTTCCCCCTTTGTTTTGGCTCCCTCTTGTCTCTCGATCCTACCGAGAGACAAGATTGCGGCCGCTCCGGACTGTTTAGAATGTTGACAGACACCGAAGAGCCAATCAGCTTCGCTTCGCGAAGTTCCGTTACGCGTCAAGTACGCGAACCGGAGCGCTGCCCGGACCGCGCTTACAGATATATATCTTTTTTTGAACGTTAATTTCTCAAAATCCACTGGAGCACATATATTGAGACCTAGCAAAGGCACATCGGGCTAACAGTCCCTACAATTTTGCCAAGTTTCGTGCAAATCCATTCAGCCGTTCGGGCTAAAAGTGAGGCCAACCGCCCTATGGAAATTAACATTGGAAAACGTGTTTTGGGACCCCCCTTTTTTCTCAGCCCCCCCCTTGACAAACCCCCCCCCCCCAAATTTCCAGGGGCTGCTCAGAAACAAAATGTTCAATTTTCCTGAAAATTTCAGCCAATTCCGTCCACAAACGCCAAAGTTATTAGACATAGAATTATCAAAAATCCCATAGGGAAAAAATCCTAACTATATATACCTACTGGCGACCGCCAGTAGGTAATATATATATATATATTTACCTACTGGCGGTCGCCAGTAGGTATATATAGTTAGGATTTTTTCTCTATGGGATTTTTGAAAATTCTATGTCTAATAACTTTGGCGTTTGTGGACGGAATTGGCTGAAATTTTCAGGAAAATGGAACATTTTGTTTCTGAGCAGCCCCTGACAATTTGGGGGGGTTTCATCAAGGGGGGCCGAGAAAAAAGGGGGGTCCCAAAACACGTTTTTTCCCATGTTAATTTCCATAGGGTGGTTGGCCTCACTTTTAGCTCGAACGGCTGAATGGATTTGCACGAAACTTGGCAAAATTGTAGGGACTGTTAGCCCGATGTGCCTTTGATAGGTCTCAATATATGTGCTCCAGTGGATTTTGAGTAATTTAGGTTAAAAAAAAGATATATATCTGGGCGGAGCCTAACCACACATCTGATCTGATTGGCTGTCAGCACTTCATCCAAGAAGTGTTGGCAGCCATCTTGGGACCAATATACATGATAGCACCTCATTAAAAAGCATTGTAGTTAATAGAGGGTTTTAGGACTTTAGTTACATTATAAATCATTTGTTGATGGTACCATACTCGTTTTAGGAATTGTGGTGGGTTCTAAGGTGATTTTACCATGTGAAAAAACCTTCTGCTGTGATATCATGAATATTGTTTGAAAGAAAACTAATATCTCATGATTTTCCCACAGTGGTTTGGAAGGGGATCTATAAGCTAAACTGAAAGCATATTTTCTGTAAATTCACATTATCTTTCTCAGTCATGTGAAAATGAAGTCTGACATTCTCAGTAAAACATGTACATCCAACAAGAACAGAGACTGTCAGTTGATTCCTTTGTGTTCTACTGCAGCCTCCTAGAGTGTTCTAAAGAACAACTAGAGCGCTAACAGTCCTACTTATTACAAAGGTATGGCACACCTGAAGCCATCTTGATTGGAATAAAGTGGTAACTCTTAAAACATTTAATTTAAAAAGAAACAACATGAGGGGGTATATTTTGCCATAGAAAGTATGATTAGTGCTGCAGAATGAAAAATTAGGGCACATTTTGAGTGACTTCTCAAATCCTTTTCTATTTCATTAAAACATTCTGACATGCAGTCTCCCAAAATGGCCACCAGAGACAAAAGAGCCCAAATGTAGCCCAAATATCACCCAGATGTAGCCCAAGTATAGCCCAATGACAGAATGTCCCAGAGTGTTCTAAAGAACAACTAGAGCGCTAACAGTCCTACTTATTACAAAGGTATGGCACACCTGAAGCCATCTTGATTGGAATAAAGTGGTAACTCTTAAAACATTTAATTTAAAAAGAAACAACATGAGGGGGTATATTTTGCCATAGAAAGTATGATTAGTGCTGCAGAATGAAAAATTAGGGCACATTTTGAGTGACTTCTCAAATCATTTTCTATTTCATTAAAACATTCTGACATGCAGTCTCCCAAAAATGTCCACCAGAGACAAAAGAGCCCAAATGTAGCCCAAATATCACCCAGATGTAGCCCAAGTATAGCCCAATGACAGAATGTCCCAGAGTGTTCTAAAGAACAACTAGAGCGCTAACACTCCTACTTATTACAAAGGTATGGCACACCTGAAGCCATCTTGATTGGAATAAAGTGGTAACTCCACTTTATTATGGTGTTGAGACAGGGAAATATTTCATTTTCGTGGCTATGGCAGTGTACAGACTGTGTATTGCCACTGCATGGTTAGACCAAATGGCTCCATCATTTCAACAATGGTTAGCCAGGCTGTTGAGTATATACAATCTAGAAAAAGCGATCTACTCCAGAAGAGGGAAAAGGTTGAGGAAAATAGGCTTGGAAATATGGGGGATAATAACGAAATGGAAGGAAGAAGAATGATCTGTATAAAATTTGTATATAAAATGTACTTGTGTGTATAGGAATGGTATATGTATATAATCTGCATATAACATGTATTAGTGTGTAGAGTTTGTGTCTATAATATAATATGTAAAGTATGTAATTGAAGGTAATTTACATGTATAAGTAGATGGAACTCACCCCAATATGGAGGGATGTCTTATTTAGTTGTTAAGAAGACGATTCCTTTTTTACCTTAGTTGAAACATATGGTGTATACCTCATACGAGTAGACAATGTTGCTTTTCTGTATTATTTGCTCCATGCCCCCTCTGTGCTCCAGAGGGTGGGAAAAAAATTAAAAAAAAAAATTCTGTGAATAAAAAGATTTTAAAAAAAAAAGGAATAAAGTGGTAACTCTTAAAACATTTAATTTAAAAAGAAACAACATGAGGGGGTATATTTTGCCATAGAAAGTATGATTAGTGCTGCAGAATGAAAAATTAGGGCACATTTTGAGTGACTTCTCAAATCCTTTTCTATTTCATTAAAACAGTCTGACATGCAGTCTCCCAAAATGGCCACCAGAGACAAAAGAGCCCAAATGTAGCCCAAATATCACCCAGATGTAGCCCAAGTATAGCCCAATGACAGAATGTCCCAGAGTGTTCTAAAGAACAACTAGAGCGCTAACAGTCCTACTTATTACAAAGGTATAGCAAACCTGGAGCCATCGTGATGGGAATAAAGTGGTAACTCTTAAAACATTTAATTAAAAAAGGAACAAAATGAGGGGGTATATTTTGCCATATGAATTATGATTAGTGCTGCAGAAAGAAAAATTAGGGCACATTTTGAGTGACTTCTCAAACCCTCTTCAATTTCATTAAAAAATTCTGACATACAGTCTCCCAAGATGGCCACCAGAGACAAAAGAGCCTAAATGTAGCCCAAATATCACCCAGATGTACCCCAAGTATAGCCCAATGACAGAATGTCCCAGAGTGTTCTAAAGAACAACTAGAGCGCTAACAGTCTTACTTATGACAAAAGTATGTCACACCTGAAGCCATCTTGATTGGAATAAAGTGGTAACTCTTAAAACATTTAATTTAAAAAGAAACAACATGAGGGGGTATATTTTGCCATAGAAAGTATGATTAGTGCTGCAGAATGAAAAATTAGGGCACATTTTGAGTGACTTCTCAAATCCTTTTCTATTTCATTAAAACATTCTGACATGCAGTCTCCCAAAATGGCCACCAGAGACAAAAGAGCCCAAATGTAGCCCAAATATCACCCAGATGTAGCCCAAGTATAGCCCAATGACAGAATGTCCCAGAGTGTTCTAAAGAACAACTAGAGCGCTAACAGTCCTACTTATTACAAAGGTATAGCACACCTGGAGCCATCGTATTGGGAATAAAGTGGTAACTCTTAAAACATTTAATTTAAAAAGGAACAAAATGAGGGGGTATATTATGCAATAGAAGGTATTATTAGTGCTGCAGAAAGAAAAATTAGGGCACATTTTGAGTGACTTTTCAAATCCTCTTCTATTTCATTAAAAAATTCTGACATGCAGTCTCCCAAAATGGCCACCAGAGACAAAAGAGCCCAAATGTAGCCCAAATATCACCCAGATGTAGCCCAAGTATAGCCCAATGACAGAATGTCCCAGAGTGTTCTAAAGAACAACTAGAGCGCTAACAGTCCTACTTATTACAAAGGTATGGCACACCTGAAGCCATCTTGATTGGAATAAAGTGGTAAGTCTGAAAACACTCAATTTAAAAAGGAACAACATGAGGGGGTTAATTTTGCCATAGAAAGTATGATTAGTGCTTCAGAAAGAAAAATTAGGGACCATTTTGAGTGACTTCTCAAATCCTCTTCTATTTCATTAAAAAAATTCTGACATGCAGACTGAAACATGCACTTTGAATACCAGCAGCAGACGTCCCTGGTGAGCAGTAGCTTTACTACAGTGATCTAATGTGCAACTAGAGTGCTAACATTCAGAATTTATGGCAAATGTGTGACACATCTGAATGCCTTCTTGATGGAACCAAAGTAAACAAGCATTGAAAATGCAATAGATCTCGCCCTCGTTTAAGTTAAAGCCATTCTGTTTGTAATGAGGTGGCTTTTTAGCTTTGCTTTTATTAGTGTTTTTTCAACTTTCATGTAAATAACATGCATCTGTATGCATATAAGTATATGTACGCATGCATTTATGTTTGTATTTATATAGATATACAGATGATATATGTTTATATGTGTATGTATATATATATATGCACTGAAAAAACCATAGGCTATAGACCATATATAGTTAGGAATTAGCATTTACAAAACCTTGAAAATTCACTGAAAAAACCATAGGTTATAGACCATATATAGTTAGGAATTCGCATTTACAAAACCTTATTTTACTCACACATAACCATTGAAATTCCATATATAGTTAGATGCACTAACTATATATCGCGCACCCGCAATCCACTGCTGATGATGTCACATATTACATCATTCATGACATGATCAGTGACATCACTGATGACATCACTGATGACATCTCAAATGACATCACTGATGACATCTCAAATGACATCACTGATGACATCACTGATGACATCTCATTTGACATTACTGATCACATCACTGATGATATCATGCATGTGATAATACGATGAACCTCTTCAGACTCTAATATAACCTTAGATACAATCAGTGTAAACAGACACTCACACACTGTCACTCATCCATGGAGTTACTCACACACCTAGTCAGTCATGCAAATAATCAATCACACCTTCATTTCCTCAACTATACAGTTATACAAACTTTACTTATTCAAACATATACTAACACATATTTACTCTCTTATACAATCCCTGATACAAGTTCACAATGATCCATACAGCCACTCACACATTCACTGGCTCTTATGCACAGTTATTTATATATGTCAACTCTCACATGTACTGTGTTTTACATATGTACTTACTTTGACATGTAGCACTGAGATATCCATTCACTCACCAATACACTCATGCACACAGTCAACCGCCCATACAGCTGTTTCCACATGCACTTTTGAAACCATACATCTAGTGAATCAACTGCTCACACATCTATGCACAGAGTCATACACCTCCCAGCCACCCACACACACACTCAGTCTCCCATACAAATACTTGGGCAACCAATCAATAACCCATATAGTTACTCATATAGCTACTTATCAACACATGCAACAGTTTACAGAACAACAGACATAATGATGCACAAATTAAGACAGTTTAGTCACTAACCCATGCACTCAGTGAGACACATTTAATCACTCACTCATACAGTCAGTTATGCACCTACTAAATCCTTCATCCAGACACTTATACATCCACTCATTCTTCAATATGTAAGACATATTTTAACTTTACAGAAACATACAGTCACTGGATGTTGTCATCAGTGATGTCATCAGTGATGTCATTTGAGATGTCATCAGTGATGTCATCAGTGATGTCACTGACCATGTCATGAATGATGTAATATGTGACATCATCAGCAGTGGATTGCGGGTGCGCGATATATAGTTAGTGCAACTAACTATATATGGAATTTCAATGGTTTTGTGTGAGTAAAATAAGGTTTTGTAAATGCGAATTCCTAACTATATATGGTCTATAACCTATGGTTTTTTCAGTGAATATATATATATATATATATATATTCACTGAAAAAACCATATGTTTCACACACGGATTAGTTAGGAATTAGCACTTAAAAAACCATAGAAATTCACTGAAAAAACCATAGGTTTCACACATTTTATAGTTAGCTGGACATTTCACTCATACAAAACCATTGAAATTCCCCTGTTATAGTTAGTTCAGCTAACTATAACTCGCGCGCCCGCAATGCACTGCTGATGATGTCACATATTACATCACTCATGACATGGTCAGTGACATCACTCATGACAACACTGATGACATCTCAAATGACATCACTCATGACATCAGCAATGACATAATCCAGTGAATGTGTGTCTTTCTGAAATTTAAATTTGTTTTATATATGTATATCTCAATTTCGATGGAAGAATAAATGGGTATATAAGTGTCTAAATGGATGATTTTTTGTAAAATTGATTGTATAACTGACTGATTACATGGGTTAGGGAGTAATGTTTAAATATGTAAATATCTGTATCAGTCTCACACTTTGTGAATAAGTGGCTGCATGGGTTGGTGAGTAGCTACATGAGTGTCTATATAGGTTATTAGTTGTTTTTTGAGTATCAGTATGAGTGTCTGTATGGTTCGGTGGAGGGTATTACTTAGCACATAGATGCATGAATGAGTGACTCACTGTGTGTGTGTGTTTTGAAGAAAGCATGTGTGCAGGACTATATGGGTGGATGAGTGTGTGTATGGGTGTGTTAGTGAGTGAATGACTGTCTCAATAGTGTACTTATGAGTAACTACATATGTTATAATCTACTATATGTGAGTATTGATGTAAATAAGTGATTATATGTGAGAGTGAGAGATCGGAAGAATTCCTGAATAAATAAGTATATGTTTCTATAAGTGATTGTTTAAGAGAGTAAGTATGTCTACGTTTCTATAAAAGTAAGTGTAGTGGTGTGTGTACAGCTGTGTATGCAAATAAATGGATGTTCAATAGTTTATTTGCATGTGTGAGTATGTGTGTGAGTAACTCTATGGATGAGTGTTGGTGTGTAACAGGATGCATAGGTGTATGAGTACATATGATGAGTGAGTACATGTGTGAGTGACTATATAGAACTATTGGTGAATGAGTGGATGTGTAGATGGTGGAATTGTTAAATAGGTTTTTGTATCTGTATTGGTATCTCCATTTTTTTGAAAAATTTTGTTTCTGTTTTTGAGTGTGTATCAAAGGTTATATTACGCTGAGAGGAGGTCTGCCACTCTTTCACAAGGATGATGTCATCAGTGATGTCATCAGCGATGTCATTTGAGATGTCAATGTCATGAGTGATGTCATGAGTGATGCCACTGACCATGTCATGAGTGATGTAATATGTGACGTCATCAGCAGTGCATTGCAGGCGCGCGAGTTATAGTTAGCTGAACTAACTATAACGGGGGAATTTCAATGGTTTTGTATGAGTGAACTGTCCAGCTAACTATAACGTGTGAAACCTATGGTTTTTTCAGTGAATTTCTATGGTTTTTTAAGTGCTAATTCCTAACTAATCCGTGTGTGAAACATATGGTTTTTTCAGTGAATATATATATATATATATATATATTCACTGAAAAAACCATAGGTTATAGACCATATATAGTTAGGAATTCGCATTTACAAAACCTTATTTTACTCACACAAAACCATTGAAATTCCATATATAGTTAGTTGCACTAACTATATATCGCGCACCCGCAATCCACTGCTGATGATGTCACATATTACATCATTCATGACATGGTCAGTGACATCACTGATGACATCACTGATGACATCTCAAATAATATTTCATATTTTTAATGTAAAATAATAACAAAACGAAATTCAAGAATATTTTTTTATTAATAATTTTTTTTAATATATTAAAATTAAATTCTATATAATTCCTTTTTCATTGTTTTTTTCCGTATTTGTACCGTACGCGTACAGGGATCGCACCATCCATTGTACAGTAAATCGTCCTCTGCACGTACGCGCGCACACATTACGGATACACTTTGACGTTACACTCTCCTTGCAGAATTGTAATCATTCAGCCACTACCCAAGTACTCATGGTGAAAGTGTGTCTTAGGGCATTAACTGCTTCAAACACCTACACACTATGCATCCAGTGTTCTATCCGCCGACAAACTTCTCTTTTATACCTTCAATTCCCCAATCTGTATTCTTACCCTTCAAGTAAACACTATCATACTTCTGTTTCAGTATTGTAGTGACCATACAGCACTATGTGTTTATCTATAAACTGTTCTAAAAGAATCCATTTACTACATTGAAACACTAATCAGCATAGGAAGGTATCTAAACTTTAAACAGATCTAGAAAGAAAATCGGTTAACGGCAGCCAAACTAAATCCCTTTTGATTAGTAAAGTGGTCGTGGTGGCAAAGGCACGATCAAGTCTATGATGATGGCATAACAAGTTCCACCAGGCATTATAAGATAATTTGGAAGTGTCTTTCCAGTTAGTGGTAATAACATGGAAAGAAACCGCCAAAGCAAGGTCTATAAATTCACGAAAATTACAATGAACTTCCCAAATAGATGAAGAGCCACCTAGGAAAATATGTACAATTTCAAAAGGAAATGAAGTGTTCAAAATTTTGTTCAACTGTGACCAAATTTTCAACCAGAAAGATTTAACAAGGGGACAATAAAAAAAACATGTGCATGAAATCAGCAGTATCATGAGAACAGGACCAACATGTTTAAGATTCAAGTAATTTGAATTTCAATAAATCAGAAGGTGTAAAAAAAAGTCTGTTGTAGAAAAAATAACATGTCTGTGTAGTACTAGCAGAACGGGAAACAGTATGTATTTTAGACCAAATAGCATTCAATGACTGAAAAGAAACTTTCTGGGCTAGGTCCTGTTCCCAGAGCAGTTCAAGTTTAGTTTTAGATCTAGTAGTATTGGAGAAAAAAAGTTGGGGAAGAGATGGGTAATGAAGATTGTTGTGAAATGTAGTCAGTGAGAAGATGTTGGAAAGCGTGATATTGAGAAAAGTGTACATTGGAAATATGGAAAGTGTCACAAATCTGAGAAAAATTTAAAAGTGCATTGTCTTTGCATATTTGTGTATAAGTCATAATACCTTTATCAATCCACTCCTTCCAAAAGAGTGCTTTGTTAGAAAGTATAAGGGATTTATTATACCAGGTAGGAGTAAGGGAATGTAATTCAGCTTGCGATAGGAAAGAGCGGAAAAGAGATGAAGAGAGTGTCTTAGAGTGTTTAAGAGTAGGGGCAAGGAAACGTATCGACGGGTGAGTAAGACGAGTAGGAAGGAAAGGGGGCAATTTGCTCAAGTTTAGATACCTTCCTATGCACCCTACTCTTCTGTTTCATCTTTTTTTATATTAATAATGTTTCTTAATGTATTTTTATCCAAATGTATGAACCATTTTCTTGACTATTCCCTTCCTCTTTTCTCTTCTTCTTTCTCCTCTTTTTTTCCTATTCTTTCTTCTCTCCTTCTCCCCTTCTTTTTTCTCTCCTGTAAAATGAAAATCTTCAAAAAAGCTTTTTCCCTTAGTACTGCATATGGGCTCCATTTGGGGCATTTCTCTTTATTGTTATATTTTGTACATATCATTCAATCTTATTACTACTTTTTTTTCTTTGGTATTTGTTGTTTACATTGTATATTTATTTCAATAAAGCTTTTTTAAACTTAAAACACTAATCAGCAGATGTACAATAAGTGCTACATCCCCAGAGATATGCCACTTATTGCATACTGTGACATCACCTCCTTGTAGCGCAGGGCTTTATAATGTGATGCAATTTCCAAATGCATCACATGGTAAATACCACATATCATGGCACATCTTTTCCACCACCAATGCGTCACAAAAGTGACGCAACATCTTTGTAAAAGAGACACAAGGGAGTTGTAAATCCACGCCTAACACATACAAATTCATCCAGGCAGTTTCACCAGCAGTGCAAATTGAAGCAGAGACTTGTATCATATTTATGTGCATATGTTACAGTCAAGTGTTTCGGAGGTACTACAGTATACTATAGGTAAACTGCTTATAGATTTATTCTGTAGCACTTCCTTATAGTTCTGCACTTTCACATTCACCATACACTAGTAATGTATTCATTCATTCACTTATAAACTTCACATGCAAACTTCACATTTAAGAACCAGTTCGATCATTGACATTAGCATTGTCGAGTGTTCATAGGTTTCTATTGGTCTCGTATCTAAGAAATGATGTACTGCCTTTAGACCCATTTCATAGGGTATGCTCGTATATAACAAGCATACATCCATTGTGACCAAGTAGTGACCAGGTACCCATTCCACGTCGCCAATTTTATTGAGGACGCCCCTGTGTCCTGTATAAACGAGGGCAAGTTAGTAACCATAGGCTGGAGGAATAGATCAATGTATTCTGAGATCTTTTCCGTTGGAGACCCAATGCCAGCTATAATGGGTCTCCCTGGAGGAAATTGATCACCTTTGTGCACTTTAGGTAAATAATAAATGCAAGGATATGTTGGCAAATTGTTAAATAGGTATTTCATCTCCATGTCTGAAATTAGACATTGTTCGTTCCAAGATTTAAGATGGTTGAGTATTGTCCCTTTGGTATCATTATTAGGGTTGCCACTCAGCTTAGCATAAGTACTCGTGTCGCCAAGTTGTCTGTCAATTTCTGCGACATAGTCGCGATGATTCATCAATACTATGTTACCTCCCTTGTCAGCCTCTCGGATGACAAGGGAGTCCATAGTCTTGAGATTTGTCACTGCCTTGCGTTCTGCCACAGTGATGTTTAGCCTTTTGTACCTCTGGTTCATATGATATTTATCCTTCAATTTGTATAGATACAACATAACATTGTGTTGGAATCTATCAATGTTGTTTCCTCATGAGAGCTGTGGTGTAAATCTAGATTTTACTCTAAATCCACTGTTTATATCTGAGTAGGTGTTCAGATCTAAATCAACAGCTCCCGATTCGAAGCTGGGGACCTCCTCCCCATCATCCAAGCTCAACATCAAGTGTACATCTTTAATGTCCTTAATAGAAGGGTTGCAATTATTGATATTCATTCGTATACCCCTATCAGTTTCTTGTAGATTGTCTTGAAAGTATTTAAACAGTTTTAAATTTCTAGTAAATTTGAAACAACTGATATGAAATAAGGCAAAATCTAGTGTAGCACTGGGACAGAAACCAAGTCCTTTGCTTAGTATTTTAATTTCCACATTTGACAACACATGATCAGAATGATTGACAATGTTAATCTTGTCACACATTTCCATAATTACAGCATCTTTCACATCTTTTGATTGCGAGTCCCTGACCTTGTTGTGACCCCCACCTATTCTTTTGGCTCCTGCTCTTTTGTTCCCCCTCCTCGTTCTTTTTGGTTCATATCTTTTTTGAAAGCTTCCTTGTTGCCCTTTCTGAAGCGTCGTAATTCTAAAAAAAAGGGATCTGGGGCCAGACCTGACGCACCACTAGATGTTTTGGTTGATTCGTTACTGGTTGTGCTACTTATACTGTATATGTCAGACATGCTTGTTGTCTCTGCTGACTGTGATGTGCAAGTTGAGCCTTCTCTATTATTTGATGTTATCAAACTTTCTTGCGAAGGTGTACACCCTGCTATTTTTATAATCCCGTTCATCACGTTCAATTTTTTGGGATTTCTTTTCACGCAGACACATCTGATGTTTCTGCAGCTCATCTTTTAAGAAGGCCCAATTTCGTTCTGCCACATCAGGTAAGTTCATCTCCTGTATTTCTTTCTCTAGACTTGCAATTTCACAGAGAGGCTTCTCCTGCTTTAACTCAGCATCTCTTAGAAGAATGTCCATCATTCTCATAGAGGAATGTAACAACAGTTTTTCCCACTCCTTGAGGTGTCATTTATCCAAATCCTCAAATGAGGGGTGTTAGACCTGGCACCTTGGCGTGAGTCTCCCTTCCACTTTTTTCTGATGTGCCTCAGATGTTTTTGCTGGTGTTCGATGCTCAGGGCACTGCGCCACGGCCAATCCGTGCCGCAGTGTAAGTGCTCTCAATGTAAAGTGTATGTACAATTGATTTCCACGATTGGATTATTTGGTTTACTATCAGTCCCCAGTAAAGTGCACGAGGCGTGCCGGGGCTTGTAGATACAAATGCGGCTAGTGGGCCTGCAGCGCTGGTTGCGTCACCCACAGAAGCGGCCTCGTAAGATATGTCTCGGGTCCGCCATTGCTGACCCCACGTACAGTCCCGCACTGTCACGCTGACTGTGCAATTGTCCACACTTGCCAGTCCCAGAACCTTCCCTCACCTTCATATCAGTCACCCCTAAAGTAGGCCTACGGGCAGGGTGCATTGTAAGCGTAAGGTAGGACAGGCCTAGAGTGTGGCATGTCCTAGTAGTGAATTACCGCCTCTCTCGTGCTTCACTATTGAAGGGCTACCGGTTCTCTTAGGCCAGATGAGCTGTCCGAGCTATTACACGCTATAGTCCTGGCAGGCTCAGGGAACACAGTAGCAGGTCGAGTTTAGTATGCCTGAACTCAGAATAATAAAATACTTCCTTTAGTAAGGTTTATTTTAATATCCTGTGTTTGCAAATGCTACTTTTAGAAAGTTAGCCTTTGCTCGCCTAACTGTTCAGCCCGCCTCTGCCAGGATGTGTATCTGCTGTCTGGGTTTGTGTGAGTGACAGGGCTGGGAGATTCCCAGGAGATAGTCGGGTGCTCAGGAGGGTAAATGAGATGCTTACACCAGGATGGGTGGGCGGAGTAGTCCTTGACTCTGAATAGGATTGTGCTCCACCACCACAATGCTGGCTCCACCTCCTGCGGAGCGTCTGATGTCTCTGCCCTGCACCCTGAAAGAAGACGGCAGCGTCCTGTCAACAAAGTACTTCAGAACCGGGTTGAACCAGGCTCAGGCCCCCTGGCCTGCAAAGACAAAAGAAATGCAGTATAAATATAGGAGTTCCGCTCCTTACAAATCTGATCCAGTTTTGACCACGACAGACCTCTGCCTGACTAGAAGGACCAAGAGAAGCTGAAGAACGGAAACCAGTCTGTATCCTGTAAGACTGGCCTGCAGTGGTGCCTTGCTGAGAACGGAGAGGAAAGGACCAGATAGGACTTTGTAGACTTGTGCCTGAAACGATCTCCAAGGGCTCCAAGGGCTTGATCGAGAGCTTGCCCCCTGAACGGAACCCCAGGACCATTGGGTTCTATCTGCTTGCGCCCGTTTTCTGTTGGGCCTCAGTTCTTATTCCCTCGCCAGTGTTGTGACTCGGGTGCCTTCGCCCTCTCCGAGGTCATGACAGCTCGGAGCCTGGTCGCCCCGCCGTAGAGAGCCCGCTCATCCCTGAGCCGCTCTCCGCTTCAGTGCCGGGCCGCCTGCTCTCCTGTCACCTCGCCGCTTACGGAGCGAGCTTCGCACCTCTCATCTTCTCCAGCCGGAATCTGCACGGAGAGCATTCCATAGCCTCGGACGGTCCGTACGTCGTAACATACCCGACTGTCTCGCTTTGCGCTCCTGCATACCAAGGCTCGTGCCGTACATCAAGAAAGGCCTCCCTGTACCGTGGTACCGGAAGCCTGGTGCTGCGCCCGTCTGCCCGAGAACTTGACCCCCCTCACAGATCCACGAGTCAGACCCCGCGTGCTAAGAAGTAGTACGCCCGCAGGCCTGAACGGCGCCTCGCCCCATGAGCTGTACCGATCCCGGATCGCAGCAACCTTCCACAGTCTAGCTCCTCCACCTCGCTCCTCGAGGGGGATTGAGCCGGAGAGATCCTCTGGAGAACCGTCAGCCTCGTTCGGGGTCCGCCCTCACAAGTAGCTGACACGCCTCGGACTTCCACCAGCAAGGTACACTTGAACTCCGTCTCGAGTCCATATCGGATCCAGGGTCCGCAACTTTCTTATTTCCCTGTCATCGTACCTTGTTAACCAACGAACATTGAAAGACTAAAGTTGCCTATTGTAATCTGGTGACCTCGATTTACTAAACATTATTCTGGTCTTGTGATAATCGTTCTTGAATCTATCTTTTATATAAAGTATACGTATTTTTGATACAACCATACGACTGGTGTCCATTTGTGGTGGGTCAGTGAGTTTACTGTGTGTGATCATGAATGCTTAACTTACTATCGCCCTGATAGTAATATATATATATATATATATATATATATATATATATATATATATATATATATATATATTCACTGAACCGGCCTTAGAGAGGAGGCACCGGGGGCACGGACAGCCGGTCACCGAAGTTCCCACGGCCCAGGAGGATGCAGACCTTGAGGGGGATGCCCTGGAGCCTACCGGGGAACAGATCGCCGAACTGGGAGACTTGCCTGAGCTGACCCATTGGCAGTAAGAAGGGGGTCCCTCCAGGGAGGAATTCTGTGAGGAGCAGAAAACGTGCTCTTCTCTCGCAGGTATGCGGCAGCAGGCTGCAGACCAGGCCGATGGCGTTCGGCCCGGAAAACACTTGGTCTACTGGGAGAAGTTTCTCCTGTATTCAGAGCCTAAGGCTGCTGAACCTGGGTCAGCCCGTGTGCTGGTGGTACCCCAGAAGTTCAGGGCCTTCCTACTGGGTTTGGCTCATGATGTGCCTTTAGCAGGATATCTGGGGATGGACAAGACCTATGACAGGCTTGTCACCCACTTTTACTGGCCCCAGATGCACCGGAGCTCAGATGCTCACTGCAGAACTTGCCAGACTTGCCAGGCAAGTGGTAAGTTTGGGGGGAAGAACAAGGCTCCCCTCCAACCATTCCCCGTCATCAGTACCCCATTCCAGTAAGTGGGAATTGACATTGTGGGGCCTCTGGACCCCAAGACAGCCATGGGCAACAGGTTTATCCTGGTCTTGGTGGACCATGCCACCCGGTACCCTGAAGCCATCCCTCTGAGGACAGTGACGGCCCCCGTGGTGTGACGAGCACTGATGGGAATTTTCTCTCGAGTAGGATTCCCTCTAGAGGTGGTGTCTGACAGGGGCACCAACTTCATATCGAAATATATGAAGTCCCTTTGGCAAGAGTGTGGTGTAACGTACAAGTTCACCACCCCTTACCACCCCCAAGGAAACGGGTTGGTTGAGAGATTCAACCGAACCCTGAAAGGCATGATTATGGGCCTAGAAGGACCAATGAGGCGTACGTGGGAAGTCCTCTTACCATGTCTACTGTTTGCGTACCGAGAGTGCCACAGTAGTCGCTCGGGTTCAGTCCCTTCGAGCTTCTGTACGGTCACCCGGTGCGAGGACCTCTCAGTCTGGTTAGGGAAGGCTGGGAGCAATCTCCAAGGAAACCTCCCCAGAATGTATATAGCTACATGCTGGCCTTCCGAAACCAGACCAGGTGATTCAGGCAACTTGCTGAGGCAAACCTGGAAGCCAGCCAGGAGGAGATGAAGTGGTGGTACGACCAGAATGCCACTCTGGTAGAGCTTCAACCTGGACAAAAGGTGTGGGTCTTGGCCCCAGTGGAGCCCTGTGAACTTCAGGATAAGTGGACGGGTCCTTTTGAGGTTGTGGAGCGCAAGAGTCCTGTCACCTACCTGGTGAACTTGCAAACTCCCAGGAACCCTTTGAGGGTCCTACATGTTAACCGCCTTAAGCCCCACTTGGAGAGGTCCGAAGTGGGCATGCTGTTGGCAACCGATGATGGGATGGAGGAGGAGACCGAGCCTCTTCCGGATCTCTTGGTGGTCTCTGAGCGAGATGGGTCAGTGGATGGAGTTAACCTCTCACCCTCCCTGACCCCTGAGCAGCAGAGTGATTGCCGCCAGCTGCTGGAGCAATTCTCTGACTTGTTCTCCCTGGTTCCTGGTGTCACAGATTGGTGCGTCCATGATGTGGACACGGGAGACAGCTTACTGGTGAAGCATAAGGCTTACCGCGTGACTGACAGGGTACGAGCTTGCATCAAGGAGGAAGTCTCAAAGATGTTTGCTCTTGGGGTGATTGAGTCCTCCAGCAGTCCTTGGGCCAGCCCAGTGGTCTTGGTCCCGAAGGCTGCGACGCCGGGAGCCACACCCAAAATCCGGTTCTGTGTGGACTATCGAGGTCTCAATTCGGTCACGAAGACCGACGTGCACCCCATCCCCAGAGCTGATGAGCTCATCGATCGGTTGGGAGCTGCTCGGTACCTCAGTACGTTTGATTTAACATCTGGGTACTGGCAGATTGCCTTAACCGAAGGAGCCAAAGAGAGGTCAGCGTTTTCAACCCCAGATGGGCACTACCAATTCCGGGTCATGCCCTTCGGGATGTAAAATGGCCCTGCCACCTTCCAGAGGTTGGTCAACCAAGTGTTGGCCGGACTGGACGCGTTCAGTGCCGCCTACCTGGACGACATCGCAGTGTTCAGCGGAACGTGGAAGGAACACTTGCGGCACCTTTGGGAAGTGTTGGCGGCTCTGCAAAAGGCAGGCCTCACGATCAAGGCAAGCAAGTGCCAGATCGGGCAGGGTTCAGTGGTGTATTTGGGACACCAAGTTGGGAGCGGCCAGGTAGTGCCTCTTCAGCCCAAAGTTCAGACCATCCTGGCTTGGGAAGCCCCCAAGACCCAAACGGAGGTGAGGGCGTTCCTCTGACTCACCGGGTATTACAGGAGGTTCGTCAAGGGATACGGCACCATCGTTTCCCCCTTGATGGAGCTGACTTTGAAGAAGCAGCCTCGGAAAGTGATCTGGACCGACGCCTGTCAGGAAGCATTCGACACCCTGAAGAAGGCCATGTGCACGGCGCCCGTGCTCCTGGCTCCTGCTTTCTCCAAAGAGTTCTTAGTGCAGACAGACGCTTCAGAGCATGGGATAGGGGCTGTCCTTTCACAGACGACTGAGGAGGGTTGGGATCACCCTGTGGCTTTCATCAGTCGAATGTTACTTCCACGGGAACAGAAGTGGAGTGCGATTGAGCAAGAAGCTTTTGCTGTGGTCTGGGCCCTGAGAAGCCAAGACCCTACTGGTTTGGGTCTCACTTCCGAGTTCAGACAGACCACAGGCCCCTCAGATGGTTGATGCAAATGAGGGGTGAGAACCCGAAACTGTTGAGGTGGTCCATTTCTCTACAGAGTATGGACTTTACGGTGGAACACCGCCCTGGCATAGACCACGCCAACGCTGACGGTCTGTCAAGGTTTTTCCGCCTTAGTGATGAGGAACTCCCTGGGGTAGGGTAGTTCTCCTCACCTTTCAGCTGGAGGGGACACGTGTTAGACCTGGCACCTTGGCTTGAGTCTCCCTTCCACTTTTTGCTGATGTGCCTCAGATGTTTTTGCTGGTGTTCGATGCTCAGGGCACTGCGCCACGGCCAATCCATGCCGCTGTGCAAGTGCTCCCAATGTAAAGTGTATGTACAATCGATTTCCACGGTTGGATTTTTTTGGTTTATTATCAGTCCCCAGTAAAGTGCACGAGGCGTGCTGGGGCTTGTAGATACAAATGCTGCTAGTGGGCCTGCAGCGCTGGTTGCGCCACCCACAGAAGCGGCCTCGTAAGATATGTCTCGGGTCCGCCATTGCTGACCCCGCGTACAGTCCCGCCTTGTCACGCTGACTGTGCAAGTGCCCACACTTGCCAGTCCCAGAACCTTCCCTTACCTTCATATCAGTCACCCCTATGGTAGGCCTACGGGCAGGGTGCATTGTAAGCGTAAGGTAGGACAGGCATAGAGTGTAGCATGTCCTAGTAGTGAATTACCGCCTCTCTCGTTCTTCACTATTGAAGGGCTACCGGTTCTCTTAGGCCAGATGAGCTGTCAGAGCTATTACACACTATAGTCCCGGCAAGCTCAGGAAACACAGTAGCAGGTCGAGTTTAGTATGCCTGAACTCAGAATAATAAAATACTTCCTTTAGTAAGGTTTATTTTAATATCCTGTGTTTGCAAATGCTACTTTTAGAAAGTTGCAAAAACAACAAGTGATGGACCGAATGTGGATCAATGTCACACATTCCCCCAGTCAAAAGATCTGGGCCCAAATCCATCGTTTTTTTTGCACTCCACACCACCCTGGGTTAGACAATGGCGATATGCAAATCAGCTCTGACCCTGTTGCCCCTTGGGAACAGTCCAGTCCGAACTACAAAAGCCATGTCCTTCCCAGAAGGTGTTACCTCGAAACCGGTCCGGTCCTCGGATGCTTGATTCCGTTCTGGGAAGGACATGGCTTTTGTAGTTCGGACTGGACTGTTCCCATGGGGCACAGGGTCAGAGCTGATTTGCATATCGCCATTGTCTAATCCAGGGTGGTGTGGAGTGCAAAAAAACGATGGATTTGGACCCAGATCTTTGGACTGGGGTGAGTGTGTGACATTGATCCACATTCGGTCCATCACCTGTTGTATTTGCATATTCCGCCCTAAGTGCGCTGGGGATGCCCAGACGTGGGTCCCAGGCACTCCACACCACTGGAGTCAAGCTAGCCGGGCTGATGAGAGGTGTTACCTCGAAACCGGTCCGGTCCTCGGATGCTTGATTCCGTTCTGGGAAGGACATGGCTTTTGTAGTTCGGACTGGACTGTTCCCATGGGGCACAGGGTCAGAGCTGATTTGCATATCGCCATTGTCTAACCCAGGGTGGTGTGGAGTGCAAAAAAACGATGGATTTGGACCCAGATCTTTGGACTGGGGTGAGTGTGTGACATTGATCCACATTCGGTCCATCACCTGTTGTATTTGCATATTCCGCCCTAAGTGCGCTGGGGATGCCCAGACGTGGGTCCCAGGCACTCCACACCACTGGAGTCAAGCTAGCCGGGCTGATGAGAGGTGTTACCTCGAAACCGGTCCGGTCCTCGGATGCTTGATTCCGTTCTGGGAAGGACATGGCTTTTGTAGTTCGGACTGGACTGTTCCCATGGGGCACAGGGTCAGAGCTGATTTGCATATCGCCATTGTCTAACCCAGGGTGGTGTGGAGTGCAAAAAAACGATGGATTTGGACCCAGATCTTTGGACTGGGGTGAGTGTGTGACATTGATCCACATTCGGTCCATCACCTGTTGTATTTGCATATTCCGCCCTAAGTGCGCTGGGGATGCCCAGACGTGGGTCCCAGGCACTCCACACCACTGGAGTCAAGCTAGCCGGGCTGATGAGAGGTGTTACCTCGAAACCGGTCCGGTCCTCGGATGCTTGATTCCGTTCTGGGAAGGACATGGCTTTTGTAGTTCGGACTGGACTGTTCCCATGGGGCACAGGGTCAGAGCTGATTTGCATATCGCCATTGTCTAACCCAGGGTGGTGTGGAGTGCAAAAAAACGATGGATTTGGACCCAGATCTTTGGACTGGGGTGAGTGTGTGACATTGATCCACATTCGGTCCATCACCTGTTGTATTTGCATATTCCGCCCTAAGTGCGCTGGGGATGCCCAGACGTGGGTCCCAGGCACTCCACACCACTGGAGTCAAGCTAGCCGGGCTGATGAGAGGTGTTACCTCGAAACCGGTCCGGTCCTCGGATGCTTGATTCCGTTCTGGGAAGGACATGGCTTTTGTAGTTCGGACTGGACTGTTCCCATGGGGCACAGGGTCAGAGCTGATTTGCATATCACCATTGTCTAACCCAGGGTGGTGTGGAGTGCAAAAAAACGATGGATTTGGACCCAGATCTTTGGACTGGGGTGAGTGTGTGACATTGATCCACATTCGGTCCATCACCTGTTGTATTTGCACTTTTAGAAAGTTAGCCTTTGCTCGCCTAACTGTTCAGCCCGCCTCTGCCAGTATGTGTATCTGCTGTCTGGGTTTGTGTGAGTGACAGGGCTGGGAGATTCCCGGGGGATAGTCGGGTGCTCAGGAGGGTGAATGAGATGCTTACACCAGGATGGGTGGGCGGAGTAGTCCTTGACTCTGAATAGGGTTGTGCTCCACCACCACAATGCTGGCTCCACCTTCTGCGGAGCGTCTGATGTCTCTGCCCTGCACCCTGAAAGAAGACGGCAGGGTCCTGTCAACAAAGTACTTCAGAACCGGGTTGAACCAGGCTTAGGCCCCCTGGCCTGCAAAGACAAAAGAAATGCAGTATAAATATCGGAGCTCCACTCCTTACAAATCAGATCCAGTTTTGACCACGACGAACCTCTGCCTGACTAGAAGGACCAAGAGAAGCTGAAGGACGGAAACCAGTCTGTATCCTGTAAGACTGGCCTGCAGTGGTGCCTTGCTGAGAACGGAGAGGAAAGGACCAGATAGGACTTTGTAGACTTGTGCCTGAAACGATCTCCAAGGGCTTGATCGCGAGCTTGCCCCTGAACGGAACCCCAGGACCATTGGGTTCTATCTGCTTGTGCCCGTTTGCTGTTGGGCCTCAGTTCTTATTCCCTCACCAGAGTTGTGACTCGGGGGCCTTCGCCCTCTCCGAGGTCGTGACAGCTCGGAGCCTGGTCGCCCCGCCGTAGAGAGCCCGCTCATCCCTGAGCCGCTCTCCGCTTCAGTGCCGGGCCGCCTGCTCTCCTGTCACCTCGCCGCTTACGGAGCGAGCTTCGCACCTCTCATCTTCTCCGGCTGGAATCTGCACAGAGAGCATTCCATAGCCTCGGACGGTCCGTACGTCGTAACATACCCGACTGTCTCGCTTTGCGCTCCTGCATACCAAGGCTCGTGCCGTACATCAAGAAAGGCCTCCCTGTACCGTGGTACCGGAAGCCTGGTGCTGCGCCCGTCTGCCCGAGAACTTGACCCCCCTCACAGATCCACGAGTCAGACCCCGCGTGCTAAGAAGTAGTACGCCCCGCAGGCCTGAACGGCACCTCGCCCCGTGAGCTGTACCGATCCCGGATCGCAGCAACCTTCCACAGTCTAGCTCCTCCACCTCGCTCCTCGAGGGGGATTGAGCCGGAGAGATCCTCTGGAGAACCGTCAGCCTCGTTCGGGGTCCGCCCTCACAAGTAGCCGCACCTGACTCGCCTCGGACTTCCACCAGCAAGGTACACTTGAACTCCGTCTCGAGTCCATATCGGATCCAGGGTCCGCAACGTTCTTTTTTCCCTGTCTCGTACCTTGCTAACCAATGAATATTGAAAGACTAAAGTTGCCTATTGTAATCTGGTGACCTTGATTTACTAAACGTTATTCTGGTCTTGTGATAATCCTGCTTGAATCTATCTTTTATATAAAGTATACGTATTTTTGATACAACCATATGACTGGTATCCATTTGTGGTGGGTCAGTGGGTTTACTGTGTGTGATCATGAATGCTTAACTTACTATCGCCCTGAGGATTAGCCTTGTTTGCTCGCGCCACACTACCTAGAGGGTGAGCATGGGTTATTCAAAGGAGTAGTTCCCTTGCCCTGACGTGGAGCTGAGGGTCCTTGCTTGTCACAAGTGCATACCTGTGCCAACCAGAGACCTCCGGTTCTAACAAGGGGAAAATAAGAACTCTCAATCCTCTTGGTACCTGTTCTTTACTAATGTGTTTGCGCAAGACAGTGGCATCCCACCATTGGGAAAGTTCCTGTTTTTTTATCTTTTTCTAATCTCATGAACTTCTGTCTCATACCTTCCTTAGTCAACAGCTTAGGGTGGGTGACCAACCTGACGGTGACTCCTTTCAATCCTTCTTCCTTCAGAAGGTACAGGATATCATCACTGACATCAATGCACGGACAGTCACAACCATGCTGCCTAGCCAGAATGTTCAGGTACCATCCATGACTTTGGATAGCTTCCCTCCCATTAACGACAAGTGCTTAGCGCAACTGGTCGCTCAAACTAAATCAGGCTCTAGCATAGATCCATGTCCCCCCAGAATCTTTAAAATGGCTCTGCCAGGTATTCAGCCTCAGGTACTGAGTCTACTGAATAACTCACTTAACTCAGGCTATCTGCCGATTCAGATGAAAGAAGCCAGGGTTTCCCCACTTCTGAAGAAAGCAGGAACAGACACGACAGCCTTAAAAAATTACAGGCCCATTTCGCAGCTGCCTTTTCTAAGCAAGATCCTAGAAAAGCACGTTCTCAGCACTCTAGCCGGCCATCTGGAAGAACACCATCTCCTTCATACCAGGCAGGCTGGGTTCCGGCCCCAACATAGCACAGAATTGGTCATGGCCTCGGTCGCCGATGAGTTGAGAGTCAGGGCAGATAACAAACAGCCCTGTGCCTTGATTCTATTAGACTTATCGGCGGCTTTCGACACGGTCAGCCACACCATCTTGCTGGACCGTGTCGCAAAATTGGGGATCACAGGCCAGGTGCTAAAGTGGCTAGAATCCTTCCTGTCAGGTCGAACCCAGAGAGTGCAGCTAGGAGACCAACTGTCTGAGATCCGCGACGTGACCTGGGGGGTGCCCCAGGGGTCGGCGTTATCCCCCCTGCTTTTTAATATCTATCTACAACCACTGGTGGAGGAGCTTATGCGTATGAACTGCGAAATCTTTAATTACGCAGATGATACTCAGCTCTTAGTCCGGCTGGACAACACCAAAGAGGCCCAGGATTCAGTGAGGAATCTGCTCTCATTCACAGTCAACTGGATGACTAACAATCTGTTGAAAGTGAATGCTGATAAGACGGAGGTGCTGGTGATTAGCAACAAAGAGGATCCCTGGAGTGACCTGTACTGGCCCCCCCGAGCTAGGAACCACTCCGTCTCCTGGCTCTGTGGTAAAAAGCTTGGGGTTAAGGATCGATGCAGACCTCTCAATGGCCCCTCAAGTTTCTGCTGTGGCAGGATCCTGCATAGGTGTGTTGAGGCAATTGCGAAAGCTAGTCCCCATCTTATCTGCCTCCACCCTGCAATCGATCGTATCCGCCACAGTCATTTCGAGACTTGATTATGGTAATGCCTTATACCTAGGCCTACCACAGAAGCTGTTGAGGAAGCTGCAGGTAATACAAAACGATGCGGTCAGGCTGATCCATTCTTTGCCTAGAAACGCGCATGTAACCCCACTGCTTCAGAAGCTGCACTGGCTTCCAGTGAAATTCCGAGTGCAGTTCAAATGTCTCTGTGTGGCCCATAAGGCACTCTTTGGGAAAGCCCCAGAGTACATTAAGCAACGTCTAAAGAGGTTCACTCCGGGGAGGCTACTGCGCTCAGGAACAACCTCCAACCTGTTTCAACCTAGGTTCAAATTAAAGACCAAAGGAGGCAGGGCCCTGTCTGTGCTCCTTCCACAACTGTGGAACGAGCTTCCACCTACCTTGAAAGCGGAATCGCAACTTCTACCTTTCAGAAAGAAACTAAAAACTTATCTTTTCAGAAAGGCCTTCATGACATCATAGGAGGTGAAACAACTGAGGTTCTAGGGTCATTAGTGTGTTATGTTCTTTCTGGTTAAGCGCTTAGAGACCGGCGGTGATAGGCGCTATACAAGCAATCCCTAACATAACATAACATAACAGGGTTCGCTAGGTTTTCTCCAGGGTTCTCACTAAATAAATCATCAAACAGGGCATCTCTGTTGTCATCAAAGGTGGCCATTTTGTTACTTGTCTCTTATCCAACACAAGGTTTGTTAATTCAATAATTTCAATTTGCAAACCAATAGTGCAATTTCAAATTTACATTCACTAATGCAATTGTATCTCTATACAGCCATTTGATATTCTAAGTACTGAGATTAGTGAGTGCTAGATCAGCAAAATATTCACATACACATTTACAAAAAGAAGGAGGGATTTGCTATATTCGATCTGCACATCAACACTTGTCTCTTTGTTATCCAAGAACAATAGTTATGAACATATACCAATTTTTGAGTGCAACTTTGATGTGAAAATGCTTATCCTCCTTAAGCATTAACCAAAGACAATCCACCCACCAAAGGTGTTACAGAGTGTCACATCCATAAACAAAAGGAATCACGTCACTGCACATCATAAATAGTCTCTTTCATCCATGTGCAATTCGCACGCACAAACAAAACTTCTTAATCCAAAGGAATCACGTAGTGTAGGCAGATTCCAGTTTTTATTTCTTTTAAAACAAAGTTCTTCACAGCCGAAGCACGTTTCGCCCCCTATGGGCTTTCTCAAGGCTGTAAGTCATACATAAATGAATAAATTACAGTCTATTTTCCAATAATATTATTGCCAATGCACAATTAATTATGATTATTCCATCCATCTTATTAGATGTTACAATCACCTCATGCAATCCTTTGTAAAACCGTCTGTGACACATCCACCAATGATTACTCTATAGATATCATCATGCTTATTATCATGCCTCATGCGCAGCAGCCTTTATTTATGTTGCAACGCATGGCGCACGAATATGCCGAAAGAACAGCCACCATGCGAGACCGCCAACACATGGACCATGCAAGTGACCTAGCTCCATCGAAACATAAATGAGAGAGTCCAGAGAAAAACATTTTATAAGAAGCAAAGGTGTGATGGGATAGACCCTGATTTGAAAATTAACCACAACTACAGCGTCATGTGCAAGTGCTCAATACGAAACTCAGTGCACTAAACATCACATCTATAAACAAAGCTCATACGAAATCCAATATGTACAGCACTCTATCTACCGACGCTAATTTCATTCGAAATCCCTATAGAGATAAATGGTAATATTATCTAAAGTAGGCAGTAATATTTTAATTCTATTTGCAGCGTTTACAGCGCATAGACAACTAGTATAGTTCGCTCACATCTCAAACTCATACCTTAGATAATAGTCTATCCAGTATAGTTCTTAATCTGATTTCAAACTATTAGAGGTGACAGTCGTCCTCATTCATTGCAATTATGGAGCCATGATAAGTTCCAGCTGCGATAAAAGCAAAGTCATTGTATCAGCCCGGAAGTCAGTATGTGACACATCCTACGTTCATCCCCGAGACGCTAATTTTCATATACTTTTCCTTGTGTATAGAATATTTAAAATTCTACTACCCTCACATATCTAAAAATTTAATGAGGGTTCTCAACTGTGTATGTACATCCAATCGCAAGCCATCACCATATATATCTGTTTATCCAGATTGTCCAATACGTTCCCTCTATGTCCACGATGCGCTTTTCCACTAAATTCTCCCAAGTACTACTTTTTGTGAACCACCGGAGGTTATATTACCCCTCCTAATAACATATTGGTTTAGATTCATTTAATGCCAGAGTACGCGTTACTGTTTGAAATTCTCATACTTCTCATTTCTCGTGTATTATTTATTAACACCCGATACCTACTGAAATAATCGCTACACTCCTCTGGGTCTATGTAATACAAACCAAGGCTTTTTAAGTTGCACACGTGTTTGTATGCTATGTTAGTCGCTACAAACCTCAGGGTCTATGTACTAAAACGTGAGGCTTTTCAAGTTGCACTACTGTGCGTTTAAATCGATATGCACACTATGCTATTAAGAACTTAGGAGCACATGTTCTCCTTAGCACCACCAAACATAAAACTTTTGTCGCTTGTGTTTTACTCACCATAGAGCCCAAAGCGTGTCTCTGACCGATACGCAAGCGTGCCCAGGTTCCATCTTACCCCTCTTCTTCGCGCATATTTATCCACGATCACTTCCTGCAGTGGAGCGTGAAGAAGGACTATTCTTGCACCAGATGCCGAAAACGACAAATATGCCGCGGCCATATTACGCTAGCTTCACTGCACATCTCAGGACAAGTAATATATGTCCTTGTTACTGCTCCTTCTTCTAAAACCAACAAATCCTCCTTGTACAGAGTAATCTGTTGTTCCCTCCCGTATCCGTGCGCCCATATACTTACAGATTCGCCCAGATCTAAAATTATGACGGTAGCGTTAATTTATCATGAGTTCATAAACCATAACAGATCGGGAGAGAAGGTTGTGGACCAGTCGACAAAGGCTATGGTGGCGCGTTATTCACTTTCACCTCAAAGTCAGGTGATGCATGGCACAGTATATCGGCACCCACACCCGGTGGCTGTCCCATCTACCCAACATATTCTATACCAGAACTGAGGAGGTTATCCTCATATATTCATTTGGCTGAGATACCCGCCACCCCCTCTCAACACAATCCCCAAGGATGGGAAACCGGAAACAGTTCTGAACTTTTGGAAGTCGGGAGGGAGTTACCCTCCCGGACGTATTTATTAAAATATGAAACAAAATCAAAACATTAAATTAACAGTTTCATATCATGTACAATTTCATTTCCACATTACGATGTTTTGGCTAACCTTAACATATTTCTAATACAAAGGTTCTCCTAGCCGAAACTAACATCCTACAAATACATTCTTAACTTGAAATTGTACATCCTAACGTTAAGGGCCAACGGCAAGGTCGTAACCGGTGTCAGATCCCTAAACCAGAAATACCCCCTCACTTGCGAAGGGGGCGACCGCACAGAGGGCTGTACCTCATGTGCACATACCAATTTCCCTTGTCTTGACGGGGGCCCCAATTAACTCGACGCCATTTATGGTCGTCCGAGGACTCGTGTGAGGTGTCTAGAAGGTAGCGTAGACCCCCCTCCCCACCCCACACAACTTACCACATCTGCCGTCGCAGATGTCCTGGCCCCGGGAAATTCCCAGGAGGGGCCCGTAGCCCCTCCTATCCAGGGAGGGGCCTTGACCGCCTTCCCTTTCCTTTCGGCGTCCCATCCTTAGAAGGGACCGCCTCCCCGTTGAGGGGCCAATGGCCACCTCCCCCCGGGCGCTCCCATCCGTAATGGGTGACGCCCCCCCCCCATAGGGATCTTCCAATTACTGCTCACCGATCATGACCTTACCGCCCGACCGAAAATTAAATACGACATTAAACTAGAAAGACTAAAACTAAAAGACAACAGATGCTCAAAGTATGATTACTGAAACATCACTGATCAACACTGGTGCAAATACTTTATTCGAAAAAATATACTGTAAGGAATTATCCACTTTATTGCATACTGAAAAACTTTAATCACAACAACCTGTAAGAAAAATTGAGTTACCACACCAAAACTTTATTTCAAACCACTTGCTGTCTCCAGGGGCTGGTGGGTGGGTCAAAATTGGCTCTTCGTTCCGTCTCGAGCTCACGTGCAGCGGGGAGGTGCAGCTTCAGAGCACAGGAACAAGAGGATGCTTCTCTGGCTTGTTGCTCCTTTTATCCTTCTTCGGGCGGGCGTAAACCCGCCTCCGCCCGCCTCCGGGGGCGTGGCTGGCGGCTTCAGTGTCTAGGACAACCCACTCTAGGGCGGGAACAAAGCGCGCCCCGGCTACGCCGCTTCAGGCATACCAGCCGAGACTCGCCTCCCGCCCAAGTTGGCTTCCCGGGGGGATCGGGGTACTCCACCATACATTCGGGGGGACCGAGTGGTCGCCCCTTTCCATATGGCTGAGATACCCGCCACCCCCTCTCAACACAATCCCCAAGGATAGGAAACCGGAAACAGTTCTGAACTTTTGGAAGTCGGGAGGGAGTTACCCTCCCGGCCGTATTTATTAAAATATGAAACAAAATCAAAACATTAAATTAACAGTTTCATATCATGTACAATTTCATTTCCACATTACGATGTTTTGGCTAACCTTAACATATTTCTAATACAAAGGTTCTCCTAGCCAAAACTAACATCCTACAAATACATTCTTAACTTGAAATTGTACATCCTAACGTTAAGGGCCAATGGCAAGGTCGTAACCGGTGTCAGATCCCTAAACCAGAAATACCCCCTCACTTGCGAAGGGGGCGACCGCACAGAGGGCTGTACCTCATGTGCACATACCAATTTCCCTTGTCTTGACAGGGGCCCCAATTAACTCGACGCCATTTATGGTCGTCCGAGGACTCGTGTGAGGTGTCTAGAAGGTAGCGTAGACCCCCCACCCCACACAACTTACCACATCTGCCGTCGCAGATGTCCTGGCCCCGGGAAATTCCCAGGAGGGGCCCGTAGCCCCTCCTATCCAGGGAGGGGCCTTGACCGCCTTCCCTTTCCTTTCGGCGTCCCATCCTTAGAAGGGACCGCCTCCCCGTTGAGGGGCCAATGGCCACCTCCCCCCGGGCGCTCCCATCCGTAATGGGTGACGCCCCCCCCATAGGGATCTTCCAATTACTGCTCACCGATCATGACCTTACCGCCACAGGCCGGATAGTTGACCAGCTATCCGGACCCCCCACAAAACTCCTACCTAAAGGTCATGCTGTAAACACTTTAGCCAGGCTACGAGGTCTCCTATGAGTAACACATTCCCCACCCGGGACAAATGAACCCCATCCTCCAGGTACATACTGTCCCCCTTGATACAACCATGAGGAATGGAATGCAGTGCACTTGAATGGAACAGTCTACCCAATTTGTTGTTCACTTTCTTCACCGAATGATTTATAGCAGACACCGAATTCGCCCCCCGCCACACCTTACGTGGAATCATATGGGACCATGCAATTGTGCACCCTGGAACCCTTCTCGCCAACCAACTTACTGTGGATAGGATCGCCTCGAGAAGAAGTCGTCTACCAGTGGTCACCAAATCATTGCCCCCAAGATGCACTATGATTATAGATGGCGGTGACCTCGTCCGCCCTAACCAACCCTCGAAAAAGGATTGAAACTGGTCAATACAGAGCCCGCCCCTTCCGTAGAAGGTCACCCTGTACCCGTATTCCCCAGCTGCGTGAATCATGTCACCTGCTTTGAATACGTCCGCGGCACGCCTCACGTATGAGTGGCCCACGACCCACACCACTTTCTCCGCAGCCGGTGATTTTTGACCGCTGGTTCCCAGGTGTCGGGTCGACTGCACAGTCCGCCCCGCCTCGTAAGCTTGCGAAACTGTAAACCAAACAAAAACAAGAAGCGTGAGTACATGCTATCAGCTTCACAACATGTGCAACCGCACATACCTTTTGTAACAATTCGAGGACCAACGCCCCAATTGTTTCACTTTTTCCACACTCAGACCCCTGGCTGTAGCCTCTGTAGCAGCCCCTATCCGAAAGGAATGGGTCCCAAATTCGCCGGGGTTCAAGCCCGCGGCCGAAATTGCCATTGCAAGCACCCGCTGGAACTGAAACCTCGTCAGTGGGGTGGCATCAGCGTGTCTCAACAAGGTCCCCCCCCATGATGCCGCCCTCTGCGCTAAATATTCCTCTACGCAAACAACGGGGCACATGGGAGATCCGGGAATCCGATGTATGACTACGCAGTCCCCGCTCGCACCCTGATCGGTCTTAGACCTGACAAACGAGACCATCATAGTCTCCCCCTTAACCTGAATGTGCTCTCGGCACAGTCCCCCCACCGTATCCTGCCTGTTCCTTGCCACCAGTTCGCTTACCCGCATCGCCCCATGGAATGCTAACGCAAAAGCGGCCCGGAATAACACTGTCTCATACTGAGATGAACATGTCGCAGGGAGTACGGATAATAACAGGGCCAACCTATCCAGACCTATCGGGTGCCTCTCATCTACTCTGCGGCCCTCAAGGCGTTGCCACCCATGTAGCGCTTTCTGCACCACAAAAGACGCTGTCGGGTCCTGGATCCCATGAGCCCTCGCCATAAAGGAAATGGCGGCCCGATGCCTTTGGGCCGTAGCTACTGACTTGCCTGCCTGATGTAAAGACAGCAAAAATTTTACGACAAGCTCTTCCTGGCCCCAAAGTTCCCCCCTAGCAGAACCCAAAAAGGACCAATAGGAACGGAACGCCCCTTCGTATGCCTTCCTTGTCCTGGGTGCTAAACTCTCTCCCACGAGGTTTTGTAGTTCGGGGCACCGAGAGACCAGAGAGCTTCGGGAAAGGGTGCCGCCACCGCGTCCGCTGCGGGCAGAAAACCCCAGAAGGCCTGCATACGGAAACGAGAAAGCGCATCAGCCGCTTGGTTCAGTACCCCCGGGACATGTCTTGCCCTAAAGAGCACATTCAACTGCATACACAATAACACAATTTCTTTGAACAGTCTCAGAATCCATTTGCAACGTGCTGCCTGACTATTGATACACTCAACCACGGTCATGTTATCAGACCAGAACACCACAGAGTGATCCCGAAACCCCTCAGGCCATGTTTTCAGGGCCACCAAAATAGGGAAGAGTTCGAGAAAAGCAATGTTACTCGTCAGCCTGGACTCGTGCCACCATGACGGCCATTTTTGAGCCGACCATTGCGTACCGAATATGGCGCCAAAACCTATACTCCCCGCCGAATCTGTCCACAGCCCCAGCTCCTCGGAGGACACCGCCGGTTTGTTCCAGACAATTCGACCATTGAAATCCGCCAGGAATGCCAACCAAATGCGCATGTCCTGGCGAATCTCTGCCGAGAGCCTCGTGCGGTGGTGTCCCTCCTTAAGACCGACCATGGCTTGTGCTATCGAGCGGGAAAAGGGGCGGGCCATTGGGATTACTCTAAGGGCAAAATTCAACTGGCCCACCGTTTGCTGCAATTGATGCAAGTTTACCTTAGTCTCTCGAATACATGTTTCAAGGGAGGCCCTGAATTTTACCACCTTTTCTTTGGGTAAGCGAAAGCAACCTTCCTCCGAATCCAGCTCTATCCCAAGAAACTCGAGTGAAGTTGAGGGACCCACAGTCTTACCTGGTGCCAGTGGCACACCAAAATGAATCATTAAGTCACAAAATTCTTTTAAAGCCTGTCCACATTCTGGATCCCCGGCTGCCCCCAGGAACAGAAAGTCATCGAGATAATGCATAACATGCTGAAAACCCGTCTTTCTCATGAATACCCATTGCAGAAACAACTGAATTTTTCAAAATAAGCACAAGATATGGAGCATCCCATCGGCATACATTTATCCATATAATAGCGACCCTGAAACATGAAACCAAGAGACGCTGATCGTCTGGGTGTACCGGGAGCAACCGGAACGCTGACTCGATGTCTGATTTTGCCATCAGCGCCCCGGGCCCCAGGCGATTCAACATGGCGACGGCGTCATCGAAAGATGCGTACCGCACCGAACACACTTCCGGGTCTATCGCATCATTCACGGAAAGACCTCGTGGGGCAGACAAATTATGTATTAGCCTAAACTCCCCCGGGTCCTTCTTAGGGACCACCCCTAAAGGGGAACATACAAAGTTAGCAACCGTGGTAAATCGAATGCACCGGCAACCCGCCCTCGAGTCACCTCTTTCCCAATCTTTACCTGTACCACCGCCATATGCTGCAGGACCGACAGTTGGTTCTTACAACTTGTATTACCCTGAAAATCCCCCACTGGAATGCGGAAACCAAACGAAAACCCGCCTCGCAACACCCCAGCGGAGACATGATCCGGGTATTCATTGAGCCAAGGAATCATTGCCATGGTATCAACCGGGGTAGGTAAAGACGCCCCTCGGACTATTTCAGACCTGTTTGGCGCTTCCCCTACCACCGTTATCACCCGTTTTGGCTCTGCACATGGTCTCGGGATGGGAGGACTGTCCACACCCCCCACAGTCGTGTCTAAACTTGCATGACCCCTGGGGCCTTGTACATTTCCCCCTGTTAAAATTCCAACAAATCCCCTTTTTACCTGCGCTGCCACTCGACTTCGAGTGATGGTCGTTACCTGCACCCGTCCGAAAGGGTGTCCCAGAGGATTGGCGGGAAGACTCACCCCCGTTACCCCCCGACAATGGTACCTTTAACATGCCTGAATTCTCCATTTTTTTGCCAAGAAATGGAGTCATAACAATCCCAGGTCAGAGCTGGGTCGTGCTCTTTGGCCTTCCTAAAAACATTGTCATAGCAAAACCACTGATTGCCCTCGTATGATTGAGAATACTCCATGATACGTGTCTGATATATGGGCAACTCGGGCAACAACTCAGGCTTTCGCTCCCCCATAATTGAGGTGAATATGCCAAACGCCCTGCCCCAGTTACCTATGTTCTCATCAACCTTAAAGGCGGCCATTTTGGCGCGCCAAACACTCGGATGCAGAAGCTCTTTTTGGCCCTTCACATGTTCGATCTCGTAATGGTCGGTAAGCAAAGAAAACATGTTCACATACATATCAGCCCAAATCTTTTCCTTAACTTCGAGTGGAACATGCTGGGCCACTTTCTCCCTTCGTGAGGGTACAGACCCCTTCCCCGCAATCGGCAGTAGCCGCTTACCTGAGCTAGGAGCTGTAATCGCTGCCGAACTCGTGCCCGCTGCGGTCTCAGCCACCGGAACCTGTGGGGGAACAGAAGATGGTGCCTTCGCAGCCTCTCTAGATTCCCGCAATTGCCTCATTACTGCCCTGGCGTCGTCCACCGTGGTGCCCTCACTATTTTTTCCCAACCACGCTGCCAGTTGTGCAGCCAACTCAGGAGGCATATCTTCCCCGTTCACGGGGGTGACTACAACGGGGATCGGTTGCCCCTCCTTCGGAACCGGGATTGGCTCCTCTACCGGAGTATCGGGAACCGGGGCCTCCCCCCCAGGTGTCCCCTTCTTGGACCTCTTGCCTCTCCCGCTGGGGACTACTCCCGGCAATGCTGGTCCTACGACTCTCTTCGGGCCTCCAACCCCGTTCATTGCCGCCATCTGCTTTTTCATCTCGGCCATGTCCTTTACGAGCATGCGGAGCATCTGATCGGTACCGACCCGCTTTCCAACCTTCTTGCCCGGCATTCTCCAACGAAGATATCTGAAAGAACAAGAACAAAATTACAACGCTCAAAATTGGCTCTTCGTTCCGTCTCGAGCTCACGTGCAGCGGGGAGGTGCAGCTTCAGAGCACAGGAACAAGAGGATGCTTCTCTGGCTTGTTGCTCCTTTTATCCTTCTTCGGGCGGGCGTAAACCCGCCTCCGCCCGCCTCCGGGGGCATGGCTGGCGGCTTCAGTGTCTAGGACAACCCACTCTAGGGCGGGAACAAAGCGCGCCCCGGCTACGCCGCTTCGGGCATACCAGCCGAGACTCGCCTCCCGCCCAAGATGGCTTCCCGGGGGGATCGGGGTACTCCACCATACGTTCGGGGGGACCGAGTGGTCACCCCTTTCCATTTGTTACGTATTTCACATCTATATTTAACCTACCCATACATCACTGTTAATAAAAGCAAGTATGCATATCAGGTGCATTAACATATCTGATGATTCAATATTTAAACAACATCTCAACCTTAATGACACACATTATAGTCTATGTAGTTGTGGACATGAATGATTATGTGCTCACGATTTTTCAAATTTTTCGACGACAAAAATCTATTCTTTTATACCCTACTTGATAATAGCTCTAACCCTTTATATGTCGAGGTGTGTACACATCTAAATCTTCAGCTTATTCTTGTATTTTATATTATGCGCATACCCCCTTACCCCCCCTGTTGCCTAGCTAACCCTCCCTTTGACATACTGTTTAACTATCATTGTCCTTTGAAATCTCATTCTCCATATTTGTTTGATAAATTCAATCATTTTATTATATTGACCAACCGACTCATTTGGATAGGAATCTACCCTCTTGGTTATCATCACAAGCATCTTATGATCTCCCTATCAGAATCTTGCAATCTTAGTATATGATGTCAGACATCAGAGAATATACATGTTGTTTGGCAAATCCTTCTATATACTTACAAGAATTCAAAAATCTCTTTGTCTATATTGGCGCCCAGTTCAACCGCCCTAAGAGAGATAATCCATTTGCTATCCATTTGGCGCAACTTTCCGATCCTATTGCCTACTCTTGCACCTTCCACTGCGACATCTATACCATGAAATCCTATTCTATGCAGTTCTTTATGTGCATGTTTTGTATTAAAGTGTACCGCAAAAGGATATTGCATGTTGTTGTTTTGTATGGTTCGGATGTGTTCTTGTATTCTCTCTTTTAGGGGCCTTATAGTGCTGTCTATATATATTTGGTTACATATACATTTTAGGCAGTAGATCGTAAAAGTGGTACTACAATGAATAAAATGATTTATGTTGTGTATTTTATAGCTGTTGTACTGAAATTGGACGGTTTTATTCATTGCAAAACAGCAGATACTGCATCCTCCACATTTGTAGAACCCCTTTGGTGCTGTTGAAAGCCATGTGTTTAGTCTTTTGGGAGGAATGTAACTCGGGCATAGTTCTTGTCTCAGTGTCTTCCCTTCGCTAAAAGTGATTGATGGTTTTACCCGTATCTTGTCATGTAGACTGGTATCCTCGGTTAGGAGGTGCCAGTGCTTTTTCAATATCCTATACAGATCTGTGCTTGCTGAGCTGTATGGAGTGATAAGTCGTATTTTATTTATATTCAAACTGGTTTTCTTCTTTTTTCGTTTGAGTAGTGAATTCCTGTTTTTCTTTTCAATCAGTTTTCGGGCCTTGGAGACAGTATCCCTCTTATAGCCTCTTGCTAAAAATCTATTTTCTACCAATAGTAATTCGTCATTCAATCTGTCCTCATCACTACAGTTCCTCTTGGTTTGTATCATCTCCCCATAAGGAATGGCCTTAAGTTGTGATATGGGGTGGGCACTTTCTGTGTGTAAGCTTAGAATATAAGCAACCTACTGGACAGATACCTATTGTGAGTAAATGTCCATCAGTTACTTTTCCTGTACCGCCCAATTCATCATATGGTCTACTTCACAGTAGGTAGTCCGGAACAACCAACTCCAAGATGTTATTGGGAGATGGTTGATATTGGTGAGGTAGTTTATAGCGTGGTAGCTAGATTTTGTTTGTGACTGAAAGCAGTGCAAAAGTGATTAGTGAATGGTGATGAAAAAAAGGTGGTGTTTCTAGTAAAATTGGATAGTGAACACAATATACCTTTATTCTGGAGCCGTGCACTTCCAACTATAAAAACAAATAGAGTGCAAACAAGTCAGATAGTTTTAAGAAATAAATACTGACTGGGTTATCTGGTCGACATGTTTCTGCGGACGTTTAACCCCTCCGCTGCTAAGCACCATTAATATTTTACATTCATTTTCCATTGAAATGAATGGAAAGTTCATGACTAGTTACCCTTGTCATTAGCGTCGAAGAGGTTAAAGGTCCACATTGGTACCTGCCGCTTCCTCAGGACCCATAATTAGTTGCTACTGCTTATGTGATAGATAAAAAATAATAAAAGAATTATGGTGGTTATTCATATTAATGATGGTAAGTTTTCCTATTTTTGTTCTTGCTGTCTATGTGTGTGTGTTATGGCAACTCGACATCTGGAATTCTTCTACTCTACCAGGAGGGAATGTAGATGTGAACAGGTGACATTTACCATTTTGTTCACAATTGTTTTTTATCTATCACATAAGTAGTAGCAACTAATTATGGGTCCTGAGGAAGCAGCAGGTACCAATGTTGACCTTTAAACGTCCGCAGAAACATGTCTACCAGATAACCCAGTCAGTATTTATTTGTTAAAACTATCTGACTTCTTTGTACTCTATTTGTTTTTATTGTTGGAAGTGCACGGCTCCAGAATAAAGGTATATTGCGTTCACAATCCAATTTTACTAGAAACACCACCTTTTTTTCATCACCATTCACTAATCACGTTTGCACTGCTTTCAGTTACAAACAACATCTAGCAACCACGCTATAAACTACCTCACCAATATCAACCATCTCCCAATAACATCTTGGAGTTGGTTGTTCCGGACTACCTACTGTGAAGTAGACCATATGATGAATTGGGTGGTACAGGAAAAGTAACTGATGGACACTTACTCACAATAGGTATCTGTCCAGTAGTTTGCTTATATTCTAAGCTTACACATAGCCATTTCCACACACATAGTCATTTTACATTTCTAGACCCACAGTTATTCTTTATGTTTTCCATAGTCTAAAGGGGGATTATAACTGTGCCTAGGTCATTAAAAATTCCCTCGGACCCTCTCTCCAACTCTTTTGTTTATTGTAGTTACTGAAAGCAATTTATCATTCTTCACCACAATGGTGATATCCAAAAAGTTAATGCTAGACAGGCTCTGTTCTTTTGTAAATCTTAAATTAAATGGATTGACGTTCAGATGTTCAAAAAACTGATTTAGTTCCTCTAAGGATCCTGCCCAAAACATTAACATATTGTCTATATATCTGCCGAGATATAGTATGTTATTCAATAGATGAACCGGTCCTTTGCACCATATGTGTATCAGCTCAAAGTATCCCATATATAGGTTGGCCATTGAGGGAGAAAATTTCGCCCCCATGGCCACACCGCTTATTTGGCTGAACAACTCTCCATTGTGTAAGAAAATTTTATTTTTAAGAACCAGTTTGATCATTGACATTAGCATTGTCGACTGTTAATAGGTTTCTAATGGTCTCGTATCTAAGAAATTATGTACTGCCTTTAAACCCATTTCATAGGGCATGCTCATATATAACGAGCATACATCCATTGTGACCAAGTAGTGACCAGGTACCCATTCCACGTCTCAATTTTATTGAGAACGTCCCCCGTGTCCTGTATAAACAAGGGCAAGTTAGTAACCATAGGCTGGAGGAATAGATCAATGTATTCTAAGATCTTTTCCGTTGGGGACCCAATGCCAGCTATAATGGGTCTCCCTGGAGGAAATTGATCACCGTTGTGCACTTTAGGTAAACAATAAATGCAAGGATATGTTGGTAAATTGTTAAATAGGTATTTCATCTCCATGTCTGAAATTAGACATTGTTCGTTCCAAGATTTAAGATGGTTGAGTATTGTCTCTTTGGTATCATTAATAGGGTTGCCACTCAGCTTAGCATAAGTACTCGTGTCGCCAAGTTGTCTGTCAATTTCTGTGACATAGTCGCGATGATTCATCAATACTATGTTACCTCCCTTGTCAGCCTCTCAGATGACAAGGGAGTCCATAGTCTTGAGATTTGTCACTGCCTTGCATTCTGCCATAGGGATGTTTTGACTTTTGTACCTCTGGTTCATATGATATTTATCCTCCAATTTGTATTGATCCAACATAACATTGTGTTGGAATCTATCAATGTTGTTTCCTCCTGAGAGCTGTGGTGTAAATCTAGATTTTACTCTAAATCCACTGTTTACATCTGTGTAGGTGTTCAGATCTAAATCAACAGCTACCAATTCCAAGCTGGGCACCTCCTCCCCATCATCCAAGCTCAACATCAAGTGTACATCTTTAATGTCCTTAATAGAAGGCTTGCAATTATTTACATTCATTCGTATACCCCTATCAGTTTCTTGTAGCTTCTCTTGAAAATATTTAAACGGTTTACATTTCTAGTAAATTTGAAACAACTGATATGAAATAAGGCAAATTCTGGTGTAGCACTGAGACAGAAAAGAGTCCTTGCTTAGTATTTTAATTTCCACATTTGACAACACATGATCAGAAAGATCGACAATGTTAATCTTGTCACACGTATCCATAATTACAGCATCTTTCACATCTTTTGATTGAGAGTCCCTGACCTTGTTGTGACCCCCACCTTTTCTTTTGGCTCCTGCTCTTTTTTGCCCCTTCTGGTTCTTTTTGGTTCATATCTTTTTTGAAAGCTGCCTTGTTGCCCTTTCTGAAGCTTTGTAATTCTAAAAAAAAGGGATCTGGGGCCAGACCTGACTCACCACTAGATGTTTTGGCCAATTCGTTACTGGTTGTGCTACTTATACTGGATATGTCAGACATGCTTGTTGTCTCTGCTGACTGTGATGTGCAGGTTGAGCCTTCTCTATTATTGGAAGGTTTGATGTTATCAAACTTTCTTGCAAAGGTGTACACCCTGCCATTTTTAAAATCCCGTTCGTCACGTTTAATTTTCTGGGATTTCTTTTCACGCAGATACATCTGATGTTTCTGCAGCTCATCTTTTAAGATAGCCCAATTTTGTTCTGCCACATCAGGTAAGTTTATCTCCTGTATTTCTTTCTCTAGACCTGCAATTTCACAGAGAAGCTTCTCCCGCTTTAACTCAGCATCTCTTATAAGAATGTCCATCATTCCCACGGAGAAATGTAACAACAGTTGTTCCCACTCCTTGAGGTGGCCTTTATCCAAATCCTCAAACGAGGGGAAAATAAGAACTCGCAATCCTCTTGGTACCTGTTCTTTACTAATGTATTTGTGCAAGAGAGTCGCATCCCACCAGCGGGAAAGTTCCTATTTTTTTATTTTTTCTAATCTCATGAACTTCTGTCTCATACCTTCCTTAGTCAACAGCTTAGGGTTCCCTAGGTTTTTTCCATGGTTCTCACTAAATAAATCATCAAACAGGGCATCTCTGTTGTCATCAAAGGTGGCCATTTTGTTACTTGTCTCTTATCCAACACAAGTTTTGATTCAGGGAATACTATCCATGAGTAGTATACTTCTATCTGGTGAGATTCATGTGCCTCTATCACAAAAACTGCTCTACCACCTCTTGGTGTTAGGCCATGTTTTATAAGTTTTAGAATAATGGCTCTCTTTAAATTTTGAGGGATGATTATAGCATCCTCGTCAGTTTCTAGTAAACCTGTAAGATTAAAAGCTGGTGCGACTGGGTCAGCCGCATCTCCACCATTGCCGGTGCTGTTGTCGCTATCCGACATTGTTTAATGAAATTTGCAGAGCAAGTTTCAAGGGAACAAAGATAAGGTGCACAATATTTTGGAACAATGTATCCTTCAACGTTGAACAAACCAACCAGCTAATACATAGGATTTTCGCACTACTCAGCTATGGCGGATATTATCCCTTACCAACTCCAGACGTTTTTTTTTTGTCCTCTTTTAGCCACTTTACCGATCCAGGGTCATTCCTACAGCAGGACCCAGTAGCATTGTTAAGGTACCATCAAGTTTTCCTGGAAGGCTGGTCTGGTGTCGAAGCTGAGAAATAGAGCCCCTCACGATCTAGCTCCAGTACCAACTCGATATGGGTGGAAAGTCCAATACTGCCATGGCTTGGGGTGCCTCCCGTTGGACATGGAGGCTGAGGCTTAATCATCGGACCCGGGAAAAAAAAAACCCCCGGTATCCTAACTGTTCCGTCTCCACTCAATTAAGAAATTCCAAAATCTCAATGTGCGTGGACTACATGTTCTTGCCAAATCTACTTTTGATGTCATGTAAAGTGAAGACAACCACTCTGCATGAGTGGGTGGATTGATGTTTATCCAATTTATACAGATTTGTCTTCTTGCTAATAGTATGGCGTAGTATAGGAACTCTCTTTCTAATCCTTTAATGTTAACACACCATCCAAATATTACTAGGGACCAAGAAAGGGGAATAGAGATTTTAAGGATTAACTCAAGCGATGTCTTTACTTCCTGCCAAAAGTTAGTAATGTTCGGGCATTCCCAGAACATATGGAGATCTGAGGCAGCTGGCAGGAAACATTTATTACAACATTTCCCCGGTTGAAACTTAGAAAGTCTTTTAGGGGAATAATACGCCCGATGCAATGTGAACAGTTGATTGCGCCTCAGCCAGGCTGGCTTTATGATCTTATAGAGGAGCGTAAAGGACTCTATCCATTTCTCTTCTGCCTGGAGTTCACCCTCTCCACCCCATAGCTTTGTCTATTATGGACCTAACCAAGATGACCCCTCTTACATAAATACAATACAAAATCATCTGATAACTATCACCAACTCAATAATATGGTCGGGAGATTTTAATCTAGTAGTAGATCCTAAACTGGATAAATCCCCTAGCTCTATGGCAATAATCCATAATAAATATAGAGATGCATTATTGTGCTGTATGTCCAATTTGGGTTTGAAAGACTTCTGGAGACAGAGAGCTGGGAATACATTGGGGGTCTCTTACCACAACTATAAATACAAGCATAAATCCCGAATCGATTATGCTTTATTCAGTTTCTCTCTAAAAGACTTGATAGGGAACATTACATACTTACCATCGCACTTATCGGACCACTCTGCCATTATTTTTTCGTTAACAGTAGATCGTGGAGAAGTGTGGCTCAGGGGTTAGAGGCGGCAGACCCGGAAGCTGAGATCGGTCCTGGAACAGGGTTCAATTCCCCGCCTCGGCGGGTCTTGGGCTAAAAAATTCCATGGACTCGATAATTCTCATTCCGGTGCCTACTCGACTCATGGGTTCACACTCTGCGACTCTGGGCAATAGCTTGCTTAATCTCCACTACAGCCCCTCATGGCGGGATGCCTGGCTTTCACCTTGTGGATACCCTGCTGGGGTTATCTCACAGGGGAATACCAGGACGGGTTCCCAAGGCAAGCGCCTTGATGCCTTCGGGTGATACGTGCGCTATATAAATCGCAATACATTTACACATTTACATTTACATCGCAAACACAACTTTGTCTCATGGTCTTTTGACCGTACTCTATTATTAGAGGAAACGGAAAGAGAATATCTTATATCTGAGACCACCGCTTTCTTAGAGCTGAATTTAGACTCTTCCCCTTTGGGTAGTGTGTGGGAGACGTGGAAAGCGTATATTAGGGGTTGTATCACCAATAGGGCCTCTTACAGGAAAAAGAAATATAGAGAAGAACTACAGTCAATTGAGCAAGACTTGGCAAGGTTAGATTTAGTAGATCAAGCACCCTCCACTAACTTAGATGAGAAAAGAGAGCTAAAAGACAAATTAGAAACATTATTACAGGAGAGACTAAATAAACGTTGGCAGGCCAGTAAACTCTCCCACTTCGAATATGGTGAGTCTGCAGGAAAGCTACTAGCCTGGAAAATAAAAGCAGACCAGGTTAGGAAACATATAAAAGAAGTGAGAGTAGATGGAGAATTAAATAGCAGGAAAACCGATATAGAGATTGGTGAAGCCTTCAGCACCTTTTTTCATAACATCTACACTGATGAAGTAACTGATAATATCAATAATATCGAGGAAAGAAATTAATGGCTGGAAAATATGAACCTTCCTGAGCTAAAAGAGCATCAGAGCGAGAACCTAGATAGGGATATAACCCAGGGGGAAGTTGAAAGTGTCATTAAGAGCCTAAAACATGGGAAGGCCGCAGGACCAGACGGGATTCCAGGGGAATTATATGGGGTCCTTAATTCCACACTTTCCCCAACACTAGCGAAGCTATTTAATGACATATTATTAAAAGGAGAGACACCGCCTAGTTCTTGGGGAGAAGCGAATATAGCCTTAATTCTAAAACCAGATAAAGACCCAAAGGACTGTGGTTCATATCGTCCAATCTCCCTTTTCAACAACGATTATAAGATCTTTTCGTCAATTTTGGCTGCTCGTTTGGGAAGCGAGATTGGAGATATCATACATTTCGGACCAAAAGGGGTTCATAAGAGGCCGACAACTTGCCGACTTAACATACGACCTAGTCGGAGCTATAGACATTGCCTCAACATTTGCTCTACCTCTTGCAGTCATGACTCTCGATGCAACAAAAGCATTCGACAGAGTAAATTGATCTTACTTAAACGCCGCAATGGCAAAGTTTAAAATAGGTCCTAAATTCCGCAGAACGATAGGCTTACTATATAAAAACCCTAAGGCAAGTTTGCTAATTAACGGTACACGCACAAACCCTTTTGAAATTTCAAGAGGAACAAGACAGGGGTGCCCTCTCTCCCCCTTATTATTCGATATGTATCTAGAGCCATTTGCTCACTCCATAAGAGAAGACCTCAATATTCCCCCCTTTTCATTTTCAGGGTGGGATAAAAACGTCGGGATGTATGCCGATGATATTCTTATTTACACTACAGACCCGACACAGGCCTTCCCTATCGTAATCAAAGGCGCAGAGGAATTTGGAAAGCATTCAGGCTATGAAATAAACCCAGGTAAGATGGAGATAATGGTTTGGAACATCACCAATATTCAGCTTCCAATAAAAACTTCAATGCGTTATCTGGGCATAAGAATTACCAAGGACCCCAACCTTTTGGCCCAAAATAATCTAGATCGCATCTCACGCGAAGCGAAAACATTAATGAAGTCTTGGTCTTTTCTACCTCTTACCATCTACGGAAGGACCAGTTTAGTAAAAATGTCCATTCTACCGAAATATACATTTCTCTTCAACACAATCCCTTTATTATTTGACACGAACCAATTAAAAAAATCCCAACAAATCATAAACTCATTTGTTTGGTGTTATAAATCATCTAGGCTAGAAACTGAGAAGGAGAAGAGAAAAAGGAGGCCTTGCCTTGCCAGACCTGGAATACTATGCGTGGGCCTTCCACCTGACCCACTCCAGGATGTTATTAAAGTCCCCACTAGACAATTCTAACGGCCATATGTTCAAAGCCATGCTACTGGGCTCAGACCTTCCATCGGATGGATTCCTATTTAAATTTGGACATCAGAAGTTTTTTTTAAAAGTCAGACTGAAGACATTACACTGCCCCATAAAAGAATGGTCTCAAATTAAATCCAAGTCAGGGATTGCATACTTTTCTAATTACGCACCGATCTGGGACTTTCCTGGGCTTTTACCGCATTCCACACAGACGGTCAAAACAGTCCTACAAGAAGCAGGAATCGTACGATGGGGAGAATTAGTAGAAGACGGCTCTCTCATTGATTGGGAAAAGTTTTCAGACAGGGTAACCTCACCATTATCTTGGTTTGTTTATAGTCAGCTTTCTAGCTGGCTGCGCTCTCAAATAATTAAAAAAATCTAATTTGGAGGAGATAGCTCCTTAGAGAGGAATTTACTTGAAAAACCATACAAGGGAAAGGAGGTTGCTGCACATTACTGGAGTATTTTGGAAGAAAGGGAGGAGGAGTTTAATCTTCTGACAAACTCCAGACGTCTTATGGAGTATGATTAGAGGATTAGAGGGTCTCTGAGAAAAGCACGACTGATTTACTTCAGTATCTAGCGTTAAATTAGGGCCTTACCAAACCATTGGGCGCCATGTAGTGTAGTTCCTATATCCCCGATAGGCTCTGCGCACTGGGATAATATACACTATAGATTTGACATAGGACTAAGGTCAGTATGTCTCTATCGAGTACATTAAACTTAATTACTTGTGTGTGCCAGCTAACTCAGAGTTCACTAGAAACTTCTCGAATAAACGAGAAGGGATTTGTTTCTGACAAGCGCATAAACATGAAAACTTTGTTTCCCTTAGAATCGGAACAGTCTCAGAATCGTGGAAACAATAGAGAACAGTTTCACTCAGTCAATCGTGCATGCTTTGTTTCTACAGAGTTGCACAGAAATAAGGTTTTATTGAACAGTCTTATTTCTCATGCAAGAGATATGAACTGCTACAATCGTAAGACAGAATGCAAAGTATAATACGTACAGCGTTAGCAGGAAGATTAAATAATAATGCAATAGCATGGTTTGTAGCTATGACATATATTCATAAAAATACATACATAAATAACACAAGCTAAAATATGAATACTCATCTGGTGCTTCTAGCTAGTTCTACCCCAGTGTACCTAACCTAAGTGTAGTATGAGGTAAGAAGTAGGTGGCGTTTTCTATAGTCCAGTTTAGCTATGGTTTAGTGTTGGTGTTGCCAAGATTTGCCAAAAGTCCCTCTAGGTTCTAGTCTGCTCCATACCTTAGAATTGGAGAGGTTAGAATCTCTTTCTCGGGTCTCAATCTCTAACACCCCCAACGGGAGTCAGAAACAATGGAGCTGAATTCTCTGAGAGGAGGATGATAGCATCTGGTCAGTGCATCAGGTGGGGACTCTGCTTCCTTCCGAACTTGCCGTGCGGAGCCGCGTAGTCTAGCAAGCAGTACCGTGCCGTGGCTTGCCATGATAAGTGAAGGTATATTTATACCTTGAAGGTGTTTAGGAATGCCAGTATTAACGTAAAAGTCGGGCAGAGGAACATCATGAATGAACCCCTAAGGAATAGATGCTCATGCATAATAAAAGAGTTCTTAGAGAAATCAATATCCAAGCAAGGGGAAGTCCTAAAGGCTTAAGAGTCTGGTTTTCCAAGAACTCGTTATGACGTGGATGGACGGATGTAGGTGACCATGCCTGTATTTGGTTTGCAAGGGTAATGCCTAAATAAGGGCTGGATTTCTGTGCCTAAATAAGGTCAATGGGAATTGTACCTACATAAGGGCATAAATCGGGAAAACCTATTTACGGTCTCTAAATCACACAACAGAAAGAGGTAGCGTCCACATCTTCCTCCTCTTATGTGTGCAGTGTCTCCCATGAGGGTGGTGTTGCAGATGTAGCAGCAGAGGAAGGCACACATACATCAGGTGCAGCAGCCTTCTTCCAGGCCAACACATGAGGCAGCACAGCAGTGAGGAGGCTCTGGTGGTTTTGCAACACAGCAGCAATGTTGCAGTGGCAGGTCAAAGTGGTAGTCCTGCTTCTGCTCCATGGACTCCAAGGTGGTTGCTATTGCCCCCAACTAGTTGGAAACTTCACTGGTGCCACTTTGGAGGACAGTTGTTGATGCCTCTGCGTCATGACACCATTGATGTCAGCCGGGGACTGCTGGAGGTCATGTGTCCTAGTCTAAAGGGGTTTTGTCGTAGTCCATCCGGAAGTGCCCTAAACGACGACAGAACCCATCACCAAAAGGCACCTATGGACCCAGCTTCCCTGGGTGAGGTAACACGAGTACTCCGGTGCTATCGTGGATCTTGACTCTCAAAGTGCCCTAAAACAGTAACTTTGTAACTTCTTCATTCTCCATTATAAGTCAATGGTAACCCACGTGTGAGTTTAGACACTTCACCCGCCTCCCGTGGACCTCCCGTGGGCACCCGCCTCCCGTGGGCATCACCATTCTTTAGCTCACTCAGCCACACCAGTTCAGACATGGCCATATGCAAATCAGTCTGACCCTGTGCCTCATGGGAACAGTCCAGCCCGAACTGCCAAGCCATGTCTTCACTGGACCAGAAACAAGCATCCTAGGACCGGTTTCGGATTCATAATCCTCATCAGCCAGGCTATCTTGAATCCAGCGGCCAAGTGAGCAAGGGACTCACGTCTGAGCATACCCTGCCAATTTAGGGCGAACAAAGAGATACAAAAGGGGATGATGGACGGAGCGTTTGAGCAAATCAAACACTCACCCCCAGTCAACTGATCTGGGTTTAATCCATCACCATTCTTTAGCTCACTCAGCCACCCCAGTTCAGACATGGCCATATGCAAATCAGTCTGACCCTGTGCCTCATGGGAACAGTCCAGCCCGAACTGCCAAGCCATGTCTTCCCTGGACCGGAAACAAGCATCCTGGGATCGGTTTCAGATTCATAATCCTCATCAGCAAGGCTATCTTGAATCCAGTGGCCAAGTGAGCAAGGGACTCACGTCTGAGCATACCCTGCCAACTTAGGGCGAACAAAGCGATACAAAAGGGGATGATGGACGGAGATTTTGAGCAAATCAAACACTCACCCCCAGTCAACTGATCTGGGTTTAATCCATCACCATTCTTTAGCTCACTCAGCCACCCCAGTTCAGACATGGCCATATGCAAATCAGTCTGACCCTGTGCCTCATGGGAACAGTCCAGCCCGAACTGCCAAGCCATGTCTTCACTGGACCGGAAACAAGTACAAAGCATAAATTCATAAATTCAATTGTCTACAAATTGAGGGCACAGCAAGTTGATACCTCAATTCTTATTATTAATTTCATCTGTACATATTACTCCTCAGATCAGGCAAGCAAATACTCAGTAAAAGGTGTCCACACATCCCAGGGTCTTGAAACCTGTGGTAATTCTTCAGCATAACATGTTAGTTGATCACAACAATATATCATATCCTGTTTCCAGCGTTCGTAACTTGAGGTGAATTTCCCCCACCAGGGGATAAAAATTCTCATTTTTGCCAGTAATACACCTATAGCAACTGTCTTGCAGTTGGCAAGTTGTATGGATTTGATCAAGTCCAACAGGCATGTGTGCGCAGTGCATTTTTTTTTTCTTAACCATTGCAGTAAGTGTGTTTGTAATTTTCTCCCAATAAGCCTGTATCACATAGCATGACCACGCTAGATGTATAACGTCTGCTTCTGGTGCCCCACACTGAATGTATTCTGCTTTCTCTCCAAATCCAAATCTATATAGCTGTACTGATTTGTAATATAATTGGTGTAGGTATTTGAAATGTATAATTCTAAGGTTACCATTCGCTGTCGATTAATTGCCCTGTTAAGTTACAGCATATTTTCCACTTGTCCATGTTTATTTGCATGGGAATGTCAGCATTCCACTTAGCCATGAGCCCTTTTCAATTGTTTGTGTATCTATTTGTGATGCATTTTAAAGGCGCTTGAGTAAGTAATACTGCTTAGTTGTCATGAGTGCCGATTGAAGCCCACCCAGGGCCCTCAGCTCCCCTGAATATTGTGGGTATATCATGCGAAGTGCTGCACGTAGTCCACTGTATGTGAAAAGGAGCATGAGGGAAATAGTACAGTCTACCTGTAACTCAGTGGAGTCTATGAATTTGCCATCCCTGTACACATCTCCCAGAGTGTGAAGTCCAGGGGCCTCAGAGCGGTTTGGTAGAACCATAGTGGGCAGTACCAGACATAATCGAGTGGCCAGTGCCGTAGCAAAAATCTTAGCGTCTGTATTTATGAGCGACAGTGAACGATATAAGTCGCATCCCTGCAATGGATTATCGGGTTTCAATAACGTAATTATGAGGGCTTCCCAGAGGGTGTCAGCCAGACAACCTCGCTGATAGGCCTCCAAGTACATCCAAAGCTAATGGGGCTCTAAAAGGTCAACATGCTCTTTGTAAAATTCTCCAGGCAGCCCATCACTACCAGGCATTTATACTTGTAATATTCTACAAACGTGTTTAGGATGCCTGGTGTATCATGACTAACAGTGCCTACTTTGAGATATCACCTCCACTATCTGTGATCTTACTCACGGACCAGTTATTCTAGTGCCCAACGCTCGCCCCACCTCCCCCCCCCCCCGAAAGCCCTGGCCTGCCATCTTCACAACATGTTTTGCACATCCTGCTCCGCTGTTTCGCTATACTCAGTAACCTTACCTCTGATCTCTGCCAGTATATCTTCCCTATGGGTAGCCTTGTATGTCTTTTCCAAGTCTTCTTGAGTCACCCACGTATGGATTTGAGAACTCCAGCCTGGAAACCTATACAAGCCCTGTGTATTGTAATTTTGAATGCTTCCCATTTAGTTACTATATTCTGCACAAACCCTATATGAACATCAAAGTATTCTACAATTGCTAATCTCACGCCTTCCCTGAAAACTTGATCTAGTAGTGAGGATAGCTGTAATCTCCACTTAAATGGTGGTGGGGTGTGCGTGGGGATCGTCATCGTTAACAAGACCCCGCATAGTCCGACAATGTAACTTTGCCCTGGCTAAACAAGAACCCTGTGTCCCTCTCATCTTAGCATCCCAAACATGCCAACAAAATCCCATTTTAGAACAATACACTTCAATTATAGAACTACATAACAAACTTACAACCTGATCACAGGTATACTTGATTACAATTTCCAACATTTGGGGTACGTCTATGGGGGCCAATAGCAGCCAACACACCCCTTGAAATAAGTGTGGGTCTGGGAAATCTCACAGTCCGTTTCATGGTACAGTAATGCAATTGTCTTAGTCCGCCACTATTTGTTGCATCTGCGTTCCTGTACTTATGTCTATGTCTGTATTATTACAAGAGGAAATATACTTTTCCTTAATGGGCAGTGTGTCTAGCAACAAGCCATCAGTATTTTTTGTATTGCTTAACAGAGCAGTATCTTCTCCACTATGTGGACTTTGTGTCTTTTTCCCTCCCCACCAACTAGTCACCGCTATTACATATGATGTCTTCATTAGTGGTAACCTCCAAACAGGAGGCTTAACCCTTGTTGTCTACATCATTGCCTGTTCGCTGCAGTAGGTCTGTTTTTTCTTACTGCTTCATGAACGCCATGGCTTCTTTGAGTGACAGGAAGATTTTCGTTTTACTTCTGTGCTTGATACTGAGGTGAGCTGGATATAGCATGGCATATTGGATGTTTAAAATCTGCATTTTCTTCTTGACATGCTGGAATTCTCACCGTGCTTGTTGTACAGCCATGATGAAATCCGGGTATAGGGCAATTTCACTACCCTGATAAGTCGTGACGCCCCTCTTTCGTGTCAACTGAGTGCCATGTCCCGATCCTGATAATTCAGCAGTTTAGCAATACTGGGCCTCGGGGGCCCTGGTTCTGGTTTAGGTGCCAATGATCTATAGGCCTGTTCCACAACTAGCACTGATAAGAAGTGTTCTGCGGGGAACATGTCTCTTAAAATGCATTCCACATATAGCCCTAATCTGATTGTATTGGTGGACTCGGGAACCCCCGTAATGCGGAGATTGTTCCGTCTAAACCTGGCTTCCAGGTCTTCATTCTTGGCTTGCATTACAGCTAGTAGCTTCTCCATATTCCATCAGAAGGTGGGTACTGTGCCCGAGTTGACCTCTGCTATAGCAATCCGTTGTTCTGTTTCTGCAATTCAAGTCGCCTGCTTATCCAGCTTTGCTGTCATATGTTACATTCTCAGATTTAGGGTATCTATATTACTATCTATGGATTGCAAACTGTGCTGCATTGCCAGCAGGGTGCTCTCCAGATTGGCACCACCCCGTCTCCAGGTCTTGTTCGGTGTCCAATGCCGTCTGAGATTGAGATTTCGTTACGCACTGGGACTCAAATGTGAGTTTTGACTGTTGCTTTTCTGTCTTCTCTATGGTGGTTCCCCTGCACCTCTGCAGCAGTATTTCCACAAAGGATGCACATGGAAAGCAATAGTCCCCCACCTAGCTTAGTGGTTTGCCTGTTTTTCACTACTGGCAGTGTTATACTCACATGGGGATGGAGAATTGAATGCTGGTTCTCCCTTTTCATCTGCTGCCGCACCCCCACACATCTAGCACAATTATATTTCAAGGGCCACCAGGTCCAGGCTCTCTATCTGCTGTGTCTCACTCTTATTTCAGCTTGTATAATACTGTTGTGAAGTTTCTGCATGCACAAGAGTCAAATGGCCCTCAACAACATCAGCGGCATCCGCCCAGCGCTTCGGGCATACGTCTGCTGCACTCGATCCACAACTGTTCCCTCTTGCACAATATCACCTGTGTGTCCCAACCATTGTTTGCTAGCACAAAAACCTCTTTACTAACCTATATTACTTTCTGTGAGACCTGAACAGGTTCTAATATGCAAATAGGCCCACCAAGATTATGCAACACCACCAAGGTTAGAACAACTAATGTTTTGTTCTATATTTTATTGCATTATTAACATGTTTGCTTTGTGCGTTAGAATTTTTTTTGCCAATTTATATTACATTATTTTTGTCTATTTGTATACATTTTAAATAGGGGAAGTACAAAAATACATACATTTATTCAATACTGTGATAATCTCTTCAAATAGTTCCTCAAGCCTAATTACTTTAGGTATCAATATTCTTAAACCCACAGCAACCTATAGTTCGTTCATTCTCACCACACACTCACACTCATTCTGTCTACAGTCATACTATAAATACATATCACTAGAGATTCAGCCCTCTGAGGTGTGCCATGTTGTATTTGAAAGAGCAATATTTGTGGTTGCCTACAGACACAGCTTCTGACAGAGTTGTCTCTCACAGCCCACTTCTCAGGGGTAATATTGGTCTACACGCGTTTTAGTGGCCACGCCACCTTTCTCAGGACCAAGATGTAATGAAAGAATCTCAAACTCATAAAGGTTATCTGCGGGATATGATTGGCAGGTATCGGCAAGCGTTAATCTTTCATTTAACTATTTAGAGCTTCATGATCAACCCGTGGGGCCAAGATACCTCTTTCCTACCACAATTCGTGATTAGAAACAGAAAATGTGGATGTGTAATTTTTTACAGTGCACAATAAGCAGTGACCGTGGGAGTGGTAATGGATATAAGTTATTAGGAAGAAGAACCTATACCCTTACATGCAAATTCATGCGATAATATAGCACAGTGGTTTGAAAGAAAATTAATGAGTGACAGAAAAGTTCCTCAACCCCGAAATGGAAAGATAAAGAAAGAATTGAGATCAGGCAATTGCGACTCTAATGTACCTGCAACAATAAAGCCTGTTTCTTGAAGAAACCGTTTTTTAGCACAAGTACCAACGAACACCTGACAGCTGGCAATCAACCCTATAGGTAAAGAATATTAAGGGATAGCTGAGTGTGAGAGCTATGTAAAAATTATCGTCTATTTACACATAGGTAAAACAAAACTGGCTTACTCTGTTTATCATGTGTAGTTGGACTTTAGTTCAATCCTTAAAGTTAGACACGTCTCCTATCTCACCCATAATTTACAGCATGTGTCTCGTCGGCGTCTGTGATGCTCCTATTACAGACGCCATGGGACTAGACATTGGGCAATCACCCTGTGGCATATGATCGGATGATGCGTGTTTCACCTAAAGACGGTTGCAGGTATGAGTAGTCTCTGCAACCAATTGGTTTGATGTGAATCTCGCATGAAGTTTATATTTGGAACCCAAACAACCCTGAAGAAGATGCATGACTGTTTTGCAACAAAACATGTTGGCTTAAGAAAATTGATTATGGTTTGATTAAAACCATTTTTAATTGGGAAAGCTTACAGCACCTAATAAAGTTACATTCTCACAGGGGTTCAACGGGCACTTGTAAAGACATTATGCACTGACAGTTCATTTACACTTGGGTTTCACTGCCCTTCTCTACTTCATTGGGTTTGAGATTTTTTCATGAGAGTTTGCGCACTTTTCTTTTGCTGCATGGAGAGAAAGTGACCTGTAAGTAAGTGGGAGCACTCCATTGTGAATTGACAGATGAGTCAGTGCACCACCGTCCCGGACCGTCTTCATTATTGATTTCGGGTACACGAGCCATTGTGCCATTACAGGATCAGGCTGAGAAGCTCCGGCCATGATTCCAGAACTGTCATTCTCACCCCTGTCTTGAAAAAGACCCTTTGTGACTACTGACTGGGGCACCTTAGGGCCGAAACGTCGACGCTTATCTTGAGGTCCAGCACAGCCAGGCTTCCAACAAGCAGAATAGGAAACCTTGGTCAAAAATAATTAGCTGGCCACTGAAACCCTTGTACATATTTGTAAATATGATATTGTCTACACTGTATATATCTTTCACCTTGTGAGCACAAAAAACACAACTGTCACTAAACTGCACATTGTCACTTATATTGACCCATGTATTGTATAACCATCATTGAATGACTTAATTCTGATAAATAGATACAGCACAGCCTATCAGAAAATCCTATCTTTTATTTGTTAAAATATTTATTTTGAAAATAATGTGTATATGAGAGCATCCGTCCTAGAGTGCATTTTATAGCAGTTCCAAAAGTAATTTTGTTTTTACCCAACAGAACCACTTTCTTGTTTAACCATATAATACCCAGGCTCTGAGGGGCACAGGGTTACCCCTTGTTCTCTAATCCCTAGCAGTTACACAGACTAGGAGTTACATAGGGGAGCTATCATGTGTATTACTGTTCTGAGTGGAGCTACTAAATATTACACTATGATAAAACAGTTCTTCTATAATGCACTGTCTCACAGACTTCAAGGACCCATTTTCAAAAAGGGCATTAATTCTAGGATAACATTCATGTAACCATCCATATGATCTCCTCACCGCGCTTGCCTAAGCTCATGAGGGAATCCCATTCTAAACTTTGGTTTTCACCTGAGATTAAAATACTGAAACATGAGTGTAAGATATTTGAGAGGGCGTGGTGCTCTAGCAGTTACTGCACCTTGGTGAAATACACATTAAGAGCTAAACAAAAGCGCTACTACGCTGCTATAGCCACAGCCAAAGGCCTATACTTGACATCGCGTATCGACCAGGCTAATAATAACTCCCCAACATTTTTAACCATTGTGCAAAGTTTTTGTCCCCCAGTGCTCAGGAACGTTCTGCACCAGCCTCGGTGCCTTGGTGTACTACTCTAGCAAAGTTCTTTCAGGACAAGATTAGCTCCATTCAAGCTGCTTTCTCCTCCTGTGTTACTGCACCCACGGTTCCCTCCTCTGCCCATTCTCTTGCTGGCCCTATTCATACCTTGTCACACTTCTTGCCAGTAGATTTGCCCAGCACCCTTAAAATACTGAAAGGTTTGAATTTGGGTTCTCCTTCTGACCCTTGTACTGCCAGACTCCTGGCTTCAGCTGCGGAAATTATTAACCCTGAAATCAATATGATCATTAACACCTCCCTGCAGGATGCTCTGGTCTTGGCGACCTGGAAACTGGCTACATTTCTCCCCATCCTAAAGAAGCCTTCCCTGGATCCCTCGACCAATTTCGCTCCTGCCCAGTCTGGCTAAGGTGTGTGAGAAGGTAGTTACTAACCAACTAACCGATTATGTCGAGGCTATAGGTTTTCTCCTTCCAGCTCAATCTGAGTTCTGTGCTTCATATAGCACGGAGTCAGCACTATTAGAGGTGTCAGAGATGATCTGTGTGTGCCTGGATGCAGGCGGTAGAGCGGCGTTGGTTATGCTGGACCTGTTGGCGGCATTCGATAGGGTGCCCCACTCCTTGCTTCTTGATCGTCTCTTGGAGATTGGCATATCAGGGTTTGTCTGGGGCTGGATCAGGTCCTTCTTGGAAGGTCGGTTGCAGCAGGTCTAGCTGCCACCCTGTGGCTCTGCTCCCCAGCCAGTGGTTACAGGTGTCCCGCAGGGGTCGTCCCTTAGCTCCCTTCTTTTTAACATCTATGTCACCCCATTGGTCTACTTGGCAGAGACATTAGGGGCTAAGGTGAAAGCCTATGCTGATGACACCCAGCTTCCGTTTTCCTTGGGCAGGGATGATGATACTGTTGTCTCTGTCCAACACTGTCTGTCCTCTGTCTTTCACTGGCTCGCTCAGGTGCCGCTTAAGTGCAATGAGGAGAAGTCTGAGATCCTTCTGTATGGCAAATTTCCTGAAAACTTCAGAGAGAATCTGTGGCCTCTGGGTTTCCCCCTGCCTAGCTCCAAGGGTAACCATGCCAAGAATCTGGGGGTGAGGTTTTAGGAGAACTTGACCTTTTCGATCCAGGTCAAGAGGCTAACAGGAACCTGCTTTGTTATTCTGAAATCTCTGAGGAAGTTTCTCCTTTTGTAGATCTGCTAAGGAAATGATGGTCCACGCTCTGATCCTCTGCCGCCTAGATTACACCAATGCACTATACGCTGGTATTCCAGGCTACCTCTTGAACAAACTGCAGATAGTTCAAAACTCGGCTACCAGACTCCTGCTGGGTCTTTCCAGCAGGAGCAGTGTGCGCTTTCATCTACGAACTCTGCACTAGTTGCCTGTGGAGGTGCAAATAAAATTCAAAATGTTGATATTGCCCACAGCGCTCTCCATGGCTTGGTACCTATATACTTACAGAAGAGGTTCGACTTTTACGTCCCTGTGAGACAGCTGCGTTCTTTCCCGCAACTCCTGGCTCAGATCTCTCGGTTTAATCGTCAAAGGCTAGGAGGGAGCTCCTTCGCCCTTAAAGCTGCTCTGTCATGGAATGCCCTGCTGATAACTCTGCGCGGCATTCAAGATCCTGTGACTTTTAAAAAAAAGTTAAAAACCTTTCTCTTTTAACTTTGCCTCTGTTCTGGTCCCCTTTTCAGGTTCGCGCCGGGACACTCTGTTGAGTATCTGCGCGAACTACAAATTCATATAACATAACATAACATAACATTCAGACCTCTCCACACTGTATCACAGTGAAAAATTCAAAAAGTTTCCCTATCTTTCCTCACTTTCTCAGTGTCATGTCCTGGTTTGAAGATAATTTTCTCCAGAATGAGCCATTTGAGCTCACTCTCATTGTGGTTATTGTCAATGTAGTGTCTTACCATCGGGTTTGCATCTTATCCTAATGGCTGACTTATGTTCTGACAACCTTATATGGAATTCTCTCCTTGTCTCTCCTATGTATCCAAGTCCACAGGGGCAGAGAATCAGATACACTATGTTACTACTCCTGCAGTTGGTGTGGCTTTTTAGTTTTCCTGACTTGGTACCATAGGACAATGTTTGAGTGGTGATTGCTGTTGGACAGGCATGGCAATTCCCACACCTATGATTTCCTAGAATCGGAGGAAGTCCATCAATTGTTTTCTGCTCCCACATCTTTTTTGGTTTAGATCTGCTATGTACTAACCTGTCTCTCAAGTTGGGGTTCCTACTGTATGCCACAATTGGTTTCCTCAGTGCCATATTTTCTTCATCAATGTTGACAATTTTCCAGTTTCTATATAGAATTTGTTGGATTTTGTTATTGAGACTGGAGGGATTAACTACACAGAGTAATCTTTCTAATTGTTGTTTTTCTCTACAACTGTTCAAACGGTCTCTGTTATAGTATTTGGCACATTTCATTGATTTACAAAAAGGGGTAGTGAGGGACAGAGTCTCTGAATTAAGCAGAAAGCTCTCACCCAGTCAAGAGATCAGGGCTAGATCCAACACCGTTTTTTAGCTCACTGCACCATCCCAGTTTCAGAACCTGGCTGTATGCAAATTAGTCTGTTCCTGTCCCAGTGCATGATGGGAACAGGGCAAACCAAACTACAAAAGCCAATTCTTACACAGGGAAGGAAACAAGCTCCCGGGGACCGGTTTCTGGCATTACAGCCGTCTTCGGCCCGGTTTGCTTGAATCCTGATGGTGCAATGAGCAAGGGTCTCACATCTGAGAATACCCTTCCACGCTTAGGGTGGACAAAAATATTTACAAAAAGGGGTGGTGAGGGACAGAGTCTCTGAATTAAGCAGAAAGCTCTCACCCAGTCAAGAGATCAGGGCTAGATCCAACACCGTTTTTTAGCTCACTGCACCATCCCAGTTTCAGAACCTGGCTGTATGCAAATTAGTCTGTTCCTGTCCCAGTGCATGATGGGAACAGGGCAAACCAAACTACAAAAGCCAATTCTTACACTGGGAAGGAAACAAGCTCCCGGGGACCGGTTTCTGGCATTACAGCCGTCTTCGGCCCGGTTTGCTTGAATCCTGATGGTGCAATGAGCAAGGGTCTCACATCTGAGAATACCCTTCCACGCTTAGGGTGGACAAAAATATTTACAAAAAGGGGTGGTGAGGGACAGAGTCTCTGAATTAAGCAGAAAGCTCTCACCCAGTCAAGAGATCAGGGCTAGATCCAACACCGTTTTTTAGCTCACTGCACCATCCCAGTTTCAGAACCTGGCTGTATGCAAATTAGTCTGTTCCTGTCCCAGTGCATGATGGGAACAGGGCAAACCAAACTACAAAAGCCAATTCTTACACTGGGAAGGAAACAAGCTCCCGGGGACCGGTTTCTGGCATTACAGCCGTCTTCGGCCCGGTTTGCTTGAATCCTGATGGTGCAATGAGCAAGGGTCTCACATCTGAGAATACCCTTCCACGCTTAGGGTGGACAAAAATATTTACAAAAAGGGGTGGTGAGGGACAGAGTCTCTGAATTAAGCAGAAAGCTCTCACCCAGTCAAGAGATCAGGGCTAGATCCAACACCGTTTTTTAGCTCACTGCACCATCCCAGTTTCAGAACCTGGCTGTATGCAAATTAGTCTGTTCCTGTCCCAGTGCATGATGGGAACAGGGCAAACCAAACTACAAAAGCCAATTCTTACACTGGGAAGGAAACAAGCTACCGATTTTGGCCACTATAGGTGTGGCAGGGTATACTCAGACATGAGTCCCTTTCTCACTGCTCCATCAGGATTCAAGCAAGCCGGGCCGAAGAGGCTGAAATGCCAGAAACCGGTCCCCGGTAGCTTGTCTCCTTTCTGGTAAAGAATTGGCTTGGTAGTTTAGTCTGCCCTGTTCCCATGATGCACTGGGCCAGGGACAGACTGATTTGCATATAGCCAGGTTCTGAGCTGGGATGGGGCAGTGAGATAAATAACGGTGATGGATCAAGCCCTGATCTTTGGACTGGGTAAGAGTGGTCTGCTCAATTCAGACACTCTGTTCATCACCACCCCCTTTTGTAAATCGATTTTGGCCACTATAGGTGTGGCAGGGTATACTCAGACATGAGTCCCTTTCTCACTGCTCCATCAGGATTCAAGCAAGCCGGGCCGAAGAGGCTGAAATGCCAGAAACCGGTCCCCGGTAGCTTGTCTCCTTTCTGGTAAAGAATTGGCTTGGTAGTTTAGTCTGCCCTGTTCCCATGATGCACTGGGCCAGGGACAGACTGATTTGCATATAGCCAGGTTCTGAGCTGGGATGGGGCAGTGAGATAAATAACGGTGATGGATCAAGCCCTGATCTTTGGACTGGGTAAGAGTGGTCTGCTCAATTCAGACACTCTGTTCATCACCACCCCCTTTTGTAAATCGATTTTGGCCACTATAGGTGTGGCAGGGTATACTCAGACATGAGTCCCTTTCTCACTGCTCCATCAGGATTCAAGCAAGCCGGGCCGAAGAGGCTGAAATGCCAGAAACCGGTCCCCGGTAGCTTGTCTCCTTTCTGGTAAAGAATTGGCTTGGTAGTTTAGTCTGCCCTGTTCCCATGATGCACTGGGCCAGGGACAGACTGATTTGCATATAGCCAGGTTCTGAGCTGGGATGGGGCAGTGAGATAAATAACGGTGATGGATCAAGCCCTGATCTTTGGACTGGGTAAGAGTGGTCTGCTCAATTCAGACACTCTGTTCATCACCACCCCCTTTTGTAAATCGACATTTCATTGATTGCCTGATCGGGCGTTTGGGATACCCTCTAAAGCAGGGGTCTCCAAACCGGTCCTGGAGGGCCGGATCCATGCCAGATTTTTAAAATACCTACATGTATCTCTATGGGGATATCCAAAAAATCTGGCATGGATCCGGCCCTCCAGGACCGGTTTGGAGACCCCTGCTCTAAGGAGTAGTCTCTTTTGAAGTTGTTCTGCCTGTGGTATAAAGTCTTGGATATTAGTACAGTTACATTTAATTTTCAAAAATGTCCTAAAGGGAAAGGAGTCTTTTTGACAGGAGGGATGAAAGCTGCTGTGTTGTAAAATACTGTTTTTTGATGTAGGTTTTCTATATAAGCTTACCTCAATCCTGCCTTTTCCGCTCATGATCTAGATATCAAGAAACTCTACTTTTTCGGATGAATATTTCGCAGTAAATTTAAGATTTCTGTCACTTCAGTTGAGCCACTCGATAAACTGTACAGCCTGACTCTTCTCCTGACCAAATAAAAAAAATCATCAATAAACCTATGCCAGACATCTATATTCTCAAAGAATGGGGCTACCTCGTTGAAGATGTGTTTAAGTTAGAATTTCCCCATATAGACATTCGCTACACTAGGAGCACACAAAGCTCCTATACTGGTGACTTTTATTTGTTGGTAAAGATTATCCTTAAATTCAAAAAAGATGTTCTGTAGCACTATGTCCAAACACTCCAAGATGAAATTGTTAGGTCTCTCCCCATGAACTCTAGCCAATAGGGTTGCCACTGCCTCTATGGCTAGGTCCTGGGGGATGTCTGTCAACAGGTGAGTACCTGAACCTTGCTTCCACGGGATCATACAATATCTTCCCAGCTCCACCACTCCGTTACAGTCGAAATAAATTCAACTAGCAGCGAAGAGGGGGGAGGGGGAAAGGGGAATTGGAAGAAAAGAGAGACTGCCTCAGCGGTGTTCTGTTCTCTGGAATCTTCTAATGAGGATTCTTCCTACACCTGAAATGATAAACACAATTTTCTAAAAATGATGTATTTTAAATGTATGTTTGTGCTTTTATGAGTATAAACCTCGAATAAAGCTTTGTTGAAGATTGAAGACAATAGCATACACCTATTTACTACTACTATGATCTAATTCTCCAGGCAACCCCTCCCAATGTCTCTCTATGTATGGTTACCTGTATGGTTACCTGTGTTTAATGAGGCTTTAGCTTCTCTCTATGAGGAACTTTCTTTACACAACAGTTCGGTATGTAATCTTTTAAAGTCTAGTCAGTCTTCTCCTCAGAATGGATAAGAAACTTGTGCTGGCTTCTCAGGATAAGTAGGTAAGTCGAAATATATATATATATATATTTTTACATACTTGAAGGTTGCCGCCAAGTATCCACTGCTTGAAGTACGAAGTAGTTTGTGAGGAAGAAAATTCTAACTAACTCAACAGCTCCAGGGAAAATTGTAGAAGGGCTGAAGGCTAATTCGAATGCTATATTAGACAGTTCATCTCGAGATAGCCTATCAGAAATAAACATATGACTGCACCTGATACCAAGTACAATATTATTGCTGTGCTGAGAAACGCTGAGCCAAGGCTTTTCATCAAGGAAAAATCAAATTGTGTCAGAAAATAGTTCTGCAAGACCATGAAAGACTCAGCCGAGTCGAAATAGTCTCTTCGCAAAATACCTGTAGTTCCGTTTCGAGATAACTCTCTCTAAGTACAGACCTCGGTACTGGGGAATCAGGAACAGGAAAACTGAAGACTGACGAGCGGAAAAATCCCTCGTGGAAATTAATATGACAGCGCTGAAGGAAGATGCTGCCTTTCACTCTGAAATGCCGGTTGAAGTGCGCAGAGCGAAAAACGCTTGCGCATCAAATCAGGGAAGCTGTGCAATTGTTAAAACACTAGAGCGCTAACCAACGAAAATCGTCTCAGCGGCCATATTGAATTTCCGCTAGACGAATACTGTATCTTAATGCTGGTTTAAAGAACGCAAAGTCACTAAAGCGCTCCAAGACAAAGGTAAGCACTTCAGACGAGCTTTATTACAGAAACCTTGTGTCTGCCTTCTAATGCCCAAATTGGATTTGCTGGGAGCCGACCTGACAGTGTCGGTATATAAGGATTCTATGTCCAGTGTTACTATACATAGTGTCTCGCAATTAAAGGGTTTATGTTCCAAGGTGGCTATCATGTGTCCGGTGTCTTTTATGTATGAGTCATAGAGTTTAGTAAAGGGACATAGGAACGCGTCCACATATTGGGAGAGCGGTTCAGTACAAGAGTTAATAGAGGAAACAATAGGTTGCATGGGTGGGTCCAATGTGTTCTTATGCGTTTTTGGGACTCCACATAGAACAGGGATAACTATGTTGTTTTTATTAGGGAATTCTAGTTCCTTTTGGTAGATGTAGCCTTCTGGAAAGCTTTAGCTGTGCTGATCTCTATTTTTGTTTTTAGATCTGTCAGAACCGTCCTCTGTGTATGCTGGTAATGTTCAGGTACTGACAACATAGATCAATTTTTTCAGAGTATTTGTCACTAACCATCACCACTATGCCACCTGCTTATCACACTGCTTAATGGTGATGTATTTGTTACTCTGAAGATCTCTGAGTGCTTGACTTTCAGGGTTTGTCAGATTAGGGGTTGCCTTCGGAACATATTAAGTAATTTTTTCAATTTCATTTATAACCGTTTTTTCAAAAACTGCAACTTCTGGCCCTACCATCTCTAAAGATGGTGTGGAACTGGATGGAGGCTTACAGCCCGAGTAGTTTATGTCTTGCTCTGAAGGAATATTATTAAACATAAACGTTTTCAATCGGATTTTACGGAAAAACGTAAAAAGATCTTTATTCAATTTTAAAATATCCGGTTGTGTGCTGGGAACAAATAACAAACCAATGTTTGCACCTCCCAAGTACATTCTTCACCTCTTGGGAGTGATTGTGCAGAAGGCCTTCAGCAATATGTGCGAAGCACGCTGCAAGCGGCCGCTTTGGATCACTGCCCACCCATGTTCACAAACAGTGATGCTCGCACGCAGCTCCCAGTCTGCAGGCCACTCGTCAGTCCCAGGTAAGTCCCGCTGCGCCTGCTCGTACCTACTGGAATCAGTGCCTTCTTTTTGACAGATGTGGCTCATCAGTCCGATGCTGGGTCCGGTCCCATACTTAAGCCCCCCTATCATAGATTTGCACTAAGCAGTGTCTATCACCACCACAGCCTTGAAGAAAATAGAAACCTTCTCAGGGGTCTCACTGATACACCTAGTCCTTTTAAAACAACAAAGAAGAGATTGACTCATAAGCTGTAATATAAAAAACATATTTATTAACCTCAGATGAGGGAGACTATGTCACACAGAACCCCCAGGAAACTGTAGGAGGCATTCTAAGGAGTACATTAAATAGGGGCCTTATATATTCTTAGGTTACATTAGTCAGCATAAAACCAAGGGGAGGTCCTGGCATGTACCTTCATGGAAAATGACTAATATGGGTATACAAGATTTGCTTGCTCAACAAAGTGGAAGGAGAGACCAAACTGAGCCCATCAGTAAGAATAGCCTGACAGTTATAACATAAGAGCAGGTGCCTTCTACTACCTGTGCCCCTCTGAGCATGTGCAAGGCTCTGGAAGAGGGAAACAGCACATGGCAAGCACAGGGCTAACTAAAATGGCTGCCAAGGACAAAATGGCTTCCAGCTCATTCTAACAGATCTCTGCAATCTTTAACAGTCTGCCACTGCTTTCTTTACATTTGCCAGTGATTCATGGAGGCCATCATTTTGTCTAAGCCTCGCCGACGTCCAGAAATTATTCTCGCAGACAGGAGAGTCCAGCTATACCGTGCTTCCTTCTTGCTGTCAGTATGTTCTTAGGGTCATCTTTGTCCTATTTTCTTATTTTCTCAGTGGTGAACACATTTTGGCCCGCCCAGTCAAGCAGCAATAATGTGTGGCCATCCTGCTGCAGGCTCTCTAGTGCCCCTAGGCCAAGCACTCTTACCATTCAATGGCTACCAATATGATGATATGATACACCCTGTAGCCCTGACTTCCTATACACTGATTTCACACTTGTATGAATCATTGTCTTTGTAAGATCTGTGTGAGTGTTGGATATAAAACACTCAGACACCCTATTTTGGGAAAAGTAGCTCTATAAAATGAGTACAAGAGAGGGGCTATTAAGAGATGTGGGACACCATTGGTGGGTGGTAGTGGGAAAATCCATGGAAAAGAAGGGCATCGTGGGGGTGTCAACAAAGATTGCCAGACGGTGCACCATCAGCACTAAATTCGACTTTGGATTGATAAAGTGTATACATATAGGAAAGCTACATTGAACACTTTAAAATGCTCTGTAAATGTTAAGAAATTTGAAACTGGAGGCTAAAAGTTAAGTTGATATCCTTAGTTTGATTCAGGAGAGAAGCACTATGGTATGTCAAACGGCAGTACACATGGTTAGTTCCCTTAATTGAAGCACTAACATGCTTTCACACAAAGAGAGGATGCATTAAAGGTAAAAAAGAGAAAGCAATATGGTGGAACATAGCATGTAGCTGTATGGTTCAGAAATAAACGCAAATTCTAAAAAGCTCCACGCTTCCCATTAAAATGATAATTTAGATTTTTGTTTATGCATTAAAGAAAATATTTCATAGGGTTTGACGTATATTTGTTTCTGTAGTTTTGTGAACTTTATTTGAGGTTCACATTCTTGAAATTGTTTAGGCAGTGGTGTCTGGCTTATACAAGTGATTCAGTGGGGGGTCCACATAAGTGAAAAGGTTAGGAACCGCTGCTTTAGGTGGTAACACATTGATTGAGGAATGCATGCAATATATTGCAAACCAGCTGACTATGGCTTCCTTAAAGATTTCTACTTGCATTGATGCAATGTTAAAGGTACCTAGCTTCTAACTGTCTCTCCGTCTCTCGTCTTGCTAAAATGTCAGTACCTATTCAGGAGACAATGGGATTACGGGGGCTACTGGGCCTCAACTGTGCGGTTTAGGGTTGTTTGCCTGTGATGTCCTGGGGTCTTTCTTACTATGAGTCTGCAAAACTGTGGTTTACTTACTAGAAAAAATACTTTATTATACACTAGTGCTAAATACTATAAGAACAGAATTGGCAAGATGCAACCTACTGACCTCTGTACTGATGTTGGCTGTGCCTTTACCGACTACTTCCTCCTAGTTACTCCCCCCCCTTTCTGGTCCAAGAGTTTCTGCCCCCTCAACCCTCAGGAACAAAGGTATATTGTGATTAGGCTCATGTGCAGACTAACCCCCTTTGTATTGAAAGTGTGCTCAATCTCTTACAGTTAAGTGTTTGTTTTCACTGAGTGGGGCTTGGCTGCTCAACACGTAGTGTCTCCATCATTGTCAACCAAGTGCCCAACATCAGGAAAGAGGCACAAACTGGTGACTTGAATGAGGCTCATTCTGGGCATGAGTACTGCAATCACATCTTCAGTGAGGTTGTTGCTGGCAGGCAGTGGGCTCGCAGGCAGGATCACTGTCCATGCAAATGTTGTATCACCTTAAGAACAGGTGTGCAGGTGTTCTATGTTTATGGTGAGACCACGCCCCATACCCATACACAAGGTAACACTTTTGTTTTGGGCACAGTGGTATAATTCAACTGCAATCATCTTCTCGTCACTGTGATGCAAGTCAAGCCAGAGATTCATTCTGGTCACAATGGCACAGGTGAATCAGTTCTTCTTTCTGGTCACAGCAGTGCAGTTCAAGTGGCGCTTCATGCATTGCCCTCTGGGAACCGTGAACAGAGAGTCTGATACTGGATGACATCTGGTATACAATTATATTTCTCTCCTGTTATTTTTCTCTGGCAGGCTTCTCCTGGATAGTCACTCTTCCTTGCGGGCTAGCAGGCCTGTTCCTGCAATCTCATGTCTGGTGAACGACTTCTTCCAGTGAGTATTAGACTGACGCTATGGCCCCTTACTTCTGGGAAGCTGGCTATCAGGCAGATTGCTCAGGAGCCCTCTGAGTACTCTACAATGCATTTCCTTTCTTGGCCATACAGAATTGGAACTGGAACAGCAAGTGGATCCCACTTTTTTATAGTTAAAGCAGATAGAACATGTGGATCCACTATCTTCACTTTCAGAACCAGTTTAGGATTGTTCTCCTTTCAAGTGCCCTTTCTAGGCTTTTGCCTTCACACAACCTTTGTGTCGTGTGATGCTCCTCACCACAGGGTAACCTCTAGTATGGAGTGCCCACAACAGAGACACAAGAGGTGTGAGCTTTCTGCACTTAGCTATCATCAGCCACACTGAAGAGTGAGCCAGGGAAAGACTATAACCTGACCTCACATACTGGGTCCCTTTCACCTTGAGCAATAGAGATAGCAGTCCCACCCTGCTCCCTCACAAGCCTTAAAATGGCAGTGGTACAGGAAGAATAATGAGCGGCCCTTCTCAGCAAAAGGCCTAATTGAATTTCTAACTGAACCCTCCAGGTTCGGGAATGTCAGCAATACACTTCACCTGTCTGGGAGAACAATCCCACCGTAATTTTGTGAACAAAACCTGGAAAGGGGTTCTCCAAAATAGATCCCACAGATCTCAATTACTCTGGTTCACTCATATATGCAGTGGATGCACCACACAGGGCACATGTACTAATATGGATAGTACAAATACGGACAGCATATGCTGTGGATGTTACCTCTAGGATCCGGGTTAGCACATAGAAGTAGAACATTACGCAAGTGGGCTTGCAGACCTCCAATCCTGCGATACAAAAGAAAAGGTCTGGACACAGCTATGGATTCACAATACATGGTACACTACCACCTCCACTCTATGTACTAAACCTATGACAGTGACTGTAGGCCTCTGTCAGTAGTAGTATAAAGCTTTATTCGATTTTAGAACTAGATAAAATCATAAAAGCAATCAACATATTATACAGTTTCATCGTGCTTAACATAAAACAGGCTAAAATTAATATTAAACAATTACGTCACAATTGCTGGATAAAGACTATTATATCTACAGATGAGAAAAATAAGAAGATTATAAGGGATTGGGTACCGTCGGTTAAAGGTACATTTTCTGTACAAGAAGCAAGAATATATATATTTTTTAAAACTCCAGAGCGAAATCTTATAATACGACTTTGGGACTAAGGTTGGTCGTAAGAACAACGTATTTTAAAACAATTTTTAAGAAACATAGCATTACTTTTGGCAGTTGTTACAGTTTCTAGGTGTTGTAAAGCCAGGAACGCCGGTCGACATCTCCTTAAGCCTTGGGTCAACAGAATTGGCAGTAACCAGCGTTTGTGTGGTAAGTCATAGAGCTTGCAGAACAGTACTACATGAATATTAGATTGTTCCGAGATACCATCGCATGGACACCTAGTGATAGAGGAAGACCAATCTTGTCTCTTCGGAAATGTAAGCAGGCGGAAGAAAGTGTTAAATCTAAACCGTGTCAACATGTATTTTTCATAGTTGGTCAAGCTATACATTAGATACGGTTGGATACCCTGGTTACATTGAATGCTTAACAAGTGTCGATTCGAAGCTTTGTTAAATTCTTGGGCTAAGCGTAGGTCTCTTAAATGTGACAGACACGTTAGTTTCAGAGACTTTCTTGGGATTCCAGTTAAAAGCAATGGCTCATTAAAATATAAAGAAAGATTCAAGTCCCTGAAAGTATCATGTACAAAAGACAGCCACAGTATGTTTGACCAATTATGCAAGCCCAGACAGTCTAAGATTAAGGCACGAGTTAAAGAACATTGTTCTGTTGTCCAGATGCGGTGCCACAATAAAATAGGCTGAAGTTTTATGTAGTCTGCTATGTAGTCCAACAAATAACAAATCAAAGTGCTCTCCACCCTCTGCAAAATATCAACTGATACATAGCCCCATACCCCGGCGCCATAAACAGCTACGCTGTGGCACTTTGCATAGTATATTTGAAGGAGTTCTTTTTGGGGGGGGCTTCCCTAGTTTTCGAGCAAACGTAATTAGGGCAGAAGTAGCTCTGAAAAATAGTAGATGTCTGCTAGCAATTGCAGGTTTCCAAGATGAAGCACTATCAAATAGTATGCCTAAGTAGTTTTAGTGCACTCCAACCTAGATTCTTCAATAGATATCAGTTTATTTTTGGATGTCTTTTTCCCAAAGTGCATAACAAAAGTTTTTTTGATATTAACCTTAATATCCAATGAGGCCATAAAATTACAGTAAGAGTTTAATTGGAGTTGAACTGGGGTACGCGCCATGATCACCGCGTCATCCGCATAGAGTAACGCGGGAATAGGGCGGCGGACAATAGCAGGTAAGTCCTGGCTCCCTTCTAACATGGCCTTCTCAAGCCCATTTGTATAGAGATTAAATAAGAAGGGAGCCAGTACACATCCCTGTCTAACCCCCTTTGTAACAGGGAAATGATGACTAAGCTCCCCGTTCACTCCAAATCTGACCCTGGCGTTGCTCCCTTGTACAGCTCACGTAAAAAGCATATTATAGGCTGGTCGACACCCAATTCTATTAGGATTAACCACAGCCTTGAGTGTGAAACACAGTCAAAAGCTGCGGTCAAATCCACATAGACCAGGTGAAGGTTGCCTTTCTTTGCCTGAACACACTTCCCCATTAAGAGAGAGAGATTCAAGGCCTGCTCCACTGTTCCCAGTCCCTCCCGGAAACCATATTGCAGGTCGGACAGAATGTGATTATCTTCTGACCAGATCCGAAGTCTGTCTAGAATCAACCGACCCGCGACTTTACCAAAGAGTCCAGGAGGGAAATGGGCCTGTAGCAGGCCGGGTTATTACGATCGCCCTTCTTAAAAATGGGGAGCAGGATAGAGGTTGACCATGATTTTACGAGACCCCCTTTTAGGGCTGCTTCGAGTACCCTGGTTAATACCGGAGCCCAGAATTACTGGGTGTGGGTGTAAATATCTAGCGGTACACCATCAGGCCCCGGGGCTTTACCTGATTTCGACGAAGACAAGGCCTCAATTGCTTCCTGTAGGCTAAAAGATAAATCAATTGGATATGGGATGGTATTTATGGTTAGAACTGAATCACCAGCAATTGCTGAGAATATTTTTGAAAAATGTGATACCCAGCCGTCTGCATTATTTGCTACCTCTAAGCTCGGTCCATTATTCCCTTCCTTTAAGAAGGGCGAGTTAACCACTCTCCAGAACATTTTACCATCCTTTCTGTTGCAACTATCGTGGAGTTTTTCCCATAGATCTTTTTTCCTATCCTTTCTGCATTCTTTTTTTGCCAGGTTATAATTCCGTCTCAGCTTCCTGATTTCTTGCTGGTTCCTCTCGGTTTTGTGCAGTGCCTCCTTTAATTTAGAGAGGGCTCTGCGGCATTCCGAATTGAACCACCCGTTAACTTGAGAACCAGTCTGCTTTTGTTTACGGAGCAGCTCCTTACTGATTACTTTAGTAATATTAATAAAATTAATTAGAATATCATCAGCAGAGGAGTCAGGGTTTAAACATGTTTCCAACATGGGAAGTGATTTGTGAACGACATTCAATGTAATGGCATCTGGGTCAACTCTAGCCCACTTTACAGAGTAACCATTGATTTTATCTATAGACAAGGCTTTTTGGGTTAACAATCCTGGGTTACCTATCAGGTGCCGCCCTGTTGGAACTGAGATGGTAACACTATTAGAAAAATGATCACTACTAATGTCATTACCCGTATTAAATGTAATCACTTCCTCCTTCATGGGTAGGGATATCAAAATAAAATCAATTATAGTGTTACAACCCCTACCATGAAAAGTGGGGGAAAAATCAATTGGGGGTTCAACAAGTTCGTTCGCAAACCCCAGTCCTAGGGCAAATAGTTTTTCAGTTAAAATACTCCCAACACTGGAGTGTGCAAAATGCGTTATGGGAGCCCCCTCCTCATCTACAACTCCACAATTTGTATTGGTATAATCATTACACAAAGCGATATTGAAATCGCCACCACAAATTAATTTAAAGAACTGGGCAGAATATTTCATCCTTAGCTCATTTAAGACCAAATATATCCTATTGAGAACTTTCTCAAAATCAGGAGGTAAAAGATTATTGTAAAAGTTTAATAAAAAGAATGTATCCCCACGGTTTACTGAGAATTTAATTAACTGGTAATTCTCATCGTTGGAAATTTCTATCATTTTTTCAAATGTAAGGGTATTGGATACAAAAATTGATAACCCTCCCTTAGGTCTACCGGCAGGTGAGGGACGTGAGGGACGAACCCTGTAGATGAATTCGCAGTGACTGCCCAGGTTTCCTGGCAGCATACTATATTGTGTTGACTGATTGATTCTAGCCAGGTCGGTTGGTCAATTTTAGTGCGAAGACCCGCAACATTCCAGAAAAGGATCGAAAGGGTCAAAGTACTTGTTGAGATTGGTGTTATCATATTATGTTCCTGTATTAGTAAGGAATCGTCCTGAATTAGGGTCCTTAAACATTCTACAGGTGGAATGGTATCTATATTGTTCATTGGTCTAGCACCAGTAGAAGAAAGGCTACCACAACTCTCAGTCATTAGACATACCTTTTGGGGTGTTCCTGGGTTAGCTGGCAGGGGTAAACCAGGATTATCCTCAACATTTGGAATAAGTAGTGGTCATTCAATGTCATCTAAACCTGACAGTATGTTAAAGCGATTTTGTATGGGAATAAATAAAGGTCTGGGTAGTGGATGATAACTAAAATTGCCCACCTGAGTAGAGAAATTTCTCATTTGTAAAGGATAGTAATGATTATCTGTAGGGTCAAATTGTTCCGGTAGTTGGGTATGTTTCTATACTGTTCTACTTGCTGCCTTGGTTGAAACCTAGTGGGAGCATCGTAAGGATGAAAAATAGGCCTGGAGTGGTGTACTCGTGGCTCCAGATATGGCCCAGGATAATTATGGTCACAGTGTAATAGGGGTCTAATAATATCGTTGTGATAATATTCCTGAGGCCTGGAGTTTGGATGACTTATCCAATTTCTGGGGTAAAAATATGTCAAATCGCGAGGGGTAATCAAATTACCATCAGTGGGGGATGGCCAATCTTAGATGTAACTAACTGCCTTTGTGTCTCTGAAGCTTATTACGATGACATCCCCCGTAAGTTCTTTTTGGTAGGCCCTAACCAAGAAAGGCGCCTGACTTGAAGAATCTCACCATTCACATTAGGGGGAAGAGGGCGATTTTTCTTTAGCCAAAATATAACTTTAATTTTTAGTTGGAATTGGTCTTCATTTTTGTTAACATTTCCTTCCCTCAGTTCCGGCACTCCGGTGAGCACTACCACTAGTGGAACTGCTTCTGGAGGTAGTTGTATGTTTGGCCTGTAAGGGACAGTAGGCTTCACAGGGATATCCTTACTAGAGGGTTTAGATGAATTTGCCAGGTTATTTGTCTTTAGGACCTCCTGTGCCAGCTTATCACTATTTTTTCCCTTTGGTCTCACTACTTTAGAAGATGATGGTGTTAAATTTTGGGGGGTTGTCTGATCAGTGGTTTTCTTTAAATTTTGGACTGGAAGATTTGGGGGCAGCGTGATGGTTTTAGTTAATGCTGCGGGAGCTAAAGCAGGGTTAGTTCCTTCTTTATATTCTGTGATTACTTTTTCTAAATTTCCTAGTTGTTGCCCTATTTGTCGTAATCTCTCGACCAAAGGTAAAATGAGAGACCTTACTAATTTCTCAATACTAATCAACAAGGCGGTATCGGTAGAATCCAGTATAACTGAAGGGGATTTTATAGGTGGTACAGGGGTATTTGGAGTAACTGACACAGGGGTCGCAGTATTACCACGAGCTACTGGGTTAATTATTTCTTCTGGGCAGAGTTGGCCCCTCTTTTCCTTCTTTTAGGGGGAGGACCATACGATCGGGCCTTTTTTTCGGGGGTTTATTGGGTTTATTAATAGGCTCAACCAGTGGCGGTGATAGAATTGCCAAGATTTCCGCCTCTGGTGACTTAGTGCCTGAGACTAACAAGAGGTTTATAGGCGAGTCATTTATCGTATCAGGACGAGGAGGAGTGATGTGTGGAAGATAACACCAGGAGACACTTGAAGGAGGATACACGAGTTTATTGAGATAAGAGACACGGCTTTGTGTCTCGACTAAATGGGGCCAGAGACCAACTGCCTGTCATGGAATCTGACGGGGCAGATTCCATGACATCGCAGGACACTCTAAGACACGTCACCACACATCTCCCCTTTTTCAATGAAAAGAAGAATAAACAACATTACAGCAGGAAGACAATAACAAGTACTAGAACTAAAACCATATTACAAATAATTCAACAATAGATCAAATACTGGCTTTTCCTTTCTTCTAATGGAAAAAAAACAATTAATCACAAACAAAATCTTCTAATTTTTTTGGCATACAATTTGTACGCAAACCTTTCCTCACACTTACATCTTCAATTTTTCCATTACTAATATTGAAGTGGTCATTAGATTGCTTGAAGTTAACGCAACTGGAGCTAGGATCAATTGCTAAGCGAGAAATGTTCCACCAATTTCCATCAGACAACTTGGCAGCATTCCTTCTTAAATCTACAATCTGCAATGGTGTTTTAAATTTAGAGTAACCTTTCCCAACAAGACAAGGATTTTTGACCCGTACCCAATTTCCTAATTCAAGTTTTGTTTTTTTAGAATCTTGAACAATTCTCTTTGCACTGGAAACATCTGAATTATATTTGGCTACCTCCCATGCATTGCTGATGTCCACATTTTTGTAAAAGTCAGAAGACATCCAAGAAGGACATAATTCAGTGTTAGCTTTTCTTCTTCGTATTAACTCAAACGGAGTTTTGGTTGTGACACTGTGGGGTGTTGTTCTGTAGCTCCAAATCAACTCCTTAAGAGCCAATTCCACATCCATGTTACATTTCAAAGTAGACTGAATACATTCTACTAAAACCTTATTAAAACGTTCTACTTTGCCATTGCTTTGTGGACTGTACAACAGCGTTTTGATGTGTTTGATGTTGCATTTTTCTAAAAATAGTTGCATCTCACAAGAAATAAACTGTACACCATTGTCAGTGAGTATTTCACTTGGGATACCTTCCCTTGCAAATACATCCTTAAAGAATTTGATGACATTTTTCGTTGTTGGTTCCATTACACCTCTAACTTCAACCCATCTAGAAAGGTGGTCAATCAAAACGATAAAATATCTCATGTGATTAGGTAAAATATGGTATGGCCCCAGGAAATCTACTCCAACTCGCTGCCAAGTTCTTTCAGGACATACAGTGGGACAATCAATACCTTTTTCTGTTTTTAATACTTTGTCACTAAGCATGCATTTTCTACAATCATGTATATACAGGTCAATTTCTTGGTCCATTTTAGGCCACCAAAAATGGTCTCTTATTTTCCTCTTAGTAGAAGTAGCACCTAAATGGCCAGAATGTGCTAAATTAATAATCTGTTCATGGAAACAGGTGGGTGGAATAAGCTTATCACCACGCATTCATTTATTGCCTTCTAATGATAATTCATCAGATACTTTCCAAAAACTTTGTAACTTCTCATCTAAGTTTTTTTTCTTTTGGCCAACCTGAGACCACCATTTTTAGGACTTGTTTCAAGACAGAATCATTTTGTAGCTCTTGAATCCATTCACTCTCATCCCTGCAGATATTTGAATCACCAATGAAAGCAATAAAGCACTCCTCTATTTCTGACTCCCAATCATACTCGTCACAGTCACTAATGGGTAGTCTCGAGAGACAATCAGCTCTCGAATTTTTCCCTCCTGGTATGTATTCTATAGAAAAACAAAACTCTAAAAGTCTTGCTGAAAGCCTAGCTATACGTGCAGTAGTATGTTTTAACTTTTTCCCAGATAAAATTTCTACTAAAGGGCGATGGTCTGTCCTTAGAACAAATGGTCTTCCCCACAAATAAGCCCTAAATTTTTCCACACTCCACACACATGCCAGTAATTCTTTTTCTATAACAGAATATTTCCGTTCGGGAGGGCGCAATGTTCTGGAAGCAAAACCTACAGTGGTTTCATGGTTATCTTTAGACTGAGTTAACACAGCACCTAAACCGTATTCAGAAGCATCAACAGTTACACAAGTTTTCCTTCCCTCTACAAAAGGTTGTAGTGCTGGTGCTGAAGTGATATCTTTTTTAATTTGTTCAAATGTCTGTTGACATATCTCAGACCAAACAAATCTTTCTCCTTTCTTGAGTAAAACTTTAAAACATTCTGGGATGCTTGCAAAATTACGCATAAATTTGGCATAAAATTCACACAACCCTAGGAAAGACAAGAGCTGATCTCTATTCTGAGGTGCAGGAGCATCTACAATGCTTTTCACAAGACTTGGTCTAGGCTTGATACCTTCTTCAGAAAATACATGCCCAAGATATTCGATTTCTTTTGTCTTGAAGATGCATTTATCTTTCCTTAAAGTCACACCTCTTTTCTCTAAGGTCCCTAATACATCAATCAAAGCAAGATCATGTTCATTTTCATTATTGGCAAAGTGGCCAGAGAGCAACTGCCTGTCATGGAATCTGACGGGGGCAGATTCCATGACATTGCAGGACACTCTAAGACACGTCACCACATGATGTCTTGTAGCAGTAGAGGAATGCCAACTTCAGAGAGGTCATCTACGTTATTTCTAACACTATTAGTATTAGCGAGGGGAGTCAGGGCAAGCTGTGACGGGCCTAGCGAAGAGCGTTTGTTCTTAATCAGTTCAATCGATCAACGTTGCTCAGCCCGTCGTTCTGCTAGGGCACTAACTCTGTCTGCTCTTACTGCCGCTCTAATGAAGTAATTGTCTAGAGTCCCTTGCTTAGCTCCCTCACCTACTGGAGATGATGTAATTTGTATTGGTGAGGACATTGTATCAGCTTTGGGCTCTATATTACAGTTACTCAATGCCAGGTGAATTAATGAGGCCTTAACAGAAGATACACGGACCAACGCTGGCTGATGTAAAACGGTGACCTAGCTACGAATGGCTACACCGACCCTAGGCCCTTCCTACCTCCCCTAAGGGTTGACAACTCAGAGGGGGGCCCGGTCCGGGCTCCTCAGGCCTCTGAGGGCCTAAGAGGGCCCGCCCTTTGCCCGGGCTTAGCCCGCGCGCGTCCCGCGATACGCGGGTATGGGTGGGATTATGTAGGAGGAGGCGGGGGCGGGAAGAGGCTCCAGCTGCGGCGAATCTCAACCCGCTGGGGATGCTGGACCTCGCAGTCTGCGCCCGTCCTCACAAAGCGCAGACAGGTATGGATTCCAGTTGAAGTCCTTCCATAATGTTTTCAAGGGTGTCCCAGGGCTGAGGGCAGGAAACAACAGCTTTTTCCACACACCGAAGCGGCTAGCGAGCGGCTCCCACGGAGCAGGGGCCGCGAGCCATAATGAGCAGCAGGGAGGCGGGGCGGGAAGAGGCTCCAGCTGCGGCGAATCTCAAGCCGCTGAGGATGCTGGACCTCGCAGTCCCGCGCCCGTCCTCACAAAGCACAGACAGGTAGGCATTCCCGTTGAAGTCCTTCCGTAATGTTTTCAAGGGTGTCCCAGGGCTGAGGATAGGAAACAACAGCTTTTTCCACACACCGAAGCGGCTAGTGAGCGGCACCCTCTGTCAGTACATTGGGGGCATGCGTGGTACACCAGCCTAACTCACAGAGCAGATCCAGGACTTCACTCCTATCAAGAGGCAGGACTATGCCTCTGCACACACACTAAATTAGTGTAATCCTTGAGCCACATTTAAACACAACAGGTTACTAGACTTACACAATCAGGCACTCAGGACAGGGGATCACTAATGTACACCCTGCAGGGTATATTCCCTTCCCAACAATAGCAATATCCTCTAACAGTACCAGAAACCTACACATGCCAAAGGCACCATAATGGACATGATTCATGAAGCCAAATTGTGATCGCAATAGCTGCGAATTAGCAATTGCGATCGCAATTTGAATAAAAGGAATTCATGATAGTGAAATCTCAAAAAAAGCGAATTCGCTAAAGAAAAATTGCGAGTTCGCAAATAAATTCGCAGAATCCTGGAAGAAGCCCATTAGCGAATCGGAAATTGCGAGAAACCATGGAATCTGCGAATTTATTAGCGACATCGCAAAACAATCGCAATCGCTATTCAAGAAAAATCGCAAAATACGAAAAACCCAAAAATCGCTATTTGCGACGCGCAATTTAAGGAGAACCCAAACCAGGTGGGAACCAGTAAGGACATTTTTTTTTTTTTGAAAAACTTTAACAAACTACCAACAGGTGCAGGCCTGACCAAACACACTTACGGATATGCAGCTGGAGCATGAGGACTCTCACAATGCCAGGACTCTACATGGTGGTCAGGCGGCGAAGGCTACAGCGAGCAGCATGGAACGGACGTAGGATCCAGGAGCGGATATTCCGCCAGCGGGTCACCCTTCTGGGCCAAACTGCGGAGCAAATTTACGCTAAGTACCGCCTGAATGGGGCAATGATCATCAAGCTGATCCGGGTCCTAGACCCCCTGATGCAGCACCCAACAAGGAGGACCAATGCCGTGCCCACACATGTCCAGGTATTGTGCAGCCTGCACCTTCTGGCCTCCGGAAGCTTCCAGGGGATAGTCGCTGTTGCAGGGGGGATATCCCAGCCCACCATGTCCCGCTGCCTAAGGAGTTTCCTGGAGGCTATGCTGACCCGGCTACACCACTACATCTTATTCCCCACCAGCCAACAGGACTTGAATGAGACCAAGCTTCAATTTTACATCGTTGCACAATTTCCACATGTAATAGGATGCATTGACTGTACCCACATCCACATCTGCCCATCAGCACAAACGGAATACATGTACCGCAACCGCAAGTCCTACCACTCCCTCAATATCCAGATAGTGTGCAATGCTAAGACATTCATCACGGACATAGTGGCACAGTACCCGGGGAGCACACATGACTCCTTCATATTCCGGCACAGCGGCATCCACACAGGACTGGCCAGGGGAGACTTCGGGGAAGGACACCTACTAGGTAAGTACACATGCCCCAAAATAGTACAATGAGATCATGTAGCTGCGTAGAACAGGCACTCACCCTCTGCTCCTATCATTTAGGGGACAGCGGCTACGCTCTCCATGAGTACCTCCTGACCCCATACCTCAACCCTGCAACACCACAGCAACGGCGTTACAATTCTGCGCACATACGCACAAGAAATTGCATTGAGAGGACATTTGACCTTTTGAAGAGCAGATTCCGCATATTTCACGAGACTGGTGCACTGGCGTAACACAGGCCCCCACAACCCCCGCAGTGCGGGGGGGCCCCGTGCTCCTGGGCGCCCCCGGCCGGGCCCCCCTCCTCACTCACGTCATAGAATACACTAAGTCGCGGGCCACGGGCCAGCCGGGGGGGCCCCTTGCGACAGTGACACAGTGCAACTTTTGAAATGGGGGGGGCGGGGCCCGCGGCCCCCGGCGGGCCCCTGCGAGTGTTTGAAAATGGTGCGGGCGGGGCCCCGGCCAGGACACTGCAATGGGACTGGAGCGAAGTCTTCAAAATGGCGGGGCCCCGGCCGGCGGGCGGGCCGGGCCGTCCCGAGTAGTCTGAAATGGTGCTGTCACTGTGTGCACCGTGTGCAGGGCCCCCAAGAGAGCAACAAGTGAAGTGGGGGGGGGGGAGTGTGGCAATGCACCAATCTGACCAGACCAATGCATTTATTACTTGTTGTCTTGTCCACAGTCTTGGCCGTTGACCCGCCACTGGTCTCAAATGAATTTGAATCTGAAATGGCGGCAGGTGGACAGGGAGGGACAGAGTAGACTTTCCTTCATTTCCATTCCTGGTTCCGCCGCCGCGTATGCGCGTGCCGTGTGGGGGCGGGCTGCTGGTGTGTGTGATGACCAATACCAGGCATCGGGCCCCGGGCCCAGGGGTACAACACTGTCGGCGGCCCAATAAGCAGTAAGGTCAGGTGTGACTGAGGTGTGGCCAGGGCCCAGGAGGGCGGGGCACGCACGCACGTCGCATAGCCAGCCATAGATAGTGTGAATAAGTGAAAGTGAAGAAGAGAAGAAAGACAGAGAACTGAACAACGAACTTCGATTCAAAGTCGAAGACAAAAAGGGGAAAGCCAGGCCCGCCCGCCCACGCTCAGGACTCAGTGCTCACTCGACGAGTGTGTGTGTGTGCAGACTACTACTCCAGTCTCTGATTTTCCAGTCCGAACCGGCGAACTCCGAAGTAAGTCCGTCACCGGGGCTCGGGGGCTGCTGCTGCGCTGGCTGCCTCCAGGCTCCAGGGGGGGTTCTTTTGCCATCACCTCCGAATTGCATTTGCACACACTGTACAAGTCAAGAAAATGATTCATACTTTTGATATGATGAGGCAATAATATAAGATGTTTGTACTTGACTTGAAAACATGTTTTAGCCAAATGTATTGTAGGTAGGCAGGGACTGGACGGAACCGTTTTCCCCGAGGCTCCGGAAACTAGGGTGCGTGCGTGTATGCAGATGCAGTATATGGGAGAGTCGAGACTGTGCACCGTGTGCAGGGCCCCGAGAGAGCAACAAGTGAAGTGTGAAGTGGGGGATGGGGGGTGGGGTGGGGTGGGCGGTCGAGTGGTCATTCTCCCTGCTTGCCTTAGAGACCAGGGCTCCCTTGCTTCACCTAGGGGTGCCATGTGCTGGACAGCAGGTGCTCCCCACTGCCCTACTTAAGCCTCTTTGCTTATGGCTTTCAGACACTCTCTGCAGCTTCTTTTTGCAGCAGTCATTCGCTCTGCACCTCACAGGTGCACTTTGGGTAGTTTGAGCCCACACCGCAAAGCATTATGTGGCAGCTATAATTTAATTCTTTATTTTCTGGGAAGTCAGTCGCGAATGAGAGGCACTACCTTTAAAAGCACGCTTTCTCTTGGTGTGTCCTCCTTGTTAACTTCCGGCCAATACACCTGAACGGACGGATCATTTGAAAACGTATCAGCAGCACCATCACGCAGATCCCCAGGGACACAGGAATGACATGCAGACACCACGCTGCTTTACAGCCTTTACCCGAGGGAGTCAATGCAGAGAATAAAAAAGACACGCAGGATAACACACCTGGGATAGCAGCCTTTACTTTAGGCCCCGCTAATGCACAGTAGTGACGTTTACTGGTTGTGGTCCATAATTGCAGCTACGTTTTCACCCTTGCTTTGGTTATATTAAGAGGGTAGGAAGGGACCCGCGAGATGGAAACTGCGCTGTGTCACCTTGGAGTGTGGTGCTCAATAAAGGCCTAAGATGGCGCTATCCATGCTAGCTTTTCAGTTTGGGGACTGACTGTGAAAATGATCCCCGTTTAGAATTATTGTATGTAATGTACCTAACGTGGATGTCCTGATCATTTCAAATGGCTCCGGGGTACGCGGATCACTCATTGTTGGCCTCCCAAGAACACCTCCCGAGTAAGGGTCAGTGGAGAGCGAGCGGCCCTCGGACTGCCGTGCTGGCAGCGGCGGAGAGCTCTCGGTGGAAAAGCAGCATGCTGCATGCCTGTGAACTGTTTAACCTTTCAGCTTCCATGCATTCTTCAAACCAAGAGCTGCACTGTACAGGAACCCGGCACTGCGATCCTGGTCGTGCACAATAACCTGGCTGAGGAAAGAGGTCATGCATTAAATCTACCCTGTCAGCGCGTTCCATTTTTAGTAAGGCGATCTGACCCATTACAGATATTGATAATGTCTTCCAGAACCCCATTTGAGATCGAATGGAGGACAGTGGCCTTGTGAGGTTGCCCTCACGTATATTGTTTGTGAGTGCTATATGCAAATGCCCAGGTAGGGGAACGAGGGAGGTTGCTAAGGAAAAGGTGCCAAAGCTTGTGCAACACTCTCAAATTAGGAAGAGAGAGTCTCCAGTCAGAAAGCCAGTCCCCGCCACCGTGTTTCACAGCAATCAGGAGACCGCTGCCCGCATCCATCAGTCCTTCTCTGGGGCCCGCCGGCACTAAAGCACTAGTGCTCACTCATTCAGCAGGATTGTGATGTCCTTTGAGCCTGCGCAATGAGAGGATCCCAGGTGCAATGCATCCCTAGTTGCAATGGTCTCACAGCGTGAGGAGTACGGGTGCTCAGCCTGTCATTCAGGATGCACTTTGCTCCTGTTTTTGGTGCCTCCTCTGGCTGTGTGCTCTCCTGGGCATGATCCTCACGGTCAAGCACCTCCTGCTACGGCAATTCATTGTCCTCAGCCATTCTCCAACAGTTCCAATGCTTGGCACCACCTCCCCATGTAACTAGGGGCGGCAGCTCCATCACAAATCTCTGACCCCAACGGACGCTATTGCAGGTGCCACACTGCATGTGTTGCGGGCGTTTTTCATGTTAGCCACATGTCACTGCGGTGCCTGCTTAACCTCATTGGGTCTGTTTCCCTGGGCTGATCTATGAAAGAAACCCCAGGCAAATGCAATCCTGTGGTGTTTACTGAATGTTGTGGGCAGGGACCGCTCAGAGAGCAGACTACGGTACATACCTACGGCTACGTGGTCTGGAACTGCGGATGAATTGAACTCCATGATATAGACGTTAAAAGAAAGAATCTTCAGTCTTCTAATCGATCTGTATTAATTACATGAGCTTGAATGCGCAGTGCAGCGCGTACTAACACTCCAAGGAGATGAGGTGAGGAAAGATCATTTCTGCTTAAGCTTTAATGCGAACTCGGAAATAGCCAGGGTTTTAAGTGGGCCGTCGCCGAGTCCTGCCTGTGCTCAGCACCGGCGGTAGTTCTAAAAAGCTGATGCTGAGACTGTCCCTAATGGGCTCTTTATTTTTGTACACTCTCATGGTGAAAAAAATATTATCTGTGCAGCGGGCAGTGGCACCACCCTTCAAAGAGACTCCTTTTAGTTCTTTCACAGTCTAATCATTTCAAATTGGAAGCGTTTTCGATTCTGTATACGGCAAACCCATAGTTCATGCTACTTTTATATTATGCAACTAACAACCATTTTCAAAGCCAACAGTCCTGGTCTGTTGTATGTTTAATGTTACTTCTTGTATTGTATTATATATCCGGGTGCAATGATAGAAACAGCAAAATACCAGTCGCAGAGCGTGAGGGACCAGCCTTCTATTACTCATAGGAACCCCCGCAAGAGAGGAAGGGGTGCAGTCACATAACACAGAAACAAGGTGTAAAAATAGGACAGCCGACTCCATAAGTTTGGCATTTTTGGGCAAAATGGAAGGCTTGGGCAAAGGGCGCTGAGGTATAGGATGCCAAGCAGCAGGGGTGGTGCTGACATCAAGGAGAGGAGATAGAGCGATGCCAATTAATGACAGCTCCGGCGCAGTAGCCGTATACACAAGGAGCCCCGGGAGACGAGCACAGACTGAGTGAGCCGAGGAGGGTGCTGCCTAGGCGATGGGATACTGCTGCCCGGTCTGCAGGGGCCAGGGGGGGCTCAGTCGCTGGAGGGGGCGCTGTTGGCAGGTCCACATTTGCGTGGTACTATCTATGCAGTGAAGCCGATGCTACCTAACTGGGGGCGGGTGCTGCCTGTGTGGGTGAGTGGGAGATGCTCCGCCCTTGGGAATGGTGCTGACTAGTACGAGTGAAGGGTTCCCACCTGACTGGATGGCCGCGCCGCCTCCTTTATTTTCCATAATTTTATTTGCCCGGCCCCTGGCTAGCCCACCGTGAAGGCACACACTAAGCTTAAGTCAAAAATAAACATGCCATCAGAAGAAACACAAACACAAACCTTGCAGCCGTCCATTCAGCTAATATCTTCTTGCATCTGCCTTCAACTCCTGCATTCTTCGCTCGATCTCACCATCCTCATCCAACTGATGAGCGATTACCTCCTCAATCCCATCCCTTCCGCTATTTCCTCCTTGTTTTTTTTCTGCTATTTTACTGAGTTTTTTATATAGCACGAACTTGACCCGAAGATATCTGCTATCAGAGCGCTTTACATCGCACCAGTTGCGTTACACGAGGACACATTCATTTTTGTTAGGCACAGGGAGATTAAGCGATTTGCACAGGATGTTCAGCATCATTGGCTAGAGTCGGACCCAGTTCCCCAGATTCGAGGTCGAGTCGACCACCCCAGCCGTTAGGCCAACTCCTCTCTTGTATCTCTCCCCTTCTTGCATTCATTCCGCCAGTGCCTGCCTTCAAGTATCCCGGCCTTACTTAACTCTCTACATGAATAGTTATTATGGTTAAGCTACCGTAGTGTTTAATAATAATGCTTGGTATTTCCCTTCCTTTTAGGCAGTATTGGTGGAACCAAACCTACAATTGCAATCTTGGGGGTGTACACAAAATATTCTTACTGCTACCTTCATATTTGTGGACTCTACTACTACATTGACTTTCTACAATTACATTTTAATCAAAGAAATGAGCAAACAGCCAAGAAAGTATTTAAGCGGTGCTCAAAAGCGGCAAATTAAATCAAAACAAGAGGAGTTTAAAGGCAAATTGATGAAAATTGACTCTATGTTTAGGTCTCAAGGTGATCATGACGCATCATCATCTCGTGCATCATTACCGGAAGACGATGCAGCTGCCTCATCAACAGGAGACAAAGCAGCATTGCCACAGCTACCAGTGACTGAAGGAAGCTCAGAGACTGAGCATACACCATCAGCAGACGAATCTCTGAGTGTAATATTACAAACAAGTGAAGGAAGTGCTGAAATTGTAAGTGCACCAGATGTATCAAAAGAACGTGAAGAACCTTCAAATGTGCTACATCTTTCTGAAGTATTGCCTAACATTGAAGAAGAAACTGAAGACCTTATGAGTAAGGATGTGGATTTAGACTTAGAAGAAGTAGAATCAAGCAGTACCCAGTTTTGCCCGGATTTGTACCCGAGTGATAGAGGGAACTTTTTAGACAAACCTTGGCATGATACCGAGTTACGAAGGTTTGTCCTTGCAAGTGGCCCATGCATGCCTAGAGGACCCTTCTCACGAGATAATAAAAACAGGTGCTTTTCCACAAACTACTACTACAAGGAAAATAGGAGTGGAGATAAGACTCCAAGACTGTGGCTGTGCTACTCTTTAAAAATGGACAGTGCATACTGTGAACCTTGTTGGCTTTTTGGAGATAGAAAACTTTTATCCTATCAGCAAGCAATGGTATTAAAGATTGGCAAGGCATATCTCGAAAAATTAAAGAACATGAAATGACGCACTCACATTTAGCGGCTTGAGACGATCGATACACAACTGGAATCGGACTACAAAGAGCAGGTGAACTATTGGACGCTAATTCTAAGTAGGATCATTGATGTTACACTTATGTTGTCAACTTGCAATTTACCTTTCAGAGGACATAGAGAAAAACTGAAAGAAAAAGATGGTGGGAACTTTCTGGCAGTCATTGAACTTTTGGCCAAATATGATCCTGTTCTAAACCATCTGATTACAAAAGAGGGTAGAGTTAAATACTTGAGTCCTGCTATTCAAAATGAGCTGATTGAAATGCTTTCAAATAAAGTGCAAAATGAGATATTAAGTGAAATCAAAAATGCACCATTTTACTCCGTTATAATCGACACAACGCAGGACATTAAAAAAGAAGACCAATTAAGCCTGGTCATCCGATATGTGACACTGTGCCTGAACACTGAGGAAATTCCAACTGAAATCAAAATTAATGAAAGCTTTGTTGGTTTCTATAAAATTACAGACCAAAGTGCTGAGGGGATAGCAACAGAACTTGTAAAGCTTGTAGAAGACAAAAGCCTAATGCTTAATAAATGTAGAGGTCAGGGATATGATGGTGCCAGCACAATGAGTGGTATATATAGTGGAGTGCAAACCAGAATATGGCAGAAAGAACTCACTGCTGTCTATGTACACTGTGCTGCTCATAATCTCAATTTAGTGTTAAATGATGCATGCATGTACATTCCTGAAATTAAAGAATTTTATGATATTATAGAGAAAGTGTATTTATTTTTCAGCCAAAGCATCAAACGGTGGGAACTTCTTACGGTTACAAAAGAGAGCACAACTCATTCAAAGCCAACACTGAAGAGACTCTGTCCAACACGTTGGGCATCCAGACATGATGCTCTCCATGCTCTACGCTATCATTTTATGGACATCATGAAAGCACTCACTACAATTTTACTGCAGTCTAAAAAGGTTGAGGAGCGCGCAGAAGCTCAGGGTCTTAGGAAGTGCATGGAGACTTTTGAGTTTGTGGTAATGGTTGTAATACAGTCCAAAGTGCTGGAGACAATAAATATTGTGTCGAAACTGCTTCAGTCTAAAGATCTGGACATTTTACAAGTATCAAATATGTTAAGTAGTGCAGCGAATACATTTTCCAATTTTAGAGAACAGTTTGACAATGTTAAAAGCTCAGCATGTTTACTTGCAACTGCATGGGGAATTCAATTGCATTTTACACAAAAACGACCACGGCGCAAAAAAAAGCACTTCGATGAACTCTGTGAAGACCAAAGGCTGTGCAATCCTGAAGAAAATTTTAAGGTATCTGTGTTTTATGTTAACATAGACATTGTTGTAAATCAAATAAAAAGTCGTTTTGCTGGTATGAACACCATAATCCAATGCTTCTATGTCATGATGCCTTCAGAAATCCTCAGAGCTACTGAGGAGGAGTTGTTTGAAGCAGCTATGACCCTTGCAGCTGATTATGAAAAAGACTTGTCCCCAGAGTTTCCACAACAACTCATCGCTTTCAAGGCAGTGTTGAAAGAACAAATAAAACTTATCTCAGGTGGCACAATAAAGGATCTGGCTGACCTTTTATTTTTGAGAAACCATGCAATTCTGCCCAGTGTTTTGGATGTTGCAACAGCACTGAAACTTTTTCTAACTATTCCAGTTACTGTAGCCAGTGCAGAAAGGTCATTTTCAAAGTTAAAATTAATCAAAAACTATCTCCGAAGCACAATGACGCAGGAAAGGCTGTCGGGGCTGGCAACTTTAAGCATCGAGAGCAATCGAGCAAGAAAAACAAATGTGAAAGCTTTAGCAGAAGACTTTGCACAAAGAAAGGCCAAGAGGCAAACATTCTTTCAGTCAAGTACATCTCTCCAGTTCAGTGAACCAAGCAGTAGTAGCCTTCAGCCACCGGTCTAATTTGCCAGTCACTCTTACTGATGTAAGCAGCAGTCTTCAGCCTTGTGTTCACTCTAACTATTGTTTTCTGCTGTATCACCCTTAAAACTCTGCAATACATTTCATCAGGCTCCAGCAAGAACTGTTCCTACTTCATGTATCTGTCCTGTGAGGAGTCCCATGAGGAAGCCTTAAGTAATATGGTATTCTGCCAGTATATCATACTTTAAATATTGTTCGCTTATATATAGGCTTGGCTACCTCAGTATTCTGAACATGCGTTTGTGAAGGCAAGAAGAAATGTATACAGATTAACTGAACCTGACATATATGCACCCCTTGACACTTTTCTTTTGCACAGACAAAAGGGCCATTATTTGAGTAAACAGCTTTGTTTATTTTGCTGCTGCACTCACTTGTTATTGTTTTGACAGTCCCTTACATATTATCCATCTTTATGCCCAAACTAAAGGGGCATACTTTGTCATAACTTGTTTAATGTTTATGATGCTAAACTTGTTATTGTTTTTATCACTCACGTTTAAATATTTGCACCTTAATACAAAAATAAAAGGAGCATTGTTTGACTGGATGGGTTTGATGTTTATGCTGCTAAATTGTTATTACTTTACCAGGCACTTTGAAATATTTATGCCTTCATGCACAAACAAAGGGGATTAGTCTGACTAAATAGGTTTGATTTATGTATGCTGCTTTGCTATCTGCTGTACTTGTTACTGTTATGCTAGTCACTTTGACATATTTGAGCCTTCAAAAAGGGAATTGATAGTTTAAACTGGTTTGATTATTGAATGTGCTGTAGTTGTTGTTAACCAGTTGGTTTGAAAATATATGTGCCTTTATGCACACACCAAGCGGGGAATTGTTTGACTAACCTGGATTCATTTTTGCATACTGCTGGACTTTTTTTTTACCATGCACTTTGAAAGTATTTTCACCTTGATGCAAGAAGAAAGTTGGATTGTTTTGCAAAACATGCTTGATTTATGTATATTGCTGGCCTGGTGATTGCTTAATTTTGCCCTTTGAAAGTACTTGCACTTTTTCTTTTACTTTACCAAGTACAGTTTGTATAGATTATCATTAGGTACTTGCTGATATGGTTTGTTTTTATTCTACATACAGTGTTATTTATGGCGTTGCTTGCACTTGTCTGTAATACGTGCACTTTAAATCTTGTATTTTGTCATTGTTTACACTACAGAAATGATAAATTGAAATAAACATCTGCATCAGTGTTCTGAAGAATCCAAACCGTTTTCTTCCTCAGCCTGGCTTGTTTGCCTGCCTGTTTTGCAGTGCTTACTAATAAAGACATTTTGATTGAAATTCCTTCCTCAGTTCACGTTATTATCATACACAACCCTTGACAGTTGCTACTGTGTATCTTGCATATAATTGAACATGTCAATTTCTCTTGACTTTCGCAGGATACTGAGTTATAGCTTGTGTACTTCTCATGTATATTGTCAGACGAGTTTTTATGGGATTGCAGATTTGGGGTTGTCTTTCAAAGTTTCAAGGTATTGTCAATTCTATATCAGAAGAACAAAGAGGTTGGAGGAGGGCCTGAGAGATTTTAAAGGCCAGACAAAGACACATTCCCTAACTAAGTGCAGAAAAACAAAAAGTGTCAGAGGGTCTATAAGGTCTATGTGTGGTTCATTGAAATAACAGAACAGTGTCAACTCATCTAACAGTGATAAAGAATATTGGTGGATACCAGTGAACACTCACAGGATATCCACCAGTCACCACACGGAACCGCCCCTCATCATTTGGCATTCCTGTTGGCCACCGAAAATTTCTTGGTACACCACTGGCTCAAAGAGGGGGGTCAGTTGGTATAACCTCCCAAGAGACAGGTGATGGCCAATGGTGGTAGAGTGTCACAAACTACCCATCAATTTAGTTAGTGGGTGACTGATTTGCAGTGCTGTGAGAAAGGGTGTGTGAAAAAAGTGAGTGAAAATATATAAAATTGGGTGAGGGAGCAGAAATAAGACAACTTCATTAGGTTCTATGCTCACTCCGCCAATGTTAAAAAAACAGCATAGGTAGATTTAACAAATATCTACTCTGATATCAAAATGGTCAACATGTTTCAGCAATATACTAGGGACTATAGAGTCCATTGCTTTCATCAGGACCGGTGTATATTTTAATGCTACTGCAAATAGTGAAGTGATAGATAAAAACAGTGACTGAATGTTCGCATTGCTGCAACATGAAAAAAGATCACCTTTTTTTTTGGTGTACTCCTTTGTTTGCAGAAGGTATATTCGTCACTACAAGACAAAAAAAGAGGGAAACACAGACTGATACATGTAAAATGACCACATACATATAGACTTAGCATCATGTAAGTATTACACATTGAGCTATAAATCATTGTTGATATTTTGATCACACATTGGTCTCACATTTACTACACATGTGGACATATAAATATGATATTCTCATGTTGTTAAGTCACTCCATCTTACCGTTATAGTTGGAGCAACTGGCTCCACCCCGCCTGGCCACGGCTCAGGACACAAGGGAAGCACCGCTTTAGTAATGGAAGCAAAAAACAGACACCAAAGTATGTAATTGCCTCTCAGTCCTATGGAAAATAAAACACATGGAAGGCACCTACAAGGAAATGACTCATATGTCAGTGGTATGGGTCCATTGGTGTTATAAGGTGACCCTGGTGGGAAGATGGTGGACCCTGCAAGATATATCATGGGTGTTCTTTTAAGAGATGTATCATAGAGCTATACGGAAGATTTGATTACAGCATAGTCTCATATATCCTGGGATGTGTGGCTTTTTGGGGATCTGCCTGCTTAATAGTGAACACGTCAAGTTTCGCCATTCTCCCTCATAGGTGTTGCTCGTGGCATTTAGACATGAGAATCTCAGCGTTATAGATGTCAAAGTAGCGGTTTATATAACCGAGAAAAATGCCAGCATAAGTAATCTCGCTTTTAAAAGAAAAAGGCTAGCAGCTCGCGTTAGAAAGATATTTACCCGCGTAAATAATCTAGAAAAAGAGAAAGGCTGGAAGCTCGCGTTTGGCTTACCTCTCCGTCCGTACTCCTACACCTCCATCTGAGCCAATTGGGGAGGGGCCGGAGCAAAGACGAGGAAGTATTTTTATCCTGTGAAACGATTGGTTGGCCGCGGTCACCTGACCCGGTCGTCCAATCAGGGCTAATGTTACTCAGCGGTTGTGTTTAGGCTAATATTGAATCCTGATAGGTGGTTCTGCCATCACGTGGTCAAGAGACGCTAGCCGCTCATTCGTCATTTGTATTGTTGTGTGGTTACAAGGCTACTCTTGTAAACAGAACAGCCATGAAATATCTCTAAAAAAAGGGCTATCGCTCTGTAGCTCGGGTCTGATCAGATAACAATTACAAAGTGTTGCACTGTGCATTTTTGATAATTGGGCGAGAGGTGATGACCTAGCGCGTGCTGCCCACCAAACGCTCCTTAGATTTGTTGTTTTTGTCATTTTAGGAGCAACGTGAGGATGAATGACAAAATCATATCACTGGACTGTAAAAATTAATTTGAACAGAATCGTTTCATCGATGATGTATATCGGGGTGCATTAGAAAGAGACTCTGAGGTGGAAAGGGACTGGTATTCCAAACAAAGGGTCACATTGCTCTATATGTACATCAAAAAGATACATAAAAAAGATGCATAGAAAATGTGACTATTATGTAACTCCTATCCTCTGAAAAAAGTGGTTAAAGAGCAGACCATGGTATATCGTCGTTTAAACCACTCTTACTGGTCTTCAATTTGAACACCCATTTCTGCTCTTTGCGGAGAAGGAAATTAGTATGATCAGTTACATGGGTAGGAATATAGGGTTGTTCGAGCACAGTCCATGAGAAAGCAGTGGGAGCATGTTGTTTCTCAAGGAAGTGTGTAGTGAGTTTGGTTGCCTGTCTCTTGCAACGGATCGTACTTTTGTGCTCTGAAATTCGTAATTTTATTTTTCGAGTTATCATTCCTACATACTGTAGACCACATGGGCAGGTAATCAGGTAAACCAATTTCTCGCTGTTACAGTTGGTGAATCTGACTTGCCTCCAAGGTCTATTTGTGCCAATGTCAATCTCAGTAGACCTGGTGGTTTGTGGGCAAGCCTGACATGATCCACATGGATGATGCCCCACTACTGGTGGAAGATCCCAGATGGTACCAAGAGCCCTTGGCATTTTCATCTGGGGTCTGGTGTGAACAATACGATCTTTCAGGTTAGTGCCACGTTTGAAAGAAAACAGAGGTGGCTCGATTTTCCCTTGTCCAGAGTTTAATATGGACCAATGTTTTTTCACTATCTTTTGTATTTTGTTGGATAGTGTCCCAAATGTGGTAACACAGGTCAATCTGTTTGATGCAGCTTTGGGCACAGAAGGTTCTAACAGGGCTTGTCTATTGTTGTTACTTGCCCGTTTCATAGATTGTTTTACCAGTCTCGGAGGGTATTTCCTACTGTGAAGTTGGTGTTGTAAAGCCTTTGCATGTTTATAGAAGCTTTTTTTGGTGGAGCAATTTCTCTGTACCCTCAGGAATTGTCCATAGGGTAAATTTTGTCTGAGGGATTTAGGGTGATGCCTTTCAAAACATAGCAAGGAGTTCTTCGCCATTGGTTTTCTGTATAATTCTGACTGAAGGCCTTCAGATGTAGAAAAGATCCTTAAGTCTAAAAAAGCGATCTCAGTTTTACTTGCCTCTATTGTGAAGCGAAGAAAAGTGTTCCTGTTGTTTAGCCAATTGAGAAAAGACATAAGTGTCTCATGGGTTCCTCGCCACACAACCAGTATATCATCGATATACCGTTTCCATAACTTTATACAGGTAACATATGGATTAGTGTCGATAAGGACATGCTCAAAATGGTGTACATACAAGTTTGCCAAGCTGGGAGCAAAAATGCTCCCCATGCTAGTTCCGGAGGTCTGTAAGTAGATAGTCTCTTCAAACTTGAAGAAATTCTTCTTCATGGCCAGAGTGGCACAGGCCATAATGAAGCTCACAGGAGTGATGCTATCTAGATCGCGAACCGACAAGAGAGGAGAGATGACATCTAAAGTCTCATCTTGTGGTATGGATGTATAGAGTGATTCTACATCGAGCGATACAAGATGGTCATTGTCTGCATCAAACTGTATATCCGGAAGAATGCGTAGCACGTCTGTTGTGTCCTTAAGATATGTGGGCATTTCCTGCACCATAGGGCGCAAGAAATGATCGACAAAGGTGGAAAGAGGTTCCAAGATGGACCCAATGCCTGAAATTATTGGGCGGCCTGGTGGTGGCCTCTGCGTTTTATGTACCTTAGGAAGGCAATAAAAATAAGGCATGACTGGATGCTCTGTAACCAAAAAGGCTGCTTCTTGCCGAGTGATCCACCCTTCTGTGAGTGCTTCTTCCACCATCTCAGTAATTGTTTTCTGCATGTCAGTAGTCGGATCTTCTCCTAGAGGGCAATACACCTGTCTGTTGTTGAGTTGTCTCAGACACTCATTCCGATAGTCACTGGTATTCATCAGGACAATTGCTCCCCCCTTGTCTGCCGGTTTTATGGTAAGTTCTGTATTGGCAGACAGAGATTTCAAGGCATTTTGTTCAGCTTTTGAGAAGTTGAAAAAACTTTCTTCCTCTGTAGAGAATAGTGTTTCAATGTCCTTTTCTACAGCCTGTTCAAAAGTCAGAACTTGCACTGGTACCATATGTGAGCCAGGGTTAAAGGTAGACTTCTTCTTGAGACCAGTGTTGTTGTTTTCTGGGTCTGGTTCTTTCTGATCTGATTCAGAGAAGAAGAATTGCAAACGGACCTTGCGGAAGAATTTGGCCATTTCTACGTTTGTTTCAAAATGGTCATTTCTAACAGTGGGCACAAAGCCTAACCCTCTGTTGAGGACCTTGTCCTCCAACGGGGTAGTAGTATATGAGCTCAAATTGATGACGAGCTCGCCTCCACATTCACTTGGCCTGTTGTCTTGTTCTTCGATGTATTGCTCCTCAAGTTCCTCGTTGAGGGTGTCGGGGGCTGAAGTGCACCTGGGGTTGTTGACCTCTTCTGCGTCCCCGGGGTCTTCCATGGCCAAACCCTAAAAAAGGCGGCTGTCCACCATAATTCCCAGCAAAATGCGGTGGTGGAAAGGGACCCATTGGTTGTTGAAAGGGACCCATAGGTTGTGGGAACATAGGATTGTCAAATTGCCATGGGCCTGGTTGCCACCATGATTGATTTTGATTTTGGTTGCCTCTCCAGTTCCTCTGGTACCTCTTGCCTCTAGCTCCCCTTTGGGGATTGCTTTGATTTGAGGAGTCAGAGTCCGTCAAGTTATCTTCGGAAGATGATGATCAGTAAGATGACTCATTCCTTCGACTTTTTGTATTAAAGTCTGGCGGTACATACGAGTCACTAGTATAAGGGTACACCTTCTCAAAACTGAATTTCTCAAGGTCCTTTTTGAACTTCTCCATTTTGGTAAATAGAGTAAAATCTTTAAAGTCCTGATTGCTCTTGTTTGCTTCATCTTGTCCTTGTTTGTAAAGTTTACTGGTCAGAGTTGTTTTTATCTGGGATTCCAGGACCTGAATCTCAATCAAGATAGTGTCCGCTATTCTCTGTGATGTCTGTATAATTAAAATCAGCCAGTCCCTGGTACATCTCCAGGCTATGAGGGACCAGTTTTTTAGGAATTCCTTATCCTTAAGGAACAGTCTCGGGGCATTTGTCACAATTAGACCCGAAGGTGCACAGTTCTTCCTGAGATATTGGGCCATGATAGTCCCATGCAAAGCTGTCCGAGTCTGTGATTTTTTTAGACCTAGGATTTTGCCCCAATCATCTGTACTGTTGTTGGGAGCCGCTGGTATGGAATCCAAAAGATTAGGTTGTTCACTAAGAACCCGCTGCACATCATTTTCATCAAACGCCAAACCATGATTGTCTGCCATGTTTGTCAAAAAACCTACAGGTACCTACGTAGGTCTTATACCATAAGACACACTACTGAGCTGCGAAGTCCTACCGTGCGTAAGACTGTGCAAATTATGTTTGCAGAGTTATTATAAATGCCCGCAGCTATGCAGCTGCTCTGAAACGAAAGAACAAAGAGGTTGGAGGAGGGCCTGAGGGATTTTAAAGACCAGACAAAGACACATTCCCTAACTAAGTGCAGAAAAACAAAAAGTGTCAGAGGGTCTATAAGGTCTATGTGTAGTTCATTGAACTAACAGAACAATGTCAACTCATCTAACAGTGATAAAGAATATTGGTGGATACCAGTGAACACTCACAGGATATCCATCAGTCACCACACGGAACCGCCCTTCATCATTTGGCATTCCTGTTGGCCACCGAAAATTTCTTGGTACACCACTGGCTCAAAGAGGGGGGTCAGTTGGTATAACCTCAAAAGAGACAGGTGATGGGCAATGTTGGTAGAGTGTCACAAACTACCCATCAATTTAGTTAGTGGGTGACTGATTTGCAGTGCTGTGAGAAAGGGTGTGTGAAAAAAGTGAGTGAAAATATATAAAATTGGGTGAGGGAGCAGAAATAAGACAACTTTATTAGGTTCTATACTCACTCCGCCAATGTTAAAAAAGCAGCATAGGTAGATTTAACAAATATCTACTCTGATATCAAAATGGTCAACATGTTTCAGCAATATACTAGGGACTATAGAGTCCATTGCTTTCATCAGGACCGGTGTATGTTTTAATGCTACTGCAAATAGTGAAGTGATAGATAAAAACAGTGACTGAATGTTCGCATTGCTGCAACATGAAAAAAGATCACCTGATGTTTTAGGTGTATTCCTTTGTTTGCAGAAGGTATATTTGTCACAACAAGACAAAAAGAGAGGGAAAACACAGACTGATACATGTAAAATGACCACATACATATAGACTTAGCATCATGTAAGTATTACACATTGAGCTATAAATCATTGTTGATAATTTGATCACACATTGGTCTCACATTTACTACACATGTGGACATATAAATATGATGTTCTCATGTTGTTAAGTCACTCCATCTTACCGTTATAGTTGGAGCAACTGTCTCCACCCCGCCTGGCCACCGCTCAGGACACGAGGGAAGCACCGCTCTAGTAATGGAAGCAAAAAACAGACACCAAAGTATGTAATTGCCTCTCAGTCCTACGGAAAATAAAACACATGGAAGGCACCTACAAGGAAATGACTCATATGTCAGTGGTATGGGTCCATTGGTGTTATAAGGTGACCCTGGTGGGAAGATGGTGGACCCTGCAAGATATATCATGGGTGTTCTTTTAAGAGATGTATCATAGAGCTATACGGAAGATTTGATTACAGCATAGTCTCATATATCCTGGGATGTGTGGCTTTTTGGGGATCTGCCTGCTTAATAGTGAACACGTCAAGTTTCGCCATTCTCCCTCATAGGTGTTGCTCGTGGCATTTAGACATGAGAATCTCAGTGTTATAGATGTCAAAGTAGCGGTTTATATAACCGAGAAAAATGCCAGCATAAGTAATCTCGCTTTTAAAAGAAAAAGGCTAGCAGCTCGCGTTAGAAAGATATTTACCCGCGTAAATAATCTAGAAAAAGAGAAAGGCTGGAAGCTCGCGTTTGGCTTACCTCTCCGTCCGTACTCCTACACCTCCATCTGAGCCAATTGGGGAGGGGCCGGAGCAAAGACGAGGAAGTATTTTTATCCTGTGAAACGATTGGTTGGCCGCGGTCACCTGACCCGGTCGTCCAATCAGGGCTAATGTTACTCAGCGGTTGTGTTTAGGCTAATATTGAATCCTGATAGGTGGTTCTGCCATCACGTGGTCAAGAGACGCTAGCCGCTCATTCGTCATTTGTATTGTTGTGTGGTTACAAGGCTACTCTTGTAAACAGAACAGCCATGAAATATCTCTAAAAAAAGGGCTATCGCTCTGTAGCTCGGGTCTGATCAGATAACAATTACAAAGTGTTGCACTGTGCATTTTTGATAATTGGGCGAGAGGTGATGACCTAGCGCGTGCTGCCCACCAAACGCTCCTTAGATTTGTTGTTTTTGTCATTTTAGGAGCAACGTGAGGATGAATGACAAAATCATATCACTGGACTGTAAAAATTAATTTGAACAGAATCGTTTCATCGATGATGTATATCGGGGTGCATTAGAAAGAGACTCTGAGGTGGAAAGGGACTGGTATTCCAAACAAAGGGTCACATTGCTCTATATGTACATCAAAAAGATACATAAAAAAGATGCATAGAAAATGTGACTATTATGTAACTCCTATCCTCTGAAAAAAGTGGTTAAAGAGCAGACCATGGTATATCGTCGTTTAAACCACTCTTACTGGTCTTCAATTTGAACACCCATTTCTGCTCTTTGCGGAGAAGGAAATTAGTATGATCAGTTACATGGGTAGGAATATAGGGTTGTTCGAGCACAGTCCATGAGAAAGCAGTGGGAGCATGTTGTTTCTCAAGGAAGTGTGTAGTGAGTTTGGTTGCCTGTCTCTTGCAACGGATCGTACTTTTGTGCTCTGAAATTCGTAATTTTATTTTTCGAGTTATCATTCCTACATACTGTAGACCACATGGGCAGGTAATCAGGTAAACCAATTTCTCGCTGTTACAGTTGGTGAATCTGACTTGCCTCCAAGGTCTATTTGTGCCAATGTCAATCTCAGTAGACCTGGTGGTTTGTGGGCAAGCCTGACATGATCCACATGGATGATGCCCCACTACTGGTGGAAGATCCCAGATGGTACCAAGAGCCCTTGGCATTTTCATCTGGGGTCTGGTGTGAACAATACGATCTTTCAGGTTAGTGCCACGTTTGAAAGAAAACAGAGGTGGCTCGATTTTCCCTTGTCCAGAGTTTAATATGGACCAATGTTTTTTCACTATCTTTTGTATTTTGTTGGATAGTGTCCCAAATGTGGTAACACAGGTCAATCTGTTTGATGCAGCTTTGGGCACAGAAGGTTCTAACAGGGCTTGTCTATTGTTGTTACTTGCCCGTTTCATAGATTGTTTTACCAGTCTCGGAGGGTATTTCCTACTGTGAAGTTGGTGTTGTAAAGCCTTTGCATGTTTATAGAAGCTTTTTTTGGTGGAGCAATTTCTCTGTACCCTCAGGAATTGTCCATAGGGTAAATTTTGTCTGAGGGATTTAGGGTGATGCCTTTCAAAACATAGCAAGGAGTTCTTCGCCATTGGTTTTCTGTATAATTCTGACTGAAGGCCTTCAGATGTAGAAAAGATCCTTAAGTCTAAAAAAGCGATCTCAGTTTTACTTGCCTCTATTGTGAAGCGAAGAAAAGTGTTCCTGTTGTTTAGCCAATTGAGAAAAGACATAAGTGTCTCATGGGTTCCTCGCCACACAACCAGTATATCATCGATATACCGTTTCCATAACTTTATACAGGTAACATATGGATTAGTGTCGATAAGGACATGCTCAAAATGGTGTACATACAAGTTTGCCAAGCTGGGAGCAAAAATGCTCCCCATGCTAGTTCCGGAGGTCTGTAAGTAGATAGTCTCTTCAAACTTGAAGAAATTCTTCTTCATGGCCAGAGTGGCACAGGCCATAATGAAGCTCACAGGAGTGATGCTATCTAGATCGCGAACCGACAAGAGAGGAGAGATGACATCTAAAGTCTCATCTTGTGGTATGGATGTATAGAGTGATTCTACATCGAGCGATACAAGATGGTCATTGTCTGCATCAAACTGTATATCCGGAAGAATGCGTAGCACGTCTGTTGTGTCCTTAAGATATGTGGGCATTTCCTGCACCATAGGGCGCAAGAAATGATCGACAAAGGTGGAAAGAGGTTCCAAGATGGACCCAATGCCTGAAATTATTGGGCGGCCTGGTGGTGGCCTCTGCGTTTTATGTACCTTAGGAAGGCAATAAAAATAAGGCATGACTGGATGCTCTGTAACCAAAAAGGCTGCTTCTTGCCGAGTGATCCACCCTTCTGTGAGTGCTTCTTCCACCATCTCAGTAATTGTTTTCTGCATGTCAGTAGTCGGATCTTCTCCTAGAGGGCAATACACCTGTCTGTTGTTGAGTTGTCTCAGACACTCATTCCGATAGTCACTGGTATTCATCAGGACAATTGCTCCCCCCTTGTCTGCCGGTTTTATGGTAAGTTCTGTATTGGCAGACAGAGATTTCAAGGCATTTTGTTCAGCTTTTGAGAAGTTGAAAAAACTTTCTTCCTCTGTAGAGAATAGTGTTTCAATGTCCTTTTCTACAGCCTGTTCAAAAGTCAGAACTTGCACTGGTACCATATGTGAGCCAGGGTTAAAGGTAGACTTCTTCTTGAGACCAGTGTTGTTGTTTTCTGGGTCTGGTTCTTTCTGATCTGATTCAGAGAAGAAGAATTGCAAACGGACCTTGCGGAAGAATTTGGCCATTTCTACGTTTGTTTCAAAATGGTCATTTCTAACAGTGGGCACAAAGCCTAACCCTCTGTTGAGGACCTTGTCCTCCAACGGGGTAGTAGTATATGAGCTCAAATTGATGACGAGCTCGCCTCCACATTCACTTGGCCTGTTGTCTTGTTCTTCGATGTATTGCTCCTCAAGTTCCTCGTTGAGGGTGTCGGGGGCTGAAGTGCACCTGGGGTTGTTGACCTCTTCTGCGTCCCCGGGGTCTTCCATGGCCAAACCCTAAAAAAGGCGGCTGTCCACCATAATTCCCAGCAAAATGCGGTGGTGGAAAGGGACCCATTGGTTGTTGAAAGGGACCCATAGGTTGTGGGAACATAGGATTGTCAAATTGCCATGGGCCTGGTTGCCACCATGATTGATTTTGATTTTGGTTGCCTCTCCAGTTCCTCTGGTACCTCTTGCCTCTAGCTCCCCTTTGGGGATTGCTTTGATTTGAGGAGTCAGAGTCCGTCAAGTTATCTTCGGAAGATGATGATCAGTAAGATGACTCATTCCTTCGACTTTTTGTATTAAAGTCTGGCGGTACATACGAGTCACTAGTATAAGGGTACACCTTCTCAAAACTGAATTTCTCAAGGTCCTTTTTGAACTTCTCCATTTTGGTAAATAGAGTAAAATCTTTAAAGTCCTGATTGCTCTTGTTTGCTTCATCTTGTCCTTGTTTGTAAAGTTTACTGGTCAGAGTTGTTTTTATCTGGGATTCCAGGACCTGAATCTCAATCAAGATAGTGTCCGCTATTCTCTGTGATGTCTGTATAATTAAAATCAGCCAGTCCCTGGTACATCTCCAGGCTATGAGGGACCAGTTTTTTAGGAATTCCTTATCCTTAAGGAACAGTCTCGGGGCATTTGTCACAATTAGACCCGAAGGTGCACAGTTCTTCCTGAGATATTGGGCCATGATAGTCCCATGCAAAGCTGTCCGAGTCTGTGATTTTTTTAGACCTAGGATTTTGCCCCAATCATCTGTACTGTTGTTGGGAGCCGCTGGTATGGAATCCAAAAGATTAGGTTGTTCACTAAGAACCCGCTGCACATCATTTTCATCAAACGCCAAACCATGATTGTCTGCCATGTTTGTCAAAAAACCTACAGGTACCTACGTAGGTCTTATACCATAAGACACACTACTGAGCTGCGAAGTCCTACCGTGCGTAAGACTGTGCAAATTATGTTTGCAGAGTTATTATAAATGCCCGCAGCTATGCAGCTGCTCTGAAACGAAAGAACAAAGAGGTTGGAGGAGGGCCTGAGGGATTTTAAAGACCAGACAAAGACACATTCCCTAACTAAGTGCAGAAAAACAAAAAGTGTCAGAGGGTCTATAAGGTCTATGTGTAGTTCATTGAACTAACAGAACAATGTCAACTCATCTAACAGTGATAAAGAATATTGGTGGATACCAGTGAACACTCACAGGATATCCATCAGTCACCACACGGAACCGCCCTTCATCATTTGGCATTCCTGTTGGCCACCGAAAATTTCTTGGTACACCACTGGCTCAAAGAGGGGGGTCAGTTGGTATAACCTCAAAAGAGACAGGTGATGGGCAATGTTGGTAGAGTGTCACAAACTACCCATCAATTTAGTTAGTGGGTGACTGATTTGCAGTGCTGTGAGAAAGGGTGTGTGAAAAAAGTGAGTGAAAATATATAAAATTGGGTGAGGGAGCAGAAATAAGACAACTTTATTAGGTTCTATACTCACTCCGCCAATGTTAAAAAAGCAGCATAGGTAGATTTAACAAATATCTACTCTGATATCAAAATGGTCAACATGTTTCAGCAATATACTAGGGACTATAGAGTCCATTGCTTTCATCAGGACCGGTGTATGTTTTAATGCTACTGCAAATAGTGAAGTGATAGATAAAAACAGTGACTGAATGTTCGCATTGCTGCAACATGAAAAAAGATCACCTGATGTTTTAGGTGTATTCCTTTGTTTGCAGAAGGTATATTTGTCACAACAAGACAAAAAGAGAGGGAAAACACAGACTGATACATGTAAAATGACCACATACATATAGACTTAGCATCATGTAAGTATTACACATTGAGCTATAAATCATTGTTGATAATTTGATCACACATTGGTCTCACATTTACTACACATGTGGACATATAAATATGATGTTCTCATGTTGTTAAGTCACTCCATCTTACCGTTATAGTTGGAGCAACTGTCTCCACCCCGCCTGGCCACCGCTCAGGACACGAGGGAAGCACCGCTCTAGTAATGGAAGCAAAAAACAGACACCAAAGTATGTAATTGCCTCTCAGTCCTACGGAAAATAAAACACATGGAAGGCACCTACAAGGAAATTACTCATATGTCAGTGGTATGGGTCCATTGGTGTTATAAGGTGACCCTGGTGGGAAGATGGTGGACCCTGCTATATATATCATGGGTGTTCTTTTAAGAGATGTATCATAGAGCTATACTGAAGATTTGATTACAGCATAGTCTCATATATCCTGGGATGTGTGGCTTTTTGGGGATCTGCCTGCTTAATAGTAAACACGTCAAGTTTCGCCATTCTCCCTCATAGGTGTTGCTCGTGGCATTTAGACATGAGAATCTCAGCGTTATAGATGTCAAAGTAGCGGTTTATATAAACGAGAAAAATGCCAGCGTAAGTAATCTCGCTTTTAAAAGAAAAAGGCTAGCAGCTCGTGTTAGAAAGATATTTACCCGCGTAAATGATCTAGAAAAAGAGAAAGGCTGGAAGCTCGCGCTTGGTTTACCTCTCTGTCGGTACTCCTACACCTCCATCTGAGCCGATTGGGGAGGTGCCGGAGCAAAGACGAGGAAGTATTTTTAACCTGAGAAACGATTGGTCGGCCGCGGTCACATGACCGGGTCGACCAATCAGGGCTTCTGTTACTCAGCGGTTGTGTTTAGACTAATATTGAATCCTGATAGGTGGTTCTGCCATCACGTGGTCAAGAGACGCTAGCCGCTCATTCGTCATTTGTATTGTTGTGTGGTTACTAGGCTACTCTTGTAAACAGAACAGCCATGAAATATCTCCAAATAAAGGGCTATCGCTCTGTAGCTCGGGTCTGATCAGATAACAATTACAAAGTGTTGCACGGCGCATTTTTGATAATTGGGCGCGAGGTGATGACCTAGCCCGTGCTGCCCACCAAACGCTCCTTAGATTTGTTGTTTTTGTCATTTTAGGAGCAATGTGAGGATGAATGACAAAATCATATCACTGGACTGTAAAAATTAATTTGAACAGAATCATTTCATCGATGATGTATATCGGGGTGCATTAGAAAAAGACTCTGAGGTGAAAAAGGACTGGTATTCCAAACAAAGGGTCACATTGCTCTATATGTACATCAAAAAGATACATAAAAAAGATGCATAGAAAATGTGACTCATATGTAACTCCTATCCTCTGAAAAAAGTGGTTAAAGAGCAAACCATGGTATATCGTCGTTTAAGCCCCCCGACACCCTCAACGAGGAACCTGAGGAGCAATAACACGAAGAACAAGACAACAGGCCAAGTGAATGTGGAGGCGAGCTCGTCAACAATTTGAGCTCATATACTACTACCCCGATGGAGGACAAGGTCCTCAACAGAGGGCTAGGCTTTGTGCCCACTGTTAGAAATGACCATTTTGAAACAAACGTAGAAATGGCCAAATTCTTCCGCAAGGTCCGTTTGCAATTCTTCTTCTCTAAGTCAGATCAGAAAGAACCAGACCCAGAAAACAACAACACTGGTCTCAAGAAGAAGTCCACCTTTAACCCTGGCCCACATATGGTACCAGTGCAAGTTCTGACTTTTGAACAGGCTGTAGAAAAGGACATTGAAACACTATTCTCTACAGAGGAAGAAAGTTTTTTCAACTTCTCAAAAGCTGAACAAAATGCCTTGAAATCTCTGTCTGCCAATACAGAACTTACCATAAAACCAGCAGACAAGGGGGGAGCAATTGTCCTGATGAATACCAGTGACTATCGGAATGAGTGTCGGAGACAACTCAACAACAGACAGGCGTATTGCCCTCTAGGAGAAGATCCGACTACTGACATGCAGAAAACAATTACTGAGATGGTGGAAGAAGCACTCACAGAAGGGTGGATCACTCGGCAAGAAGCAGCCTTTTTAGTTACAGAGCATCCAGTCATGCCTTATTTTGGTACACAGACAAAATATCGATTTTTAAATATCGATATACAAAAATATCGAAGTTTAAATATCGATGGGACAAAATATCGAAGGTAAGTAATATCGACAGTCTTAATATCGATATTAGTATGATATCAGTAATATCAAAGTTGGAAATCCAAGCCAAATGTCAGTTAAATATCGAGCCTTGTTAGGTGAGAGTCCTGTTCACAGAACTGCATTCGTGCCAATATGTACCTGCGATTAAGGCCCCCTGCCTTCCAACGAGCGTCAGTGTGTTCTGGCACTCAGGAACCACTTCACAAGCGGCGGGACCTCGTCGCGACCGGGCCGGCCGCTTAAATTCTTTCCACAAAGGTTGCCCCCAAGAAGAAGTCACACAGGCAAGGGTTACCGCACATAAGATCCCAGGCGGCAGGAGTAGCATCATGTGGCAAGCTTCCCAAAAGCCAAACGCGTTTCGAGCAACTCATGTGCTCTTGATCACTGGCAATGCTGACACAAGGCGGATTGATTTTGGAACCTGCTTTATTGAAATAACGAGGCCCGCCCAAATAGGCGCAGGCATTGTGGTATTCGTAGTCCTCAAATTAACGCCCCCAGACTCAGTGTTCGTTTTCTCCCAGTGGAAATCCAAGCCAAATGTCAGTTAAATATCGAGCCTTGTTAGGTGAGAGTCCTGTTCACAGAACAGCATTCGTGCCAATATGTACCTGCGATTAAGGCCCCCTGCCTTCCAATGAGCGTCAGTGTGTTCTGGCACTCAGGAACCACTTCGCAAGCGGCGGGACCTCTTTGCGACCGGGCCGGCAGCTTAAATTCTTTCCACAAAGGTTGCCCCCAAGAAGAAGTCACACAGGCAAGGGTTACCGCACATAAGATCCCAGGCGGCAGGAGTAGCAGCATGTAGCAAGCTTCCCAAAAGCTAAACGCGTTTCGAGCATCTCATGTGCTCTTGATCACTGGCAATGCTGACACAAGGCGGATTGATTTCGGAACCTGCTTTATTGAAATAACGAGTCCCGCCCAAATAGGCGCAGGCATTGTGGTACTTGTAGTCCTCAAATTAATGCCCCCAGACTCAGTGTTTGTTTTCTCCCAGTGGAAATCCAAGCCAAATGTCAGTTAAATATCGAGCCTTGTTAGGTGAGAGTCCTGTTCACAATACTGCATTTGTGCCAATATGTACCTGCGATTAAGGCCCCCTGCCTTCTAACGAGCGTCAGTGTGTTCTGGCACTCAGGAACCACTTCACAAGTGGCGGGACCTCTTCGCGACCGGGCCGGCCGCTTAAATTCTTTCCACAAAGGTTGCCCCCAAGAAGAAGTCACACAGGCAAGGGTTACCGCACATAAGATCCCAGGCGGCAGGAGTAGCAGCATGTGGCAAGCTTCCCAAAAGCCAAACGCGTTTCGAGCATCTCATGTGCTCTTGATCACTGGCAATGCTGACACAAGGCGGATTGATTTCGGAACCTGCTTTATTGAAATAACGAGTCCCGCCCAAATAGGCGCAGGCATTGTGGTACTTGTAGTCCTCAAATTAATGCCCCCAGACTCAGTGTTCGTTTTCTCCCAGTGGAAATCCAAGCCAAATGTCAGTTAAATATCGAGCCTTGTTAGGTGAGAGTCCTGTTCACAGAACTGCATTCGTGCCAATATGTACGGTGCGATTAAGGCCCCCTGCCTTCCAACGAGCGTCAGTGTGTTCTGGCACTCAGGAACCACTTCACAAGCGGCGGGACCTCTTCGCGACCGGGCTGGCCGCTTAATTTCTTTCCACAAAGGTTGCCCCCAAGAAGAAGTCACATAGGCAAGGGTTACCACACATAAGATCCCAGGCGGCAGGAGTAGCAGCATGTGGCAAGCTTCCCAAAAGCCAAACGCGTTTCGAGCATCTCATGTGCTCTTGATCACTGGCAATGCTGACACAAGGCGGATTGATTTCGGAACCTGCTTTATTGAAATAACGAGTCCCGCCCAAATAGGCGCAGGCATTGTGGCACTTGTAGTCCTCAAATTAATGCCCCCAGACTCAGTGTTCGTTTTCTCCCAGTGGAAATCCAAGCCAAATGTCAGTTAAATATCGAGCCTTGTTAGGTGAGAGTCCTGTTCACAGAACTGCATTCATGCCAATATGTACCTGCGATTAAGGCCCCCTGCCTTCCAACGAGCATCAGTGTGTTCTGGCACTCAGGAACCACTTCACAAGCGGTGGGACCTCTTCGTGACCGGGCCGGCCGCTTAAATTCTTTCCACAAAGGTTGCCCCCAAGAAGAAGTCACACAGGCAAGGCTTACCGCACATAAGATCCCAGGCGGCAGGAGTAGCAGCATGTGGCAAGCTTCCCAAAAGCCAAACGCGTTTCGAGCATCTCATGTGCTCTTGATCACTGCCAATGCTGACACAAGGCGGATTGATTTCGGAACCTGCTTTATTGAAATTACGAGTCCCGCCCAAATAGGCGCAGGCATTGTGGTACTTGTAGTCCTCAAATTAATGCCCCCAGACTCAGTGTTTGTTTTCTCCCAGTGGAAATCTAATCCAAATGTCAGTTAAATGTCGAGCCTTGTTAGGTGAGAGTCCTGTTCACAGAACTGCATTCGTGCCAATATGTACCTGCGATTAAGGCCCCCTGCCTTCCAACGAGCGTCAGTGTGTTCTGGCACTCAGGAACCACTTCACAAGCGGCGGGACCTCTTCGCGACCGGACCGGCCGCTTAAATTCTTTCCACAAAGGTTGCCCCCAAGAAGAAGTCACACAGGCAAGGAGCAGAGATTGTATAAGAGAGTAAATATGTGTTAGAATATGTTTGAATTAGTAAGGTGTGTATAACTGTATACTTGAGGAAATGGAGGAGTGATTGATTCTTTTCATGACTGACTAGATGTGTGAGTAACTCCATGGATGAGTGACAATCTGTGAGTGTCTGTTTACACTGATTGTATCTAAGGTTATATTAGAGTCTGAAGAGGTTCATCGTATTATCACATGAATGATATTATCAGTGATGTGATCAGTAATGTCAAATGAGATGTCATCAGTGATGTCATCAGTGATGTCACTGACCATGTCATGAATGATGTAATATGTGACATCATCAGCAGTGGATTGCGGGTGCGCGATATATAGTTATTGCACCTAACTATATATGCGAATTTCTATGGTTTTGTGCGAGTAAATTAAGGTTTTGTAAATGCTAATCCCTAACTATATATGGTCTATAACCTATGGTTTTTTTAGTGAATTTTCAAGGTTTTGTAAATGCTAATTCCTAACTATATATGGTCTATAACCTATGGTTTTTTCAGTGAATTTCAATGTTTTTTTAATAGCAAATATCAAAAGCTGTAAAATGTCAAGTACGTGGTAGGTAAAAAGGGGTTGTGTTCCGACCGCTGGTTGGTGGAGACATTTTGACTATATTCTGGACCTGCGTTGTCGCGAAATGCGTCATATGACGCGCCGCGTTAGCGCACCCGGAAGTGCTCCGGTGCGCAAGGCGCAGCTTCCCGGAAACGATCCAGAGCGCGGAGCGCAGTGCATAACGTAAGCATAACAGGTCATGTGACTTGTTAATAAAACTTTTCATTGGTTCATTTTACTTTTGTTATTCTAATGATGAAAGGCTTGGTTATATGACCTAAAAATAACGCTTTTCATTGCTTTCGAACATTTCTTTTTCCCAAATGATGAAAGCCCCACCTTTTTTTTCTCACTCTGACTTGTAAAGCAAAGGACCCAGATGCATTTACAGTTTATCACTTACAATGTTCCAGGCTAATGTATTTATTTTTTTCTGCGCGTTGTGCTGCCTTCGACCTACTGTAGCAGCAAGTGCGGGCGCAACTCGGCTGGAAGGCGAGTGAAACGCTAAGGGGCGCCGCACTGCACATGAGGTGCCTCCACCTGGGGAGGCGGAAGAGGGCCGTTTGCGCCGCCTCCCCCCGGGCACCCCACGCCGTCTTTCGGCGCAGCATTGTAGGATGGCCACTCCAGTGCAACTTGCTGGGAACCACCTCGGTGCCATCCGGATCTTGGCGCGTTGTGCTGCCTTCGGCCTATTCGCACATCGGTCCGCTACTGATGCCGCCTCATGGGCCAACGGGTTTTGTATGCTTTTTATAACCCAAAGCCGCATAACAGGTCATGTGACTTGTTTATAACACTTTTCATTAGATTAAAACATTTTTTTTCCCAAACGATGAAAGACCCACCTTTTTTTTTCTCACTCAGCAATCAAAAAAGGTTCCGTTAGATGACAACAGAGGGGACAGGCAACAAGAACCATCACTCAAAAAAGGGGAGGGCAAGTTCTTCCCTACCAGGTCACGTTGGGGCTCCACCAGAACTCATAGAATTGATAGTCTACAGTGTTTCTGGATGTTTCAGACTAAAGCTGGCGTCAGCATGAGAGCACCACCATCTCGTAGCTCCGTCGTGGCCATTCCGCAAGCAATCATGGCAGCCGCTCCCTACCGGAAGCCTGCGGGAGTCGGGGGCCCCCAAGACTTTTGTAGCATCTTCAAGGCTGAGGGGACGCTTACGAGAATGGAGCACAAGCCCTAGCAGACAAGCGTCCGAGTTCCAAGGTGTCCCAGGGCCATTTTAGTGGACCAGGCCTAAATCCGAAGAGCCGGCCGCCATTTTAAGAGTCCTGTGGCAGCCGCATCTCGCTGCACCGCAAGAGTGGGAGCAACTCAACTACTTGGTGAGCGAGACGCTGTAGCCGCAAGAGCGGGCGGTAAACAACTGAATGGCGGAAGAGGCACAGTGTAGCAAAAGCGGGCGGAATGGCAACTGAAACGGTAAAGGGGCGCCCCACTACAGCAGACGAGCCTCCACCTTGGGAGGCCCATTCACGCCGCCTCCCCCCCCCCCGGGGCGCCCCACGCCGTTTTTCGGAGCAGCATTGTAGGATACCAAAACCAGTGCGGCAACTTACTGGACATCACCTGGGTGCCGTCCAGATCTCAGCGCGTTCTGCTGCCTTGGGACTATTCGCACAACAGACCGCTACTGACGAGGCACAGTGCAGCAAAAGCGGGCGGAAAACCGCTGAATGGCAAGTGAAACGCTAAAGGGGCGCCCCACTACAACAGACGAGCCTCCACCTGGGGAGGCCCGTTCACGCCGCCTCAACCCCCACCTCCCCCCCCCCCCCGGGGCGCCCCACGCCGTTTTTCGGAGCAGCATTGTAGGATACCAAAACCAGTGCGGCACCCAGGGGCGCATACGGTGCATACGTATCTCGTGATATCAGGGTTGGGCAACCAGTGCACAACAAGGAGTTACGAGTCCCATTTATACCGGCGCCATTTTGGGCGCGGCCGGGCACGTCCAGGATATAGTCAAACATAACAAATGAGGCTGACGTCTCTGAAGCAGTTGATGCACAGCAGGAAATAGCAAATAAACATGAAGTCTCTGAAGCTGTTAACTCACTGCAGGACAAAACAAGTGAACCTGAAACCTCTGGAATAATTGTCGCTCAGAAGAACAACACACAAAACTCTGTAGTGTCTGAGGAAAGTAAAACAGAAGGGCACTGTAGTTTCAGACACACTTAACACTAATGATGTAACAAAGATATCGTCTGTCTATGAAGCAGCTGTCATGTTCACAGAATTGACAAAGAAGTGTGCAGACACCAATGCTATTAAGAAACACAAGGAAATCCCTAACGCATCAACATTCTCGGAAGAGGTTGACACAGATGACATCTTAAGGAACAAAGAAAGACAAATTAAGGATGAGGAAGTTGTCACTTTAGTTTTTTCATCAGCTAGCGACAGCAACAAACACATTGTAATGGAGATTAGAGAGGCTACGGATGGGTGAATAAATTATCAAAAGAAATGGCGACTCCCCCCTTTAGCAGATTATCTAAATCTTTGCGTAATTTGGGCATAAAAGTTATAATATTGGAAGTAGATGGTTATAGTTTTGGTTAATTTCCATTCAGAGTGTCCTACACAGCACCACTCTAGGTAAACACTACTTTATGTAAAACCTGGGACATAGCACTCATTGGAATGTTTGTGATCTTTCCTGTTAAGTTGCATCATAAGTTATTTTAACCATTCCATATAAAGTCATGCATAAAAATGAATACACAGACACAAATAACATGTGTATCCAAAAACAAAATACAGATTTCAGCCTTATTTATTGCCTCTAGTTTTCAAAGACAAATTTCTGTGGAAAACATGCACATTAAGGGTTGCCTATCCTTAAACCTTTGTTTTTAAAAAAAAATTTGAAGAAAGAAAAAGTCTTCCCTTCCATAAATAACCCAAGACTTTTATTTTGTTATGGCAAGGGAACGAAATAGAGAATAAACTATAGTTGGTCACCATGAGGTTTAAAGAAGGGATGGTTCTTCACCTGGGTGCCGACCAGAACTCAGCACGTTGTGCTGCCTTGGAACTATTCGCACAACAGACCGCTACTGACCATTGTTGCTTCTGTTTTAATAAAAAAATTTTAAGGTGTTTACTGTTTTTGTTGCAATCTATATATTTATAAGTTATTAAAGTGTTATAATCCTACTACTTTGTTGGAGTGCTATATATTTTTAATGTGACACATAATTGTGAAGACTTTGATGTACAAAATGGCATCCCTGGAATCTTCCGCTTCAGGCTCGGTCCCACACACCCTTACAGTGAGAATCCCCTCCCCAATCACAATACAGGATCGTTATCAGATAGTAGGAACGCGTGTGGTGTGACGGATCTCATGGGGTGGGGGCCTTGATCTACTGTAACTCCTTTGAAGAGGGGTGATTCTTTACAGTTGGGGCCATAAACTACATCCGCAGGGCTAGGTGATAGCCTGGGACCGGCCTGGACAATCAGACACAGAGGAAGAGGAGTGTCAGAGGGTGCGGTAGTGAATAGGGTGAAAGGGTGGTGTCGGGCGGGCACATGGTGTGATTCTCAGGGAAGAGCAGCGCAGATGGGGGGAGGTTTATGGCCCATGCATAAGACAGAGAGCGGGGGTGACCAGTGCGTGGGGGAGATGCTTGCGAGGGTGGGGAGCCATGCTGAGGATCGGCGGCATTCAGAGAGTGGGTCTGGTCAAGGCATCTAAAATGGCTGCGGTGCACGACAAAAGTGTGGCATTGGAAAAAAAGCAAGATGGCGCAGACAATGTTTATCAATACGAATTAATTTATAACAATTATTTTTAACAATATATTTACTCGCAGTGTCAAAATGGCGGTCAACACTTCCTGATTTCCTTCGAATCAAACATTAACAGACGTCACGCAGCAAAAACAAAAAAACGCTCACGCGCAGCCGCTGGAAGACAAGTATCAACATATATGAGCATCCTCAGCCACCCTCAGAAAACATAGGGGGTCAGGATACGTCTCCCGTACCCCCTTATACCCATTTCTCACATTGTTTTTCCTCCATCTTGTAATTTAATTAAAACGAAACACAAAATGGCGAATTCCCGTTTCGCGTCCCGATTCGCGAACCGGAAAGCGCTTCTTCCGCAAAAAATCAAATTTTTTTGATTGCCCCACGGGACCCTTTAATAACCCCAACATCATTCCTAGGGGGTCAAGAAGGGTCTACCTTGCCCCCTTTCATTAAATTCGCCCTTCGTTTTTCTCCTCTTCTTGTCTCTCGATCCTACCGAGAGACAAGATGGCGGCCGCACCGGACTGTTTAGAATGTTGACAGACACCGGAGAGCCAATCAGCTTCGCTTCGCAAAGCTCCGTTACGCGAAAAGTACGCGATCTGGAGTGCTATCCGGGACGCTGTCACTGATATATCTGTTTTTTTAAACGTTAATTTCACAAAATCCACTGGAGCACATATATTGAGACCCAGCAAAGGCACATCGGGCTAACAGTCCCTACAATTTTGCCAAGTTTCGTGCAAATCCATTCAGCCGTTCGAGCTAAAAGTGAGGCCAAACGCCCTATGGAAAACTCAATGTTAAAAACGCGTTTTGGGACCCCCCTTTTTTCTCCCCCCCCCCTTGACGAAACCCCCCCAAATTTTCAGGGGCTGCTCAGAAACAAAATGTGCCATTTCCCTGAATATTTCAGCTGATTCCGTCCACAAACGCCAAAGTTATTAGACATAGAATTTTCAAAAGTTACATAGAGAAAAAATCCTAAATATATATACCTACTGGCGACCGTCAGTAGGTAATATATATATATATATATATATATATATATATATATATATATATATATATATATATATATATATATTACCTACTGGCGGTCGCCAGTAGGTAGTTATAGTTAGGATTTTTTTCAATGTTAAATCTCAAAATTCTATTTGGAATAACTTTGGCGCCGGTTGACGAATCTGCCTGAAAATTTCCTGAAAATGGCCTCGCGGGGTTCCGGTCCTTCCCTGAAAGTTTGGGGGGGATACGTTAAGCGGGGGCCGAGATAAAAGGGGGGTCCCAAAACGCGTTTTCCCCATGTTAATTTCCATAGGGCGGTCGATTTCACTTTTAGCCCGAACGGCTGAATGGATTTCCACGAAACTTGGCAAAATTGTAGGGACTGGTAGCCCGATGTGCCTTTGCTATGTCTCAAGATATGTGCTCCAGTGGATTTTGAGTAATTTAGGTTCAAAAAAATATATATATCTATAGGCGCTCTCCCGTGCGCGCACCGGAGTGCGCTCCAGGCGCGACACGCGACTTGCGCGCAGGAAGCTGATTGGCTCTCAGTTGTCTGTAAACATTCTAAACAGTGCGGAGCGGCCGCCATCTTGTGTCTCGGTAAAATCGAGACACAAGGGGTTTGAAAAAAAAAGGGGCAAATGACCATAAGGGGGAAGAGTAGACCCCCTCTGACCCCCTAGGTTTGATGTAGGGACTAAAATAGGGTCCTGCAGGGCATTAAAAATTTTTTTTCGTTTTGCGCGGGGGAAGCGCATGGTACGCGCACCGGCGAAGCACGGGGAAAATCCAGGACCATATTTATGAAGGCCTTGCGCTGTTAGTTTTGCGCTTCCTGTGCGTCAATTTTTGTGACGCACCAGCGGTGTAAAAAAATGCGCATTGTTATGCAATATTTAAAAAGTGACGCATCTATCTAGATGCGTCACTTTTTAAATATAGTGCAACGAGGTACATTTTATTACACTGCTGGTGTTATGCGTCACTTTTCTGTGCGCACTCCTTATGACATTCCAGATGTGTCATATTTAATGTATGACGAATCATGTTGCAAGGAGTTACAGATACGTCAGTATTTCTGACATATCTGTAAACATAAAAGTGATGCGAGGCAGGTGCAAGATTTTGACGCAACAGCATCCTAAAAGTGACGCAGAGAAATCTTATAGATTTCAGTACGTCGTTATTACCAAGCTTTTTGCGGGGGAATGCCCCCTTTGCATACATTATACCTGACGCAGATATAATGTGGCGCAGAGTTTTAAAAAGTGACCCATGTACCTAGATGCGTCACTTTTTAAAAATAGCGTCAGGTATAATGCATGCAGAGGGGGTGTTCTCCCGCAAAAAGCTTTGTAATAGCGACGCAGTGAAATCTTTGAGATTTCACTGCGTCAGTTTTAGGATGCTGTTGCGTCAAAATCTTGTGCCTGCTTTACAGCAGGTGTTAGACTGAGGCAAGACCTTTCACATGCTGCTTTCCACATTTGAAAGGACACATTACTGGAGTTGCGTCACTTTTGTGACGCACTCCAGCAATGCGTTACTTGGAATGTCATAAGGAGTGCGCACAGAAAAGTGACGCATCGCACCAGTGGTGTAAAAAAATGTGCCTCGTTGCGTTATATTTAAAAAGTGAGGTATCTAGGTAGATGGGTCACTTTTTAAAATCAAGCGCCACATTATATCTGCGTGAGGTATAATGCATGCAGAGGGGGTGTTCCCCCACTAAAAGCTTTGTAATAGCGACGCAGTGAAATGTTTGAGATTTCACTGCGTCACTTTTAGGATGCTGTTGCATCCTTTAAATATAGTGCAACGAGGCACATTTTATTACACTGCTGGTGTGATGCGTCACTTTTCTGTCCACAGTCCTTATGACATTCCAGATGTGTCATATTTAATGTATGACGAATCATGTTGCAAGGAGTTACAGATACGTCAGTATTTCTGACATATCTGTAAACATAAAAGTGATGCGAGGCCGGCGCAAGATTTTGACGCAACAGCATCCTAAAAGTGACGCAGAGAAATCTCATAGATTTCAGTACGTCGTTATTACCAAGCTTTTTGCGAGGGATTGCCCCCTCTGCATACATTATACCTGATGCAGATACAATATGGCGCAGAGTTTTAAAAAGTGACCCATGTACCTAGATGCGTCACTTTTTAAAAAATAGTGTCAGGTATAATGCATGCAGAGGGGGTGTTCCTTGCAAAAAGCTTGGTAATAATGACGCAGTGCGTCACTTTTAGGATGCAGTTGCGCCAAAATCTTGCGCCTGCTTCAAAGCAAACCTTTCACATGGTGCTTTTTCCATGTGAAAGGACACATTACTGGAGTTGCGTCACTTTTGTGACGCACTCCTGCAATGCGTTACTTTTGTGTTTACAGATATGTCAGAAATACTGACATATCTGTAACTCCTTGCGAATTGATTAGTCATATATTAAATATGACATATCTGGAATGTCATAAGGAGTGCGTCCAGAAAAGTGACGCATCGCTGTTTTCACGTAGCGATGCGTCACTTTTCAGAAATGAGGCCTCCAGTTTATTCACTGTGTCATAACTTTCTTTTCTAACACTCACCTTCTTTCATTCCTCCTACTTCACTTCCTTTCACCTCTCATACCTTTCTGTTCTTTCTTACTCATTCTCCTTTCAATTATCAATGCACTATATTTCACTTACTCTTCATTTTTTAAGATTATAGCTCTTTGATGAGAATTGGAGGTAGTTCTGAAAAGAACTTTTGGTTTTCTTCTTTTAACTGAACAGGAACAAAAACAGGGAATAGAAACTGCTCAACAGGAGCAAAAAGAAAAGAAAAAAATTAGGGGTGGGAAGGGCAGTGATGGTTCTCCAATGCCCGAACCATGAGCAGGACACTTTGCTCCCCATAGGTGAGGAGTTGATTGCAGTATCTGCATCTGACGACCCCATGGTTAAATGCAGGTTGAATGTTTGCTACCTGCCCCTGTGATTGTTCTCTTCCAGAAGAAGTTGCTCCTCCTGTTGATGTAGAGGCCCCATCTCTGGGAACCTCTTGTGCCAGAGCCCTGACACTTTCCCGGGCAAAATTCTGGGGGTGCCTCCTCTCCACATGGCGAATCATGGTGAAGTTGCCAAAAGAGTATTTTTTTTGGGGGTTACCCCGTGACAGGACCTGTTTGCAGATCCTGCACTCTACTTTTGGTGCATTCACCTTCTTCTGGTCTGCTGGAAACTTAAAAAATTTCCAGATGAAATGTTCTTTGACCTTCGGCTGAGGAGGCTCTTCATCAATGAAATCATTGGAGTCATCTTCACTGCTGGATGGTCTGGCAGCCATGATGAATCCAGGAATATGGAGCAGCAAAAAAGGCAGGTCTTTCAGTCACAAAAGTGAAAGAAGAAGTGAAGGAAATGGGTGGGGATTTCATTCATTGTAAAAAAAAACTGTTAGCAACCAATGAAAAGTGTTATTTTAGGGTCACATGACCCGACGCGTTTACGCTGCGCGCTCCGGTGCACTTCCGGGTGCGTTTACGCAGCGCGATCGTAGGCGCTTCCGGGGCGCAAACGTGGCGCGATCGTAGGCGCTTTTGCGTGCGTTTAGGCGCCGCGCACGTAGGCGCTTCCGAGGGCACTTACGTTGCGCGCCGAAGTGACGTCATCAATCTTTTATAGAAATGAATAATCATTTTCCATATTAAAAAAAACAAATTTTATTTGTATGGTACGAAATGTTTTGCATTATTATTAACTTTTCATTCATATTTTTTTTTCACGAACGACAGTTGCGCTCTGGGTGCGCTTTCAGATGAGCTCTCGGAGAAGCTTACAGGAGAGCTTAGCTGAAAGCTTCCCGGAGCGCGCACCCAGAGCGCAAAAGAAACAAATTATATAAAAAAAATGAATACTTACAAAAAAACAGCAAATTGTAAAAAAAAAAAAGGTTAGAAACTCGATATACAAAGGAATTAGCATTTAAAAAACCTATGAAATTCACTGAAAAAACCATAGGTTTCACACCAGTTATAGTTAGGAATTAGCATTTAAAAAACCTATGAAATTCACTGAAAAAACCATAGGTTTCACACCAGTTATAGTTAGGAATTAGCATTTAAAAAACCTATTAAATTCACTGAAAAAACCATAGGTTTCACACCAGTTATAGTTAGCTGGAAATTTTACTGATATAAAACCATTGAAATTCCCACGTTATAGTTAGACGGACTCACTATAACTTGCGCGTGCAATGCACTGCTGATGACATCACATATTACATCACTCATGACATGGTGAGTGACATCACTCATGACATCACTGATGACACCATCCAGTGAATGTGTGTCTTTCTGAAAAATAAATATATTTTATATATGTATATGTAAAAGTTGATGGAAGAATAAATGTTTAAATAAGTGTCTAAATGGATGGTTTTTAAAAATTGATTGGTTAACTGGCTTAATAAGACATCATCAGCAGTGCATTGCACGCGCAAGTTATAGTGAGTCCATCTAACTATAACGTGGGAATTTCAATGGTTTTATATCAGTAAAATTTCCAGCTAACTATAACTGGTGTGAAACCTATGGTTTTTTCAGTGAATATATATATATATATTCACTGAAAAAACCATAGGTTATAGACCATATATAGTTAGGGATTAGCATTTACAAAACCTTAATTTACTCGCACAAAACCATTGAAATTTGCATATATAGTTAGTTGCACTAACTATATATCGCGAACCAGCAATCCACTGCTGATGATGTCACATATTACATCATTCATGACATGGTCAGTGACATCACTGATGACATCACTGATGACATCTCAAATGACATCACTGATGACATCACTGATGACATCTCAAATGATATCACTGATCACATCACTGATGATATCATTTATGTGATAATACAATGAACATCTTCAGTCTGTAATATAACCTTATATACAATCAGTGTAAACAGACACTCACAGACTGTCACTTATCCATGGAGTTACTCAGACACCTAGTCAGTCATGCAAAGAATCAATCACACCTCCATTTTCTCAACTATACAGTTATACACACCTTACTTATTCAAACATATACTAACACATATTTACTCTTTTATACAATCCCTGATACATGTTCACAATGATCCATACAGCCACTCACACATTCACTGGCTCTTATGTTATTTATATATGTCAACTCTCACATGTACTGTGTTTTACATATGTACTTACTTTGACATGTAGCACTGAGAAATCCATTCACTCACCAATACACTCATGCAGACAGTCAACCGCCCATACAGCTGTTTCCACATCCACTTTTGAACCCATACATATAGTGAATCAACTACTCACACATCTATGCACAGAGTCACACACCTCCCAGCCACCCACACACACACTCAGTCTCCCATACAAATACTTGGGCAACCAATCAATAACCCATATAGTTACTCATATAGCTACTGATCAACACATGCAGCAGTTTACAGAACAACAGACATAATGATGCACAAATTAAGACAGTTTAGTCACTAACCCATGCACTCAGTGAGACACATTAAATCACTCATTCATACAGTCAGTCATGCACCTACTAAATCCTTCATCCAGACACTTATACATCCACTCATTCTTCAATATGTAAGACATATTTTAACTTTACAGAAACATACAGTCACTGGGTGTTGTCATCAGTGATGTCATCAGTGATGTCATTTGAGATGTCATCAGTGATGTCATCAGTGATGTCACTGACCATGTCATGAATGATGTAATATGTGACATCATCAGCAGTGGATTGCTGGTGCGCGATATATAGTTAGTGCAACTAACTATATATGCGAATTTCAATGGTTTTGTGCGAGTAAATTAAGGTTTTGTAAATGCTAATCCCTAACTATATATGGTCTATAACCTATGGTTTTTTCAGTGAATTTTCAAGGTTTTGTAAATGCTAATTCCTAACTATATATGGTCTATAACCTATGTTTTTTTCAGTGAATTTCAATGGCTTTTTAATAGCAAATATCAAAAGCTGTAAAATGTCAAGTACGTGGTAGGTAAAAACATTTTCGTATTTATGCACGCTGATGTGCTTTGAACGCTGCCCCCCTACCCCCCCTCCTCCTCTTTTCTTTTAGGAGTATTCTCTCTTTGCAGATAGTGAAGGGTAGGTAACACAGGCCTTTGCCCCCGTTGTAATCCGTCGTGCCTGCTTCCCTCTCCATTTGATTGATTGTTATCCTAGCATTTATTGTTTTGGAATTGGTTCTCTTTGGTTCATTCTCTATTTACAAACAAGCACAAAGTCGCAATACTCTGTTTAGTCTTTGCAGATAGTGAAAAATCGTTAAAAAAACAAAAGGAATCAAGCAAAATCAGTAGGCCACTAATGGGATCTCTTTTTGACCTCGCTAAAATAGAAACATTATTAACAACCCCTGATGACAAATACGAAACTAGTGAGAGGAACTGAGCACAACACCATGATGGCTACAAGACAGCTCGGCTCCCCCGCCCACCCCACCCAAAATAACGACAAACACTATGCAAATATTATAAATATATACAACACACCCGCAAAGTAACAGGGTAAAATGTTTTATTAAATAACTATTTACATGGCAGCCTGCTGCAACATCGATCCAAACAAGCCTTTGTATTTTGGGCTCAAAATAAACCATCAATAGTAAGATTTTCATAGGTGAGTGTAGGTTCATGGTTTTCCATCCACAGACTAAAAGCCTGGAGTGGGAGGAAAGAACAATAACTAGGTAAGAAAGAAGGCAGAGGTTGTGGGAAGGACTCTGGATATGGTATGTTGCTTGGTCACTGAGATGCTTCGATGTCACTGCCTTGCACAAATGGCATAAGTCCTGGATGTTGGGTGCCATAGTTAAGGGTTCCGAGCAGCGCTTGTAACACTGTCTGAAGCTTATTTGCACCTGATGCAGCTTCACTATTCTCAAAGTAAATGGGGGCTGATTGTGGACCTGAGTGCATTGGAAAACAATGTGATGCGGTGCCTCCCTCAACCACTTGACGGAGGCCCCCGAGATAATTGCGCCTGCTCCACACCTTGTCCCACAATCCGTTTGACCTGAAGACACGTCCTGCGGTGCCCTGGTCCGACCATCACATATACCTGCGCCAGGAGACGGCGTGGGGTGCAGTAGAAGGGAGAGGCGGCAGGAACGAACCTCCCCCACCTCCATAGGTGGAGGTTTCTCAGCTACACCCCAGCCCTTCACTCGACCAGCTGACTTGCGCCCGCTCTTGCGACACAGTGCCTCGCTCGGCCAGCTGATTTGCCCCTGCTCTTGCTATTACAGCGTCTCACCCGCCATCCAACGGAATTGCACCCAATCTTGCGGTACAGTGACAGGCGGCTGCTACGGAGCTCACGAAATGGCGGTCGGCTCCACAGACTTGGGCCTGGCCTGCAAAGATGGCTCTGGGCAACTGTGGAACTCGGACGCTTGACTGCTAGGGCATGGGCCCCATTCCCAAAAGAGTCCCCTCAGCCTTGAAGATTCTACAACAGTCACCGGGACCCCTGACTCCCGTAGACTTCCGGTGGGGAGCGACTGCCATGATTGCTCGCGGAATGGCCATGACGTAGCCACGAGATGGTGGTGCTCTCATGCTGACGCCAGCTTCAGTCTGAAACATCCAGAAACACTGTAGACTACCAATTCGATCAGTTCCGGTGGAGCCCCAACGTGACCCGGTAGAGAAGAACTTGCCCTCCCCTCTTTGACTGATCGTTCTTGTTGCCTGTCCCTTCTCTTGTCATTTAACAGAACTTTTTGGACTGCTGAAAGGGGTTGTGTTCCGACCGCTGGTTGGTTGAGACATTTTGACTATATTCTGGACCTGCGTTGTCGCGTAATGCGGCATATGACGCGCCGCTTTAGCGCACCCGGAAGGGCTCCGGTGCGCGAGGCGCAGCTTCCAGGAAACAATCCAAAGCGCGGCGCGCAGCGCGTAACGTAAGTATAACAGGTCATGTGACTTGTTAATAAAACTTTTCATTGGTTCATTTTACTTTTGTTATTCTAATGATGAAAGGCTTGGTCATATGACCTAAAAATAACACTTTTCATTGCTTTCGAACATTTTTTTTTCCCAAATGATGAAAGCCCCACCTTTTTTTTTCTCACTCTGACTTGTAAAGCAAAGGACCCAGATGCATTTACAGTTTATCACTAACAATGCTCCAGGGTAATGTATTTTCCCGGGAAATTTACAACTGTCCTGCAAGTAAAATATTCCTATTTCGAGAAAAAGGGCGTTACTTCGTCCCATGAGGGAGCCGTTGAACAAAAGAGGCTCGGCCTGCTGTCTTAGTCGCTGATAGGCATGAATATCGGATTCTTATCGATCACTTTATGTTGCAGGAGTGGAAAACACAACAACCCTTGACCATTTATCTTTACTGCGTTCCTGCGTATTATACCTTTTAACCGTCATGTAATCGGGCTGCTTTATTTCACTTGCCTTTTACTAATTCAAAAACAGTGGCTATTATTCAAAACTTTACCAATCTAGGAACTACTACCATGTTTTGTTTTAAAAACATTTATTGTGAAAATGTCAGTATACAAATACGGGCCTATAACCACGTGGGCCGGCCACAGAGCAAACTGGAATCGTATCTGATGAGGGGACATTTACACTGTAGATGAACGTAATGGGCGACCCATTAGGTTGCAAGAACTAAGGTGTCTAACAGTTGCGGAATCGGTGGACGTACATTTTATAAATAAAGTACGACAGAGCCAGTTACAATAAAATTATCTAGATATACATTTGCGGGCAAGTACCATGGGTGACGTTAATTCGAACTTTCAATAGTACAGTAATCAATAACACATCAGAACTTAATATCAATAGGGATGTCCAAATGTTCAATCATTACTCGTCCCCACCCGCCATGTGCTTCAAAACTGCATACGTATCTCGTGATATCAAGGTTGGGCAACCAGTACACAACAAGGAGTTACGAGTCCCATTTATACCGGCGCCATTTTGGGCAAGGCCGGGCAGGTCCAGGATATAGTCAAAATGTCTCCACCAACCAGCGGTCGGACCAGAACCCCTTTTGGCAGTCCAAAAAGGTTCCGTTAAATGACAACAGAAGATATAGGCAACAAGAACAATCAGTCAAAAGAGGGGACGCTTTCGTGAATGGGGCCCATGCCCTAGCAGGCAAGCGTCCGAGTTCCAAGGTGTCCCAGGGCTATTTTAGTGGACCAGGCCCAAATCCAAAGAGCTGGCCACCATTTTGAGAGTCCTGTTGCAGCCGGCTATCGCTGCACCGCAAGAGTGGGCGCAATTCAGCTGGATAGCGGGTGAGTCACTGTACCGCAAGAGCGGGCGGAACTCAGCTGGATGGAGGGTGAGGCACTGTGCCGCAAGAGCGGGCGGAACTCAGCTGGAAGGTGAGTGAAACGCTAGGAGGCGCCCCACTGCAGATGAGGTGCCTCCACCTGGGGAGGCGGGAGAGACCTGTTTGCGCCGCCTCCCCCCCCTGGGCACCCCACGCCGTCTTTCGGCGCAGCATTGTAGGATGGCCACACCAGTGAAACTTGCTGGACACCACCTCGGTGCCATCCGGATCTTGGGGCGTTCGAGTCACTGTACCGCAAGAGCGGGCGGAACTCAGCTGGATGGCGGGCGAGACGCTGTACCGCAAGAGCGGGCGGAACTCAGCTGGATGGAGGGTGAGGCACTGTGCCGCAAGAGCGGGCGGAACTCAGCTGGAAGGCGAATGAAACGCTAAGTGGCGCCCCACTGCAGATGAGGTGCCTCCACCTGGGGAGGTGGGAGAGGCCCGTTTGCGCCACCTCCCCCCCACCCCGGGCACCCCACGCCGTCTTTCGGCGCAGCATCGTAGGATGGCCACACCAGTGAAACTTGCTGGACACCACCTCGGTGCCATCCGGATCTCGGCGCGTTGTGCTGCCTTCGGCCTACTGTAGCAGCAAGTGCGGGCGCAACTCAGCTGGACGGCGAGGGAAACGCTAAGAGGCGCCCCACTGCAGATGAGGTGCCTCCACCTGGGGAGGCAGGAGAGGCCCATTTGCGCTGCCTCCCCCCCCCCCCTGGGCACCCCACGCCATCTTTCGGCGCAGCATTGTAGGATGGCCACACTGCATTCGGCCTATTCGCACATCGGTCCGCTACTGACGCCGCCTCACAGGCCAACGGATTTTGTAGGCTTTTTATAGCCCAAAGCCGCATAACAGGTCATGTGACTTGTTTATAAAACTTTTTATTGGTTCATTTTACTTTTGGTTTCCTAATGATGGAAGGCTTGATCATATGACCTAAAAATAACACTTTTCATTGGATTGAAACATTTTTTTCCCAAATGATGAAAGCCCCACCTTTTTTTTTCTCACTCGGCAGTCCAAAAAGGTTCCGTTATATGACAACAGAGGGGACAGGCAACAAGAACCATCAGTCAAAAGAGGGGAGGGCAAGTTCTTCCCTACCGGGTCACGTTGGGGCTCCACCGGAAGTCATCGAATTGATAGTCTACAGTGTTTCTGGATGTTTCAGACTGAAGCTGGCGTCAGCATGAGAGCACCACCATCTCGTAGCTCCGTCATGGCCATTCCGCAAGCAATCATGGCAGCCGCTCCCCACCGGAAGCCTGCGGGAGTCGGGAGCCCCGATGACTTTTGTAGACTCTTCAAGGCTGAGGGGACGCTTTCGAGAATGGGGCCCAAGCCCTAGCAGGCAAATGTCCGAGTTCAAATGTGTCCCAGGGCCATTTTAGTGGACCAGGCCCAAATCCGAAGAGCCGGCCGCCATTTTAAGAGTCCTGTGGCAGCCACCTATCGCTGCACCGCAAGAGTGGGCGCAATTCAACTGGATGGTGGGCGAGACGCTGTAGCCGCAAGAGCGGGCGCAACTCAACTGGATGGTGGGCGAGACGCTGTAGCCGCAAGAGCGGGTGGTAAACAGCTGAATGGCGGATGAGGCAGAGTGCAGCAGAAGCGGGCGGAAAACCGCTGAATGTCAACTGAAACGGTAAAGGGGCACCCTACTGCAGCAGAGGAGCCTCAACCTGGGGAGGCCCGTTCACGCCGCCTCCCCCCCCCCCCCCCCCCGGGGCGCCCCACGCCGTTTTTTGGCGCAGCATTGTAGAATGCCAAGACCAGTGCGGCAAGTAAAGGACATCACCTGGGTGCCGTCCAGATCTCAGCGCGTTGTGCTGCCTTCGGACTATTCGCACAACAGACCGCTACTGACGCCACCTCACAGCAGCCCATTGTTGCTTTGTTTAAAAAAATTTTTTTTTACGTGTTTACTTTGTTGGAGCGTTGTATATATTTATAAGTAATTAAAGTGTTATAATCCTACTACTTTGTTGGAGTGCTATATATTTTTAATGTGACACATAATTGTGAAGACTTTGATGAACAAAAAGGCATCCCTGGAATCTTCCGCTTCAGGCTCGGTCCCACACACCCTCACAGTGAGAATCCCCTCCCCAATCACAATACAGGATCGTTATCAGATAGTAGGAACGCGTGTGGTGTGACGGATCTCATGGGGTGGGGGCCTTGATCTACTGTAACTCCTTTGAAGAGGGGTGATTCTTTACAGTTGGGGCCATAAACTATATCCACAGGGCTAGGTGATAGCCTGGGACCGGCCTGCACAATCAGACACAGAGGAAGAGGAGTGTCAGAGGGTGCGGTAGTGAATAGGGTGAAAGGGAGGTGTTGGGCGGGCACAGGGTGTGATTCTCAGGGAAGAGCAGCGCAGATGGGGGGGAGGTTTATGGCCCATGCATGAGAAAGAGAGTGGGGGTGACCAGTGCGTGGGGGAGATGCTTGCGAGGGTGGGGAGCCATGCTGAGGATCGGCGGCGTGCAGAGAGTGGGTCTGGTCAAGGCATCTAAAATGTCTGCCGTGCACGACAAAAGTGTGGCATTGGAAAAAAAGCAAGATGGCGCAGACAATGTTTATCAATACGGATTAATTTATAACAATTATTTTTACCAATATATTTACTCTCAGTGTCAAAATGGCGGTCAACACTTCCTGATTTCCTTCGAATCGAACGTTAACAGACGTCACGCAGCAAAAAAAAAACAAAAACGCTCACGCGCAGCCGCTGGAAGACATGTATCAACATATATGAGCATCCTCAGCCACCCTCAGAAAACATAGGGGGTCAGGATACGTCTCCCATACCCCCTTATACCCATTTCTCACATTGTTTTTCCTCCATCTTGTAATTTAATTAAAACGAAACACAAAATGGCAAATTACCGTTTCGCGTCCCGGTTCGCTACCCGGTTCGCGAACCGGAAAGCGCTTCTGCCGCAAAAAATCAAATTTTTTTTATTTGCCCCACGGGACCTTTTAATAACCCCAACATCATTCCTAGGGGGTCAAGAAGGGTCTACCTTGCCCCCTTTCATTAAATTCCCCCTTCGCTTTTCTCCTCCTCTTGTCTCTCGAACCTACCGAGAGACAAGATGGCGGCCGTTCCGGACTGTTAAGAATGTTGACAGCCACCGGAGAGCCAATCAGCTTCGCTTTGCAAAGTTCCGTTACGCGAAAAGTTCGCCAACCGGAGCGCTACCCGGGACGCTGTCACAGATATATCTGTTTTTTAAAACGTTAATTTCTCAAAATCCACTGGAGCACATATATTGAGACCTAGCAAAGGCACATCGGGCTAACAGTCCCTACAATTTTGCCAAGTTTCGTGCAAATCCATTTAGCCGTTCGAGCTAAAAGTGAGGCCAAACGCCCTATGGAAAAATGAATGGGAAAAACGCGTTTTGGGACCCCCCTTTTTCTCGCCCCCCCTTGACGAAACCCCCCCACATTTTTTAAGGGGCTGCTCAGAAACAAAATGTGCCATTTTCCTGAAAATTTCTGCCGATTCCGTCCACAAACGCCAAAGTTATTAGACATAGAATTTTCAAAAGTCCCATAGAGAAAAAATCCTAACTATATATACCTACTGGCGACCGCCAGTAGGTAATATATATATATATATATATATCAATCAAACAACCAAAGTTTGCCTGCAGTGAGAGGCCCTCGACAGGTAAGTGTTCATGAAGCTTTGATTTGATGGGCGAAACAGGCAAAGCGGCGTGATGCCGCACAGTGAATTAAAAGTCCATCTGACGCGTTTCGTGCCTGAAAGGTACTTCTTCTTAGGATAAGGGCTTTCCATCAGCTCAATGCTTACGGCGGTATACCAGCTCCACCTTCATTACATCCTTCCCCCGCCCAGAGGGGGAGTGGCCACCCGTGTGGCCTGTTGGTCTATGTGGTGCCATCAGTAAGAACTACAGTGAGTCGCCGAGCATTTCACTTTTCTGAAAATGACTTGCCCAAGTGGGTTGTGAGAGCAAACCCGTCGCTTTACAAGCCGTTAGCATCTTCCATCAGCTAGTATTCGTTCCCAATGTCGAAACGCCAGTTGACGCCTTGACGGGACTGCACCAAGGCACAGTGGGGCTCTTCTCGCGGCTCAGGCGGTGCCGCATCACATCAAACAACCAAAGTTTGCCTGCAGTGAGAGGCCCTCGACAGGTAAGTGTTCATGAAGCTTTTATTTGATGAGCGAAGACAGGCAAAGCGGCGTGATGCCGCACAGTGAATTAAAAGTCCATCCGACGCTTTTCGTGCCTGAAAGGCACTTCTTCTTAGGATAAGGGCTTTCCATCAGTTCAATGCTTACTGCGGTATTACAGCTCCACCTTCATTATATCCTTCCCCCGCCCGGAGTGGGCGTGGCCACCCGCGTGGCCTGTTGGTCTTTGTGGTGCCATCAGTAAGAACTACAGTGAGTCGCCGAGCATTTCACTTTTCTGAAAATGACTTGCCCAAGTGGGTTGTGAGAGCAAATCCGTCGCTTTACAAGCCGTTAGCATATTCCATCAGCTAGTACCCGTTCCCAATGTCGAAACGCCAGTTGGCGCCTTGACGGGACTGCACCGATGCACAATGGGGCTCTTCTCGCGGCTCAGGCGGTGCTGCATCACATCAAACAACCAAAGTTTGCCTGTAGTGAGAGGCCCTCAACAGGTAAGTGTTCATGAAGCTTTTATTTGATGGGCCAAGACATGCAAAGCGGAGTGATGCCGCACAGTGAATTAAAAGTCCATCCGACGCGTTTCGTGCATGAAAGGCACTTCTTCTTAGGATAAGGGCTTTCCATCAGCTCAATGCTTACGGCGGTATTACAGCTCCACCTTCATTTTATCCTTCCCCCGCCCGGAGTGGGCGTGGCCACCCGCGTGTCCTTTTGGTCTTTGTGGTGCCATCAGTAAGAACTACAGTGAGTCGCCTAGCATTTCACTTTTCTGAAAATGACTTGCCCAAGTGGGTTGTGAGAGCAAATCCGTCGCTTTACAAGCCGTTAGCATCTTCCATCAGCTATTACCCGTTCCAAATGTCGAAACGACAGTTGACGCCTTGACCGGACTGCACCGAGGCACAGCGGGTCTCTTCTCGCGGCTCAGGCGGTGCCGCATCACATCAAACAACCAAAGTTTGCCTGCAGTGAGAGACCCTTAACAGGTAAGTGTTCATGAAGCTTTTATTTGATGGGCGAAGACAGGCAAAGCGGTGTGATGCCGCACAGTGAATCAAAAGTCCATCCAACGCGCTTCTTAGGATAAGGGCTTTCCATCAGCTCAATGCTTACAGCGGTATTACAGCTCCACCTTCATTTTATCCTTCCCCCGCCCGGAGTGGGCGTGGCCACCCGCGTGTCCTTTTGGTCTTTGTGGTGCCATCAGTAAGAACTACAGTGAGTCGCCTAGCATTTCACTTTTCTGAAAATGACTTGCCCAAGTGGGTTGTGAGAGCAAATCCGTCGCTTTACAAGCCGTTAGCATCTTCCATCAGCTATTACCCTTTCCCAATGTCGAAACGACAGTTGACGCCTTGACGGGACTGCACCGAGGCACAGCGGGTCTCTTCTCGCGGCTCAGGCGGTGCTGCATCACATCAAATACCAAAGTTTGCCTGTAGTGAGAGGCCCTCAACAGGTAAGTGTTCATGAAGCTTTTATTTGATGGGCGAAGACAGGCAAAGCGGTGTGATGCCGCACAGTGAATCAAAAGTCCATCCAACGCGCTTCTTAGGATAAGGGCTTTCCATCAGCTCAATGCTTACGGCGGTATTACAGCTCCACCTTCATTATATCCTTCCCCCGCCCGGAGTGGGCGTGGCCACCCGCGTGGCCTGTTGGTCTTTGTGGTGCCATCAGTAAGAACTACAGTGAGTCCCTGAGCATTTCACTTTTCTGAAAATGACTTGCCCATTCACTCACCAATACACTCATACACACAGTCAACCGCCCATGCAGCTGTTTCCGCATGCACTTTTGAACCCATACATCTAGTGAATCAACTGCTCACACATCTAAGCACAGAGTCATACACCTCCCAGCCACCCACACACACACTCAGTCTCCCATACAAATACTTGGGCAACCAATCAATAACCCATATAGTTACTCATATAGCTACTGATCAACACATGCAGCAGTTTACAGAACAACAGACATAATGATGCACAAATTAAGACAGTTTAGTCACTAGCCCATGCACTCAGTGAGACACATTTAATCACTCACTCATACAGTCAGTCATGCACCTACTAAATCCTTCATCCAGACACTTATACATCCACTCATTCTTCAATATGTAAGACATATTTTAACTTTACAGAAACATACAGTCACTGGATGATGTAATCAGTGATGTCAGCAGTGATGTAATTTGAGATGCCATCAGTGATGTCATCAGTGATGTCACTGACCATGTCATGAATGATGTAATATGTGACATCATCAGCAGTGGATTGCGGGTGTGCGATATATAGTTAGTGCAACTAACTATATATGCAAATTTCAATGGTTTTGTGTGAGTAAAATAAGGTTTTGTAAATGCTAATTCCTAACTATATATGGTCTATAACCCATGGTTTTTTCAGTGAATTTTCAAGGTTTTGTAAATGCTAATTCCTAACTATATATGGTCTATAACCTATGGTTTTTTCAGTGAATTTCAATGGTTTTTTAATAGCAAATATCAAAAGCTTTAAAATGTCAAGTACGTGGTAGGTAAAAACATTTGCGTGTCTATGCACGCTGATGTGCTTTGAACGCTGCCCCCTCCCCCCCTCTTTTCTTTTAGGAGTATTCTGTCTTTGCAGATAGTGAAGGGTAGGTAACGCAGGCCTTTGCCCCCGTTGTAATCCGTCGTGCCTGCTTCCCTCTCCATTTGATTGATTGTTATCCAAACATTTACTGTTTTGGAATTGGTTCTCTTTGGTTCATTCTCTATTTACAAACAAGCACAGAGTCGCAATACTCTGTTTAGTCTTTGCAGATAGTGAAAAATCGTTAGAAACAACAAAAGGAATCAAGCAAAATCAGTAGGCCACTAATGGATCTCTTTTTGACCTCGCTAAAATAGAAACATTATGAACAACCCCTCATGAGAAATACGAAACTCGTGAGAGGAACTGAGCTAGAGACCATGATGGCTGCAAGACAGCTCAACTCCGCCGCCCACACCACCCAAAATAACGACAAACCCTATGCAAATATTATAAATATATACAACACACCAGCAAAGTAACAGGGTAAAACGTTTTATTAAATAACTATTTACATGGCAGCCTGCTGCAACATCGATCCAAACAAGCCTTTGTATTTGGGGCTCAAAATCAACAAGTAACAGGGTAAAACGTTTTATTAAATAACTATTACGATGGCTTCAGATTTTCAACATACGGTGTGGTGACGCAGACTGGGGGGGGGGGCGCTTTGCTCCTGCCCCCTCCCCAAGTCTTGTTGCCCTGGTGTGGCCTAAGATTGCCCCCGACATAGGCGGCCGGCTCCCTGGGTGAAGCGGAACTTTTTGCCTTTTGGTGACTCTTCCATTCTGGACCTTGTCCCACAATCCGTTCGACCAGAAGACACGTCCTGTGGTGCCCTAGTCCGACCATCACATATTCCTGCGCCAGGAGATGGCGTGGGGTGCACTAGAAGGGAGAGGCGGCGCGAACGAGCCTCCCCCACCTCCCCAGGTGGAGGTTTCTCAGCTACACCCGGGCGCTTCACTCGATCAGCTGACTTGCGCCCGCTCTTGCGGAACAGTGCCTCCCTCGGCCAGCTGAATTGCGCCTGCTCCACACCTTGTCCCACAATCCGTTTAACCTGAAGACACGTCCTGCGGTACCGTGATCCGACCATCACATATACCTGCGCCAGGAGACGGCGTGGGGTGCACTAGAAGGGAGAGGCGGCGCGAACGAGCCTCCCCCACCTCCCCAGGTGGAGGTTTCTCAGCTACACCCCAGCGCTTCACTCGACCAGCTGACTTGCGCCCGCTCTTGCGACACAGTGCCTCGCTCGGCCATCTGAATTGCGCCTGCTCTTGCTATTACAGCGTCTCACCCGCCATCCAACGGAATTGCACCCAATCTTGCGGTACAGCGACAGGCGGCTGCCACGGAGCTCACGAAATGGCGGTCGGCTCCACAGACTTGGGCCTGGCCTGCAAGGATGGCTCTGGGCAACGCTGGAACTCAGACGCTTGACTGCTAGGGCATGGGCCCCATTCCCAAAAGCGTCCCCCCAGCCTTGAAGATTCTACAAAAGTCACCGGGGCCCCTGACTCCCGCAGACTTCCGGTGGGGAGCGACTGCCATGATTGCTCGCGGAATGGCCACGACGTAGCCACGGGGTGCTCTCATGATGACGCCAGCTTCAGTCTGAAACATCCAGAAACACTGTAGACTACCAGTTCGATCAGTTTCGGTGGAGCCCCAACGTGACCCGGTAGAGAAGAACTTGCCCTCCCCTCTTTGACTGATGGTTCTTGTTGCCTTTCCCTTCTGTTGTCATTTAACAGAACTTTTTGGACTGCTGAAAGGGGTTGTGTTCCGACCGCTGGTTGGTTAAGACATTTTGACTATATTCTGGACCTACGTTGTCGCGTAATGCATCATATGACGCGCCGCGTTAGCACACCCGGAAGTGATCCGGGGCGCGGCGCGGAGCGGAGCGCGTAACGTAAGCATAACAGGTCATGTGACTTGTTAATAAAACTTTTCATTGGTTCATTTCACTTTTGGGTTCCTAATTATGTAAGGCTAGGTCATGTGACCTAAAAATAACACTTTTCATTGGTTTAGAACTATTTTTTTCCCAAATGATGAAAACCCCTCCTTATTTCATCACTCTGACTTTCATCTTTGTGAGAGGAAGACCTTTTTTCATCACTTAGCAATAGCAAGTGTTGTAGCTTCAACTGGAGCATCCCCACCACCACCACCTCCTCCTAGGAAGAGAGGACCACCTCCTCAGATCATCCTACAACAAGAGGAGGAAGAAGAGGAAGAGGAGCAAGGGACAGGGAGGTTTTTACCTGAACAGCCAAGGAGGTCCCATGGCAAAGAAAGTGACTGGGAGGGGGCGCTTGGCTCCTGCCCCCTCCCCAAGTCTCGCTCGGCCAGCTGAGTTGCGCCCACTCTTGCGGCCTACAACATGGAGAGGCCGGGGCGTTGACTAGGCGGAGCCTCTGGCCGCAACCACAGCGCCAACGATTGCTGCTGACGGAGGGGAGCCTTGCCGGTGAGAGCCACTGATCTGAAGACCCGCTGCCTGCGTTGCCTCCCTGAAGAGCTTGACAGAGGCCCCCGAGAGGCGGTGTGGTGGCGCGGACTGGGAGGGGGCGCTTGTCTCCTGCCCCCTCCCCAAGTCTCGTTGCCCTAGTGTGGCCTGAGATCGCCCCCGACATAGGCGGCCGGCTCCCGGGGTCCGGCGGAACTTTTTGCCTTTTGGTGACTCTTCCATTCTGGACCTTGTCCCACAATCCGTTTGACCTGAAGACACGTCCTGCGGCCTGGTCCCTGAATGTGTGCAAGGGGACGGTATTGATTGAAGCAAGATGGCGGCTTCACACAAAGCTGACTCAAGTGTTGCTGCTGATGCTATGCAGACAAAAACTGGTTTTCAGTTTGTACATTCTTCAGAATTTTTCCATCCAAGGCTGGTTGAGAGTTTGTAGAACGATGGCTTCAGATTTTCAACATACGGTGTGGTGACGCGGACTGGGAGGGGGTGCTTGGCTCCTGCCCCCTCCCCAAGTCTTGTTGCCCTGGTGTGGCCTAAGATCGTCCCCGACATAGGCGGCCGGCTCACGGGGTCCGGCGGAACTTTTTTCCTTTTCCTTTCTGCATCTTGTCCCACAATCCGTTTGACCTGAAGACACGACCAGGTCCCTGAATGTGTGCAGGGGGACGCTAATGATTGAATCAAGATGGCGGCTTCACACAAAGCTGACTCAAGTGTTGCTGCTGATGCTATGCAGACAAAAACTAGTTTTCAGTTTGTACATTCTTCAGGATTTTTCCATCCAAGGCTGGTTGAGAGTTTGTAGAACAATGGCTTCAGATTTTCAACATACTACTCTCAAACATTCTTCATAAATGTAACAATGTGAGACTCACTAGGAGAACGTCCGTTTATCTTTCCTTTCAAAATGCTACCAACAATATTTTCTGAATGGAAGACACCATCTTGTAGCATAAAGAGCTGCGTCAATGGTGGTATTGCCCAGAATGTCTTGTTTTCTAGTGCTCGTAATGACGAAGCCAGAACTGCCGAAAGGGATTCTGGTCCTGCCGCTACTTATTTGAGACATTGAACTATACTCTGGACCTGCCTTGCCTCGACCAAAATGGCGCCAGTATGGGAGCTACTTGCAACTCCTTATGATGTTCTAGTTACTTAGCCTTGACGTTATGGGGGATGTATGCGGTCTTTGTGCACATGGCGGGTGGGGAAGGGTACTGACTGGGAATACGGACAACCCTATTAATGTCGATTTTTCATTATTGATTATTGTATTAATAAAGCTTCGAAATAATGTTACCCATGATACTCGCCCATGGTGTGCGTATGGACGATTTTATTGTAACTGATCCTATTATACTTTCAATTAAAAAATCAACCTTCACTGATCCTGCAGCCGTTTGTCCCGTTTAGTTTTTTCAATTAAATGGCTCGCTTGTTACATACTCCTATACCCCTGGCTTTTGACCCTTTCCTACGCGCGGTCTGTACTACCGCCCTCGGGCGATCTATGTAATGAACAGACTACCATTGCCGAAACACAAGGGAATGCATCTCAGATGTACAGAAAGGCATCCCTTCAGGCTCGGTCCCACACACCCTTACAGTGAGAATCCCCTCCCCAATCACAATACAGGATCGTTATCAGATAGTAGGAACGCGTGTGGTGTGACGGATCTCATGGAGTCGGGGCCTTGATCTACTGTAACTCCTTTGAAGAGGGGTGATGATTCTTTACAGTTGGGACCATAAAATACATCCGCAGGTCTAGGTGGTAGCCTGGGACCGGCCTGGACAATCGGACACAGAGGAAGAGGAGTGTCAGAGGGTGCGGTAGTGAATAGGGTGAAAGGGCGGGCACGGGGTGTGATTCTCAGGGAAGAGCAGCGCAGATGGGGGGAGGTTTATGGCCCATGCATGAGAGAGAGAGCGTGGGTGACCAGTGCGTGGGGGAGATGCTTGCGAGGGTGGGGAGCCGTGCTGAGGATCGGCGGCGTGCAGAGAGTGGGTCTGGTCAAGGCATCTAAAATGGCTGCTGTGCACGACAAAAGTGTGGCATTGGAAAAAAGGCAAGATGGCGCAGACAATGTTTATCAATACGGATTAATTTATAAGAATTATTTTTAACAATATATTTACTTGCAGTGACAAAATGGCGGTCAACACTTCCTGATTTCCTTCGAATCAAACGTTAACAGACGTCACGCAGCAAAAAAAAAATAATCCGCTCACGCGCAGCCGCTGGAAGACATGTATCAACATATATGAGCATCCTCAGCCACCCTCAGAAAACATAGGGGGTCAGGATACGTCTCCCGTACCCCCTTATACCCATTTCCCACATTGTTTTTCCTCCATCTTGTAATTTAATTGAAACGAAACACAAAATGGCGAATTCCCGTTTCGCTACCTGTTCGCAAACCGGGAAGCGCTTCTACCGCGAAAAATCAAATTTTTTTAATTTGCCCCACGGGACCCTTTAATAACCCCAACATCATTCCTAGGGGGTCAAGAGGGGTCTACCTTTCCCCCTTTCATTTAATTCCCCCTTCGTTTTTCTCCTCCTCTTGTCTCTCGATCCTACCGAGAGACAAGATGGCGGCCGTTCCGGACTGTTTAGAATGTTGACAGACACCGGAGTGCCAATCAGCTTCGCTTCGCAAAGTTCCGTTACGCGAAAAGTACGCGAACCGGAGCGCTACCCGGGACGCTGTCACAGATATATCTGTTTTTTAAAACCTTAATTTCTCAAAATCCACTAGAGCACATATATTGAGACCTAGCAAAGGCACATCTGGTTAACAGTCCCTACAATTTTGCCAAGTTTCGTGCAAATCCATTCAGCCGTTCGAGCTAAAAGTGAGGCCAACCGCCCTATGGAAAAATGAATGGGAAAAATGCGTTTTGGGACCCCCCTTTTTTCTCGGCCCCCCCTTGACGAAACCCCCCCAAATTTTCAGGGGCTGCTCAGAAACAAGATGTGCCATTTTCCTGAAAATTTCAGCCGATTACGTCCACAAACGCCAAAGTTATTAGACATAGAATTTTCAAAAGTCCCATAGAGAAAAAATCCTAACTATATATACCTACTGGCGACCGCCAGTAGGTAATATATATATATATATATATATATATATATATATATATATATATATATATATATATATATATATATATATATATATATAGCATTACATATTATTGAATTAAAAAAGTCAGAATACATCAAACAAATACATTAAAAATTGCTGTATGCAGATGTATTGCTAAATGTAGGGAAACAAATGATGCTAATGTGTTCAGTCAACAGCATTGAAGGCTAAACTACATCCATCTTTACAAAGCAGAATATAGTGACACAGCCTGGGGTTATTATTTCATCATAGGGAGAATGTACTTAAGTATATCTAGCAAGATATTTATTTCCCTTTATGTTTAGTTTTCAGTTTTTCCAGTACTTGGTCAAAACACCGAGGGCCCGATTCACAACAGTAAATTGAGACGAAAGACTAACTTTACAACTTTCGGTACACACAAAGGGTATTTACGAGTAGTAACGTTAGACTTTTGTCTAAGTTTAACTTAAGTTTTCGGATTAAGTTAAACTGAGACAAAAGTCTAACTTTCCTACTCGTAAATGCCCTTTGTGAATACCGAAAGTCATAAATCTGGACTTTCGTCTCAGTTTACCTTTGTGAATCGGCCCTGAGAGTTGATTATTAAGTGATATGACTAAGGTATATTATTCATATTTACTGTTATGTGGGGTGTTCCAAAGGCAAATTATTTGAGGTGTACCTTTGCCATGTACAGATCCACTACAACTTAGAGCCTACCTTGACCCCAGAAGTGAAAAAGCAAAGTGCCTCTGTTTTCTCTCTTCGCCCATTCCCCTGTCCCTGCTTCTACCACTGGCTCTCATGTTCTAGAATGCAGTTACTGGATGGAAAAGAACATTGCTTCCGTTTATTCATGTGCGCAAGGTTAGTCAAATCCTGGCACTATCTAAAGCAGAGCTTCAATTTACTGCTTGTGCAAGCAAGTGATAACCACCCATGGCTACATTTTCACAGCTATTCTGCTTATTTTTGGAAGCACAAATACTACCAGGTATCTAATTCTGTAGTAAATTACTTGTTGCCTTTGTTCTTTCACTGGGCTTAAACATGTAAGGGCGTAGCTGAAGTAGTGTCTGAGGGTGAAATGTTCAGTGTCGCTCGCAGTCGTGTTTGTTGCCTGAAGCGTGGAGGTGAGCCCTTTCTACTGCTACCCATCTCCCCACTGGGACCCTTGAACTCTGAGCCCGTGTGCTCCACCGTTGCTGGATTGACTGTGCATGGGGATAACGGAACTCTGCCTGAGCCCGTGTGCTCCACTCCAGGGTTTTACCATCTGCTGAGGGAGTCGAGGCAGCCAGCGGGAGCGGGACTGCGAGGCCAAGAGGTGCTTGCGCCAGGTAATCGCGCGCACCTGGTGCCTCTTCCCGCCCCCTCCTCCCTGTAAGCATTTAACGACTCGCGGCTCCCGCTTCGCGGGAGCCGCTCGCATTCGTGTTTGTTGCCTGAAGCGTGGAGGTGAGCCCTTTCTACTGCTACCCATCTCCCCACTGGGACCCTTGAACTCTGAGCCCGTGTGCTCCACCGTTGCTGGATTGACTGTGCCTGGGGATAACGGAACTCTGCCTGAGCCTGTGTGCTCCACTCCAGGGTTTTACCATCTGTTGAGGGAGTCGAGGCAGCCAGCGGGAGCGGGACTGCGAGGCCCAGAGGTGCTTGCGCTAGGTAATTGCGCACACCTGGTGCCTCTTCCCGCCCCCTCCTCCTTGTAAGCATTTAACGACTCGCGGCCCCCGCTTCGCGGGAGCCGCTCGCAGTCTTGTTTGTTGCCTGAAGCGTGGAGGTGAGCCCTTTCTACCGCTACCCATCTCCCCACTGGGACCCTTGAACTCTGAGCCCGTGTGCTCCACCGTTGCTGGATTGACTGTGCCTGGGGATAACGGAACTCTGCCTGAGCCCGTGTGCTTCACTCCAGGGTTTTACCATCTGCTGAGGGAGTCGAGGCAGCCAGCGGGAGCGGGACTGCGAGGCCCAGAGGTGCTTGCGCCAGGTAATCATGCGCACCTGGTGCCTCTTCCCGCCCCCCTCCTCCTCCTACTTAGCCCAGCTTCCGGACGCGTACTCGGGACGCGCGCGGACGGAATCGCGCGCGAAGACCGGGCAAAGAGCGGGCTGTTGTGTGGCCGTTAGGTGGCTGGAGAGGCTGGGCTGGGCCCCGTCTCTTTCATTCCCATTGTGTTTCCCCTAGACCTGAGTTCCCTACGTATATAACAGTATTGTCATTTTCCCTGAGCGTTGCACCGCGTCGCTGACTTTATCATTCTGTGCTAGTTATTGTTTCACTACCATTGCTTGGTTAGGTCGTTTTTTCTCCTTTCTCTTTTCTCTATAATTCCTAGGACCAAAGCTCTCTGAAGTACCTTCTGGTTCTGAACAGATATTCTTGCTTAAGCCCCATAGTTGTGTAAACCCCTGCCAATATGGATACTGCTTCACCTGGGATCGCGGGGGGAAACCTCCCCAAGGGCACATTAGATAATTACTTCAAGAAATCTACTTCAGAAATCGAAAGGGAAGAAGCCCTAGTGGAGAGAAGGGTGGAGCGCCGTCGTTCCATCGAGGGTTATAAGGCTGGACTCTCCTTGACATCATCCCCGCATATCATAACATCTAGCTCAGGGGTGGCCCCTATTACTGAGGACCCTTTCGCAACCCAGGGAATTCCAGAACTTTTAAGGGACACTTCTCCCACACCACCCTCACCTAGGGCCCTAGTTAGCCCCCCTACTATCGCTCCCTCTCTATCCTGTAATTCTGACGTAGGTCAGGAAGTTACACCAGCTACCCTCCATACTGGTAAAATCACCGCCAAAAATCAACCGAGGAAGATAGAGGTCCCGAAAGTTCATGGTCCACCGCCCAATAAGAGAAGGAGGAAGGGGGGTTCTATTCAAAAGGGCAAAATTAGCCACTCTGAATTCGGCAAGGGGAAAGGGGGGAGTGTAGCTTCTGCCCCTAAACCAACAGTGGATACAAGACCCGTAATCACTTTAGTGACTACACAAGAAACACCACCACTTACAATTGCCACTACCCCCACAAGTGCCAACACCGAGGACACTCAGCCGATCGCCCCCACCCTGGAGCTTCTTGAGCAAATGCTCAGGACGCTCACTTCTCCTATTGTAGACAGATTATTGGCTATTGAACAACGGCTGGGGAACTTGGAACAGGCTATTCTCAACAAGCTGGACAAGCAGAAGGCCCCTCCCATTCCTAATCCAGCATTGGCTGCGGTTGGTTTACCCAATACCCTAAAACCTACCTCAGCCAAGGCGGCTCATACAACATCCACTACCACCATAACGGCCTTATTCCCTAAGTCCAATGCTCCTACTAAAATAGTGACCCGTAATCCCCAAGGGATTACAACCTCTACCATTCCCTCCCGACTTGCCATGCAAACGGATGGCGCCATCCCGAAGGGTGGAAACAGTACAGCTGCAAGACCATCGCGGCCGGCTGGAGAGAGGGATTCCCTAAGTAGAGTAGCAAAACGTAGAACTGCTCAGGTTGAACTTCCTCCGGAAGCACTACCCTATGTAGTGGTGCTTACGGGTGTCCCCACCCTTGACCCTGACAAGCGAGAAGGTCCACAGCAGCTTAAAAATAAAACCATGTATTGGCTGTCTAAGAATAGGCCTCTCCCAGGTAATGTGAATGGGGACATTGTGCACGTGCGTCGACTCCCCTGGCTGGGGGGGGGCGGGAGAAAGACATTGAGGGCGACTTGATTGTGATCAACTTCAGGGATCCAGAAGCTGTTAGGCACATTCTGAGCTGGATGCCAGGGAACCTAGGCAAATCAATCATGCCGTGCGACCTTACTTACTTCTATCCCAGAGCCCTAGTAGCTCCCCTGTCATGCCCCTGGCCTCCTATGGCCCTGACAGGTACCCTAGGTCCAAAACAAAACAATCATTACTTCCCCCCGCAGCCTGGTCCCATGGTCCCAAAGAATGCATATGGGTGGGAATCCATCCCGCAAAGGGGCTATGGTACCAACCCTAGGAGGTCGGACTATCCTCTTGAAACAGGGGGGATGGATCATCTGCTTCCTTTCACACCCTTGGAAGTTAGCAATAGATTCAAAGCTTTTTACGGCTTGGACTCCTGTGATTGATGCCTGGGTACCTCCCCTAGTCTTCCTGCTCTAGAGAGGGGGTTAAGCGTACAAGTTGTCAAATCTTATTTACCTGGTGCAAACTCCCCTCCTCAGATGCCAAGTGATTCCCACGGCACGACTCAAATCCTTTCAGTCACATCTAACTACAGTCCATCTCCTCCACCTGGGATTTCTATCTCGCATGTAAGCAGTGGTAGTGATATTACAGGGATCCAGGGACCTACATTGCATACTGCTTCTAGAGCCCTGAGGGTACTGTCATGGAATGTTGCAGGCATTGCCAATAAAATACACACTGAAGACTGGGACTCCCTAATAACAAATAGTGATATCTGTCTCTTTCAAGAGACATGGGCGAGGGAACCCGCGCTCAAAATTGGCTACGCAACATTTGAAATTCAGGCTACCTGGAATGGCAAGGGGAGGCCCTCGGGTGGTCTGGCGGTGTGGATAGCGTGTCATATTGGTTGCACAGCGGAAACCATAGCCACGTCCTCTCAAGACATTCAGTGTGTTGTACTGAATTGGCCGGGCACCCCCAAACTGGCAATCATAAACGTATATTCCCGCCCAGTTGGCCCAACGGCGGAGTCCACCACACTAGAAGATCTTGCGTCCTTTCTGGGTCAGTTGCCGACTGACTACAAGGTGGTAATGGGTGGAGATTTTAACTGCCACTTCGAGCCCCTGGAGGGCTTGAGGGAAGGGGCCCTTACGGCAGAAGACGACTTCTGGGGCATTCCAGTGTGTCAATCGCCCCACCCCAGATCCTGGTCTCCACTTGCGGTCCAAATTATGTCACTGACCCTTAATTTTGTGCTAAGAGCTTGCAATGGACGTACACCCTCAGACACCCCCTCAAAATGTACATTTAATAGGAAAAATCATGAGTCACGACTAGACTACATCTTTGTAGATACCAGTCTCTGGCCAAAGGTAGAGGATTTTAAAATAATCCCCCGCACAGATAGTGACCACAATGCTCTCCTACTTTCCCTGGCCCATCTCCCAGCATATCCCGGATCACTACCACTTGAGGATAGAGATGATCGGGGTAATCTGGTATTAACCTCCAATAGGCGTAGGGTGAGATGGCAGAAATTTTCCAAGTCAGAAGAAAATATTGGGAAAATCTACGATCTGGTGCTGCCTAAATTCGAGGCCCTGGGTGAACTAGTTAGTCAATCCAGTCCCCAGGATTTTCATAAAACTCTAGCTCTTATTCATGAAGACCTAGTGGGAGCTCTAGGTGAGGTTCTCTACCCTGAGGTGCCAAAGCCCAAGCAAAAGACCAGAACCTCCTCCTGGTACAACTCCGAATGCAGAAAGGCCAAATCTGACCTTATCACCGCAGTCAAAGATGGTGTCGCCCGGACCAGGGTGGCCGACCTGCGGCGCCAGTATAAGGCCACAATGGCCCGTGCGAGGTCAGACTGGGACTGGGATAGATGGCAAGATCTTTCAGCAGCCCTAACAACCAAGGACTTAAGAAGATTCTGGTCACTAGTCACTACTGGCTCAGGGGAACCCAAAGTTGCAGTTGAACCCAATATTGCAGCACATATATGGGAAGATCACTTCAGCAAACTTTATGCAGATACCCTAGAGAATACTGATGGCGTTGTTGCAGCACTCCTATCCCTTCCTGGAGACACCTTGGAGTTCATGCTAGGGGAAGTGGTCAGTGCAATTGATGGTCTTGCGTTGGGAAAGGCCCCGGGCCTTGATAAATTACCAGGTGACCTTTTTAGGTCCCAACCAGAGATCTGGGCGCCTTACCTTCATATTCTTTTCAATTCAATTGCTTGTGGAATGGCGATCCCCTGTACTTGGTTGGGGGCAGAGATAGTCCCAATCTTCAAGAAGGGCTGCTCTCTGCTCCCATCCAACTACAGGCCGATTAGCCTCATAGATGTCCCCCAAAAGCTTTATTCCCGACTTCTACTGGACCAACTCCTGGACTGGATGGAGGAAAATGAAATCTTAAGCCCCCTCCAGGCTGGCTTCAGGAAAAATATGTCCACCATGGATCAAATCTTCCGCCTCGTCCTCCTTTTTTGGAAATCGGTGAGCATTGAGGGAGGGAGATTGTACATGGTGTTCGTAGACCTGAAGTCAGCATTTGACTTGGTACCACGAAAAAAACTCTGGGAGGTCCTGAAGGAGATGGGAGTGCCCACTAACCTACTACAGGCCATAATAAGACTCCATCAGGGCAATTTTGCCCAGGTACGATGTGGGCGGGGTGGAGTTTTGTCAAAAAGGTTTCCTGTTTCCAGGGGGGTTAGGCAGGGATGCGTCCTTGCCCCTACTCTCTTTTGTCTCTACGTGAATAGTGTTATCACACACTTAGTTAACGTTAGGGACAATGACGCCCCGGTTTTGGCTGGCAGGAGGGTGCCGACAATTATGTTTGCTGATGACACCCTCCTGCTCTCCAAATCCCCTATGGGAATTCAGCGAATCCTAGACAGATTTGGTCTTTTCTGCAGGCAGCATGGCCTTGAGATCAACACAGGCAAGACCAAATTCATGATTTTTAACCCCTCTCCCACAACCAGACCTAACCCATCCCTAAATTCCACAGTATTGGAGAGGGTTTAAACATTTCAGTACCTGGGCGTAACCCTACACCTGGGGACCACAGATCTCAAGTTCGCGAATAAGGCTTTCTCAACTCTCTGGGGCTATCTTAAGGGTTACGAACACCTCAACCTACAAACCCATAGCTCCCGCAGTTGAGATGTACAAAACACAAGCGAAATCAGCTGCACTTTACGGTAGTGAACTATGGGGACATCAAGCTGCAAATGAGTTGGTGCGTGTTGAAAACAACTTTCTGAGGCGTCTTTTGGCCCTCCCAACTGCAACTCCTCTGTTTCCCTTACGCCTAGATTTGGGTTTACCGTCCATTAGGGAGGACCTTGAATCCAAACCTTTAAGATTCTGGCACAGACTTTGGACAACAAATGGCCCAAGATTGCAGGATGGAAAGTGAGAGTGGGGTAGCTGAGGTTGTTGTTTCCAACAATAGAAAGGCAATTAAATGGCCCCACATCCTATTAAAAGAAGAGACACTCATGGGAATTTATAACATTTTCTCAGATATCGTCCCCCAGTATGAAAATCTAAAGCTGGGATCCCACGAGGTTTTGAAAATGCATTACCACCTAGTGGAATCACTAACTCCCCTCCTGAGTAAAAGTTGTACAAATAAAAAAGTAAATGTAAACAGGCATCTGGAACTAGAGACGCCTTGGTACAACAAACAGTGTCATCTAGCCAAATCCAACTTAATTATTGCCGTGAAATCCAAAGACCAGTTGAGGGTTAGAGATTGTAGAAAAGCTTACAAAATCCTTATGCATAATGCAAAAAGGGAATGGGATGATCGAATCTGGGAAGACCTTTTGAGTGCCGCCAGGAGACATGATCAATGTACTTTCTGGAATTTAATAGCCAAAAACAACAAAAAAGGCTGTTCCAATAGGGATTTCTTTCTGGACGAAAAGGTCTGGTTTGACCATTTTGTGGGTTTGTATGATCAAGCAGGGTCCCCCGGCGAATATAATGACTCCGGGTTTTTTACCCAGTGCATTAATCCAGTGCAATTTAGTACCAATGAAACTCTTTGTGCAATAAAAGCAGTAAAGGCAGGAAAAGCTCCAGGTCCGGACAAATTACCTGGTGATCTATTCACCCATAATATTGAGGTATGGTGCCCTTATATAAATTATTTGTGCAATTCAATTTTACTAGGTACCCCGATCCCTGAAACGTGGAAAGGGGCAGAAATAATAACTATCTTTAAAAAAGGGGATCGCTACAACCCGGGTAATTATAGACCGATTAGTTTAATCGATATTTTACAGAAAATCTTTGCCAGACACATTTTAAATCGGCTTTTAATATGGATTGATGATTCTGAAATCCTCTCCAAATATCAAGCGGGGTTTAGATCCAAGACTAGCACTGTGGATCAAGTGTATAGGTTTATGTGTATATGCTGGAAATATGTTAATATAAAGAAGAGTAGCATATATGTCGCATTTATGGACCTACGCTCAGCGTTTGATCTTGTTCCCCGCCACTTATTATGGGAATGTTTAAAGAAGATGGGTGTCCCAGATGAATTGTTGGTTAATCTCATAAAACTGCATACAGATAACTTTGCTAAAGTAAGGTGGGGTAGAAATGGAGAACTTACCCGATCCATTCCAGTGAAAAGAGGGGTGAGACAAGGGTGCGTATTAGCCCCAACCCTCTTTTCATTGTTTGTAAATGATATTCCCCACTACTTAGCTCAATGCAACCATGATTCACCCAAATTGTGCAATGAGGCAGTCACAGCACTACTATTTGCGGATGACACCATCCTTATATCCCAAACTCCCAAAGGCCTGCAAAACTTAATAAACAAATTTAACAGCTATTGTGTAATGAAGGGGTTAGAAATTAATTCATCCAAAACGAAATATATGGCAATTAATCCCTCCAAATATTTTAGGAAGAATCTGGCCCTAAATAATAATAAACTCGAGTATGTGGATTCTTTTGACTATCTGGGCATTAGGCTGGATAGTAGAATGTCTTGGACCAACCAACTCGACAAAAGCAGGTTAACACTTACACAGAATTCACTCCCCATTTTAAAGATTCATGGTGGGAGTACATCTAAAGCTATAACTCCTGCGATTGACGTGTTCAAAGCAAAAGCTCAATCCGCTGCCTTGTATGGGGCCGAGATCTGGGGGCCTCACTCCAAAAAAACATTTGACGTCGAAGAAAATAAGTTTTTTAGACGCTTATTAAGACTGCCCCTAAGAACACCATTAGTGTCGGTCTACCTAGATATTGATGTAAAGCGCACCGAATTTTTATGCCAGTTGCGACCATTGCTCTACTGGGTGCGATTATGGTCTACCCCGGAACTAGCTAACTATAGAGCAGGCTTACTGGAAATCAGGGAGTTGGATTCTTTTAACACAATCAAGTGGCTGAGACATGTATCTTACTGGTTTATAGAAATAGGTCTATCACATTTCTGGGAAACACCAGCTGTATCTATTACTTCGCCTAATAGCTGTAAGAACCAAGTAAAATCTGCCTACTGGAATTATGTGAACAATCACGTATATGAACGTGCCACCGGACAATTAACGTCCACATTTTTGCAATTTAAGGATCACCCCTCCTTTGAACCTTTTATGGACGAAATCGAGCCACCCCTGGCCAAATCTGTCTTCCTCAAATTCAGGTATGGGGTTTTACAGATTAAATCGAATTCTTGCGGGTGGGGAGGTGAAAGTAAAGATCCTTATTGTACTTCTTGCGACTTAAAACTAAAAGAAGATGAGGCTCATATCCTCTTTTTTTGTCCATTGTATGTTTCATCTCGAAAAAAATGGATCATACCTCTGTGTAAAAATCTGGGGATACGTTCATACAAAGAGGCAGAACGTATATTTAGATCCTCGAACAGTAGGCTAATAGTATTTGGTCTGAGTAGGTTTCTCCATGGTGTTTGTATAATTAGAAAGAAGCTTGGAATGTCATTGTAGGATTAATTGATTTTATCTTCTGGCTTTTTAACTATTTATAATTATAATTGTATATAACTGTTCTTAAAAATTGAATTGGTCTAGTAAAAAAGGAAAAAAAACCCTGGTATGTATATTCCCCTTAAAACTCACGACTAACGAACTTGCCCAGAATTGTATTTTGCACCGATCAGCGTTCTTTTGCATAATATGAATGTTTGTAAAGTCTTATTCATTGTAACTAATTTTTTTTTTTTAACGATAAGTATGTGTATTATATGTGTGTTGGCTTTATGACAAAAAATGTCGAATAAAAGCTTTTACTACTACTACAAATGAGCTCAGACACTATAGGCAAGCTCTTGTGCATGTTATGAATTTAAATCACAGTGATAAGATCCCTTGGCTATCCTTTGTCAAGCAAGAACTGTTCCGGCTCGGCTTTAACGAGCTGTGGGAGGCCCCGGAAACAGGCTGTAATATGGTCCCCCGGAAAAGACTTGTGGAAGATTACAAGGAACAAAATCTTGCCTCCCATGTGATTGCACCCCGCACCGGCACTCTAACTCATCGTTTTACTGAATCCAAAAATTCTTATAAGTTTGAAACCTTTATGGATTTTATTTACCCGATTATGGCAAGGAAGCTATTTATACAGTGGCGGTTTGGCCCCCTACCCATCAAATCCTTTACTAGCAAACGGACCAATGGAGGGGACAAAATATGCCCTGGCTGTAATTCCTGAGATGAGGAGGAAATTCATGTTCTGTTTTTCTGCCCTTCCTACAAGTCACCGAGGAAATATTGGCTTGTGCCCCTATGTAGGAATATGGCAATAAGGAACTGTGTAACATCTTTCAGAATACTGAAAACTGATTCCTCCCCCCACATTGTTTTCGCAGTCGCAAAATATCTTTTGGCCATGTGGCGCATTAGGTCCAAGTTGATTAAGGCAAAACCACCATAGGATGTATGCCTACACCACTGTGTCATTGTAATCTCTGGCTCCCGCTGACAACGTTTTCTATCACATTTTGTCTATTCCATTCCCAATGATATGAAATGTTGTTGCTTGTTCCGTTTATGCACTTTAAATGTTATCAAATGCTGCTACTTGTTCTCTGTATGCATTTTATATGTCTGAATTTTAAATGTATGTATGTCTTTTATGCATCTTTTATGGCCTAAATGGCCGAAATAAAGAATTTTTGGATTGGATTGGATTGGAAATGTTCAGTGTGTGAGGCAAGACACTTCCTTTTTTTTTAAAATTATTTTATTCATCAATTAATAGGGAAGACATGACAATGTACATATATAAGAGAAAGAGAGAAATAAAAAAAAATATATATATATATAGACTTTTTTTTTTCCTTTAACAGTTATGTACAAAATAAGTACAGTTTGTTCCATGCCAAAGATATTCCATTTCCCACTAGTAACATGTTTGCAGGAAAGCTCAATAATTGAGGCAAGACACTTCCATCCTACGTACGCCCTAATTTTTTACTTTTCCACATTGCTAATAGTTCATTTCTTCTTCTTTCCTGACTCTATCTCAAGCTTTGCTTACTTCTACGTAGGTCTTGTAGAAGGACCCTTGGCGCATCACCAGTAGGTTGGCATGGGCATCATCAGCACTCAGTCTCTCTTCAGCAAAGGCCAGAAAGGTGGCAGAGCAAGGCAAGTACAGGAGGGCCGGAACTCGATACGTGACGCCATTGCGCTCCTTCTCAAAGAGCACAGTCCGTGCAGGAAGATATCGTGCTGCCATTGTACTTCAGAGCAAAAAGTCTGGGCAAAAACACGTAAAAAACACAATACCTGAGTAACAATGGAAAAAGGTGCCAGGTAATATCATCAAACTCGTTATTAGCAAGCTCTTCTTATTCATTACCCTCAATCTGCACCAGACTGGAAAATACTAAACCACGCCTTTTTATTGCATACATAAATCATTACAGCATTCAACAAGTCTCGGTGGACACACCTGGATAGTGTCATTCTTCTATTTTTAGAAATGGACCATTGAGTCCCATGTTTCCTCCTAAGCCAGATGGTGGATAAGGGTTTGTCCCCATTATTAACGAAGGTCTGACTTAGCCCATAATCAGGGTCCTAAAGTGAAGTGAAAACTTTATTGCTAGCTGAGTCATTGTATTACCTTGTGACTGTGAGTCACCAGGCAATCATTGCACCAGTGCATACACTTGCAGCGCGGCCTCACAGTGTGCTTGAAAACATCAGCATTCATTGTACAAACATACAGAAAGGGGGAATCTATGATCTCTTTGAATGCAGAAAGAACTGCCCATCCCCCTTCTCCAGCCACCTCTTTACTGGTGTAAAGAGGGCTAGTAGGTTGAAGTAGCCTCTCTTTTGCTTTGAATTTGGTTAAAAACTACACGAGCACGAAACAAGCAAATTGATTTAAATCTATTTACAAAACATACTTCCAGCAGGCAAGGTCAGTTTTTACCATTGACTACCATGTATCCCTCGTTTATTTCATTTCATTTAATTTCATTTCAAAATTCTTTATTTCGGCTTGATGCCATAAAAGAACAATGCATACATTACAGTTCAATGAATTAAAAATGAACATTCTGCTTAAGATATTAAAATCATTAGTTAGAACAGTGCAATTCATGTTGGAAGACAATTGGAGCACAACAAAACAATCATAAAATCCTAGGATGGACCACCACGCTAGTTCCAGTAAGCAAATCAATTCAAGCCCAAAAAAGAAAACTCAATTACAATTGATGCCCCGTTTTTTTCCTTTGGAAGAAGATAGAAAGTAAAAATCTGCTAACACTAAATGTTATCTGTTGGGATGTATTTGTTGTTAGAATTCTCAAAGCCTGTGAACATGAACTCAGACCTAACAATAGACATATTGGTTTAATCCATCTTTTTCTGGCCTGAGCGTACAAGGGGCAGAAAAGGAGGATATGTTGCTCGTTTTCTATCTGGTTATGTTCACACATAGAACAAATTTCGTCCATTGTTGAGGACGATGGGTCGCAATTTCTAGCCCAACGTGCCAAGGTTGTTTTTATTAAAAGGTTTCCATATCTAAGTTTTAAAAATAATGTTTTGACAAGTAAATGTATTTATAAATGTATTTGAGCTTATATAGCGCACAGCTACCCGCAGTGGGTTTCCCGGCGCTTGCTTAGGGAACCCGTCCTGGTATTCCCCTGTGAGATAACCCCAGCAGGGTATCCACAAGGTGAAAGCCAGGCATCCCGCCGCGAGGGGCCGTTGTGGAGATTAAGCAAGCTATTGCCCAGAGTCACAGAGCGTGAACCCGTGAGTCAAGAAGGCACTGGAGCGAGAATTATCAAGTCCGTGGAATTATTGAGTCCAAGACCCGCCGAGGCGGGGAATTGAACCCTGGTCCAGGGCCGATCTCAGCGTCCGGGTCTGCCGCCTCTAACCCCTGAGCCACACTTCTCCACTCCAAGTGGGGGCTCTATTTCATCCATAAAGGTCTCATAAAGTGGTTCGTCCTTAAAATTTAAGAAATTTGAAACTAAAGTCCCACTAGTTGTGATACTTGCAGTCCTATTTGCTATAAAGGTCCAAAAGGCCCTTTTTAAAATTAATTTGGGGTTGGGGGGTAACTGCTCGGGGTTCTCCCAAAAATGTTTCAGACCTATATTGCTGAACCAATCTTTAACGTGCCTAAGCCATGGGATAGCTTTCAGACTGTCAAGCGCCATGATTTCTTTTAACCCGTCTCTATAGTCTTGGAGTTCTGGAACATGCCATAATCTAACCCATAGCATTAAAGGTCGGATCAGGACTTGATGATCAGTTCTTTTAAAGTTTAGGTCCAATTGCAAAGGTACTAGTGGGGTGCCTCTCGGGACCCTTACCAGACTTCGCATAAAATTATTATCTAGGACACTGAAGGTATCCTTGGACCCAGGCCCCCATATTTCTGCGCCATAAAGGACTGATGGTTGGACTTTAAATTCAAATAATTCCATCACTGGAGACACCGCTTTACTAGTGCTCAGGCTTTGTTCCCTGAGAATTGGTTTTACATTCTGGGCAAATATCAGTTTGCTTTTTTCCATTTGGGCTTTCCAAGTGAAGTTGGAATCTAATGTCACCCCTAGATATGAAAAATGGGGCACCGATTCCAACTTTACTCCTTTCAATGCTAAGCAGCCCTTGTCAGGTTTAGTCGGATTTAGGGCCATACATTTTGTCTTTTTCCCATTAATCTCCAGCCCCTTTTGACTACAATAATCACTGAAAGTGTTCAATAGTGTCTGTAGGCCATTTTTTGTTTGGGAAATCAAGATAGTGTCGTCGGCAAATAATAAGGATGTTACCCTTTCGCCGTTCAGTTTAGGGGAGTCGTTATTACATCCCTCTAGGTATGAGGGGATGTCGTTCACAAAAAGGGAAAAGAGCGTAGGGGCCAGAACGCAACCCTGGCGAACTCCACGTTCGATTGGAATTTTTTGGGTTAATTCGCCATTTGGACCCCATCTAATTCTCACAAAGTTCCCTTCATGTAACTCTTTGATCTGAACTACTAGATTATTTGGCAGACCTGCTGCACTCAGGGTTTTCCATAAAAGATTGCGTGGCACTAAATCAAATGCTGCCCTTAAATCAACAAAAGCAACATATAAATGGCCCCTTTTAATCTTTACGTACTTCCAGTAAAGGCAGCAAAATCTAAAAATCTGATCTATCGTGCTGACTTTTGATCTGAACCCAGCTTGGAATTTGGTTAAAAATGTGTTTTCCTCCAACCAATCACTCACACGTAATAAAATGTGTCGTGAGTAGATTTTCTGGAGGATATCCATTAAGCTGATTGGCCGATAGTTGCAGGGGTCCATCCTATCTCCTTTTTTAAATATTAAAACAATTTCAGCTCCCTTCCAACTTTCAGGAAATTCTAAGGTGCGGGATAGTTTATTGCACAAATAATTGATATATGGTGCCCATACTTTTAAATCGTGCTTGTATAAGTCCCCCGGAATCTTGTCAAGACCTGGTGCTTTGCCGGATTTTATTTGGCTTATTGCCAACTCTGTTTCCCCTAAAGTAAAGACAAGGTAATCTGCTGGTGTTTCATAGCTTGCAGCATTCGTATCCATATGGGGATCATCATATTTTTTATATAAATTTGTGAAATGGGTAACCCAGGTTTGCTCATCCAGAAAAACATCCTTAACCACCCTACCTACATGGTTCCCATTTGCTACTAGCCTCCAGAAGGCCACATTATCGCGCGACCTGGCGGCTAGCAGCAGTTCAGCCCATTTGTCTTCCTCCCATGCTATTTTAGAGGCCCTGTGAACAGACTTATAATTATTCCTTGCTTTTTGGATATCTAAGGGCGACTTAGACTTGATCGCCATTAATAGTTCCCTTTTTGACTCTCTACAGGATCTATCAAACCATGGCTTGCTATGGGACAGATTCTGGATCTTTTGCTGGTTTTTTTGGGCATTTTGGTAACTAGTAATTTTAGGTCAGCAAAAAATTTCTGATGTATTGTCAAAAAAGAGGTTTTAGTTTCCTCCTCGGGTGTTAGACCTAAGTAGGGTCCAAGTGTCCCAGCAAAAAGTGAATATATTTCACTGAGGATGTCACTGTGATCCAATATAAAAGGCCATTTGAGTGATCTCCTATTGTTACTAATATGGATTTCGATATTATCACCACTGCTTTCCTCAAGTGGGAATGGTTGAACTAAATCGTTAAACAGTGAAGCATATAATGTCAAGTTTAAGGGAAAATGATCGCTTTCGAGCCTCTCCATTACGTCGAGGTCCAAAAGATGCGACCAAAGGGGTATGGAGGCGATCACAAAATCTAAGTTGCTTTTGTAGTTGTTCCTACTGAAGGTTGGTTTCTTCGAGCTGTCGGATGGTAGCTGTCCGTTGCAAGCCCTAAGAAAATACTCCGTGCATAATTTAGTCAACTGGAGAACAAAGGTTGAACATTTAACCGATTTAATGTTCTCCAAGATAGGGATTTTATTCGCCTGGTCTTTCTCATCAAAAGTTTCACTAAGGCCCAAAACTGGCTCAAAATTACAATTTAGATCACCAGCCAGGATAACAAAATCCTCCCTGAGGTCCAATCCACTCAGGAAACAATCTAGTTTAGAGAGGGTTGGTGATTCTTTTGAAGAGGGTGAAGGCCTATTGTAGATGTTTATTAAAAATAATTTCTTCCCATTGCAAGTTGTAACTTTTAATGCTAGTATATCTACGGAGTTTGTATCTACCACCTCAATATTAACCCTTAGTTTTATTTTCACCCAAATCAAAAGTCCCCCGACGGCCTTCCGCTTCTGGAGGGGATCGCACCAATTCCATAGGTCTTATAACCTACCCTGTGTGGTGTATCCGCTGCCCAGGTTTCCTGTAACAAACAGAAATCAAAAGATTCTATAAAGCTAGCCCACTCCGGGTCCCTCAGGTTTTTTGCAATTCCAGCTATGTTCCAGCAAACCAATTTTACCGGCACCCCAAGTGCAGATGGCATCTTGGGGAAAACCCTTGGTATCTCTTCATAACTAATGGGAACCACAGATTTTGTTACCAAGGATATTTCCTCTAGAGATGGCATTTTGCTCAAAATGCTTGTGGGTACTACCAATTCTTTTTGTTTAATACTGCACTCTCCTGGGGTGTTTATGTCATAAGTTACAGTTTTGTCCAATAAAGAAGGCTCAGAGTTCACCAATACATCAGGTTCGTTAACAACACCCATAGCAGTAGGACTCCTTGATCCTCTTCCCTCACCCCCCCAGCTCAAGAAACATCAGTCGCAGTCATCTAGACCGCTAAAAATATCGAATCTATTTGAAGTCTCTGAGGTGTGAAGGGTTTTAGGTGATCCATCCTTCTGTTCTGGGAGTTATGTGTTCTAACTGGTGCATAGTTCCATCCAATGGAATCTGGGGCTGTCACAGGGCAGAGAACATATTGCAAATTCCTGGCATTCTGTGAAGTCGGAGGGTACAGAGCATATTGGCTGCTCCCAACATTTTGGGCAATGGAATGGTTAATTGACTGGGTTTGGGTTATATACTGTGGTGGGTGGTGCTGGGGTAGAAACACCACTGACCTTGGGTAAAAGTACGTTAATGGTCTAGGGATTATGGTATGGTTAGAGCTACCTGTCTGCCAGTTTAGTATAAATTGGACAGCATTTGGGTCCCTAAAGTTCACGACCACCACGTCGCCATCGATGTCTTTGGGTCTACCCCCCAACCATTGGAGACGTCGAACATGGACAATTTCACCATTAATATGATTTGCAATTGGCCTGTATAGACTCAGCCAATGCATAATCTTGTTCTTCAATTGGGCGAACCCCTCCCTTTTGTTTTGCTCCAGCACAGGCACCCCTATTAGGACGACCACATAGGGTACTGCCTCTGGCGGGAGTTCAGGCAAAGGAGTCCTTCTAGGTTTCACCCAGGTATGCCTGGTGTCCCCCACCTCCCTTGTCGGTTTCCCCAAGAGTGTATTAGCCGTGTTATCAGTGATTTTATTTGCAGCATTAGCCGATGGCTGGTCTCGAGTTTTTTGTTGGGTCGGTTTAGGGGGTGGATTGTGTTGGGCAATCACTGTCACCGTGTTCCCCGTGGGCTTAGAGGTAAATGCTTTTGAAGAAGGAATAGAAATAGGGACAGTTAAGGGTGGTTGAGATGGTATTAATGTATTTTGTGATGCATTATTTGGTACTAAGCTAGTTGCCTTATTTAAGCTAGTGTTAGTTACAACATCCTTACTTCCCAATGCATACTCAATTTTACACAGTCTACATTCTACTTCCATCAACCTCTCCAGAATAGATGCTGAGTAAGATTTGATTAGACCCTCTATGTTAAGTAATGTGACATGGCCCTTATCCTCATTGGGCACGTTAACAACCACACTAGTGTCCATACTGTCCTCTTTGTCTGCGGGCAAATTTGGTAAGGATGAAGATGAGGTTTCGGTCCCCTCTATGGCTGCTTGTAAAGTACTCATTTTTTTAACAGTAGTGTTAACCTTTTTCCCGAAATCAGAGCAACTCAACTTGGGTTGTAGCGAATCCCCCCTTTTCCGCCGTTTTTTATTCGGCGGTGGTCCATAGTTTTTTGACAAGGGTATCGTTTTTTTTGCCCTATTGCGGGGTATTTTCGCTGAAGGCAGAGCATTTTCCTTCAATATACTTGGAATGCTTGTGTGAGTAGTTGCGGATAAACCATTTGTGTCCGTCTTTGGGGAGGTATTTGATGTGGGCGTAGTCTCACTCACTTCCAAAGGCTGGCTATCCAATATATATACCGACTCATTAGCTATTAAATCAGTGTCAGTGTCGGTAGTACTAATAACGGGAAGCGATGCCAGTGAAACTGACCTGTTCTTTATACTTTCCACGGAACGGCGGCGTTCCGCCTGCCGCTCCGCCAAGACAGTTTCCTTTGTGATGTCAGGGGAGGATTTTGTAAAGTAGTTATCAAGAGTTCTATTTAACAGTACACCCTGTTTATCAGGCACGGGCTGTTCTGTGTTTATAGAAGACATTTGTAAAGGATAGTCCAATAAAGCAAACAATTTAGACCTGTTAATAGACGATTTCAAAGGCGATCAGTACCTGTAGGTCAAAGGAACGTGCCCAGTCCAGTCTCTTCCGTTCTCTGAGGGTCTCAGAGGGTCCGCCCTTAGTCCGGGCTTTGTCCCGGGATATGTCCCGCACACGCGTCCCGCTCACGCGTTGCAGCACCAGGTCTTATACGGGAAGATGGATAAGGGGAGGAGTCACAGGAAGAGGCGGCAGGTGTGCCAGGTGTTCCGCGCACAGCCTGGTGGGCCTCGCAGTCCCGTCCTCAAGATCAGCAGCTTTTCCCCTGGCTCAGCTTCACCTCTCATGCGGCAACTTCCCAGCAGGGTCCAAACAATCAGAGATTCCAAGCTCCTCAACGAGCGGCTCCCGCGAAGCGGGGGCCGCGAGGAGTTATCAAGGGCGGTGGCAGAGGGGAGGAGTCACGGGAAGAGGCAGCAGGTGTGCCAGGTGTTCCGCGCACAGCCTGGTGGGCCTCGCAGTCCCGTCCTCAAGATCAGCAGCTTTTCCCCTGGCTCAGCTTCACCTCTCATGCGGCAACTTCCCAGCAGGGTCCAAACAGTCAGAGATTCCAGGCTCCTCAAAAACTACACGAGCACGAAACAAGCAAATTGATTTAAATCTATTTACAAAACATACTTCCAGCAGGCAAGGTCAGTTTTTACCATTGACTACCATGTATCCCTCGTTTATTTAACTAGTTGTTTATATGCTGGACAACCCCTTTCCATGTAAAACATAATGCACTGTACAAAGAGTACAAAGGGCATCTAAAATAATATTTTCATATGTTCTACTTCGAAATATATTTATCATTTGTTTTTGTGGGACTGGTGTAGTCAAGGCACCTCAGAGTGCTTTAAACAGTAAGATCACAGACCTCAAGTACAATGTTACATTTTCTCAATGTATTTCGAATAATAGTCATCGACTTCATATGTCATCCATGACATTAACTTCATATGTTTGTTTTATAGATTATAGCAAACCTAAAAGTGCATTCCTTAATGTGTTTAATTGCAAAGCAGATTTGTACCTTGGTTCATTTTTATTCTAGCAAATTATTAAATATGATTTTATCTGGGCATTATTCTTTAGATGTAGACTCAAAAATTACCTACCATTTTCACTGCTTTGCATTGACAGTTTAGAGCCTACATAGCCCGACATATTATCTTGTGGCATCATTGCGGGTTACCTATGTTATTCAATCCTATCCGCTCATTTTTTGTTTTTAAGAACTAGTTGAATCAACGATTAGAACGTGAAAACCTTCATAACACAACTGCATAGTCGTCAAAGTGCCATTAAACCGACATTTCAGGATACATCAAATTAGTTTCCACTTTAAAGAACTAGAAAATAAGGAATATACAATCACTTTCAGACTGAATGCAAAATGAATAACAGCAGTTAAAATGAATAACAGCAATCCTTTTAGAAAATGCATGACAAATAGAGACTGACGAATTCAGCCAATATTTCACAAGCACAAAGATCATGATAAACTGACTCCCCAGGGGTTCAATATTGTTTCAAATGAAGTTGACAATCAAAAATGCTCTCCACAGACTTAGATTTCTCGTTCAGGCTTATGACTCACCACATTCACTCCAAATTAATCTACTCCGAAAGATAGTTTAATATCAATTCAATGCTTGTCTTTCATTTTTTTGCAGATTTGTTGTCATGATAATTTTACTGATTTGTCATTACCTTAGGAAAAAACACAGAGAAACAATTACAACGCTGCTGCTATTACAACGCATGCCATTACAACGTAAGTATGGGTACATATTTAATTAAATTTTAACCCTACACCATCCAACACTTACCCTACAATTACGCCCCCTGGAGTTAGAATAGTAATTTTAACCCCTACACTATCCAACACTTACCCTACTATTAGGCCCCCTGGAGTTAGAATAGTAATTTTAACCACTACACTATCCAACACTTACACTATTATTATTATTATTATTATTAAGGGCATTTGTAAAGCGCCTGGTGTACGCCTACAGGCGTGTCCCCGCGCTATAAAAGTGGGGTAAGCAGTTAACAGCAAGCGCAACCGGCTACCGTCTGAGTAGGTAGGTCTTAAGTTTCCTTCTAAACACGGATTCTGATGACTCCAGGCGTATCTCAGACGGAAGGTCATTCCAGTGCTTCGGTGCCAGGAATCTGAACGACCTTCCCCCCATACGCGCTTTCCTAATTCTAGGAATTTTCAGGAGGCCTCTACAGGAGGAGCGCAGAGTCCTTGTGGGCTCATACCTGGTCACCAGACTCTGAAGCGGGGCAGGGGCTTTGCCACCCAGAATCCGGTGACACGTGGCAAGGGCTTTGAATTCCACCCTACTCCTCACAGGCAGCCAGTGCAGAGCCTGAAGTGCTGCCCTAGAGGAAGATCTTCTTGGGAGCCTCAAGATAAGGCGAGCGGCAGCATTTTGCAGTACCTATAGGCGATTGAGAGCCTTTCCCGTGGCCCCCAGATACAGCAAATTGCCGTAATCTAGGCGTGAGGTGACTAAGGCATGCACCAGCGTCCGACGAGCGGAAGTGGGCAGGAAATCCAAGACCTTTCTCAGAGTTCTTAGGACTCCAAAGCATGTCCCCACCACACGACCAATCTGGGATTCAAAGGCACGGTTGGTATCTAGCCACATCCCAAGATTCCTGGCTTCCTGGCAGGGAACCGGTGTCTCTCCGAGGCAGGATGGCCACCACGCCGACGTCCACACAGACGGACATCCCCCCACCACGAGCACCTCGGTTTTACTGCCATTAAGTTTCAGGCAGTTGGCGGACATTCAGGCTGCCAGTTCTTGCATGCAAGCTCTGAAATTGTCCGCCCCCAAACCGGGCGCGCGCGAAAGGGAGATGACCAGCTGCGTGTCGTCGGCGTAGGACACCAGACGCAGGCCATAGCTTTCCACTATGGCCGCCAGCGGGGAGACATACAGATTGAACAGGGTCGGGCTCAGGGACGAGCCTTGCGGCACACCCTGTCCCAGCCCAATCTCCCTAGAGTAACACTCTCCCTGGCGGACCTGGAAGCATCTGCCTGTCAGGAAAGACTGGATCCACCCAAGCGCAGCCCCTGATACTCCACCATCCCTCAGACACTGTAGCAAGATGGAATGAGCTACAGTGTCGAATGCTGCGCTTAGGTCCAAGAGGATCAGAGCCATAGTTTGGCCCTCATCCACTCCTTGCCGTAAAGATTCAACTGCCATCAGCAATGCTGACTCTGTTGAATGCCGCGGACGGAATCCAAACTGCGAGTCATGAAGCAAGGAGGCTTCCTCTACAAAGCGCATTAGTTGAAGGTTTGCGATTTTCTCAGCAACCTTTGCCATGTATGGCAAAAGAGAAATAGGGCGAAGGTTGTCCAGCCTATCATAGCTAATATTGGGCTTCTTTTGTAGCGGAAGGACTACCGCTTGCTTCCAGGCCTCAGGGACAGAGCGAGTCCTAAAAGAGGTGTTCAAAAGATGTCGAATGTATGGCTCTAAAGTGGGTAGACTGCCCAGCAACCGCCTAGGGGTGGTAGGATCTTTCGGGGAGCCTGATTTTATCGAGCCACAGATCTGAATAGGATTTTCAGTGGGTGGTGTAACAAATTCAGTTAACATCTTATGTCCCACCCTTACCCCACCGTCCTCTGCAGTCTTAGCGGGAATGATGGTTTGACTAGGAAAGGCCGAGTAGATAGTGGCCACTTTATTGGCAAAGAACTCTGCTACTCGGTTGCAGCTATCCACCGTGCAAAATTCCTCAGGGACTGCTGCGGGCTTTCCGAGCGAAAGAGATTTATAAATTAAAAACAGTTCCTTCGAGGAATTTTCTGCCTCCTTAATCCTAGTGTTAAAATACAGCTTTTTGGCCTTTCTAATCAGTCTGTGATAGTTACGCCTGCTTGCAAGATAGTTCATCCTGGATTGAGCGGCATAATCTAGTCTCCACTGTCTTTCTGCGCGCTTACATGCGCTCTTAGCCATACGCACCTCGTCTGTGTACCAAGGTGCCGATTTCAGGGCACGTCCCTCTGATCTAGCCGGGGCAAGCGGGGCAACCTGATCTAAGGCAGCCACGATGCACTTGTTCAGATTCTTATTGGCTGTCTCTGCATCCTCGCCCCCTGGGTCACCTTCCCTCATGAGTGCCTCATTGAATTTATCTTGGGAAAAGTTAGCCCATCTCCGCCTGGGGTGATGTAGTACTACCTGTTCCGGTGTTCTGATTCCCGGGATATAGATTGAAAAGGGCACCAGGAAATGATCGGACCAGAGAATGGGTACGGGAGTAGCAACCTCCACTACTATTACATTCCCAATAATTAAAACAAAAAAAATGATACTTACCCATACTTACGTTGCAATGGCATGCGTTGTAATAGCAGCTCCGTTGTAATGGAATGCGTTGTAATGGATCCTGCATTGTAAAAGTTTTGTTGTAATGGTATGCATTGTGAAAGTATGCGTTGTAACGTCATACATCCTTCGCAAGCAAGAATTTTTAGTTCCTCAAAGAAGCCGGACACCACACAAATAGCGTACGAAAAAGAAGTTTTAATGCTGTACTGCGGTACATAGGAAACGTCCCATGTACCAGGACAGCCAGCAGCTATCTGACTCGCTAACACATTCAAAAGCCCTTTACCATTCTAATACAGCTCTCATTCTTACAATACTTTACGTCATGCAATCTGCATGGTAACAGGCTCACAACCAAGATTCCACAGATCCTACCCCCGATATTTCTGTAAACCAATAGGCAAACTAAATTTTAACAATACAAATATGAAAGAACAAATACAATTTACTCAAATATTTTTTGAGGTAGAAATCATTACAATAAAATGCAAAAACAGAGTTCTGAAGACAAATCTATATTTTCTGTTAAAATGCACCCGGACGTTCTTCTCCACTAAAAGTGTTGTCAAGAAACCTGATGACTTTTGTTTGTTTCCCTGCATTGAGTAATGTATTACTCTGGCCATCATGAAAACCTAGAATATATTAAAACTAGTACATATGAATGACCAGAATTGCTAGTGACGGGCCCCAAAATATCTATGGCCACCTCTTGCCAAACCCTCACCGGAGTTTCCCTCATAACCTTAGGCTATACCCTAGTCTTGCACATTTTATTGTTGTACTATGCTCCAAACAGTCTCTCACAATGCTTAACACCTGCACATCAATACCAGGCAACCAAAAATATAGCCTAATCCTTGTTTGGTTTTTAAAATCTGTTGGTGACTTTGATGTCCTAAATGAATGTATCTCCCTGATCAGAACAGGGGGGACCAGTTTCATGCCTCTTCAGAGTAAACTATCACTCACAGACAGCTCCTCTCTCACATTCCAGTATTTATGAACTTCTTCACCCACTTTTCTTTTTGCACACCAGCCCTGGGTGACAAGTTTGATCACCTACTGTAGCACCTCATCCTTCAACAACAGATCCTTCCATTCTTCTTCACTGAAAACACATTAAGTGACTGCACACACTCTAAATTCTTCCAAGTCCCACGTGTCATCTTCTACTTTGGCTTCAGTATTCAACTGCACCGACAATAAATGCAAAGCAAGTCAGCAACAATGTTTTTCATCCCCAGGAAGTACTCAACCTTAAAATGGTAGTCCTGCAGGGTGACGGCCCATTTGCAGGTTCTTGAAAAAGACATCCTTCAGGGCTTTGGGGTCAGACCTAACAATCAATAAATCAATCAATCAATAATGATTTATACAGCACAGTCAATCACCTGATAGGGTATCCAAGGTGCTTGCAGACCTGGAGGCTTATTAAAAAAGCCAGGTCTTGAAGGCCACTTAAATTAATGGAAGTGAGGTGCTTGGGGAGGCTATTGCAGGTCTACACTGCAATGTGGGGAAAGGAGCGTCCTCCACTTCTGCTCCATAGATGCAGGGAGAATTGGCAGGTGAAATGGAGGTGAAGATGGGTCTGCTAAATGCTTGGTGGAAGTTCAGGAGGTGGTTAATGTATGGGGGTCCATTTTTGAATCCTTGGTTGTGTAGAGCCTTGTGTGCATGGGTCAGTAGATTGAATTAGTATCTCTTCTGTACGGGGAGCCAGTTGAGTTTTGTGAGGTGTGGTGTGATTTGGGTTTATTTGGGTTTATCAGGGAAGGCTGAGGATGAGTCTAGAAGCGGCATCCTGATGGTCTGAAGTCTCTGCAGAAAATTGCGGTGATTCCTACGTTGAGGGCATTGCCATAGTCCAGTTGGCTGGTCATGAGGGCTTGTGTCACGGTGTGTCTTGTGTGTAGGGTAAGCCACTTGAAGATCATACGTAGCATGTGCAGACTGAGGAAGCAGGCAGGGGAGATGGCGTTGATCTGTGATTTCATTGAGAGCTTGTTTCAATGATGATTCCCATGTTTCTGGCGTGGTTGAAGGTTGTGGGTGCAGGTCCTAGATCTGTTGGCCACCAGAAGTCGTTCCATGTGTTGCCAAAGAACAGTACTTCCATCTTCTCTGTGTTCAGCTGCAGGCAGTTGTTCTTCATCCAGTCGTCGACGTTTGTCATGCATCCGTAGAAGTTGGTTTTGGTGGTGGTGGGGTTGTCAATAAGTGATAGGATGAGTTGGGTGTTGTCTGTGTAGGACATTTCTGCAGGAAATGTCTTTGGGTTGTGAGGTGAAAAGTGAGAGGTGGATCTTCTGGGTTTTCTGGTGAGAAAGGAGGTGATCCATCTGAGCGTCTCACCTTGAATGCCAATGTCTTGGAATCGTTTGATAAGTGTGTGGTGGGATACAGTGTTGAAGGCTGCCGAGAGGTCGAGGAGGATCAAAGCTGAAGTTCGGCTTAGGTTGAGGAGAATTCGGATGTCATCGATGGCTTCGATCAGGGCAGTTTTGGTGCTGTGATTGCTGCTGAAACCGGATAAGAAGGCATCGAGTAGCTGGTTCTGCTCCAGGTGTGTCATGAATTGATTGTTAATAATCTTTTCCAGTACCTTTGCTGGGAATGGGAGCAGGGAAATTGGCGGTAGTTCTTGAAAAGGCTGGGGTTGGCTGAGGGTTTTATGAGTAGTGGTCAGACTCCAGCTTGTTTCCAGGTGTCGGGAAATGGTGTGGTGGTGATAGAGCTATTGAGTAAAGTGGTGAGTTCCTGGCCGATCCTTTGGTTTACGAGGTTGAAGATGTGGTGTGGGCCTGGGTCTGTGGGAGCTCCTGAGCGGATTGATTTCCAGGTGGAAGTGGTGTCATGGGTGGAGAGGATGTTCTAGATGGTCAGTGTGTGGTTTATGATGGTTAAGGTGGTGGCGTATCTGTCAAGGAAGCCCGTAGGTGAGGTGTGGGTTGGGGTTTGAAGATTCTGTATATAGTTGCAATCTTGTCCTGGAAGAAGTGGGCAAGCTTGTTGCACAGCTCCTGTCAGGGTGTGATGTTGTTTTCCATGGCAGCCGGGTTGGGGAATTCCTTTTAGTTGCAGATAAGTATCCGCTTCCCAACATAATGGAGATGCTCGCTCAACTTGACATTTCATCCACCAGAACAGCCAGCAACTTACGTACTCACAAACACATACCAAACCCTTCTACCATTCTAATACGTTACTCATTCTCAGAATGCTTTAAGTCATTGTAGGAAAGTGGTATTCTGTTGCAGTAACCCTCACTTTTTGCTGGATTTCTGATGCACTTTGAATGTGCCCTGAGTCCCTTCAAATCAGGTTGCCAGGGCCTGTGTTCTTTCCCAAAACTGTACCTTTATTTCCACAATTGGCACACCGCTGGGCCACATATAACTCCCTTGTAAAAGGTACCAATTGTACCAAGAAACTTGTGACCAGAGAGGGCCTCTTACGGATGCAGCCTGTGTTGTGCCACTGTCAGAGACCCCCTCACCTAACACAAATACTCTACCATTGCAGACTGTTTGTTTGGGTGCAGACAAAACCTAAGTCGAAATGGCACACATACCTGTGTGCCATGCCCACAAATACTGCCTGTGGCACAGGTAAGTCACCCCTCTAATAAAGCCTTACAGCCCTAAGGCAGGGTGCACTGTACCACAGGTGAGGGCATAGCTGCATGAGCATTATTCCCCTACAGTGTGTAAAGTCCATTCTTAGACATTCTATGTGCAGTTAAACCATATTGAGTACATGGGCTGGGAGTCTGTCATTACGAACTCCACAGCTCCACAATGGTGCCGCGATCCTGGACCAGGAACAGGGGTATGGGGGTTATGGTTTATCTTCCCTCCAAACCCCTCTGATTGCTTGCGCATGTTTCTGCCTGCAGTGAAAAGGGTGCCACTAAGGGGCAAGAAGCGCACAAGAAACTACATGTCCCAGAAGGCCATGGGACATTGTCTTTATAACTGGATCAGGCACTGCCTCTTCACCAATGGCTATAAAGCCCCTCCCCTTCCTCGGGACGGGGCTTGACAAACTTCCTAGAATTTCCCATCACAGCGCTAGCGGATGGTGTTCCCCGCTGGAGGTCGGGCGCTCTTTGTTCTTATTCTCCGAGGCTATGCAGTGTCGGAAAAGGAGCCTTGCTATTTCCCGCCCGCTGTTAGAGCCTATTGTGAAGCCAGTACTCTGTTTCATTCCCAGCAGCTACCTGGGGACCTGCACTGGTATTTTGGACTCCGGCTCTCTCTCTGAGGTATTGTGGTGAGCTGTCGTCGGGGAGTGCTGAGCAGGAGTGCCCTCCCGTGCCTGAGACATTTTCCTTTGCTTCTCGTAGCCTTCATATTCATTGGGCTGTTTTCCTGGTGATATTTATCGGCGCTCCCTCGCTGTGAATTCCAACAGTGAGTTGGGAGCTGAGTTTAATTTTGTGACTTACGCTGTGTCTATCACAGCGCTCCTGGGCTCCACACGCCACCTGAAACGTGCTGTGAAGCTAACAACATTTCATCTTTCCTATAGAAACAAAAGGACAAGTGGTCCCTTCTGTCTCATACGTTTGTGCTTCCTTGTGAAGAACTCTATATCTTTGGCCCTAAGCACCACAAAGCTATTGCAGCATTGTCAAGTGAGTGGTGGCTTCTTTAGTAACAGTATGTATGTGGTATGAATGGTTCTCCCAGTCCTTCTCCCTAATCCCTGTTTCCTTGCTGTTCCCTTTGTGTATAGTTTCCCATGAGGAATCTTATCTGACGTTGGGCAGACCTCTATACCTGAAGTAGTCTGGAAGACCCCTCTGAGACCGCAGCCTTTATTGTTTTATCCACTTCTCTTTTTCCCCAGAGTGCTTCCTTGCGCAGTAGTGGTTGTAGTCCTCTTCTTGTGGTTTCGCCCAGGGGAGGAGGGGAGCTCTGTACGCGCCTTCGTCCCTACTGGCAGACCTCTGAGGTTAGTGGCTTTCTTGGTTTTATGCTACTGACATCACGACAGAAAGGCTTTACTGAATGCTAAGGAGTTTGGTATCAAGCTCCTAAGTATAATAAACCCACATTGGCCAGTGTTGGATTTATTACAAAATTAACTCAGAGGGCATCTTTGAGATACCTCCTGAAAAAAGACCAACTTCCACGTGTCCAACTGACTGGTCTGCACCAGCCTGCCACACACCAACATTTTTCTGACCCTCTGAGATGGTAGTCATTCTGCTATTGTGAGTCTGGAAAAACGCCTGCTTGGCATGGAGGTGCTTCACACCAAGCAGGAGCAGCATTCAGGACGATGAGCTTCAAAGGCTTCCTGCTCTATAAGTAGGGCCTCTCCAGCTAGTTGAGATGACTACCTCAATGACCAAGCCCTACTTTTGGTGGCAAGGTCGGCAGGAAAATTAGTAGTCAGAAGATGGGTGGGTCCCCTCTCTGCCAGGTCCACCCCTAAAGTCACCCCACTCATTAGAAAAACATCCATCTTGAATGGAAGGATCTTAGCCAATCAGGTTAGAGGATGCCCACTCCCTAAAAGGAGGGGGCATACAAAGGGTATAGCCACCCTCAAAGGCAAGTAGCACATTGGCTACCGTCTGCAAGTACCTGTAATGCCTCAAAATTCAGTATTTAGGGCACCCCTGAACCTTTATCCTCACATTCCTGCAACCTACAACGAAGAAGGATGAAGAAGACGCCGTGCACAAAAGCTGAAAATGACAAAGGCCTTGGCACCAGCCCTGCCGTCCTGTCTCCAGCTGAAGAGCCTGCAAAGAAGACGATGCCTGTCCCGTGGCCAGCAACTCCCAAGAACCCCAGATAGACAGCCTCTCTTCAACAAAGACCAGATCTCCAGAGGACAGTAGCCCTATCCAGAAAACTCCAACTTCAGAAACTGTAGATCCAGGCAGATCCGTGACCCTTGCCCACTCTGCACCCGTTGCCTAAGGACTGAGTCTGAGTGGCTCACCTATCTTTTGACGTCACCCCAGCAATCCAGACCATGATTCCATCAGTGGCTCACCTTACCTGGACCACACAAAATCACCTGCAGCCTCTAAAGGGTCCCGGTGACCAGGACCATCTCCGGTCAATAAATTGACACCAAAAGGAAACTCTTTCATCCTCAGACCCCAACCTTGGGGAGCCCACACAACAGTGCCCAGGTCTTCTCAGCTGTCCCAACTTACTTCTCCAGCTGGTGGTCAGCTTCATCCAGCCTTCTAGTCTGAGTATGCAGCCTCTTTGTGTGTCAGAGATTCCTCATTTGGAACGCATTGCGCACCCGATGCTGATTTGCACCATGCACCCGACTACTCCTGTGCTGCTGATGGTGTAGATGTGGTCCCCCTGTGCTTTCCTTAACCCCCGGGGCTTGTGCCCTGAAACCACGAGTACCTACCTATAACCAGCACCTCCTGCGGGTGCCCCTAATCTCTATTGACTAACATTGGCACAGGTGTGCAGTACCTACCTTAGATTGAACCTTACCCAGAGTTGCTCAAAACCGCCGAAGACTGGAAGAGTACATTGTGTACTTACCTGTTAATGCATATAACTGATTTCCTCCCATATAAGTATATTGCATTTCACCTTCTGCATTTAAAAGTCTATCTTTTACAATTGCTAAGTTCTACTATTACTGATTGACCATACAAAAGTGTTTCTATTACTGTAAAGCATCTTTACTGTTTCGCAAACCATTTCTTCCTACAATTGAAAATCATTATTATCCTGCAAACTGTTACTTACCTGCAACTGAGTTCCTCTTGGTTCTAAAATAAAATAAGAAAGTAATATTCTTTATACGAAACAATTGGTCTTGGATTCAGTCTTTGAGTGTGTATAATCATTTCTTGCCTGAGTGTGAACAACAAATGCTTAATGCAGCCCTCTGATAAGCCTAACTGCTTGACCACACTACCACACGTAGAGCTTTTAGTGTTATCTATTTAGGCCTCTGTAAGCCTCTGGGGATCCACTGAACTCTGTGACCGTCCTCCCCTCTCTGAGTTTTTTGATGAACCCTGAAAGGAACGAGTGGAACGTGTATCAATGTCCTGATACCGGTCAGGTTTTTAGGGCTCGCCTGCTGATGCGCTTGCGCATAGCTGGCGAAGCTCTATAGTGGCTTATCCAGAGTTTAACCACTGGCAATTCCATGCAGTGCATGTGCGCTTTTTAGGTCATTGCGCAAGCGCAAGCCCTAATAAGCGTGTGCACAATGCCACCAGCATGCCTGCCTGCCTCGCATTACCACATCAAAGGCAGCCTAGCCTCCCTCCCACAAGCTTCTCAGCGTGCGCTCTGCATTTCTCCTCCCAGCGCATTTCTCATCCCCTATTTATTCACGGCCGGCCGGCCATACTTTCAGTTTCACGGCCGCCAGGCCGTGTCTCCTTTTATGCTATCTGATGCTTGTTTTGTTTTTTAACTTGTTTTTCTTCTTTTCAACGTGGATTCAAGTTTGCAGCGCTGTCTTATCGGCCTGTCTTTGCTCCCTGCTTATCTATCTATCTCTGGATTACACAGTCAATAAAACTAATTAGACCTGGCATCTCACAGACATGCACCCTTAAACCACAGAGCGCTAATAGTGCGCAGGAATTCCTTCCCTGCCCTTTTCAAATTACATCCAACTCTCGGGGGGATTTCTCTGTGGCTAGAGGTAATAAGGTTCAATCCGTTTTGCTCTTTGGCTTCTCATCTAGGCCCTCGGTGGTCTTAACGAATCTCTTATTTTTTATCTCGACCTTGCCTTCCATTCTGCAGTGTAATCCACGCATCTGATCTCTCTCTGTCCCCTATTGTCTTCCCTCTCAGATTTTGCTGGACGATCACATTGTGAAAACAACGCGCATGAAAGGCTGCCCGTTTATTACGTCCTTCGAGGGAGAAATATTAGCATGGGAGGCTATGCTGGTAGGTCGCCCTTTGAGAAGCCTTACTGAATTTAATTAGCTTTTTGTGAAAACAACGCGCATGAAAGGCTGCCCGTTTATTACGCCCTTTGAGGGAGAAATATTAGCATGGGAGGCTATGCTGGTAGGTCGCCCTCTGAGAAGCCTTACTGAATTTAATAAGCTTTTTGTGAAAACAACGTGCATGAAAGGCTGCCCGTTTATTACGCCCTTCGAGGGAGAAATATTAGCATGGGAGGCTATGCTGGTAGGTCGCACTTTGAGAAACCTTTATGAATTTAATTAGCTTTTTGATTTGATCTCTGTGCCATGTCTCACTTTTCACTGCTCACTGTGGTTTACGCTCCGGTGAATTTCATTATAGGAAAATTTTCAAGCTTCGCTCTTTCACTGGTAATGTGTGTTGGGGCGGGGAGCAAGTTGTTAGCTGGTGGAGGAGAAACTTCTTAAGTCCTTTGTGTTAAATTGATTTCACGTAACATTTTATTGTGTGAGCCTGAATGCAATAGAGACAGTCCCCCGGTAAGAGAGTGAATCGCCCATGTGAGACGCACAAAGAGGCAGCTGCGCAAGCTCGTTTTCCACCTCTATTTCGCAGAATACAACTGAAAGTGGGAAGAGCGAGCTCGTTTTCTCAGTGTGGCAAAGAACATAACGTGTCATATCTGTAAGCGGAGCCCTCCTCGTCCCCGGCTTTCGATGCATGCCAATGGATCGGTGGGATGAGACGGGGTGCTTTTTTATTTTAACATTACGTCATTCACTTGCAACAATGACGCCCGTGCTGGAGAATGCAAGCTTTTTAGGGCTCGACCTCTAACCCTCTCCTTACTCTCCCCTCTCCTCACTCTCCCCTCTCCTTACTCTCCTCTCTCCCCTCTCTTATTCTGTCTCACCTCTCTTCTCCTATCTACTCTCTACCCTCTTACCTCTCTCCTCTCGTCCCGCTCCCCTCAGCACCACCACAGCATCACTCAGGGGCACCACAACATCACTATGAGCCACTACAGCATCCCTGAATGCCACAGCATTACTCATCGCCACCACAGCATCACTCAGCACCACCCCAGCATCACTCAGCACCACTCACCATCACCACATCATCACTCAGCTTCACCCCAGCATCACTCAGCACCACCACAGCACCATTCATGATCACCACATCATCACTCAGCGCTACCCCAGCATCACTCAGCAACACCACATTATCACTCAGCACCACCACATTATCACTCAGCACCGCCCCAGCATCACTCAGCGCCACCACAGCATCACTCATCGCAACCACAGCATCACTCAGCGCAACCACAGCATCACTCAGCGCAACCACAGCATCACTCAGCACCACCAAAGCATCACTCAGCACAACCACAGCATCACTCAGCACCACCACAGCACCACTCAGCACCACCCCAGCATCACTCAGCACCACCCCAGCATCACTCAGCACCTCCCCAGTATCACTCAGCACCACCACAGCACCACCACAGCATCACTCAGCACCACCACAGCACCACTCAGCAACACCACATTATCACTCAGCACCACCACAGCATCCCTCAGCGCAACCACAGCATGCACTCAGCGCAACCACAGCATCACTCAGCACAACCCCAGCATCACTCAGCGCAACCTCAGCATCATTCAGCACCACCGCAGCATCACGCAGCACCACCACAGCATCACTCAGACCACCACAGCACCACTCAGCAGCACCACCCCAGCATCACTCAGCACCACCCCAGCATCACTCAGCACCACCCCAGTATCACTCAGCACCACCACAGCATCACCACAGCATCACTCAGCACCACCACAGCACTACTCAGCAGCACCACAGCACCACTCAGCGCAACTACAGCATCACTTAGCGCAACCACAGCATCACGCAGCGCAACCACAGCATCACTCAGCGCAACCACAGCATCACTCAGCGTAACCACAGCATCACTCAGCGTAACCACAGCATCACTCAGTGCAACCACATCATCACTCAGCGCAACCACAGCATCACTGGTTCAAATATGTTCTTTCAATGTTTCAAGCTGTTTTCAAGCTTTCACGCTTTATTACAAATCACAAAAAGATGTTAATATATCAATTCTGTTCTTGGATTTTCGTCACAATAAAAAACACTGAACATAATCTTCACAAAAGTTATTTACAAAAGTTTAAGCTATTGCCATTACAAATTAAATAAATTATTTAAGTATTAATTATTTAAAAAAAAATAAAAGCCATTGTTATTTGTAATATCAATACATCTAAGTCATGTAAATACAAAACATGTTGCATTACAAATGCTATAGGTGTCACATTTGCATAAGTTATAACTATTGGCATTGTAAATGACAAAGCTATTAATTTAGCTATTTTAAAAAATAACACATACATAAAAAAAATTCATTTATAAGACCAATAGCTCAAACTTTCCTAATGCGAGCCCTATTGCATTTCCAATGCTTGTTTTATGTTATCAAGACTCTTAACCATATCGCTGCTGTGGCTATTCCTCCGCAGCGCTAAGGGGGTGGGGGGGGCCGCGCGGCGGGCGCATGCTGGTGACGGAACCGCTCCGTTACCAGCCGCGGTTGAGCTGTGCTCATGACGGAGCGGTTCCATCATGGCCCCGCCCGCTTAGTAGAACGCGCCGCGCAGGCACGAAATCAGCGCCGCACAGGCGCGGCGGCCAGGCCATGACGGAACCGCTCCGTCATCAGCACAGCACCACCGCGGCTGATGACGGAGCGGTTCCGTCATCAGCATGGATAGGGTTAAGGTTGTACCTCTTTTTGGAGGGTTCCTGTTGAGGAGACCAACCCCTGGATTGTGATCTAATCTCTCTATTCTTTTGTTTTTTTATTGGCACATTTATTCTTGGAACAATCAGGTGATTGCTTGGTGTTCTCCTTTTCAGGACCACCCATGAGTTCAGGTTTTCTTGCTCTAGCTTCCAAATTGTCTCTACCTAATTCAGCAGAGGTGTCTTCAATAATTTTAGGTAATTTACACTCCTGTTGTAAATGAGTGAAATCCCTCAGGAGTTTACGTATTGCCACTGCTGCTGCCTCCCCTTTTATATTTGGTCATATAATAGCTGATACATGGGCAAAACTACCCAATATTTCATCCCTAAGTTCCGAGCAGGTTCTGCTCCATACTCATTCTATATTTGTCTTAATATATCTGGTATTATTGCTAATGAAGGGATACCATGAGCTCTGGTATATATGGCAGCGAAAACTGTACCCAAACAGGTACAATCCTCTATCTCGGGAGCTATCCCCATTGGCAAGCAGATTGTTAGCATTCTGTGTTTTTCTTGAGGGCTAGTGTGTGGAAATACTGCCTCGAACTGTGTTATTTTTTAGCTGTCCAGAATGGCATTTGTTCAGGTTTAGTGGGCATTTTACTAATAACGGTGTGTAGCGATTGTGCTGTTATTTTAGTTGTAGATCCTTGGATTTGTCCTGCTTGTGCAGCCCTTGCTGGCTGAAGTGTGAGTGTTCTCATCATAAACTGTGTCAGGTTTCTGTAAACTTTTATTATTTCTTTATTAAGTGGACGTAAGTCTGCTACTGACAATTGTGTCAATGTCTAGATGTGGTGTGTAGGCCGCTAGGACAGGCCAAGTCACTCCCTCTCTTCGCTTGGACCGAGTCTCGCTTTTTCTTTTGTGTGTGCGAGGGCGCCTTTAAATAGGTATATGTGTTGATGGTAGGTTAGCGGTATCTCAATGTCCTCATACAGACAGTATTTGTCTGGTGTTTCATATTAAGAGTAAGAATGAAATGGATTTAAATCAGCATCTGCTTGTGAAAATTTAACCCATGAATAGAATACCTCTGTTTTATATGATTCATGTGCCTCAATCACAAATGTTACTGTCCATCCCCTAGTTGTGACTCCATAGTCTGGTAGTTTTAGAGAAAGGCAGTACTAACATTTTCTCAAATGTTGATGAACCCTCTCTGTTCTTCTTTCCTAGCTGCAGCACATTGTGCTGGCGCAGCGGCGTCTTCGTCAGTAAGCATGGGCGAATTTTGCGAATCTCGCGTTCGCGAATTTTGCGGATTTGCGAACTCGCAATCCGCAAAATCCGCGAATTCTCGCGAATTTGCGGATTTTTTTTTTGTGTGTTCGCGCGGGTTTCTGCCAGTTCGCGAGGGTTTTGTACAATTTCGCAAAACGCAAACTTACCTGTCGGGTCGCAAGTTTCGCGAACTTGTTGTTTCTACGTGTCCAGCCTGTTTGGGACACTCTTCTTCATCACTGCCACTCTCTGTCACCACTGCCACTCTCTGACTACTCATGCCACCCTCTGTTTCATCACAGCACCCTCTGGTTGTCCAGTCAGTGTACATTATTGTGGCAACTGCCTCAAGTGACCTGAATTAATTTGGGGCTGATTAATGTGTCACAGAATATTTTTTTAGCTGGCACCTGCTTCCTTAGTGCTTCCTGATTAGTGATCTTTTGCACTTGCTAAGTGCTTTCATTGTTGCAAAATTAGTTACAACACCTGCCCTGCCCCAACTGACAATAATGAATTAGGGGCTGATTAATGGATTTGAACTTCCAGCCTGGCTCCTGCTTGTCTCCCTTAGCTGTAATTCAGGACCTTTGTGGCATATGTGTAACTATTCTGAGGTTCAGAGCAGGGTCACATAATAGTTGCAACTGGCAACTGAACTCTGGAGGGGCCCCTCAGGAAGCACTACAGGAAATGGCTACTAATGATGAGCCTGAACTTTTGAACCTGGTAAGTAGTTTCAGTTTTGCTAAGATCGTATTTCTGTAATTTTGCGCTTATTCGCGGGGCGCGAAGTTGTACTGGGAAGCCGCGAACTCACGCGAACAGTGCGAGCAAGCCATAAAATCCGCTGCTCGCGGATTTGCGGATTTTGCGGGAGATTCGCGAATCTCGCGGATTGCGAATTTACCGAAAATCCGCAAAATCCGCGAGCGAAACGGATTTTCCGCCCATGCTTATTCGTCAGCCATTATTTTGAAAAAGAAGAAGTTTCAAGGAAACTGAGATAAGGTTTTATGCACAATAGGAACTGTTTGTCCTGCAAGCTTGATATACCTACAGCTAATACATAGGCTATGCCTACTCAGCAGTTACGGATTGTTCCCTTTCCACTCCATACATCTCAGGGGAAATGTGAGGAGGGGTCTCTGAGAATAGCATGACTGAACTACTCAGATTTGACCGTTAAATAAGTACAAAACCAACGTTGGTGGTACCATGTTGTGTAGTTCCTATAATCCTATATAAGATCTGCGTGTTTAGACAATATAGACTCTGGGATTGGTTTCCAGACTGATTCCAGACTGTAGGAGAGTAGGATCTGCTTACTATGGTTTCCCCCACTTTTTGCTGTGTTTCACTGGTTTATCGACTTTAGCCTGGCTGTGGCCCTGATAATCAGGACTTTCTTCTACTTTGTGCCTGCCCTTACCTGCTACTGTTGGGGGCTCTGTGCTGGGGACTTTTGTACTGCTTCAAGCCCTGCTCCAGCCTCATTGAAGCACCGCCGGTTCCGCCGAGAGTGCCGGCCACGGACTACAGCTCCCAGTGCACCTAAGGGTCACGCATACCACACGTCATCATTAAGCGCCCGGAGGCGCTTAAAAGATCGCGGCACCTCCTGCGGCGCGGGAATTTCTTCCACTTTGTGCCTGCCCTTACCTGCCACTGTTGGGGGCTCTGTGCTGGGGACTTTTGTACTGCTTCAAGCCCTGCTCCAGCCTCATTGAAGCACCGCCGGTTCCGCTGAGAGTGACGGCCACGGACTACAGCTCTCAGTGCGCCTGAGGGTCGCGCATACCACACGTTATCATTAAGCGCCCGGAGGCGCTTAAAAGATTGCGGCGCCTCCGCGGCGCTGGACTTTCTTCTACTTTGTGCCTGCCCATAGCTGCCACTGTTGGGGGCTCTGAACTGGGGACTTTTGTACTGCTTCAAGCCCTGCTCCAGCCTCATTGAAGCACCACCGGTTCCACCGAGAGTGACGGCCACGGAATGCAGCTCCCAGTGCTCCTGAGGGTCGCGCATACCACACCTCATCATTAAGCGCCCGGAGGCGCTTAAAAGATCGCGGCGCCTCCAGTGGCGCGGGACGTGTGCGGGCGTGCCGGGGCGAATCCCGGGCACGCCGCGCCCACTACACACTACCAGTACAAATTCAGCTCCATGTAATCCTATTGGTAGAGGAGGAGAAATAAGTGGGGGAAATCGCAGGGGTTTGAATGAGGGCGGTTCAACTATTGCTCAAACCGCTCATAGTAAGGGACATCTTAATTTACCCCCGGAATGTACACCCTATGTCGTCGTGCTCTCAAATGTGCCACCAATAGCCCCTAATTCTGAGGAGCATTGGAGTTCACTAAGAAATAGGGCACTCCACTTCTTGGACACTAAGAAGGGGCTAGGTAGCTGACTGTTTCAGGATTTCAAAATGGTTAGAAGGGTACCCTGGATAGGGACATCAAACAAAATTAGCAGGGGTGACTGCATAGTATTGAATTTTGGGTCTCCAGAATTAGCACAAATCATTTTAGAAAGAGCAGGGACAAGGCATATGGGCAGGGAAGAGATACCAATTCTACCACTGGGTTTCTTTTATCGGAACCCTTCGTTGTTGCCTGTGTACAGACGAGAACCCCCAGCTATTGCACATAATCAGGGGAGGTATGAGGTATGAGTTCAATGTGCCAATTTATAATCGGTTTGATATGGCTTTTTCCAACCTGGATGCACAGGACTGACTGCCAGACAGGTTGGCAAATGTTAATATATTGAGGGATACATCAGCCATTCGACCAATTACTATATGTAAGGAACAGGAAGCCCTGGATTTGAGTAATGTGCAGCTAACAACCCCCGCTGATTATAAGGGACAGGTAGACGGTGGCACTGGACATGCGCTAACCGGCGGTGGGAGAATAATCAAGGCTGCTCATAATAGTAATAGAAGTAAAAACGACTCTGATCTTAGAATCTTGAGCTGGAATGTTGCTGGCCTTGAATCAAGACTAGCTGACATAGATTGGCTATGCATAATATCTTCTCAAGTTCTCAAGACATAATAATGTTCCAGGAAACATGGGCCACACACGATCTGCATATAGAAGGCTTCCACTGTTTCAGTTTAGTAGCACCTCAGCCAAATTTTTGCCGTGCAGTTGGGGGTCTATTCATTGGGATTAGTATAGTTTCAGGAGGGAGCTTTAAGATAATACCTACAAATAGTCCCAACATACAAATATTAGAATACAAACAACATGTCCCATTTTACTTAATAAATTTTTATAACAATGATTTCTATTCTGTCCCAAATAGGAATTTCATTGCACTTTTTAAAATTATTTCAAAATAAAGAAAGTTCAAGGCTCAGGCTAGGGTATGGGGATTCTTTTTTTGGGGGGGGGGGATTTTAATGCTAAGCTTCCAACAGATCTTCGAGGTATAGGCACACGGCATGCAGACCCAGCTGTGCAGAGGGGGCTGGAACTAGATACTTTCCTTAGTGAACATATTCTTACCAATGTAATGGACTTAGGTTTATCTTCTACAAATCAGCGGGCACCGACGTTTAGAGGAAGGGATAGCGCTTCAACTATTGACTTTATTTTTGTTTCCCCCTGCCTCGCAAATTGCCTTCTGGCCACAGAGGTTCCCGTAACAGATTTTGGGGACCATAACCCACTTACAGCGGTACTAAGACTAGCACCCCGCCCCGTGTATGCTATTTCTCAAGGGGCGAGGGACATAACCCCATCGACAGATAAATTAAGACTAAAGTGGAGGGGGGTGAACAGTAGCTTAATAACCGAGACTTTGTTAGATGGGCACTGGACTTTATTTATTTATTTATTTATGAAGCTTGTAGAGCGCACAGCTACCTCCGGCGGAGGTGTCCCGGTGCTAGGATTACATGATTGTCTCCATAAAGAGTAACCAGAATCATATCCCACAGAGGGACTAGGAGAGTGTAAGAATCAGATAATACCAAGCCCTAACGCTTAGTGAACAACCAGGTCTTGAGTTTGCGTCGAAAGGCTGGCTCAGATTCGCAAAACCTGAGATCAAGGGGGAGGCTGTTCCAGAGCTTGGCGGCAGTGACGGTGAAAGATCTGCCGCCACTCCGAGGAAGCCTGAATCTTGGTATCATCAGAAGACGAAGGCTGTTGGATCTCAGATGTCTAACTGAAGCAGAGATTTTGAGACGCTTTCTCAGATAGAGCGGGCCAATTCCATGAATAGCATGAACTATTTGCAGGCGGTCGATAAGGTATAAGGGGGCACCTGCATATAGACTGTTAGCATAGTCTAGATGGGTGGTGATGAGTGCCTGGACCACAGTTTTGCGTGATGATTGAGGGAGGAAGGGGAAGATTTTCCTGATCATACGTAATTTGGAGAAACAGGCCCCTACCACTTTGTTGACTTGGGCACTTCCGGACAAAGAGTTATCAAAAGTGAAGCCAAGGTTGCGGGCTGCCTGAACGGGAGTGGGTGGAGGATTCAAAACGGTAGGCCACCAAAGGATTGCAGGGGGGGGGATTTCTTGCTGAAAAAAAGAACCTCCGTTTTGTCGGTGTTGAGGGCAAGATGATTGGCTGACATCCAGGTGCAGATGTTGCCAAGGCAGTTTCTAAAGTTGGAAAAGAGGGAGTCAGAATGGTCTCGAAAGGAAAAGATAAGCTGAGTATCGTCAGCATAGGAGACCACCCTGACACCCCAGGACTCAACTACCTTGGCAAGAGGAGCCACATAAGCATTAAACAATAAAGGGCTCAAAGCAGAGCCCTGGGGCACTCCGCACAGGAGGGGTTTGTCCTCGGATTCAAATGGGTGCATCGTAACCCTTTGAGAACGACTAGACAGGAAAGAAGTGATCCAGGCCAGCACTGTCCCACCGACCCCTAGCTGTTGTAAGCGGGAGGTAAGTATTTTATGGGAAACAGTATCAAAAGCAGCGGATAGGTCGAGGAGGACCAGCATGGCCTCCTCGCCCCTATCCACTGATTCCCTGATGATTTCTGAGACTTCAAGCAGCGCTGTCTTAGTACTATAGCCGGTTCTAAAGCCGGACTGGGAGTCGTGTAACAGCTGGTTTGACTCTAGATACAGTGCCAACTGTTTCTGTACCACTTTCTCCAGAATCTTGGCAGGTTTGGGCAAAAGCGATATAGGCCGATAGTTGCTAAATAATAAAGGGTCGGCACCAGGTTTTTTCAGTATGGGGACAAGCCTGTCCTGTTTCCACACTGAGGGGAACTGGCCGCGCGACAGAGAGGCATTCCAGATGGAAAGAAACAGGTTCACTAGAATCGGGGCAAGAATGCCCATGACTTTGGCCGGGACTGGGTCCAGGGGGGAACCAGACTTAACGTTGCGTAGCAAAACTAACGCAAGATCTGGAGTTAGCTCACTAAAGGAATTGAAAGAGCAGGAGAGGGAGCAGGAACGATCTTCAGGGTGATTAGGAGTCGTCTCTGCAAAGGAGGAGTAGAGTTTAACTATCTTCTCCTGAAAGTAATCAGACAATCCATTGCAGAGATCTAGAGTGGGGGTACAAAGGGATTTCGAAGCAGGGGGGTTTACGAAGTCTTTCACAATGGAGAAAAGAGTTTTAGAGGAATTCTGCGCCTGTTGAATAAGATTGGAAAAGTAAACTCTCATTGAAGAGCGTTTAAGTTTGTGAAATTTATTCAGGGCAGTTTTGTAAGCCAATTTGGCTAAAGGATCATAGTTCAGTCTCCATTTGCGTTCCAGCTGCTTACACTTGCTCTTTTCCTCAAGCAGCAGAGGGGAAATTCAATCACCTCATGCTTATCAATCAGAGCCTCCCGTTCCAGTGTAATCAAAGACTTTACCAAACTCTGTTCGGTGATTAGATCCCTTTTGTCAGTGCCACTTCGCCAGGGTGGGAAAGAACCAAGATGGTTTGACCACAATTGCTCAGAGGCCAACAGGAGACTGCATATGACTTTAACCGCCAAACCTAGATGCAGGGCAGACATTAGCGTAGCTAGGAAAGTCTATAAAACCGCAATAAATGAGCGGAAGGGCACTCTCCTGAGCGAACGCGGGGAAGCCCTTTCAGAAACAGCTGGGGGGAAGAATGGCAACTCATTTTGGTCCGCAGTCAGAGGTCTACGCAACATGGGCCAACAATTAACACCTGTCAGCTGTACTATTACCAGTAGCTCATGGGAGAATCACTTTTCTAAAATCTACGTCATGCCATCATACGGCTTAGATCACTGTGTGCAGGGTCATCCATGTGGCCTACAGATAACATTGGTGGAGGTAGAAGAGGCGATTGCACAGAGCCTTGGTAACAAAGCTCCTGGTCCTGACGGGTTGCCTATAGACATTATAAAGTGGAAACCAGAATTATGGGCCCCAGTCCTTTTAAATGTTTTAAACAATTTACCCCAAGCACCCATGCCTGATACATGGGCGACGAGTGTTATTGTCCCAATATACAAAAAGTGGGATAGATCGGAACCAATCAACTACAGACCGATCTCCTTGCTTGACAACACCCTAAAGATCTTGGGCCGTGTTATTTACAATAGGATTTTAGACTGGACAGAGGAAAGTGGCATTTTATCCCCTTGTCAACTGGGCTTTAGAAGCAGGGTTGGTACAGTAGAACAGTGTTTGAACCTTAATCTGGTTATTAATAAATACAATACCGCCCGCTCTTGTCCTATTTATTTAGCGTTTATGGACCTATCATCTGCTTTTGATTTAGTTAACAGGTCCAAACTTTGGTCTATGCTGTTGAATTATGACTTGGACCAACCATTGGTCTATTTTTAGCATTTTTACATACTGATCTTAAGGCGCAAGTAAGGATAGGTATGGGAGGGGAGTTATCAGACCCAATTAAGGTAGGAAGGGGAGTCAGACAGGGGTGCTAGGTGCGCCAATTTCTACTTCTCAGTATATTTGCCATAAGGAATTAAACTTACATTTCATATGTGATTTTATTAGTGCCCGACCCGCGTTATTCTGGCACTCAGTTTGGAGGAATAAATGTGCCACTCTAACTCAAGAAATCATAACTGACTGTCTCAAGTGCGAAAGAGGAATGGACACTCGGGGGTCTATAAAAGTTTGTGCAGTATTGATAAAGGTAGCCTCTTTTTAGACCCAAACAGAGCCGATTTAGTACACAAGAATGACCTGAAGAAAGCACTCTACGCACTTTACAATACAGAAAGGGTCAGGGAAGAATCTAAGAAAACTACAGTCCTTACCTACATGGGCAGGGAATTATAATGGTACCCCCTATTATTATATCTTACCCTGCCAATGGTAAATTGGGGAAGAAGCCTTTTATTTTGATTGAGGGCAGGAACGTAAGATTCTTGTTAGGTTTTCCTCTAGGCTATCGACCCACTCTTGAAAATATAAGATGCCCCTGCGATGGGGTGGGCGCACAAACTGATTTGCACTTTTTCTTTGCTTGTATATACTATTTAAAATATGTAAAATGTTTTTTAACTCCCCTTTTTAAAAAACACAGACTGATTACTATGGGGGAATCCCATCAATTGCTGCTTTCTTTGGACAATGAAGAAATAATTTATAATTTTTCGCACTAGCACTTTCCTGAGAATCGCTGTCCGAGCACGCAAAATGATGGATAGTCCTTGACTTTTCTCTGCTAGTAATTTGTCTAGTAATTTGTAAAATTCCTTTGATGCCTACTTGATCTCAAATTTTAATAAGGATTTTATAATACTACTGTTAATTTGTGTATGTGCTTATATGAATCCTTGGAATTTGAATAAAGATTTATGAACTGAACTGAACTGATTACATGTACCTTAGGTACACTCCAGATTGATTAGTGGGTTACCCTTGTGAGTCCCTAGAATATGGTACGTTAGGTACCAAGGGCATAGGTACCCCAGAGGCCTAGCATGGGCTGAAGCAAGTATTATGCCACCCAAGGGAAGCCTTCCAAAATGGCACCACTGGTCTCCACTTGCAGCCTGGGTAAGGTGGTGTAAGCATCCCTTACTGAGATATACCTTTTAAAACAGACACATATGAACCTATACATCACTCCTATGGCAGGCCTTGACAATCCTGAAGGCAGAGTGCTTGGTTTTGTGTGAGAGGGTGCCCTAGCATGGGCTGAGCCCCTCTGCAGCTTTCAGAATCCTTCCTTATAGCTGTTCTGTGATATAGCCATACCATATACTCTTAAGTGCATTATAATCCTCGTGGTTAATGCTAACTTTGGTTTGGGTTTATCAAAAATGTTTGCGTTTAGTGTCAAACACTTTCGAATACTACCCCCCCTCGCCAGTTCTGGCAGCGGGGGTAGCACTCCACCCTTCTAGAGGGAGAAGACATGTACACACTTACTTTCCCGGTAATAGTTTAAAAGAGCCCCAGCATCACAAAATGGATGCTGCTGCCAAACACAAGTCTGACCTCCTGCTGTTGGACGAAACTCCGGCAGGGGAGGCCTGGACAATAGATTTTGTAGGGAAGGAGGTCCACTCAGGAAGGTTGTAATTCAGGATGCTTTATTTATAAAGACAACAGGTTGTAAGGTACAGGACTTCATGTTGATAAGTGGTAGATCAGAGCCCCACCAGGAGCTGCCTGTCAGCTGCTCAGCCCATGTCCAACTGTCACTGCCTCACTCAGTCCCAACATTCTGAGGCATCATCAGACTCCAACATTCTAATGAGTCAGAGCACAGGCACTGGCAGAGCAGGGCTGGTAAAACACCTTGCAGTATAATATGCAGGATACTACATATCCCCTTTCGTTCAAACAGAAGCATTAAACCACTACGTGAATAACAACTGGCGAGAGAGAACCAAGGAGGAGATAACAAGGAAGAATAGCAGAGGAAACAGAAACAACGACAAAGATAGGTGTAAGCAAAGCAGCGTGAAGAGACGGGTGGAAGAAAATGAGGAGGAGGAAGAGAAGAGAGTACAAGGCACAACGGAGAATGAACACCAGCCTACACACAGACACATGAAAGTGGGGTAACAGGTTTCCTCCAGAACAGGAAAGAAAATAATCAAAAGAGGAACAAAAGAAGGCTGGAGATAAAAGACGACAACAAGAAGTGTAGATCCAGAAACCAGGGATGACAAAGAGAATGACACCACGAGGAAAGCTGGACGAATAGAAAAACAGAGAAAAGGCAAAGTAGATACATACAGTATGACTACAACTTCCCTCTGTTTCCAATAAACATAATAAATACGACGTAAATGTAGTATTGCGTTATTTAAAACAGCAAAATTACAAAATGTAAATAGACAATAACAGTCAGAGGGACTACAACCATGACCGTCCTCTACTCCTCTGCAAGAATGTGAGGAGCATTGTAAATGGGACTGAAACCCATGTGAAGCCCTATGTAGGGTGACCATGTAAATGTAAATGGGAATGTAACCCATAACACACCCTGTGTGAGAGTGAAAATTCAAATGGGACTATGACCCATCATACGCCCTGTGTAAGGGTAAAAATGTAAATGTAAATGGGACTGTAACCCATAATAAGCCCTGTGTGAGGGTGAAAATGTAAATGGCACTGTTACCCATAATAAGCCCTGTGTGAGGGTAAAATGAAAATGGGACTGTGACCCATAATAAGCCCTATGTGAGGGTAAAATGTAAATATACATGGGACTGTAACCCATAACACTGTTCCCTGTGTGAGGATACTCGTGTAAAAATAGGAAGGGCTGTGACCCTAGCTACAGTGCCCTTGTAAGGCTAAAATTTGTATGTTACCTATGTAGGCAAATGTATATGGGCAAATGGGGCTATAACCCATTCCCATCCCTTTATAGGGTAAAATTGTAACCTATGTAGGCAAATGTATATGGGCAAATGGGGCTATAACCCATTCCCATCCCTTTGTAGGGTAAACATTGTAACCTATGTAGGCAAATGTATATGGGCAAATGGGGCTATAACCCATTCCCATCCCTTTATAGGGTAAAAATAATGTGAACAGGCACATATGTGTGGGCTAATGGGGCTAATACCCATTCCCATCCCTGTGTGAGGGTAAAGACAGTATGTACCTGTGCCCTTAGTGTGGGTGAAAACCGTGAATGGCCTGTGTAGGTATGTATATGGGCAGATGGGGCTAGAACCCATTCCCATCCCTGTGTAGGGTAAAATAATGTGAACAGGCACATATTTGTTGGCTAATGGGGCTAATACCCATTCCCATCCCTATGTAGGGAAATATCTTTAGACATACATAAAGATGCAAAGAATGCATAGCAAGTTTTCTTATTTTTGTGGAAGCTAATGGGGCTATAACCCATAGCTATGATTTTTCAATGTAAACTAATGTGCCATCATATTTCACTAAACAATTTTTAAAACATTTTTTGAATTTCATTCCTCTTTTAGACAACCTGTCTCAGTACTGTGGGCTAAAAGTCTGGTTGTAAACACAGAACACTTATCCCGGTTCAAAGAACCACCTAGTCACAACTTTCTGTCGTGGTACTGGAACTGTTGTCCTCCACCGGTCCTGGGACGTTCTTTGTCCTCTCCCGGTTAAATTCTGGGACCTTTGTCCCATTCCAGTCCTGGGACATTTTTCTGTCCACTCCATTCCATCTTGGTTCTGCCGGTCCTGGAATTTGCTTTGTCGTTTCTCCTTTGTTCTCTTTCCTCTCAGAGAACTATTCCTGCTTTAAAGAACTTTTGTCTCCTTAGACCACGGGAGACTCCGTCTAGGTCTCGAGACATACGGTCGTGGCAGTGGAGCATACGCCCACTTCCACTTGTGACCACTTCCAGGACACTTGTCCCCTCCTGGATCTGCAATACCTTGGATTAGCCTTAGCCACTCTCTGTACTGACCAGTCCTTTAACTTCAGTGTATTTGGGTTTGAGTCCCATTATATATACATCTCGCTTGTCATACTCTTCCAAGTCATTGTCAAAAACACTTTTAAATTTCCAGTTGTATTTCTTGTCTTTTACCTGTTCTGTGGCACTTCCTATATTTCCAGTTGCGCTACTAGTCTTTTATTTTGTCTGTGCCAACACCGGATTTTGTGCTCCTTGTTCTGAGATTTACTTATAAGTGCTGATGAACATCACCATTAAACTATATGCTGTAACATGACCCATCTCACATTTGTTTCCAAACCTTTTCTTAATCGGGAATTGCAAATGAAAACTAAATCTTGATGTCGAATTGTTACTTAAAAAAAAATCAGCCACACAAATTGTTTCAAAAATCCACAAGGTGGCAGTGTTGTTAAGGATGTTGCTAAGTAACAGTTGCCATAAGTGTACAAAAATCACACGAAGGTTCAAATAAATTACTGTTCTACCTCTTAAACACAAAACTAACGCGCAGATGCATGCCAGTAGAGAGAAAATGTGAGCACTTTCACATAAACATGAAAACAAAATGTTGTATTCCTCGTTTTTCCAGCACAGGTCGCAAATACTTTACAATTGTGACGCATTCCAAACAGTCATATATCGGCTGATAGAGGGTCCCATTAATTCTGTTTATGCTTCTCTTACCTCGAACTCCTGTCTAACACATTTGTCCAGACCATCCTCCGCAGAGTATGAGAAGTAAAGCACCGCCCCCGGGAATTTCCCAGTTTTCACTCCCACATTTAATCTATGTTTGACAGTTAAGGGAAGGGCCTAAAGGAAGCACAGTAAATTTACAGAGCCTGCAAGCTTCTGGACACCGGGATCACGAGATGACATGCAGGACGTCCATGACGCAGTGCTGGGTGGCTCGGGGCAGGCTAGGGCGCTAAACCATGTCGCTCTGCCAGACACCCATTCTATAACGTCACAGAGGGTTCTCGTGCGCGATGAAAGGCAGTTGAAGAAGAGATAATTTGCGCGCTTCCAAGCATCCATTCTGAGGTGAGATGTGCGCACCAGTAAACTGCCACAGTTCGACGTTTTAACAGTAAAAGACTCCGTGACTGAGGTGATTTTCCTTTGTTGTACAGCTGCTCGTCACAAGCTCCAATTACTGTCTTCCACTTAATCTCTTTAGCACACGTACAGCTGAACTCTTGGAAACACATATGAAGTTTGACAAAGATGTCAATTACTGCCTCGCGCTAGTATGAATATAGCAGGACAGAGTTGTTCAACAAGAAACCAATTTAACACGAGTCCGGCAAAGTTATAAGTGCAACAGTATGCCCAATAACAAACAGCGTAGCGTCTCTGTGCCAAAATGTCAACTTTCTGAGTAATAAAATGTTCCACATTCCTTTCCGGTAAAGGAAGAATGTAACAGAGACAATACTCGTCTAAGCAATGTTCAGCATTCCCTTCATAATTCACAGTTTGTTTGCCTTCATTAGCGCAAAGACTATTTATGTTAAATAAATGTTGGTAGCACAGATAGCTGTTTACAAATTCACGAAGAAAAGGTCAAGCGCTAATTCATAGTATTCAAAAGAAAATATACAAGCCTGTTTCTACTTCCAAGGGAATGTCATCTTGACAAGGAAGTCTTTCAATCTGTTTTTTTTTCTCTCTTTTTTTTTATCAATGAAAGCAGTGCTTCTTACTGCGTGGATTCTAGGTTGTGGCTAGATCGTGTTAATTTGATCTTCACGAACCACTCTTTGAACACCGTAGAAACAGTAGAGGGAATTCCTTTATAGTAAAATACACTTGAAAAGTGTTTAATATATCAGTTACCTTCAACGTTGTCCCACGCTGATTTAAAGCAGAAAAGCCTCTTGGCGATATCAGGAACACTGTAGATGAAGGCATGATGAATGTGGCAAAGGTTGTAGCCTTTACGCAGTAGTTGATGCCACCACAGAAATATGATGTGAAACATCACAGCTGCCACACTAGTGCAACCCCATTCAAAAGTCATCAAAAGGTGCACAAGATCACACATTGCAGGGAGCAAGTGCTGAGGAGCACACAGCTTTATTTAGTAAAAAGGCATATCGTTCAGCAGCCACATCTTACCGCTTCTTTTAAAATCAAGATGAAACAACCAGATGTCTGTAAGTTGTAGAAAGCACATGGCAGTGTAGCTGACTAAGATGGTAATGCCAAAGTCAAAAAGTACTTAATGTAGATATGCACAGCACGCCTTGGCTAAGGCCGGCCGATGGTGAGGCCACTGGTGGGGCTTAAAGGCGTAGTGCTTTGTGCTTACTTGTTTCTTGTTGTCTTCTTTGTCTTTTCTTTGTACTTCTAGTTTCTTCCATGTAGTTGCCTTCATTCTACTGTGTAAAAAAAACGCTATTTTCTTCTTAGCAATTTTACCTTCTTGTGGATACCTCCTCTTCTGTAAATTGTGGTTGTTTCTACTCTAGTTTCTTTATTTGCGCCATCTCCAGGTCCACCTGTGTTCGCCAGGTACTTTAGATCCGCTTGTAGCTGTAGGTTCGTCACCACGTCGCCAAAATATGTAGTGAAGGAGGTCCACTCAGGAAGGTTGTAATTCAGGATGCTTTATTTATAAAGACAACAGGTTGTAAGGTACAGGACTTCATGTTGATAAGTGGTAGATCAGAGCCCCACCAAGAGCTGCCTGTCAGCTGCTCAGCCCATGACCAACTGTCACTGCCTCACTCAGTCCCAACATTCTGAGGCATCATCAGACTCCAACATTCTAATGGGTCAGAGCACAGGCACTGGCAGAGCAGGGCTGGTAAAACACCTTTCAGTATAATATGCAGGATACTACATATTTCCTGTCCAAGGAGGTGCCAGCACCCCCCCAGACAGGCTTTAGTGTAATGGGGCAGGGTGGGTTGCATTCAGAGAATGCTTTTTGGACAGTGCCTGGGGCACAAAAGGTGTCCCTGTGCATTTCCCCATTCAAACCAGTTGCTGGGGCCCTCAGCCCCAGCTCTGGCGAGAAACTGGACAAAGGGGAAGGGGTGTAACCACCCCCTCCCCAGGTCTTCCCATAGGTGGGACCCTAGAGTTAGTCCAACACCTAAACTTGGTATAAGTATAGGAACCCAGTCTCTAGGACTTTAGATTACCCTGGACGAAACTCTGAAACATAAATCTTGGACCTTCGACATTCCATATCGACTGGAAGATGGAATAAATCTCCCTTGGGGTCAAGGAGTGACTTCCCTGTTCAAACAGGCACCAAAGAAGCATCTTGCTGGTCTGCATTTTTGAGGCTCCCACCGGATCCCAAAGAATCTACGACATAGGACATGGACTTCCAGACATCTCCGAGGCTGACACGAGTCCCCAGCGAAGCTGAGACCTGTAGCTATCACGAGAGACGTGGGACTGGAACTCCTGGACATCCTGCACATTTGCTTGTGCATTGACTTCCCGAGCTGTCCAGAACTTGTGCATTGGGCTACTTGTAGTCCAACCCCTGAGCACATTTTGCATTGAAGATTGTGAGCCTACACTCCACGAGTGTTCCATGGGCCTGTTTTCAGCATTTCAGCTCGAGGCTCCTCTGCGATCCCTAGTCTGTCGACTGGTGGGTCCCCTCGAAGGACAATACATTGTTTCTTGGGCTTCCCTGATTGCTCCAGATGTGTCCTGACTCCCCTCCAAAGGGTGAGTCCCTCAGACCTTGCTGGTCTGCTCCGAAACCAATCTTGTATTGCGTGGGTTGCTGTTGCCAAGGCTCGTTGGGTCCAATCCGGATACCGATGCTGCAGCATTCAACATCCTTCATGGGACAGCGTGAATCCAGCTCCTGGTTTTTGTCGACGTCTCCTGGTCCTCGTGGCTGAAGAGTCAAGCTTCACCTGCATTACTTGAAACCACCTGACATCGGCTGCCATCTTCTCCTCGCCATCCTGGTCACTGGCTAGTGACCCAGACTCTGCCCGCTCTGCTTTCAGGTTCTTCAGATCTCCGATCCACCCTTGGATCCATCCAGACACTTTTCCTCTGGTTGCCTGCAGCACTTCTTCGCAGCTCTCCATTGGAAACGACGACGAAACCCGACACGAAAAGACACCTATGCACCCGCTTCCCTGGGTGAGGTAACACGAGTACTTCGGTGCTCCCGTGGATCTTGACTCTCGAAGTGTCCAGTACTGAAAGGGTTTTACCGTAGTCCACTCCTAAGTATCCTTAAACTCTAAACTTGTAACTTTAATTTCCCCCATAGAAGCCAATAGTGATTTGCAGCTGTGTTTAGACACTGCACGCATCCCCCGTGGGTCTCCTGGGTTCCTACCTTGGGTGGGTCCTAGTTGCCCCAGCGGTTCTACAGGCCCTAGGCCTTGTCTCTAGGCTTAGGGCGGTACTTATACCACTTTCTAAGTATATGGTTTGTGAGGCCCCTAGGGCAAAACGTATACTGTGCTAACTTACTGTGTGCTATTTAAGTTCTTGTATTGTACTTTTACTTCTAGCCTCATTAGGAGACTAGAGGGGTTGTGTTTAGAATACAAATATATTTGATAAATACCTGGTGTGGTTTTCCTTTCATTTGATTATTCAAGGGATTATAGACTGGTAAAACAAGCTGCTTTATATACCTTCAAGACTTAGCCTGAAGGCTGCTCTCCACAGCTACCACTAGGATAGCTTTTTATAAAGGTTGTCTTAAACCTACCATCAATAAGGGTCATTTGGACTGGTGCAAGGTGCCAACTAGAATAGTGGACAGCATATGCCAGGCCAACTTTTCACACTGACACCCCCATCAGGTATGTTTCCCTGTATGATCACATACACAATGGGTATAAGGGTACCATAATTGGTTCTAATAATTATTTCTTTCTTTTGGCACCCCTAATCAGTTTTAACACACGTCCTTACTGCACTAATTTTTGTCGCACATCAGATCCACGAGGTGTTCCTCCACACATGGTATCACTTATGTATGTTACTCGTTGTACGTATTTTTTTTTTCACAACAGATTTTATTAGTTGCATGGTAAAAATACATCAAGTAATTCTCTGATCTCCAGAGACAATTACTAGGGCAAATGATCAAGGACTGCAACATGCAAACATTTTGTACGGGCGAGCAAACAGTAAAATAATCAAACAAAGAAAATGCCTAGTTGTGCAGAAACAAGCCCCCCCGCCCTTTCCCGCCCCCCCAACTCCTCCCTCCCTCCCATGCGTGCTGCTGCCTACTCCGACCGTGTCGTGCCATGCGTGTTGCAATGTTCGCCAATACACAGGTTATGAGACTGTCAGATTAATTGTACATCATCCTCCTCCGGTGGCGGGTCTAAGTCCAAGCCCCGATAGTCTGCCCACCGCTTCCAAATTCTATAGTGCTTGAGAGGGCACCCCCGTGCGACAAACACTGGCTGTTCCAGGCCCATACAAAAGTCCATTCCATTCTGCCATGCTAGGAAGGAAGGGGCACGAGGCACCTTCCAGGATCTCGCAATGTCTCTTTTTGCCAATGTCAGTCCCAACAGTAGTAGATGACGCTTGTACCGGTTGCCCCCAACCCCTGCCAGAACATGAAGAAGAGCCAATTTGGGGTCCTCTGCAGCTCCCAAGCCAGTACTTCATTCAAACACTGAAACACTCTGTCCCAAAACCGCCGAAGCGACCCACAGCCCCACACTGTATGTATCAGCGTCCCCAGCTCAGTGTTGCACCTAAGACAATTCGGGGAAGCAATCAGTCCCGCTCTCCACAGATGCTGTCTAGTAAAATATGTACGGTGAAGGTACCTGAATTGTATTAATCGCAAGCGTGTGGAAATGGCTGCTCCCCTGGGCCCTTCCAGGGCCTCCACCCAATCTTCCTCTTCAAGCTCCCCAACATCCCGCTCCCACTGGGTCCTGAGGTGGGCAAGGTCTCTGGCGCTGTGGCGCACAAGGGTCTGGTATATGCGGGAAATCTTTTTGTCCGGCAGCTCCCCCATGAAGACCTTGGCCTCAATGGGACTAAAGTCTGGTACATCCTCCACTCCCTGGATATACGGGGTCAGAGCATGCCGGAATTGGAGGTACTTGTAAAATTGGGCATGTGGCATTTCAAACTCCTCCCGCAACATGGCAAAGGACTTGAGCACTCCCCCAGACATGACGTCACCCAGGGTGGAGATGCCTATCGCCTCCCTCTGTCGAAAGCCCACCAGGGCCGCTAGTTGAGGCAGTCGTCCATTCTGCCACAATGGGGTTTCTAGGGTCAGGACATTCCACCAGCCCACCCTGCGCAGGGCCTGCCGCCAGATCTGAAAGACCACCCGCGTGGCAGACGGCAGAGATCTCCGAAGCGCCGCCGAATACAATAATGTGTGTAGGTAGCAGAACCCATGAGGAAACGTTCCACCGCATAAGCGGGATCGCCCCTGCCCACGTACCACCAATCATTGAGTACCAGTAGGTGGGATGCTTGATAGTATGACAACAGGTCAGACGTGGCCAGGCCCCCTTCATATGTGGAACGGAAGCAAGTCCGCAACGCGACTCGTATCATGCCACCTTCCCACAAAAAGCCACTCAATGCCGCATTCAGGTGTCGGAACCAGGCGTGTGGGACCAACACCGGATGATTCTGTAATTGATACAGTAGGCGTGGGAGCGCGACCATCTTAAAGATGGCCGATCTGCCCTGAATGGAAAGCGGCATCCTGGCCCATGCCTTAAGATCTTCACGTGTTCGTTCCCAGACCGGGGTGATATTGCGCTCCAGGGCTACGGAAGCGTCTTCTGTGAGGTACACCCCGAGGTATTTCACGCCGTCTACCGTCACCTGCAGCCCATCGGCCCACTCACCCAGTGGCTGCGGACCTCCTAGAGTCCAGAGTGTGGACTTCCCAGGGTTCATATATAGCCCCGACGTTTCTCCAAAAATTTGCAGGATCCGCATAATGCGAGGCCCCGAGCGTTCCAGGTTAGTGAGAAAGAATAACACGTCGTCGGCGTATAGGGCTATTCTATCCGCCACACCAGATGACCACTGAAAGCCCCCTTAGCTGGGCATCGATCCGCACCCACGCCGCGAGGGGTTCCATTGCGAGCGCAAAGAGGTACGGGGAGAGGGGACACCCCTGCCTGGTTCCCCGCCGGATACTGAAAGAACGAGAAATGCCACCGCCAACACGCACCGCTGCCGTCAGGTCCGTGTAGAGGAGCCGTATGTATGCTAAGAATCGGGGACCCAGATTCAGGCGACCCAAGAGAGCAAACAGATATGTCCAGCTCAAAGAGTCGAACGCCCTATCCATGTCCGCCAGCAGCAACGCAGCCCGCTCTCCCAGACCCCGCCAAGCCGAGATCGCAACCTGAGCTCGCCTGATGTTATGGCGAGTGGCCCGCTGGGGCATAAAGCCGGCCTGGTCCGGATGGACCAAGTCCGTGATGTAGGGCTTGAGCCTGTTGGCGAGGGCTTTCGCCAAAATCTTGGCCTCGGTATTGAGCAACGAAATAGGTCTGTAGGACTCGTGTCTCTCAGGGGGGTGCCCCGGCTTCAGGAAAATTACAACCTCCGCATGTCTCCAGTCCGGGGGCAGCACCCCCCTCTCACGTGCCTCCTCGATAACCGGCCGGAAATGGGGTGTCAACAGCGTCGCGTAGTGTCTAAAAAATTCACACGGGAACCCATTCGGGCCCGGTGCCTTGCCCGGGTTAAGCTCACCCAGGGCAGTGCCCAGCTCTTCATCCGTCAGAGGCCGGTCAAGTACATCGCGGACCTCATCCGAAACGGCCAGAGGCGGAAGATCGTCTATGAAGCGCTGTACCATGACGGCATCCAGGCACTCCCGAGACGCATACAGGGTCTCGTAGTAGGAGGCAAAGCTACCCGCTATCGCTTTGGGCTCCAACAGCGGCTCCCCCTCGGGGGCGACTATCTGGGGCAGTGGCTGTGCATGCATAATGCCCTGGCACAGGCGGTGGAGCATTTTACACGATTTATCGCCCCATTGGTATATGCGGCTCTGTGTGGCCAGCCAAACCTGGCGGGCCTCATTCAACAATACCGAAGTATACTGTTGTTGCGCCAAAACCAGCTGACGTCTTATCCGTTCGTCATCTTCCCCCCGACCCCTGCGCTCCAAGTCCGCCTCCCGCCGCACCAGTTCCCTACGCTTCTCCCTCCGCGCTGCCGAGCACCATGAAATGTCAACTGCTCTCATGGTGGGTTTCATGGCCTCCCACAGGACCGCCGGGGATGTCACTGAGCCCACGTTGACGGACAGAAAGTGCGCAAGTTCACAAGTAACGTGGGCGCGATAGGAGGGCTGTGTTAACTGCCAGGGCGACAGGCGCCACCTGAATGGCTGCCTAGTGCGCCCAGTGCTGACCAGTACGGAGATCGGAGAATGATCAGAGAGCGCCCGTGGCAAGATATCTGCCGACAGGAGCCTACCGGCCATCGCCCGCGGGAGGAAATAGTCCAGGCGCGAAAACGAGTCTCGCGCAGCAGAGAAGTATGTGAAGTCCCTACGCGACCCTCGCTTGTACCTCCAGGAGTCAATCCAGTCCAGCCCTGTAACCATTGCCCTCAACCGAGACACTTGCCCCTCCCTCCCCGCCACCTCGCCTGCAGCGCCCCGCCATCTTTCCCATGAGACATCCATAACGTCGTTCCAGTCTCCCCCCACAATCGATAACACTGTTGGCATATCCACCCATAGGGACATCAGCTTCTCCACTAGGTCCCATTGCAGTGGGGGAGGCGCATACACGCTACCAAGAACAACCATCTCACCACCAATCTCGCCCTGTACAATCACATACCTGCCCTGCGCGTCTAGCCATGTGCGTCTATGTGTGAAGGGAACTTTCCGATGGATCAGAACTGCCACACCCCGCGACCCCCTCGTGAAGCCTGCATGGAATATCTGCGTAAAGCCATTACGCTGGAGTCAGAGCGCCTTTGTACCCAACAGATGGGTTTCCTGCAGGAGCAGTATGTCAGTTCCCCTACTTTTGGCCCACGCAAACACAGCCCCTCTCTTCACCTTATCTAGCATACCCCGCACATTCCAGCTCAGTATGCGTGTCCCACAGGGATCTAACCGAGAGCCCCCAGCATTCGAAGACATTTAGGCAGCGGCTTATAATTCAAGCATGTCGTTCCACAGGTACCAACAGCAGCACTCACCACGGATCGGATGCAGCACAGCACACACAAACCCCTCCCCTGAACTAGAACAGGCCCAATCCCCAACAAAGCCCCCCCCCGACCCCCTAACCCCCACCCCGCACCTCCCAAACGTGGAAGCACCTGTCGTGGTCAGGGAGTGGTCCCGGCCCCAACGGGGAGCCAGGGAGCACCCCTTCCAATGGATCCCCTCAGCACAACCCATGTCAAATTAGGCTGTGACCCCTTCCCAACTCTGAGAAAGCGTGGCCTCCAGCCAAGCTATAGCGCCCTGGTCAAAAAGAACTGTCAAGCAAGTGAGCAAGTATCTCATTCACCCCCCCCACAGTCAAGGCACTTCAGCAGTAGCTTCCTGCGAATTCTTGTCATTGCTTGTGTTGGATCTTGGTTTTGGGCTGCGGTGCGAGCGGGAACGGCCCGGCGCCTACGCTGATCGTCAGGACCCCCACTCGGGGGGCCCCGGGTCGAGGAGTCGGACTCACCGCCCTTTGCCGTATTGACCCGCACCCTGACTGTCTCATCTGTCCACTGAAACACGGCCTCCGGGGTGTCGAAGAAGAAGGTACGGGACTGGAAGATAACCCGCAACCGAGCCGGGTATAGTAAGGCATAGGGTAACTTCAGGCCCCGAAGACGGGCCTTGGCCGCAGTGAAGGACTGTCGCTGCTGCTGCACCAATTTCGTGTAGTCCGGGAAAATAAGGATCTGAGAGTTCTCGAACATGAGCTGACCCTTCAATCTCGCCTGTTTCAGGATAGCGTCCCTGTCGGTGTAGTTCAGCAATTGAGCGATCATGGGACGAGGACGTTCTCCCACCGGGGGCTTCTGCGTCAAAGCCCGATGGGCCCTTTTAACGACGAAGCAGCGCGAGAGGGCATCAGCCGGCATCCACCCCTCCAGCCATTGTGTTAGGAAGCGCTCAGCATTGCCCTGTTCGCAGTCCTCTGGAAACCCAAGGAAGCGAAGATTACTGCGCCTGGCGCGTCCCTCTGCCTCCTCCGCTCTCGCCACCAGGCCGTTTTGTGTCCTCTCGAGGGCCACAACCCTCTTCTTTAGGGTAGTCATGTCGTCTTCCACGGCCGATATGTACGTCTCCGCACCAGTTATGCGTTCCACGGCGTTTCGCAGGTCCTGCCGAAGGAGCATAACGTCAGAGCCCACTGCCCCAATCTTGGCGTCCAGGACATCCCTGGACTGCGTGATCGCGGCCAAGAGGGCAGCATTATCCGGCACCGGGGGTTGCGTCCCTTTGGCGCCCGTGGCCTCGGTGAACTTATCGATGGGGCCCTGTTTGCCCTGATTGCCACTGCCGCCCGTGTCATGGTGTTGTGGGGGAGAGGGGCCCGCACCAGCCGGCCACAGCCCAAACCCCTCAGCCGCTAACTCCTGTGACCAGATATCCTGCAACAAGGCGTCAGTCCCAGGAAGGATGCACTAACTAGAGTCTTTCAGCAGTAGCTTCGCCCCCCAGCCAGCGCCCCAATATGTCCAAGAAGCGATGCAAAGTCCCTAGGCTCTTGCCGGGGGGAGGGGAGAGGGGGTCCCACTGCACAGTCCTCTCAGGCCCCGGGGTCCGATCTGACCCCCGAAATGTAGCAGGGCCCTGTCAACCCCGGCAGCCCTCCGCCGCGGCCAGTAGGCGCCGGTCCCGCCCCCCTCCTAACTGAGCCTGGGTCTCACTGGCACCGCGGCAGCCGCCGTGCAGGGCAGAGGCAGGGGTGCGCTCGGGGCCCGACACGACCCCCGAATGGCTGCGCGGCTCCACTACCCCCTGTCCACCCTCCGGGTCCCACTCTAACCTTGATCTGCTGCAGTCTCTCGCCGGGCCCCAGATCAGCCCCCGTCCGGGCAGCACCGCCCTCCAGCGCCGATGAAGGTGCCCTTTGCGGCAAGATGGCAGCCACGCCTATCAGCTCTCCCCGCCAGGCCCGCCACCAGCAGCGCGACCCTGCGGGGGCCGCTCCTCCCAGGCCCGGGGGGGGGGGGGCGGGGGCCGCCACTGTTTTTCTTGGACGAAGCTCCGGCAGCACTCGGAGCTGGCTCCCCAGTGACTCTCTGCGCGGCCCCTCTCACCCGGTGGGATGGTCCAGAAACCAAGGCCCCGGCTCCAAGGGCCGCACCACACCGCAGTCACCCTCCGGGACGTCGCACCGCCTGAAAACACGGTGCGGGCGGCTCCGGCCGCAGAATTCAAGTGTCCGGATGTTAGGGACTGGCCCAACTGCAGGGAACATAGAGTGTTGACCAGGGGCAGGATATAGTAAGCAGGATGATTATCGGCTGGTCGGAGCTCCGGCTCTACACGACCGCCATGTCCGCTGGCCAAGCCACGCCCCCTCGTTGTACGTATTTACGTATTATGTTGTACGTCTTGTAACGTGGAAATTTATTATTTTTTTCCCCTCCCTAATGCTCCGCCCTGGATGTGGCTACACCAGGGCGTTTGTAGCAGGCCCTATGATGAAGCATGTCACATACTTCGGTATGTGAGTGAGGGCAGTTTTTTCTAAATTGGGAATTTACCTTGCTTATGTTGGTGAACTCTTTATACCCATTGCGTATGTGATCATAGTCCTTTTAGGGGGTTCGGGGTATTGGAGTATAAACGATTTGGCCCTCTCCCCTTTTGTGTGTTTAATATGTTTCCCTGTATCCCAGCTAGCTCACAGCACCACTGTAAACTCCTCTTACCAAGGAGAGAATAGTTCTTGGCAACTATCAAACATTACAACTCTGTCCCATCAGGGATCGTGGAAACAGTGCAGTACTTTTCTCTCAGTCACTCATGGTCACTTTGTCTCGGAGAGATACACAGAATAAACGGTGGGGACGTTTTAAATAAGCATTTTTTTTAACCAGCGTCATTCTATTGTAAAATAGGTGTGCTGAAACAACCATAAGACAGAAACAGATATAAATGATTATAAGCACCAACAGAATAAAAGATGGTAGTGCCAAAACAATTAATACAGGCAGGTATTTAAATACATGACAGTAATAATGTTCACTCCTACGATGTGACCCTAACTAGATGTACCTCAGTGTACCTAGCATGTATGTACGTGTAGAGCCAAGAATCCCTCTAGGATACAGTCAAACTCATTACCTGAAGTGAGAAACTATGGGACCCTGTCTTGGTCTCAAGCTGGACACCCCACAAGGGATGTTAGACCACTGCGAGCTGGAGTGTCTGCGTGCAGGAACCTCAGTGTCTCACGTCAGTGTGTCAGCATGGAAGTCCTTTTCTCCTCTTCCTGCTTCAGCAAAGATATGATGTTTATATACCCAAAGTGGTACCCTCCAGGGTTCTACCTTGCTGTGTCATGTCGACTTAGGATGGCAGAAGGAATGACCCTTATACATAGTTATTATGCAGGAGATGGTAGTCATGCACAGTTTCCAAGGATCCTCATGCATAATGGATGAGGTTAATTTACAGGGAAAATCCCACATCCTGTAAGCAGTACCGTAACTAAGTAAATGGTCAGTCCCATGAACCGTTATGTAGTGTAATGGTAGGGAAGAATATAGGTGAAAGGTTAGGTTGCTACCTGAACCTATATTGGGGTACCTATATGAAATATAACAATACCTTACTTTGGTATAGTTTATAGAGAGACAGTTTCCTACAGTCATGCAATCTTCATGTTAACTAGCTCACAACCAAGATACCAAACATTCTATTAAGGCTACAGAGGCAAAGATAATGCAGTCTCCACTGCTCTATTAATTCTCAGCAGCCAGATTAATCATATAGGAAATACAACTGTAATCATGGAAAGACTACATGTTAGAACCGGAGGTCTCTGGTTGGCACAGGTATGCACTTGTGACAAGCAAGGACCCTTAGCTCCATGTCAGGGCAAGGGAACTACTCCTTTGAATAACCCCTGCTCACCCTCTAGGTAGTGTGGCGCGAGCAGACAAGGCTAATCCTCAGGGCGATAGTAAGTTAAGCATTCATGATTACACACAGTAAACCCACTGACCCACCACAAATGGACACCAGTTGTATGGTTGTATCATAAATACGTATACTTTATATAAAAGATAGATTCAAGCAGGATTATTACAAGACCAGAATAATGTTTAGTAAATCATGGTCACCAGATTACAATAGGCAAACTTAGCCTTTCAATGTTCGTTGGTTAGCAAGGTACGATGACAGGGACATAAGAACGTTGCGGACCCTGGATCCGATATGAACTCGAGACGGAGTTCAAGTGTACCTTGCTGGTGGAAGTCCGAGGCGTTTCAGGCGTGGCTACTTGTGAGGGCGGACCCCGAACGAGGTCGACGGTTCTCCAGAGGATCTCTGCGGCTCAATCCCCCTCGAGGATGGAGGTGGAGGAGCTAGACTGTGGAGGGTTGCGGCGATCTGGGATCGGTACAGCTCACGGGGCGAGGCGCCGTTCAGGCCTGCGGGGTGTACTTCTTCTTAGCACGCTGGGTCTGACTCGTGGATCTGTGAGGGGCGTCAAGTTCTCGGGCAGACGGATGCAGTACCAGGCTTCCGGTACCACGGTACAGGGAGGCCTTTCTTGAGGTGCGGCACGAGCCTTGGTATGCAGGAGCGCAAAGCGAGACAGTCGGGTACGTTACGACGTACGGACCGTCCGAGGCTATCAGATGCTCTCCGTGCAGATTCCGTCTGGAGAAGATGAGAGGTGCGAAGCTCGCTCCGTAAGCGGCGAGGTGACAGGAGAGCAGGCGGCCCGGCACTGAAGCGGAGAGTGGCTCAGGAATGAGCGGGACTCTCTAAGGCGGGGCGACCAAGCTCTTAGCTGTCACGACCTGGGAGGGGGCGAAGGCACCCGAGTCACAACTCTGGCGAGGGAATAAGAACTGAGGCCCAACAGCAAACGGGCACAAGCAGATAGAACCCAATTGTCCTGGGGTTCCGTTCAGGGGGCAAGCTCTCGATCAAGCCCTTGGAGATTGTTTCAGGCACAAGTCTACAAAGTCCTATCTGGTCCTTTCCTCTCCGTTCTCAGCAAGGCACCACTGCTGGCCAGTCCTACAGGATACAGACTGGTTTCCATCCTTCAGCTTCTCTTGGTCCTTCTAGTCAGGCAGAGGATCTCGTGGTCAAAACTGGATCTGATTTGTAAGGAGCTGAGCTCCTATATACTGCATTTCCTTTGTCTTTGCAGGCCAGGGGGCCTGAGCCTGGTTCAACCCGGTTCTGAAGTACTTTGTTGACAGGACGCTGCCGTCTTCTTTCAGGGTGCAGGGCAGAGACATCAGACGCTCCGCAGGAGGTGGAGCCAGCATTGTGGTGGTGGAGCACAACCCTATTCAGAGTCAAGGACTACTCCGCCCACCCATCCTGGTGTAAGCATCTCATTCACCCTCCTGAGCACCCGGCTATCCCCTGGGAATCTCCCAGCCCTGTCACTCACACAAACCCAGACAGCAGATACACATCCTGGCAGAGGCGGCCTGAACAGTTAGGCGAGCAAAGGCTAACTTTCTAAAAGTAGCATTTGCAAACACAGGATATTAAAATAAACCCTAATAAAGGAAGTATTTTATTATTCTGAGTTCAGGCATACTAAACTCGACCTGCTACCGTGTTCCCTGAGCCTGCCGGGACTATAGCGTGTAACAGCTCCGACAGCTCATCTGGCCTAAGAGAACCGGTAGCCCTTCAATAGTGAAGAACGAGAGAGGCAGAAATTCACTACTAGGACATGCCACACTCTAGGCCTGTCCTACCTTACGCTTACAATGCACCCTGCCCGTAGGCCTACTATAGGGGTGACTAATATGAAGGTGAGGGAAGGTTCTGGGACGCGGGGTCAGCAATGGCGGACCCAAGACATATCTTACAAGGCCGCTTCTGTGGGTGGCGCAACCAGCGCTGCAGGCCCACTAGCGTCATTTGTATCTACACGCCCGGCATGCCTCATGAACTTTACTGGGGACTGATAGTAAACCAAATAATCCAATCATGGAAATCAATTGTAAATCAATTGTACATACATTTTACATTGGGAGAACTTGCACTGCGGCACGGATTGGCCATGGCGCAGTGCCGTGAGCATCGAACACCAGCAAAAACATCTGTGGCACATCAGCAAAAAGTGGAAGGGAGACTCACGCCAAGGTGCCAGGTCTAACACGTGTCCCCTCCAGCTGAAAGGTGAGGAGAACTACCCTACCCCAGGGAGTTCCTCATCACTAAGGCGGAAAAACCTTGACAGACCGTCAGCGTTGGCGTGGTCTATACCAGGGTGGTGTTCCACCGTAAAGTCCATACTCTGTAGAGAAATGGACAACCTCAACAGTTTCGGGTTCTCACCCCTCATTTGCATCAACCATCTGAGGGGCCTGTGGTCCGTCTGAACCCAGAAGTGAGACCCAAACAAGTAGGGTCTTAGCTTCTTTAGGGCCCAGACCACAGCAAAAGCTTCTCGCTCAATTGCACTCCACTTCTGTTCCCGTGGAAGTAACCTTCGACTGATGAAGGCCACAGGGTGATCCCAACCCTCCTCAGTCATCTGTGAAAGGACAGCCCCTATCCCATGCTCTGAAGCGTCTGTTTGCACTAAGAACTCTTTGGAGAAATCAGGAGCCAGGAGAACGGGCGCCGTGCGCATGGCCTTCTTCAGGGTGTCGAATGCTTCCTGACAGGCGTCGGTCCAGATCACTTTCCGAGGCTGTTTTTTTTAAGTCAGCTCTGTCAAGGGGGCAACGATGGTGCCATATCCCTTGACGAACCTCCTGTAATACCCGGTGAGTCCGAGGAAGGCCGTCACCTCCATTTGGGTCTTGGGGGCTTCCCAAGCCAGGATGGTCTGAACTTTGGGATGAAGGGGCGTCACCTGGCCGCTCCCAACTTGGTGTCCCAAATACACCACTGAACCCTGCCCGATCTGGCACTTGCTTGCCTTGATCGTGAGGCCTGCCTTGCGCAGAGCCACCAACACTTCCCAAAGGTGCCGCAAGTGTTCCTTCCACGTTCCGCTGAACACTGCGATGTCGTCCAGGTAGGCGGCACTGAACGCGTCCAGTCCGGCCAACACCTGGTTGACCAACCTCTGGAAGGTGGCAGGGGCATTTTACATCCTGAAGGGCATGACCCGGAATTGGTAGTGCCCATATGGGTTTGAAAACGCTGACCTCTCTTTGGCCCCTTCGCTTAAGGCAATATGCAAGTACCCAGACGTAAAATCATACGTACTGAGGTACCGAGCAGCTCCCAACCGATCAATGAGCTCATCAGCTCTGGGGATGGGGTGCGCGTCAGTCTTCGTGACCGAATTGAGTCCTCGATAGTCCACACAGAACCGGAGTTCGGGTGTGGCTCCCGGCGTCGCAGCCTTCGGGACCAAGACCACTGGGCTGGCCTAAGGACTGCTGGAGGACTCATTCACCCCAAGAGCAAACATCTTTGAGACTTCCTCCTTGATGCAAGCTCATACCCTGCCAGTCACGCGGTAAGCCTTATGCTTCACCGGTAAGCTGTCTCCCGTGTCCACATCATGGAAGCACCAATCCGTGACACCAGGAACCAGGGAGAACAAGTCAGAGAATTGCCCCAGCAGCTGGCGGCAATCACTCTGCTGCTCAGGGGTCAGGGAGAGTGAGAGATTAACTCCATCCACTGACCCATCTCGCTCGGAGGCCACCAAGAGGTCCGGAAGAGGCTTGGTCTCCTCCTCCATCCCATCATCGGTTGCCAACAGCATGCCCACTTCGGACCTCTCCAAGCGGGGCTTAAGGCGGTTAACATGTAGGACCCTCAAAGGGTTCCTGGGAGTTTGCAAGTTCACCAGGTAGGTGACAGGACTCTTGCGCTCCACAACCTCAAATGGACCCGTCCACTTATCCTGAAGTGCACAGGGCTCCACTGGGGCCAAGACCCACACCTTTTGTCCAGGTTGAAGCTCTACCAGAGTGGCATTCTGGTCGTACCACCGCTTCATCTCCTCCTGGCTGGCTTCCAGGTTTGCCTCAGCAAGTTGCCTGAATCGCCTGGTCTGGTTTCGGAAGTCCAGCATGTAGCTATATACATTCGGGGGAGGTTTCCTGGGAGATTGCTCCCAGCCTTCCCTAACCAGACTCAGAGGTCCTCGCACCGGGTGACCGTACAGAAGCTCGAAGGGACTGAACCCGAGCGACTTCTGTGGCACCTCTCGGTACGCAAACAGCAGACATGGTAAGAGGACATCCCACTTAAGCCTCATTGGTCCTTCTAGGCCCATAATCATGCCTTTCAGGGTTCGGTTGAATCTCTCAACCAACCCGTTTCCTTGGGGGTGGTAAGGGGTGGTGAACTTGTACGTTACACCACACTCTTGCCAAAGGGACTTCATATATTTTGATATGAAGTTGGTGCCCCTGTCAGACACCACCTCTAGAGGGAATCCTACTCGAGAGAAAATTCCCATCAGTGCTCGTCAAACCACGGGGGCCGTCACTGTCCTCAGAGGGATGGCTTCAGGGTACCGGGTGGCATGGTCCACCAAGACCAGGATAAACCTGTTGCCCATGGCTGTCTTTGGGTCCAGAGGCCCCACAATGTCAATTCCCACTCGCTGGAATGGAGTACTGACGACGGGGAATGGTTGGAGGGGAGCCTTGTTCTTCCCCCCACACTTACCACTTGCCTGGCAAGTCTGGCCAGTTCTGCAGTGAGCATCTGAGCTCCGGTGCATCTGGGGCCAGTAAAAGTGGGTGACAAGCCTGTCATAGGTCTTGTCCATCCCCAGATGTCCTGCTAAGGGCACATCGTGAGCCAAACCCAGTAGGAAGGCCCTGAACTTCTGGGGTACCACCAACACATGGGCTGACCCAGGTTCAGCAGCCTTAGGCTCTGAGTACAGGAGATCATTCTCCCAGTAGACCAAGTGTTTTCCGGGCCGAACACCATTGGCCTGGTCTGCAGCCTGCTGCCGCATACCTGCGAGAGAAGGGCACGTTTTCTGCTCCTGACAGAATTCTTCCCTGGAGGGACCCCCTTCTTGCTGCCAATGGGTCAGCTCAGGCAAGTCTCCCAGTTCGGTGATCTGTTCCCCGGTAGGTTCCAGGGCATCCCCCTCGAGGTCTGCCTCTTCCTGGGCCATGGGAACTTCGGGGACCGGCTGTCCGCGCCCCTGGTGCCTCCTCTCTAAGGCCGGTTCCTGGGCCTCTACCTCAGGCTCCAGGACCTCTTCGACACCCCTACTGCCTGCCATGGACCTCGTGGTCACGCACGCCCAGTCGGGTAGACCCACCATCCGCGGATGGGTCATTTTATCCACCTTTTCCCAAGGGGAGTTCTCCAAATCGTTCCCTAGCAGACAATCTACAGGCATGGAGGTCCTCACAACAACTTGAAGGGTACCTGAGACCCCCTCACTCAAAGGGAACCTGAGCTATCGGACACTGGCTCTCAGAATTGTCAGCATTAACAACTTTGCAGTAGGCGTGCAGTACTACCTGCTCATGAGACGCCAGGTGCTGCCTCACTGCAGTCACGCTGGCTCCTGTATCTCGAAGAGCCTCCACTTTCTTACCATTGATGGTCACTGCCTGCCCATATTTCTTAGTGTTACTAGGTAGGTAGTTCTCTGGGACCATCTCGCTGTCTCCTAGCGAGACTAGGGTCATCTGGACGGGATCCCCACCCATTGGGAATGCTACTTCCTCCCCAAAGTTAACATTAGCTAGTTGCCGGGGTGGAGCACCAGTGGCTGTGGGTTTTGAAAACAAGCGACATTTAGGGTCAGAGGCAACATGACCCAGGTCGCCACACCTAAAGCAGGTGATGGGCCCCTTTGGAACAGGTTTACCTGTCGGGCCCCGGTTTATTTCGGGGGTGGAGGAGGCTGAGAACCTTTCCCTTGGTTCCCTTGGGGATTACTTTGGGGGCCTTTGTGGAACCCTTTCTGTTTTCCCTTGTTCCCCCCACTCTTCTGCTGGGGACCCTGCCCACATTTGGCTGAGGCTCCCAATAGACCTTTGTAGACCCTGGTGCTGACCCAGCGGTCCGCTTCCTCAGCAAGCTTCCTCGGGTTGGACAGCTTGCTATCGATCAGGTGAAAACAGCCCTTGAAAATCATTTACCTTACTGCCCTTCACCCAACCATCCAGCGCTCTGCAGAAAAAGGTCACATACTCCACATACGTACCCCCTTGAATCTTCACACACTTTCTAAACCGTTGCCGGTACATTACAGGCGTTAACCCAAACCGATTCATCAGGGCATCTTTCTTGTGTGGGTAGCAGACTGACTCTTCAGGAGGAAGATCTAGCAGGGTATCCCGCCCCTCGGTCAGGAACCGTCCCCACAACCCCACTCCCCAATCCTTCTCAGGGACCCGGTGGGAAGACATGGCTACCTCGTAGGCTCGGAACCACTGCCCTATGTCATCTCCTTTGAAATACTCTTTCACCACATCCTTCGGTACGTAGACCCTTGACTCTACCTGGGCTGGCGTTGTGCTGCCACCAGGAGCTACGTCCAAGCTCTTTGCTTTCAGCTCCAATTCTTTGAGGCATATCTCGTGCTCCAGCTGGAGCCTTTTTTCCTCCATGGCCATCTGACCTTTCAATCTGGCCATCTCCACTTCATGCGCTCTGGTTGCGGCCCTGTCTGCCTGCTCTTCGGCCGACGGGCCTCCCAGGCCTCGATGAGGCTATCGGGTTGATCGACTACCACCTGATTTTCTGGCTCTCTGGACTCTTTCCAGGCTCTCAGTGCCGTGATGCGCTGGGCTCGGGTTCTGCAGTTGGCTTGCGAAACTCAGAACTTTTCGCACAGGACTCTCAAGTGCTCGGCTTTGCACTTTTCCAGCCCGTCCCAGTCAACATCGTCGATTCCAGAGATAACAGTGAGTGCTCTTGAGGGAAGTGAACCAGGCATAGTTTAGGAGATTGGAGATCTCTCAGCGAGACTGTAATCTGGTCGCGTTATTGGTCAGCTCTCACTACGTGGTGCTCAGTAATTCACTGTATATGAATCATGAATGCAAATCTGAAATCCTCCCAGCTGGTACCAATGTTAGAATCGGAGGTCTCTGGTTGGCACAGGTATGCACTTGTGACAAGCAAGGACCCTCAGCTCCACGTCAGGGCAAGGGAACTACTCCTTTGAATAACCCCTGCTCACCCTCTAGGTAGTGTGGCGCGAGCAGACAAGGCTAATCCTCAGGGCGATAGTAAGTTAGGCATTCATGATTACACACAGTAAACCCACTGACCCACCACAAATGGACACCAGTCGTATGGCTGTATCAAAAATACGTATACTCTATATAAAAGATAGATTCAAGCAGGATTATCACAAGACCATAATAACGTTTAGTAAATCGAGGTCACCAGATTACAATAGGCAAACTTAGTCTTTCAATGTTCGTTGGTTAGCATGGTACGATGACAGGGACATAAGAACGTTCTGGACCCTGGATCCGATATGAACTTGAGACGGAGTTCAAGTGTACCTTGCTGGTGGAAGTCCGAGGCGTTTCAGGCGTGGCTACTTGTGAGGGCGGACCCCGAACGAGGCCGACGATTCTCCAGAGGATCTCTCCGGCCCAATCCCCCTCGAGGAGCGAGGTGGAGGAGCTAGACTGTGGAGGGTTGCGGCGATCCGGGATCGGTACAACTCACGGGGCGAGGCGCCGTTCAGGCCTGCAGGGCATACTACTTCTTAGCACGCTGGGTCTGACTCGTGGATCTGTGAGGGGCGTCAAGTTCTCGGGCAGACGGGTGCAGCACCAGGTTACCGATACCACGGTACAGGGAGGTCTTTCTTGAGGTGCGGCACAAGCCTTGGTATGCAGGAGCGCAAAGCGAGACAGTTGGGTACGTTATGACGTACGGACCGTCTGAGGCTATGAGATGCTCTCCGTGCAGATTCCGGCTGGAGAAGATGAGAGGTGCGAAGCTTGCTCCGTTTGCGGCGAGGTGACAGGAGAGCAGGCGGCCCGGCACTGAAGCGGAGAGCGGCTCAGGAATGAGCGGGACTCTCTACGGCGGGGCGACCAAGCTCCGAGCTGTCACGACCTGGGAGAGGGCGAAGGCACCAGAGTCACAACTCTGGTGAGGGAATAAGAACTGAGGCCCAACAGCAAACGGGCACAAGCAGATAGAACCCAATGATCCTGGGGTTCCGTTTAGGGGGCAAGCTCTCGATCAAGCCTTGGAGATCGTTTCAGGCAAAAGTCTACAAAGTCCTATCTGGTCCTTTCCTCTCCGTTCTCAGCAAGGCACCACTGCAGGCCAGTCTTACAGGATACAGACGGGTTTCCGTCCTTCAGCTTCTCTTGGTCCTTCTAGTCAGGCAGAGGTTCGTCGTGGTCAAAACTGGATCTGATTTGTAAGGAGCGGAGCTCCTATATTTATACTGCATTTCTTTTGTCTTTGCAGGCCAGGGGGCCTGAGCCTGGTTCAACCTGGTTCTGAAGTACTTTGTTGACAGGACGCTGCCGTCTTCTTTCAGGGTGCAGGGCAGAGACATCAGACGCTCCACAGGAGGTGGAGCCAGCATTGTGGTGGTGGAGCACAACCCTATTCAGAGTCAAGGACTACTCCGCCCACCCATCCTGGTGTATGCATCTCATTCACCCTCCTGAGCACCCGACTATCCCCCGGGAATCTCTCAGCCCTGTCACTCACACAAACCCAGACAGCAGATACACATCCTGGCAGAGGCGGGCTGAACAGTTAGGCGAGCAAAGGTTAACTTTCTAAAAGTAGCATTTGCAAACACAGGATATTAAAATAAACCTTACTAAAGGAAGTATTTTATTATTCTGAGTTCAGGCATACTAAACTCGACCTGCTGCCGTGTTCCCTGAGCCTGCTGGGACTATAGCGTGTTAATAGCTCCGACAGCTCATCTGGCCTAAGAGAACCGGTAGCCCTTCAATAGTGAAGAACGAGAGAGGCGGTAATTCACTACTAGGACATGCCACACTCTAGGCCTGTCCTACCTTACGCTTACAATGCACCCTGCCCGTAGGCCTACCATAGGTGTGACTGATATGAAGGTGAGGGAAGGATCTGGGACTGGCAAGTGTGGGCACTTGCACAGTCAGCGTGACAGTGCGGGACTGTACGCGGGGTCAGCAATGGCGGACCCGAGACATTTCTTACGAGGCCGCTTCTGTGGGTGGCGCAACCAGCGCTGCAGGCCCACTAGCGACATTTGTATCTACACGCCTCGTGCACTTTACTGGGGACTGATAGTAAACCAAATAATCCAATCGTGGAAATCAATTGTACATACACTTTACATTGGGAGCCCTTGCACTGCGGCACGGATTGGCAGTGCCCTGAGCATCGAACACCAGCAAAAACATCTGAGGCACATCAGCAAAAAGTGGAAGGGAGACTCACGCCAAGGTGCCAGGTCTTTCACTACAGTACCCATGAGTTTTAAAGAAACTATAAATCCCAACAAAGCAAATTAGGATAACCAATCAGCATTGAGTAGTCATTATAAATCCTCATGACCAATCAGAATCTCCCTCTTCTTTGTGCAGGGTTACAATGTCATTTGAATGTTAAAAATCTGAGAATTATTCTTGATTTTGTTCTGAAACTAGGAAAAATTACATTACTTATTATTATTATATATTTTTTAAGTTAGTAAGGGTAAAACCAGGTATTCACATTTCAACATTTCATTAAATTGAATATCACAAATATGCAACACAGTTGGGATAGTCTTCTCCTCCATGTCCTTAATAGAACATTCTTGTTTATGAATGCTATAAAAGTTTCTATTTTGTGTTAGGACCGGAGGCTACAGATTATACAAGTTTAAAGCTTATTAGCACGCAAGGAAAGGGATTACCTACTGGTTTATTAATAAAACATTGAGGGCCGATTCACAAAGGTAAACTTAGATGTCTGGTCTAAACTTAAACCAAACGTATACGTTTACAACTTTGGGAATTCACATAGGGCATTTACGAGAACTATCTTTATATCCACACTCTGGCCGGATCTCTGCCCCGAGTGCGGACATAAAGATAGTAGTCTCAATTGTCCTTTGTGAATTCCCAAATGAATAAACTTATACATTTCATCTAAACTTGGACCAAACATCTAAGTTTATGTCTATGAATCGGGTCCAGAGTTTGAAGACCAATCAGACATGCAAATGATATCTTCTAAACATCCTTTTTTAATAAAAGATGTGCTCTTCTGGCTGAATCATCTCCAAAAATAGAGGTATCAATACCAAGTTTCAAAAGGATCCATTTTGACCATGTAGCGAATGTGGAAGATGAAACTGGAGCCCAAGGATGAACACATTAGATTAATAATTGAACAGAAGAAGAGTTTCTGAACTCCTCAGTGATAAATTCATATGTTAAGCAATGAACTACACATAATGTTTCTCTCATGGAAAAGCAAGGTAATTGATTTTTTTTGTTGCACATTTAGTTGGTTTTGAAATGTAAAAGGGGTAAAACTCCCACCTCTAAAATCTAAAACTCATATCAGAAACTTGTTTACAAGAAAATAAAGTAAGACAGAGAGTTCTGCAGATAACTGTTTCCTAGATAATTATTTGTTAAACAGCTCAAATGTATGGCATTGTAATACTAAATACATATCCCAAGAGTATGCCTATTTAGGACCAAGTGGAGAAGCGATTCTGATGCCTGTTAAACGTTTAGCAATAAGAAGATGTCCAAAATACAATGATTAGCTAATGGTAGATGTCCCGTAGATATAGCTGAAAAGTATGAGTTTATAGTTCTGTAGGTTGAGTAGGGACTTAGGGCCAGATGTAGGTCGCCCAATACCGGTCGGTAACAGCCGAAATTACCGAATTTCGGCCGTTACCGACCGGTATTTGGCTTTTGAGATGTAGGTGGCATGATTCCTGGATTCGGTATTTTACCGAATCCGTAATTTAAGGATTTGGTAAATTACAGAATTCTTAACATACCGATTCGGTAAATTACCGAATCCGTAATGTAGGGAGCACTCAAGTTAGTGCATTTCCGAGTTAAGGATTAGTTATTTACCACCAACTACAAGTTGGTGGTAAATATCAAAAACCTTAGAAAAAGCAATTATTTTGCTTTTACAACAGTGCAATGTGGCAAACATGCATGCCCAAATGGCATGTATGTGTGCCACATGTGCACCCATGCACTATTAAGGGGTGCAACAGGGTGTCAATGTGCCACCTTGCCACTCTTGAAAATGTTCCCACTATTACCGATTCGGTATTTACCGAATCGGTAATACTGAATGGCTTCCCATTCAGTCAGTCAGTCAGTCAAAAACTCTTTATTCGATTAATTAAAATCATAAAAGAAGCAACAATACATACATACAGAGCAAAAATATATGTATACATTTAAAAACAAGCATCTATGTACATACATTCAATTATATACAAATTATATATTACAACGTTCATGGGGTGATAATTAATACAAAATATCTCCTATTGTAATTAAAAACCACTATTAAAACAGCATAAAATTTATAAAAATTTCTGTTCCATGATTATGGGGAAGTGGTTTAGATCAATTTATCTGCAGGGTTCTTTTGTTTTTAACTCTGGCAGCAGCCACCAAAAAACTAGCTACGCTAAAGATAACTCGCACGCTGTTCAATAGTTGCAAATACAGTAGTGCAGGCCTCACCTGCAAGAAACCCGCTTCTCGTAATATGGGCAACAAGAATTTATTTCGTGCCACCGCAAATTTGTCAAAAAACATAATAAGGTGAAGAGTGTCTTGTGTCGAGAAGTTGTTGCAAGAACATGGTGGAGAATCAGCTGGCTTACCCCAATGTTGTTGATCTCCCAACACAAGATGAATAAGGTTAAATCTAAACCTTGTAAGCAAGAAGCGATGGTATGGCTTTGTTACAATCCTGAGGTAGGGTTCTATGTGGGGCGAGGACTGCAGAGCATAAATACATCTTACTCCGGATTTTTTAAGTTCTATCTCCTCCCTATCTGCCTCAGCCATGATTCGGTAGTTCTGCTTAATCCATCCCAAGTCCTCTTTCTTGATACCCTCTGGGGTGGAAAACACGTCCAGACGTCCCAGCCTGACACGCGCAGCTCTAACGTATGCCAGCCATGGGATGCTAAGTGCCTTGTCAAGAGCCAGACAGTCTTTAAGGATGAGATGATTAAGGGTAATGTCCTCATTCAGCCATGTCTTAGCCCAGCAAATCAATGGCGCTGCCTTAAGATGGTCTGTGATATATCCCATTCCTAGTTCACAGTGTACTGCCATGGTTGACGATGAATGTGGTACCGCCAGCAGTGATCTAAAAAACTTATTTTCTACCAATTGAATTTTATCCACATTGGCATATCCCCAAATCGATGCCCCATAGGACGCAATGGCCCAGCACTTAGCCTTATAGATTTTGAGCATGGGTTCCATGGGTCTCGCTCCCAGTCTTTTAGCAAAATTGAGAAGCCCTGTGGTGGATCTAGCCACTATGTTACTTTTGTGCTTCATCTGGGGACCCCAATTACCTTTCTCATCGAATAATACCCCCAGGTACGTAAAGACTGGGACCCTTGCAACTTCCGCACCCAGGCATCTAAAGGTATTGACATTCCTGGGCTTCCTGCCGGCCCCTGCAATCATGACATGGTATTTTTTACTATTGATTTTGAGGTCAAGGGCTTCCATAAATTTTCCAAAGCTGTCCAACAGCCTTTGTAGACCCAGACCTGTACGGGCGATGAGTACGGCATCATCAGCGTACAGGAGGACCGGGATACCCGTTCCACCTGCACTAGGGATGTCCGCACCAGCCTTAGCTAAAGATTTTTCCAGGCCATTTATATAGATCGTGAAAAGAAGGGGAGCCAGAATGCAGCCTTGTCTGACTCCCCGTCTAGATCTAAACTGGTCCGTGCACCTGCCGTCCTGTGTGACCCTGACTGCCGCTACTAGGTCCTGATGGAGTGAGGCTTGAAAATAGACAAGGGGAGCGTCTAGACCCATATCTAACATGATACACCACAATTTTGATCGGTTCGCCATATCAAAGGCTGATGATAAATCCATGAACCCCAGATATAGGAAGCCTTCCTTTGCCACTGTGTACTTGTTGATCAGAAGATAAAGATTAAGACACTGGTCCATGGTGCCCCTGTGCTCCCTAAAACCGTACTGGAGATTTGAGAGGAACCCCCCACCGTCCAGCCAATCTCCCAGTTTCTGTAGAATAACTCTTCCCATGATTTTAACGGAAGAATCCAACAGGGAGATTGGCCTATAGCAGGCGGGGTCCCCACGGCTTCCCTTTTTGAAAATGGGCACGATAATTGAAGAGCCCCAGGATGGGGGGAAACCCACCAGTGCTGCAGCATTAAAAACATTAGTTAGGATTTTAGCCCAGAAATGAGGATACATAATAAAAAGATCTGCAGGCACCCCATCCGGGCCTGGTGCCTTATTTTTGGAAGTAGCACGGATTGCCCTTTCTACTTCTTGTGGTTCGAATTTGATGGGAGAACTGGGACAGCTGATGATTGGGGGTACGCATGTTAGATCAGGCATATCCAAGTCACCATAAATGTTCTTAAAATGCCCAAGCCAAACATCGTCCGCAATTACACAATCAGTGTCTGGGCTGTCGCTATCCGCAAAGAATGGCTGATTGATTATGGCCCAGAACTTCCTGCTATCCCTTAACACATCAACCTCCTGTAGGCTATTCCATGCATCCTCTTTGATTTTCAGTTTCCGCTGCGAAATTGCCAATTTGTATTCCTTACGGAGAGTGGAAACCAAAATTTTATCTCTCGGGCTGCTTTTAAGCGCCTCAAGGAGGGCCTCATGTGCTTTAGAGCAGGCGCTGTCGAACCATCTATGGGCTTTCTTCTGGTGTGACCCCCTCCCCTTGTTTAGATTAGCTGCTATTTGTTTACAAATGGCTGAGAAGGAGGTTATCGTTCCCTCTCCCACAACATTATCATCTAGGCAGATGCCCATATGGGATTCAGTTGTGGCCGTCAAATCTACAAAGAAGGCCTCAGGTATAATTTTGTCCCATTTTAACCGTCTGCCTTGATCCTTTGTGGAGATGGCTCGTGGTACTTCCCTTCCCAGTGCCCTGGTGGTAATCTTGGCGCTTATATCCAATTCTAAGACAAGAGGGTTGTGATCACTAAATGGTGATATCACTACTCTATAGGCTAATAATATGGTCAGCAAAGGGGGTGACACAAAAATGTAGTCAATAACAGAGTTGACCCCCCTACCTATGAAGGTAGGAGCATTCTCATTGATTCATACTGGAGAGCAAAGCTTCCAGATCCTCTCCCCTCTTACCATGTTCAAAATGAGGTACCTTGCTGTAAAGTTGCCCGTCTAGGTCATCCCCATAACAATCCCATTTGCAAGGGTGTATGTTAAAATCCCCCATGAGAAACATTTCTAACGAATGAGAGTGATTGACTTTATATATTGACAAAAATTGTTCTAAAATGTTAAAATGTTCAAGACCATCCATAGCATTATACAAGTTTATCAACATATATTTCTTATTAGACCAGGACCACTCCAGGATGAGAAAATTATTTGACTCAATATGACATTTTCTAAATGACCCAGCAATGTCTAAGGATACAAGAAAAAGTAAGCCACCCTTAGATCTTCCCATGGTCCCTCTAATCGCAGGGGTAGAGGAGCTTTGGAAGCCATCCAAATTAAAGCTAGGGTCTGCATCCCAAGTTTCCTGAAATGCCAGGATGTCAAAACTTTTTATAAATTGGAGCCAGATGGGATCATCACTTTTAGATCTAATGCCCGCCACATTCCAACTTAAAAACTTGAATGGGTCTGTTGGAGTTATAAGGCATCCTCTTTCCCTCCCCACACTTACAGCTACCTGGCCCAGTCAGTCGTTGGATTCCATCTGTGATAAGGGTGAAAACCTAACAGCAGAGTACAAAGTTCCCCAGGGAGCGTGTAACAGTGTGGAGCAAGGAGTAGGTATTGGCAATACCGTGGATATCACTAAAGGGTTCCCTTGTCGGAACTTAGAGAGCCTCACACACCCAAAGTAATAGGCGTGAAACACACCCTTACTAGAGGGTGTCCGGTGTCATCATCGACTCACTGCCCCTCGTCAGACCGGCGCTGCAATGTCTGACGGAGTCCCCGAAGGTACTCTTTTGGCGGGGTTCTTTTGTTCCTTGCCGATGGTTGGTGTAGGTGAGGATGAAGAAGGGTGTAGTCAGTGTAATAGTGAGTGAAAGTAATAAAAAAGGTAAGCAGTCCACTTTCAACTTTAATAACGTGGCTGATTCCTTAGTTAAAAGGGGTGGGAGGGGAGTTTAGAGACCGTAAAGATATACAGAACAATAACTCAACCCCCTAGTATGGTCAACATGTTTCTCGCCGAGAGGCGATTCGTCAGGACCTCAAAAGAAGTACTACACAAGAACAAAAACAAAAACAAAATGTGAACTCAATACTCAATCTCTATGAAGAAAGAGAATACAACCTCACTGGGTCGGAGGAGAAGAGGGCCAAGGGGTCCTGCTCTATTTAGGCGACCTAGAGGTAGGAGGAAAAAATTAATAAAACAGAAAGAACAGTTCAAGTCAGTTACAACATAGTGACTCAATGCTCAATTCGTGCAGCGTGACTCTGGTGACACAAACTCCACACTGTAAGGAGTGCAGGGGGTAGTGTGGAAGGGAAAAAATCATTGAACCAGAAATGTGGATGCAACGTCCCTTCTATGACACACACCACCCGAATATCACACTTGGAGGGTTGCCATTGTGTGTCTAGGACAAAACTGTGGTATTGTGCCGAAGCTTAAAAAGGTCACACCCAATACCTAGGGAACAGAAGCAGCACGCAACAATAGTCATGTTCTTACCCTAAATGGATTAAAATGGGGCCTCGCAGCATGCTCCCGTGAGGCCAGCGTTATAAGGTACAGTTCACCTATAGGATGTAAGGAATTGATGACTGATTACCCCAAACATGTCAAGTACACGCCAATAATGGTGCCCTAAGCCGCTGTAATATAGGCCCCAAGAGGAGCGTCAAGTGTTGTATTGTCACGGCAGCAAATCACAATCAATGCAGGCAAGGAGAGACTGTGGGCGGGGTGCTCCCCACTAGATATGGCCTCATGTGGTATAAATCCAGTGATAGGTCTAATCATCGTCCAATCTCATATCATAGGGGGCGCACAGGAAGGCGGAGTGCTGCCCTAGTTACCTTCAGAGAAAGGTCGGGCGGGATGTAAGCCAGGTGAGTACAAGGCCCGGTGGGTCATAAATTCATATATCTCGTATGAAAGATACGAATAGCGGGGCCCCAGGCAGGCTAAGGGTCTATCAAGGAGCTGCCCAGTCTACATGCAGTGAAAGACCAGGCGTGCAGAGGACAGGGCGAGTGAGTAGCCAAGTAGGGTAAAATATTGTGTGTGTAATATGACAAGCGGAACCTCATGGAAGGCTACCGTGCAAAAAGGTAATCAACAAACAGGAAACTTTCGCCCGATAATGTGAGCGACAGCTACGCTCCTGACAACTAAAAACCGAAGACATGATGGTCATGTTCGGGGCTTACCTCGAAGGGAACACTGGCACGGCGGAACACCTACCCCTCACGCTCGCGGCACCTGGTCAGGGTGCGGAGCAGCTGGTGGAGGTATTCTGCTAGAGTCCGCCGTCTTGTAAGGAGTTGGCCGCTGACGTCAGTGCTGGTCTGGCGGTGGCGCGACTGCTGTACGTCACGCGCATGCGCAGCACCCTATCTAGACAAGTGGGAAGGATTGTAGAACAGAGCGGCGCTGAATTGTGGCCATGTTGGGAGTGGCACTAAAAATCGGCAGTCGGGGGGTTCTTGCATACACCGAGAGTCATGACATAGACAGTCAGGTGTCAAACAAAACCGAGCCGGCGGCTTAGAAAGGAGTGCATCTATACAGCACTCAATTGGCCCAAGGTATGAGAAGGTGCGGTTATTTACGTAAATTGCGTGATGGTAGAAGGAGGGTGTCAATCTGTGCCTGCATCGACTGTGGACCACCGGGGCAATGTAGCAAAATCCCCGTGGGTCCGCTGTGTAACAAAGGTTGTTGGGGGAGGGATATCTCTGACATGTGGGTGTAATATGCCCCGGGACGGCAACACGGGAAAGAGTGTGTGGATTAATGGACATAATGTAACCAAGATTAACTAAAGGTGCGGGTATTGGTGCATCTTGTGTGTTAATATACACATCGTGTAAGTCTGTGCCTCTATTGACTGTGAGCCGCCAGGACAACGCGGCTAACCCCTGTGGGACCATGGGGTGTTAAACTGAAGGTCCTCTGTGGATAGGGTCCAGAGTGCTTTAAGATGAAAGTGACAGTACAAAGCTGGTTTACTAGTTGTACTAAACTACTGGTCAGGGGTGTATGACATGACAGAAGTACCTTGAGTGTGTTACTAGGGCAGGTGGGGTATAGGGGTAGTGGAGTTGTCTTTATCTAGAGACACTCGCCCAGGGAATAGCGTCATTTAGCCCTATTGTGTCTAGCTGGAGACGGTGAACCCATCTTTGTTCAAGCCTGAACAAAGCTTGTCTGGACATGGCTGGTTGGGACTCAAGCACTAACCATTGGATGCTGTCAGCAGGGTGATTATATTGTTGGTAGTGTTCATAGAGTCTCGTGTGAGTCTTGGAGCACCGTATGTTACTTTTATGCTCCGTTATTCTCAATTTAACCTGTCTCATAGTCATACCTGCATAGAATTTTCCACAAGGGCAGATAAGGAGATAGACACACTTGGAGCTATTACAGTTGGTATGCTTATTCAGTTTCCAAGTGAAAGAGTCTGTTAACGTAATTTCTTTGCACTGTAAAGATTGAGGACAGACAGCACAGCCTCCACAAGGGTAGTGTCCAACAACGGGTGGGAGATCCCATAGTGTCCGTTGTCCAGTACCAGCTGATTTCTTGGGGCGTGTGTGTATCAGGGAGTCTTTAAGGTTCGTTGTCCGTTTAAATGCAAACCTTGGCTTGGGTAAATCAGTCCCCCCTGAGTTGAGGATGCCCCAGTGTTTATTCACTGTTTTCTTAATGAAATTAGAGTTCCTAGTGAAACTGGTCACGCATGTTATCAGGTTGTCCTGTTCTTTTTGATGTACATCAAGAAGTGCCTCCCTATGATTATTGAGGGCTCGCTTATTTGAGTCTCGTATCAATTGGGTGGGGTATCCTCTGTCAAGGAGTTTACCTTGTAGGGCGTTGGCTTCCTGTCTATAGTCATCCCTTGAGGAGCAGTTTCTACGTATCCTCAAGAATTGACCGAAGGGGAGGTTTTCACGTAGTGCTCTAGGGTGGTGGCTATTAAACAGGAGGAGGCTGTTTCTGTCAGTCTCCTTCCGGAACAGAGTAGTGCTCAGTCCGGCTGGTCCCAGCCGTATCGTGAGGTCAAGGAAGGGCAAAGCTGTCTCTGATATGGTCCCAGTGAATTTCAAGTAGGGATTCTGTAGGTTAATCCAAGTGCAAAACTGGTTGCAACTTTCTCGGTCACCCCTCCATAGTATTAGAATGTCGTCGATGTACCGACGACATAGTGTGAGATGTTGTCTGAAGGGGTTGGAGTCGGGATAGATGAACTGGTTCTCAAAGGCCGCCATGTAAATGCAAGCTATACTGGGAGCGAAAGTCGAACCCATAGAGGTACCTCTGATCTGGTGGTACAGCTGAGAGCCATATTGGAAGAAGTTTTCCGTCAAAGCTATGCTTGCACAGGCCATGATGAAGGATATGGGGGTAGGCGAGGGCCAATCCTGCCGCATAAGGGCGGATTCCACAGCTTCAAGTGTGGCTGCTTGGGGAATGTTAGTATATAACGCTTCTACATCAAGCGTAAGAAGCAGATCCACCTCTTCTCAAAAAAGGGTGAAAACCTGTTACTATGATGTATCTCGCCCCTAGGTTGCACATTTATCGGGGAGGCTGAAAGTAAGTCCATTGATTCAATGTCCCCCATCCTGGTTGAGCTCTGCGCTAAAGACCGCTGAGCAGTCATTCTAGCCTGGTATGTTAAATTACTTGTATTGCTCGGTCTTGTGTGATGTTGGAAATGTGTGGGTGCTTGTCTCAAAACACCCGGTGGGGGGTAAAAAAACCCCAGGGGAAGGGGTCTGATGCCTTTATTAGTTAGATCTGAACCATCCCAGAATAATCTTTCCGCACAATTCTTATTCTTAAAATTCACCACCACACAGTCCCCGGGAATGTTCTTTGGGCGTCGCCCCACCCATCGTACCCTCCTTACCATAGTAATTGCACTAGCTATATTAGCATCACCTGAGCTAAACTCATTGCACCACTGACTAGCTAAGTTCAACAAGTCAGCAGTGGACTCCCTATCCCCCTCTTTTACTGGGGGGACTCCAGTGAAGATGGCCACCAAAGGAGCAGCATCAGGAGGCAACTCCAGGCTGTAACCAGGGTGATGGGGATGTCTAATATTGAACCTATCCCGGCTGTGGCATGCATTTTCTCCGTCCTGGGGTTCAGAGGCTTGTCCCGTACGCTTGGCTTCCCCAGTAAGCTAGTGGCCCCACCCTCACTGGTGACCTGACTGGAAGTTGGATTGGGATTGTCAGCTGTAGACGGATTAGTAGATGTAACACCCGGTTTGTGCAGGCCTCCCTTATCCCCACTATGTTGTCTCAATAGCTGGTCAATTTTTTCACATTTAGAGAGAAGCCCTGCTACGCACGTGTTGAGTGTGTCCACAATATCCTTAGCTACAGATACCAATGCAGGTTCCAAGCGCTCAATAAAAAGGTCCTCAATAAGTTTCTCAATTTGGCCCTTCGTGCGAGCGTCCAGTCTAATGGTATTTGCCAAGTCTCTATTAGGCCTTCAAAGCGAGCTTAGTGTTTTTTTCCTCTTGTGTGCTCTTTGTGAGGTCGCAGTGGGTGTGGGGGATGTAGGTAAATGGGCAATCGAGGTATCTGAAGGAGATGGTTGTGCGGTGGGTGGTGGGGTCACAGCCCGGTTGGCGATAATAACATTTGGAACCAAGGGTATCTCCCTGTTGGGGTCGGAACTCAGGGCTGGGTCTAACTCGTCAGTGTTCAGGCCCAGTTCTTTCTCAATAGTGCAATTTCTTTAGACAGGGCCCCCACTGCTGAGGTTAAATAAGAGATTATTGATTCAGAGTGTCTGGGGTGTTTGGCTTTTGACCCTGCATCGTCTTTAGAGCCTACCTTTTTCCTTTTGCCCATCTTCCTCCTGGTGGTTGGAGGGGGGGCCCGGCCCGTCCTCTTCTGGCCCCTGACGGCCACAGACGGTCCCGCCCTTGTCCCGGGCTTCTCCCGCGCGCAACTCGCGGGGCGAGAGGGGGTGTCAGCCTTTTGCAGGCGCCTCCGGGCGCTCTCGGCGCGTCAGGAGCGCGCTTCCGCCCCACAGGCTGCTGGGGATTGTAGTTCCCCGGTGTCCGGTCTGGCATCTGTCTGTCTGCCTCCGCCGTTCCCCTCACGGCTTCGCCCGATGGCGAGTGTCCAGGCAAGTCTCTGGTGTTCCCCCCTGGGCTCCCGGGGGGTCAGCCTTTTGCAGGTGCCTCCGGGCGCTCTCGGCGCGTCACAAGCGTGTTTCGGCCCCACAGGCTGCTGGGGATTGTAGTTCCCCGGTGTCCGGTCCAGCGTCTGTCTGTCTGCCTCCGCCGTTCCCCTCACGGCTTCGCCCGATGGCGAGTGTCCAGGCAAGTCTCTGGTGTTCCCCCCTGGGCTCCCGGGGGATCAGCCTTTTGCAGGCGCCTCCGGGCGCTCTCGGCGCATCACGAGCGCGCTTCCGCCCCACAGGCTGCTGGGGATTGTAGTTCCCCGGTGTCCGGTCCGGCGTCTGTCTGTCTGCCTCCGCCGTTCCCCTCACGGCTTCGCCTGATGGCGAGTGTCCAGGCAAGTCTCTGGTGTTCCCCCCTGGGCTCCCGGGGGGGTCAGCCTTTTGCAGGCGCCTCCGGGCACTCTCGGCGCGTCACGAGCGCGCTTCCGCCCCACAGGCTGCTGGGGATTGTAGTTCCCCGGTGTCCGGTCCGGCGTCTGTCTGTCTGCCTCCGCCGTTCCCCTCACGGCTTCGCCCGATGGCGAGTGTCCAGGCAAGTCTCTGGTGTTCCCCCCTGGGCTCCCGGGGGGTCAACCTTTTGCAGGCGCCTCCGGGCACTCTCGGCGCATCACGAGCGCGCTTCCGCCCCACAGGCTGCTGGGAATTGTAGTTCCCCGGTGTCCGGTCCGGCGTCTGTCTGTCTGCCTCCGCCGTTCCCCTCACGGCTTCGCCCGATGGCGAGTGTCCAGGCAAGTCTCTGGTGTTCCCCCTTGGGCTCCAGGGGGGTCAGCCTTTTGCAGGCGCCTCCGGGCGCTCTCGGCTCGTCACGAGCGCGCTTCCGCCCCACAGGCTGCTGGGGATTGTAGTTCCCCAGTGTCCGGTCCAGCGTCTGTCTGTCTGCCTCCGCCGTTCCCCTCACGGCTTCGCCCGATGGCGAGTGTCCAGGCAAGTCTCTGGTGTTCCCCATTCATTTCTATGGGCCTCCAGACTTCTGTAGGATAGGAAGGTGGATTTCTGACTATATGGTTACCCCAACATTCTGCCTGGTGTTTTGCTGGTTTTCTACTTAGAGGGCTTGGGATCCTGCTATTCAGGGCCCCAGGCTATCTGCTCTCTCTATAAAATGGACTCCATGTACTTTAGGTACATACCAAATTGGATATTAGGTCACCTCTGTCTGTGAGCCCATGTATAGTGTACCATAGGTACCAAGGGCATAGGTGCACCCAAGGCCTACCAGGGGCTGCAGCATGTATTATCCCACCCCTGGCTGGCCCTCTAAACTGACACCACGGGCTGATTACTCAGCTTGGGTAAGGTGGTGTTATCACCCCTTACTCAGATATAGTATACCTATATCTACCTATATATATAGACACATATACACCTATAAGTCACTCCTATGGTAGGCCTCGACAATCCTGGAGGCAGAGTGCTTGGTTTTATGTGAGAGGGCGCCCTAGCATGAGCTGAGCCCATCTGCAGCTTTCGGAACCATCTCCTTATAGCTGTTCTATGATAAAGCAATCCATATACTCTTAAGTGCATTATTATCCTCGTGGTTAATGCTAACTTTGGTTTGGCTTTATCAAAACATGTCATGTAAGGTGTCAAACACTTCGGAATCCTACCACCCCACCATTTCCGGTGGCGGGGTTAGCATTCTACCCTTCTAGAGGGAGAAGACATGTCAGTACTGCTTTACCCAGTTAAAGTTAAACAGAGCCCCAGCATCACAAAATGGATGCTGCTGCCATAGACACAAGTCTGACCTCCTGCTGCTGGACGAAACTGGAGGCCTGGACAATAGGTTTCCTGTGAAGGGATGTGCCAGCACCTCCCCAGACAGGCAGATGTGTATTGGGACAGAGTGGGCTGCATTAGCAGATGCTTTTTGAGACACTGCCTGGGGCACACAAGGTGCCCCATGCATAGCCCGGTTCAAACCAGTTGCTGGGGCACTCCAGCCCGGCTCTGGCATGAAACTGGACAAAGGGAAAGGGGTGTAACCACCCCCTTCCCAGATCCACCCGTAGGAGGGACCTAGCAGGTAATCCAGCCCCTTAGCCCAGTATAAGTATGGGAATTGTGTACCCAGGACTTTAGATTATACTGGCACGAAATTTTGATACAGAACTCTTGGACCTTCGACATTCTATTCTGACTAGAAGACTGAAGACATCTCCCTTGTGGTCAAGGAGTGACCACCCTGTGCAAACAGGCACCAGCAGTAACTTGCCAGTTTGCTTTGTTCGTTGATGCTCCCGCCGGAACCCGAAAACTTAGCGACACAGGTACTGGACTTTGAGACTTCTCTGACTCCGACCCACACCCACAGCAAAGCTGAGACCCGTGGCGGACACGAGAGACGTGGGACTGGACACCCTGGACATAACTGCATCGACTCCTGAGGTAACTCGCAGTTGTGTATTGCGGTACGAGAAGCCCCAGAACCGAGCACCATTTGCACCGAAGCTCAGCTCTCCACACTCCACGAGTGCCGCGTGGGGCCCGCTCTTGCATTTCAGCTCAATGTGTCTTCCCAGTTGCTAGCCCATTGGCTAGTGAGCCCCCTGAAGACATTCCTTTGAAACCAAATTGCTTTTCTGGTTGCTCCAGGCTTGCTCCAGCTTCCTTGCAAAGGAGAAGTGCCACAGACCTTGCTGGTTTGCACCAAAGCCAATCTTCACTTCCTGCGTGGGTTGCGTTTGTCAAGGCTTGTTGGGTCCAATCCGGATACCAACACCGCAGTCAACTAGATCCTTTGTGGTACAGCTTGAATCCAGCTCCTGGTTGTCGTTGACACCTCCTGGACCTTGTGGCTGCAGAGACAAGCTTCACTTCTATACCTGAAATCGCCCAACATCGCCTGGTTCTTTCTAGGTTCTTTCCTGGTCACTGGCTAGTGACCCAGACTCTGTGACCTCTGCTTTCAGGTTCTTCACATCTTAGATCCACCCTTGGATCCACCCGGACACTTTTCCTCTGGTCGCCTGCAGCACTTCTTTGCAGCTCTCCATAGAAAACGACGACGGAACCCGACACCAAAAGGCACCTATGCACCCGGGTTCCCTGGGTGAGGTAACACAAGTACTCCGGTGCTCCCGTGGGTCTTTACTCTCAAAGTGTCCTAGTCTAAAGGGGTTTTGTCGTAGTCCATCCGGAAGTGCCCTAAAACAGTAACTTTGTAACTTATTCGTTCGCCATTATAAATCAATGGTAATCCACGTTTGAGTTTAGACACTGCACACGCTTCCCGTGGGACTCCTATTTCCTAACCCTGGGTTGTTTAGTGTAGCCCCAGTGATTCCCTAGGCCCTAGGCCTATTCTCTGTTTCAGTTGTGGTTCTTATACTACTTTCTTAGTATATGGTTTGTGAGGCCCCTAGGGCAAAACTGTATTTGTGCAACGTATCATATGCTAATTAAGTAACTTGTGACGTACTTTTACCTCTGACCTCATAAAGAGTGCAGAGGGGTTGTGTTAGGAATAAATACATATATATTTGATATATACTTTGTGTGGTGTCCTTTCATTTGGTATTCAAGGGATTATAATTTGTAAAACAGCTTGCTTTAGATGCTCTCTGAAATCTTAGCCTATGACTGCTGGTCCATGCTACCACTAGGATAGCTTGTCTATAAGGTTGACTTTACAACCACCACCAATAAGGGTCGATTAGACTGGTGCAAGGTGCCGACTAGAATAGTGGACCCCATATGCCAGGCTAACTTCTCACATTGGTGTGCAGCGGATGGGATAAGAGCTTGCTGTTGTTTTACCATATGATCTTAAGATATCATTTGAAAGATCACATTAAGGTACCTGTAGGTACATATAAATCAAGTTCTTATAATACATAAGTTCTACTGAACTTACATGTTGTAGGTAAGAAGGGCTGACGAGCCTGGGACCCCGCACCCGCGCGCCCGTGTGGTACTAGACCTGGCAATATTTGGCAGCCACCGGCAACCCCAGAAGATAAGAAGATGGCCTATTCCCTGCTGATGAGGGGTTAATACCCCGAAACACGTGTCCAGGGATGGCGAAGATGGATACATCGCAGAATACTTAACTACACTGACCACAGTCCTTAGGGGCGATCCCGCTGGTGAGTGAGTGGTGTGCGACCCCACCCCCTTTTTGAAGTAGGTAAGAAGGGCTTAGCACACCCTGACTACAACTCCTAGAAAGGTTCTAGTAGGAAAACATTTAGTGTAGGTAGGTGCACACACCATACCTCACTAGAAATTGTCCTTGGATGCAGGGCCTAGTGGGCCTCTGCCAGAAGTTGACCCTCCCAGGGCACCTTCTAAGTATGACTCATTCACTTTTAATGAGCTGAGAAGCTTGTGTGCAGTCAGAAAGTTAATACAAGGACAGAGTCCAACCTTTAACTACCTGGTAGATCTTTTAGTGGCTCATGATGTAGAGAATGCATCAGACCCAGGTAACCATGGTAGTAGAGAGGGGGGCATCTCTCAGCAGAGGAGAATACCACTGAAGATGATCCAGTGGCATTTGATGAGGATGATGACCAGGATGCAACTGATGAAGCTCACTTGGGCAACCTAGGACTATTTGGAGGTGGAGAGGGCCAAGTTAGGCCCCCCTCCACTCACCCCAGTAGGCCTAACCCAGGAAACAGAAGGCACAGATCACTCTCGAGTGGTTCTGAGCATTTTGATTCCTCAGTAGGGTACAGTGCCTCAGCTCTAGGGAGAATGACGTCCCCTCAGAGAAGAGACCACAAAGCTAGGATGAAGGAAGTCAAGCTTAGGATCAAGAGGCAAGAAGTTGCCATTGCAAAAGAGACCCTGGCTCTTGAAAGAGAGAAAAAATTGTGTTGGTTAGAACCCACTGCTGGCAGCACAATTCCTAGAGTTACGGAAAGGTCTTATGACCATAAAAACCTGAGCAAAATTGTCCCTCCCTACAAGAGTGGGGATGATATCCACAAGTGGATAACTGCTTTGGAAAGGGCCTGCAAGGTGCAGAAGGTCCCCAAGGAGCAGTGAGCAGCAATTGTGTGGCTCTCCTTTGCAGACAAAGACACAGATAAGCTCCTGACAGTTAGTGAACAGGATGCTGACAACTACAATATCCTGAAAAGTGCTCTGATAGATGGGTTTGGCTTAACCACTGAGCAGTACAGGTTGCTGTTCAGGGAGACCCAGAAGACACAGACTCAGGACTGGACTGATTTTGTAGATTGTGCTACTAAGGCTCTGGAGGGATGGTTACTGGGCAGCAAATTACATGACTATGCAGGATTGTATAATTTGATTATGAGGGAGCAGATCCATAATAATTGTCAAAACCAGTTTCTACGCCAGCACCTGGTGGACTCTGATCTGTCCTCTCCCCAAGAATTGGGTAAGAAGGCAGACAAATGGGTCAGAACCAGGGTTAAGCCTAAAAATCAGAGTGGTGACCAGAAGAAAGATCCTACCAAACCTCAAGAGAAAGGTAGGGATAAATCAAAAGATAAATCTACAACAGGTGTCAGGTCCTTGAATCCTCAGAATCGTACGATGCTTAAATGGGTTCCACCTCCCAGCAGCCCCACGGTCTGAGTAGAACAACAGACACTATGGAGTGATCAGGCGAGGGAAGGAAAGTATGGGGACAGCAGGGAGGGAGACCTGTAACAAGAACAAGGCACTATGAGATAAAAACATACACTACAGCTATCATAGACATTCTTCGATCTACATAGTTTCATAATATCTAGCAGTGTTTAGGAAATAGCAATACCTGTAAAGGAAAATAACGGAACAATGCTTGGCAGCTAGGATTCCAGAGGAATGCAGCCAATAGTAACCTATGAGAGTAACACAATATTAGTACCAATTTCCTACAGTTCCATAAACACTGAATTCATGTAGCTGTCTCCAAACATACCATATGGTTTGATAAAGATCTCTTTAACGGGGGGAAGGTGTATGGAGCTGGCCAGGCGGAAGCTCAACCAACCCCTGCTGCATGATATAAATAAATAAGGATAGTTATAATACCATCATTGCTTCAGCATTATAACCCAGATCTACCAGTTATTTTTCACCATAGGAGTATCCAATCATAAAAGAACACAAGTTGTGCTCCTAACCAAATGCTGTGCAATCATAACAGGATGCAAACAAATTGCTGGGAATTCCTTTCCCCACGTTTGACTTCCTTTTCAGTCATGAAAAGTAAATAGTGCGTAAATATCAATGGTTCATGGATAAGTAACCTCGTAAGCACTACTAGAATATGTCTCACTTGGGATACGCACCCATAATAAATCGGGTTACCTTCTTACAATTCAGAAGGTTGTATAGCAGCTTTTGAGCCCAAAGCTGTCCACAGGTAGTAAGTTCTAATAACATCAAGCAGTCCAGCAAGAACCTGAAAATCGGTTCCATCAATGGGACTGCGTCTTTAATTTAGTAAGTGCAGCAAACACCCCCAGCATATAGCATGAGAACGCCAGTTGAATGCGATTACAAACAGCAATCCCGCAACGGGACTGCAACTACAACATCAAAGAACGAAAGTTAATATCCAAAGCACAATGGGGATATGCAGGAAGCATCTACCCTCCAAAAGGAAAGAGAAATGGTGGTGCAAGCACCCCTACCAGTCCTCACACAGCGGCGGTCTCAGAATCAACGGCACCATGCTGATTTCCGGCAACAGACTTGAACAGAGACGCGCTGACATCACACGCGCCTCTGACCATTGCCTCATGGGAATAGTAGTTCTTTCCTTCGTGCACCAAGCATGCGCTTCATGGCTGACTGAGAGACTAGTCCCCGCAGAACAGCTTTTACCTGCCTTCACATACCAGGTGACCAATATTGATCGAGTGCAGAAATATCATGCCATGGCAGTAGTAAATCTCAGCTGGCGAGGTGTCAATGGCCCAAAGAGAGTGGCAGTGTCTACAAACTTGCCTGTAGATTGTTTACTGGGCAATGAGCCTGAGATCTCAGCCTGGGCTGAGGTAGAGCAACAGGCCCATTCCAAAAAAATATGCCTTCCCGAAAAAGTTAGTAGGGCTGTGATGGTCACAGCCCAAACCCAAACAAATGTTTGTGTTGTGTAGCCTGAAACTATGGATCACTCCACACAGACAGAGAGCATTAGGGAGAAAGAAAAGTCTCCCTCCCACCAGACATTAGGTGAGGGTCAGCCTCCTCAGGGAACTGACCCTACCCCTTGTGAATGAACTGCCCCAGGGGTAGCCAGGCCTGGCCTGACAGAGTCCCTGATGTCAGTGGACCCCTCCAAGGTGGAACCCAGTCTGGAGCAGGTAACCTGCCCCTCTCTACCCTGCCTCAGTCAGCCCAGGGCTGTAGAGGTCAGGGAGTCCAGTGGACCCCAAAGGACCCCCTGTCCAGAGGACCCCCCCCCATCAGCAGATTAGGGGCACCCATTCTAATAGCCCTAGCCAGGTGAAAATTCCTCAAACCTCTGAGGGATCTCCCTTACCCATGGGTAGGAACCTCCCCCAGATGGAATCTAGTGGGCACAAGCAAACCTGGGACCCAGTGGCCCCAAACCTGACCTGTCCCTCCAGTAGTCCAACCAAAGGGACCCAACCTCCAGCTGTAGGTAGCCAGAGGTTGACCCTGAGAGCACAGTGCAACTCAGTTCAGTTCATTATGTCTTTATTTCGAAATAAAATTCATAAAAGACAACATACAATACATAAAATATGTTAAAAAACTGCAAACATGTCCCATAGTATTTAAAAAAATTGTGAGCATACGGCATGTACTTCATATCATGACAATTGATTTAGGTAAGTGTTCAATTTCTTGATACGGATCAGCCACGCCCAACCCAGGAATTTAGCCACACCGATCACAAAAAGCTCAGATCTAATATTACGAAACTTCTGCAGGGCTACAAGATATCCCCCACAATCCAAACTTCTGCATAAAGGTTTCTGCCATTTGAGTCGTGGGGCTCGATAAGCTGGGCAGGCAAAGAACAAATGGCCAATACTTTCTACATGATCCGGTCACCAGAGACATTTATTGCTTACATTCTTCGCCCACTTTGAAGTAAAAGAATTAATGGGGAGTGTACCTACGCGAAACTAATGGTACAGTTTCCGATCCAGGGTTTTACATATCAGGTCCCAATAAGGCTCAAGGGAAGGTGTCAATTTGTGTCTTAAAAAAAGCCCCGTTAGGTTCGTGTCCGAAGAATGGGTAACCACAATAGATTTTATCGAGGCCCAGAATAGATCTTTTAAAATCTTGTTTTGGGGGGAAGCTGGAACACTTGGGATTTATCCACAGCTCAGGAAGGCCCATTGCATACAAAACATGTTTGACTTCCCTGAGCCAGGGGATTCTATGGGCACTCCACAATGATTTAACCTCATCCAACTCGCGAGCAAAGAGGCTAAGCTCTGGAGTCGTCCAAAGCCGTCGCCAAAGTGCCACTAATCGAAACTGTGCCATCTCATCTAAGGGTCTGCAACCTAGGTCTAATAACAATGGTTTGATGGGTGTGGATTGGGGAAGCCCTACCAAGTTCCGCAGGAACCTATTCTGGGCTGTGGTCAAAACTGACAAATCCTTGTAGCCCCATATGTCTGCTCCGTAGAGGGTAGCTGCATTGACCTTGACTTCATATATTTTTAATGCTGTGGTAATACGTTTAGTCAAGGATTTCTTCTGTTCATGCAATAGACAACACGTAAGGCGGACAAATTTGAGATTTAGTGCCTCCAACTGGGGTTTCCAGCTGAGTTGGTAATCAAGGGTCACACCCAAATACGTCATAACCTTGACCTGTTCGATTAAAACACCGTTCAGACTAACTGAGCTTTTGATTGGGGTTTTATTACTAAAGACCATAAATTTGGTTTTGTCTACGTTGATCTGCAAGTCATTTATCTTACAGAACTCTGCAAACCTGTTCAGGGCTGACTGCAACCCGCTCCGAGTTTTAGAAAGAAGCAGGGTGTCGTCGGCAAAGATTAGCATCGGATATTTTGACCCGCCCAGAGATAGTGCATCAGTCTGTGTATTGGTAAAATATTCGACAACCCGGTTTATGAAGAGGAGAAACAGGGTGGGAGCCAACACGCAGCCCTGGCGCACCCCTCGTTGGACCGGGAAGCTGTAGGTCACCTGACCCTGCTTGCCCCACCTCACTCGGGCGAAATTATCCTCATGCAATCTCATGACTAATTCCAAGAGTTGGACAGGAAAGCCCATGAGTCTTAATGCTTCCCATAGTTTCACCCTTGGAACTAAATCGAAAGCCGACTTAAGGTCTATGAATGCGGCATAGATAACTCCTCCACCCAAGAAGATCACCTTCCAATAGAGCATGGTGAATCTGAACACCTGGTCTATAGTGCTGGTGCATGGGGGAAAGTATATTATTCTGATCTATCTATCCCTGGATTCTTGCAAGAACCATTCTTGATACTATTTTTTGGAGTGAATCGATCAAGCTTATGGGGCGATAGTTGTTTGGCAATGACCGATCCCCTTTTTTATATATTGGCAGAATCTCTGCCCCTTTCCAGGATTGTGGAATCCTTGCCCCTGCTGCAATGGCATTTGCCAATAAGGTGATGTATGGGACCCATAGATCAAAGTTCGATTTAAAAAGGTCTGCAGGGATAGCATCTAGACCCGGGGCTTTTCCTGACTGGACGGAGCCGAGGGCATGCACCGTGTCTGAGGCGGAAAAAATAAGTGGGGCCCCGGGGTTAGTGGACTGTACCCCCAGTACAGGCTTGATTACCAGTTCAGGCTCGGCGCTCATATCTTTAAATTGGGCTGTAAAGAATTCCACCCAGTCCAGAGCAGAGACGTGGTTAACCGGTATTTGGGAATCCGGATCCCTGCCCCACCTAAAAGTCTCCCAAAATTTCACTTGGTTAGATGACTTGCACGCCATAAGTAGATCTGACCAATAAGAATCATCCCAATCCCTCTTGGCTGTCCAAAGGACCTGCTTATAGAACTGCCTAGCATTCTTGATGTCGTGGGAGATCCTCGATTTAACAGCTGCTATTAATTTGCTGTGGGCTTCCCTACAGCTCTTGTTATACCATCTTTTGTGGGCTTTGACTACCTTATTTTTTGATGGCTTGGTGAGCAGGCTTTTAAGTTCTGTGAAACACTTCTCATGGAGGTTGATAATTAAGGAGTCGGCCCCGCTAGGGGGGGGATAAGTTTATCATCTTACCCCTTGTTTCTAAGACCAACTCCTCTATTTCATGAGTGAGCTCTGGGTCAGCTATGACCCTGGGCCATTTAACCTGTCTTCTGTTATTACACAATATTATGTCGGACGTTAGGCAAGTTGTTACCATAGGACCGGCACCCAGTCCGGGAACCCTAAGACCCAAAGAGAGGGGATTATGGTCACTCTCAGGCCTAGGCTCTACCTCCATATCTATTACGAGTGACCAGAATTCTACTTTGACCAGTATGTAGTCATTACGACTCACGCTGGTCCCATTATCAAAGGTTGGTTTCCCAGATTTATCAGACGGAGTGCGGCCGTTCACTGCCCGAAGCCCCCACTCCAGGCAAAGTCCCAACCAGTGGAGGGCCGCATCAGTTCCCCTGACACCCTTACTTATAGTTAGCGGGGGGATATTGCAGGCAGTATCCTCATCAATTCCCACATCTTCAGCCAGACTAAGGATGGGTTCATAAGAGCAGTTCAGGTCGCCTGCTACTAGGATAAAACGGTCACCACTGAACTTCTTCAGAAGGCTATCTAAATCGTTCAGGACCGGTTGCTTACGACCACCCTGGCAGCCTCGGGCGTAGATGTTGAAATGAAATGAAATGAAATGAAAATGTGACTTGTAGAGCGCTGCAGCTGCCCTGAGGCGTCCAGGCGCTGATGTTAATTAGGAGAATGTCCTTATTATTACCCTTTCTAAGGCTGATACATAGAAGGTCAGCATTCTCTACCAAGATTTCCTTAGCTTGGAATCCCAGGGTGTTTCTAATCCACACCACGAGTCCTCCAGAGGCCCTACCCTTGGGGCCCTGTATGGCGGGCTTGTAATAATTCAGGTAGCCTGCTCTAAATAGAGGACCGATTGCCCAGGTTTCCTGAAAAACGACGATATCATACGTGTCGATGAAATCGACCCAATCATCGTTATCCAAGCGACCCCTTAGCCCTGCTATGTTCCAGAAAGCCACCCTGATTGTTCCTACTAAACTGCTAGATGGAAAAGTCTCCGATAAGCCCAAGTCATCTGCCCTGAACTCGGTGGATCTGGTGACATGACCAGAGACTGGACTAGGGCCTTCGGAGAGAGCAGGACTGTCTACGCAAGGTACTAAGGGGGTAGGGGGGGGGGGGGAATCACCTGAAGGGGATTAGGTTCAATGGTGTGCACTGAAGCGTCAATCCCCCCAAGTCAATCGACCTCATCCAAACAACCGAACATGTTAGAAGTAGGAGCCCCTTCCCACCAGATGTTTTGACCTTGCCGACCATCCCTTTGTCCATTCCGTCTGGTGTTTTGGACCATTGACCAGTTCCCCTCTATATCAACATTCTGCCGTGGAGGGTAGAAAAATGTAAGGGGTCTGACAACAATAGTTGAATTATCTCCTCGTGTATTCCATGAACAAAGATGCTGGGCTGTATGGGGATCCGCAAAGGAGACTACTATGCAGTCACCAGCAATGGACTTACGTGTGGGACCTACCCAGGGTACTCTACGTACCATTAGTATATTGCTTCTAAGGTGGTTAGGAAGCTGTCTATTTACATTAAGCCAGTAAATGACCTTGTTTTTTAGCGACCAATGGTTCTCTTGAGTTTGTAAATCCAGGGCAGGCACGCCAGCTAACACAATGACATATGGTCTGGCTTCTGGTGGTAGATCAATAAATCCCCCACAAAAATTCGGGCAGCTAGGTTGCTGGGGAAGTGGGCACGTGGTCGCTGGCTGATTAGGCTGGTGAGGGACAGCTTGAGAACTCTGATTAGATGGTACTATGCCTTGTGGAGGGCGGGGGGTTGGGGCTGTAGTTCGTGGGATAGTAGCTGTGGGGTTACAAACTTTTGTACGGGGTTTAGGTATGGGTTTGGGTTTTGGGGGGGGCAAGGCCGGGGGTTCTAGCACAGGGGCCTGTGGGGTGCGATCATCGCCCTTGCTAATCTTATCTTCCATTTGTTTTAGACTAAGACTAGCTAGAGTAACTATAGTCTTGTCCATTTCTAATAAGCTGTTTTCAATACGAGAAAGTCTAAGTTCCAAGGGAGTTAAGAGCTGTTTTAAAGTAACCCAAACGATTTTAAGGAATTCTTCGTCTACCCCCTGATCCTTCCCTGGCTCACTCAACCTACCCTCAGTAGACCTCTCAGAGATGTTAGCAAAAGAATCCCCCGTTGTTAAGTCTAACACAGCGCTGGATAAACCAGGGCCAATTTCCTCTCCCAGTGTACAAGTATTGGCTTCAGGGACCTCTTTACCTACCCCGTTTGGGACCAGAGGTCGACGATTATTAAAAAAATTGAGACCTCGCAATTTTGGCCTTTTTACGTGCATAGGCTGATCTGGCAAGGCATTTCCTTTTGTGAGTAACATATTTGTTTTTTACGCCTGCTTCCTGCTTTGACAGCTCAAATTTGCTGGTAAAGCCCATGCCTGACCCAGGGACATATGGCGCCGACACCTTAGTGGACTTTGGAGGTGTCGATGATGGAATAAGAAGAGGCTCAGATGGTGGTGTGGTAGGGACATGATGGATATCCACCTGTGTTAACAGTGGTCGAGGGCCAGACAGGCGCTCCGGGGTTAAAACAGAGGCAATTTTCCCTAAGGATGATTTTTTTGAGGATGCTAGGTTCAGGGAAAGTCTTCGTGCTGCTTCTAATTCCAAGGACACTCTATGTTGCATTTTGCTGATTTCTACATCAATGGCCATATTGGTCTTGGTAAGGAAATCATCAAGAGTCCCATTGGGCTTGTTCGCCCCCTTGGCAGTATTGCTACGACTACCCCGTGTGCACATAATGGTTAGGGGGAATAAACAAATTAACAGGAAAGAAATATGGCAGCAAAGAGACAGGGGGGGTGGCCCAGGCCAGGCCTCTCAGACCTCGAACGGCCTCAAACGGCCCGCTGTTAGCCCGGTCTTCGCCCCGAGCTGCGTCCCGCGCTGCGGGAGGATGGTTCTTAGATGTATTGAGCGTTATGGGCGGTGGGCGGGCCAACAGGGAGAGCGGACCGGAAGCTGTCACTTGGTCACGCAGGGACTCCTAGGTAATGGAGTCCCTGCAACGCTCGCAGCCCCGCTGCAGCCCTCAGCCCGGTTCCAGCGTTCTTCAGCTCCCTGCAAAGTCCAGTGTCCAGCCCCTCTCACTAGCCGGCGATGCAGCACCCGCGGAGCGGGTGCGGCGAGGTCCGTGAGCAGGTCAAAGAATGGGCGCAGACAGATGCTAATACGCCTCCAGGTAAAGGCTCCTGGCAAATACGTTCAAATTGGAAGAGTCGTCCCACAGTAAGAACGATGACAGGGGTTTTAAAAAGGCCTCCAGTGGGCGGTGGGCGGGCCAACAGGGAGAGCGGACCGGAAGCTGTCACTCGGTCACGCAGGGACTCCTGGGTAATGGAGTCCCTGCAACGCTCGCAGCCCCGCTGCAGCCCTCAGCCCGGTTCCAGCGTTCTTCAGCTCCCTGCAAAGTCCAATGTCCAGCCCCTCTCACTAGCCGGCGATGCCGCACCCACGGAGCGGGTGCGGTGAGGTCCGTGAGCAGGTCAAAGAATGGGCGCAGACAGATGCTAAGACGCCTCCAGGTAAAGGCTCCTGGCAAATACGTTCAAATTGGAAGAGTGCAACTCAGTCATGGAAGGAAAGGCATACATGGTGTATAGTGATTGGAGGAAGCTGAGCCCAACAGTAGTGGAGCCTCACTTCAGTACTCCAACCCACCATCAGCCTTTTACTTTGCCAAAACACACCACAGGTAGAGATTCCCTATGGTGGAGACCCTCTGATACCCTTAGGGTGAGGGATTGCTTAGTGGACCATAAGACAGGGGGTAACCATGCTAGTGCAGGTACTTCCTTATATGGCCACTTAGGCAATATAGGCTTACCTAGACATGGATAGCCTATCTCCTTTCGTTTGGGGGGGATTGTGTAGGAAGGTGGATATCCGACTATATGGTTACCCCAACTTTATGCCTAGTGTTTTGCTGGTTTTCGATTTAGTTGTCCTGGGATCCTGCTATTCAGGGCCCCAGGCTATCTGCTCTCTCTATAAAATGGACTCCATGTACTTTAGGTGCATACCAAATTGGATATTGGGTCACCTCTGTGAGCCCCTGTATAGTCTACCGTAGGTACCCAGGGCATAGGTGCATCCAAGGCCTACCAGGGGCTGCAGCATGTATTATGCCACTCCTGGCTGGCCCTCTAAACTGACACCACAGGCTGATCACTCAGCTGGGGTAAGGTGGTGTAATCACCCCTCACTTAGATAGAGTATACCTATATCTACCTATATATATAGACACATAGACTTAGCGACACAAGAACTGGACTTCCAGACTTCTCTGACTCAGACCGACCCACTCCCAAAGCAAATCTGAGACCCGTGGCGGACACAAGTCTGACCTCCCGCTGCTGGACGAAACTCCAGCAGGGGAGGCCTGGACAATAGGTTTCCTGTCCAGGGAGGTGCCAGAACCTCCCCAGACAGGCAGATGTGTAATGGGACAGGGTGGGCTGCATCAGCAGATGCTTTTTGAGACACTGCCTGGGGCACACAAGGTGCTCCATGCATAGCCCGGTTCAAACCAGTAGCAGCCTCGCTCTGGCGTGAAAGTGGACAAAGGGAAAGGGGTGTAACCACTCCCTTCCCAGGTCCACCCATAGGAGAGACCTAGCAGGTAATCCAGCCCCTTAACTCAGTATAAGTATAGGAGCTGTGTCCCCAGGACTTTAGATTATCCTGGAACGAAAATTTGATACAGAACACTTGGACCTTTGACATTCTATTTTTACTAGAAGACTGAAGACATCTCCCTTGTGGTCAAGGAGTGACCACCCTGTGCAAACAGGCACCAGCAGTAACTTGCCAGTTTGCTTTGTCGATGCTCCCGCCGGAACCCGAAGACTTGCGGCACAGGAACTGGACTTTGAGACTTCTCTGACTCCGACACACACCCACAGCAAAGCTGAGACCCGTGGTGGACACGAGAGACGTGTTACCGGACACCCTGGACATCATGCATTTTTCTAACTGCATCGACTCCTGAGGTAACTCGCAGTTGTGCGTTGGAGTACGAGAAGCCCCAGACCATTTGCACCGAAGCTCTGCCCTCCACACTCCACGATTGTCGCGTGGGGCCCGCTCTTGCATTTCAGCTCAACGAGTCTTTCCGGTTGCTAGCCCGTTGGCTAGTGAGCCCCCTGAAGACATTCCTTTAAAACCAAATTGTTTCCCTGGTTGCTCCAGGCTTGCTCCAGCTTCCCTGCAAAGGAGAAGTGGCACAGACCTTGCTGGTCTGCACCAAAGCCAATCTTCACTTCCTGCATGGGTTGCGTTTGCCAAGGCTTGTTGGGTCCAATCCGGATACCGACACCGCAGTCAACTAGATCCTTTATAAGACAGCTTGACACCAGCTCCTAGTCGTCGTCGACGCCTCCTGGACCTCGTGGCCGCAGAGACAAGCTTCACTTCACCTGAAATCGCCCGACATCGCCTGGATCCTTCCTGGTTCCTTCCTGGTCACTCTGCTTTCAGGTTCTTCACATCTTAGATCCACCCTTGGATCCACCCAGACACTTTTCCTCTAGTCGCCTGCAGCACTTCTTTTTAGCTCTCCATAGAAAACGACGACAGAACCCATCACCAAAAGGCACCTATGGACGCAGCTTCCCTGGGTGAGGTAACACGAGTACTCCGGTGCTCCCGTTGGTCTTGACTCTCAAAGTGTCCTAGTCTAAAGGGGTTTTTTCGTAGTCCACCCGGAAGTGCCCTAAAACAGTAACTTTGTAACGTCTTCATTCTCCATTATAAGTCAATGGTAACCCACGTGTGAGTTTAGACACTGCACCCGCCTCCCGTGGGCCTCCTACTTACTAACCCTTGATTGTTTAGTGTAGCCCCAGCAATTCCCTAGGCCCTAGGCCTATTCTCTGTTTCAGTCGTGGTTCTTATACCACTTTCTTAGTATATGGTTTGTGCGGCCCCTAGGGCAAAACTGTATTTGTGCAACTTATTGTATGCTAATTATGTAACTTGTGATGTACTTTTACCTCTGACCTCATAAAGAGTGCAGAGGGGTTGTGTTAGGAATAAATACATATATATTTGATACATACCTTGTGTGGTGTCCTTTCATTTGGTATTCAAGGGATTATAATTGGTTAACAAGCTTGCTTTACATGGTCTCTGAAGTCTTACCTATGACTGCTGGTCCATGCTACCAGTAGGATAGCTTGTCTATAAGGTTGACTTTACAACCACCACCAATAAGGGTCGATTAGACTGGTGCAAGGTGCCCACTAGAATAGTGGACACCAGACGCCAGGCTAACTTCTCACAACTTCATCTGCAGTAACACATTCACGCCCCTCCAAAATATGGCAGATGATCTAATAGTCATGGAGGAATGGATGGGTGGGTGGAGACCTTTTATTGTTCAAAGAAAAAGCTCATTAATGAGCTTAGAGCTTTAATTAACGCTCTCAGATCCACTATAGGAGACCTCACAGGGCCGGTGAACCACCTCTTAGCAAGAGGCAGGGGTGTTAGCTCACAAATGAAGGTTCCGAGCCCATAGATCACCAACCTCCTTGCCAATGATAAACCTTCCACACCCATAGGGCACTGCCACTCCCCTTCAAGAACTGTCAAGGTAGGTGCTGAGCGAAGCTTCGCTGAAGTAGCCAGACTTAGGAAACCATTGGTGAAACAAGCCGAGCAACTGCAAGTAGCCAAGGGTACTTCCAAAGATCATGGTTGATCCCACATCAGGGAATTCCTAATTAGGAATTCTCCAGGTCAGCAACCACTAGTTCGGGAACACCCAGTCCCCTCACCCCACCCGTAACATCTTTACGATCAATGTGCCTAAAATTGCCACTCACCACAGGTACAAAGGAGAGGACTCCTTTAAGAATAAAACAATCCACAGGATCCACCATTTGAGAGGCAGCAGATCTGTGATTAGGGATGATATCTTGCAAGCTAGAAGACACGGCCTCCCCAACAGCCTTACAGACTGTATCGAACTGAACCTGGTGGGTTGCGAGGCAGGTTCATTATTGAATCGTTCGGGAAGCTGGATTTTGTCCTCCGCAACAACTAACATCCAATTTTCCTCTCACTTAGGCAAAGCTTCTACTTCAGCTGAAAACGATTGACTTCAGAGTCGAGCCAATTGACCAGTCCCATAGCTTCCACCATCCCCTCTCAACCTGGGCAGAGTACTCGTTTAAATTGTAAGCTGCTTGAAAAGGGCAGTACTGAGGCCACACTTAGTCAAGGAGTCATGACAAAAAGGGGGTCAGTATTAAATAGAGATGAGTGTCCTAGGAGAAAAACAATCTCCTTAACCCTCATGTCCCAGAAGGAGATTTACAAGCAGACTCCAAACTTCAATCTCTGTCTTTGGCCGAAGATCCACCCAAGCTCCATATGGTGTCATGGAACGTGGAACGGGTGAGGACAAGAATGTCCCTTCCGCATTGGATTGAATTTATCAAAACTTTTGACATTTGTATTCACGAGGAAACCTGGAGCACAACACCCTTATATATGACGGGCTATGTTTCTTACCATCGCCCTACAATCTCTAATAAACCAGTGCGCCCTGCGGAGAGATTGCTGATATGGGTTAGGATTGCGCTCCATTGCAAAATCTGAGAGCTCCCCTTTGACAGCCCAGACATTTTAGAGATCCAATTAAAGGCCAGCCAGGCCTTACCCTAGACATTTACAGTGTTTATGCAAGTGGAACTGGGGGGTAGGAGATCTGCTACCCTACATGAACTAGAGGAACTCCTGAACGAAAGGGACCCCTTGCACCCCATGATCCTAGCTGGTTACTTCAATGTGACATGTGAACCATTGGACAGGGAGGATGTTTATGAGGCGAGAGAGGAAGATGAACTGCGGTTAGGCGCCCAACTTGACATACTTCCAATCAAAAAGGGGTCGCAAGTGGCACTACAATTAAACACTTTATCATGAGATCTCGGGCTGAGGGTCACAAATAGGAGGGCAAATTCAGATAAACTAAGAGCAAGCACCTTTCATAGAACTAACGGCATGAGCTGTATCGACTATTTTTAGTTAGATCTAAGGCTATGGCCCTTGATAACAGATATGGTTGTAGGCACGCTCATTGATAAGGATCATAATCCCCTAAGTCTGAGACTGGTGGTTCCTTGGGATGAGCCATGTAACAGTCCTAGATCCCATTTAACAACATGGGAACTATATCCAACTAATGACAATCATCGGCTTAAGTGGCACAAGATGATTTTGAATGAAGGTAAGCTCCACCTGTGGACGTCTGAGCTTTCAGCCCTACTCGCGAAACTGGGAAAATTTGATGTGATCTCTGACAGCCACATCTGCCTCTTTGAGCAGTTGACACTGTATTGTATTGATCCTCTACTTTTTTAATCTAGACCAACAGTAAGATTGTAGTATGCATGGTTCAAACGTGAGTGCAGACAACTAAAACAACTCTCCATGGCACTCAGGGCCAAGAACATTGCCCTAGTGAGAGTATTGAGAAGGTCCCATAAAATAGCCCAACCTAGAGAAAAAAGAGAGTGGGACAAAAACAGTTGGAGGCTCATCAGGGAGGCATGTGATCCTAAAGACTCTAAAACGTATTGGCTTTTAGTCACAATGAGGGATTCCATGAGGCCACCACTGCTAGCCAACAACATCCCAATCTCTGCATGGTATGATCCCTTTCAGCTTTTCTACTCAGGACCAAGTACGTCTGATACACCAGCTGTCTCTCTAGATCTACCCCATGCCACCTCTGAGAACCTTTTCACCAGAAGAGAAATCCAGGCCTGTATAGACTCAATTGTCCAAACAAAAGCCCCTGGTCCCGTGGTATATACGGCGATCTGTTTCTATAGGATAGACAAAATTGTTCTAGTTGTATCCTGACACTTTCTAATGCCATAGCAGGGGCTGCCCCAATTGAAATTCCTGGAAGGGAGCAGAGATGATTCCTATACATAGGAAAGGAAATAGGACTCTTCCCAGCAATCACATACCCATAAGTCTTATCGTTTCCATTCAAAAAGGGTTTTGTCGTGCCTTTTTGGACAAGATCTAGGACAGGGTTAGTGAAAACAACATCCTAACCCCCTTCCAAGCTGGTTTCAGACAGGACATGGGAACAATAGATCAGGTGTTCCGTTTTCTTCTTCTATATTGGAAGACTGTTGTTGGTGGTCAGGGGAGCCTGTATGTAGCATTCATCGATCGGAAGACTGCCTTTGATCTTGTCTCAAGAGAAAAACTGTATCAAGTGCTAAAAGACATGGGGTTGCCTTCTGAGATCTTATCTCTGGTTATTCCCCTCCACAAAGCAAATGTTGCCAAAGTACGTTGGGAAGGCAAAGCCAGCTGCCCAACCCAATTAAAGTTAACAGGGGAGTACGCCAATGTTGTGTCCTGGCACCCACACTTTTTTACCATCTTTATGAACAATGTAGTTCGGTTTTTATCTCAGTCTCCTGTGGATGCTCCCATGCTGGGGAGGGAAGCAATTATGATGCCTTGTTTGCGGATGACATGTTGTTAGTCAAAAACACCAGAGGGGGGGCTCCCGCTGCTTTTTAATGGATTCAAAGACTTTTGTGACATGTTATTATTATTATTATTATTATTATTATTATTATTATTAAATTACACTTGTATAGCGCTATCTACCCGGAGGCCTCGTAGCGCTCATGACTGACACTTTATTAGCGCGGGCGCAGGGCAGATCAGTGTGCTTTTGCATACAAGTGTGTTTTAAGGGTTTTCCTGAAAGCAAGATGGTTAGTGATTTCCCGAAGAGATAGGGGGAGGGCGTTCCAGAGCCTGGCCGCGGTATGTGAAAAGGAGCGACCACCCCATCGAGCCTTCTTGACTCTGACGGAGGTGGCCAGCTGAAGGGAGCCAGAACGGAGAGAACGCACAGGAACGTAGGGGGTGGCCAAGGTCTGCAAGATTGCGGGACCAGTGTGATGGAAGGCCTTGTGTAAAATACACATGGATTTGAATTGCACTCTCGCCGCAATAGGGAGCCAGTGGAGTTCTCTTAAGGCATCCCTGGCTGACTGTCGGCGAGGAAGATTGTAGAGGAGGCGGGCCGCACTGTTTTGGGTGACTTGGAGCTTTTGGATGACAAAGGAGGGGGCTCCCAAAAAAAGAGCATTCCCATAGTCCAGGCGCGACAATATCAGGGCCTGGACCAGTATCCTCCTGGCCTGAAAAGGAAGCAGAGGGAGCACCTTCCGCAGCATCCTCATCAACCCAAAACAGGTGGCTGCAATCTTAGTGGCTTGTACTGAGAAATTCAAGGCTGGGTCAAGCCAGATCCCTAGGCTCTTTATCTGGGGCTTGGGAGTCGGGGGCTCACCCAGACATGGTGGCCAGATGGATGTAAAAGCGGAGGGGGAAGAATTCCCCAACAGAATGACATCTGTTTTCTCCCCATTGAGTTTTAAACAGGAGGAATGCATCCATCTGGCGACCGCCTCTAGACAGGGACCTAAGGTGTGGGACGAACCCTCCGCGTGGTCTAAAGAGACCACCAGTTGGGTATCGTCCGCGTAGGTGACAATACGCACACCGAAGGGTTGAACTATCCTGTCTAGAGGCTCCATATAAACATTAAACAGGGTGGGGCTCAGGGAGGAGCCCTGAGGAACCCCACACCTGAGAGAATGTTTAGATGATACTGCCTCACCCTCAAAGACCTGGAAGAACCGGTCGGTCAAGAAGGACGTCAGCCATTCCAGGGCCGCGCCCGACACGCCCATGTCCGTCAGTCGTTGCAACAACGTGACATGGTTCACCGTGTCGAACGCGGCACTCAGGTCCAATAAAATAATGGCGACTTTCCCACCCTGGTCCAGCACAGCTCTTGCTTCTTCCGTAACCGCTAGAAGCGCAGTTTCTGTCCCATGTCGCGGACGGAACCCTGTCTGAGAGGCACGCAGGAGACTGTTTGACTCCAGATAGTTCGTTAGGATGTTGTTTACGTGCCTCTCAAGCAGTTTGCTCAACCAGGGGAGCAGGGAGATGGGACGGTAGTTTGCCAGGTTACTTTGGTCAAGATTGGGCTTTTTCAGCAACGCTCTTACCATTGCGCACTTCCATGGCGGGGGAACGGATTTGGAGGAGATGGAGGTGTTAAGGACATCCAGTATAATAGGGCGGATCGTATCCATCGCCAGTTTGAGAGTGTTTGGGGGTGCTGGATCATTGGGAGAGCCAGAGGTGACTTTAGCAGTCAGTTTATCTAGTGCTGGGGCGTCCAAGGGAGGAATAGTGTCTAGCCTACAAGAAGCCAAGGCATCAGAGGTTGGGGGAGTGGAGGGTTCCGGCTCGTTATTAGAGTCCTCAAATGAGGAGTAGATTGTAAGAATCTTTTGAGAGAAAAAGTTAGCCAGATCATTGCAGCGGTTTTGAGCGCCCTCAGTATCGGGGCATTCAACTGGGGGGGAAACAAGGGATTTCACAATTTTAAAAATTTCCCTAGGGGCATTGGCGGCTGCTTGAATTCTGCTGTCGTAGAAGGAGGTTTGAGCTACTTTTAGCTCCTGTTTGTAGAGCCTAATATTGGCTCTATATTCATCCTTCTTAGTTTGGGAATAGTCCTGTCTCCAGGCTCTCTCCTGCTTACGGCAAGCTAATTTCATACTCCTAAGTGCGGGGGTATACCATGGGGCTGCTTTAGGTTTTTTGGTAAGATTGTTATTTTGAGCAGGAAGGACCAAATCAAGTGTAGAGGTGATCCAGCCGTCAAAATTGTTAGCTGCTATGTTGGCATGCGTCACCTTCCCGGGGGGGTCTCTGGCCAAAGCAGCTTCCCATGCAGGGAGGGAGAGAGAAGACCATTTCCTAGCTTGGTGTTTGGCGAGACAGTAGGCAGAGGGGAGGGTATTAGTGCGCCAGATGAAAGGTATCACAAAATGATCCGTCCAAGGTAAAGGGATGGGGGGCTCCACTGTGATGTCGTTGATATTACTAAAGACAGTGTCGAGAAGATGACCTCTATTGTGCGTGACATGGAATCCCTTTTGATAGAGGTCCAATGCTTGAAGATTAGCACGGAGCGAGTTAGCGGCATTGTCGAGATGATCATCAAAGTGCAGGTTGAGGTCCCCCAACAGGGTAAGATTAGGTGAGGATAAGATGACACTGGCAGCCAGCTTAGTGATCTTAGTAATAAAATCACTAAGGGCGCCGGGAGGACGGTAGATCAGAATGCCAGAGAAGGTGGTAGTGGGGGAGAGTTCTAGCGAAAATTGAAGACTTTCGCAGGTCGATGAAATGAAAGGGGTGATACGGCACTTATAATTGTTCCGATAAACAATAGCCAATCCACCGCCTCTCCCAATTTGGCGATCCAATCTCTTCAGAGTGAATCCTGGAGGGATGGCTCCAACAATGGCCGGATCGTTGTCTACCTGAAGCCAGGTTTCTGTTAGGAAAAGGGCGTGGGGATTGAGCTCCTCAATCAATAAACGTAATTCGATTTGGTGTTTATTAAAAGACCTACAGTTTAGTCGGAACATTCTCCACTCCTGAACGGAAAATGGGCGTCGGTTGACGCGAATTGAGGGAGTCCAGTTACAGTTTTTACAGATAAAATCAGAGAGAGTAGGCAGAACCAGGTGATCACAGGCCGGACTAGTAGCATAACGTAGGGCATGGAGTGTGGAACTGTCATACACCATCGTGGGCGCAGCCCCAGCCATGATAGGCAGATCTTACCGCAGGTAGCAGGAAGCGTCTGGACGCGGACTGGCGCAGACTGGCTTCTCTCTGGCGCCTCTCCGGCGCGTCTGCGGCGCTACCGCTGCGCGTCACCGCTGCGCGATTGAGCGAGGGACTAAGTAGGTTAGGCGGAGTGGGAGACTAGCGCGTCAACCCACCAAGTATGGCCGCCTCCAATGGAGCAACCAGGAAGTAGTGCTGCTTGCCTCCCTCCACATCAAACAGCGCTAGAAGCTGCGGTGGACCGGGGAGTGAGCGAGCACAGCACACAGCAAGTAAATGATTACACTATACACAAAGTATTTTAAAAACGGTCTAAAAGCAATTTTTTTCGCAGGAATACAAGGACACGCTTGTAGCAGTCTTCCTTGCTACCAAGCGCTAGCGCGATGAATTAGTGAGTCAATTTCGAGCGCGCTTCAGGCCAGCCCTTTAGTAATCAGGGCGGAGTGGGAGACTAGCGCGTCAACCCACCAAGTATGGCCGCCTCCAATGGAGCAACCAGGAAGTAGTGCTGCTTGCCTCCCTCCACATCAAACAGCGCTAGAAGCTGCGGTGGACCGGGGAGTGAGCGAGCACAGCACACAGCAAGTAAATGATTACACTATACACAAAGTATTTTAAAAACGGTCTAAAAGCAATTTTTTTCGCAGGAATACAAGGACACGCTTGTAGCAGTCTTCCTTGCTACCAAGCGCTAGCGCGATGAATTAGTGAGGATTAGAGATCAATACCTGAAAAGCGAAATTCTCGATGATCAATCCAATTAAATCATACAGAGGAAGATGGTCTCTGGGAGGCGCTTCACTAGAGAGGGCCAGTACCTTTGATTACCTAGGTATAAAGCTATCAGATGACATGACCTAGAAACATCATGTGGCTAAGATGACTTTGAAGCACTTGCAAATAGTTGGAGCCCTTAGAAAAGAACATAGCACCACCTCTAACACACCAGTGGCAGCTGCCCTCCATATCTATGATACTAAAGCAGTGAGATCAGTCCTTTAAGGGGCTGAATTGTGAGGCTTTGAGAGGATTGATGACCTTTTTAGATCTGAGAAAAAGTTTTTGAGGAGCCTGGTCTTGCTACCTTAAAGCAAACCTCTCCATCTCTTAAAGCTTGACATGGGCTTAAAACCTATCGCAGACAAGGCCAAACTACGCCCGCTGCTGTTTTGGTGGAGAATCAGGTCCACTCCTGATCCTCCCTCATATGCCAATGGTCTAGAGGAACTTAGCTCTCTGAACAAATACAATAAGATAAGTTAGAAAAGAAATGTTAGTGCCTATTGGCTGATATCGGTTTAGAGGACCTGGAAAGTTATCAAGAAATCATCTAGATACCCAACAACAGGAAACTATATAGTCAGTTCAGGTTTGACACACTACCATGGAATTCCATTACAGGCACCTGGACACCTACCACATCATTCTCACAGCATTGTTTTATTTGCACCACAGCAACTGAATCACTCACACATGTATTATTTGCTTGTCCAGCTTACTCTCTCCCGAGAGCTAAGTGGCTCATGCCCATATGTAAGCAGCTGGGAACATGCAATCATGGCGAAGCTCTGCGAATTCTTACATCAGATCCAAGACCCATAGTGGCTTGCTCAGTTGCAAAGTTTCTCAGTCACATGTGGGGCATTAGAAGGAAATTGCAGAAGCTATGAAGTAGGTGCTCTTAACTGTTTTAACTGAGTAACTTAATATGGTGTTTTATCATTTTAACCTTGGATGAATTATGGAATTTTAATGGCTTTGCCCCAGGAGAACCCTGACAGCATAGGGGACCCTGTTAGTACTTCTATAGCTATTTTGAGGTTTGTGTTGTCACTGTCTCTATTTTGCACAACAGAGAGGTCAATCTATCACGTTGTTTGTAAATTTGGCTCCAGATCAACACGAGATTGATGTCTCTCTACTATGTAATGTATATCTTAATCATTTATTTTAACATATATACATGATTTATATTGCACATTGCACTTTTATGGTCACTTGACCAAAAGAAAGCTTGTGGACTGGCATAGGGAAGTTATTGGTTAAGCAGTGTCGAGATCTACTGCAAATTGGTTGTCGACCGATTCCTGTACGCTCTATGCTGATGATGCTGTGCTCACGGCTTGCACCCCTGTGGGGCTCCAATGATTATGAACAAGTGTCACTAAATATATGCAAAACTTAGGCATGTTAATTAACAAAGATAAGACCTTCATCATGAAGTGTAGAGAAAGGACCTTAAAATGTCGGGAAGTGTTTATTGAAGATGTAAATATTGGTTTTTCTAAGACATTCTCCAAACTGCAATTTTACAAAGAATCTTGGTAGAAAACCAGTCAAAGAACTATTAACCATCTATAAATCAAAGTTTCTATCAACAGCTGTATATGGGGCAGGAGTCTGGGGGCACACTGACTGTCAACCCCTCCAATTGGTTGAGAATTTTTTACTGAGGATTTTCCTAGCTGTAGCAAATAGCTGTTCCTCTCATGTATACGAATGCAGAGCTGGGGCTAACCTTTTTAACTGATTTAATTAAGATCCAGGCAATTCTTTTGTGGTACAAGATCTGGAAATTCGGACAAACTACCCTCAATCATGAGACTATTAGGGATTGACCTAAATCTCAATATTTTTCAAATACCATTGCGGAACTATATGAAATAATGTCCTGAGTGATATGCGCCACCCTGAGTTCTTTAATCAGATTGCATCCCTAGAACACATTGGCAGAAAGAATTTCAAAATCGATTGTTTATCAGAGGAAAAGGAATTAAGTCTGCCCACGGAATTGATGAAGCAGAGCGTTTATAATAATCAAGATGATGCTGGTCACTTATGATATGCAACCATACTTTAAAAATCTTGATAAGACACAAGACAGATTTGTTTTAAAGCATTTCAGGCTGGATATATTCCACCTCCTGGTCAGTTTTCAGTGATAAACGATTGGTCACAGTGCCTCTCTAAATGCCCCTGTGTTGTTTTAGACAATGTCAACCTGCCTTTAAGGTCAAGCATTCAAGACCTCTTTTATATACTTTAGTATATACTTAGATATTTTATTATATACTTATGAGTGTATCTACTTAGTGGGCTCTGGAGAGCAGCCCTAGGACTTATCTGCTTCTGCTTAGGGACTTTCTTTCTGTTCAACTGCCTCTATTTAACTGTCTTGATAGAAAATGACTGGCAGAGGTCAGTAAACTACCCAAATTGATTCCTGCTGAGGGACTTTCTTGTTTAAATTTTTCTGGCAACTGCCTCTATGTAACTTTTGTGATAGAAAACAACCAGCAGAGATCAGTAAAATCCCAGAATTACTTTAGCATTCTCTAGAATCCAGACAGTAGAAATTGTTTTCTACAAGCACCCGTGGATAGTAATATTATTTTCAAATCTTGTATTTTAGGTGATATGACCACCGAAGACCCTGATTTTATATTAAAAACAGAGCTTTGGACTATACCTTTTCCCGCTGAAAGGCAATATTTCTCTCCATGTGTTCCCATACCTGGCGGGTCACCCGTTTGGTGCTTACATTCCCTCCATGTTAAAGAACAGTAGATGTCTCAGCACCCAGGCTAATGTGCTGCATAGCTTAATACATAGAAGGTCCCAAAGGCGAGGCCGATTGCATTGTAATTGCTTGTTAATTTTTACAGACCCTACCCAATGATTATATATACTATATTATGAGGTTTTCGAAGATTGTGAACGGATGTAGAAAGACTCTTATGCCATGAATATTCTATGGTCTGAACTTTTTATCCACAATATATATACTGGTTTTAACTTTTTAACCCCTCCCATGCTCATGACGAGCTCAGCTTGTCCTGAGCCACGGTGCTCCGGTGGCTATTTCAATGATTAAACAGCTAAATGTCAGGTTTATCCCTCATTGTACGATTGAACTTCGTCGTGAATACACAATCTATTAACTGTTTCTGTCCTAACTTTGGAGTTCTGCCCTCTAGTGGGCTTATGCTCCCTTATATTTTGTTATGCCTGTGGTTTTATATTACTTTTGGCCTGCCTTTTTTCATGTTCTGGTGATGTTTTAATTTACACTCATCTATCTTTGTACCGATATGCTCAAAATTGTGCAAATGTGTAATTAACCTAGTTTTGTTTTTGCATTTTTTATATGTGTGTTACTCCCCTCCTCTACTCATGATCCAGAATATATAAAAATGTTTTTTATATACAAAAAAATACAATCATAAGTGCACATATAATTCTTCACTTTGATTAAGGCCAAAAGGAGTTACAGTCCTGAAGTTTAGGATTTGTCTGGACTCCCTCTGTCTCAGTTTCTTTTCACGGTTCCCCCCTCTCTCACTTAGCGGAACCGTTTACAGAGCCAAGAATAATAACTGTTTCCAGTCCCCTTCGTGGTCCATTTCCATGTGCTTAGCGACTGCATTACTGCGATCTCTGTTGACTGTCGCACGTGCATGTTCTAAAATCCTCTTCTTGAGTTCGAAAATCATGCTCCCTATGTATTTAAGCGAGCACGGACATTCAATCATATAAAACACAAATTGGCTCTTACAAGTGATTAACTCTCTGATTTGCCACATTTTTTTGTTGGGTAATTCAACTTGGTTGGTGTTCTTGGCAATCTGACATACTTTACAGTTGGCACATTTTCTGAACCCCTTTTTTGTAACCATTGAGTTCCTGTGCATTTGTTGGCAATTTTGTGGTGACTATGGACCAATTTATCCCCCAGATTTGGTGCTCTGCTGTAGGTTATATTGGGATGATTTCCCATGAATTTCCCAATTGTTGGGTCCATTTGTAGCAATTTCCAGATTTTTCTCAAACTCTGATTAATTTCTTTAGTTTCACAACAATCATCCATTATTAGTCTCACGGGTTCAGTTGATGTTTGATCACTTGATTGTGCTTTCATTTTTGGTTTGAGGGTATCTGGTCTCAATTTTTGATTGGCTTTCATCCATCCTCTTTTGATGTTATGATCTTTGTAGCCTCTTTGTTTAAACTGTATTGCAGTTTTTTTGCTGTTATCTTGCCACTCAGTTTCCTCTGAGCATATCCTGCGAATTCTCAAGAATTCGCTGTATGGGATATTTTCAATGACTGTTGACTTGTGAAAACTGGTTGCATGGAATGTCGCATTCGTAGATGTCACCTTTTGATGCAGGGTGGTTTGGACTTTATTATTGCATATGTAGATCTCTGTATCCAGGAATGTCACATATTCATGACTGATGTTATACATGAATTTGATCTTAGCTTCTGTTGAATTCAGAATTGCAAAGTATTCTTGAAACTCTGCAGCTGTGCCATCCCATACATTCAAAAGAACCTCAATGAAACGCACCCATTTGGTGATCTTGTTCACATATTTGTCATTGTTGGGGTGCCATGCTATTTGGTGCTCCAACCATCCCTTAACAAGACATGCGTATGCTGGGCTGAAAGAAAACCCCTTAGCACCCCCCTTTGTTTGTTGGTAGATTTCATAACCAAAAAGAAATACATTCAGTGTCAGGCATATTTCAATCATATCTGTAAGCATCTGATTATGTTGAGCGTATTGGATGTTTCTTTCCCTCAAGAAAACGCTACACGCCAATAAACCAATAGTATTTTCGATGTTAGTATATAAGGATATTACATCCATGTTTATTAGCATGTACGTTGATTGCCACGTTAGTTCTTGGAGATGCCTCAGGAGATCGGTGGTATCTTTCAAGTAATGAGTTAAGATACATCACAAATGGCATGAGAAAGAAGTCAATGTTAGCACAAAAGGAGAGGGAGGTAGAGGGAAGGAAGGGCATAGGCTCACCCTCCAAATACTTTGAAACAGAAGATCTCTGGGGAACAGAAATCAAAAGCCTAGCCACTAACTATAGTACCATTCACAACATTCATTGGAGTTGGACTGGTGGGTATAGTAAATAGAAAAAGAGAATTGCTCTATTTCTTGGTGTCCCCTCAATCACCAGGGTTGCCCCATGGTGACATGCTTCATCATAGGGGCCATCCTGTCCGCTACGGACTGGGGCGTGCTGCGACTGACAAATTACGTAGGAGCACTTATAATTTGACAGTGTGTGGTGCGAGTGTGGTGATGGAGTGGTATAAGTGAATGGTTAAAAATACCTGCCTAGTAAGCTTTTAATACATTTTATTCTTGCTTCCAGGTGGTAACATTAAAAGAAGGGGTGGAAATATTAGGATACCCAAAAGCAATGTATTTAGGTGTACCTATCAACTCCTGTCAACATGTTTCGTGCGTATCCCAAGCACTTCTTCAGGACTACACAGGGACCAGCCCTGTCTTCGCCACTCCTTAAAAACGCTACAATGTGCTAATAAGTGAAATGCTGCAATCGAAATTAGTGCATGCATGTAGTACCTAGGTATTCAATTGAATCACATGGTTCCTGTAAAACAAAGAACAACTTAAATAGTCAAGGGGTATGACCCCCAATATATACACACATAAATCACATATGTTGGATAACACGAGAAAAACGTAATTCCATTTCCCCTGGTCCTCAATAGGACGTTTTTATACATAGGCTGATCGACAACCGCGTGACACACGATCTTGTAGATCTTAACAAACGAGACAAGCAGATGAATTATCCGCCTTTTACTTCCATCTCTTTTAGATTGCTGGGATACTGAACCTCTTCGAGTCCATGGGGCGCAGTTAGGTCCCACTACATGTATGTAAATATGTATGAGTGTGTAAGCAAGATGAGTGACTGTTTTCTCACAGCAAGGTGCCCACCACGTTTTTTATGCATGAGAACAACCACGTTTTATGCATGAAAACAATCACGTTTTTTATGTATAAAAACGTCCTGTTGAGGACCACGGGAAATGGAATCACGTTTTTCTCGTGTTATCCAACATATGTGATTTATGTGTGTATATATTGGGGGTCATACCCCTTGACTATTTAAGATGTTCTTTGTTTTACAGGAACCACGTGATTCAATTGAATACGTAGGTACTACATGCATGCACTAATTTCAAATGCAGCATTTCACTTATTAGCTCATTGTAGCATTTTTAAGGAGTGGCGAACACAGGGCTGGTCCCTGTGTAGTCCTGAAGAAGTGCTTGGAGTACGCACAAAACATGTTGACAGGAGTTGATAGGTACACCTAAATACATTGCTTTTGGGTATCCTAATATTTCCACCCCTTCTTTTAATGTTACCACCTGGAAGCAAGAATAAAATTTATTAAAAGCTTACTAGGCAGGTATTTTTAACCATTCACTTATACCACTCCATCACCACACTCGCACCACACATAGTCAAATATAAGTGCTCCTACGTAATTCATCAGTCGCAGAACTCCCCAGTCCATAGCGGACTGGGATGGCCCCTATGATGAAGCATGTCACCATGGGGCAACCCTGGTGAGTGAGGGGACACCAAGAAAAAGAGCAATTCTCTTTTTCTATTTACTATACCCACCAGTCCAACTCCAATGAATGTTGTGAAAGAAGTCAATGTAACTTGCCATGGGTTCCAAGAGTGACCCTTTGGCTGACACAATGGGTCGCCCTGGTGGTTTGGATGGATTTGTATGTAGTTTGGGCAAGAAATAAATTGTGACAGTTGTAGGATGGTCTGTCATAAGAAACCTCATCAATCAGGTTTTGTGAATATACATATATATATTTTTTTTCACTGAAAAAACATAGGTTTCAGGGAGATTACAGTTAGTTGGACATTTTACTCGTACAAACCCAGAGAAATTCGGCGGTTATAGTTAGTTGAGCTAACTATAACTCCTGCTCCTGCAATGCACTGCATTGCAGGAGCAGGAGCGACCACTCCTCTCTTCGAGCCGAGTGGTCGCTCCCAGCGTCCCCTGCTGGTTTTGGTATCGTAGCGCTGCTTTGCCTCTGAATCTGCCAACTATTATTGCCTGCTGCCTGCCTGACTGCCGCTTTGCTTGACTTGCATTGTGATTGATATTTACTGCTGTTTTTGTCCTTGGTCGCGCGTCTACCTGTAGCGCTCCGCTGTGCTCCCCCTCCGCCTCCATTTTGACTGTTGTTGTGGTCCTCGTGTGCCCGCCCCGCCTCCCAGCTGAGACGCCCTCCCACTGACCTGAAATAGCGCTTCCCCACCTTAGAGCGCCGTGACTCACTCCTCTCTTCGAGCCGAGTGGTCGCTCCCAGCGTCCCCTGCTGGTTTTGGTATCGTAGCGCTGCTTTGCCTCTGAATCTGCCAACTATTATTGCCTGCTGCCTGCCTGACTGCCGCTTTGCTTGACTTGCATTGTGATTGATATTTACTGCTGTTTTTGTCCTTGGTCGCGCGTCTACCTGTAGCGCTCCGCTGTGCTCCCCCCTCCGCCTCCATTTTGACTGTTGTTGTGGTCCTCGTGTGCCCGCCCCGCCTCCCAGCTGAGACGCCCTCCCACTGACCTGAAATAGCGCTTCCCCACCTTAGAGCGCCGTGACTCACTCCTCTCTTCGAGCCGAGTGGTCGCTCCCAGCGTCCCCTGCTGGTTTTGGTATCGTAGCGCTGCTTTGCCTCTGAATCTGCCAACTATTATTGCCTGCTGCCTGCCTGACTGCCGCTTTGCTTGACTTGCATTGTGATTGATATTTACTGCTGTTTTTGTCCTTGGTCGCGCGTCTACCTGTAGCGCTCCGCTGTGCTCCCCCCTCCACCTCCATTTTGACTGTTGTTGTGGTCCTCGTGTGCCCGCCCTGCCTCCCAGCTGAGACGCCCTCCCACTGACCTGAAATAGCGCTTCCCCACCTTAGAGCGCCGTGACTCACTCCTCTCTTCGAGCCGAGTGGTCGCTCCCAGCGTCCCCTGCTGGTTTTGGTATCGTAGCGCTGCTTTGCCTCTGAATCTGCCAACTATTATTGCCTGCTGCCTGCCTGACTGCCGCTTTGCTTGACTTGCATTGTGATTGATATTTACTGCTGTTTTTGTCCTTGGTCGCGCTTCTACCTGTAGCGCTCCGCTGTGCTCCCCCCTCCGCCTCCATTTTGACTGTTGTTGTGGTCCTCGTGTGCCCGCCCCGCCTCCCAGCTGAGACGCCCTCCCACTGACCTGAAATAGCGCTTCTCCACCTTAGAGCGCCGTGACTCACTCCTCTCTTCGAGCCGAGTGGTCGCTCCCAGCGTCCCCTGCTGGTTTTGGTATCGTAGCGCTGCTTTGCCTCTGAATCTGCCAACTATTATTGCCTGCTGCCTGCCTGACTGCCGCTTTGCTTGACTTGCATTGTGATTGATATTTACTGCTGTTTTTGTCCTTGGTCACGCGTCTACCTGTAGCGCTCCGCTGTGCTCCCCCCTCCGCCTCCATTTTGACTGTTGTTGTGGTCCTCGTGTGCCCGCCCCGCCTCCCAGCTGAGACGCCCTCCCACTGACCTGAAATAGCGCTTCCCCACCTTAGAGCGCCGTGACTCACTCCTCTCTTCGAGCCGAGTGGTCGCTCCCAGCGTCCCCTGCTGGTTTTGGTATCGTAGCGCTGCTTTGCCTCTGAATCTGCCAACTATTATTGCCTGCTGCCTGCCTGACTGCCGCTTTGCTTGACTTGCATTGTGATTGATATTTACTGCTGTTTTTGTCCTTGGTTGCGCGTCTACCTGTAGCGCTCCGCTGTGCTCCCCCCTCCGCCTCCATTTTGACTGTTGTTGTGGTCCTCGTGTGCCCGCCCCGCCTCCCAGCTGAGACGCCCTCCCACTGACCTGAAATAGCGCTTCCCCACCTTAGAGCGCCGTGACTCACTCCTGTCTTCGAGCCGAGTGGTCGCTCCCAGCGTCCCCTGCTGGTTTTGGTATCGTAGCGCTGCTTTGCCTCTGAATCTGCCAACTATTATTGCCTGCTGCCTGCCTGACTGCCGCTTTGCTTGACTTGCATTGTGATTGATATTTACTGCTGTTTTTGTCCTTGGTCGAGCGTCTACCTGTAGCGCTCTGCTGTGCTCCCCCCTCCGCCTCCATTTTGACTGTTGTTGTGGTCCTCGTGTGCCCGCCCCGCCTCCCAGCTGAGACGCCCTCCCACTGACCTGAAATAGCGCTTCCCCACCTTAGAGCGCCGTGACTCACTCCTCTCTTCGAGCCGAGTGGTCGCTCCCAGCGTCCCCTGCTGGTTTTGGTATCGTAGCGCTGCTTTGCCTCTGAATCTGCCAACTATTATTGCCTGCTGCCTGCCTGACTGCCGCTTTGCTTGACTTGCATTGTGATTGATATTTACTGCTGTTTTTGTCCTTGGTCGCGCGTCTACCTGTAGCGCTCCGCTGTGCTCCCCCCTCCGCCTCCATTTTGACTGTTGTTGTGGTCCTCGTGTGCCCGCCCCGCCTCCCAGCTGAGACGCCCTCCCACTGACCTGAAATAGCGCTTCCCCACCTTAGAGCGCCGTGACTCACTCCTCTCTTCGAGCCGAGTGGTCGCTCCCAGCGTCCCCTGCTGGTTTTGGTATCGTAGCGCTGCTTTGCCTCTGAATCTGCCAACTATTATTGCCTGCTGCCTGCCTGACTGCCGCTTTGCTTGACTTGCATTGTGATTGATATTTACTGCTGTTTTTGTCCTTGGTTGCGCGTCTACCTGTAGCGCTCCGCTGTGCTCCCCCCTCCGCCTCCATTTTGACTGTTGTTGTGGTCCTCGTGTGCCCGCCCCGCCTCCCAGCTGAGACGCCCTCGCCCCTCCCCCTTCACCATCCATATATGACAGTTCTTCCCGCGCGCAGCGTTCACGCGCAGCGACCGCGCCCCAGTAGCGCCGAAGATGCGCCAAAGGTAAGCCCGTCTACGCCCGTCCGCGCCTGGACCGCGCCCAGCGCCATACCCCCTGGTCCCCGTCCCTCCCAGCCCTCCCGCATTACCTACGATGCCTCAACCCTCCTAGCCCTTAACCCCGGTCGCGCCCCCAACTGCGTCCAAGCAGCTCCGGGACACACCCATGGACCTTTCTCCTGCTACTCCTGCAAATTCAGCGGCACCGACAACTACTCCGCTACGACCATTCCACAGACTCCCGACCCCAACCACCTACAATGCATCCTTCTCAACACCCGCTCGGTCCACAGACACGCCATTGACCTATGGAATCTACTAGACACCATCTCTCCAGACGTCGCCTTCCTAACAGAAACATGGATGAACGCTTCCTCCGCCCCAGACATCACCATTGCCATCCCTGAAGACTATAAGATCACACGCAAGGACCGTACCGGCCACACAGGAGGAGGAATCGCTATCGTCCATTAGAAATCAATCCGCATCTCAACCAGCTCTGACGCCAACCTCGCCAACTCCGAACACCTTCACTTCCAAATCCACATCGACCCCAAGACCACACTCAGAGGCACCCTCCTCTACAGACCACCAGGACCCCGCGCAAAATTCAGTGAAGACATCACGGACTTCATCACTCCACACGCGCTCCCCTCCAAAGACTACATCCTTCTGGGAGACCTCAACTTTCACCTTGAAAAGATCAACGACCGCAACACCACCACCCTCTTGGACAACCTCGCCAACCTCGGACTTAAACAACTAGTCACTTCCCCCACCCACATCGCAGGTCACACACTCGACCCCATCTTCACCTCCAGCAATCATGTCTCCTTCAGCCACACTACGGATCTCCTCTGGACTGACCACAGCTGCGTTCACTTCACCTACAACAAGCCAAAACCCACCAACCACCTCCAACCAACTCTGCAAAGAAACTGGAACAAAATCACCACCGACCAGATCTCCGCATCGCTCCTTCTAAACACCCCAGCCCACTCTTCTAACCCAAACCAAGCCGCCGCCAACCTCACCCTATGGTTATCCAACACCGCCGACACCTTAGCACCACTGAAAAAACGTCAAAGCAAACCTGGCAGCAAGAAGGCCTCATGGTTCAACGATGATCTTAAGAAGTCCAAGAAACTCTGCCGCTCCCTTGAAAAGGCCTGGAAAAAAGACCCAACCACTAGCACCAAGGACGCCTTCAAAAACGGCACCCGCACTCACCACCAACTAATCCGAAAGGCCAAGAAAACAGCATTCAAGGATCGACTTGACAACAACGCCCACAACAGCAAGGAACTTTTCAACATCGTCAAGGAATTTTCCAATCCCTCGGCCAACTCCAACGACATCACCCCCTCTCAAGCCCTCTGCGACTCCCTAGCCTCATTCTTCCACAACAAGATTGCAGACATCCACAACAGCTTCGACAACCAACCCGGAGACCAACCCACCCAACCATTTGCGGAACATTCTCCCCCCGTGAACACCCTTAACGACTGGAACCCAATCTCCACTGAGGACACCATACGCCTGATGAATTCCATCCACTCAGGATCCCCCACAGACCCATGTCCTCACCACATCTTCAACAAAGCAGACTCCGTCATAGCACCGCACCTCCGAGACGTCATCAACTGCTCCTTCAACTCCGCCACCTTCCCGGAAGACTGGAAACACGCTGAACTCACCGCCCTTCTGAAAAAACCCACAGCGGACCCCACCGAACTCAAAAATTACCGCCCCATTTCGCTCCTTCCATTCCCGGCCAAAGTCATCGAGAAAGCTGTCAACAACCAGCTCGCCGCTTTCCTCGAAGCCAACAAATCCCTCGACTCCTCACAATCTGGCTTCCGAGCAAAACACAGCACTGAGACCGCCCTCATCGCAGCAACAGACGACATTCGAACTCTACTGGACAATGGAGACACAGTCGCCCTCATCCTCCTCGACCTCTCTGCAGCATTCGACACAGTCTGCCACAGCACCCTTTTACAACGCCTCAATAACATCGGAATACAAGGAAAAGCACTTGAATGGATCACCTCGTTCCTCACCGGAAGAACCCAGAGAGTCCGCCTTCCACCATTCAAGTCCGAGGCCACTGAAGTCATCTGTGGCGTACCACAAGGATCCTCACTCAGCCCCACCCTCTTCAACGTATACATGAGCCCCCTCGCGTCCATCGCCCGCCAACACAACCTCAACATCATCTCTTACGCGGATGACACTCAACTAATCCTTTCTCTCACCAATGACCCCAGCACCGCCAAAACTAACCTACATGAAGGAATGAAAGAAGTTGCCGAATGGATGAAACAAAGCCGTCTGAAACTGAACTCAGACAAAACAGAAGTCCTCATCTTAGGTACATCCCCCTCTGCATGGGACGACTCTTGGTGGCCGGAAGCCCTTGGAAAAGCACCCATCCCGACAGACCACGCACGGAACCTAGGCGTCATCCTGGATTCTTCACTCTCAATAAACAGACAAGTCAGCGCCGTATCCTCATCCTGCTTCAACATTCTTCGCATGCTCAAAAAAACATTTCGCTGGATCCCCACCGAAACCAGGAAAACAGTCACCCATGCTCTGGTCACGAGCCGACTGGACTACGGAAACACCCTCTACGCAGGTACTACCGCAAAACTCCAGAAGAAACTCCAACGAATCCAGAACGCCTCAGCCAGGATCATATTAGACATCCCGCGCAACGAACACACATCTGGTCACCTGAAAGACCTACACTGGCTACCCGTCAATAAGATAATCACTTTCCGACTGCTAACCCACGCACACAAATCACTCTACGACATCGGACCAGAATGCCTCAACTCACGACTGTCCTTCTACACCCCCTCCCGCCAACTACGTTCTTCCAGCCAAGCCCTCGCCACTGTACCTCGCATCAACAAGACCACCATGGGAGGCAGATCCTTCTCATACCTGGCTGCTAAAACATGGAACTCACTCCCCGCTTACCTGCGCCTTACCCAGAACCACCTAGCATTCAGAAAGCAACTTAAAACGTGGATATTTGACAAGTAATCCTCCTCCCCTTCCTAAGCACCTTGAGACCCTCTGGGTATGTAGTGCGCTATATAAATTCCCTGACTTGACTTGACTTGACATGATGTCACAAAATACATCACTCATGACATGGTAAGTGACATCACTGATTATATCACTGATTACTTCTCAAATGGCATCACTGATGACATCATCCAGATAATATCTGATGCACCTCCTCACACCCTAATATAACCTATCATATACCCACTATAAAATGCAGACTACCTTTTTCTAAACCATAGACCCACCAATACCAGTTAGTACATACCTACTCACTGATTCATAGGTCTACACAGATCCACTCACTCACCAATACAGTTACTCATACATGCACACACTCATCTATTCAGCCTCTGATATATGCACTCATACACCCATACAGACACTCACATACTGTCACTCACCCATAGAGTTCCTGACATACCTAGTTAGTCACCCAAAGAATCAAGAACACTGCCTTTTTCTCACTTATACAGTTATACACACACCACCTCACTTATTCATACAGATACTAACACATACCTACTCATTTCTACAATCACTGACACAAGCACACACACATGCATACATCCACTCTCATAATTACTCACTCTCACATATAGTTAGTTATATACTCCAACACTCACATATACTGCCTTTCACATATGTAGTTACTCACACATATACCACTGTGACATCAATTCACTCACTGACACAGCCATAGGCACACTCACTCACCCATACAGTCCCTCGCAGACACACTCAGAACCCAAATACCCACTAAGTCACCCATTCACACATCCATACAGTGAGTTATACCCCCACCCACCCACACAGACACTCAGGCACCAATACAGGTACTCAGACAACCAATCATTAACCCATATAGACAATCATTTAGCTACTCCCCAACCCATGCAGCCACTTACACACTAACTGACAGACTGATACAGACATTCACACAGATTAGTCATTTATCCACGCACTCACTGTCGTAAGGAGACTGAAAGCATAGCCCCACAAGGAACCCACAAACTAGATATTGAAACGCAGCCGCCTCCACTCAGGAGATGTTCGAAGTCTGTGACAGCTAAATTCGGCATCACAACCTCTTTCCCACAGGACAGAGGAGGCGAGCCCAAGCCAAAGAGCCAATCAGCTGACTGAACGGGAGAAGAAAAGGAGGAGCCGAAAGAGGAAGGTTGTCAGGAGGCAGATGAGGAGACCGGAAGGCGGAACTCGGAGGAGCTGCGGAATGCCGGAAAGGAAGAAGGTGAGGCTAGGAGACCATCAGGGACTGAAGCGATCACAAAGACATCGGAAAGTCAAGTCAAGTCAAGTCAATTAATTTATATAGCGCGCTACATACCCAGAGGGTCTCAAGGCGCTTGAAGAAGGGTGGGGAATTATATGTCGAAAATCCAGGTTTTAAGTTGCTTTCTGAATGCTAGGTGGTTCTGAGTGAGGCGAAGGTGAATGGGAAGTGAGTTCCAGGTTTTTGCCGCCAGGTAGGAGAAGGATCTTCCTCCCATGGTGGTTTTGTTGATGCGAGGTACAGCAGCAAGGGCTTGGTTGGAAGAGCGTAGCTGGCGGGAGGGGGTGTAGAAGGAAAGTCGTGTGCTGAGGCATTCGGGTCCAAGTTCGTAAAGTGCTTTGTGTGCGTGGGTTAGGAGGCGGAATGTTATCCTCTTATTTTGACGGGGAGCCAGTGGAGGTTTTTCAGGTGACCAGAAATGTGGTCTTTACGCGGGATGTCTAGTATGAGTCTGGCTGATGCGTTCTGGATGCGTTTGAGTTTTTTCTGAAGTTTTGCGGTGGAACCGGCGTATAGGGTGTTTCCGTAGTCCAGGCGGCTTGTAACCAGTGCGTGGGTGACCATTTTCCTAGTTTCGGTGGGGATCCAGCGAAATGTTTTTTTGAGCATGCGAAGAATGTTGAAGCAAGATGATGAAACGGCGTTGACTTGTCTGGTCATCGAGAGTGAGGAGTCCAGGATGACGCCCAGGTTCCGTGTGTGGTCCGTCTGGATGGGTGCTTTTCCAAGGGCCTCTGGCCACCAGGAGTCGTCCCAGGCGGAGGGGGAGGTGCCTAAGATAAGGACTTCTGTTTTGTCTGAATTCAGTTTCAGACGGCTGTGCTTCATCCACTTGGCTACTTCTTTCATTCCTTCATGTAGGTTGGTCTTGGCGGTGTTAGGGTCTTTGGTGAGTGAGAGGATCAGTTGAGTGTCATCAGCGTAGGAGATGATGTTGAGGTTGTGTTGGCGTGCGATGGCCGCGAGGGGGCTCATGTATACGTTGAAGAGGGTGGGGCTGAGTGAAGATCCTTGAGGCACGCCGCAAATGACTTCAGTGGCCTCTGACTTGAATGGTGGGAGGCGGACTCTCTGAGTTCTTCCGGCAAGGAATGAGGTGATCCATTCCAGTGCTTTTCCTTGGATTCCGATGTTTCTGAGGCGTTGTAACAGGGTGCTATGACAGACTGTGTCGAAGGCTGCGGAGAGGTCGAGGAGGATGAGGGCGACTGTGTCTCCATTGTCCAGTAGAGTTCGAATGTCGTCTGTTGCTGCGATGAGTGCGGTCTCAGTGCTGTGTTTGGCTCGGAAGCCGGACTGTGAGGAGTCGAGGGATTTGTTGGTTTCGAGGAAGGCGGCGAGCTGGTTGTTGACAGCTTTCTCGATGACTTTGGCCAGGAATGGAAGGAGCGAGATGGGGCGGTAGTTTTTGAGTTCGGTGGGGTCAGCTGTGGGTTTTTTCAGAAGGGCGCTGAGTTCGGCGTATTTCCAGCTTTCTGGGAAGGTGGCGGAGTCGAGGGAGCAGTTGATGATGTCTTGGAGGTGTGGTGCTATGATGGAGTCTGCTTTGTTGAAGATCTGGTGAGGGCATGGGTCTGTTAGGGATCCTGAGCGGATGGAGTTCATCAGGCGGATGGTGTCCTCAGTGGAGATTGGGTTCCAGTCATTAAGGATGTTCAAGGGTGGAGGTGCAGCAGAAGGTTGGGTGGGTTGGTCTCCGGGTTGGTTGTCGAAGCTGTTGTGGATGTCTGTTATTTTGTTGTGGAAGAACGAAGCTAGGGAGTCGCAAAGGGTTTGAGAGGGAGTGATGTCGTTGGAGTTGGCAGTAGGGTTGGTAAACTCTTTGACGATGTTGAATAATTCCTTGCTGTTGTGGGCGTTGTTGTCTAGTCGGTCTTTGAATGCGGCTTTCTTGGCAGTCCGGATCAGTTGGTAGTGTATGCGGGTGGCGTTTTTGAAGGCGTCCCTGGTGCTGGTGTTTGGGTCTTTTTTCCAGGCCTTCTCAAGGGAGCGACAGAGTTTCCTGGATTTCTTAAGATCATCGTTGAACCAGGGGGTGTTTTTGCTGCCTAGTTTGATTTGACGTTTTTTCAGAGGTGCTAGGTTGTCGGCGCAGTTGGTTAGCCATTCAGTGAGGTTAGTGGCTGCTTGGTTGGTCTCCTCAGAGTGGTCTGAGGAGTGGTGGAGTCCTCCCGGGAGGAGCGGAAACGCCACCGCAACTCTGGAGAGTTGTGGCCCGGACGGTGAGTGAACCGTACACAGGCCTTAGCAGCGGTCCTTGGGGAGGGGTTGGGAATACGAGGGAGCAGGGTGGGATCACAGTATAAGGACACCTCAGAAATCCCAAGTGAGTGATCTGTGCCTACAACAAACAGGGTGCAAGTGTAGACAAACCCCTACAGTATTTATTTGTATTATTCTATCCCTTTCCCTTCTGTTTGTTGTGGCCTTACCCAGAAACTGAGGGGGTTGTAGGAGCACTCCGGGTTTTTTCTGAATTTATCAATTTTGTGCAATGGTGCTGCGATTGTTGAGGGTTGTCAGTCCTGGTACTAAAGTTCGTTATGGTGGAATTGTGTTTCCACCCAATCGCGCACTGTTCACTTGGCGCCCTGGCGCCTTCTGTAGTTTATTGCTTCAAACTTTGTTTCAACCACACTTGTGTTTTATTCCATTAGTTTATCTTTTTATTTCATGCTTATATTCTTTTTTCATATAGGCTATAGTTTCATTGTGCTACTTTCGCATTACTATATGGTAACTGACATATATTCACAATACATTTTTACATCATGTTTATCAGCGTTTGCTTGGCACATATGATATGATACATTTAATAAACATTTCTTGAATGAGCCCAATGCATTTCGGCACTCGTGTGTGCCTTCATCAGGGGAAGTATCTACAAAAGGAAAGTGAGAAAGCATAGTGTCAGTATTTTAAATCATATGTTTGTGGGGGGTTCTCTAAATGTGTGACCGTGATATATGCATACCTGGTTGTTGTTGTTTTGTATCAATTGAATCCTGTCCTCCAATTTGGCCACTATACCTCTGTTCAAAACACAAATACAAGCCAGTATATAATTGATCCGCCTATACGTGTATGATTGATAATAACTTGTCACAAGATGCCCTACATACCTTCAGTAATAGTGTCACGGGTTTCTGAAAAAATAATAAGCGACAAATGTCTTAACTCCTATGTCTTGTTCACTAAGTCGATCATTTTACATCCTGCATTGACAACATTCCTTATTCGAATGTGCCTTGGGTCTCTGAAATAAACAAACCAGAACTATACCTTAGTTACAACTTGAAAATAAGGTAACAACTGAAAAACGGGTCGCGGTAGCTCGCCGTGTTTACCTTGTCTTGCTCTGTCCGCTCAAAATCTAAAAAACCGAAATGCAACAAAGTAAATGTTATGAACCACCCTCGTCAGTTATCCTGAATTGTACTTTCCAACTCTAAATTATGCTCTGCCGTCGTACCTGTATCAAGTCCTTCTGCCGTTCTACACAATTCCCGCAACCGCTAGGTCGTATATGTTCGCTGGTTGCTGACTTTTAATGACTACGCTACACTCCGGGACAACTCCGCGGAGTTAACAACTGACGACGGACTAGCCCATAGGTCCTCGTTACTTCTAGGTATCCGTGGGCGCCATCTTCAAAAGGTACACAAGCATATTGGTGTGGTTCAAAGACCCTATTATGACCGTATTCTAACACTACTAATAAGTTCCTGATCCATTTGCTGATAATGTATCGACTCGTCGCCTATTAATGTGTGAATGTATTTACGATCTCTCCCATGTCGCGGTCCCACTACAGAAGTTTAGTGTGCTAATTGACATCTCATCAGGTTGTATGATGTGTGGGTTCATGATTCAAGTTACACTTTTGGGTCACGCATAATTTACACATAGGGACAACCATGAACAATATTAAATCATGTAGGGAGAGGCATTTCACAATTATGTACTTATGTATCATCCATGATTGTAATGAATAACAACAATTCACGAGAGGGAGATGCACTTTAGCTTTTGTGAATCATGAAATACTTGTAATTATTCAGATGTGTAAATTATGCGTGACCCAAAAGTGTAACTTGAATCATGAACCCACACATCATACAACCTGATGAGATGTCAATTAGCACACTAAACTTAAACACTGTTCTCAACTAACACACCACTTAGCATAACACGTGACTTAACTTTCGATAACAACACAGAGACACTCCAAGTACAACTATTCCATGGGACTGTGAGCAAAGACTAGGATGTTGGTGCCAATACAAATAGGATCACCATAGTTTTAACTTGACGCAGGAAACAAAACTTTACAACCGATAAGGATTTGGCAGTCAGTTTCGCGCAGTTCATCCGGAGTTCTGTGGTGGGACCGCGACATGGGAGAGATCGTAAATACATTCACACATTAATAGGCGACGAGTCGATACATTATCAGCAAATGGATCAGGAACTTATTAGTAGTGTTAGAATACGGTCATAATAGGGTCTTTGAACCACACCAATATGCTTGTGTACCTTTTGAAGATGGCGCCCACGGATACTTAGAAGTAACGAGGACCTATGGGCTAGTCCGTCATCAGTTGTTAACTCCGCGGAGTTGTCCCGGAGTGTAGCGTAGTCATTAAAAGTCAGCAACCAGCGAACATATACGACCTAGCGGTTGCGGGAATTGTGTAGAGCGGCAGAAGGACTTGATACAGGTACGACGGCAGCGCACAATTTAGAGATGGAAAGTACAATTCAGGATAACCGACGAGGGTGGTTCATAACATTTACTTTGTTGCATTTCGGTTTTTTAGATTTTGAGCGGACAGAGCAAGACAAGGTAAATACGGCGAGCTACCGCGACCCGTTTTTCAGTTGTTACCTTATTTTCAAGTTGTAACTAAGGTATAGTTCTGGTTTGTTTATTTCAGAGACCCAAGGCACATTCGAATAAGGTATGTTGTCAATGCAGGATGTAAAATGATCGACTTAGTGAACAAGACATAGGAGTTAAGACATTTGTCGCTTATTATTTTTTCAGAAACCCGTGACACTATTACTGAAGGTATGTAGGGCATCTTGTGACAAGTTATTATCAATCATACACGTATAGGCGGATCAATTATATACTGGCTTGTATTTGTGTTTTGAACAGAGATATAGTGGCCAAATTGGAGGACAGGATTCAATTGATACAAAACAACAACAACCAGGTATGCATATATCACGGTCACACATTTAGAGAACCCCCCACAAACATATGATTTAAAATACTGACACTATGCTTTCTCACTTTCCTTTTGTAGATACTTCCCCTGATGAAGGCACACACGAGTGCCGAAATGCATTGGGCTCATTCAAGAAATGTTTATTAAATGTATCATATCATATGTGCCAAGCAAACGCTGATAAACATGATGTAAAAATGTATTGTGAAAATGTCAATTACCATATAGTAATGCGAAAGTAGCACAATGAAACTATAGCCTATATGAAAAAAGAATATAAGCATGAAATAAAAAGATAAACTAATGGAATAAAACACAAGTGTGGTTGAAACAAAGTTTAAAGCAATAAACTACAGAAGGCGCCAGGGCGCCAAGTGAACAGTGCGCGATTGGGTGGAAACACAATTCCACCATAGTGGCCTTACCCAGGCCATGGTGCTTTCTTGGTGCTAACGAAAAGGGGAGAAAAGACCACAGCCTGACAATGGGGTGTTTCCAGGGGGCAGAGAGAAGGAAGCAGTCCTAGGTTGGGGTATCCCCAAAAAGGTCACCATTTCTAGTGACGGGGCATGAAACCAGTTACACTTTTCCCACTGAACCTCCCACAGAGCGTTTTTTTTTTATCTCACTCACGTTTTTTTGACAGTATTTTAACCTTCAAGAGAAATCCATTAGAATACTCACTGTCCACTTTTTTTTCTTTGAGCTTCCTGGGAGAAGACCAGCCAAATAATCTATCAACCCCCAAGTGAGAAGAACCTGGGAAAGTCATTCAACGACTGAAGCCCCTACCTGGAATTCGTTGAATGTATATTTTTGTTTCCTGAAGAACTCAAATAAATCTCAACCATTGATAAACATATTAAGCCTTCTAGCTTCCATTTCCGCCCATCCCTCCCACATTCACTAAGACACATTTAATCATTCACTTATACAGTCAGTCACGCACCCACTAAATCATCCAATCAAATACTCTTACTCATTCTCAATACTCCTTTACGTATCTATACATAACATTCTTGAACTTTTAAAAGTCACAGAGTCTCTGTATGATGTCATCAGTGATGTCATTTGAGATGTCATCAGTGATGTCATCAGGGATGTCACTGACCATGTCATGAGTGATTTAATATGTGACATCATCAGCAGTGCATTGCGGGGGAGTGAGTTATAGTTAGCTCAACTAACTATAACAGCCGAATTTCTCTGGTTTCGTATAAGTGAAATGTCCAACTAACTATAATGTCCCTGAAACCTATGGTTTCATCAGTGAATTTTTAAGGTTTTTTAAATGCTAATTACTCTGAGAAGGTGGGTTGATATATGCTGTCCACTAGTTAAAGTGGGCACCTTGTAACAGGCCACACGACCCTTATGATGTATGAGGTCAAAGATAACCTTATTGAAAGCTATCTCAGTGGTAGCTATGGAGAGCAGCCTTCAGGCTTAATCTTGAAGGAATGTAAAGCAGCTTGTTTTACCAGAATATTACCTCTTAAATGATTAAATGAAAGGAGAACTATACAGAGTTTATATAAAAATATTAATGTATTCATATAACCCTATGTACTACTCTCTACACGAGACTAGGGCATAAAGCACACAATACTATATCAATAGAACATTTGTAAATAGCAAAATACACAGCAGGCTCCATGGGGAGAATGAACCATATACTAAAGAAATGGTAAAACAACAACGACTTCAGTAGGCGCAGTGCCTAGAGCACGTAGAATCACTGGAACTCCAAGGAACCACCCAGAGGAGTGACAGAGGGAGCCCACGGAGGAGGGGACAGTGAGGAAACACAGACGCGTGCCCCGTACAACTCTATGGGAAAGTTGCGGTTAGACATTTACAAGTTAAGGACACTTCTAAGATGACTTCGAGCAAACATTTTGGAACTTAGGAGGTTCTAAGGCTAACCCATCAGTGGGTACTGAAGTACCCGTGTTACCTACCCCAGAAGAACCGTGTGCATAAGGGTCAAGTGGTGTTGGAAACTATTGTCGTTTTCAATGGAAAGCTGCAAAGAAATCCTGCTGACAGGAGGGCGAAGAATGTCCGGTGGAATCCAAGTTTGGATTAGAGTTGAAAAGAATCTGAAAGCAGAGGGGATAGAGGCTGGTCACTTCAGGTGACCAGAGGCTCGGTAGTCGAAAGCCCACCGATATCGAGTGCTTCAGGAGTGAAGAAGGGTTGCTCGACTCTGAAGCCACGGGAACCAGGAGATGTCAAAGATGATCAAAGTCCGGAGGTGAGCTGTCCCACGAAGGATGTCGAGAGCTGAGGGGTCGATGCCTGGCTGGAGCACCAAGCCTTTGCAACTGCAACCCATGCGGTCAGAGGATACAGGTTACGGTGAGAACCAGCAAAGTCCAGGGGACTCTCTAAGCAATGGAGAGCCAGGGCACATCTGGAGCAACCAGGTAAGCACACAAATTAACAAGGTGACCCTCGCTAGGACCCAAAAGCCAACGGACCAGGGATCGCGAGGAGACCTCAAGCAAGTCTGCAAAGCACCAGGCCACAGGACACTCATAGAGTGGAGGCCGGAAATCTTCAGTGCAAATACTGTTCGAGGTTAGGACTACACAGAGTCTAACCCACAGGCTCAGGAATTGTCACTAAGCATATGCAACTGCAAATGTACGTGTTGCAGAGGGGTTCACGTTGCACGGTCCCCACAAGGGATACTGGTTTGAGAATCACTGAGAGGGCACATCAACCTCAGGGACCTTCAAAAACCCACCTCCTGTGTTGCTGAAATCTTCAGAGTCTTCATGAGTCAGATGCGTTTAGGTGCCTGCTTGTGCAGGGGAATAAATCCTTTACTCCAAGTGAGATTCTTCAGTCATCCAGCGTCATGCAGGCAGTCCAAGTACTTGGTTTCTTCTTAGCAAATTCTTGTCCAGGTAAAATCTAAAGTTCTGTAGCCAGACAAGTTTATGCCCATAGGAAGGAGATGGAAAGATTCTGCTGACCCTCCATGGGGAGGGGCAGGACAGAGGCCTGGCTACACCCATGTCGTTTGTCCAGTTTCACACCAGAGTAGGAGCAAATGGCTCCTAGAACTGGTTTGAGCTGGACTATGCACAGGGACACCAAATGTACTCCCTAGTGCAGACTTTCTGACACTCGAAGAGTACACCCACCCAGCCCCAATACACTAAATCCTGTCTGGGAGGTGGTTACACCTCCCTGTGACAGGATGCCTATTGTCATACCGTCCTCTGCGCAAGCTTGGCTCAGCAGCAGGAGAGAAGAATTGTGTCTGTGGCTGGCAGCATCCATTTTGTGCTGCCCAGGTCGAGAAAGCTGGTACTAGGTATACCGGTGACCCACATATGTCCCTTCAGAAGGGTGGACTCATACCTTCCATGCCAGTTACTGGCATGGGGTATGATTCCAAGGTATTTGACACCAAACACAACATGTTTCTAAGCAGCTATTTTAAAGTTAGCATTTACCACGAGGTTACAATGCACTTAAACATATATGTCTGGCTGCATCACAGACAACCCCGGAGATTGGTCTCCGAAGGCTGCAGAGGGGATCTGCTCGTGCAGGGGCACCCTATCACATAAAACCCAGCACCCTGCCTTCAGGATTGTTAAGGCATGCCATAGAGGTGACTGATAGATATTTAAATGTAGTGCTTAAATAGATATAGTGAACCTATATCTTAAATAAGTGGTGCAAGCACCAGCTTACACAGTCTGCTGTAGCAGGCTGGTCATGTCAATTTGGATGGCCTCTCATGGGTGGCATAATACATGCTTCAGGCCATGGGAGGCCTCTGGGGTACCTATGTCCCGGGTACATGGTGTACCATATACTAGAGACTGATAATGGTACCCCAGAATCCAATCTGGAGTGTACCTAAAGTACAAGTATATCAATTTACAGGAGAAAGCAGATAGACTGGGGTCCTGGATAGCAGGATCCCCGTCAGACTAGTTAAACACCAGCAAAAGACCAGGAAAAAGGTGGGGGTAACTATGCAGTCAAATCTTACCTTCCTACAATTACTAACCATAACGTCACTGAAACCTTTGTTTTTTTCAGTGCATTTCTAAGGTTTTTAAATGCTAATTACTACCTATAGTGCCCCTGAAACCTATTTTTCAGTGAATTTCTAAGGTTTTTAAATGCTAATTACTAACTATAACATCCCTGAACCTATGGTTTTTTCATAGAATTTCTAAGGTTTTTCAAATGCTAATTTATAACTATAATGTAGTAGTTGCATTTGCAGAGTGGTGCTGAAAGGGGGCCGGGGCTCCGACCAGCGCTCAGGAATTCCACTGCATATGACTTACAGGAGGCACTGGGAGTGCTTCTTGGCCCCCAAAGTCCCTCATGAGTAAAGTGGACTTCATCCCCAAACCTGTAGTGTACCAGGAGATGCATTTGCAGAGTGGTGTAGGAAGGGGGCGTGGCCTCCGAAGACCTCCTAGCAATACCAGTGTGCAACTCACTGGAAGTAACAGGAGGGGTAGGTGCCCCCAAGGATGTCCTTGGGGGCTAACTGTCCCTCCTATTACCTCTAGTAACTCCCACATAGAAGCATTGGTAAGTTCTCAAAGCAGGCCACGCCCCCTTTGCCCACCAGTCTGTAATCGTGCTCCTCAGTGCTTTCTTGGAAGAGGATTAAAGTCCTTCTCAATTCTTGGGGTTCTTAGAGGCCAACTAGCCTACCTGACACCTCCAGTAAGCCTGAGAGTCCCTGTGGGGCAACTAGCCCTCCTGTTATCCCTAGTAAGACCCACTCTGATGGATTGCTGTGAGTGGTCCGGGACCATGCCCCCTTTTCACACCACTCTGCAAACGTGCCTCCTGGCACACTGCTGCTCAGAGTATGCAGTCCACTTTAGTCCTGAGGTCCTCAGGACCCATGTGGATCTCATTGCACCAGCAGTTCGCCAAGAGGCAGGTTTGCAGAGTGGTGTAAAAAGGGCCGTGGCCTCGGACTACCTCTCAGGAATTCCTCTATGTGGGGCTTACTGGAGGTACCTGGTGGGCTAGTTGGCCCCTAAGGACCATTAAGATTCTTGGGGTCCTATAGTATGTGGCCAGAGTAATCTAATGTGGAGCAGATGTTTCCTTTCCATTTTATTCCCCTTCAGGGCCAACTGCTTCTGCTCCTGACACTCCCTTTGCAATCTCAGAGGCCTCGGGGTCCTGCTCCTCAGTTTTAGATTTAGTGCGATGTGACCCTCTTTTCTTCCGTCTCTTAACAGTGGCAACACTAAAATTTGGTGAGACTACGCTTAGCCTTAAGTCCCTTACCGAGCTACTGCCCTCGCTATAGTCCACCCAGTCTCTACTTAAATTCATGCTCTCATCTGAAGATGGGTCCGACAATGAGAACAATTTTCACCAGTTTCATGTACCCCCATCACATCTTGCACTCCCTCAGTTAAAGCAAGCAAATCTATCTCTGTTACGAGATTATCCATACTGCCAGTCATCATCTCTTTTACAGCACTATCAGGGACTCCATTTCCCACACTGCAACTCGTATTTATGCTGTGCTGTTTATCGATTGGGCTTACAACCTGATCTTTACTAATATTACGGGGAGTCAAGTCCTTCGTGGCTGTAGAATTAAGGAACAAATGTTCACTGGGTACGTCCACCGAAACAACTTTATCGGGAGCAGTTTCTACCACACCCGGCTAAAGTCCCGTATTTCTAATATTCTGTCTCTCAAACATTGCAGGTAGGCAGGGTTTGGCTTCCTTGCTTAATCGAGCGTGGAGCAGCAACATTTTTTCCCAGGAGTTCACCCACCTTTCTCGCATTATATGGGGTACTCTCACCTCCTTCAACGAGCCCTCCATCGACATTTTCCCCCGCCTCCACCACAGCAGACTGCTCCTTAGTTTTGCCACTGCATGTGGTAACCTTCAACTGCATTTTCAGCGGCATCTTCTTTCGTGGCTCCTCCTTGGCCACGGACAACTCTGCAGTGAAACCCCAACAGCAGAGCGGGGAGCCGCCAAATGGGGGCTCGATACCGGGAAAGGAGAGAGCTGCCCAGCATCCGCATGGCGAAGCCGCTATGCGTTGATACAATCGGTCCCTCTTACTGCGAGGTCGTCACGCCTCCAAGCCCTTCATCGTGAGCCAGCCAGGTCTTTCTGACTAACAGTAGCCCCGTAGCGCCGCAGCCTTGCTCAACGTCTCCGGCAGACTCAGCACACTCAGTATCTTCTCTGCGTTTTTACTGTTAAAAAGTTGTTGAGTGAAGATTTACTGAAGCTCCATTCACCGCTCTGATCCTCCTACATCAAGGCCATTGTTTCCTCGCCAGGTAAGTTAGAAATTAGTGCAGAAAACGATTCTCTTCATTAAGAGCCTGGAGTGAAGGATTGAGCTGCTTACACAGCCCACGCCACGGCCGCCACCTTGCCTCTCCACAATCTATAATACAATGATGGGTCATAGAGGGGAGAGCAAAGCAGAGAACTCACGAATGGAGGCTACATGCTGCAAAGTAAAGAATGCTGTCCGACGGGCGATAAAAATCTGTGCTGAAACAGCTGATAGAGTCACTGAAGCTGAGGCCAGAATATCTGTGTAAGAAGATGACGCTGCCGCTCAAAAATTTAGAGCTAGAATCTATTAAAGCTCATTGTGATGATCTCAGTCATAAACTGTCAGAGTTGGAAAATCATGCCAGCAGGAATAATTTACGTTTTTTGGGTATTCCGGAGAAGAAGGAGGGCTCTGACATGCGGAAATTTGTTGCTGAATTACTGAATGAAGCCTTCCCAGAATTGACATTATGGGATTGGTCAAGGGAAATTCAAAGGGCACATCGGTTTCCGTTTATGGTGAAGAAACCTCGTCATGGAGAAGATGAACGCCCCAGAGCAATTTTAGTTTGTTTTAATAATTTTCTAGCCCCAGAGGACATATTTGCGCTAGCGAGGCCAGATAAAAAAGCATTTGCCAAGGACTGCAGCTTCTTTGTTAGGCCAGATTTTTGTCAGGCCACAGTGTCTAAGCGCTGGCATTTACGCCAACTGATACCTGATTTTAAAAAAAAGGGCTGTAGTGTATTTGCAGAACCCAGCAAAACTCAAAGTTATGTTAAAAGGGCAAACATAATTTATTTTTTCAGAAATTAAGGCTAACGAATATTTGGATGCTTTGTAGCTGGGCAAAATAAGTTGGTGTTTTTGTCAGTTTTGCTTTAGGATGGTTTTCTCTTCTTTTTCTTTATCCATATCTTGATGTATATTCTCTTCGATGGGCCTTGGGTTGGCACGGCATTCCATATTTTGCAGGGACTGAAGGTCCCTGGGCCTCATATGGTGGGTTGGGTGGTTGGGGGGGTGGGAGGAGTTTGGGGGAGGGTTGGTGGGTTAAGGGGTTGGGTGTGGGGTGTAGGTGATGGGGGGTGAAATGTCAGCAGCAGACCAAAAGCATTTCAAGGTGGATTTTTTTTCACAGAAGATTTCAAATGATGACAGGATGCATAAAAGACGTGTTTTTTTTTTTTTTTTTTTTGCATTTGTTAAGCGCTCGTACGCCCGGAGGCTTCATGGCGCTGTAGTGAGGAACAGGCGTGGCCATCGGTGGGTGAAGATAAGGCAGCTTAGTGATGCGCCTGGGAAAAGAGCCAGGTCTTCAGAGCATGTCTGAAGCTGAGGATGTTATCACTAAGTTTCAAGTGAAGAGGGAAAGAGTTCCAGAGGACAGCGGCAAGGTGGTCAAAGCAGCTGCCTCCGAGACGCTTTTTCTTGTAGGGAGGGATAGTCAAAAGGGCTTTATGAGCAGACCGGAGATTACGGGGGGGACTGTATTTTTTAAATAGGTCTCTAATGAAAATGGGCCCGATGTCGTGTAGAGATTTGAAAAGGATACATCCAGCTTTGAAGGCCACACGTTGCTCGACCGGGAGCCAATGTAGTTGTTTCAAGCCAGGTCTGACTGATTGCCTTCTAGGAATGTTCAGGAGGAGTCTGGCTGCCTGGTTTTGAACCAGCTGGAGGCGTTTAAGCTCTCCAGTTTGGAGCCCAAGGTATAGACTGTTGGAGAAGTCCAATCTGGACAAAACCAGGGAGATAATGATTTGAGTGAGGGCAGCTTGGGAAAAGAAGCGGGCGATTTTTTTTATTTTCTTTAACTGAAAAAAACTAGAGGAAACAACAGCTCCAACTTGTTTTTTCAGAGAGAGGTCCTCACTGATGAAAATGCCGAGGCTCTTGACCGAGGATGATTTGGATGGGGGGTGCCCATGCATGTGGGCCAGAAGCTAGGGTTCCAGCTGAGGGCGCTCTGTCCCGGCAAGACCAGTTCGGTCTTGCCTGGATTAAGTATTAGATGATTGCAGCTCATCCAACTCAAAATGTGGGACATGGTGTTTTGGAATTCTACCACAGAGTCCTTGGTGTTCAAGGGAAAGATGAGCTGCAAATCATCGGCGTAATTAAAAATGGTGACCTTAGCGTGCTTCAGGGAGTACAAAAGAGGGCGCAGATACAAATTAAAAAGCAGGGGAGACAGCGAAGAGCCCTGAGGTACTCCGCAGATGGTAGAAATGGTGGGAGCCGTAAAGGAGCCTAGTCTGACCGATTGAGTTCGGTCAGTGATAAATGAGCGGATCCAGCTCAGTGCAGGGCCCCTGAGGCCAGCCTGTTCGACACGGTCGACCAGGATGGTATAGTCGACCGTGTCGAAAGCAGCAGAGAGGTCTAAAAGCACCAGAGCCTGGTGGATCCCTTCATCCGCATTCCGCCTCAGGGTATTCTGTACCGAGAGGATGACCGCCTCCGTGGAATGACAAGGGCGGAAGCCGGCTTGATTAGGTGCAAGATATTCCGATTTTTCAAGGAATGTGGAGATGCTGTCGCATACATGAGACTCCAGGAGTTTGGCGCAGTATGGCAGCAGAGATATGGGCCTGTAATTGAGTGGGTCTAATGGATTGGCTCCTGCCTTTTTTATGAGGGGGATAAGGAGGGCTTTTTTAAAGTTGTTTGGAACTTTGCCCTGAGCAAGTGAACCATTCAGCATGGGAAGTAGACCCCCAGGAATGCTGGTGCCCACCTCTTTCATGATGTGAGGGGGACAGATGTCATCAGGGGAGCCAGATTTGATTTTGGAGAGAAGTTTAGATAAATTAGCGTTTTCAATGGGGGGGAAAGAGTCCAGGGTAACAGGGTTGTAAAAGATGTCTGCGAATAGGAGTGGAGGCTGAGTAGTGGGGATGTTTTGTTTAATGGTGCAAATTTTGTCAAAGAAGAAGGAGTTTAAAGAATTACAAAGTTCCTGAGTGGGGACTGTCGGAAGGGAAGTTCTGTCACTGGTGCTGAGGTCTTCCACAATGTTGAATAGTTCTTTAGATTGATTCTGGGCTCTAAGAATTTTCTCCGAGAAATAGTCGGTTTTGTGTTTTAAAATAAGCTTTTGATAGTTTTTTCGAGCTTTGCAGAAGTTGGCCCTATCTTGTTCTGAATAAGCTGTGCGCCACTTTCGCTCCAGTTGGCGGACCTCAAGTTTGTGAGTTTTCAAAAGAGGTGAAAACCACCTGTGGGCGTCATTGGGGCGGGAGCGGGGAAAGCAGGTGCAGGGGGCGTGAGCGTCCGCAGCCTGGAGTAGCCACCCTGAAAAAGCCTCTTCCATCTTTTCGATGTCCTGATCAAACGAGGGAAGGGAGGAAGTAAGTGAGCCGATGAGAGCGGGGACATCAACATTCTTCCACCTTCTGGTTTTTCCTCCTGGCATGGGCAGGGGATTTTTACTTCTCCCTGTGGTCATAGTAAAGTTGATCAGATAATGATCAGACCAAACACAGGGCATAATGGACTTGATTGCCAAGGGAATGTTTTGGGACCAAATTTGGTCTAGGCTGTGCCCTTTTTCGTGAGTGGGAAGGTGAATGTGTTGGGAGAGGTTCATATCAAGGAGGGTTTCCTTCAGCGTGGCAGCCTGAGGGTCAGGGTCGGCAGAGTCCAGCCATAGGTTAAAGTCTCCTAGCAACACAATTTTGTTATGGGCAATTATCAGAGGAGCAATTTGTTCTGCTAGGGATGCCGAAAAAGAAGGCGTTTTTTGAGGGGGGCGATATACAAGGATGAGGAGTAATGATCCAGTATTAGTATCCTTTTTAAAGATCAAGTTGTCTGTTCCTGATAGGTCGAGGGATGGTAAAGAGGAGACTTTGTGGGTGCTGCGAATGATCGATGGCAACCCCCCCACCTCTTTTGCCGGTTGGTCTGTCGACATGTAGAATATAGTAGTTTGAGGGAACTGCCGCTAGGATATCGGGTAGGGAGTCCTCGGTAAGCCAAGTCTCAGATAGAAACAAAAAATCAGGTTGTTCAGCCTGGAGCAAGAGAAATATATCCAGTTGGTGTTTGACCATGGATCTAGTGTTCAGATATAGGCATTTGAGAGTGGCCTCGGAGTCGTCGGGAGTAGAATGAGGCGCATAAGACCTAGGCTTGGGTGTCTTGCCGAGAGAGAATTCGGGTTTCAAAATGCCGTGAGTAGCGGCACGCTTTAGAACATAAGCTGGTGGGGCGGGCCCGGCGCTGTCCGTGGGCCTAAGTGATAACAGTAAGGAAGGGGAGTAAGTGTGAGAAAGACCAGGGGTTATGGCCCCAGGCCCCGGTCTGCCGCGGACGGGTGCAGAGGGCTTGCCCTATGTAAAAGATTATATAGATTTTTTAGTTAATGGATAGGAAATTAAAGATCTGTACTTTGAATATATTTTTCCTTAATGATCCTAAGAAGCGGCAGGTGTTAGCTAAAATTGTGCAGTTATTACATATTGATTTATTATGTTTACAAGAAACGCATGTTGCATGGGCTAACATGGGTTATTTGAAAAATTTAGGTATGGAGCTGGTAGTTTGCTCTAAACAAACTGGGGTGAAGAGAGGGGTTGTAATACTTATAAAATGAGGCGTGGGCGTCTGTATAAAATCCGCTGCACATAGATGGGGCCGATGGGCTATTTGTGAGCTTAAGGTTAGTCAATTCAGATTCACACTTTGCAATGTGTATGGTCCTAATCTGGACGATGCCAAACTCCTGGATTTCTTAAATATAGAAGTAGCTCAGTGGACGCAACCAGTGTTAATGTGTGGTGATTTTAATGTAAATATTGAAGCTCGAGTGAATATTAGATCAAGTAATGAGTACACAGGTAGAAAGAGGCTGGTATTTACAGCGCTTTGTTTGATTCTAGAACAATGCCTTTCTGTTTGGAACTCATTGTTTCCCGATAACCCAGGTTTTACTTTTTTTTCTGCCCCTCATTCAAAATTTGTGCGATTAGATTATTTTTTTATTGCGTGTACACTGTTAGTTAAAGCTAATATTGTGATCCAGCCTAAATTGGTCTCGGACCATAACCCGGTAATATTAGAACTTGCCTTAGACCCTGAAGTAAAAATAGGCAGCCAACCGTGGTCTTTTGATAGGAAATTATTACTGGATGAGGAGTATTGCCAATTTATGATTAAAGTAATCCAGGGATTTTTTAATTTTAATTATGACTCCCGGTTTTATGGTATTTATTTTTTTGACATTTCCGTCTGTATTTATCTATATTTATTTTGTGCTAATTTTATCTGTATCAATCCATATTTATTTTAGGTTTTGTGAAAAAATTTAGCTGAAATGTGTATATTTCTACATTTATTTAACCAGTTAATGGACACTTGTGCCTGAACGCCTGCCCGGTTTCAATGATTTAAACACACTCAGATGATAAACCATGCCATTTTTAAAATTAAACTGCTATTTAAGGTAGTTTACTTAAATTCCCTTTTATTTACCCCCTCGCCTGTTTAAGAACCCCCTTGCATGTGTAATCTGCACAGCTATTGGCCTTTCAGTTATAGTTGACAGCATTTAGAATTGCTCAAAAACAATCAATTTCCGTTTTTATTCACATTTAAAAATAACTGCAGACAGGAAAGTAAATGGTGTTCTATCTGTATTTATCTGTAAAAATCAACATAAACGGAAAACAGGGAGGCTTAATTTTAATAAAGGCACTGCTGCACAGGAAATAGTTTGGGATACTTTTAAATCTGTCGTTAGAGGAGAAACCCGTAGCTTCTCAAAATTTAAATGTAGAAAGATCTGGATCAAACATCAACAGGATTTTACCGGGTTATTATAGCTGAGCGGAAATTAGCTGAGACGATTAGTTTGGGCGTAGAGCCGGCATTAGTTCAAAATGCTTAATGAGATCTTACCATTAAAAGGACTAGAGCATACGCTAATATAGCTGACCAGATAGCGGAAAAATACGCACAGCATAAAGAAGATGCTTATGAATTTAGCGAAAAAACAGGTAGAATGCTGGCGAAAATACTAAGAGAGAAATCAGTCTATAATGATATCCCCAAAATTATGGATTTACAAGGACTCTTGCAAGAAACTAAGGCGGGTGTCCTAGCAGCTTTTCAAGGTTTTTACCAATTGCTATATAGCAACTCGGGGTCCGAATTGGGTGGCGGGGACGAGGGGGAATATTTAAATGATTTGAATTCAGAAGTTTTGTTGGTCACACACAAAACGATACTATCTGCTCCTCTGGTCTGGGGTGAAGTGGAATTGACACTATTAGGTCTAGCTCAGGGTAAGGCTATGGGCTCTGATAGTATTCCACTCAAATTCTATTGGACGTTTAGGAATACATTGAAAAATGAACTATTAGAAGTTTGCCAGGTAGCCTTTCTTGGCTACGCACCTGATTCCTGGTCCAAAGCAACGATTGTGGTTTTTAAAAAAAGGGAAAAAAGACACTGAAATGGGGTCCTAAAGGCCGATTTCATTACTGAATTCAGACAGTAAGATATACTCGAAGCTTATTGCCAACAGGCTAAATGATCTTATGCCAGGTTTGGTTTCACTAAGACAACACGGGTTTATTCAACGTAGAGACACCACAGACCATATCAAAAGGATTATTTCCATGCTGGATTGGTCGCAGGGTACCAATTTCCCTGTCGGCGTGGCCCTGTTGGATGCTGAAAAAGCATTGACAGGGTCTTGTGGAGGTTTATGTGGTCAGTCTTGGCATGGAAGGGGTTTCCGGTGGAATTTATCACGGCCATACAGACACTGTATTCTTATCCATCGGCTGTTATACAGGTCTCGGGTGAGGTGTCAGGGAATGTGTCGATAGCAAGGGGGACGAGACAAGGCTGTCCTTGTTCACCCTTGCTATTCGCTTTATACATCGGACCCTTTATAGCTACTTTGGAGAATAATATGGCAATCAAACCTGTGCAGATAAACAATGGGGTATTTAAAGTATTTGCGTACGCAGATGACATTGCTGTGGCTACGTCGGACATCACTAATGCTTTACCTAGGATTATAGAGGCCGCTGAGGTGTTTGGGCAGTTCTCTGGTTTTAAACGAAATGTCGCGAAAACACAATTGATTCATTCGGAGGCCAGCCACCCAGAGGATATCAACTTCGAAACCGAGGCAACTTATCTAGGAATTAAGATTACACCTAAAGTTGAGGATATTATTCCTCTAAATTTGGACCCTATTATTGCCTCTACTAATAAAACACTAGAAAATATTAATATTTATCACTTTTTGGTCGGAGTAATGTTTTAAAAATGCTTATTTTCCCTAAATGTTTGTATTTATTCCGTGCTATTCCTTTTCTTATACCCACTTCTTTTTTCTCCCGTATTGAGAGAATGTGCTCTAGATTTCTCTGGGGTTATCATCGTGCGCAGAGGGCATTCAAAAGGCGTATGTTAACTAGAGAAAGAGGAGGTTGGGGTATTCCAAATTTCCAATTACACCATTGGATAGCTATTCTACAACATATGGATGTGTTAATATTGCCGGAAGATCCAACGGAGGACTTCGCTGCCCCCTCTATCTATGAGATGCTCTTGGGTGTTGAGGCGAGACAATGTTTAAATCGCATAATTGAACCAAGTTATTATAAGAACACATAATTTAAAGTTGTCATCGCCGCCTTTGTAATATGGAGGAAAATGAAAAAGAAATTTGGCATTGGCCCTAATTTGAATCATTATACTCCCCTTCAAAATTGCCTCTACTTCCAGAGATATTTAGCGACCACTTCATGCTTAGGTGGCATAGCTTGGGAATTAGTAAACTTGGGGATTTGCTTCAGGGGAACCAGTTAGTTTCTTTTGATTTTCTGCGGAAGAAATATAAGTTAGCTCAAACTGATTTTTTCAAATATCTTCAGCTACGTAGCTTTTGTGATCAGAAAACAACTCCAAACATGATTTTATTAAAAAAAAAATGAGATCATTGAAGCAATTAAATTAAGGCATAAAATGGGGCCACTATGTCAGTTGTTCATGCAAAAGGTGGATGACGATCTAGCGGCTTGGGAGCTTAAATGGCAAAATAAATTAGGGGTTGAGCAAGTTAGCCTTGAGAGAAGTATAGAGATGGCCACTAATGTTTTACTTAATGGTCCTCTAAAGAGCCACCATTTTATGTAAATTTTTGAGTTATACTATACGCCCGGAATATTGGCAAAATGGAATTGTACGCAGGGGGACAATTGTAATTGTTGTGGCCTATATGCAGCGGATGCTTCTCATAAGTTTTTCTTTTGTCCAAAGCTCTCTCAATTTATTATGGATGTTCAGTTTTTTTTGATACATAGTCTGGGTATTCGACTGCAACTGTCGGCACCGTTGGTTATTTTTGGCTGCTAAGAAAACTCGGCCTGTGTGTGGTCGGCGGCTGAGGAAGGATTCATCTTTATTTGTATGTCTGTTTTTCGTTTATGTATCACGTCTCAATGGTTAGATGCCGAACCAGCAACTTTCATCATTTGGCAATCTAGATTGTTGTCTATCTATCATCTTGAGACCGCGTTGTATAAAATTAAGGGTATTAGAAGGAAAATTCAAGGGTTTAAATTGTGGTCTCCTATGGCTAATTGGATTTGTAGGTAGGATGAATTGGTATGCTGTAATGATCTAATCTATTTCTCTTTCTGTTTATAAACGTATGGTCATGTTGATATTTACTAGTGTAAACTGGAAGGTTGTATCTTGATTATAAAATGCCTTGATGATGATGTATGTTTTTTTTTTCCTTTATCAAATTGACGATTTGCGCTCTGTCTGTTTGCTGACATAAATTTCAATAAAAAAGATTTAAAAAAAAAAGATTCTGGGGGACTTAATCCGCCAACTCAGAATGTGCCAGGAGGCACGTTTGCAGAGTGGTGTAGGAAGGGGGTGGGGGTTCCAGCAAGATGCCAGGGGTTTTTTTGGAAGAGGGGCTTTGTAGTCCCCCTCCCCTTCCCAGGGCCTGAGACATATATATTTTTTAACTGCAAGGGAGCTCCGCGGAACCCCTCCAGAGGCTGATAGCAGCCCCAAGGACCCCATCTCCCGTGCATGGCCACTTATTTTTATTTTGAAAAATATATATTTTTAATGGGGGTATTTATTTAATCAATGCCCGGGGTCGGTGGTGGTCCCACGGGGCAGTGTAGGAGGTCAGAAGCCCCCCCACACTTTTATTTATATTCAAGCCTCGGGGCTTGGGGGGGGCGAGCCCTCCCACATCATTTTACTAATGCCCTGGGGAGGTGGTGGTCCCCGGGGTAGCATGGGGGGAAAGAGCTCCCCCATGCATATATTATAAAAGCGCAGGGGAGGTGGCGGTCCCAGGGGCTGCAGGGAGGTATGTGCCCCCCACATAATGTTACTCATGCCCCGGGGAGGTGGTGGTCCCCAGGGCTTCAGGGGCCCTGTATATATTTTACTTATTGCCTCCAGGACCAGTCCCACCCGGGGGCTGATTAAAACAAAGCCCCGTTCTTGTGACTCTGTTTTACAGAGTCACATGATGGCTGCCAACACTTCTTGCTTTGGCGTGTTGACAGCCAATCAAAATGAAGCTTGTGATCGGGAGAGTTTGCAGATCTAAAGCGGTCACCAAATAACTACTGAACTGATTTACAACATTTAAAACAAAAAGTGCACTCTGGACCAAGAGCTACCTTTCTGCCAAATTTGTTGTAATTCCAATCAGCAGTTCGGACTGTAGCCGAGAATATGGTGCCTATGGAAATTAACATGGAGAAAATGCGTTTGTGGACCCCTTTTTGTCTCAACCCCCGCTTGACGAAACACCCCAAAACTTTTAAGACAGGAGCTGATCGGAGCGGACCATTAGTTTGGAAAACTCTGTGATGATTCATCCATCGGCGCCAAAGATATTGGCACATCAAAAAATGCTTTTCCTATGGATCTAGGTCCTAACTATAACTACCTACTGGAGACCGCAAGTAGGTAATGTATATATATATTCACTGAAAAAACCATAGGTTATAGACCATATATAGTTAGGAATTAGCAATTACAAAACCTTGAAAATTCACTGAAAAAACCATGGGTTATAGACCATATATAGTTAGGAATTAGCATTTACAAAACCTTATTTTACTCACACAAAACCATTGAAATTTCATATATAGTTAGTTGCCCTAACTACATATCGCGCAACCGCAATCCACTGCTGATCATGTCACATATTACATCATTCATGACATGATCAGTGACATCACTGATGACATCACTGATGACATCTCAAATGACATCACTGATGACATCACTGATGACATCATCCAGTGACTGTGTGTTTCTGTAAAGTCAAAATATGTCTTACATATTGAAGAATGAGTGGATGTATAAGTGTCTGGATGAAGGATTTAGTAGGTGCATGACTGACTGTATGAGTGAGTGATTAAACGTGTCTCACTGAGTGCATGGGCTAGTGACTAAACTGTCTTAATTTGTGCATCATTATGTCTGTTGTACTGTAAACTGCTGCATGTGTTGATCAGTAGCTTTATGATTAAGTATATGGGTTATTGATTGGTTGCCCAAGTATTTGTATGGGAGACTGAGTGTGTGTGTGGGTGGCTGGGAAGTGTATGACTCTGTGCATAGATTTGTGAGCAGTTGATTCACTAGATGTATGGGTTCAAAAGTGCATGTGGAAACAGCTGTATGGGCGGTTGACTGTGTGCATGAGTGTATTGGTGAGTGAATGGATATCTCAGTGCTACATGTCAAAGTAAGTACATATGTAAAACACAGTACATGTGAGAGTTGACATATATAAATAACTGTGCATAAGAGCCAGTGAATTTGTGAGTGGCTGTATGGATCATTGTGAACTTGTATCAGGGATTGTATACGAGAGTAAATATGTGTTAGTATATGTTTGAATAAGTAAGGTGTGTATAACTGTATAGTTGAGGAAATGGAAGTGTGATTGATTCTTTGCATGACTGACTAGGTGTGTGAGTGACAGTCTGTGAGTGTCTATTTACTCTGAGTGTATTTAAGATTATATTAGAGTCTGAAGAGGTTCACCGTATTATCACATTAATGATGTTATCAGTGATGTCATCAGTAATGTCAAATGAGATGTCATCAGTGATGTCATCAGTGACGTCATTTGAGATGTCATCAGTGATGTCATCAGTGATGTCATCAGTGATGTCATCAGTGATGTCACTGATCATGTCATGAATGATGTAATATGTGACATGATCAGCAGTGGATTGCGGGTGCGCGATATATAGTTAGTGCAACTAACTATATATGAAATTTCAATGGTTTTGTGTGAGTAAAATAAGGTTTTGTAAATGCTAATTCCTAACTATATATGGTCTATACCCATGTTTTTTTCAGTGAATTTTCAAGGTTTTGTAAATGCTAATTCCTAACTATATATGGTCTATAACCTATGGTTTTTTCAGTGAATTTCAATGGTTTTTTAATAGAAAATATCAAAAGCTGTAAAATGTCAAGTACGTGGTAGGTAATTTTCGTGTTTATGCGCGCTGATGTGCTTTGAACGCTGCCCCCCTCCCTCTTTTCTTTTAGGAGTATTCTCTCTTTGCAGATAGTGAAGGGTAGCTAACACAGGCCTTTGCCCCCGTTGTAATCCGTTGTGCCTGCTTCCCTCTCCATTTGATTGATTGTTATCCTAGCATTTATTGTTTTGGAATTGGTTCTCTTTGGTTCATTCTCTATTTACAAACAAGCACAGAGTCGCAATACTCTGTTTAGTCTTTGAAGATAGTGAAAAATCGTTAAAAAAACAAAAGGAATCAAGCAAAATCAGTAGGCCACTAATGGGATCTCTTTTTGACCTCGCTAAAATAGAAACATTATGAACAACCCCTCATGAGAAATACGAAACTAGTGAGAGGAACTGAGCTCGACACCATGATGGCTGCAAGACAGCTCGGCTCCGCCACCCACCCCACCCAAAATAACGACAAACCCTATGCAAATATTATAAATATATACAACACACCAGCAAAGTAACAGGGTAAAAGGTTTTATTAAATAACTATTTACATGGCAGCCTGCTGCAACATCGATCCAAACAAGCCTTTTTATTTGGGACTCAAAATCAACAAGTAACAAGGTAAAACGTTTTATTAAATATCTATTTACATGGCAGCCTGCTGCAACATCGATCCAAACAAGCCTTTGTATATGGAGCTCAAAATCAACCTTCAATAGTAAGATTTCATAGGTGAGTGTAGGTTCATGGTTTTCCATTCACAGACTAAAAGCCTGGAGTGGGAGCGAAAGAACAATAACTAGGTAAGAAGGAAGGCAGAGGTTGTGGGAAGGACTCTGGATATGGTATGTTGCTTGGTCCCTGAGATGCTTCGATGTCACTGCCTTGCACAAATGGCATAAGTCCTGGATGTTGGGTGCCATAGTTGAGGGTTCCGAGCAGCGCTTGTAACACTGTCTGAAGCTTATTTGCACCTGCTGCAGCTTCACTATTCTCAAAGTAAATGGGGGCTGTTTGTGGACCTGACTGCATTGGAAAACAATGTGTTGCGGTGCCTCCCTGAACCACTTGACGGAGGCCCCCGAGATAATTGCGCCTGCTCCACACCTTGTCCCACAATCCGTTTGACCTGAAGACACTTCCTGCGGTGCCCTGGTCCGACCATCACATATACCTGCGCCAGGAGACGGCGTGGGGTGCAGTAGAAGGGAGAGGCGGCGCGAACGAGCCTCCCCCACCTCCCCAGGTGGAGGTTTCTCAGCTACACCCCAGCGCTTCACTCGACCAGCTGACTTGCGCCCGCTCTTGCGACACAGTGCCTCGCTCGGCCAGCTGAATTGCGCCTGCTCTTGCTATTACAACGTCTCACCCGCCATCCAACGGAATTGCACCCAATCTTGCGGTACAGTGACAGGCGGCTGCTACGGAGCTCACGAAATGGCGGTTGGCTCCACAGACTTGGGCCTGGCCTGCAAAGATGGCTCTGGGCAACCGTGGAACTCGGATGCTTGACTGCTAGGGCATGGGCCCCATTCCCAAAAGAGTCCCCTCAGCCTTGAAGATTCTACAACAGTCACCGGGACCCCCGACTCCCGTAGACTTCCGCTGGGGAGCGACTGCCATGATTGCTCGCGGAATGGCCACTACGTAGCCACTAGATGGTGGTGCTCTCATGCTGACACCAGCTTCAGTCTGAAACATTCAGAAACACTGTAGACTACCAATTCGATCAGTTCCGGTGGAGCCCCAACGTGACCCGGTAGAGAAGAACTTGCCCTCCCCTCTTTGACTGATGGTTCTTGTTGCCTGTCCCTTCTCTTGTCATTTAACAGAACTTTTTGGACTGCTGAAAGGGATTGTGTTCCGACCGCTGGTTGGTGGAGACATTTTGACTATATTCTGGACCTGCGTTGTCGCGTAATGCGCCATATGACGCGCCGCGTTAGCGCACGCGGAAGTGCTCCGGTGCGTGAGGCGCAGCTTCCCAGAAACGATCCAGAGCGCGGTGCGCAGCGCGTAACGTAAGCATAACAGGTCATGTGACTTGTTAATAAGACTTTTCATTGGTTCATTTTACTTTTGTTATTCTAATGATGAAAGGCTTGGTCATATGACCTAAAAATAACACTTTTCATTGCTTTCGAACATTTTTTTTTCCCAAATGATGAAAGCCCCACCTTTTTTTTTCTCACTCTGACTTGTAAAGCAAAGGACCCAGATGCATTTACAGTTTATCACTAACAATGTTCCAGGCTAATGTATTTTCCCGGGAAATTTACAACTGTCCTGCAAGTAAAATATTCCTATTTCGAGAAAATGGCGTTTCTTCGTCCCATGAGGGAGCCGTTGAACAAAAGAGGCTCGGCCTGCTGTCTAAGTCGCTGATAGGCATGAATATCGGATTCTTATCGATCACTTTATGTTGCAGGAGTTGAAAACGCAACAGCCCTTGACCATTTATCTTTACTGCGTTCCTGCGTATTATACCTTTTAACCGTCATGTAATCGGGCTGCTTTATTTCACTTGCCTTTTACTGATTCAAAAACAGTGGCTATTATTCAAAACTTTACCAATCTAGGTACTACTACCATGTTTTGTTTTAAAAACCTTTATTGTGAAAATGTCAGTATACAAATACGGGCCTATAACCACGTGGGCAGGCCACGGAGCAAACTGGAATCGTATATGATGAGGGGACATTTACACTGTAGAAGAACGTAACGGGCGATCCATTAGGTTGCAAGAACTAAGGTGTCTAACAGTTGCGGAATCGGTGGACGTACATTTTATAATTAAAGTACGACAGGGCCAGTTACAATAAAATTATCTAGATATACATTTGCGGGCAAGTACCATGGGTGACGTTAATTCGAACTTTCAATAGTACAGTAATCAATAACACATCAGAACTTAATATCAATAGGGATGTCCAAATGTTCAATCAGTACTCGTCCCCGCCCGCCATGTGCTTCAAAACTCGATACGCATCTCGTGATATCAAGGTTGGGCAACCAGTACACAACAAGGAGTTACGAGTCCCATTTATACCGGCGCCATTTTGGGCAAGGCCGGGCAGGTCCAAGATATAGTCAAAATGTCTCCACCAACCAGCGGTCGGACCAGAACCCCTTTTGGCAGTCCAAAAAGGTTCCGTTAAATGACAACAGAAGAGATAGGCAACAAGAACAATCAGTCAAAAGAGGGGACGCTTTCGTGAATGGGGCCCATGCCCTAGCAGGCAAGCATCCGAGTTCCAAGGTGTCCCAGGGCCATTTTAGTGGGCCAGGCCCAAATCCAAAGAGCCGGCCACCATTTTGAGAGTCCTGTTGCAGCCGGCTATCGCTGCACCGCAAGAGTGGGCGCAATTCAGCTGGATGGCGGGTGAGTCACTGTACCGCAAGAGCGGGCGGAACTCAGCTGGATGGCGGGCGAGACGCTGTACCGCAAGAGTGGGCGGAACTCAGCTGGATGGGGGGTGAGGCACTGTGCCGCAAGAGCGGGCGGAACTCAGCTGGAAGGCGAGTGAAACGCTAAGAGGCGCCCCACTGCAGATGAGGTGCCTCCACCTGGGGAGGCGGGAGAGGCCCGTTTAAGCCGCCTCACCCCCCCCTGGGCACCCCACGCCGTCTTTCGGCGCAGCATTGTAGGATGACCACACCAGTGCGGCAACTTGCTGGACATCACCTCGGTGCCATCCGGATCTCGGCGCGTTGTGCTGCCTTCGGCCTATTCGCACATCGGTCCGCTACTGACGCCGCCTCACAGGCCAACGGATTTTGTAGGCTTATTATAGCCCAAGGCCGCATAACAGGTCATGTGACTTGTTTATAAAACTTTTCATTGGTTCATTTTACTTTTGGTTTCCTAATGATGAAATGCTTGATCATATGACCTAAAAATAACACTTTTCATTGGATTGAAACATTTTTTTTTCCCAAACGATGAAAGCCCCACCTTTTTTTTTCTCACTCGGCAATCCAAAAAGGTTCCGTTAGATGACAACAGAGGGGACAGGCAACAAGAACCATCAGTCAAAAGTGGGGAGGGCAAGTTCTTCCCTACCGGGTCACGTTGGGGCTCCACCGGAAGTCATCGAATTGATAGTCTACAGTGTTTCTGGATGTTTCAGACTGAGGCTGGCGTCAGCATGAGAGCACCACCATCTCGTAGCTCCGTCGTGGCCATTCCGCAAGCAATCATGGCAGGTGCTCCCCACCGGAAGCCTGACGGAGTCGGGCCCCGATGACTTTTGTAGAATCTTCAAGGCTGAGGGGACGCTTTCGAGAATGGGGCCCAAGCCCTAGCAGGCAAATGTCCGAGTTCAAATGTGTCCCAGGGCCATTTTAGTGGGCCAGGCCCAAATCCGAAGAGCTGGCCGCCATTTTAAGAGTCCTGTGGCAGCCGCCTATCGCTGCATCGCAAGAGTGGGCGCAATTCAACTGGATGGTGGGCGAGACGCTGTAGCCGCAAGAGCGGGCGCAACTCAACTGGATGGTGGGCGAGACGCTGTAGCCGCAAGAGCGGGCGGTAAACAGCTGAATGGCGGATGAGGCACAGTGCAGCAAAAGCGGACGGTAAACCGCTGAATGGCAACTGAAACGCTAAAGGGGCGCCCCACTGCAGCAGAGGAGCCTCCCCTGGGGAGGCCCGTTCGCGCCGCCTCCCCCCCCCCCGGGTGCCCCACGCCGTTTTTCGGCGCAGCATTGTAGGATGCCAAGACCAGTGTGGCAACTTACTGGGCATCACCTGGGTGCCGTCCGGATCTCAGCGCATTGTGGTACCTTCGGCCTATTCGCACAACGGACCGCTACTGACGCCACCTCACAGCAGCCCATTGTTGCTTTGTTTAAATAAAAAAATGTCAACTTGTTTACTTTGTTGGAGCGTTGTATATATTTATAAGTTATTAAAGTGTTATAATCCTACTACTTTGTTGGAGTGCTATATATTTTTAATGTGACACATAATTGTGAAGACTTTGATGTACAAAAAGGCATCCCTGGAATCTTCCGCTTCAGGCTCGGTCCCACACACCCTCACAGTGAGAATCCCCTCCCCAATCACAATACAGGATCGTTATCAGATAGTAGGAAAGCGTGTGGTGTGACGGATCTCATGGGGTGGGGGCCTTGATCTACTGTAACTCCTTTGAAGAGGGGTGATTCTTTACAGTTGGGGCCATAAACTACATCCACAGGGCTAGGTGATAGCCTGGGACCGGCCTGGACAATCAGACACAGAGGAAGAGGAGTGTCAGAGGGTGCGGTAGTGAATAGGGTGAAAGGGAGGTGTCGGGCGGGCACAGGGTGTGATTCTCAGGGAAGAGCAGCGCAGATGGGGGGAAGTTTATGGCCCATGCATGAGAGAGAGAGCGGGGGTGACCAGTGCGTGGGGGAGATGCTTGCGAGTGTGGGGAGCCATGCTGAGGATCGGCGGCGTGCAGAGAGTGGGTCTGGTCAAGGCATCTAAAATGGCTGCCGTGCACGACAAAAGTGTGGCATTGGAAAAAAGGCAAGATGGAGCAGACAATGTTTATCAATACGGATTAATTTATAACAATTATTTTTAACAATATATTTACTCGCAGTGTCAAAATGGCGGTCAACACTTCTTGATTTCCTTCGAATCGAACGTTAACAGACGTCACGCAGCAAAAAAAACAAAAAACGCTCACGCGCAGCCGCTGGAAGACATGTATCAACATATATGAGCATCCTCAGCCACCCTCAGAAAACATAGGGGGTCAGGATTCCTCTCCCGTACCCCCTTATACCCATTTCTCACATTGTTTTTCCTCCATCTTGTAATTTAATTAAAACGAAACACAAAATGGCGAATTCCCGTTTCGCGACCCGGATCGCTACCCGGTTCGCGAACCGGAAAGCGCTTCAACCGCAAAAAATCAAATTTTTTTATTTGCCCCACGGGACCCTTTAATAACCCCAACATCATTCCTAGGGGGTCAAGAAGGGTCTACCTTGCCCCCTTTCATTAAATTCCCCCTTCGTTTTTCTCCTCCTCTTGTCTCTCGATCCTACCGAGAGACAAGATGGCGGCCGTTCCGGACTGTTTAGAATGTTGACAGACACCGGAGAGCCAATCAGCTTCGCTTCGCAAAGTTCCGTTACGCGAAAAGTTCTCGAACCGGAGCGCTACCCGGGACGCTGTCACAGATATATCTGTTTTTTAAAACGTTAATTTCTCAAAATCCACTGGAGCACATATATTGAGACCTAGCAAAGGCACATCGGGCTAACAGTCCCTACAATTTTGCCAAGTTTCATGCAAATCCATTCAGCCGTTCGAGCTAAAAGTGAGGCCAAACGCCCTACGGAAAAATGAATGGGAAAAACGTGTTTTGGGACCCCCCTTTTTTCTCGGCCCCCCCTTGACGAAACCCCCCCAGATTTTCAGGGGCTGCTCAGAAACAGAATGTGCCATGTTCCTGAAAATTTCAGCCGATTCCGTCCACAAACGCCAAATTTATTAGACATAGAATTTTCAAAAGTCCCATAGAGAAAAAATCCTAACTATATATACCTACTGGCGACCGCCAGTAGGTGATATATATATATATATATATATATATATATATTCACTGACAAAACCATAGGTTTCACACCAGTTATAGTTAGCTGGAAATTTTACTGACATAAAACCATTGAAATTCCCACGTTATAGTTAGTTGGACTCACTATAACTTGCGCGCCTGCAATGCACTGCTGATGACGTCACATATTACATCACTCATGACATGGTCAGTGACATCACTCATGACATCACTGATGACACCAACCATGTGACAGAGTGACAGACCTAATTTCAGTGTAATGTAACGCTTGAAACACATATTCAAAAATAGAAACAAACATTTTCAAAAAAATGGAGATACCCAAACCAGTAACAACAACCAATTCAGTAATTCCACCATCTATATACACATCCACTCATTCACCAACAGTTCTATATAGTCACTCATATATATACTCACTCATCATATGAAGTGATACACCTATACATCCTGTTACACATCAGCAGTCATCCAAAAGTTACTCACACACATACTCACACATGCAAATAAACTATTGAACATCCATTTATTTGCATATACATTTATACACACACTACCACCTTACTTCTAAGGAAACTTACACATACTTACTCTCTTAAACAATCACTTATAGAAACACATACTTATTTAAACAGGAACTCCTACAATCTCTCACTATATATACTATACTCACTTATATACATCAATACTCACATATACTAGATTAAAACATATGTTGTTACTAATGAAGACACTAGTGAGACAGTCATTCACTCACTAACACACACATATACACACTCATCCACCCATACAGTCCTGCACATATGCTGTCTTCAAAACACATACAAACAGTGAGTCAGTCACCAACCCCTGCAGCCACTTATACACAAAGAGAAACACTGATACAAACATTTAAATATTTAAACAATACTCGCTAATATATGTATTCACTAAGATACACTTAATAAGCCAGTTAACCAACCAATTTTTTTTTTTAAAAACATCCATTTACACACTTATTTAAACATTTATTCTTCCACCGACCTTTACAAATACATATATAAAACAAATTTATTTTTCAGAAAGACACACATTCACTGGATGGTGTCATCAGTGATGTCATGAGTGATGTCACTGACCATGTCATGAGTGATGTAATATGTGACGTCATCAGCAGTGCATTGCAGGCGCGCAAGTTATAGTGAGTCCAACTAACTATAACGTGGGAATTTCAATGGTTTTATGTCAGTAAAATTTCCAGCTAACTATAACTGGTGTGAAACCTATGGTTTTGTCAGTGAATTTAATAGGTTTTTTAAATGCTAATTCCTAACTATAACTGGTGTGAAACCTATGGTTTTTTCAGTGAATTTCAAAGGTTTTTTAAATGCTAATTCCTAACTATAACTGGTGTGAAACCTATGGTTTTTTCAGTGAATTTCAAAGGTTTTTTTAATGCTAATTCCTAACTATATAAGACCTGAAAGCCCACCAGGAATCTCCAGTATGCGCCATGGGACTGCATTGCACAGAGGTGTAATGAAGCCACAACCTTTTTACACCTCTCTGCAACGCAGCCCCCGTGCATGTTTGAAGAGGGGGAACTAATTCCCCTTGCATACTGGGGGCCCCTGGGGGCCAATTAGCCCACCTGAAACCTCCAGTATGCGCCAGGGGCTGCAATGCAGAGGTGTAATGAGACTATGCCCCTTGTTACACCTCTCTGCAACGCAGCCCACTGCCGCGTTTGCAGAGGGGGAACTAATTCCCCTTGCATACTGGGGGTCCCTGGGGTCAACTAGTCCACCAGGAGCCTCCAGTATGCGCGAGGGAGCTGCATTGCAGAGAAGTGTAATGAGGCCACACCCTTGTTACACCTCTCTGCAATGCAGGCCACTGGCGCGTTTGCAGAGGGGGGACTAATTCCCCTTGCATACTGGGGGTCACTGGATCATATCTGCCCAAACACCGATATTCCGAACGATTGTAAGTGACTTTTCTTGAGAAACATTTGGATTTGGATTATCATGTCCTATACTTTGGAATTTTTGAAAGACTGACTTTGAGGATGCTATAAATTACTCAAGTCTGCCCAAATTGTGTGGGTAAAATTGATACCTAGTCACTTTGAATAAGAATATACTTATGTCTCGTCTAACATTTGGAAGAAATATCTAGTTATATGACAACTGGATACCGACATAACTTGAAGGAAATAAGAACGCCCTGAAGAAGTTCTGTTGTACAGAACGAAACGTTTCGGCTGGCTGTGGTACATAAACTTAAGGAAAATAAAAGCATTTGAATATACACCAAGATTCAGCGCTTCAATAAGGACTCTAAGTGATATGATTTGATTGGACTCATTGTGAAAGTGGTGCTGTGCCAAACTTTGGAATATTCTCCACTACTCTCTACTACTTACTCTCTCCTACTCCACTACTCTCAAATACTCACTGTCTACTACTCATTCTCTACTACTCTACTACTCTCTACTACTCTCTCTCTACTACTCACTCCCTACTACTCGCTACTCGCTACTCACTACTCCCTACTACTCACTATCTACTACTCTCTACTACTCACTCTCTACTACTCTCTCTCTACTACTCACTCTTTACTACTCACTACTACTCTCTACTACTCACTCTCTACTTCTCACTCTCTACTACTCACTCTCTACTACTCTCCCTCTACTACACACTCTCTACTACTCTCTACTACTCACTCTCTACTACTCACTCTTTTCTACTCTCTACTACTCACTTTCTACTGCTCTCTACTACTTACTCTCTTCTACTCTCTACTACTCACTCTCTACTACTCACTCTCTACTACTCTCTACTACTCACTCTACTATTCACTCTACTACTCTCTACTACTCACTCTCTGCTACTCTCTCTACTGCTCTCTACTACTCTCTACTACTCACTCTCTACTCTCTATTACTCACTCTCTACTCTCTACCTCTCTCTTCTTCTCTCTCTACTAATCTCTACCTCTCTACCGCTACCTCTCTACCTCTCTACCTCTACACCTCTACCTCTCTACCTCTCTCTACACGCACACATATACACATATATGCATTTATATATATGTATGTGTATGTATAAAAAAACAACAAAACATTTTGTTTTTTAAACAGCTACTTTTAAAACTGTCATTCTTTTTCCCCATGGTACGCTCCCCGGTACGCGCACCGGTACGCTCCCCGGTACGCGCACCGGTGAGCGTACCGGGAGCTCCCCCCGTGAAAATTAAAAAAAGAAAAAAAAATGTTTTTGCCCCGCGGGGCCCTTTAATGGCCCCCACATCAAACCTAGGAGGTCAAGGGGGGGTCTACTCTGCCCCCTTATGGTCATTTCCCTCTTTGTTTTGGCCACCTCTTGTGTCTCGATCCTACCGAGACACAAGATGGCGGCCGCTCCGGACTGTTTAGAATGTTTACAGACACCCCAGAGCCAATCAGCTTTCTGCGCGCAAGTCGCGTGGCGCGCCCGGTGCGCGTACCGGTGCGCGTACCGGAGCGCGGCTATAGATATATATATTTTTTTGAACCTTAATTACTCAAAATCCACTGGAGCACATATCTTGAGACATAGCAAAGGCACATCGGGCTACCAGTCCCTACAATTTTGCCAAGTTTGGTGGAAATCCATTCAGCCGTTCGGGCTAAAAGTGAAATCGACCGCCCTATGGAAATTAACATGGGGAAAACGCGTTTTGGGACCCCCCTTTTATCTCGGCCCCCGCTTGACGAATCCCCCCCAAACTTTCAGGGAAGGACCGGAACACCGCGAGGCCATTTTGAGGAAATTTTGAGGTAGATTCGTCAACCGGCGCCAAAGTTATTCCAAATAGAATTTTGAGATTTAACATTGAAAAAAATCCTAACTATAACTACCTACTGGCGACCGCCAGTAGGTAATATATATATATATATATATATATATATTCACTGGAAAAAACATAGGTTATAGACCATATATAGTTAGATCATTCATGACATGGTCAGTGACATCGCTGATGACATCACTGATGACATTATCCAGTGACTGTATGTTTCTGTAAAGTTAAAATATGTCTTACATATTAAAGAATGAGTGGATGTATAAGTGTCTGGATGAAGGATTTAGTAGGTGCATGACTGACTGTATGAGTGAGTGATTAAATGTGTCTCACTGAGTGCATGGGTTAGTGACCAAACTGTCTTAATTCGAGAACATTATATCTGTTGTTCTGTAAACTGCTGCATGTGTTGATCAGCAGCTATATGAGTAACTATATGGGTTATTGATTGGTTGCCCAAGTATTTGTATGGGAGAGTGAGTGTGTGTGTGTGGGTGTCTGGGAGGTGTGTGACTCTGTGCATAGATGTGTGAACAGTTGCTTCACTAGATGTATGGGTTCAAAACTGCATGTGGAAACAGCTGTATGGGCGGTTGACTGTGTGCATGAGTGTATTGGTGAGTGAATGGATATCTCAGTGCTACATTTCAAAGTAAGTACATATGTAAAAAACAGTACACGTGAGAGTTGGCATATATAAATAACTGTGCATAAGAGCCAGTGAATGTCTGAGTGGCTGTATGGATCATTGTGAACTTGTATCAGGGATTGTATAATAGAGTAAATATGTGTTAGTATATGTTTGAATAAGTAAGGTGTGTATAACTGTATAGTTGAGGAAATGGAGGTGATTCTTTGCATGACTGACTAGGTGTGTGAGTAACTCCATGGATGAGTGACAGTCTGTGAGGGTCTGTTTACACTGATTGTATCTAAGGTTATATTAGAGTCTGAAGAGGTTCATCGTATTATCAGATGAATAATATTATCAGTGATGTGATCAGTAATTTCAAATGAGATGTCATCAGTGATGTCATCAGTGATGCCATTTGAGATGTCATCCGTGATGTCATTTGAGATGTCATCGGTAATGTCATTTAAGATGTCATCAGTGATGTCATCAGTGATGTCACTGACCATGTCATGAATGATGTAATATGTGACATCATCAGCAGTGGATTGCGGGTGCGCGATATATAGTTACTGCAACTAACTATATATTCGAATTTCTATGGTTTTGTGCGAGTAAATTAAGTTTTTGTAAATGCTAATTCCTAACTATATATGGTCTATAACCTATGGTTTTTTCAGTGAATTTCAATGGTTTTTTAATAGCAAATATGAAAAGCTGTAAAATGTATTATTATGGCAAGGTAACGAAACAGAGAATAAACTATAGTTGGTCACCATGGTCCGGACGAAAATGAAAAATCAATGATACTAAGTACCTGTAAACACTGAGCAGACATGTGAATGTGACATTCTGATTATTGCTATGCCCGGATATGTATATAACTGCTCCAATCACTATGCTAATAAACAATCTTTTGTTCTGTTTTGTAAAGTAAAACTATTGTGAACGCAAGTATTATACATAGTAAGTGTTTAATATAGCATTTGTCAGTCATTGGTTAAGCAGCTAGGACCTGTTCACTCTTGACAACCCAGGTGCTGTGTATGCAGATTTCGGCCTTATTTATTGCCTCTAGTTTTCAAAGGCAGATTTCTGTGGAAAACATGCACATTAAGGGTTGCCTTTCCTTAAACCTTTGTTTTTAAAAAAAATTGGAAGAAACAAAAAATCTTCCCTTCCATAAATAACCCAAGACTTTTTTTTGTTATGGCAAGGTAACGAAATAGAGAATAAACTATAGTTGGTCACCATGGTCCGGACGAAAATGAAAAATCAATGATACTAAGTACCTGTAAACACTGAGCAGACATGTGAATGTGACATTCTGATTATTGCTATGCCCGGATATGTATATAACTGCTCCAATCACTATGCTAATAAACAATCTTTTGTTCTGTTTTGTAAAGTAAAACTATTGTGAACGCAAGTATTATACATAGTAAGTGTTTAATATAGCATTTGTCAGTCATTGGTTAAGCAGCTAGGACCTGTTCACTCTTGACAACCCAGGTGCTGTGTATGCAGATTTCGGCCTTATTTATTGCCTCTAGTTTTCAAAGGCAAATTTCTGTGGAAAACATGCACATTAAGGGTTGCCTTTCCTTAAACCTTTGTTTTTAAAAAAAATTGGAAGAAACAAAAAATCTTCCCTTTCATAAATAACCCAAGACTTTTTTTTGTTATGGCAAGGTAACGAAATAGAGAATAAACTATAGTTGGTCACCATGGTCCGGACCGAAATGAAAAATCAATGATACTAAGTACCTGTAAACACTGAGCAGATATGTGAATGTGACATTCTGATTATTGCTATGCCTGAATATTTATGTAACTGCTCCAATCACTATGCTAATAAACAATCTTTTGTTCTGTTTTGTAAAGTAAAACTATTGTGAACGCAAGTATTATACATAGTAAGTGTTTAATGTAGCATTTGTCAGTCATTGGTTAAGCAGCTAGGACCTGTTCACTCTTGACACCCCAGGTGCTGTGTATGCAGATTTCGGCCTTATTTATTGCCTCTAGTTTTCAAAGGCAAATTTCTGTGGAAAACATGCACATTAAGGGTTGCCTTTCCTTAAACCTTTGTTTTTAAAAAAAATTGGAAGAAACAAAAAATCTTCCCTTCCATAAATAACCCAAGACTTTTTTTTTGTTATGGCAAGGTAACGAAATAGAGAATAAACTATAGTTGGTCACCATGGTCCGGACAAAAATGAAAAATCAATGATACTAAGTACCTGTAAACACTGAGCAGACATGTGAATGTGACATTCTGATTATTGCTATGCCCGAATATGTATATAACTGCTCCAATCACTATGCTAATAAACAATCTTTTGTTCTGTTTTGTAAAGTAAAACTATTGTGAACGCAAGTATTATACATAGTAAGAGTTTAATATAGCATTTTTCAGTCATTGGTTAAGCAGCTAGGACCTGTTCACTCTTGACACTCCAGGTGCTGTGTATGTTGCACTATATTGCTGAATCGGGTACATTTTTCTATTTTTTTCTACAGCACCCTCAGTACATGAACAACTATAGCAAGAGTAGAAAATATGATCAATGCCTTTTAATCTAGACTTCATTTTATGTGTTTTGAGTGGGAGAAATGCCGTCTTTCGCCATTTTATGTGTTTTGAGTGGGAGACACGCCGTCTTTCGCCTTTTTATATGTTTTGAGTGGGAGACACGCCGTCTTTCGGCGCAGCATTGTAGGATGGCCACACCAGTGCAGCAACTTGCTGGACACCACCTCGGTGCCATCTGGATCTCGGCGCGTTGTGCTGCCTTCGGCCTATTCGCACATCGGTCCGCTACTGACGCCGCCTCATGGGCCAACGAGTTTTGTATGCTTTTTATAACCCAAAGCCGCATAACAGGTCATGTGACTTGTTTATAAAACTTTTCATTGGTTCATTTTACTTTTGGTTTCCTAATGATGGAAGGCTTGATCATATGACCTAAAAATAACACTTTTCATTGGATTAAAACATTTTTTTTTCCCAAACAATGAAAGACCCACCTTTTTTTTCTCACTCGGCAATCAAAAAAGGTTCCGTTAGATGACAACAGAGGGGACAGGCAACAACAACCATCACTCAAAAAAGGGGAGGGCAAGTTCTTCCCTACCGGGTCACGTTAGGGCTCCACCGGAACTCATCGAATTGATAGTGTACAGTGTTTCTGGATGTTTCAGACTGAAGCTGGCATCAGCATGAGAGCACCACCATCTCGTAGCTCCGTCGTGGCCATTCCGCAAGCAATCATGGCAGCCGCTCCCCACAGGAAGCCTGCAGGAGTCGGGGGACCCCAAGACTTTTATAGAATCTTCAAGGCTGTGGGGACGCTTTCGGGAATGGGGCCCATGCCCTGGCAGACAAGCGTCCGAGTTCCAAGGTGTCCCAGGGCCATTTTAGTGGACCACGCCCAAATCCGAAGAGCCGGCCACCATTTTAAGAGTCCTGTGGCAGCCGCCTATCGCTTCACTGCAAGAGTGAAAGCAACTCAACTACATGGTGAGCGACACGCTGTAGCTGCAAGAGCGGGCGGTAAACAGCTGAATGGCGGAAGAGGCACAGTGTAGCAAAAGCGGGCGGAATGGCAACTGAAACGGTAAAGGGGCGCCCCACTACAGCAGACGAGCCTCCACCTGGGGAGGCCCATTCACGCCGCCTCCCCCCCCGCACCCCCCCGGGCCGCCCCACGCCATTTTTTGGAACAGCATTGTAGGATACCAAAACGGCAACTTACTGGACATGACCTGGGTGCCGTCCAGATCTCAGCGCGTTCTGCTGCCTTGGGACTATTCGCACAACAGACCGCTACTGACGAGACACAGTTCAGCAAAAGCGGGCGTAAAACCGCTGAATGGCAAGTGAAACGCTAGAACAACGCTAGAATAACATCTGGAAGAATTGTCGCTCAGAAGAACAACACACAAAACTCTGTAGTGTCTGAGGACAGTAAAACAGAGAAGGTCACTGTAGTTTCAGACACACTTAACACTAATGACTTAACAAAGATATCCTCTGTCTATGAAGCAGCTGTCATGTTCACAGAATTGACAAAGAAGTGTGCAGACACCAATGCTATTAAGAAACACAAGGAAATCCCTAACGCATCTGCATTCTCGGAAGAGGTTGACACAGATGACATCTTAAGGAACAAACAAAGACAAATTAAGGATGAGGAAGTTGTCACTTTAGTTTTTTCAATATTGGAAAATATGCAGTCATTGGCTATGAAGGATGTCTAGTGAAGCAGAAAAAAGGCCATTTGATTAATCATCGAAAATTGAGTAATTGCGTAATTTGGGCATAAAAGTTATATTATTGGAAGTAGATGGTTATAGTTCTGGTTAATTTCCATTCAGAGTGTCCTACACAGCACCCCTCTGGGTAAACACTACTTTATGTAAAACATGGGACATAGCACTCATTGGAATGTTTGTGATCTTTCCTGTTAAGTTGCATCATAAGTTATTTTAACCATTCCATATAAAGTCATGCATAAAAATGAATACACAGACACAAATAACATGTGTATCCAAAAACAAAATACAGATTTTGGCCTTATTTATTGCCTCTAGTTTTCAAAGGCAAATTTCTGTGGAAAACATGCACATTAAGGGTTGCCTTTCCTTAAACCTTTGCTTTTTTTAAAAAATTGGAAGAAACAAAAAGTCTTCCCTTCCATAAATAACCCAAGACTTTTATTTTGTTATGGCAAGGAAACGAAATAGAGAATAAACTATAGTTGGTCACCATGGGGTTTAAAAAAGGGATGGTTCTTCACCAGATTAGATATTTACCCAGACCCTCATTCTCCAATGTGATGAACTAGACTAAAATTCTTCTGGTGCCTGCACCCTGTCACAGAATATCACCCCAAAACATGAAAGCGCCCAAACACCAGATTGAGTTGAACCCCACAGTAAGCCTTATTTCTTCAGGGCCTCAGAATTTCTCTTGCTTTGCTCATGGAAATTGTGGGATATAGGACAGATAAGGTGTCACCATTAAGAAAGGGTAGTATTTAAATTTGCATATCAATTATGTTTAACCTTTTAAAAATATGATATGCTAGCTTGAACTTATGCTTTACATTTGAAGCCGAATTCAACAGCTTAAGTAAGTAGGTTTTCGTAGTTGTAACTTTAAAGGGTGATGTAGCAAACTGTAAAGATTTTCTAAAACAGTGGAGCGTATTTAGTTTTTTAATGTACATGTTTTTGAAACGATTACACAAATGAAACATTTGTGAGTTTTACATTTCCGGAGAAGTATAATTTACCAATAGTTTTCTCTGTAGATGTTTTTCCATTAACAAACCCAGTTCCATCACCTGCCCAGGATATCACTACTGTTCCCCATGTCATAAAACCTTAGGATGTTCAATAACTGAAACAGCTAATATGGGTTTACTTACAGGGGACATCTTTTGTTCTGTTTTGTAAAGTAATACTATTGTGAACGCAAGTATTATACATAGTAAGTGTTTAATATAGCATTTGTCAGTCATTGGTAAAGCAGCTAGGACCTGTTCACTCTTGACACCCCAGGTGCTGTGTATGTTGCACTATAGTGCTGCATCGGGAATACGGACAACCCTATTGATGGTGATTTTTCATTATTGATTATTGTAAAGAAATGGCGACTCCCCCCTTTAGCAGATTAGCTAAATCTTTGCGTAATTTGGGCATAAAAGTTATATTATTGGAAGTAGATGGGACTATTCGCACAACAGACCGCTACTGACCATTGTTCCTTCTGTTTTAATAAAAAATGTTTTAAGGTGTTTACTGTTTTTGTTGCGATGTATATATTTATAAGTTATTAAAGTGTTATAATCCTACTACTTTGTTGGAGTGCTATATATTTTTAATGTGACACATAATTGTGAAGACTTTGATGTACAAAAAGGCATCCCTGGAATCTTCCGCTTCAGGCTCGGTTCCACACACCCTCACAGTGAGAATCCCCTCCCCAATCACAATACAGGATGGTTATCAGATTGTAGGAACGCATGTAGTGTGACGGATCTCAACGGGTGGGGGCCTTGATCTACTGTAACTCCTTTGAACAGGGGTGATTCTTTACAGTTGGGGCCATAAACTACATCCGCAGGGCTAGGTGATAGCTTGGGACCGGCCTGGACAATCGGACACAGAGGAAGAGGAGTGTCAGAGGGTGCGGTAGTGAATAGGGTGAAAGGGAGGTGTCGGACGGGCACAGGGTGTGATTCTCAGGGAAGAGCAGCGCAAATGGGGGGAGGTTTATGGCCCATGCATAAGACAGGGAGCTGGGGTGACCAGTGCGTGGGGGAGATGCTTGCAAGGGTGGGGAGCCATGCTGAGGATCGGCAGCGTGCAGAGAGTGGGTCTGGTCAAAGCATCTAAAATGGCTGCAGTGCACGACAAAAGTGTGGCATTGGAAAAAAAGCAAGATGTGCATAAGATAGAGAGCGGGGGTGACCAGGGCGTGGGGGAGATGCTTGCAAGGGTGGGGAGCCATGCTGAGGATCGGCAGCGTGCAGAGAGTGGGTCTGGTCAAAGCATCTAAAATGGCTGCCGTGCACGACAAAAGTGTGGCATTGGAAAAAAAGCAAGATGGCGCACACAATGTTTATCAATACGGATTAATTTATAACAATTATTTTTAACAATATATTTACTCGCAGTGTCAAAATGGCGGTCAACACTTCCTGATTTCCTTCGAATTGAACGTTAACAGACGTCACGCAGCAAAAAAAAAAAACGCTCACTCGCAGCCGCTGGAAGACAAGTATCAACATATATGAGCATCCTCAGCCACCCTCAGAAAATAAGGGGGTCAGAATACGTCTCCCGTACCCCCTTATACCCATTTCCCACATTGTTTTTCCTCCATCTTGTAATTTAATTAAAACGAAACACAAAATGGCGAATTCCCGTTACGCTACCAGTTTGCGACCCGGTTCGCGAACCGGGAACGCTTCTACAGCGAAAAATTTAAATTTTTTTATTTGCCCCACGGGACCCTTTAATAACCCCAACATCATTCCTAGGGGGTCAAGAGGGGTCTACCTTGCCCCCTTTCATTAAATTCCCCCTTCGTTTTTCTCCTCCTCTTGTCTCTCGATCCTACCGAGAGACAAGATGGCGGCCGCACCGGACTGTTTAGAATGTTGACAGAAACCGGAGAGCCAATCAGCTTCGCTTCGCAAAGCTCTGTTACGCGAAAAGTACGCGATCTGGAGCGCTACCCGGGACGCTGTCACAGATATATCTGTTTTTTTAAACGTTAATTTCTCGAAATCCACTGGAGCACATATATTGAGACCTAGCAAAGGCACATTGGGCTAACAGTCCCTACAATTTTGCCAAGTTTTGTGCAAATCCATTCAGCCGTTCGAGCTAAAAGTAAGGCCAACCGCCCTATGGAAATTAACATGGGAAAAACGCGTTTTGGGACCCCCATTTTTTCTCAGCCCCCCTTGATGAAACCCCCCCAAATTGTCAGGGGCTGCTCAGAAACAAAATGTTCCATTTTCCTGAAAATTTCAGCCAATTCCGTCCACAAACGCCAAAGTTATTAGACATAGAATTTTCAAAAATCCCATAGAGAAAAAATCCTAACTATATATACCTACTGGCGACCGCCAGTAGGTATATATAGTTAGGATTAATTCCCTATGAGATTTTTGAAAATTCTATGTCTAATAACTTTGGCGTTTGTGGACGGAATCGGCTGAAATTTTCAGGAAAATGGCACATTTTGTTTCTGAGCAGCCCCTGAAAATTTGGTGGGGTTTCGTCAAGGAGGGGCTGAGAAAAAAGGGGGGTCCTAAAACGCGTTTTTTACATTGAGTTTTCCATAGGGCGGTTGGACTCACTTTTAGCTCGAACGGCTGAATGGATTTGCACGAAACTTGGCAAAATTGTAGGGACTGTTAGCCCGATGTGCCTTTGCTAGGTCTCAATATATGTGCTTCAGTGGATTTTGAGAAATTAACGTTTAAATCAAGATATATATCTGTAACAGCGCTCCGGGCAGCGATCCGGTCCGCTTACTTTTCGCGTTTCGGAACTTTGCGCGCAGAAAGCTGATTGGCTCTCCGGTGTCTGTCAACATTCTAAACAGTCCGGAGCGGCCGCCATCTTGTCTCTCGGTAGGATCGAGAGAGAAGAAGAGGTGAAAAACGAAGGGGGAATTTAATGAAAGGGGGCAAGGTATCCCCCTCTTGACCCCCTAGGAATGTTGTTGGGGTTATTAAAGGGTCCCGTGGGGAAAAGAAAAAAAAAATGATTTTTCACGGTAGAAGAGCTTCATGGGCCGCGAACTGGGCCGCAAACTGGTAGCGAAACGGGAATTCGCCATTTTGTGCTTCGTTAATTAAATTACTAGGTATAAGGGGGTGCGGGAGACGTATCCTAATCCCCTATGTTTCCTGAGGGTGGCTGAGGAGGCTGATATATGTTGATACATCTCTTCCAGCGGCTGCGCCATCTTGCCTTTTTTCCAATGCCACAATTTTGTCGTGCACGGCAGCCATTTTAGATGCCAGGCTGGTCCCAGGCTATCACCTACCCCTGCGGATGTAGTTTATGGCCCCAGCTGTAGAGAATTCAGACATGCCAACCCTCCCGATTCAGGCGTGAGACTACTGATTTCAGTGCTAGTCTCCCGCCTCCTGATTTCTGCAAGCAAAAACCCGGGGGCATATTACGAACAACTAGCGATAATTTTTGTCTCTAACTTGTTTAGAGACAAAAAATATCGCCGCACATCGGCGATTTTTATCGCAGATAAACCTTGCTATTATCGCAGAAAAGTCAGCGATATTCATGTATTATCGAGCAAATGCTCTTAGCCATGTTATCCACCTCCCATTGGATAACATGGCTAAGAACTGCTCAGGGCAGGTGTTAGATTTTGGAGATATTCGCGCTTAGCGCAAATATCTCCAAAAGTTGGTAATAGGAGATAGCGATGTTAGGGACTGTTTCCAGTCGCTAACATCTTGGCACGCCACTTTGCATGTCATTAGTGATAAGTATCACTGACATGCAAAGCGGGGCCCAAGATGGTCGCTATCCCCTTTTAGCTGTCACTAACTGGTGTTAGCGACAGCTTGGTAATAGGGAGATAATTTTATCTCCGCTTTCATGGCTTTTAAAGCCAAAAAAGCGGAGATAAACCCCCTTGATAATATGCCCCACGATTCCTTGGGGGTTTCAGCTGACAGGGCTTGGTATTGTGTTACATGGTAATTTTTCCAGAAAACGTCAGAGGGTCGATGCAGGGGTTCTAGAAGAGGTGATAAACCATTTAAGCCTCATGAACAAGCGCATGGTCTTTTAAAGATTTGTGAAGTACTCGGGGCGGCGGTGTGTGTGTGCCCTCTTTCAGGAGCGGGCGGGGGGGCACTGCCAGCAACTTGCCAGGTCAGGTAGTGTTCAACACGTGCATCACCCTTTCTCTGCCTGCTATTGCGCTCCATGCTTCGGAAAGGTAAGAAAAAGAACGTGCATTTGAGGTTTGAAATGTCCGATCCTGCAGCAGCACACTTCCAAAGCCCACACATGACAATAACCCGATTCAAGGCCCCATTCACCCGTTTTAAAAAAAATAGATAACACTCCAACAAAGTAAGATTATAAAACTTTATTAACTTTTAACTATAATGAACGGAACAAAAACTAAAAACATTTAAACATTTTTCAACCCAAAAAGCAACAATGGTTAGAAGCTGTCTTTTGTGCGAATAGTCCCAAGGCAGCACAACGTGCAGAGTTCTGGACGGCACCCAGGTGATGTCGCCTGGGTGCCGCACTGGTTTTGGGATCCTACAATGCAGCACAGAAAAACAGCGTGGGGCGTCCCGGGTGGTGCGGGGGGAGGCCTCGTCAGTAGCGGTCTGTTGTGTGAATAGTCCCAAGGCAGCAGAACGCGTTGAGATGTTGATGGCACTGTGTCCAGTGTCCCATGGCTGACACAACATGTACGACAGGCACCCAGGTGATGTCCAGTAAACTGCCGCACTGGTTTTGGTATCCTACAATGCTGCTCCGAAAATTGGCGTGCGGCGGCCCGGGGGGGGGCGTGGGGGAGGCGGCGTGAACGGGCCTCCCCAGGTGGCGGCCATCCAGCTGAGTTGCGCCCGCTCTTGCGGCTACAGCGTCTCGCTCACCATGTTGTTGAGTTGCTCCCACTCTTGCAGTGCAGCGATAGGCGGCTGCCACAGGACTCTCAAAATGGCGGCCGGCTCTTCGGTTTTGGGCCTGGTCCACTGAAATGGCCCTGGGACACCTTGGAACTCGGACGCTTGCCTGCTAGGGCTTGGGCTCCATTCTCGAAAAGCGTCCCCTCAGCCGTGAAGATTCTACAAAAGTCTTGGGGGCCCCCGACTCCCGCAGGCTTCCGGTGGGGAGCGGCTGCCATGATTGCTCGCGGAATGACCACGACGGAGCCACGAGATGGTGGTGCTCTCATGCTGACGCCAGCTTCAGTCTGAATGATCCAGAAACAAGGTGGGGCTTTCATCGTTTGGGAAAAAAAAATGTTCTAAACCAATGAAAAGTGTTATTTTTAGGTCATATGACCAAGCCTTCCATCTTTAGGAAACCAAAAGTAAAATGAACCAATGAAAAGTTTTATAAACAAGTCACATGACCTGTTATGCGGCATAGGGCTACAAAAAGCGTAGAAAATCCGTTGGCACGTGAGGCGGCGTCAGTAGCGGACCGATGTGCGAATAGGCCGAAGGCAGCACAACGCGCCGAGATCCGGATGGCACCGAGGTGGTGTCCAGCAAATTGCCGCACTGGTGTGGCCATCCTACAATGCTGCGCCGAAAGACGGCGTGTCCAGCTGAGTTGCGGTCACTGTTGCGGTACAGTGACTCGAACGCGTCGAGATCTGGATGGCACCGAGGTGGTGTCCAGCAAATTGCCGCACTGGTGTGGCCATCCTACAATGCTGCGCCGAAAGACGGCGTGTCCAGCTGAGTTGCGGTCACTGTTGCGGTACAGTGACTCGAACGCGCCGAGATCCGGATGGCACCGAGGTGGTGTCCAGCAAATTGCCGCACTGGTGTGGCCATCCTACAATGCTGCGCCGGAAGACGGCGTGTCCAGCTGAGTTGCGGTCACTCTTGCGGTACAGTGAGTCGAACGCGCCGAGATCTGGATGGCCCCGATGTTGTGTCCAGCAAGTTGCCGCACTGGTGTGGCCATCCTACAATGCTGCGCCGAAAGTCGGCGTGGGGTGCCCCGTTGGCTTATGAGGTGATGTCAGTAGTGGACCGATGTGTGAATAGGTCGGAACCAGCACAAGGCACCAAGATCCGAATGGCAAGTCCTGGATGTTGAGTGCCTCAGTTGAGAGTTCTGAGCAGTGCTTGTAAGACTGTCTGAAGCTTATTTGCACCTGCTGCAGCTTCACTATTGCCCTGGTGTGGCCAAAGGTCGCACATGACATAGGCGGCCGGCTCCCGAGGTCCGGCGGAACTTTTTGCCTTTTCCTTTCTGCTTCTTTTCCTACAATCCGTTTCATCTGAAGACACGACCAGGTCCCTGAATGTGTGCAGGGGGACGCTATTGATTGAATGAAAATGGCGGCTTGACACAAAGCTGACTCAAGCGTTACTGTTGATGCTATACAGACAAAAATTGGTTTTCAGTTTGTACATTCTTCAGGTTTTTTTTTTCCATCCAAGTCTGATTGAGAGTTTGTAGAAAAATGGCTTCAGATTTTCCACATACTACTCTTCAACATTCTTCCTAAATGTAACAATGTGAAACTCACTAGGAGAACGGCTGTTTCTGTTTCCTTTCAAAATGCTGCCAACAATATTTTCTGAATGGAAGACACCATCTTGTAGCATAAAGGGCCGAAAGGGGTTCTGGTCTGGCCGATGGTTGGTGGAGACATTTTGACTATATCTTGGACCTGCCCGGCCTCGCCCAAAATGGCGCCGGTATAAATGGGACTCGTAACTCCTTGCCCGCAAATGTATATCTAGAAAATGTTATTGTAAGTGGCCCTGTCTTATTTTAATTACAAAATGTACGTCCACCGATTCCGCAACTGTTAGACACCTTTGTTCTTGCAACCTAATGGCCCGCTCGTTACGTTCTTCTACAGTGTAAATGTCTCCTCATCATATACGATTTCAGTTTGCTCCGTGGCCGGCCCACGTGGTTATAGGCCCGTATTTGTATACTGACATTTTCACAATAAAGGTTTTTAAAACAAAACACAGTAGTAGTATTTACATTGGTAACGTTTTTACTTTTAGTCACTGTTTTCGAATCAGTAAAAGGCAAGTGAAATAAAGCAGTCCAATTACATGACGGATAAAAGGTATAATATGTAGGAACGCAGTAAAGATAAATGGTCAAGGGCAGTTGTGTTTTTCATGTCTGCAACATAAAGTGATCGATAAGAATCTGATAATCAGGCGTATCGGCGACTAAGACAGCAGGCCGAATCTCTTTTACTCAACGGCTCCGTCATGGAAGGCAGAAACGCCCTTTTTCTCGAAAAAGGAATATATTTTACTTGCAAGACAGTTGTAAATTTTCCGGGAAAGTACATTAGCCTGGAATATTATAACATATGTTTGAAAAAAAAATATTGTTCGAAAACAATAAAAAGCGTAATTTTTAGGTCATATGACCAAGCTTTTCATCATTAAATTAACAAAAGTAAAATGAACCAATGAAAAGTTTTATTAACAAGTCACATGACCTGTTATGCTTACGTTACGCGCTGCGCGCCGCGCCTCGGATCACTTCCGGGTGCGCTAACGCGGCGTGTCATATAACGCATTACGCGACAACGTAGGTCAAGAATATAGTCAAAATGTCTCCACCAACCAGCGTTCGGAACACAACCCCTTTCAGCAGTCCAAAAAGTTCTGTTAAATGACAACAGAGGGGACAGGCAACAAGAACCATCAGTCAAAGAGGGGAGGGCAAGTTCTTCTCTTCCGGGTCATGTTGGGGCGCTACCGGAACTGATCGAATTGGTAGTCTACAGTGTTTCTGGATGTTTCAGACTAAAGCTGGCGTCAGCATGAGACCACTACCATCTCGTAGCTCCGTCGTGGCCATTCCACGAGCAATCATGGCAGCCGCTCCCCACCAGAAGCCTGCGGGAGTCGGAGGCCCCCAAGACTTTTGTAGAATCTTCACGGCTGAGGGGACGCTTTTCGAGAATGGGACCCAAGCCCTATCAGGGAAGCGTCCGAGTTCCAAGGTGTCCCAGGGCCATTTTAGTGGACCAGGCCCAAAACCGAAGAGCCGGCCGCCATTTTGAGAGTCCTGTGGCAGCCGCCTATCGCTGCACCGCAAGAGCGGGAGCAACTCAACTACATGATGAGCGAGACGCTGTAGTCGCAAGAGCGGGCGGTAAACAGCTGAATGGCGGAAGAGGCACAGTGTAGCAAAAGCGGGCGGAATGGCAACTGAAACGGTAAAGGGGCGCCCCACTACAACGTGTCTTCAGGTCAAACGGATTGTGGGACAAGGTTCAGAATTGAAGAGTCATCAAAAGGCAAAAAGTTCCGCCGGACCCCGGGAGCCGGCCGCCTATGTCGGGGGCGATCTCAGGCTACACCAGTGCTATAAGACTTGGGGAGGGTGTCGGAGCCAAGCGTCTTCTCCGAGTCCATGGCCATCACACCGCCCCTCAGGGGCCTCCGTCAAGCTGTTTAGGAAGGTAACATATCACATTGTTTTCTAATGCAGTCAGGTCCACAAACGACACTCACTTACTTTGAGAATAGTGAAGCTGCAGTAGGTGGAAATAAGCTTCAGACAGTGTTACAAGCACTGCTCAGAACTCTTAACTATGGCACCCAACATCCAGAACTTATGCCATTTGAGAATGGCAGTGACATCGAAGCAACTCAGGGACCAAAACCATTAACGTACTTTCACGTATGAAAATCTTACTTGGGGAGGGGGCAGGAGCGAAGCGCCCCCTCCCAGTCAGCGCCACCACACCGTATGTTGAAAATTTGAAGCCATCGTTCTACAAAGTCAACCAAACTTGGATTGAAAAATCTAGAAAAATGTACAAACTGAAAACCAGTTTTGGTCTGCATAGCATCAGTAGCAACGCTTGAGTCAGCTTTGTGTCAAGCCGCCATTTTGATTCAACAAAGCACAGGCATTGAAAAAGGCTCAAACTCAGGACTCTGAACTATGGCACCCAACATCCAGGAGCTTGCCATCCGGATCTTGGAGCCTTGTGCTGCTTTCGACCTATTCACACATCGGTCCACTACTGACATCATCTTATAAACCAACGTTATGTAAATAGTTTTTTAATAAAATGTTTTACCCTGTTTCTTTGCTGGTGTGTTGTCTATATTTTTAATATTTGCATAGGGTTTGTCGTTATTTTGTGCGGGATGGGTGATGGAGCCGAGCTGTCTTGCAGCCCTCATGGTGTGGAGCTCAGTTCATCTCACTATTTTCGTATTTCTCATGAAGGGTTGTTCCTAATATTTCTATTTTAGCGAGGTCAAAAAGAGATCCAATTAGTGGCCTACTGATTTTGCTCGATTACTTTTATTTTTTTACACGATTTTTCACTATCTGCAAAGACTAAACAGAGTATTGCGACTTTGTGCTTGTTTGTAAATAGAGAATGATCCAAAGAGAACCAATTCTAAAACAGTAAATGCTTGGACAACAATCAATCAAATGGAGAGACAAGCAGGCACGACGGATTACAACGGGGGCAAAGGCTTGCGTTAACTACCGTTCACTATCTGCAAAGAGAGAGTACTACTAAGACAAAAGAGGGGAGGGGGGGGGTGCAGCGTTCAAAGCACATCAGCGTGCATAAATACGAAAATGTTTTTATCTATCACGTACTTGACATTTTAAAGCTTTTCATATTTGCTATTAAAAAACCAATGAAATTCACAGAAAAAACCATAGGTTATAGTGGATATATAGTTAGGAATTTGCATTTACAAAACCTTGAAAATTCAATGAAAAAACCATTGGTTTTAGGCCATATATAGTTAGGGATTTGCATTTACAAAACCTTATTTTACTCGCATAAAACCATTGAAATTCCATATATAGTTATAAGCGCTAACTATATATCGCGCACCCGCAATCCACTGCTGATGATGTCACATATTACATCATTCATGACATGGTTAGTGACATCACTGATGACATCACTGATGACATCTCAAATGACATCACTGATGACATCACTGAAAACATCTCATTTGACATGACTGATAACATCACTGATGATATCATTCATGTGATAATACCATGAACCTCTTCAGACTCTAATATAACCTTAGATACAATCAGTGTAAACAGACAGTCACAGACTGTCACTCATCCATGGAGTTACTCACACACCTAGTCAGTTATGCCAAAAATCAATCACACCTCCATTTTCTCAACTATACAGTTATACACACCTTACTTATTCAAACATATACTAACACATATTTACTTTACTCTCTTATACAATCTCTGATACATGTTCACAATGATCCATACAGCCACTCACACATTCACTGGCTCTTATGCACAGTTATTTATAGATGTCAACTCTCACATGTACTGTGTTTTACATATGTACTTAATTTGACATGTAGCACTGAGATATCCATTCACTCACTAATACACTCATGCACAGTCAACCGCCCATACAGCTGTTTGCACATGCACTTTTGAATCTATACATATAGTGAATCAACTACTCACACATCTATGTACAGAGTCACACACCTTCCAGCCACCCATACACACACACTCAGTTTCCCATACAAATACTTGGACAACCAATCAATAACCCATACAGTTACTCATATAGCTACTGATCAACATATGCAGCAGTTTGTAGAACAACAGATATAATGATGCACAAATTAAAACAGTTTAGTCACTAACCCATGCACTCAGTGAGACACATTTAATCACTCACTCAATCAGTCAGTCATGCACCTAGTAAATCCTTCATCCAGACACTTATATATCCACTCATTCTTCAATATGTAAAACATATTTTAACTTTACAGAAACATACAGTCACTGGATGTTGTAATCAGTGATGTCATCAGTGATGTCATTTGAGATGTCATCAGTGATGTCACTAACCATGTCATGAATGATGTAATATGTGACATCATCAGCAGTGGATTGCGGGTGCGCGATATATAGTTAGCGCTTATAACTATATATGGAATTTCAATGGTTTTATGCGAGTAAAATAAGGTTTTGTAAATGCAAATCCCTAACTATATATGGCCTAAAACCAATGGTTTTTTCATTGAATATATATATATATATATATTACCTACTGGCTATCGCCAGTAGGTATATATAGTTAGGATTAATTCCCTATGGGATTTTTGAAAATTCTATGTCTAATAACTTTGGCGTTTGTGGACGGAATCGGCTGAAATTTTCAGGAAAATGGCACATTTTGTTTCTGAGCAGCCCCTGAAAATTTGGGGGGGTTTCGTCAAGGGGGGGCTGAGAAAAAAGGGGGGTCCCAAAACACGTTTTTAACATTGAGTTTTCCATAGGGCGGTTGGACTCACTTTTAGCTCGAACGGCTGAATGGATTTGCACGAAACTTGGCAAAATTGTAGGGACTGTTAGCCCGATGTGCCTTTGCTAGGTCTCAATATATGTGCTCCAGTAGTTTTTGAGAAATTAACGTTCAAAACAAGATATATATCTGTAACAGCGCTCCGGGCTGCGCTCCGGTCCGCTTACTTTTCGCGAAACGGAACTTTGCGCGCAGAAAGCTGATTGGCTCGCCGGTGTCTGTCAACATTCTAAACAGTCCGGAGCGGCCGCCATCTTATCTCTCGGTAGGATCGAGAGAGAAGAAGAACGAAGGGGGAATTTATTGAAAGGGGGCAAGGTATACCCCTCTTGACCCCCTAGGAATGTTGTTGGGGTTATTAAAGGGTCCCGTGGGGAAAATAAAAAAAAATGATTTTTCACGGTAGAAGCGCTTCAGGGCCGCGAACTGGGCCGCAAACTGGTAGCGAAACGGGAATTCGCCATTTTGTGCTTCGTTTTAATTGTTTAGAGACAAAAATTATCGCCGCACATCGGCCACAATGCATGAATATCGCTGAAAAGTCAGCGATATTCATGCATTATCCAGCAAATGCTCTTAGCCATGTTATCCACCTTCCATTGGATAACATGTCTAAAAACTGCTCTGTGCGTGAGCTTTTTTTTTTTTTTTGCTGCGTGACGTTTGTTAACGTTCGATTCGATGGAAATCAGGAAGTGTTGACCACCATTTTGTCACTGCGAGTAAATATTTTGTTATAAATGAATCCTTATTGATAAACATTGTCTGCGCCATCTTGCGTTTTTGTCCAATGCCACAATTTTGTCGTGCACGGCAGCCATTTTAGATGCCTTGACCAGGGCCACTCTCTGCACGCCGCCGATCCTCAGCATGGCTCCCCACCCTCGCAAGCATCTCCCCCACGCACTGGTCACCCCCGCTCTCTCTCTCATGCATGGGCCTTATACTTCCCCCCATCTGCGCTGCTCTTCTCTGAGAATCACACCCTGTGTCCGCCCGACACCTCCCTTTCACCCTATTCACTAACGCACCCTCTGACACTCCTCTTCCTCTGTGTCCGATTGTCCAGGCCGGACCCAGGCTATCACCTAGCCCTGCGGATGTAGTTTATGGCCCCAGCTGTAGAGTATCCAGACATGCCAACCCTCCCGATTCAGGCGTGAGACTACTGATTTCAGTGCTAGTCTTTCGCTTCCCGATTCCTGCAAGGAAAAACCCGGGGGCATATTACCAACAGCTAGCGATAATTTTTGTCTCTAACTTGTTTAGAGACAAAAATTATCGCCGCACATCGGCGAATTTTATCGCACATAAACCTTGCTATTAGCAAGGTTTATCGCAAATGCGATAAAAAATGGCCGCAATGCATGAATATCGTTGAAAAGTCAGCGATATTCATGCATTATCCAGCAAATGCTCTTAGCCATGTTATCCACTTCCCATTGGATAACATGGCTAAAACTGCTTAGGGCAGGTGTTAGGTTTTGGAGATATTCGCGCTTAGCGCGAATATCTCCAAAAGTTGGTAATAGGAGATAGCGATGGTTAGGGACTGTTTCCAGTCGCTAAAATCTTAGCACGCCCACTTTGCATGTCATTAGTGATAAATATCACTGATATGCAAAGCTGGGCCCAAGATGGTTGCTATCTCCTTTTAGCTGTCACTAACTGGTGTTAGCGACAGCTTGGTAATAGGGAGATAATTTTATCTCTTTTTTTTTTGGCTTTTAAAGCCAAAAAAGCGGAAATAAACCCCCTTGATAATATGCCCCATGATTTCTCGGGGGTGTCAGCTGACAGGGCTTGGTATTGTGTTACGTGCTAATTCTTCCAGGAAACGTCAGAGGGTCGATGCAGGGGTTCTAGAAGGGGTGATAAACCATTTAAGCCTCATGAACAAGCGCATGGTCTTTTAAAGATTTGTGTAGTACTCGGGGCGGCGGTGTGTGTGTGCCCTCTTTCAGGAGCGGGCAGGGGGGCACTGCCAGCAACTTGCCAGGCCAGGCAGTGTTCAACACGTGCATCACCCTTTCTCTGCCTGCTATTGCGCTCCATGCTTCGGAAAGGTAAGAAAAAGAACGTGCATTTGAGTTTGAAATGTCCGATCTTGTAGCAGTACACTTGCAAAGCCCACACATGACAATAACCCGATTCAAGGCCCCATTCACCCGATCTTTTAAAGATATATAGCACTCCAACAAAGTTAGATTTTAAAACTTTATTAACTTTTAAATATAACAAACGCAACAAAAACTGTAAATATATTTAACCATTTTTTGAAATTAACCAGAACTATAACGATAACAACAACAACAACAATAATATAACTTTTATGCCTAAATTACGAAAACATTTAGCTAATCTGCTAAAGGGGGGAGTCGCCATTTCTTTACAATAATCAATAATGAAAAATCCACATCAATAGGGTTGTCCGTTTTCTCGATGCAGCACTATAGTGCAACATACACAGCACCTGGAGTGTCAAGAGTGAACAGGTCTTTCTTTGTTCCTTAAGATGTTATCTGTGTCAACCTCTTCCGAGAATGCTGATGCGTTTGGATTTCCTTGTCTTTCTTAATAGCATTGGTGTCTGTACACTTCTTTGTCAATTCTGTGAAGATGATAACTGCTTCATAAACAGACGATATCTTTGTTTAGTCATTAGTGTTAAGTGTGTCTGAAACTACAGTGCCCTTCTGTTTTTTTTTCTTCAGGCTCTACAGAGTTTTGTGTGTTGTTCTTTTGAGCGACAATTATTCCAGAGGTTTCAGGTTTACTTGTTTTGTCCTGCAGTGAGTTAACAGCTTTAGAGACTTCATGTTTATTTGCTATGTCCTGCTGTTCAACAACTGCTTCAGAGACGTCAGCCTCATTTGTTATGTTTCAGTAGATCCTGGACCTGCCCGGCCGCGCCCAAAATGGTGCCGGTGTAAATGGGACTCATAACTGCTTGTTGTGTACTGGTTGCCCAACCTTGATATTACGAGATACATATGCAGTTTTGAAGCACATGGCGGAGGCTTGTCTGCTGTAGTGGGGCGCCCCTTTATCGTTTGAGTCGCCATTCCGCCCGCTTTTGCTACACTGTGCCTTTTCCGCCATTCAGCTGTTTAGCGCCCGCTCTTACGGCTACAGCGTCTCGCTCACCATGTAGTTGAGTTGCTCCCACTCTTGCGGTGCAGCGATAGGCGGCTTCCACAGGACTCTTAAAATGGCGGCCGGCTCTTCGGATTTGGGCCTGGTCCAGTAAAATGGCCCTGGGACACCTTGGAACTCGGACGCTTGTCTGCCAGGGCTTGGGTTCCATTCTCGAAAGCGTCCCCTCAGCCTTGAAGATTGTACAAAAGTCTTGGGGGCCGTCGACTCCCGCAGGTTTCCGGTGGGGAGCGGCTGCCATGATTGCTTGCGGAATGGCCACGACGGAGCTACGAGATGGTGGTGCTCTCATGGTGACGCCAGCTTCAGTCTGAAACATCCAGAAACGAGGTGGGGCTTTCATCGTTTGGGAAAAAAAATGTTTTAATCCAATGAAAAGTGTTATTTTTAGGTCACATGACCTAGTCTTACATCATTAGGAAAAGAAAAGTAAAATGAACCAATGAAAAGTTTTATTAACAAGTCACATGACCTGTTATGCTTACGTTACGCGCTGCGCGGCGCGCTCTGGATCGTTTCCGGGAAGCTGCGCCTTGCGCACCGGAGCACTTCCGGGTGCGCTAACGCGTTGCGTCATATGACGCATTACGCGACAATGCAGGTCCAGAATATAGTCAAAATGTCTCCACCAACCAGCGGTCGGAATACAACCGCTTTCAGCAGTCCAAAAAGTTTGGTTAAATCTTAAGAGCGGGAGCAACTCAACTAAGTGGTGAGCGAGACGTTGTAGTCGCAAGAGCGGGCGGTAAACAGCTGAATGACGGAAGAGGCACAGAGTACCAAAAGCGGGCGGAATGGCAACTAAAACGGTAAAGGGGCGCCCCACGACAGCGTGTCTTCAGGTCAAACGGATTGTGGGACAAGGTCCAGAATGGAAAATTCTTCAAAAGGGAAAAAATTCCGCCGGACCCCGGGAGCCGGCTGCCTATGCCGGGGGCGATCTCAGGCCTCACCAGGGCAACACGACTTGGGGAGGGGGCAGGAGCCAAGTGCCCCCTCTCAGTCCGCGCCATCTCACCGCCCCTCGGGGGCCTCCGTCAAGCGGTTTAGGGAGGCACCGTATCACATTTTTTTTTGCAATGCAGTCAGGTCCACAAATGGACCCCACTTACTTTGAATAGTGAAGCTGCAGCAGGTGCAAATAAGGTTTAAACAGTGTTACAAGAGCTGCTTAGAACTCTGAAGTATGGCACTCAACAACCAGGACTTATGCCATTTGTGTAAGGCAGTGACATGGAAGCAACTCAGGGACAAAAAGCATGAACGAACATTCACGTATGAAAATCTTATTTGGGGAAGGGGTAGAATCCAAACGCCCCCTGCCAGTTCGCGCTACTACACCGTATGTGGAAAATCTGAAGCCATTGTTCTACAAACTCTCAACGCTTGCTATCAGTGCATGAGTTTCATGCTCGATCGATTGAGCTTGCCGGATCGGGCAATAAAAAGTATAAAATAGTTATGTAAATAGTTATTTAATAAAATGTTTTACTCTGTTTCTTTGCTGGTGTGTTGTGTATATTTATAATATTTGCATAGGGTTTGTCGTTATTTTGGGCGGTGTGGGTGGCGGAGTCGAGCTGTCTTGCAGCCCTCATGGTGTGGAGCTCAGTTCATTTCACTATTTTCGTATTTCTCATGAAGGGTTGTTCCTAATGTTTGTATTTTACCAAGGTCAAAAAGAGATCGAATTAGTGGTCTACTGATTTTGCTCGATTACTTTTATTTTTTTACACGATTTTTCACTATCTGCAAAGACTAAACAGAGTATTGCGACTTTGTGCTTGTTTGTAAATAGAGAATGATCCAAAGAGAACCAATTGTAAAACAGTAAATGCTTGGATAATAATCAATCAAATGGAGAGACAAGCAGGTACGACGGATTACAACAGGGGTAAAGGTCTGCGTTAACTACTGTTCACTATCTGCAAAGAGAGAGTACTACTAAGAGAAAAGAGGGGAGTGGGGGGGGCAGCGTTCAAAGCACATCAGCCTGCTTAAATACGAAACGTTTTTACCTATCACGTACTTGACATTTGACAGCTTTTGATATTTGCTATTAAAAAACCATTGAAATTCACAGAAAAAACCATAGGTTATAGTCGATATATAGTTAGGAATTTGCATTTACAAAACCTTGAAAATTCAATGAAAAAACCATTGGTTTTAGGCCATATATAGTTAGGGATTTGAATTTAGAAAACCTTATTTTACTCGCATAAAACCATTGAAATTCCATATATAGTTAGATGCGCTAACTATATATCGCGCACCCGCAATCCACTGCTGATGATGTCACATACTACATCATTCATGACATGGTTAGTGACATCACTGATGACATCACTGATGACATCTCAAATGACATCACTGATAAAATCACTGATAACATCTCATTTGACATGACTGATCACATCACTGATGATATCATTCATGTGATAATACCATGAACATCTTCAGACTCTAATATAACCTTAGATACAATCAGTGTAAACAGACAGTCACAGACTGTCACTCATCCATGGAGTTACTCACACACCTAGTCAGTTATTGCAAAAATCAACCACACCTCCATTTTCTCAACTATACAGTTATACACACCTTACTTTTCAAACATATACTAACACATATTTACTTTACTCTCTTATACAATCCCTGATACATGTTCACAATGATCCATACAGCCACTCACACATTCACTGGCTCTTATGCACAGTTATTTATAGATGTCAACTCTCACATGTACTGTGTTTTACAAATGTACTTACTTTGACATGTAGCACTGAGATATCCATTCACTCACTAATACACTCATGCACAGTCAACCACCCATATAGCTGTTTCCACATACACTTTTGAATCCATACATATAGTGAATCAACTACTCACAAATCTATGTACAGAGTCACACACCTCCCAGCCACCCATACACACACACTCAGTTTCCCATACAAATACTTGGACAACCAATGAATAACCCATACAGTTACTCATATAGCTACTGATCAACATATGCAGCAGTTTGTAGAACAACAGATATAATGATGCTCAAATTAAAACAGTTTAGTCACTAACCCATGCACTCAGTGAGACACATTTAATCACTCACTCATACAGTCAGTCATGCACCTACTAAATCCTTTATCCAGACACTTATACATCCACTCATTCTTCAATATGTAAGACATATTTTAACTTTACAGAAACATACAGTCACTGGATGTTGTCATCAGTGATGTCATCAGTGATGTCATCAGTGATGTCATTTGAGATGTCATCAGTGATGTCACTAACCATGTCATGAATGATGTAATATGTGACATCATCAGCAGTGGATTGCGGGTGCGCGATATATAGTTAGCGCATCTAACTATATATGGAATTTCAATGGTTTTATGCGAGTAAAATAAGGTTTTCTAAATGCAAATCCCTAACTATATATGGCCTAAAACCAATGGTTTTTTCATTGAATTTTCAAGGTTTTGTAAATGCAAATTCCTAACTATATATCGACTATAACCTATGTTTTTTTCTGTGAATATATATATATATATTCACTGAAAAAACCATAGGTTATAGACCATATATAGTTAGGAATTCGCATTTACAAAACCTTATTTTACTCACACAAAACCATTGAAATTCCATATATAGTTAGTTGCACTAACTATATATCGCGCACCCGCAATCCACTGCTAATGATGTCACATATATTGTTAAAGAAGGGTAGGGCTATGGCCTTTTTCAAGATTTGCCCGGCGTTAACCGCCTTTATACCATTCAAATTACCAAGCAATGAGGCAGGCGCCGGAGACCAGAAGGCAGGAAACAGAAGTTTTATTCCGACGGAGCAGAACACATCAGATCAGACAACAAGGTATCGTCTCGAGGTGCTCTAACAGCCTCTCTGAGGCTTGGCCTCTTATACACTGGTTTATGGCATGTGACCTTTCTTTATTACAATCAAGACATTGTGGAGCAAGGAAGAAGACATCCCCGTAATCCTCGTGTCAATCCCACCCCCACATACATCACAATAGAGGTCCTCGACCTGCTGATAAGAGGAGGGGGCTATCGCGCAGCTGAGTGTTCCACCGATTCTTAGGATGTGTACGCCTGATCGTGTCCCAGGGGGTGGGGAGGCCAGCATCAATAGTGGGCCCTTTGAAGAGGAGTGACACCACACAATAGGAGGCAGTAAACTGTATCTCCCGGCTTAGGCGATGGCCTCGGACCTGTGCGGACAATCGGACTCGGTGGAAGGGGTCATCAAAGGAGAGGTATTCATGCCGCGTGGGCAATTTAGCGCAGAGGGAGAGTTTACCAACAGAGGGGTATTCATGAAGGGAGGGGAGGTGTTGGTCAGGCGCGGGCGCGACTCCCAAGGACAGGGTCATGCGGACTTGTGTATGTGAGGGAGGGGGGCAGCCTGGGTGCGCGGAGGGCGCTCGCAGGGTCAGAGGAGCGCGCTGATGATCGATCGTGAACAGGGAGACCATGGTACCCAAAATGGCTGCCGTGCAGGTTATGCGTGGGTGACAAGCTGGCGCAGATGATGTTCAGCTCGTAAACTAAAATTCCACAGTCCTCCCTTTTAACATGTCTCGCCAACTTGTCAGTTCGGATTTATCCCCATAAGGTCATGTATTTCTATTTCATAGAGGGGACTCATGTGCTCATTTCGGAAGTCCAAAGTCTTTGGGCACATACAGTTAGAAATGAGTGCGCATAAAGAAGGCAGGCATTGGATACCTAAACAACACCCACATAATATCACAATGGGTATTAGTACGAAGGAAAACAACCTCCAACCCCAGACCTTCAAAGTGTCCCAAAACCAGCTCCCAAGCTCCTCATTTCGACCATGAGGTCCCGCTTGAGGGACTGCACGTCTTTTCTCAGGGACACAAACAAGGACTCCAGAAATACCTTTGTTATGGGTTCCCCGCCTTCTAAATTCATCTGTGCGGCTTGATCAAGGTGTGGAAGTGTGTCGCCCGTCTGACTACCGCCTTGGGCCTTTGCAAATAGGTCTTTTAAAGTTTTCTACTTACGTCTTCGGGAAGAGTACATGCTGTGTCACAGTGGACGGGCGGAGCGAATGCTGTTGGAACCTGTAGGAGTATAGGTAGATTGTAGCTTTGGTGGGGACAATTCCCCTTGCTATCCCGCTGCCCCCTCTCTGCGGTGCCACACGCCAGTTCAGTTCCGCCTAGGCCCTTGTGCATCTTGTGCGTTCAGTGCTGGCTCACTGTCCATGGGTCATATGTGTGCATCTCCTGAGCATCAACTGCCCGCTACCGGGAGATACCAGCCAGGGTTCATTCTCAATACCCTCTCGGCATCACGGCGCGGGCTCCCACTATCCAGCCAGTAGCTGTGTCACCCCCAGTTCGGGGCCTGTGCCAATGATGTGTTCTGGGGGGCCATACGGGTTCCAAAGGTTAGCACAGGCTGCCGTCGGTCATCTCTTATGTGGGTTAGTGAGCAAAGGGACACAGGCCAATTCTCGGTGCCAGACTGTGCTCAGGGCTGAGGATCCCAGGAGGCTAGTGCCCACCTCCACATTCCCAAAGCACCCCTCCACCCTCTGTCCCCACGGGCTTTCTGACTGGGGCGCTGCGGTGTCCCTCTTGGCTGAAGCTTTCTCTGAAACCAGACGCGGCTGGTGCTAGTCACGCTTACCCGTCAGCCGCCTCTGGCCTCGATGAGGAGATCACCGCCTCCCTCTGCTTTCCCCCAGCGTCGATCTTACACTACGTCTTTCACCCCAGGCTGGTCACCTGCCTGAATCTCTGTGGTCAGGGCTCCGTGGTCTACGAGTTCACCGGTAGGACTCGGGGGTTTCGTGCATCCGCGATGTCGCGCCTCAAAATGACGGGCCTCTCGTTGCTCCGCCGCTTGTTATGTTATGTTATGTTAATTTTATTTATATAGCGCATGGCTACCCCAGCAACGGGGCGTCCCAGCGCTTATGGACATGTCAGAAGGTGCAACAGCGCGGCCAGTGAGAGAGTTAAATGGAAGTGAAAACAGCCAAGTTTTGATCTGTTCCCACAAGAGCATGTGGTTAGTGGTGGCCCGAGCCTTTAGGAGGATCGAATTCCATAGCTTCGGGGCCAGGTACCTGAAGGAGCGGCCACCATCTCTACTCCTCCGAATCTTAATTGTGCCGGCGAGAGACAGATCCGCCGAGCGGAGGGCACGCGTGGGGGCACACAGGGCACAGAGTCCCTGTAGAATTTTTGGACCGGAGCCATACAGAATTCTATGGGTTATGCATAAAGTTTTGAATTGGATGTGTTGTTTAATTGACAGCCAATGCAGGCGTCGAAGAATCGGGGAGGTATGGCAGGTTTTTGGTAATGCAAACAGAATACGAGCGGCAGCATTCTGAGCTCTTTGTAGCCTATTTATCACTGTCAGGTTAGAGCCAAGCATAAGTGCATTGCAATAGTCTAGATGGGATAAGACTAGAGCCTGGACTATAACCTGGTGAGTGGGAGGCTCAAAGAAGCCAAGAATGGGTTTAAGGGAGCGTAGGAGACCATAACATGTGCCTGCCACTTTTTTGGCATGTGACTCTAGAGAGAGTGAACTATCCAACATCACGCCCAGATTTTTAACTACCTCCTTAGGAATGGGTGGAGGTCCTAGTGTGGGGGGCCACCAGTGTTTGACCCATCTCTGGGATTCATTACCTATTAAAAGAACCTCAGTTTTGGAGGAATTTAGCTGAAGACAGTTCTGGGACAGCCAGTTTGATATGGCCAGGATATCTTCTTGGAATTTGGTTTGGTCCATCTCGGTGTTTTTGGAGAAGGTGAAAATAAGTTGTGTATCGCCGCGTACGATATTAGCCTAATCTCACGTTCTCGAGCCAACAAAGCCAGGGGGCGGACGTACACATTAAACAATGTGGGGCTGAGCGACAGAGCCCTGTGGGACCCCACACTCCAGAGAGTGCCTGCTGGACGAGTACGGCGGAGCATGCACCTGGAAGGAACGGTCAGATAAAAAAGACACAAACCAATCCAAGGCTCTCTCTGACTCCGATCTCCCACAGTCACTCAAGCAAGATCCTGTGGGAGACCATGTCAAAGGCCGCGCTCAAGTCCAGCAGAATCAGAAACGAGGTCTCACCCTGGTCCTGCACCTCCCTTAGATGTTCCGTAATGGCCAGTAAGGCAGACTCCGTGCTGTGTTTGGCATGGAATCCATTCTGGGACTCGTCCAAAATTCCGTTAGATTCCAGGTAGGTGGTCAGAATAGAATTCACATGGACTTCCGCCACCTTAGCAAGGTATGGTAGTAGGGAGATAGGTCTAAAGCTATCTGGCCTAGTGGGGTCTAACGTTGTTTTTTTAAAGAGAGGGACTACCTTAGCATGTTTCCAAGATTAAGGGATGGCTGCTAACTGAAGTGAGTTGTTGATCAGCATCAGCCCCTCCCGCAAGATGGAGTCCTGGAAAGTTCTGAGCAGATCAGGTTTTACGGGATCTTCCGGGGAGCCGGACTTTACCTTTAAGGCCAGAGATTCCATCTCAGTTTGCTCAATAGGTGGCAGGATTTGGAGTGAACATGGAAGGGCAACTGGACCTATGGTAGGGCTGGGGGTCGTAGTGTGTCCATCCGGATGTAGAGAGTTGTAAATCCCTTTTTCTTTATCCAGGAAGAAACATGATAGCTCTTCACACTGTGCGTCCGATATTATCAAATTGCCTGTTCCCTCCGGGGCCTTGGTCAGGTCCTTCACTAAGGCAAAGATAGTTTTGGAGCGGTTGGTGCTAGAGTTGATCAAGTCAGTATAATACTTTGCTTTGGTCGACTTAATAAGTTTATGATATTCTTTAGTGGCAGATCTAAAGTTAGTTTTGGCCAGGTGATCATATGATCGCCTCCAGGTGCGCTCCAGTAGCTTGCATTGCTTTTTTTTTGCTGTAAGTGCCTCAGAGTACCACGGATGGGACTGCACATGCTTGGGCCTCAACCGTTTCATAGGGATGAAATGGTCAAGTGACTCATTTATCCATTCCCTGTAAGCTATGTCGGCCTCCTCAATATTGCTAGGCCAGACTGGACAGAATGTTTTCAGTCTGGTTTCAAACGGGACATTATCCAGTTTGTTCCACTGGCATCTCCACAGGAGGGAGGGAAGCTTTTCCCTACGGCTAACTGGGAATTTAATGGAGATAAGGATCTGGAAGTGATCGGTCCAACTAAGGGGGCTAGGAGTAGTGATTGTGACTTCCTGGATATTTGTGAACACTGGATCCAAAAGATGGCCTGCCTGATGTGATGGTCCATTAACTAGCTGGTTCAGCTGACAAGCCTCCAGGTCTCCCAGAAACTTTAGTATAGTGGGTGAGTCACAACGCTCAAGATGGAGATTGAGGTCCCCCAACACAGTAAAGTTTGCTGATTGAAGAGCTAGCGCCGAGATGGTCGATACCAGTGAGTCGATACCAGTGAGTCCTGGAAGGCGCTCGCTGACCCTGGTGGGCGGTATATCAGAAGACCCGTAAGGGTAAAAGTGTCAGAAACCCTCACCTTAAATAGCTTGACGCTCATCAGCGGGAGTCCGCTGGCCTTGCGCCGGGTGGAAGGTACTCACGGGCTGCCCACAGAGTGTTGGACGCCAGCGGCCGAGCAGCCCAGTCCACTACCTCCAATTCGCTGAGTGCTGGGGGCCAGAGCGATCACGTTCCCTAGTCCTCCGTCGTAGCTGTGCAAGCCTGAGGCAGCTCCCCCACCAGGCCGTATTTCTTCCTAGGCCTCTCCCAGCTTCACAGCAGATTGCGAGTGTCACGGTGGAGAAATTTGGCGGCCGCCCTACTCCTCTACCACCTCAGCTGCACTACTGCTGTGTGGGCACTCGGTATCCTGTCTCTTTCTGCTGTGGTCGGCGGAACGCCGGTGATTTTCCGGGCCACCGGCGAGAGAGACGGAGCTGCACGTCCTCTCACGCCGCCATCTTGGCCACGCCCCTCCCCGTTTCTTTTAAAAGCTCATTCCAATACATTATGGATCCAGTGACCTATCGTTGCCAAAGTGTCTCCCCTAGAGGTTGTTCCCTTTGTATTTTATTTTTTTAATTTTAATTTACTCATTTATATGGTGCACGAAACATCCCCAGAGGGATCTCTCGGCGCCTGAAAGAGGGACTCCAAAAAAAGGCCAGTGGAATCGAAAACAGCCACGTTTTCTGAAGAAAAACGATGACCCCGGTCAGAAATGGTCATTTTTTAATGTTTAATCTTTTGACTATAAATGAATATTGCATGTGAATTATAACTTTCGGAACTAAAATAAGTGTGTTTAGAGTCATTTTCCTGCTTGAAATTTGTCAAAATGGAAGCTTTTCAGTAAGAGGAATAACCTGTAAAAATGGCAATTTTGGTCACTGGGAGGCTTTAAACAGTGGTTATTCAGCAGGAGGCACAATCCAAATGACATTTTGAATACATTTTTTCTACAGTCCAAAAAATCGATTTTCCGATGAAAAACTATGTCCAAGGACCTGTCAAACTTTCTCCAGATGGTCAGAAATTGTCATTTTTTTATGTTTAATCTTTTGATTGTAAATGACTATTGCATGTGAATTATCACTTTTGGAACGAAAAAAAGTGTTTAGAGTCATTTTCCTGCCCGAAATTGGTCAAAATGGAAGCTTTTTAGTAGGAGGAATAACCTGTAAAAATGGGAATTTTGGTCATTGTGAGACTTTAAAAAGTGGTTATTCAACATGAGGCACAATTCAAATCCTAACATCACTATGGGACGTGGGCGGGGAGGCGGGGCTGTTGTTGGCCGCCGGTATTGAGTGTGGCACTTTCCCTGGTCCCGAGAGCAGCGGGAGCCCCTTCACGGCTGCCCACAGACGTCAGCGCCTTACCTGTGAGGTGCTTGGTGGGCGGTGGGCGGTGAGTGCCCCCTCCCTGCTGGGGGCTCAATGTGAGGACGTGGCAGCCTGTGGACACCAGCGGACACCGGGAGGCATGCACTGCCCGGGAGCGTGGCCGTCGCCTGCATCGGTAGCGGGGGCTTGTCTGCTGCCTGCTGGAGGAGCCGCGTGGCACGCCTGCAGCGACATTGTGCTGCCGCCACCTGCTGCTGACCCGGGGGGCCGCGCGGCAGATCCTCGGAGACCCCAGACTGCTCTTAAGTCCCAGGTGAGCCCGTGAAACGGCAGTGCCCTGATGTGATGAGCTGCATACTTGGTGTGGATTGCTGGAGGGAGCAGAAGCAACACGGCCTGCCTGACCCTAAGATGGCGGCCTATCGCGCCCCCGCCTAAATACCTGCAGCAGCGCAAGGAGACCCCTAAATGTCTGTGTAGATCACCGCTGAGGCCTAGAGGGTTTGCCCCAACACCGGTCCTAGTGGGCGGGGGGGCCACAGAAAACAGAAGTTTCTCAGGCCCTGGCAACGCCCTCTACTGCTGAGCTTTGGAGCAAGGTGGCACGCAGCCTAGCTACTGGCAGCTCTGGGAGACGCAACGGAGGCCCCGAGGCCTGAGATGATCTTGGGGCCCCCCACCTTCAAGAGAGGCCAATTGAGCACCTGCAGCTCCGAGGCGTCAGATTAACCCGGCACATAGCTGACTGGTGTCCGAGTAAAGCCTGCCCACATATGCAGACTGCACCGCCCTCTGAGCCCCTGATCAGGTGAGGGTATACCACTTTTCCGCCATCCGTCACCAACTGCTACGGACAAGGGAGACCATAGTCTTTCCCTGTAAGTCATATTGGTGGGTCTGCGAGATTCCTACCCTTCTGGCGACTGGCGGTGAAGGTATCCCAACTGCCCAGCGCACAGCGCCCCCCCAACCAGGAAACCTGGAATCCACGGTAAAGTCTAAGTTGTGCTTCCCTCCGGAGCTGTCCGACCGGACGCAACATCAGGAGACCTGTTACTGCCTAAGACAGTACTTTGTCCCGCTCACAACATCCTCCACGCCCGTGCGGTCCCCAACGAGTAGCATGAGAAAGCCTAGAGCGCCGGTGCCAGCCTCAGGGGCTGCATCAGATGCTTCTACCAATCATCCTAATGGTGCCTCCAAAGCCGATGGAATGTCAGAGGACACCTCCCTATCGGCCAAGCTAAACAAGGTGCTCATGGTTAAAGAGCAGTCCAGACTCTCCATGGAAAAACGACTGGGCACCCTCACAACGGACATCAGCCTCCTTCGAGATGACCACCGAAAATTATCTGACAAGGTTTTGGACAACGAGAGAGCAGTCACCGTCATCCAACCCATGGTACAAACGCATCAGGACTCGATACGAACTCTGATGGGCCGCGTGTCAATGGAAGAACGCATTGATGATCTGGAAGGGCGGTCGAGGCGCTGCAATATCCGAGTTATGGGCCTGCCGGAGGGAATTGAAGGGTCTGACACAATGGAGTATATGGAGACCTGGACTAAGTCATTCACCCCCGATACGGAACGGACAATGGTCTTCTCTATTGAAAGGGCGCACCGTGTTCAAGCGGGTCGTCCCCGCCAAAAGCTCCGCCACGCCCAATGCTGGCAAAATTCCTACACTTCAGAGATCGTGATGCGGGACTCCGGGCAGCCAGACAGACTGGACGGCTCCGAGTTGAGAACAAAACAATCATGCTCTTCCCTGACTACTCCCAAGCGGTCCAGCGACAAAGGTCCTCCTTCCTAGAGGTGAAACGGCGCCTACGGGCAGAAAAAATACAATACTCCCTGCTTTTCCCCGCCCGCCTCAAGGTCATACATGATGGTAACACTCACTTCTTCTTGACCCTAGAGGAGGCGCATGATTGGGCGGACCACAACTGTACCATAGGCCATCAGGCACTCAGGAGCAACGCATGAGAGCCACCGGCCCCAGAAGACAGCGCTCACTGCGACGTAACTGGCCGGGCCCCTCCGCTTCGCTCTCACGCACCTTTGGGTCCCTGGATCTGGAGCAAATAGTTCAGGAGAGACAAAAAGCTCTGAAAGCAGTGGCAGGTCTTTGTCCTGCCTCCCCTACAACAGACATTGAACAGGCTGCCCACATTTTTACGTCAGAGGAGGAGGCAGACAGCGAAACAACGCAGTCTGGGGTGGACTCGGTGGCTTTGCCCCTGGTTACTCCGCGAACAGGAGACGACTTGTAATAACTGGACCCTGGAAACATGCTAAAGACTTAGGGAGGGGGCGATATCATTTGTAAATGGATACAGGTAACCCTCGCATCACATGCGGCCCTCCGGCCCCCCCCCCCAGGCTTGCGCTGCTCATGCACATACAGGCAGTCCAGCAGACAGCTTTAGATTGCGCACATAGCCCTCATGTCGAGATCCCTCACACGCATGGGCCGTCACCCCAACAGTATGTTGAAGCTCTCGCACCGGGGGGGAGCTAGTTTGGACGTATCATCCTTGACTATAGGTGGGGCTGGTTTCTTTTGCCCCACCTCAGTTTCCCCCCACTCCCGACAATACCTGTTTTGCACTGTGTCCCAACTCACATGCCGCTGAGCAGCTGCACTGCCAACCCAGCATTACGGGCATTGAGGGACTGGGTTAGAGCTCAAGACTTCTGGAGGGCTCCGCACTCCTGCCCTGTTCCATACACCCTACGCATGCATAAATGGCGCATTCTGGCAACACTACTATCCTTACACTGAATGTGCGTGGTATGCATACCGCGCGCAAGAGATACTCTTTATATGCTTACATTAAACGCCACCACGCACAAATCGCCTTCCTAAAGAAGACACACCTTACGGCAGGGGAGGTGGCGAAGCTGCGCAGGTGATGGAGAGGCATCATATGCGCCACTACGTACTCGGCCTTCGCTCTGGGCACTCTCATTGGGGTACGTCCCGGTGTTCCGTTTCAGGAACAGTCTCACACCATAGATTTGGCCGGCCGATACATGCAATTGTAGGGACAATTAGACGGCCAAGCAGTGCTTTTAAGAAGTATCTATGGGCCCACGTAGAACAACATACATTCTGGGACACGCTATCCACCCCCTTAAGCACGTACACTCAAGTTCCCTGGATCCTGGGGGGGACTACAATTGCGTGCAAAACATTACACTGGATAGGTCCAATCCTCCCCACCCGACGTCCTCCATTGCAGTGCAGGCAAAACGATTTATGACATGGAACACAACATTGGTCCCTCGCAGATGCCTGGCGAACCCGGAATCCCATTACAAGACCCTATTCATTCCATTCGAGGCCTCATGACCTTAGGGTGCACCTGGACTGTTTCTTCGGCTCCCCCGCTATCCTACCACTGATTTCTGACACAGACTATCTAGGCATAACCATATCAGATCACGATGCCCACACACTAACGATCCAATGGCGCCCGCCGCATCCCCCTGTCCCTACGTGGCGCCTCCCCATGGTCTGCCTTGATGACCCGGTTTTTAAACAGACTCAAGCGGACCACATATGGCATTATTTCCAAGAAAATACAAACACTGCCACTACACGCGTGCAGGAGTGGGATGCCGTTAAAGTTTTAATGCGAGGTAACTGCATTTGTCACATTACAGGAGTCCGTCGGGTGCTGGAGCGCGACATCCAAAGGGCAGCACAAGCGCTGGCAGATCTTACCAAGGTGGCCAACCCAGATAACGCCACGCCGGCTCGGATTGCTAGCACTAAAACCGCCTATGAGGAGGCGCTGGCGAGCATGCGCCAATATAGTTTCACGGGGCATGCAGCCCGTGCCCACAAAGAGGGAGACAGGGTGGGCACTTTATTGGCATGGATTGTTAAGCAAGACTCGACCCTTCCGCCTATCACGGTTATCCGTGATGCCCAAGAAACTCTTTTATACTCACAGGACCTGATCCTGAAAGCCTTTCAGGAGCATTACACACTATTATATGCCAGTCCCACCCAAGCACCTGAGGAAACTCTCTTCTATTTTCTAGACCGATTCCAGTTGCCCCACATAGACCGCGGCGCCCGCCGGGACCTCGACGGACTCATCAAGGCGACGGAAATCAGACACGCTATGAAGGCGTTAGCTACCTACAAGGCCCCTGGATTGGACGGCCTTCCGCTAGAATTTTACCACGCATTGGCGTCCCAATTCGTCCCCCAGCTTGAGTTGCAATTCCAGGCGGCCCTAGACGGGGGTGCTTTACCCCAATCCATGTGTGAATAAGTCATAGTGTCCCTTCTTAAGCCAGATAGGGACCCCATCGGCTGAGCTCCTATTGGCCTATTGCCCTACTGCCCGCGGACTATAAGATTTACGGGAAGATCCTGGCGACAGGCATGCCACGATCCTTCCACAGCTGATCCACCAGATCAGAATGGATTCGTTCCGGGCAGAAATACATCATACAACATCAGGCGACTGTTTCACGTGCAGGACCAGATACGTGACCGATTCCCCCGGGCAGCGTGTTTGGTGTTGGACCTCGAGAAGGCTTTCGACACCCTCTTGTGGGCCTATTTATTTCAGGTTTTCCAGCGCATGGTCATAGGACCCCATCTAATAGCCTACACCAAGCTCATTTATTCTACGCCCATCTCTAGAGCGAGACTGGGCCACCTTATATCTGCCTCCTTTCCAATCCGCCAGGGCACCAGGCAGGGTTGCCCGCTCTCCCCCTACTCTTTGCCTTGGCAATGGAGCCTTTAGCAATACATCTCCGAGCCGCGGGCGAGGAGTGGGGTATCCTGATCACCAACTCCATCCATGCAGTGTCACTATACGCTGATGATGTGCTCATTTATGTGAGGGATATCACAGCAGACCTAACCCCTATACTACGCATTTTACAAAGCTTCGAGGAAGGGGCAGGACTCAAAGTCAACTGGTCCAAATCCACTGTCTATCCCTTAGTGCAGGCCCTGCCCCAATGTCAGTTACGACTGGGTAATGTGGACATCTCATGGAGCCCCCAAGCGGTCAGATACCTAGGAGTCCGGCTCTATCATACGCCACGAGACATATACGAGGGCAACTACCGCAAACTGATGGATGGCATTCTGTCCTCCGTCCACTTCTGGAAAGATCTCCGGCTGGCAGTCACAGGGAAAATAGCGGTTGCAAAAATGATCCTAGTTCCGCGACTGCTTCACTTTTTTTCAAATCTCCCGGTGGTTCCCCCACGTTCCTTTTTTCGCGAGCTTGATGCCCTGCTGGGGATCCTCATCTGGGGCTCCGGTCGGCGACAAATTGCCCTTGCAAAATTGCAACTGCCCCTTGACCAGGGAGGGCTAGCAGCCCCATTCTTTGAGGCGTACTTCTTGGCCACCCAGTTGTAATGGGTGTCCCATTGGACAGCGAGCTGGGCGCAGAGGGAGCTGATCACTGCATCCGGGCACATTCCGACCTCTACTATCCATCGCATGCTATAACCAGGGGCTGCGCCACCGCCGGCTAAGCCACTCCATGTGATGACTGCGAGCACCTGTCTAGCGCGCATTCATAGAATGCACCGGGCTTCACCTCCGTACTCCCCACTTCTGCCGCTAGTGGGTTCCCTAAAGGCCGGGAGTACTACACAGAGAGTATGCTACGCATATGGACAGATTATGCCTTAACGGACATAGAGACGCTGTATTTTAAAGGCCAACTGCAGACATTTGAGGCGCTTGTAACCAACTTCGAACTTCCCAGGGGACAGTTTCTATTGCACAGACAGCTCCTAAAAGACTGCCGCAAACAATGGCACACGATTGACACAGAACCCCCCCACACATATGGTAATCCATGCAATCCTGCAGATGGGCCCAGGGCGACACTTAGTCACCTGGATCTATAAAGCCATACGTACCCTCAAACAGCCCACACTGGCCCCTCTCAGAGAACAATGGGAAACCGACTTTCGCAGGCCACTACATGACAGGGAATGGACTAGAGCACTCGAGTATATTAAAAAAGTATCCGGCAACTACCGCTTCAAAAACATACAACTACACATTCTGCATAGGGCTTACCTCACTCCTGAAAACTTCAGAAGTACTTCCCGGACAGCTCCTTTTCCTGCCCTAGATGCCGGGAGCCCAATGCCTCTTTCCTACACATGCTATGGGATTGTCCATCACTTCATAATTACTGGCACACAATTCACACCGTCCTTCGAGAAGTCACAGGGCTATGGGATCTTTATACTTGGGAGGCCAGTGCCCTGGGTATCCATAGGCGACACAAACACATGAAAGTAGAGAGACGATTCATCTCCCTGGTACTCCTCCTGGCCAACCAATTCATCACTATGCATTGGAAAGCCCCGGAGGGCCCTCCCCTGGCGGCATGGGTCGGCGCAGTCAAAAAGTGGGGTACGGCGGAAGAAGGCCTGCTTCGGACGGAAGAAACCCAGGGAATGCGCAAACATCCAATTTCCATGCCCTGGGACATGCTACTCCATTCCTTTGCACAAGAAACAACAACAGTGGTGGGACCACGGTTGACAGGTTCCCCCGGGGGCCCCCATAGCCAGCGATATTACCCAGCCAGGGGCCCAGACGCCTGACAGATCACAACGGCCGGCCACAACTGACCCATCCCCACACCTTTATGTGGATGGTAATCAGGGATCCCATCTCCCCTCCCCCCAGCACCTGTGCAATTCCAGTGGGAAACCCCACAATAGTACAGCTCTCAGGTGAATTCCAACGTGACATCATTATATGCGACACAGTGCACCCCCAGTTTTGTATATCCCCAGTTTGTTCAAGGTCAACACACGGCTGACATCCCATAGCCCCTGCGACAACGTGCAAGGGAAGAATAGACACCCAAGAGGGGGCCTTTACTCCCTAGGACTATACTCCCTAATGTCAATGTAGAGCACGATTATGCGATCTTGCTTGTTAGACAATAACACCTGCATTCAAAATGTGTTGATTGCGTTAATAAATAAATACCAATAAAAATGTTTTTAAAAAATTAAAATAAAAAAAAGAGGCACAATCTAAATGCCATTTTGAATATTTTTTCTACAGTCCAAAAAAGTAATTTTCCGATGAAAAGCGAGACCACGGACCTGTCAAACTTTCTCCACATGGTCAGAAATGGTCATTTTTAATGTTAAATCTTTTGACTGTGTATGACTATTGCATGCAAATTATCAATTTAGGAACAAATAAAAGTGTGTTTAGAGTAATTTTCCTGCTCAAAATTGGTCGAAATAGTAGCTTCTGAGTAGGAGGGAAAGTCAGTAAAAATGGCAATTTTGGTTACTGTGCGGCTTTAAAAAGTGGTTTTTCAACATGAGGCACAATCCAATTGACATTTTGATTAATTTTTTCTACAGTCCCAAAAATCAATTTTCTGATGAAATACGATGACCCCCGGACCTGTTGAACTTTCTCCAGATGGTCAGAAATGGTCATTTTTTATGTTTAATCTTCGGGCTGTAAATGACTATTGCATGTAAATTATCACTTTTGGAACGAAAAACAGTGTGTTTAGAGTCATTTTCCAGCCCGAAATTGGTCAAAATAGAAGTTTTTCAGTAAGAGGAAAAACCTGTAAAAATGGCAATTGTGGTCACTAGGAGGCTTTAAAAAGTGGTTATTCAACATGAGGCACAATCCAATTGACAATTTAAATATTTTTTTCTACAGTCCAAAAAATCCATTTTCTGATGAAAAACGATAACCCCGGACTTGTTGAACTTTCTCCGGACGTATGTCACTACCATGCACACTTTTACAACGCGTACCATTACAACGCGGTTGTAACAACACAAGTCGTTACAACGACTTGCGTTGGGGGGGGGCGCAAATTTAAAAAATATAATTTACTATTCCAACACCAGTCCCCGTGGATAGTAGGGAAGGTGTTGGGATAGTAAATTAAATGATTTATTATCCTTGAGCGCCACCCAGCGCAATTCGTTGTAACAACTTTCGTTGTTATAACCGCGTGGTAATGGTACTTCGTTGTAACGCTCGCGTTGTAAACGTTGTATACCACTTTCTCCAGATGGTCAGAAATGATAATTTTTTCATGTTTAATCTTTGACTGTAAATGACTATTGCATGTGAATTATCACTTTTGGAACTAAAATAAGAGTGTTTAGAGTCATTTTCCTGCCTGAAATTGGTCAAAATAGAAACTTCTGAGTAGGAGGCCTATTTTGACCTTTCTGATTCTTTGAGTACACAGTAGAGAGCCGTTGCTAGATCTTAACTCACACTTTGGTCGATATCATTCAAGTTTTTTCTTCAAATAGGCAGGGCCGATCCCCTGTAGAGACTTAAAGACCATACATAGCAGTTTAAAGATGGCCCGTTTCCTAATGGGGAGCCAGTGCAGTTGATGTAAAAGAGAAGCAGAGGGCGTACGTGCTGGCTTATTCAGGGCTAGGCGGGCTGCCGTGTTTTGGACCACCTGCAGTTTTGATGCCAGCTCTTCCCTAATTCCCAGGTATAGGGAGTTGCCATAGTCTAATCGACTGATCGAGAGTGACTGAATCAGAGACTGCCTGGCCGCAAGAGGGATCCATGGGAATATCTTCCTAAGCATCCTCATTGTCCCAAAGCAGGCACCCGAGAGTGATTTAACATGTTTTTCCATCGATAATTTGTTGTTGATTCTGATGCCTAGATCCTTCGCCCATTTCTTTGGGGATGGTGCCACTCCTAGTTCTGAAGTCCACCAGTCTAAGGACCACAGCTCTTCTGCTGTCCAAAATAGCAATATCTCGGTTTTGGTGGAGTTGAACTGAAGGAAGTTCGTCCTCATCCAGCTTGCTATAGTGGACATGCAGTTTTTAAATGCTAAAGGGCTGAACCACCCAGTGAACAGGGCCATAATGTTGGGTTATTGCAAAAGTCTGAGGGAGGACATTGTGCTCCACCAGGAGACCAACATTGGTTCTAAAGAGGCTCTGCTCATGAGGAAGGGTTGGGCTGCAGACATTGCCTGCCCAGAAGTCTTGGGAAAGCGTTATGGGGTTCCTACTCTTATTTCTAAAATATCAGGTTTGTCCATAGTCACAGTGGAACATGAAACTAACGACAGATCGGTACTTACTAGACTGACCAATGGTTCTCAAGAGCTATATGTCATGAATATTTATGCACCCAACTAGGATGACCCTGAGTTTTGACATAAAATGAACAAAAAAGTTCTGATATTCCTCTAAAACAATTGTAGGTAGAGATTTAAATCTTCCTTTGGACCCTATCTTTCACCCTTAGTCACTTGGCATTCCGTTACAGAGCTCCTAGGGCACATAAACAATTACCTAATGTCTGCATATCTCATCATTTAGTGGATGTTTGAAGACTACATTATCCACGGGGCAGTGACTTTATGTTCTTCTCTTCTCCCCATTCTAGTGTTTCCTGCATTGACTATCTACTTGTGGATGTCTCTCTTTTCCAAGATACATCTGATGCACGGATTCATCCAATAGTTGTGTCTGATCTTGTGGCAATCTCTATGTCCATTCTTAACTTAGCTGTGATGGGTGGGAATCACGTGTGGCACTTAAATAGTGAAATCTTGGACAATGAGTCTGATGTTTTTGATCTCCAACAAGAGATTGAGTTTTTCTTTAATGAGAATGAAAACTCGGTTACTTCCCCAATAGTCCTTTGGGATGCTTTTAAATGTGTTATGAAAGGCCAAATCACTAAAAAAAAGTCCAAAAGAAACAGTGAAATAAAAAATATTCTTCTATCCCTTGGAGAGGAATTTTAAAGGAAAGAGGTTTTATATAGACACTCCAATAAGAAACCCTTTCTACAGAATATCAGGCAACTAAAATATTCTTATAACTCTATTGTTAGCAAGAGAGCCTATCTAGGGGTTCATGCTAAAATATCTTGCCAGCTCCTATTATGGAATAGAGCTGGTAAACTGTTAGCCTTTACTCTTAAATCCACCAACCTATGCACCCAAATTACTCATATCACAGAGACGGTTCGCAAAAAAGTTCCCAATCAGGACATCCTTGAGGTATTTAGGGATTTCAATGAAAGGTTATGTACCCCTCAATTGCCTCAATTGCCATGTGATAAATCCACTTGTCTGGAGTTCCTTCACCCCCTTTCATTGCCAACGGTTTCATATAGGTTGCGTTTGAATTAACCAATAGACAATGAGGAGATTGTTAAAGCTATTAAAGCCATGCGGTTGGGCAAGGCTCCGGGCCCGGATGGCTTTCTAATAATTTTCTATAAGACTTTTACACGCTCAATTATTGGTCATCTCAAAAGAGTTTATGATCAATGCCTTGTTGGGCAGCATCTCAGGCTCGGTTGCTGATGCCGCCATTGTGGCCATTCCAAAGGTGGACAAGGATCATTCTGATCCCAAACATTATCATCCTATTTAGAGGGCTCCCTCTAACCTTCCAAGTAGGCCTAATGGTGGGAACAGAAGGCCCAGATAATTTTCCAGTGATTCTGAGCATTCTGCTCCATCAGTAGGGTCCAATATCTCTGCTCAGAGAAGAGAACATAAAGCTAGGATGAGAGAAGCCAAGCTTAGGATCAAGAGGCAAGAAATTGGCCTTGCTAAAGAGACCCTGGCTCTTGAAAGAGAGAAGAAATTGTGTGGTTTAGAACCCACTGGTGGCAGCATAGTACCCAGAGATAGGGAATGGTCTCATGACCATGGAAACCTGAACATAATTGCCCCTCCCTGTCAGATTGGGGATGACATCCACAAGTGGATAACTACTTTGCAAAGTACAGCAGGTACCCCAGAGTCAGTGGGCAGTAATGTTGTGGCTCTCCTTTACAGATAAAGGTAGAGACAAGCTCCTCACTGTTAGAGAGGAGGATGCTGACAATTACACTGTCCTGAAGAGGACTCTGATAGATGGGTTTGGCCTAACCACTGAACACTACAGGTTGCTGTTCAGAGATACCCAAAAAACACAGACTCAGGACTGGACTGACTTTGTAGATTGTGCTACTAAGGCTCTGGAAGGCTGGTTACTGGGCAGTAAAGTAAATGACTATACAGGATTGTATAACCTTATTATGAGAGAACAGATTCTTAACAACTGTCAGAACCAGCTGTTGCATCAGCACTTGGTTGACTCTGATGTGACCTCTGCCCAAGAATTGGGTAAGAAGACAGACAAATGGGTCAGAACCAGGGTGAAGCAGAAGGTACAGATCCAGGGTGAAGCAGAAGGTACAGAACCAAGGTGGTGATCAGAAGAAGCAAGACCAAAAGGGTGGGGAGAAAGCAAAAGACCAGAAGTCTTTGCCAGGTCCCCAAAATAACTTCTAATGGTGGGGGTCCCCAAAAGTCTAAAAAGAAAGAAGGTCCAAAGAAACCATGGTGCAACTTTTGTAAGGTTAATACTCACTGGGCCAGTGAATGCACCAAGAAGGAGACAGCTCCAGCCACCATTGCCCCTAAGGCAACTGTTCCCCCTAGTTCAGCTCCAAGTGGTGGTTCTCAACAGAAGGGTGTAATAGGGTTAACCCTGGGAACTGAGATGGATTCTGTCCTAGTCAGAATACCAACTCGAGCTGTCCTGATCTGTGATGGGGTCCCACTAACTTCGGCAGGTACAGGCAGACACCTTTAATTAATAATAAAGTGTCTCAGGCCTACAGGGATACATGTGCTAGGGTCACAATTGTGACACCCAGCTTTGTGGACCCTGGACAGATCATACTAGGTGAGAATTACCTAGTGACCAATGCTAGCAATGCTACTACCACACATAGTATGGCAGTTGTTAATTTCTCCTGGGGAGGGGTAACTGGCCTAAAGAAGGTTGTTGTTAGCTCAGACCTCCCTGTAGAATGTTTGCTTGGCAATGACCTGGAGATTTCAGCCTGGTCTGAAGTGGAGTATAGGACCCATGCAGAAATGTTAGGAATCTCAGCACATGTCCTTGCTGTGACTAGGTCACAGGTCAGAAATTGCAACACTGAACTAGCACTGGATCCTGGAACAATGGACCAGTTGCCTACCAGGAGGAGAAGCAGTAGGGTTAAGGCAGTGCCTTTCTTCAGGATGAGGACCAGCCTTCTGAGGCAGCTGATTGTGAGACCCAAGAAGGAACTGTCCTAGAAGAGCTTGAACCTGATCAGGTTGAGTTTCCTGGGACAGGGGGACCTTCAAGGGCAGATCTGAGGCAGGCGCAGTAGGACTGCCCTTTAAGCATGGGCGAAATTTGAGAATTCGCGTTCCGCGAATTCGCGGATTTCCCAGCAAAATCGCAAAAGAAATCTGCGAATTTTCCAGCAAAATCGCAGATTTGTTTGCAATTTGCCCTGGAGTACTTTCTACTGGCTAATCCAGTAAGTGCTCCCTCATTGGGTAAATGTATAGTGCTTTTACTACACTGCAGCTGCTTAAAGGCCCAGAACATGTGTCTCCAGTGACCATGTGTGCCTGTAACACAGTCACAGGCACACATGGTCACTGGAGACACATCTTCTGGCCCTTCACGCAGCTACAGTATAGCTGCATAAGGGCCAGGGCGTATGGGGCAGATTTACAGGCCGCTTGCGCCTCTTTCGCGCCGCAGTTGCGTCACTTTTGTGACGCAGCGGCAGCACAAAAGATGCGCCATGGTGCTGGGTATTGACAACGTGACGCATTTGAGAGATGAGTCACGTTGTAAAGCCCTGCACCATCAGGAGGCGTTCCGCTGCAGGGGAGGGCGTTCCTGCACCGGAACGCCTCCTAAAAGTGGCTGAGTGAAATCTACAAGATTTTAGGCCAATGCTGCGTCAAAACCCTGCGCCTGCTTGAAGCAGGGCTTGACGCAGCATTGGGGAGATAGGGACCCCCAGAGTATCTGTGCCGTTTTTGCCACATGGTGCGCCACATTGTAAATGCGGCGCACCATGGGTGGCGGAGCTGCGGCGCACAATAACTGGCGCATCCCTGGGGATGCGCCAGTTATTGTAAATCTGCCCCTATGCATTTAGCCAACGAGGGAGCACTTACTGATTAGACAGTAGAAAGTACTCCAGTTGAGTAGAGGTATTGCACGAAAAGGTGGCATCTTTGTGGACAAACACGCAGGGCGGGTTTCATTCTGCCCCCTGTTAGACTCGTTTTTTGTGTCCTTCTGCCCTCTTTTAGACTCGTTTTTCCCTTGTTTTTCTGCCCTTCTGCCCTCTGTTAGACTCGCTTTTCCCTTGTTTTTCTGCCCTTCTGCCCCTGCTAGACTCGTTTTTTGTGCCCTTCTGCCCTCTGTTAGACTCATTTCCCCCTTGTTTTTGTGCCATTCTGCCCTCTGTTAGACTCTTTTTTTGTGCCTTTCTGCCCCCTGTTAGACTCGTTTTTTGTGCCCTTCTGCCGTCTGTTAGACTAGTTTTTCCCTGGTTTTTCTGCCCTTCTCTCCTCTGTTAGACTGGTTTTTGTGCCCTTCTGCCCTCTGTTAGACTCGTTTTCCCTTGTTTTTCTGCCCTTCTGCCCTTTGTTAGACTGCTTTTGTGCCTTTCTGCCCTCTCCATCACCGCATCATCACTCAGCGCTACCCCAGCATCACTCAGCACCACCACATTATCACTCAGCACCACCACAGCACCACTCAGCAGTCCACCGCAGCATCACTCAGCACCACCACGGCACCACTCAGCACCACCACAGCACCACTCAGTGCAACAACAGCATCACTCAACACCACCACAGCATCACTCAGCACCACCACATTATCACTCAGCACCACCACAGCACCACTCAGCATCACCACAGCATCACTCAGCACCACCACATTATCACTCAGCACCACCACAGCACCACTCAGCAGCATCACAGCATCACTCAGCACCACCACAGCATCACTCAGCACCATCACAACACCAATCAGCACCACCACAGCACCACTCAGCGCCACAACAGCATCACTCAGCACCACCACAGCATCCCTCAGCACCACCACATTATCACTCAGCACCACCACAGCACCACTACCGCATCACTCAGCACCACCACAGCATCACTCAGCACCACCCCAGCATCACTCAGCACCATCCCAATATCACTCAGCACCACCACAGCACCACTCAGCATCACCACAGCACCACTCAGTGCCACCCCAGCATCAATCTGCACAACCATTCAACAACAACTGGTTCAAATATGTTCTCTCAATGTTTCAAACTTTATTACAAATGTCACAAAAAGATGTTACTATTTCACTTCTGTTCTTGGATTTTCGTCACAATAAAATACACTGAACATAATCTTCACAAAAGTTATTTATAAAAGTTTAAGCTATTGCCATTATAAATTAAAATCACTTTTATTTAAGCATTAATTATTTAAAAAAATTAAAAGCCTTTGTAATTTGTAATATCAATACATCTAAGTCAAGTAAATACAAAACATGTTGCTTTACAAATGCTATAGGTGTCACATTTGCGAAAGTTATAACTATTGGCATTGTAAATGACAAAGCTATTAATTTAGCTATTTTAAAAACCAACACATAAATAAAAAAAATTGTCATTTACAAGACCAATAGCTCAAACTTTCCTAATGCGAGACCTATTGCATTGAAAATGCTTGTTTTTATATCTGTCAGTGCTTCCTGTTGAGGTTTAATTTTCGTGACAGGTGCCTCATTGCCTACTTGTAACTATTCTCTGACCCTGCTTCAAGGGTCAGAGCAGGGTCAGAGAATAGTTGCAAGTAGGCAACAAGGGGCAAGGAAGCACTTACAGGCTTACAGCAGCAGGTGCCCAAGTTGAAGTTAATTTCTTTGTAACCCTTTTGTAAAAGGTTACAAAAAATTAGCATCAACTTTTGCACATGCTGCTGTAACCCTGTAAGTGCTTGGCTGAAAATTCGTACCCACTGATTTGCGGATTTTACAGCGATTTCGCGAGGTTCGCGGATCGCGAAATCGCGGAAAATCCGCAAATTCCGCAAGCAGAACAAATTTTCAGCCCATGCTTACTGCCCTTCTCTTGAACCCCTCGGACAGCAAGCTGCTGCTGAGGCTGCAGGGAATGCTAGTGGCACTCATAAGACTTATTGGGATGAAGGGCTCCTGTATTCAGAGGCTAGAGACCCCAAGCCTGGTGCTTCCAGGAGGTTGGTCCTACCTTTGGCATTCAGGGGCTTTCTTTTGACACTAGCCCATGATATTCAACTTGAAGAACATCTTGGCCAGAACAAGACTTGGGACAGGCTTGTCACTGGCCTCACATGTCGGAAGACGCCAAGGAGTTTTGTCGCTCCTGTGTCACCTGCTAAGCTAGTGGCAAATCAGGTGGCACTACAAAGGCCCCCCCTTATACCACTACCTGTGGTGGGGGTTCCCTTTGAAAGAGTAGGGATTGACATTGTTGGACCAATGGATCCCCAAATAGCATCTGGGCACAGGTTTATTCTGGTGGTAGTGGATCATGCCACAAGATACCCAGAGGCTATTCCCCTTAGGACCACTGCAGCACCTATTGTGGCAAGAGCCCTTTTGGGAGTTTTCTCAAGAGTGGGTTTCCCTAAGGAGGTAGTATCAGACAGAGGTGCAAACTTCATGTCTAGTTACCTGAGTGCGATGTGGAAGGAGTATGGAGTAAACTACAAGTTTACCACACCCTATCACCCACAATGCAATGGTCTAGTTGAACCTGACTCAACCTGATCGCGCAGCATCGGTCGCTCCCCCAGGCTCCCCTGTACTCTGGGTATCGTAGCGCTTTAATTGTAATTGACACCAGCTGTGTGTGTGTTGTGCTCTGCACTCCGGTAGCGCTATTTAGCTGAACACTTAGCCCACATCGCGCGAGTGACAGACTAACTTGCCTGCTGCGCTATTCATTGATTAGAATTGTTTCTGCCTGCTTGTACATTTAGAAGTGCCTCTGCCCACTCTTGTAAAATCATTTCCCACTTGTGCCGATCTTGTGGTGCTTTGCTCTGTGTTTTTGCGGCCATTTTGTTTGTTGTTGTGCCTGCCAGCCCGCCCCCCAGCCTGATCACACCTCCCTGCGGCCCCTCCCTCCCACGGATAGTATAGAGCGGACCCGCCTGAGCGTCCGCTGTGACCAACCTGACTCGTGCAGCATCGGTCGCTCCCCCAGGCTCCCCTGTACTCTGGGTATCGTAGCGCTTTGATTGTAATTGACACCCGCTGTGTTTGTGTTGTGCTCTGCACTCCGGTAGCGCTATTTAGCTGAACGCTTAGCCCACATCGCGCTAGTGACAGACTAACTTGCCTGCTGCGCTATTCATTCATTAGAATTTTTTCTGCCTGCTTGTACATTTAGAAGTGCCTCTGCCCACTCTTGTAAAATCATTCCCCTCTTGTGCCGATCTCGTGGTGCTTTGCGCTGTGTTTTTGCGGCCATTATGTTTGTTGTTGTGCCTGCCAGCCCGCCCCAACCCGATCACACCTCCCTGCGGCCCATCCCTCGCCCCTCCCCCTCCACTATCCACTTATGACAGATGTTTTCCCGCGAAGCGTTCACGCGCAGCGGTCGCGCTCCAGCCGCGCCGAAGGTGCGCCAAAAGTAAGCCCGTCTACGCCCGTCCGCCCCTGGACCACGCCCAGTGCCAGACCCCCTGTTCCCCGCCGCTCTCAACCCTCTAAAATCACATACCATGCCACTACTCTCCTTGCCCTCAACCCCGGACGTACACCACTATGCTGCGAAGCTACTCCAGGACGTACCCACGGCCCATTCACCTGCCTCTCCTGCAAGTTCAACTGCTCCAGAACCCTCACCAAATCCACGTCCTCCAAACACAGCTCCGACTCTACCCGCCTAAAGTGCATCCTGCTCAACACCCGCTCGGTCCACAAACACGCAACAGAACTCTGGGACCTAATCGACACTGCGTCACCGGACATCGCCTTCCTTACTGAAACATGGATGAACGCATCATCAGCTCCCGACATCGCTATAGCCATACCGGACACTTACAAGATTATCCGAAAAGACCGCACCAATCAAACAGGAGGAGGCATCGCCAACATCCACAGAAACTTCATCAAAATCACAACCAGCTCCGACGACAATCTTGCAACTGCCGAACATCTCCACTTTCAGATCCACACCGACCCCAGAACCACACTTAGAGGCACCCTCATCTACAGGCCCCCAGGTACCCGCACTCATTTCAGCGATGACATCACGGACTTCGTCAGCCCACTCGCCCTCGCCTCCGAGAACTACATTCTTCTAGGAGACCTCAACTACCACCTTGAAAACAAACACGACAGCAACACCACCACCCTTCTGGACAACCTGGCCAATCTCGGACTCAAACAACTTGTTGACACCCCCACCCACACAGCCGGACACACGCGCGACCCTATCTTCACCTCCAGCAAGCACATCTCCTTCGATCGCACTACAGCTCTCCACTGGACGGATCACAGCTGTGTTCACTTCAGCTACAAAACCACCGTGACCCACACCCGCCCACAACCTATTCCTCGAAGAAACTGGAACAAAATCACCATTTTTTTTTTGTGAAATATATTTTTATTGCAGGAATCAGTAAAAAATTACAAAGTGGACCAGCATTATAAGTTCAATCGAAAATAGTAGAACACATCCCATCCCCCCACGGTAAGATAGTCTGTTACACAGCCATTCAGCCCACAACCCGAGGGTCGGGCGGCGATTACCAGTGAGGGCCCAATAGGAGGTCGAGGCCGGTCCGGATGATCCACAGTCCGTCATCTGCTTTTCCAAACCATCCTACAAAAAAGAAGCAAAAGAAAAACCCCCCCAAAACCCTACGAACTAAACAGAACCCTCCCCAACCCCGCCATCAGTGCCTGGTAACAGATGTAGAAGGATCCATGGGAGAATCCCCCGGGAATGCTACAGACATGTAAAGTACAATTGTCTATCGGGACTCTGGGCGGGCTGCATCCTCACTTTCGGAATCGCTGGAAGTGCAATAATCCCTGAGGGCCTGCACTAATGTCTCCCATTCTAGCGCTGCCTCCTGCGCCTTCTCGTTGTGTTGCCTCCTAGCTAACTGGTATCGCAGCGTGCTTTCCCCTGCCGCCCATTTCAAAAGTTCGCTGTGCCACCGAACCCCCGTTGGACCAACCCTTGCCTTCCAATTCCTGGTCACCTCCCGTTTAGCAAGGAGAAGCCTCTAAACCCTCTAAAATCACATACGATGCCACTACTCTCCTTGCCCTCAACCCCGGACGTACACCACTATGCTGCGAAGCTACTCCAGGACGTACCCACGGCCCATTCACCTGCCTCTCCTGCAAGTTCAACTGCTCCAGAACCCTCACCAAATCCACGTCCTCCAAACACAGCTCCGACTCTACCCGCCTAAAGTGCATCCTGCTCAACACCCGCTCGGTCCACAGACACGCAACAGAACTCTGGGACCTAATCGACACTGCGTCACCGGACATCGCCTTCCTTACTGAAACATGGATGAACGCATCATCAGCTTCCGACATCGCTATAGCCATACCGGACACTTACAAGATTATCCGAAAAGACCGCACCAATCAAACAGGAGGAGGCATCGCCAACATCCACAGAAACTTCATCAAAATCACAACCAGCTCCGACGACAATTTTGCAACCGCCGAACATCTCCACTTTCAGATCCACACCGACCCCAGAACCACACTTAGAGGCACCCTCATCTACAGGCCCCCAGGTACCCGCACTCAATTCAGCGATGACATCACGGACTTCGTCAGCCCACTCGCCCTCGCCTCCGAGAACTACATTCTTCTAGGAGACCTCAACTACCACCTTGAAAACAAACACGACAGCAACACCACCACCCTTCTGGACAACCTGGCCAATCTCGGACTCAAACAACTTGTTGACACCCCCACCCACACAGCCGGACACACGCTCGACCCTATCTTCACCTCCAGCAAGCACATCTCCTTCGATCGCACTACAGCTCTCCACTGGACGGATCACAGCTGTGTTCACTTCAGCTACAAAACCACCGTGACCCACAACCGTCCACAACCTATTCCTCGAAGAAACTGGAACAAAATCACCATTTTTTTTTTTTGTGAAATATATTTTTATTGCAGGAATCAGTAAAAAATTACAAAGTGGACCAGCATTATAAGTTCAATCGAAAATAGTAGAACACATCCCATCCCCCCACGGTAAGATAGTCTGTTACACAGCCATTCAGCCCACAACCCGAGGGTCGGGCGGCGATTACCAGTGAGGGCCCAATAGGAGGTCGAGGCCGGTCCGGATGATCCACAGTCCGTCATCTGCTTTTCCAAACCATCCTACAAAAAAGAAGCAAAAGAAAAACCCCCCCAAAACCCTACGAACTAAACAGAACCCTCCCCAACCCCGCCATCAGTGCCTGGTAACAGATGTAGAAGGATCCATGGGAGAATCCCCCGGGAATGCTACAGACATGTAAAGTACAATTGTCTATCGGGACTCGGGGCGGGCTGCATCCTCACTTTCGGAATCGCTGGAAGCGCAATAATCCCTGAGGGCCTGCACTAATGTCTCCCATTCTAGCGCTGCCTCCTGCGCCTTCTCGTTGTGTTGCCTCCTAGCTAACTGGTATCGCAGCGTGCTTTCCCCTGCCGCCCATTTCAAAAGTTCGCTGTGCCACCGAACCCCCGTTGGACCAACCCTTGCCTTCCAATTCCTGGTCACCTCCCGTTTAGCAAGGAGAAGCCTCTAAACCCTCTAAAATCACATACGATGCCACTACTCTCCTTGCCCTCAACCCCGGACGTACACCACTATGCTGCGAAGCTACTCCAGGACGTACCCACGGCCCATTCACCTGCCTCTCCTGCAAGTTCAACTGCTCCAGAACCCTCACCAAATCCACGTCCTCCAAACACAGCTCCGACTCTACCCGCCTAAAGTGCATCCTGCTCAACACCCGCTCGGTCCACAGACACGCAACAGAACTCTGGGACCTAATCGACACTGCGTCACCGGACATCGCCTTCCTTACTGAAACATGGATGAACGCATCATCAGCTTCCGACATCGCTATAGCCATACCGGACACTTACAAGATTATCCGAAAAGACCGCACCAATCAAACAGGAGGAGGCATCGCCAACATCCACAGAAACTTCATCAAAATCACAACCAGCTCCGACGACAATTTTGCAACCGCCGAACATCTCCACTTTCAGATCCACACCGACCCCAGAACCACACTTAGAGGCACCCTCATCTACAGGCCCCCAGGTACCCGCACTCAATTCAGCGATGACATCACGGACTTCGTCAGCCCACTCGCCCTCGCCTCCGAGAACTACATTCTTCTAGGAGACCTCAACTACCACCTTGAAAACAAACACGACAGCAACACCACCACCCTTCTGGACAACCTGGCCAATCTCGGACTCAAACAACTTGTTGACACCCCCACCCACACAGCCGGACACACGCTCGACCCTATCTTCACCTCCAGCAAGCACATCTCCTTCGATCGCACTACAGCTCTCCACTGGACGGATCACAGCTGTGTTCACTTCAGCTACAAAACCACCGTGACCCACAACCGTCCACAACCTATTCCTCGAAGAAACTGGAACAAAATCACCATTTTTTTTTTTTGTGAAATATATTTTTATTGCAGGAATCAGTAAAAAATTACAAAGTGGACCAGCATTATAAGTTCAATCGAAAATAGTAGAACACATCCCATCCCCCCACGGTAAGATAGTCTGTTACACAGCCATTCAGCCCACAACCCGAGGGTCGGGCGGCGATTACCAGTGAGGGCCCAATAGGAGGTCGAGGCCGGTCCGGATGATCCACAGTCCGTCATCTGCTTTTCCAAACCATCCTACAAAAAAGAAGCAAAAGAAAAACCCCCCCAAAACCCTACGAACTAAACAGAACCCTCCCCAACCCCGCCATCAGTGCCTGGTAACAGATGTAGAAGGATCCATGGGAGAATCCCCCGGGAATGCTACAGACATGTAAAGTACAATTGTCTATCGGGACTCGGGGCGGGCTGCATCCTCACTTTCGGAATCGCTGGAAGCGCAATAATCCCTGAGGGCCTGCACTAATGTCTCCCATTCTAGCGCTGCCTCCTGCGCCTTCTCGTTGTGTTGCCTCCTAGCTAACTGGTATCACAGCGTGCTTTCCCCTGCCGCCCATTTCAAAAGTTCGCTGTGCCACCGAACCCCCGTTGGACCAACCCTTGCCTTCCAATTCCTGGTCACCTCCCGTTTAGCAAGGAGAAGCCTCTAAACCCTCTAAAATCACATACGATGCCACTACTCTCCTTGCCCTCAACCCCGGACGTACACCACTATGCTGCGAAGCTACTCCAGGACGTACCCACGGCCCATTCACCTGCCTCTCCTGCAAGTTCAACTGCTCCAGAACCCTCACCAAATCCACGTCCTCCAAACACAGCTCCGACTCTACCCGCCTAAAGTGCATCCTGCTCAACACCCGCTCGGTCCACAGACACGCAACAGAACTCTGGGACCTAATCGACACTGCGTCACCGGACATCGCCTTCCTTACTGAAACATGGATGAACGCATCATCAGCTCCCGACATCGCTATAGCCATACCGGACACTTACAAGATTATCCGAAAAGACCGCACCAATCAAACAGGAGGAGGCATCGCCAACATCCACAGAAACTTCATCAAAATCACAACCAGCTCCGACGACAATTTTGCAACCGCCGAACATCTCCACTTTCAGATCCACACCGACCCCAGAACCACACTTAGAGGCACCCTCATCTACAGGCCCCCAGGTACCCGCACTCAATTCAGCGATGACATCACGGACTTCGTCAGCCCACTCGCCCTCGCCTCCAAGAACTACATTCTTCTAGGAGACCTCAACTACCACCTTGAAAACAAACACGACAGCAACACCACCACCCTTCTGGACAACCTGGCCAATCTCGGACTCAAACAACTTGTTGACACCCCCACCCACACAGCCGGACACACGCTCGACCCTATCTTCACCTCCAGCAAGCACATCTCCTTCGATCGCACTACAGCTCTCCACTGGACGGATCACAGCTGTGTTCACTTCAGCTACAAAACCACCGTGACCCACAACCGTCCACAACCTATTCCTCGAAGAAACTGGAACAAAATCACCATTTTTTTTTTTTGTGAAATATATTTTTATTGCAGGAATCAGTAAAAAATTACAAAGTGGACCAGCATTATAAGTTCAATCGAAAATAGTAGAACACATCCCATCCCCCCACGGTAAGATAGTCTGTTACACAGCCATTCAGCCCACAACCCGAGGGTCGGGCGGCGATTACCAGTGAGGGCCCAATAGGAGGTCGAGGCCGGTCCGGATGATCCACAGTCCGTCATCTGCTTTTCCAAACCATCCTACAAAAAAGAAGCAAAAGAAAAACCCCCCCAAAACCCTACGAACTAAACAGAACCCTCCCCAACCCCGCCATCAGTGCCTGGTAACAGATGTAGAAGGATCCATGGGAGAATCCCCCGGGAATGCTACAGAGATGTAAAGTACAATTGTCTATCGGGACTCGGGGCGGGCTGCATCCTCACTTTCGGAATCGCTGGAAGCGCAATAATCCCTGAGGGCCTGCACTAATGTCTCCCATTCTAGCGCTGCCTCCTGCGCCTTCTCGTTGTGTTGCCTCCTAGCTAACTGGTATCACAGCGTGCTTTCCCCTGCCGCCCATTTCAAAAGTTCGCTGTGCCACCGAACCCCCGTTGGACCAACCCTTGCCTTCCAATTCCTGGTCACCTCCCGTTTAGCAAGGAGAAGCCCTAGATCGATGAATTTACTCGAGATTTTATTTTTGGGGGTATGCGGAAACCAGTGTAGGAGCCCTACCGCCGCATCAACCGAGAAGGACCTCCCCGTCACCCTCTTCAGGGTGTCCCCCACTTCGAGCCAATAGGAGGACAACCCCGGGCAAGACCACAGCATGTGGAGGAGGTCTGCTCCAGGCGCTCGGCACCTGGGGCAGTCCGCAGAGTCCGTGGCAAAGTATTGTTGGATCTTCGCCGGGGTCAAATATGCCCTGTGGAGTACATAGAAGTGGACCAATAGAAAGCGGGCGTGGCGCGTGCCCTTCCAGCCCCCCTCATGAGTTGTGACCAGGTCGCCTCCGGGATCTCCTTCCCTACGTCCGCCTCCCAGCGGCTTCTTAAGGTGGTGAGGGGGGTTAACCCCTCGTTGATCAGTCTGTTATACAGGCAAGTGACCGCCTTGACCGTTCCCGCGGACATCATAACATACTGGCACACCGGGGATGTAGGAGGTTCCTCCAGTCCGTTCTTCCAGTGCGCCTGAATCGCTCGGACCAGGGCCGTGTGCAAAAGAAAGTCGCCACGAGGAACATCAAAGCGGTCAATGAGCTCCTGAAAGGGCAGTAGCGCCCCATCTTCGTAAAGGTCACCCACCAGCTGCAGACCCGCGTCTTCCCAGTCCGCTAGTCGTGACCAATCACCGCCGTGAGGCAGGGCCGTCAACATACCCAGAGGTATTTCGGGTGCATATGGCAGCCGCAACTGTCCCCGGGCGTGGGCACGGTTCCAGCACAATCGAATGGTCTTTTCTTCGAGCGTCAGGTCTTGCAAGGCCAGACGTTGTCGCAGCGCGATGAAGGAGATAACATGCCTAGCCATCCCTGTGCCCCTCCCGGTCTCTGGGCCTCGGAAGTCTCTGGCGACCTCCTGAGTGAAGGTCTGTAGCTGCGCTGCCAAGTAATACTTCTCAAAGTCCGGTACCGCAAGACCACCCTCAGCTTTCGGCCTTGTCAGGGTCTTGAAGGCCACTCTCCGGCGGCCCGAACCCCAGAGGAATCCCACCACCATTGACCGTAACAGACGAAAGGTGGCCGGCGGGATCCAAACCGGCAGCGCACGGAAATAGTACAGCAGCCGGGGGAGCGCCACCATTTTTAGCAGAGCGATTCGCCCCGCCACTGAGAGCGGCAGGATAGCCCAGAAGTCCATGCTACCACGCAGCACGCGAGTGCTGCGAGCTATGTTCCCATCCAGGAGGTCAGTCGGGTCGTGGTAGATGTACACCCCCAGGTACTTAAAGCAGTCAGGTTCCCACCTAATCTCCCTACTGATGTCGGGGCTGGGCGTTCCCCTGCGAACCGGGAACAGACAGGTCTTGGCCCAATTCACCCGAAGGCCCGAGATCCCCCCAAACGCCGTGAGCGCCGATGCAGCCCCATTCAAGGCATCAATCGGGTCCTCAAGGAAGAGCAGCAGGTCATCAGCGTACAGCGAGACATAATGTGGGCCCGATGGTGTCCGCAGACCGTTAAAGTGGGCCTCCGATCGGAGCAGCAGCGCCAGTGGTTCCACCGCTAGTGCGAAGAGGAGCGGGGACAGTGAACAACCCTGCCTCGTGCCTCTCTCCACCGGGTATTGCGAGGAAATTAGCGGGCCTGCCCGTACCCTGGCCGACGCCGAGGCATATAGTACCGTAGTCCACCTGACAAAGCCCTCTCCTAGGCCGAACCGCAGTAGTACACTGCACAGGTAGTCCCATTCCAGGCTGTCAAAGGCCTTTTCCAAATCCACCGAAAGGACTACCGGGCATGGGGCGTCCCCGAGCGGTTCTCCCAGCAAACGGAACAGCCTGCGGATGTTCATGGTCGTGTTTCGCTTGGGAATGAATCCGGCCTGGTCCTCGTGTACCAGAGAGCGCATGTGACCAAGCAGCCTCGATGCCAATATGCTGCTCAGTATCTTATAATCGACCGTCAACATGGATAAGGGACGGTAGGACGCCGGGTCGGACGAATCCCTTCCCGGTTTGAGGAGGGGAACCACTAAGGCCTCACACATCGAGCCGGGGAGTTGACCCAGCCGTTTCGCCTCTCTGTAAACTATCAGCAGCCTCGGTGCCAGGAGGTCAGCGTAGGCGGAATAAAATTCAATCGGAAGGCCGTCTAGGCCCGGGGTCTTATTCCTCGCCATCCTTTTAATGGCGCTGCGGATTTCACCCAGTTCGATGTCGGAGCCCAGAGCTTTCGCTACGTCCGGCTCCACCGTTGGGAGCTCCAGGGGTCGCAGGTAGTCCTCAATCAGGTCGGGGTCCCTGGCAGAGCAGCTGCGGTACAAGCGTTCATAGTAGCGCAGGTAACAACTCAAGATCTCAGGCTGAGTGTGCACTTCGGCCCCTTCCGCCGTGCGCATGGACGTCGTTAGAGAGGTTTGGCGTGTGGGATTAGCTAACCACGCCAGCAATGCCCCCGATCTGTCCCCCTCCGCGAGCAACGTAGCAGTATAGGCCTTGTAGTCGAAGCAGCGCAACCGCTCGACCTCCGCCGCCACCGCCTCCTTCGCCGCTGCCGTGCGCTCCTGGAGTTCAGGACGCCCGGGGCGGCGGAGTTCCAACTCACGGAGTTTCCGATCAGCCGCAGCCAAGTCATCAAGGATGATTCGCCGCATGCCCACCTTTTTAGAAATGCAGTAGCCCCTGACCACCACCTTAAAGGCGTCCCATTCCAGCGCCCTCGATCCCGCAGTACCCCCATTGGACGCGAAATATTCCGAGATTTTATCCTCTAGGTCCGCCTTAAAGACTATGTCCTCCAAGATCTCCGGGCGCATTTTCTAGGTGGGCACAGCGGGAACCCCGGGAAACCAGCGAAGGTCCAGCAGGAGAGGGTTATGGTCTGAGATAGTCCTGGTCAGATATTCAGACCGGACCGCTGCTGAAGCCAACTCCGCCAAGCCCAGAAACCCGTCCAGTCGGACGTGCAACTCGTGCAGGCCCGAGAAGTAGGAGTAGTCCCTAGTGTCGGGGTGTTGTGCCCTCCAGATGTCCGTGAGCCCCCAGTGCGTCTGCTATTCCCTCCTACCTTTAGCCACACGGCGAACCGGAGAGTCAGGGAGGGGGGGATGCGAGCGGTCGGCCTCCACGTCCACTATTGAATTAAAATCCCCTCCGAGCAGGAGGGGCCCAGAGAAGAAGTGGGCCAACGAGCCCGATAACCTAGAAAGGAAGGCAAGCTGGTCCACATTAGGCGCATAAACACAGCAAACGTTCAGGTCCCTCCCCCCCAGTGTGCCTGAGATGGCTACGTAGCGACCCTCCGGATCCACCACTGATTTCGTAACCTGGAATGGAACCCCAGCTCTGATCCAAATCAGCGCCCCCCCTTGCATACGCTGAGTACGAAGTATAGAAGACCTGCCCTCTCCACCTACGCTGTAGCGCCGCCCCTTCCGCCTTGTTGAGATGGGTCTCCTGCAGCAGCGCCATTTGCACCCCTCTGCGCACTAAATAAGCGTGGACTTTGTGGCGTCTAGACATAGTGTGAAGCCCCCATACGTTCTAAGTGATGCATTTCACATTAGCAACATCAGCCATTGTCCCATATCGTTCGTTCCGGGTCTCTCCACCTCGGTCCCAACAAAGAAAGAGCAACAATCAACCCAACACTGATGGCGGCCATTTTCCCCAACCAAAAAACAACAACTCCCGTTCGGAACAAACCCCTGCCCACCCTCCCCAGAACAGGACCCAAATAGTACCATCTAGTTCCCATCCAAACCATACCCCCAACAATCCCACAATCCCCGACTAATCCTGCAGTCGCCACCGCAGGAAGGCCTTAAGGGCTAGGTGCGGGCTGGGCGCCGGTAATGGGCCCTCGACTCTCGGGCTACCGAGACTAGAGTGAGCCCAAGACAAAAAGCTATGTCCCGAGCAGGGCACCCCTCCCCCATTTTCACCGGAGTTCATGAGCAATCGCCTACCCCTGCCACCCCCGCTGCAGGCCCCCACCCAAATAGAAGTAGCTCACCCCGTCATCCCTGTCCATCCAAAAGGTCCTCAACCGAGTTTGGAGTGACCACCGGCAAGTGGACACTGTCGGTCACCGATTCCTCCGAGTCCGTTGGCGCCCCCCTCGTCTCCAGGGTCCGTTTCCTCGATAATGGGGCCTTCTCGTGAACCAGACAGCGTAGACAACATCTCCAACACTCCCTTCCGTTCCGCCGATGTCTCCACAGTCGAAGGTCTGCCTGTCTGGCCACGGCGACTCCGAAGCCTTTTGGACCGCCGTCGCTGTCCAGGTTCTGCTGCCAGCTGAGATGACGAGCTGAAACCATCTTTACCAGCCCTATAGAGTTCGAGCCAGTTACAGACTTCCTCCGGGGAATCAAAGAACTGAGTCTTGTCATCAACGATTATGCGGAGCCTTGCGGGAAAAAGGAGCGAGTATTGGATGCCCTCGCTCCGGAGTTCGCGCTTGATCGCCAGGAAAGAGGACCGTCTGCGCTGGGTCTCATACGTGTAGTCCGGGAAAATGTTCACCAGGCTATTCTCCACCTTGTAAGGGCCATTATGTCTGGCGGCATTAAGAATGAGGTCTCTATCCCTAAAATGCAGCAAACGTGCCACCACCGGTCGTGGGGCGCGGCCCTGCTGCGGCGGCCTCGCTGGCACTCTGTGTGCTCGCTCCAGGGTGTAGAAGGAGGACAGACCTTCCGGGGCCACTGTGTCCTGAAGCCAGGCTTCCAAGTAGGCCACCATATCGCCATCTTCAATCTTTTCCGGCAGGCCCACCACTCGAATGTTGTTTTGCCTTTTACGTCCCTCTGCATCCTCCGCTCGCCGCTCCAGGGCCTCAATCTGGGATAGGGCATCCTTCATCGTCGCGGCCAGGGTCTTCTGCGCTGGCTCTAAGGTCTTTACTGAGCCCTCCACTTCCTTGACTCTATCCGAGAGCTTGCCATGGTCCGCTCTAACGAGGAACAGGCTCGTCGCAACCTGGGCAATGTCCTGCTGGAGGGCCGAGCGCGTGGTCGCGATCGCCTCCAGGATCCGGTCAAATTGTTGTTGCAAGTGAGGGCCACCAGAGCTCTCCGGGTCCCCACGATCATCTTTGTCCGGCGCCTCCGAATCCGAGGCGGCCGGGGTGGTCCCCTTGGGTCCTCTCGGTTTTCCCATGGCGCTGGAGTCCCACGGTGGAAAGTCAGTCAGAGGCACCACCGAGTGCGGGCGTCGACTATGTCCCTCCCGGCAGGCTGTCGTGGAGCCGAGGGTCGTCGATCTCCGTCTCCAGGGCCTGTTAGTCCTCCGCAACCTCGGGCCGCGCCACCACCGTGTCGTCGGAGGGCACTGAAGAGGAGGCGGGGACAATCGGCGCCAGGTCGGGTAGGCCCGCTTGGCCGATGAGGATCTGGAACGAGAGTCACCAACGCTGCCGGAGACTCTGAGGCGCCAAGGCGCCGTGCTGCCCATGGAGTTCAGTCACTCGGCGGGGTGCAGCCGGGTGCGGCACAGGGGGTCGGCTCCACACACAGGGCCGCCAGACGTCCGTGTTCCGAGGTCAATGATAGTCCGGTCTCCAGACCGTCCGGGATCGGTCAACGCGCTCAGATTCTGAGTAAAGCGACACCCAGACCATCACATCATAAGGAGATAGGAGGTGGATGGTACGCCGTGCCCAAGGATGCCCCTCCGGATTAAGGGTCCCGGCCAAGGAGTCGAGAAGGTCCGGGCGCCATCTTGGGTCTCACTCCGCGGGTCCCCAAACTTCGATTTTCCGTCGGATCAACCGGTTTTCGAGTTTCACCGGGTGCCTCAGCGGGTCCCAATCAGTCCGATCATCGGTTTGCGGGGACTAGGGTGCCCCGCGGACTCCGATCTTCAGGATCAACGCGGGCTCAGTCCCGGAGCCGAGCTCTCAGGCGACCATCGCCATCGGCGTCCAAGCCACGCCCCCCAGGAACAAAATCACCATCAAACAACTCCTGACATCACTCAACCAAAAACCCTCCCACCCTCTCAATGGACCCAGACCAAGCGGCCACCAACCTCAGGCAATGGATTACCCACAGTGCTGACGAATTAGCACCTCTGAAAAAGCACCAGATGAAATCAGCCAGCAAAAAGGCTCCCTGGCTCAATGATGAACTTAAAAGATCCAAAAAGCTATGCCGCACCCTGGAGAAGATTTGGAGAAAAAAACCCTACCTCAGACAACATGGACTCCCTCAAGACAGCCACCCGCAAACACCACCAACTGATTCGATCCGCCAAGAAATCAGCACTCAAGGATCGTCTCGACAACAACACTCATAACAGCAAGGAACTCTTCAACATCGTCAAAGAATTCACCAACCCCACCGCAGCATTTAACGACATCACTCCCTCCCAAGACCTCTGCGACGCGTTATCCTCATTCTTCTACAACAAATTTGCCGACATCCACAACAGCTTCAAGAATTCTCCCAGCGTTCAATCCTCCCCACCCCCCTCAGATCCTACTCCGCCAACTAACAACCTCAGCGCCTGGAACCCAATCACCACTGAAGACACCATTCGCCTCATGAACTCAATCCACTCCGGCTCGCCTTCTGACCCCTGCCCCCACCACATCTTCAACAAAGCTGACTCCATAATAGCACCCCATCTTCGCGATGCCATCAACTGCTCGTTCAACTCTGCCACCTTTCCAGAAAGCTGGAAACACGCCGAACTCAGCGCCCTTCTGAAGAAACCCACAGCAGACCCCTCTGAACTCAAAAACTACCGACCCATATCCCTCCTCCCATTCCCGGCCAAAGTCATCGAGAAAGCCGTCAATAACCAGCTCGCCGCCTTCCTTGAATCCAACAACTCCCTTGATCCATCTCAATCCGGGTTTCAAGCCAAACACAGCACCGAAACCGCCCTCATAGCAGCAACCGACGACATCCAAGCACTCCTGGACAACGGAGAAACAGTGGCCCTCATCCTACTCGACCTTTCCCCCGCTTTCGACACAGTCTGACACAGCACCCTTATACATCGCCTCAGCAGCATCGGCATACATGGAAAAGCCTTGAACTGGATCACCTCATTCCTCACTGGGAGAACTCAAAGAGTTCGACTTCCCCCATTCAACTCAGAGGCCACTGAAGTCATCTGTGGAGTACCTCAAGGATCCTCACTCAGTCCCACCCTCTTCAACGTCTACATGAGTCCTCTCGCCTCCATCGCACGTCAACACAACCTCAACATCATCTCCTACGCCGACGACACCCAGCTAATCCTTTCCCTCACCAAAGACCCCAACACCGCCAAAACCAATCTTCATGAAGATTGAAAGAAGTAGCCGATTGGATGAATCAGAGCCGCCTAAAACTCAACTCAGACAAAACGGAGGTGCTCATCCTAGGATCTTCCCCCTCAGCTTGGGACGACTCTTGGTGGCCTTCCGCTCTGGGCACAGCACCCACACCCACAGACCATGCACGTAACCTTGGCTTCATCCTAGACTCCTCTCTCTCGATGTCCAGACAAGTCAACGCCGTCTCGTCCTCTTGCTTCAACGTACTTCGCATTCTCAAAAATATCTTCCGCTGGATCCCCCTCGAGGCAAGAAAGACTGTCACCCACGCATTGGTCACGAGTCGACTGGATTATGGTAACACTCTTTACGCCGGATTCACAACAAAACTACAGAAAAAACTCCAGCGCATCCAAAACGTGTCAGGGAGACTCATATTAGACATCCCGCGCCAAGATCACATCACCGGACATCTAAAAGACCTCCACTGGCTTCCCGTCAACAAAAGAATTACCTTTCGCCTTCTCACCCACGCACACAAGGCCCTCTACAATCTAGGACCCAAATGCCTCAATACTCGACTGTCCTTCTACAAACCCACCCGCCAACTAAGATCATCCAATCAAGCCCTCGCCGCAATCCCGCGCATCCAGAAATCCACCATGGGTGGCAGATCCTTCTCCTTCCTGGCTGCCAAGACCTGGAACTCACTCCCCACCAACCTCCGCCTTACTCAGAACCACATCTCCTTCAGAAAAGAACTTAAAACCTGGTTATTCGACAAATAATGAACTCCTTCCCCTAGCGCTTTGAGACCCTCTGGGTGAGTAGTGCGCTATACAAATGCCTGAACTTGAACTTGAACTTGAAAGATTCAACAAAACCTTAAAGGGCATGATCAAGGGTCTCCTTGAAAAGCTCGGGCGGAGATGGGACATCCTGCTGCCCTGCCTTTTGTTTGCTTATAGAGAAGTCCCACAAAAGCGGGTTGGTTACAGCCCTTTTGAACATTTGTTTGGGCATTCTGTAAGAGGACCCCTTTGTCTGGTGAAGGAAGGATGGGCGTTACTTCTCAAACTTCCCAAACAAGACATTGTGGACTATGTGCTTGGTCTCCGCTCCAGGATGGCTGAGTACATGAAAATGGCATCCAAAAACCTTAAGGCAAGTTAGGAATTGCAAAAGGCCTGGCATGATCAAAAGGCTGTACTGACTGTTTACCAGCCAACACAGAAAGCGTGGGTGTTGGAGCCTGTGGCCCCAGCAGCTCTCCAAGACAAGTGGAGTGGACCCCACACTATTGTTGAACAGAAGGGAGAAGTCACCTACTTGGTTGACCTTGGAACTCCCAGGAGACCCCACAGGGTGCTTCATGTCAACAGACTGAAACCATATTGTTGTAATCTCCTCCTTTTGTCACTTAACCTCCTTTGGTACCTTCTGTCCTCCTCTTCCTCTCCTTCCCTTTTAGTATGTTCCACAAGAAGCTTACCTTAGAATGTTCACCCCTCATGTTGACTTCTTAGTGCTGTGGAGACAGGATGGTTGGAATAAAGAAGAGCTCTTGCCTCCACTGCTTCCTCTCTCTCTTTATTGATAGAATACAACACTGGCGACGATCCTGCGCAGGGGGCAGCCAATCATCTCTTCTTTGTTTTCTTTCTCCACATTGAAGAATTTATTTTGCCGGTTTAGGTATTTATACTGGAGCCTGCTGTCTATGGACTGACGCTGTTGAGTTAATCACACTTGTGAGCCATCCCTTCAGACTTGGCAGCGTTATTGTTGTTCTCGGCCTCAGGGTCCTTTGTCTAGCTGCATTGTGGCTTTTCGGCAACCTGAGGCAGCGACATTGAGATTCCTTTCTGGTTGCCGACATCGGAGTTGCCTTCAACCGCCACCCTGTTGTCCTTGTGAAGAACCCTGCCTAGCTGCTGACATTGCTGATCTGTGCGGTTCTGTGCATTTACCCTGCTACCATCCCAGCGCTGACGGTTTGCGTTCTCTTCAGTTCGATATTCGTCTGATGCTCAGTGGTCCCAAGAGGTATTAAGCAGACTGTGGTTCCGGTGGTTGCTGCAAGTTATGTTATGTTATGTTATGTTAATTTATTTCTTCTACAGCGCTCGGCTACTCCGAGGAGCATCCTGGCGCTTTGGCGAAGAATATCAGCAAGTGAAGCAACAACATAACAACTAAAATGCAGACAGAAAAAAGGAAAAAGAACTATTTGGTAAAAAGCCACGTTTTAAGGTCTTTCCTAAAAGCAAGAAGACTGGGAGCCTGTCTTAGGGAAAGTGGTAGTTCGTTCCAAGCCTTCGGGGCTAGGTAACGGAACGACCGACCTCCCATTCTTGCACGCCTAATGGCCGGGACTGTCATCTTGGACAAGCAGGATGACCTCAAGGTCCTGCTAGGTACATATTGGGAAAGACGTTTCCCTATGTACTTGGGGCCAGTGCCATGTAAAGCTTTTAAAGCACATGTCAGGCTTTTGAAAAGAATTCTCTTTGCGATCGGTAACCAGTGTAGGGTGTTCAGTAGGACAGTGGCACCTGCTCTGCTCGGGAGTCAATAGATGGCACGGGCTGCCGAGTTCTGGACTACTTGCAAACGGGTCAAAAGATATTTTGGTAGACCCAAGAAAAGAACGTTTGCGTAGTCCAGTCGAGATCCGATCAAGGCCTGGACAATTATCTTCCTATGCTGAAGAGACACTAAAGGAAGAAATTTCCTCAGCATCCGTAAAATGCCGAAGCATTTACCTGAAAGGCACGAAATATGCGGCCCAAAGGACAGTTCACTTTCCACAATCACTCCCAAGTTCTTGGCCTTGAGAGACACATTGTCAGGGGGAAACATATCTTGTGGCCACCAAGATTTCCAGTCAGGTTCAAGGGCGCATCCAAAGAAGAGCAGTTCCGACTTATCGGAATTGCACTTTAAGCCATTGCACCTAAACCACTCAAAGACCGCAGCAAGGCAATCCATGATCTGTATGCCGTCGAATGACCCGCCCCTATCACATGTGAATAGGAGCTGGGTGTCATCGGCGTAGGATACGATCTGGGTGCCAAAGGACTCCGCGACTACCGCCAGAGGGACCATAAAGATGTTAAAAAGCATGGGGCTGAGAATGGAACCCTGAGGGACCCCCACCTCTAGCGGAGCCATATCAGCGGAGAAAGGGGGCGCCCAGATCGTTTGCCGGCGGTCGGCCAGAAATGATTTAAGCCAATTCCACACCGTCCCTCGAAGGCCGCACTCCCAGAGTCTTGCAAGGAGGCGATCGTGAGGAACGGTGTTGAAAGCCGCCGACAAATCAAGCATTACCAACATGGCTCTTCCCCCAGAGTCGAGTACTTCCCTGATGGCATCAGTGACCTCGAGTAGAGCCGACTCCGTGCTAAAATTAGCACGGAAACCAGATTGCGTTGCGTGCAACAGGTCGTTTTCTTCGATGAAACTGGAAATCGTCCGATGCACGAATCTCTCGGTCACTTTCGCCAGAGCAGGGAGAAGGGAGATAGGCCTGTAGTTGGCATGGATGAGGGGGTCTAAGGTAGGTTTCTTGATCAGTGGTAGGATCATGGCACGCTTCCATGCCTGCGGAACCACACCTGTAGACAGGGAGGAGTTCAAAAGGGGGTTCAGCAAGGCGTTTAAGGCAGGTGCCACCTTCCCCAGATGTTTAGCCAGGCACGGATCAAGTGGAGAGCCAGATTTCAAACCTGACAGAAGCTCGAGAGAAGTATTAAGACACAGATGGGGAAATTCTGAAAGAAAAGGGCCTTGACCCTCCACAAGAGAAGAGGAGGATGAAGGACTCGAAACCAACTGTGGGCGGGAGTAAGAAAGAGAGGCTTGAATGGTTGTAATTTTACTAACAAAAAAGGTGGCAAGCTGTTTTATCCATAGTTCTGAATGAGTATGAGAGGGAGTGCAAATGGCTGGAGAAGTAAAATCCTGAACAACTTTAAAAATTTCTTTACAAACATTTACCGCCTCATCAATTCGGCGCTCAAAATAGGCCTTTTTTTCATTCCAGATCGACTGATGGTAGGCTTTAGTTATCGCTCGAAATTTCAATTTTTCAGTCGGATCATAAGCCCGCCTCCAGACTCTCTCGGCCCTTTTACATCCCTGCCGTTGCGTCTTTAACTGGGGAGTGAACCACGGGGCTGACGTTCTTCGCTCACCTGATTTAGGCTTTTTTTCGGGGATTAAGGTCTCAAATCTGGCTATAAGCCATTTATGGAAGAGAGCAAGATTCTCTACTAAACTGCCCAAAAGAGGACATGGAAAAGTAGTGAGAGCCTCAGATAGCATATCCACCGAAAGCAAATGGAAAGGGCGCGAAGTCCGCGTGGCCTCTATTGATTCTCTCATCCGAGTGAAGGCGGTGGCAGGCACGGAAAAGGAAATCAGGAAATGATCAGAGCACAGTACTGGCTGTATGGAAGTTATATTGATAGATTTCGTTGAAAAAACCTGATCCAAGGTATGGCCTTTATTGTGTGTCGGTCCTTGCAGGAACGGAGACAATCCTAATGGGGCTGTGATGTCACTAAGTTTCATAGCGTCGGGGTCAAGTTTATTATCCATATGAACATTAAGATCCCCAAGAAGAATACAGTGATCGGATCTGAGACAGGGAACTGAGAGAGCTACTTGTAGTTCATCAAAGTCAAAGTCACCTCCAGTCACTTCCTTCGTGTTCATCGAGACGGGTCCGGCGCTCCGATCTCCTTTTGCCACCTCAACAACATAGTTCAGCCTCTCCTGTGTTCCTCAAAGACGTCGAAGGAGACTCCTCCTCCAAGTTAGGTCCGGCACCCCAGCCACTTCCGCCGCCTCAGGAATTACATCCTGTCAGCTGTTCACAGAGACTACGTACTTTGGCGTACCAGTTACCTCAGGTCAGGTTCTGGCGCTCCAGCCTCTGTCGCCCCCATCAGGAATTGTTTCCTGCCAGATACACACAGCAATGTGCTCTAGCACCCCAGCCGCATTCATAGAAATTTTGGGGAGACGCTCTCGGTGCCCCAGTTCCTACGGGCCGTGTTGCGATCTCTTTCGCTTTGTAGCTGTGCAATCCACTCAGCAGTCATTACCCAGTGGCTGTCGGGTGGAGACTCTCAATAAGCCAGATATAAGTAAGACAAGTAGGACATTTTCATTTTCCACCGTTTTACTGCATCAAATTTTCACTCTTCAGTCATCTTGCCTCATCTTTTAAACCCACGGTGGCACACACACCTTTTTGGATGTTTACTTTTAAAATATCACTCTTCTGCTGTGTGTTTTGTGCGTTGCCTCACGGTGATACGCAAACCTCCTCTTCAGTTTCACCTTTACCAATGTACTTCCCTAATTAAACCTCCATTGCCTCACAAGTTCAACCACCATTGCTGGCATCTTCGACTATCTCTGTCCTCCACCATAGCTTCATTTAACCCAACACTCACCTGTGTGTCACTGCATCCCCCACGGTGATACACACACCAATAATTATTCACCAGTCTATGGTGACATACTCACCCCTTTATCATATGCCAGTTTCATGGTGATTTATTTACTAGCCTTTACTGTGAATCGTTATTTTATTACTAACAATCACAGTTATATTTTCTTGTATTTATTTTATTCATTCAATTGTGATTTTCTGCTCCTTGCTTTAACTTCATAAGTGTCTCCATGGGTACGCCAGGTATTAACCAGCCAACATCTTTCCTCAATAAATGTGGTGACCCTGAAATTCATTGGAAAGACTAGATAAAGTTATTTGAGTCTTATCTCATTGCTACTGGAGGCGAGAAATTCCCTGCAGTGTGGAAACAGCACATTCTTTTACATAATTTAGGTATCCATGGTCGCAAAGTATATGAAACACTGTCTGAACCTGAGTTAGAAGATGATGATGATTCTGATGCTTATGATGTTACACTTATCAAATTAGAGTCTCACTTTGGAGATAAAGTAAATGTTGTATTGGAACGTCATACATTTTTTTGCAGGGTACAAGGAAAAAATGAGTCTATAAACAATTAAATTGCAGCACTCAAAGGCCTAACCCAACTGTGTGAGTATAAGGGATCAATTAGTTAGATGTACGAACAATTCAAGAGAAACTACTTGCAAAAAAATCCATCATTAAGAGAAGCTGTAGCAATAGCTCAATATGTAGAACATACTGCTAAATGCATAAAAAAATGAAAACGAAAGAAGAAATTGTAGCAGCAATACAAGCAGAATCCCCTAACAATGATGTTCTTAAAATTAAAAACAAAGAAGTCACCAAAGTTACTCCTACTGCCAAATTTACTAAAGAGGGTCCTGGTCTTAAATGTTTTAGGTGTGGTAGCAATGACCATTTAGCAAACACCCTACATTGTTCTGCTTGTTGTGTTAGAGGCAAAAAGTGTAATAAGAGAGGTCACCTAGTCAGAGTGTGTAGAGAAGGAGAAAATAACACCACTGTAAGATTAGTCACGAAAGAAAATGAAGCACCAGCTAAATTTGTATTCCAGTTGAAAGACATTGTTGAAACTACTAAACCTAATTATCCCAAATTCACCGTATTTATTGACAATATACCTAAGGAAATGTTTGCGGACTCCTGTTCCCCCTTTACCTTGCTCAACATCCTTAACTTTAAGAATTCCATGAGTGGTAAGGAAATCGAATTAAGTCTACCTGACATTTCTCTTGACAGTTACACTAAAGACCCCATCCCTCTTGTGGACATGGTAACTGCCCTCATAGTTGTTAAGGGGAGATCCACAGTTGGTAAAGTGTAAATAGTAGAAAAAGGTACAAATATTCTTGGCTAGCACCACCAGAAAGAGCTTGGGATCATTTTGGATCCCAATAATAAGGAACAGATCATTCTGGTGGACAATCCCAATAATTCCTTGTGCCAAGATTTTCCTGATCTATTCACAGACAAATTAGGAAAGTTGAAGGATTATCAACATAAGATAATAAGACAAGGAGCCAACACCATTAAGACTCGACAAGTACCCTTGTTGTTGATTGACACCCTTAAAGCTGAATTAGGTAGGTTATGTGAGTTAGGTGTCATACAACCAATTAATTCCTCAGAATGGTTGGCGCCTTTAGTTATAGTTTCTAGAGCTAATGGTCAAGGTATTCGCCTTTGTGTAGATCTGCGCAGCCTGAATGAAAATATTTGGGTGGAGAGGTTCCCCTTACCCAATATAAACGAAATGCTAAGCACTATAGGCAAAGGCAAGTTCTTCTCAATGATTGACCTCTCAATGGTCTACCATCAAGTGGAATTGCACCCGGAGTCTAGACCCTTAACGGCATTCACTTCACCTTTTGGAGCTTACATGTTTATCAGAATGCCGTTCGGTCTAGCCTCCGCAGCAGCAATTTTCCAGAAAATGATGCAACAAATCCTTGGAGGAGTTAAGAACACGTTATGCTGCCAAGATGATATCCTAATGTATGGGTCATCTATGGAAGAGCATGACAATATTCTTTACTCAGTCTGCCAAAAACTTACAGAAGCTGGATTGACCGTATAATTTGATAAGTGCAAGTTGAGAGTTAACTCAGTTGATTATTTGGGACACACAATCTACCAAGAAGGTGTCAGACCAAAATACAATTCAATTCAGGCCATCAAGGACGCCCCTTGTCCGTCCAACACAGACAAATTAAAGTCTTTCTTAGGGCTGGCCGAATACATGTCGAAATTTGTAAAAAAAACTTTGCTGAGTTGTGTGATGGCCTACGTGAGCTCCTAAAAAAAGGTAAAGAGTTTACATGGGAGAAAAGTCACAATGATATGATTGACATGATAAAAACACACATCTTGAGGTCACCAGCCCTAGGAGCCTTTGATCATAAAAAGAAAACACTTCTAACCACAGATGCGTCTAACAAGGGATTGGACGACACTGTCACAAAAAGATGAAAATGGTGACACCATTATAGCTTTTGTCTCCAGATCCCTGAGCCCCTCAGAACGTAATTATGCTGTCAGTAAAAGAGAGGCATTGGCATGCTTTTGGGCGGTAAATCATTTAAAAAATTTTCTTGTGGGGCATCAAATTCACGATACGCACAGATCACAAGCCACTAACCTTCATGTTTTCTTCAAAAAATGATAGTAAATCCCCTCGCATAATGAAATGGATTCTTGGGTTGGAAACATTTTGTTTCAAAGTAGAGTATTTACCTGGATCTGAAAATGTTATTGCTGACTACTTGTCCAGATCTCCCCTTGAGGTCTACTATGGAGAAGACAAACTAGATGTTCCGATTCTGACCACACATCTTTCTTCCCTTACCAAGGAGGAATGGGACGAAAGTGCAAAAAATTACAAGGATGTACAGATTCTAAAAAACTTAATAGTCAATGGCTGGCTGGAAAAAAAATCCCAAATACCAGACTCCATTAAAGATTTTTGGAAAGTCAGATATAAGCTAACTCTATTGGACAACAAAATTTGCCGCAAGAAGAAAATTGTTCCTCCCAAGTACATGAGAAATAAAATAATTGACCTTGCCCACGAAGGACACCTAGGCAGGAGCCTTACTAAAAACAAACTTAGAAGTTGTTATTGGTTCCCAAAAATGGACTCCTTAGTAGAAGCGAAAGTGAAGGATTGTGCCTGTTGTGTAAAAAGTGAAAAAAGCAAAACTTTAAGGAAAGTACCTTTAGCTCCTGTCAAAGTCCCAGAAGTACCTTGAACCAAGTTAGCCCTAGATATAATTAGTCCTATGGAAATGTTAGGATCTCAAAAGAGATTTATGTTTGTCCTTATTGACTGTACATCACATTGGATCAACATTAAATGTACATCTACCACAAACACTGCCAACCTCATTACCTTTTTAGAAAATATATTTTTCTTTGAAGGCGTTACAGCTACGCCCATCACGGAAAATGGGGTACAGTTCACCTCTGACATGATGAAAAAAGTCCTTGTAAATTTCAATATAAAACACGAGAGGACTGCATTATACTATCCCAAGGCCATCGGATTAGTGGAAAGAGCTAATCGTATGATTAAGGACTCGTTAAAGGAATGCATTTGGGCATACCACACCACTTCCAATCTCATCACTGGGATTTATCCTTTTGTAATGCTAAAGGGGAGAGAGCCCAGTACAAAAATTAATCCAAGATGGTTGGAGGGAGGCAAGAAGGGCACCTTCAATCAGGAATCAACTCTCAGGAAAGTTCAACAACATCAACTGAACAATACAAACTGGTATGACCTGAAACATGGAATTAAAGAACATGACTTTCTCCCTAACACATCAGTTGTAATAAAGAAACCCACTCATGTTCAACCTGGGCCAAGCAAATATTTACCCTCACAAAGAGTGTTTAGATCCAGCAAGAATGTTGTTCATCTTGACAATGGACAGACGTGGAGTGGTGACAGATTGGTCAATGTTACTTGATTTTACTGTATCTGATGTATCATATTTTCAGCTCTAGTTTCTCCTATGGAAGGGAGATGTGTTGTAATCTCCTCCTCTTGTCACTTACACTCCTTTGGTACCTTACGTCCTCCCCTCCCTCTCCTTCCCTTTTGGTACATTCCACAAGAAGCATACCTTCGAATGTTCACCCCTCATGTTGACTTCTCAGTGCTGTGGAGACTGGTTGATTGGAATAAAGAAGAGTTCTTACCTCTACTATTTCCTCTATCTCTTTATTGATAGAATACAACACATATGTTGACAGGGCAGACATGGGCAGGAGGAAGAGAGGAACCCTCCCCCAGACCTGCTCTCTAAGAACCCTGATGATGGATCAGTTGATGGTGTAGCCTTGGCAGGCAACCTCACTGACCAACAGCAGAGAAACTGCAGACAGGTTCTGCAGGCTTACAGACATATTTTTTCACTGACTCCATGTCAGACTACCTGGTGAACTCCTGAAGTGGACACTGGGGACAGTCTGCCAGTTAAAAGTAAGATTTACAAGCAACCTGATTATGTCAGGGGCTGTATCAGGACAGAGGTCCAACAGATGTTGGAATTGGGAGTCATTAAGCCCTCAGAGAGCCCTTGGGCCAGCCCAGTAGTCCTGGTGCCTAAACCTCACACCCAAGGTGGTAAGAGAAAGATGAGGTTTTGCATGGATTACAGAGGTCTCAATGCTGTCACTAGGACAGAGGCCCACCCAATACCCAGGGCAGATAAGCTCATTGACAGAATGGCATCTGCCAAGTTTTTTTTAGCACATTTGACCTGACAGCTGGCTACTGGCAGATCAGACTAGCTGATGATGCAACATCAAAAACAGCATGTTCAACCCCTGGTGGACATTATCAATTTGTGGTAATGCCCTTTGGTTTGAAGAATGCACCTGCCACATTCCAGAGGTTGGTGAATCAAGTCCCCACAGGCCTGGATGACTACTGTGCAGCTTATCTAGATGATATTGCTGTCTTTAGTTCCACCTGGGAAGATCACCTGATCCACCTGAAGAATTTTTTGGAGGCCCTGCAAAAGGCAGGCCTAACTATCAAGGCTACCAAGTCCCAGATAGGTCAGAGTCAGGTTGTATAGCTGGGCCCCATTGTAGGTGGAGGTCAGGTTCAACCATTGGAGAGCAAGATCCAGACCATAATGGACTGGACTGCTCCCATCACCCAGACACTGGTCAGAGCTTTCTTGGGCCTGACTGGGTACTACAGGAAATTTGTCAAGGGGATTGGTTGAATTGTGACACCCCTTAATGACTTAACTTCCTTTTTAAAAATAAAAAAAAATTATTGACAACTCACGAGGGCACAAAAGTAAAAGAACAAAATAATACAGTTCATTTAGACAAAATGGCAGAGTAAACAAACAAACAGTTCATAGCACAAATCTGAATTTGCAAAAAACACTTCAGAAAATAATATTACACATAAAAGCGGAATGTTGCAGAGTACTCAAATAAAGCTACCCCATATTCTTTCAAATTTCATTAATGATCGCATACCTCTAATTTTGGCAAGGGCTAATTCCATGGTATATATTTCATTTACTAATGACCACCATTCCATGATATGTTGGGGTTTGGGAGAGATCCATGCTCTGGCTACGGCTAGTTTTGCACAAGATAATAATATCGTAATCAGAGATTGCTGAAGTAACGTAACTGGATGTATATCTAACAATACTGTTAAGGCCTTAAGGGAGAATGAGTTTATCCATTTAATTTTCATTACCTTATCTAGTGCGGACCAGAACTTGCTCAAAGCAGGACAAGAAAACAGCATATGTTCAAGATCTGCTGCTACTAAGTCACACTTACCACATTTAGGGCGATCGTTGAAACATATATCAGAGGCCAGTTTAAAGATCTTTTCAGGTTTATGATAAAGCATGCATGTAGTTTTAAATTGTTGTAGTCTTAGACTGGAAGACTGAACTAGGCTGTTGATATTACTAAAGGAAGTAGCTATCTGATTTGAGGTTATATTCGAGCGCATCTTACTGCTCCATTTCTCCGCTAACTTTAAACAGTCATTCGTTTTATACGTATAGTGAAGTAGTGTGGCTCACTGGTTAGAGGCGGCAGACCCGAGAGCAGAGGACGGCCCGGGACCAGGGTTCGATTCCCGGCGCGGCAGGTTTCTGGACCAGGGTCAGCGGACTCGATAATTCTCTTGCCTCGGTGCCCACTCCGATCAGCGATCACACTCGGCAACTCTGGGCATTAGCTTGCCTCATCTTCACTAACGACCCCACCAGACCGCCGGGGATGCCTGGTCTCACCCTGGAGATACCCATTAAGGGACCATCTCTCAGGGAAGCCAGGAAGGGTTTCGCAGCGGTTGAAGCGCCTTGGGACCCTACGGGTAAGTAGTGCGCTATATAAATGCCAATACATTACATACGTACTAAGGCACCCATAGCCCTCGCTGATTAAAGATTTATTCTTGGAAGAATATAAACAGTTCCAAATTTCAGAATCCGAGATTTCGCATAGTTTAATCTTACGTATTAAAAAATCATGTATCTGGATATACTTAAATCTCATTGACTCTGTCAAATTACATAAAATGTTAATTGTCTCAGAATCTAAAAGGCCTTGGGTACCATATAAATCCCCCAGTGTATTAATACCTTTAACAAACCATATATGAGCCATACCATCATTAAAAATTCCCCGAAGGCCTGGTTTTCCCCAAAACCGTAATCTGGGGTGAAAAAACAAAGTTTTACAAAATGCCATAATGTTAAACCATATCTTGGCAGTGTCTCTAGCGGTCTTGAATTTCACCCTCTTGAAGTAATTAGGGTCGTTGAGTCCTAACAGAAACATTTTGGAATCAGAATTAAACATAAATAAATGAAAGTACAGTGGATAATCCGCATTAAGCAGTGATCGTAGATGCCCTAAGAAAGTACCCCAAAAATATAGTTTAAAATCAGGAAAATTAAGCCCCCCACTTTCTAAAGAATTTTTAAGTAATAACATAGACCTGCGTGCTTTCTTATATCCCCAAATAAAACTACTAAATGTCCCATCTAGTTTCTTAAAAAAAGAATTACTAAGTGTTAAAGGGATAGATCGAAATAAATAAAGGAATTTGTGGAGAACTTTCATTTTGATCAAATTAATTCTGCCAATTACATTTAGTGGAAGTTTATGGCATTTTGTTTAGAGATAGAATATTTGTTCTTATTAAAGCATCATAATTGATAGTAACTATATCATGTATATTAGAAGTAATGTTAACACCTAAATAAATAGAAACTTTACTTATCCCAGAAACCACTGTAGTTGGTTCGAAGTTAGCAACAATTTGTGTTTTATTTATATTTCATTTACGGGTTTCGAGCATTATCCCTTGCAATGCCTCTACGACATCGGGCGAATAGATAGCAATATCGTCGGCATAAGCCATGATTTTTAACGATTGAGGTCCAAAATTAAAAGGAATAATTCGGGATTGATTCCGTAAAGCATATAAAAAAGGCTCCATCGAAAGAGCAAATAATAAGGGTGAAAAGGGCACCCCTGACGTGTCCCTCGAGAAATAGTAAACGTGGAGGAAGTCAACCCTGCATAACTGACACTAGCTATAGGGTTGTCATACAAAGCCTGTATCCATGTGACAAATTGTCCACTAAACCCCAAATTTGTCATAACAGACCAAAGATAGCCCCACCCCACTCAGTCGAAAGCCTTCTTGGCGTCTAATAAAAACATACCGAGTGGTGTGGATGTTGTCTGTGCTATATCAAATGCTGCTATTGCCATATTAATGTGGTCTGTGGTATCTCTACCCGTCACAAACCCATGTTGCTGCAGGTTAACTATTTGGGGCATAAGTGGGGCCAAACAGGTTGCCAAAATTTGGGCAAATACTTTTGCATCAGTATTGATGAGCGAAATGGGTCTGTATGAACCACGGTCTTCAGTGGGTTTGCCCTTTTTGAGGAAAAAAAATATTTTGGCCAATTAGGGGCTTTCCCATTTCTCCCAATGAATTCAATAACCTGAATCAATAAAGGTGATAATTCCTCGATGCATATGTTATATACTTCTACTGGAATGGAGCCTTCTCCCGCTGCTTTACCAGAAGGTAAGGTTGTAATAGCGTGTATAACCTCCAATAAAGTAATATTCTATGATAGTTGATCTATTTCCGAAGTATTTCTAGTATTTGTAATATTCTCTTCCATGTAATCCTGTATCATTGCAGAGCTGGGACAGGTCTCCGGAGTATATAAAGAACAATAGTAGTCTAAAAACTGTTCTAATATTTCATCTGGTTGATGATGTAGAATATTATCAGAGCCGCAAATATTCTTAATCAGGGTGTTAGCTCTATCTTCCACAACTTTGTAGGCTAGAATTTTTCCAATCTTGTCTCCACATATTGATTGATTTTATATTTATGTCATTTAGCACTACTTTTTTGGAACAGTAATGTGTTTAGAGTTGCCTTTAGCTGTCCCAGTTTCAAAGCAATTTCAACAGTATCCTGAGAATTTAAATGCAGTGCATTAGCCAGCAATACTTCTTGTAGTACAATGTTAGAAGTCAGTAGTTTATTCATTTTACGATGTTCTGAATTTTGTCTATATACAAATTCTTGGGTAAACCCCCTGATACTGGCCTTACATGCATCTCATACCATTATACAAGAAGTAGAGTCAAGATTGTATCTGATAAAATCTGCAAGATGAGCTTTGAGTTGTGTTACAAACGTAAAATCAGACAGCAGATATCTAGGGAAAGAGAATAGCCTCGGACCGGTAAGAATTTGTTGGGTGGTAAATGTAAGTAAAATAGGATTGTGATCGGAGGAGACACGGGGCATAACTCAATAGAGCTTGTTTTCAGTACATTATCAGAAGCCATAGTCATATCAATAAGGGAACATAATTTATGAGGTGCAGAGTAATATGTGTAACCCGCGATATTTGGATAGATACTGCGCCAAATGTCCCTAATATTATGGATACGTCAAATTTCTAATATTGAAGCCCTAGATTTACGCATACGTTGAAAAGCCCCTTGCTTTGTAATATCCTTTTGATAATCCAAAATACAATTGAAATCACCCATTATGATAAGGTCCCCCTCTCAATTCAAAAGTTCTATATTTAAACGATCAAAAACAGCAGATTCATCCAAATTCGGTCCATATACCACATAAAACACATATTTATGTTCTTCAATACTTAATTGCACAATAGCCCATCTTGCATCTTTATCATGAGCAGTTTTGAGAACTTCTGTTCTAAATCGTCTGTCTTTAAGAATCGCAACCCCCCTGATTGAAGCACCCAAGGCAGAACAAACTGTGACATCATAGCCAAGTTGACCAATTAACTTTTTGTCTTTGTGGGCACTGTGAGTTTCAGATAAGAACACAAAATGTGGGTTGTACAGTCTTAGCTCTTCTGATATTAGGCATCTTTTATTCTTGCTATTTAACCCGGCAACATTCCATGCCAGACATCTTAGCTTATACATTCAAAACCCAAAAAAATTATAATTGTAATACTTCTGTGCAAATACAGGTAAATGAATCTCTTTTTTCCAACCTTTCCAACCTGTCTCCCTCTTAAGTTGTCTTTTTCCAAAACCTTTTTACCCCTAGACCAACACCACTCAACGGAGAACCTGAAAGACCCTCCCCCCCACATAATCCCACCCTTCACGGGGGACACCTCTCCACCCTCTGCTGCAGCTGAATGGGCAGCTGCAAGGGTTGGTAGCTGAGAAGCAACCACTCCACCCCACTGTCGGAAAAACATTCTATTTAGCAAGAAAAAAAAAGGGGGAAAATAATTAAAAAAATATATTTTTTTTTTATATTCCTTCCCCCTTAGTCGCACATGTGATTTTGACAAAGCTTATCAAGACTTATCTCCCCATTCAGAAAAAAAAGAAAATTAAGCGAACTTAGCGAGTGCTAACTCAGCTTCTTTTTCATCGGTGAGAAAATATGTATGGCCACCTTTAATAACCCTGAGACGAGCAGGTTCTTGCAAGAACACGTGCCCCCCCTTAGATTTAAATAGGTCAATATATTTGCGCAATTTCCACCGTATGTCCATTGTGGCCTTACTAAGGTCAGAACGAACAAAAAGGGAAAGGTTCTCAAAATTAACAGGGGAGTTAGGGCGTGCTTTCAATGATACTTCTTGCCTTAGTAACAAATTACAAAAGCAAATAAGAAAGGGGCGTGGGAATTTACTTTCCTTATTCCTCTGAACTAGTGGTTAACGGTGGGCTCTTTGAAGTTGGGAATCCCAATCCCAATCAGAGTGGTCTGGGAAAGCCTTTGAAAACAGTTTAACCAGATAAGATCTAGAATCTGACCCTTCGGAGCCTTCCGGGACCCCAAAAAGTCATAAATTTAACCTTCTTTGCCGGTTTTCTGAATCCCCAACCTTCAGTTGGAAAGAGATACTCTGAGCATAATGTTGGTTCACCACAAATTCAACACGGGTTGACCCTTCTTCTGTATTTACCACAAGTTGTTGTCATTCCTCTATATCTTGTGACACCCCATAAACTTTAGTGTAATTTCTTAAAAGAGTTCTGCAGTTTGCTGTTGTCCTCTTGCAGCTGCAAAAAGTGTTCTTGAGCTTCTAAACGATGATTTGTTAAGGTTTGCAAGATAATGCCAACCGGGGTGCGTGCATCCTAGTTATAATTGCATCAGGCAAATCAGATAACATAGAAGTCAACACCGGTGATTGCTCAGGTAACTGTTCAGGTAAATTTGAGACCAAAGAAATAGGAGTTTTCAACATAGGGGTATTATTGGCGCTACTCGCTGCGGCTTCACCTACTTCGGTGCTGACATGTAGAGAAGGCACAAGGAGTGATGGTGCCAGAATAATGTTAGCATTAGCGGAAGGCAACGGAGAGGTACCGAGGGTGAGGTTGACAGAGGGATCCGCCATTGAATCAGGGCAGTTGTTCGTACACTCAAAGAGGGCTTTTTTCAATACGTATCTTCCTCGAAGTAGAGGTAGAGGGGTTAATTATTGCCGGTGTAGTAACAGTAGCTGGTGCGAAAACTTTCCCTCTTTTGTTTTTACCCTTGGACTTGGGCTTAGATTTGACCTTATTCCTTCTGCCCGTCAAGAATTTAGCCGTGCCCAAGTCAGAGTTAGTGAACTCTTCGTCAGCATCAGTGGACTCTTCGTATTCTCCATTAGAGCCCTCTTCCTCCTCTTCCACCCCGATATCCTGAATGCCTTCTTCAGCCGTTAAAGAAACAATAGGTGTGTCAACCTCAACCCTTTTTTTCCAAATCAGCAGCTTCTTAATCGCCAGGATTTAATGATTCTATAGTAGCAGATTCTGTAACTGGCACCGGCTTGCCTTCGACAGCTGAACTAACACTCTTAATATTCAAGGTCTTCTGTGGTTTCAGCGCCTCTTTTCTGTTCCCTAAATCAGCAGTTGCCGCTATGACACCAGTATCATTTTCTTTTGAATTAGTTATGCCACTCGCAATCATTAGGGTCGGAGGCGAAGCACCGGCTTACCCGTGGGCAGTGGACCAGTTCTTTCAGATATGGCAGCTGATGAAAACAGAAGCCGGCACTCCTTCCGCTCCGATAAGTTCACTCGCAATCTCGGTGGGCACAGAAGCCAGTGGCAATAAAAATATTGGCACTGACACCGCTGAAACTGCAGCAGGAGCGGAGGGAGAAACCGTCACCATCCCCAGCGCGTTCTTCGTTACCCGAGCACTCCGCAGCACAATCTTCGGTGCCATCCCTCGGGTGTTTGGTTGCGTGCCAGTGAAGGAGGTTGAAATGTCCTAAAATCGCCGCCTCAGCCCTGACCAGCCGAATGCCGATCCGCTGACCCGTCCTGCAACCGTACGGCGAGCAGTCCAGAAGGTGTTTAGGAACAGCCACAGCATCTGCCGGAATCTCCAGTATTCACCTCCGCTACAGAAAGAAACAACCGCAACCTCTCTGGTAAGCTTCTTTTTTTTTCCCCGCTGGTTTTTGTTTATTTTGTTATATCGTTATCTCCAAATGCGTCTTGGTACACTACATATCCGTCAGTGAAAAGAGTGGAGCCTCCAACTGAGCTACCACCCACCAGCGTCCTCACTCCGCCATCTTGAGACGATAGACCTGGGAGTGACCATGCCAATGCAGATGGACTCTCCAGATATTTCCACTTAGAACATGAAGACTCAACTGGTCAAGGTTAGTTTAATGTCCCTGCGTTGGAGGGGGTTGTGTAGGAGAGTAGGGTCTGCTTTCTATGGTCACCCCCACTTTTTACTGTGATTTTCTGGTTTTTCGACTTTAAACTGGCTGTGGCCCTGCTAATCAGGACCACAGCCTAGCTGTTCTCTCTCTAAATTATAACCATGTACTTTAGGTACATACGAGATTGGGTATTGGGTCACCTTTGTGAGTCCCTGATAGAGTAACAAAGGTACCCAGGGCATAGGTGCATCCAAGGCCTACCAGGGGCTGCAAAATGTATTATGCCACCCCTTGCTGGCCCTCTAAACTGACACCACAGTTCTGTTCACACAGCCTGGGTAAGGTGGTGTAATCACCCCTTACTTAGATATAGTATGCCTATATCTACCTATATATACATAGGCACATATACACCTATAAGTCACTCCTATGGTAGTACTCAACAATCCTGGAGGCAGAGTGCTTGGTTTCATGTGAGAGGGTGCCCTAGCATGAGCTGAGCCCCTCTGCAGCTTTCGGAACCATCTCCTTATATCTGTTCTATGATATAGCCATACAATATACTCTTAAGTGCATTATAATCCCCGCGGTTAATGCTAACTTTGGTTTGGCTTTATCAAAACATGTCATGTAAGGTGTCAAACACTTTGTAATACTACCACCCCCCGCCAGTTCTGGCAGCGGGGGTAGCATTCCACCCTTCTAGAGGGAGAAGACATGTAGTTACTGTTAAACCCGGTTAAAGTTAAACAGAGCCCCAGCATCACAAAATGGATGCTGCTGCCACAGACATGAGTCTGACCTCCTGCTGCTGGATGAAACTCTGGCAGGGGAGGCTTGAACAATAGGTTTCCTTTCCAGGGAGATCCTAGCACCTCCCTAGACAGGCTTTAGTGTATTGGAGCAGTGAGGGATGCATTCAGCTATGCTTTTCCAGACACTGCCTGGGGCACACAATGTGCTACATGCATAGCCCGGTTCAAACCAGTTGCTGGCGCACTCCAGCCCTGCTCTGGCGTGAAACTGGACAAAGGGAAAGGGGTGTAACGACCCCCTTCTCAGGTCCACCCATAGGAGGGACCTCGCCAGGTAGTCCTGCCCCCAAACTGAATATAAGTATAGGAGCTGTGTCCCTAGGACTTTAGATTACCCTGGACGAATCTTTGCAAGACATATCCTGGACCTTCGACGTTCCATTCTAACTGGAAGATGGAAGACATCTCCCTTATGGTCAAGGAGTGACCACCCTGTTCAAACAGGCACCAACAGCAACTTTGCCAGTCTGCATTTTCAAGGCTCCTGCCGAATCGCGAAGAATCTGCGACACAAGACATGGACTACCAGACATCTCTGACCCGACCCACACCCACAGCAAAGCTGAGACACTTGGCGGACACGAGAGACGTGGGACCGGAACTCCTGGACATCCTGCATTTTGATACCTGCTCGACTCTCGAGGTACCCTCGCAGTTGTGTATTGGGGTACGAGAAGCCCCAGCCCCGAGCACCATTCGCACTGAAGCACAGGCCACCAAACTCCACGAGTGTCCCGTGGGCCCTGCTTTTGCATTTGAGCTTGACACGTCTTCCTGGTTCCTTCCCCGTTGGCTAGTGAGCCTCCTGAAGACTTTCCTTTCAACTTAACTTGCTTGCCTGGTTGCTCCAGGCTTGCTCCAGCTTCCCTGCAAAGGAGAAGCGTCACAGACCTTGCTGGTATGCAACAGAGCCAATCTTGATATCCTGCAAGGGTTGCGTTTGCCAAGGCTTGTTGGGTCCGATCCGGATACTGACACCACAGTCAACTAGATCCTTTGTGGGACAGCTCGAATCCAGTGCCTGGTCATTGTCGATGCCTCCTGGACCTCGTGGCTGAAGGGACAAACTTACCTTCTTCACCTTCAAGCACCCAACATCGCCTGGTTCCTTCCTGGTACCTTCCTAGCTACTGGCTAGTGACCCAGACTCTGTCCCCTCTGCTTTCAGGTTCTTCAGATCTTCGATCCACCCTTGGATCCACCCAGAAACTTTTCCACTGGTCACCTGCAGCACTTCTTTGCAGCTCTCCATTGAAAACGACGACGAAACCCGACACGAAAAGGCACCTATGCACCCGGCTTCCCTGGGTGAGGTAACACAATTACTCCAGTGCTCCCGTGGGTCTTGACTCTCGAAGTGTCCTAGTTTAAAAGGGTTCCATCCTAGTCCATCCGGAAGTGTCCTTAAATTGAATTTTGTACCTTCTTCGATTCCCATAGAAAGTCAATGGTAACCCGCGGCTGTGTTTAGACACTGCACGCATCTCCCGTGCAACTTCTACTTCCTAACCTTTGGTTGTTTAGAGTAGCCCCAGTGATTACACAGGCCCCAGGCCTGCATTCTATTCCATACGTGAATCTAATACCACTATTTTAGTATATGGTTTGTGAGGCCCCTAGGGCATAACTGTATTTGTGCAACTTATCGGATGCTAATTGAGATTCTTGTATTGTACTTTGACCTCTGACCTCATAAAGAGTGCAGAGGGGTTGTGTTAGATTAAATACATATATATTTGATATATACCTTGTGTGGTGTCCTTTCATTTGGTATTCAAGGCATTATAATTGGTAAAACAACTAGCTTCACATGCTCTCTGAAGTCTTAGCCTATTGACTGCTGGTCCATGCTACCACTAGTATAGCTTTCTATATGGTTGACTTTACAACCACCATCAATAAGGGTCGATTAGACTGGTGCAAGTTGCCCATTAGAACTAGTGATACAAAAGGGGATGATGGACGGAGCGTTTTAGCCAATCAAACACTCACCCCCAGTCAACTGATCTGGGTTTATTTCATCACCATTCTTTTGCTCACTCAGCCACCCCAGTTCAGACATGGCCATATGCAAATCAGTCTGACCCTGTGCCTCATGGGAACAGTCCACCCCGAACTGCCAAGCCATGTCTTCCCTGCACCGGAAACAAGCATCCTGGGACCGGTTTCGGATTCATAATCCTCATCAGCAAGGCTATCTTGAGTCCAGTGGCCAAGTGAGCAAGGGACTCACGTCTGAGCATACCCTGCCAACTTAGGGTCCAGTTCGGGCTGGACTGTTCCCATGAGGCACAGGGTCGGACTGATTTGCATATGGCCATGTCTGAACTGTTGTGGCTGAGTAAGCTAAAGAATGGTGATGGATTAAACCCAGATCACTTGACTGGGGGAGAGTGTTTGGATTTGCTCAAACGCTCCGTCCACCATCCCCTTTTGTATCGCTCACTAGAACTAGTGGACATCATATGCCAGGCTAACTTCTCACAAAGCTTACAAATTTTAATTAACCTGCAAGCCCCACAAATGTTCAACCATCTATACCACATGGTCCAAACACTTTGATAAAGGGGGTTACGAACACGTTTCGCTGAAGGATTGGTCTCTGAGTGGAATCTGTCCCTATCCAATAAAATTGCTCCGGCCCGTATCCAATCCTAATTATTTAAAATGCATTTGCTACATTGGACTCCTGCTCAGCTATCCAAATTGAAGCTAAAGGATAATAATAGGGGCTGCAGTTGAGATTTGGAACCAGAAACACATCAACACATGTTCTTTCATTGTACGTTATTAGCTGATTATTAGGCTTCCATATAGAAGCACTTGTCAAGTATTTTTAATGTTCCTATTAAGTTATCCTTCTCTATGTAAATATTAGGTCCCTGGGCTTAAAATGTTCTTTTACCTTTACACAAGACTGACATGTCATTACTGGACTTACTTTTATCTATTGCAATCAAAGTAATCCTCACAGAATGGAACACCTTTCTTTTCACTCTTGGTGGGCCTAGGTATCCTATCTATGTGGTACTCACATTCTGCACTCTGAGAGCCACTCCTCACTTGTTATCTCTAGCGTAGTCTGGCGATCTTTGGACAATTCTGTTAAAAACTGTGCTCAGTACTCCGGGGCATGCCTCTCTACCACCTCTAATACCTGAACCATTGACCCTTGACCCTGTCACCATGTAGGTCGCTCCCCTAGCCACCGCAAGGTCCTCCCCGTGCTGTGTTCTGTTGCCACGCTCTGCCCGCTGTTGGTCCTTCGTTTTTCCTGGTAAACTTGTGCCTGTGTTAGCCGTTTTCCCCTTCGTTCCCCTTTGTCTTCTGTAACCCGTGATTGTGATTGTTTTCTCCCCCTTGTTCCCCTTTGCCTTCTGTAACCCGTCATTGTGATTGTTTTCTCCCCCTCGCTCCCCTTTGCCTTCTGTAACCCGTGATTGTGATTGTTTTCTCCTCCTCGTTCCCCTTTGCCTTCTGTAACCCGTGATTGTTTCCCCTCGCTCCCCCTTGGCCTGCTGTACCCCCCCGCTTACCGCTTCGCCCTCTGCTTCCCGCCGCTGCTCCCTGCGGCCCCGCCCCCCCCGCCGACCCTTGACCCTGTCACCAGGTAGGTCGCCCCCCTAGCCACCGCGTGGTCCTCCCCGTGCTGTGTGCTGTTGCAGCGCTCTGCCCGCTGTTGGTCCTTCGTTTTTCCTGGTAAACATGTCCGTGTGTTAGCCGTTTTGTGTGATTGTTTTCTCCCCCTCGCTCCCCTTTGCCTTCTGTAACCCGTGATTGTGATTATTTTCTCCCCCATTCCCCTTTGCCTTCTGTAACCTGTGATTGTTTCCCTTAGCTCCCCCTTGGCCTGCTGTGCCCCCCGCTTCCCGCCTCGCCCTCTGCTTCCCGCCGCTGCTCCCTGCGGCCCTGCCCCTCGCCGTTCCCATTCGCCACCCTGCTCCCGCCTCCCAACTGCTCCTCCCTCCCTCAGCCCCTCATATGGTGGCCGACCGGCGAACGCGCAGCGGGCGCGCCAATTGTGCGCCGAAGGCTCGCCCAAGGGAAGCCCATCTACGCCCGTCCGCGTCTGGACCGCGCCCAGCACCAGGACCCCTGGCCCCCGAAGATGCCAACGCACACAACGGACTTACGACACCGCCACCCTCAACGCACTCAAACCCGACAGGAACCCCGCCTGCTACCGAACCACCCCGAAACGCACCCACGGACCCTTCACCTGCCAAGCCTGCAAGTTCACCTGCCTCCGGACCTGCACCGCACCCGCCAAGCCAGACACCAGCAACAACCACCTCAAGTGCATCCTGCTCAACACCCGCTCCGTCCACAGGCACGCCGTCGAACTCTGGAACCTGCTCGACACAACATCACCAGACGTCGCCTTCCTCACAGAAACATTGAATGAACGCCACCTCAGCCCCTGACATCGCCATAGCCATCCCGGAAGGCTACAAGATCACCCGGAGGGATCGTGTCAACCAGACCGGAGGAGGCATCGCCATCGTCCACAGGAACACCATCCGCATCACAACCAACTCCGACGCCACCTTCACCGCCGCCGAACACCTCCACTTCCAGATACACACCGACCGCAAGACCACCCTCAGAGGCACTCTCATCTACAGACCCCTGGGACCACGTACACAATTCAGCAAAGACATCGCAGACTTTATCAGCCCGCACGCCCTCCCCTCCGCTGACTACATCCTCCTAGGGGACCTCAACTTCCACCTGGAGAACAACAATGACAGCAACACCACCACCCTCCTGGACAACCTCGCTAAACTCGGACTCAAGCAACTGGTGAACACCCCCACCCATTACGCCGGCCACACGCTTGACCCCGTCTTCTCCTCCAGCAAACACATCTCCTTCAGCCACTCCACCAGACTACACTGGACTGATCACAGCTGCGTCCACTTCAGCTTCAGAAGAACCACGACCCACCACCACCCGCAACAGGCTCCCCGAAGGAGCTGGAGCAAGATCACCGCCGACCAGCTCACCACGTTCCTCAGCCAGCACCCTCCCACCAGCCCAACGGACCCCAATGAAGCAGCCCGCATCTTCACACAGTGGCTCACCAACTGCGCAGATGACCTCGCACCACTGAAGAACCCTCCCAGCAGACCCGGCAGCAAGAAAGCCTCTTGGTTCACGACGAACTCAAAAACTCCAAGAAGACCTGCTGCACCCTCGAGAAAGCCTGGTGCCACGATTAGACCACAGAAAACATGACTGCCCTCAAGAACGCCACCCGCAAACACCACCAGCTGATCCGCACCACCAAAAGAACAACACTCAAAGAACGACTGGACAACAACACCCACAACAGCAGGGAACTCTGCAGCATCATCAAAGAGTTCTCCAAACCCAGCCCCGGAAACAACGACATCACCCCCTCGCAAGACCTCTGCAACTCACTCGCCTCCTTCTTCCACCGCAAGTTCGCTGACATACACAACAGCTTCGGTGCACCTACCACGCACCCAACTATCGAACCAGCGCCCCCCACCACCACCCTCTGCGCCTGGACTCCGGTCAGCAGCGAAGACATCACCCGCACGATGAACACCATCCACTCCGGATCCCCAACCGACCCCTGCCCCCACCATGTCTTCAACAAGGCCGACTCCATCATCGCACCCCAACTCCGGGACATCATCAACATCTCCTTCAACACCGCCACCTTCCCGGAGAGGTGGAAGCATGCCGAGCTCAGCGCCCTCCTGAAGAAACCGACAGCGGACCCAAACGACCTCAAGAACTACCGCCCCATCTCGCTCCTCCCTTTTCCTGCCAAAGTCATTGAGAAGACCGTCAACAGACAGCTCACCGCCTTCCTCGAGACGAACGGATCCCTCGACCCCTTGCAGTCCGGTTTCCGAGCCAACCACAGCACCGAGACCGTCCTGATCGCAGCCACCAATGACATCAGATCCCTGCTCGACAACGGGGAAACAGCGGCCCTCATCCTCCTGGACCTCTCTGCAGCGTTCAACACTGTCTGCCTCCGCACCCCAGTACAGCGCCTCAGCAACATCGGAATCAAAGAGAAGGCACTGGAGTGAATCATCTCGTTCCTTCCCGGAAGAACCCAGAGAGTCCACCTCCCCCCATTCAGATCCGAGGCCACCGAAGTAATCTGTGGCGTACCAGAAGGATCATCACTCAGCCCAACCCTCATCAACGTCTACATGAGCCCCCTCGCAGCCATCGCACGCCAACACAACCTCAACATCATCTCCTACGCCGACGACACCCAGCTGATCCTCTCCCTCACCAATGATCCCGCCACTGTCAGAGCCAGCCTTTACAAAGGGATGAAAGACGTCACCGAGTGGATGAAGAACAGCCGCCTGAAACTGAACTCAGACAAGACGGAAGTCCTCATCCTGGGATCATCGGCCTCCGCCTGGGATGACTCCTGGTGGCCCCCTGCCCTGGGCACCACTCCGAGGCCAACAGAACCACACACGTAACCTGGGCTTCCTCCTGGACTCCTCCCTCTCGATGACCAGACAAGTCAACGCCATTTCATCATCGTGCTTCAACACCCTGCAAATTCTCCGCAAGATCTTCTGATGGATCCCCACCGAAACCAGGAAGACGGTCACCCAGGCACTCGTCACCAGCCGACTGAACTACGGGAACACCCTCTACGCGGGAACCACAGCCAAACTACAGAAAAGACTCCAGCGCATACAGAACGCCTCCGCACGACTCATCCTGGACATCCCCCGACACAACCACATCTCCGTCCACCTGAGAGACCTGCACTAGCTCCCCGTCAGCAAGAGGATCATGTTCAGACTCCTCACCCACGCACACACAGCTCTCCACGACCTGGGCCCCAAGTACCTCAACAACCGCCTGACTTTCTACACGCCCACCCGCCAGCTACGATCGACCAGCCTCGCCCTCGCCACCGTACCACGCATTCGCAGAGCCACCGCCAGAGGAAGATCCTTCTCCTACCTGGCGGCCAAGACATGGAACTCCCTCCCCATCCACCTACGGATGACCCAGGACCATCTCTCCTTCAGGAAGAAACTCAAGACCTGGCTTTTCAAGCAGTGACAGACCCCTCCCCCCCCCCCAGCACCTTGAGACCCCTCCGGGTGAGCAGTGCACTATACAAATTATGTGATTGATTGATTGATTGAACCATTTGTTTTTCTATTTGTTTTTCCATTTTTTACTTCTGTAGAAGCTGTTCCACTGGTGTACCCCCTAACACCCCTTCCCCATCTTTTCCCACTTTCTTTCTTTGTTTTTTTCCCTGTCTAACTTTTACAGTATCATTTGTGATACATAGCTTGTTTCCTTCCAGCCCCTACATAACATCTTCAAATGTTTTTTGAATTTTATATGCCACGTTTACTTATATACCGTTCGTTTTCATACTTTTCACAGGGACATGTTGTGGTATTTTTCCTTTTATGATCACTTTCATATGTCCCTTTATGCCTTTTGCATGTATTCAGCTTTATCTAGCCTGTATCACTCATTTCATTTATCATTTGTATTTCCCTGTTGTTAAAACTTCAATAAAATACTTTGAACACAAAATAATATCTTTAATTCGCAACTTATAGTTCAGAGAGTTAACTATAACTTACATTCTCGTCAGGCACGGCTTATGATCACACATATTACATCACCCAGGACGTGTTAAATTACATTATTGATGCCATCACTGATGACATCATTCAAGCTACTGTTCCTCAAATTACTTTATAAACCACTTGATTATGTTAGAGAAGAAATTAGAAGTAAGGTAAGAGGTGAACAAACATATACAGCATACATTCACTGTATGTGCATGTGTGATCTACAAAATATAACTAGTGAAGTCCTGGGGGCAAGTCTAATTCAGTATGGTAAAATATACATGATGGACAGTTTAATTACGGCTAAAATCCTAAGCACAAACATAGTTTCATTTAAACAAGGAAGAGACTGAGTGCAACTAGTCTGAGTTGCAGATGTACATTACAAGTAGGTTGTGACTTAATTCAAATTCCTCTCGCTGAAATATGTAAGAAAAAGTCAAGCTAATGGTTACAGTACATTATTCACTAATGGATTTCTGTGCACATGCCGACACCAAAGAATTATCATGCAATGCTATCGACAATTTGTATAAAACAGGAGATCTACATGGTACAGATATAAATTTCCAGAAGGCCAATGAAAATTATTAGACATTATACATTGTTGAAGAATGTATAATCTATGGGTGATTCACTTACAAAGGTTTCAAGCCGCAAAATGATTGTAAGCATTGTTGTAATGGGTTACGCCATTCTGCAACATTTCAAGAATATGTATAAGGTCTTTTTACCCACATGCCTTACTAGAGACTAGAGCACAGATGTGAAGCTGTTGACTTAAAATTCTATGCCAGATTAGGTATTTAACAAGTTAATGTAAATAATGGCGAAACATTCTTTTGAACTGTTTTTAAAGTTTAATAAATTGCTGATTGCATTAGAGTCTACAGCTACATTATGTTCCTCACACACCTGAATACCATTAAATAAAGAGTATAATCTTTACTAAATGTGAGTGCTTTGACAGACATGCTTTATATCCCGCTTGCTGAAATATTTACGCACATTAACACTACAGAGGTGATAAAAAATTTGGTCTAGGTATAGCTCGATGATACCTTCCTGAATTAAAAGTGCATAGCAAAGTATCACATTCATTGAATTATTTAATCAGTGATATTATCAAAGATGTCAATTAAGGTGGAAAATGGCCGCCTAGTCCGAGAGCTCCGGAGTTACAGCAGCCCTTTAAGAACAATCCGCACATTTACCTGCTAAATTGGGGCTTCTCGAGGGGCTACTCCGCCGTCGGAACTCGAGCGGCACACATCGATGCTTCCGTGCTGCTAATCCGAAGCCCACTTCAGCTATTATCCGCTCCGGACTGTGCGAGGACTGGTGGGGCCTGAGAGACCGGGGACTAAATTAGTTCCAGAGGCTGGCGTCGGCCTCACGGACGCCGCTACGCACAGCACGGCGTTCCTGCGGCCTGCTCCTTCCTGTGGAGACCCCCCTGGCTGGCGGGACATTGCCGCGTGTGGAGGGGAACAACCCTCCCCCACCCCCCTTGACAACATTACTGTACTCGGCGCGTTCGCCTGTCTGGGGCCAACTCTGAAACTCGGAGGGGCCGGGCCTGGATGTGCAGCTGTGCTGGACCTGAATTCCACTGCCTTCAATAATACAACTGATGGTGGCGGACCAGCCCATCGCTAAGGCACCCCTTTGATGTTATGGACCGTGTTGATGCCTGATGCCGAGGATGTGCCTGTTCTCTAGTTGACCACCTAGACTTGAGGTGTTCCTGCCGTGTTGAGTCCTGCAGACCGGACGCTGAGCGCGAATGACCCTGAGGTACGTCCGGAGTGCTTTTTCGAGATTTTGGGGTGCGCTTCCCCACTAATGCGGCTCTGACCAGAACTGCTCTGTTCACCGAAAACTGGAGACGGTATACAGACCTAAGGGGTGCTCACCAACGCAACCCATAAATTCCTGACTTGTAGGAGCCGCCTCTCCGGCCTCACCCTTCGCCTCTGGACCATCGCCTCACACTGCCACAAACCCTCTACCCTCCACCCAAATACAATATCTGGGGACTGGGCTGCTGAGAGCGAAGCAACTTTGAGAGCGTGAGATTGACTTAACTATTAGCTCCACTGCGTTCACAGCTGGTGCATACCCGACAACCCACGGGGTAATGGCGGGCAGAGGGTCCAGAAATCAGACTGTGCAAGCGAAATTGGAAAAATACGCATACGATAAAGGACCGCACACGATGCCACCTCATGGCAAAGCGCAGGAGGGCGAAGGATGGAAAAAGGTAACACTTGAGGACATCATGATCGCACTCACAAATGTCCAGACGACAGTCGGAACGATCTCGACGGACGTGTCCCTTTTGCGGGCGGACCTCCACAAAATGGCGGACAGGGTAAAAGATGTGGAAATAGTGGCAAAATCTTTGGCCCAGGACATGTCGGAGCTCCAGATCTAGGTGGCCCGCCTGGAAAAGGATAACAAATTGCTCAAGGACAAACTGGATGACCAGGAAGGGTGCGCAAGACGGAACTACGTCAGAATTATAGGCATTACAGAGACGGAGGGCACCCAGGCAATGGACCTATATGTTGAAGACCTGATAAAATTAAGTTACAGCCTAAGGGACTCTCACATTTCTTTTCAGTCAAGCGCGCTCATAGAGTGCCTGGCGGAAGGCCGAAACAGGGGGCGCCGCCGAGACCTGTACTCGTGCGTCTCTTGAACTTTAGGTATCGCGACGCCATTTTGCAAGCAGCAAGGATCTCCCCCCCTGTCCGGATCTTGAACTCAACCCTCTCCTTCTTTCCGGATTATACTGCAGCCGTCTCCCGGAAACGTCGTAGCTTCTTTGAAGTTAAAAAACTGCTGCAGGCACAAGAATTGCCATATTCCATGCTATTTCCTGCAAAGCTGAGGGTGGCGGCTGAAGGGAAAACATTGTTCTTCGACACGCCGGAGGTGACCCTAGAATGGCTGGATGGATGGCGTCCAGTGAACAAAAAGGACCGTAGACCGGGACCGCACCGCCGACGAGAGGGGGTAGACTCCTCAGAAGATATGGGCCCCGGGGACCAGGAGCCCCACAGTGACCTTTCAGAAACACCTAGAGAGTATCTCAAACTACAAAAAATAGAACTAGAGGGTAAGAAGAGGTGAGACAACCTATCACTACCACCACCACCCGTAAGTGCACTAAGCAAACACAGACTGTGTCAATTTGGAATAAAGGTAGTGAATTCCTAGTGACCTACATCCTGAAGAAGAATAGGGCTGGCCGAACTGCGGACAATCCTTAGGCCTAGAATGTATGGCACTATGAACATTGATAACTAAGCTGACTTGAATTTCCGGACTGGGGAGAGCCTAAGGGACTCCAAAAGGCTGCTGCCTCCAAGGACTCTCCCCCGACACGCAAGTATTGCAGTTCTGGGAGGGACAATAAAGCACTCTGCAAAGTTAGGGTGGCGGGCAGTTGTAGGTTCGCCTGGCAAGGAGGCAGGGAGGGTGGGTGGGACGTGGGATGGGAAGGTAACCTTTGCTTCAGCTTTTGTTATGTATGCGACTGGTTTATATTTGTTTGTTCAACTCAATCTGGTTCTGACAGCAATAAGGGACGATACTTCGACACTATGGACCACATGTACCTCTAGATTCTTGGCCCACTTCAACGCACATAATAATTGGCGGGTCACCTGCAATTTTGACTATTGGATACACCTCACTATAGATAATGGCTGACGATGCATCACATGGGCCGCCGGCTCACCGAACAACCCTCACCCTTCTCACCTGGAATGTCAGGGGCTTAGGAGATGAAGTGAAAAGAGGCCTGGTATTGCAGTACCTGAAACGCTGTGGCCCTGCGGTGGTCTTTCTGCAGGAGATGCACCTGGTTGGGTCAGCGATTCGAGCTATGGATAGATGGGGATACCAGATGCTGGTCCATGCAGACTTCTCTTCGGGTTCCAGGGGTACGGGAATTCTTATTCGGAAAAACTTCCCATTAGCGGTGCAACAAACACGAATTGCCGAACAGGGCCGCTTCGCTGCGCTGACCTGTCGGTGGGAAGGAAAATTATTCAATCTGGTCTCTGTTTACATACCACCTGCACTACATGCACATGCCATTCAGCCCTTACGGCGTTTCTATTGACACTCCCAGAGGCGACACTTGTAGTGGGGGGTGACTTTAACAATATAGTGGACGGCTCACAGGACAGATTCCCTACTAGGCCTGAAACTCAGGGTGGGCGACGTCTTCTTGGTTTAATAGATGCCATCGGGGTTACAGACAGCTGGAGATTCAAGCACCCGAATGAAGCACGATACACCTTCTACTCAGCAGTACATAAATCTCTCACGCGTATCAATTATTTTCTGGTGTCCGCAGATGCCTTACAAGGTATAGAGGAGGTCACTATTCGCCCCAGAGGCATATCGGATCACTCCCCAATTCTGCTTAAATTCTGCTTAAATACACCCATCACCAGGTCTGCCGAAGGCGCATGTTCCCGGTACGTGCCAGCTTCCTCCAGATTCTACCCATTCAGTCGACCCTCGCACGTACCACTAAAAAATGTTCCAAGAAAACCAGAGCTCAGTGGATTCACCCAGTATGCTCTGGGAGGCGTATAAAGTGGTACTCCGGGGACAAGCTATGGCATCCATCCTGGGTTACAAACGGGAGCATCGGGCGGAATTGGACAGCCTTGAGACTGAACTTACCATAGTCATTGAAGAGCAGGAGGCCCACCCTTCTCCGTGAACCGCCTGCCCGGTTCGCTTAAAACAAACGGAACTCTTGGCCCACCAGAGAGAAATAGCACTGAGCAAGATACAAGCCACTAGACACAGGGTGTATGAACTGGGAGACAAGGCAGGGAAAATGCTAGCCTGGCTAGATAGGAAAGAGGGAGCGCATAAAGTCATCCCACAACTAACTTTTCCTTCAGGCTCCCTGCTTTCCGACCCTGACGGTATAGTCGATCTCCTAGCTGACCACTATGAATAAATCTATGCTCCCCGGGCAGCCTACTCAATTGAAGAGGTATATGAGGATATTAAGGATCTATCAATACCTAAGCTCCCTCCGGAGGCAGCGCTCCATATAGTGGCAGACATTACCACTGATGAACTGCAGGCAGCTACCTATGCATTAGCGTCTGGTAAAGCACTGGGACCGAACGGGCTCCCAGTTGAAATGCACAAGAGACTGATACAATTGACAGCCCCTTTCTTCCTAAACATGATCTCCGACAGTCTGGAATTAGGAGAGCTGCCGCGAGATCAGCGGCTAGCCACGATTGTTGCGATTCACAAGCCTGGCAGGCCCCAGACGGACTGTGCCTCATACCGTCCAATCTCACTTATCAACGCGGAGCCTAAGATCCTCGCCAAACTGCTGGCGTTGCGACTTACTCCTCACCTGGCGACATTAGTTCATCCGGATCAATCTGGCTTCATGCCACATCAGAGCACGGCCTTTAACCTCCGGCGGCTCCATGCAGTGCTGGCACTTGCCCCCATCTCAAAGACCCTGCTGTCATTCTCTCCTTGGATGCCACTATGGCGTTTGACACAGTCGAATGGCCTTACTTATTTGCAGTGCTCCAACATATGGGATTTGGTCCCAAATTTTGCGCTTGGATTCGCTTGCTATACACTAAGCCACTAGCGCATGTTGTCGCAAACAGACACATCTCACGTGATTTCCCACTTGGCCGAGGCACGAGACAGGGGTGCCCACTGTCTCCGTTGCTATTCGCGCTGATCCTAGAACCGCTCGCGATCTGGATCAGATGGGAACCCTCCATCAAGGGGCTACGGTGGACTGAAATATGGGAGGATCGTATATCCCTATATGCAGACGATATCCTTCTATATCTCACCTCCTCAAGAAAATCTATTCTTGAATTACTGAATGTGTGTGAAATGTTCGGTAAAGTATCAGGTTACAGGATTAACTGGACTAAATCCATCTTGTTTGTCCTTTCTGGCCTGCCGCCTATTCTGCCATTGACATGCCCCCTAAGGACTACTACAGCTGCATTCAAATACCTAGGTATCTTCATAACATTAGACCCGACTAATTCTATAGTCTAAATCTCAGCCCCCATTTGGAACGTTTTAAACGTGACGTGAAGGTATGGCAGACTCTTCCTCTCACGCTTCTAGGAAAGGCAGCACTGTATAAAATGATGGCTCTCCCCGCTTCCTCTATGTTCTCGAAAATACCCCCTCCTTGGTTCCGGCACGGTATTTCAAAACTATAGCATCAACAGTATCCCGCCTGCTGTGGGGTGGAGGGCCGCCCGAATCGCACAAGATAAATTGACTAGAAGTTGGTACGACGGGGGAATTGCACTTCCGAATATAGAACTCTATTACTGGGCGGCACATCCGAAGCAGATTAATTTTTGGTTACATGCCTCGCAAACTGAACCGACATACTTTGCTGACAGACACTCTTTGGAAGGCAGGGGACTGCTGGGTAATCTATACCGCCCCCGCCCACCCTCAGACTTGATAGGCTCAACGTTACACTCCGTGTAGCTCTGGTACCGGGCCAACAGGCGATTCAAATGCTTGAGGACCATCACCCAAATGACACCACTATGGGACTCAAGTAGGTTGAGCCTCCTCCGAAATAGTAAGGGGTTCCAGGCCTGGGATAACATTGGCATTTATGTGGTGGGAGACTTATGGAAGAGGGTTGGGGGGGTGGATTTTGCCCATCTGCAAACACACTACGATATGTCACAGACGGAGAGATTTAGATACCTACAAGTTAAACATGCGTTACAATCGGCTTTACCAGCTGGCACCATCCTAGAGGAATCCACTCCTCTCGAGGATAGGCTCTTCACCGAACACATGCAGGACAGGGCCACTTCCCTCACATATAAGAAGCTTGTTAATAACCTCCCGGATGTTACCACCACACTGAAACAAAACTGGTCTGAGGGGGTGGGCCCACTCGACGACTCTGAATGGCAGGAGGCCCTCGCCTCTCCCCGTGAATCGGCGATCCCCTCTAGATTAAAACTGGTCCAACTCAAAATATTACACCGCACGTACTACACCAGACCACTCCTACACAAGATAGGAAGAGCTATGCATAAGTTCTGCCTACGTGGTTGCGGGGAGGAGGGGACATTTTTCTACACCATTTGGGACTGTAGGTCCATATCAACGTACTGGACAGCAGTGATGCGTACGATTTCTCAAACAATAGGTATCTCCCTGCTGCCAGAGCCTCGGCGATGCTTACTAAATGTGTGGGAACCAAATGACTTAAACCACCGACAGCAGGACTGGGTGATGTTGGGCATGCTGATGGCAAAACGTAATGTCGCCAGGCTGTGGGGCTCTGCAATGTCACCGACACTACATCAATGGTGTAAAGATATGGATGGGGCGATGGTAGCGGAGAAGGCTGTATATATCCATCGTGGCTGCCCAAGCAAATTGGGTAAGATATGGGGTGAGTGGAACACGTTCAGGGGGAACATCTGCGAACCACCGAGCACTGCTGGGGACGATGAGGAACTAGACTAAAGGTATTTACTTGGATGTATAGTTGGTGAAGTGCTGTGTTCACAATGTCATGTTTAATACCTGTGACTTCAAATTGAATGTAATTGCAAAAGACCCGCCATAATGTTTCTATATCTGATGTAATAATCCTATACAGGCTAGTCCTAATTGCTGTGTTGTTTCAAAATAAAAACAATTAAAAAAAAATAATAATTTAAGAAGTAATCAGTGATATCATCAATTATGTCATGCAACATGTCAAGAGTGATATAATATGTGAGGTCGTAAGCAGTAAATGACGTGGGCACAAGTGATAGTTAGCTCACTGAACTATAACAAAGTTCCATGTTTTTGGGTTCAAGTGATTCATCATGACTTACATTTTTAAATTGACTTCTGTTTAAATGGTGGCTTATTACATGCTTTGCACATACATGATAACCTACTCAGAAAGTGTTCTGCTTGCTAGCACAATTCTTCATTAGCATTTTTATCATAAACACTGTACCCTCTGTTCAAGGCTACAAGAACACTGAGCATGCTGCCCTTGCATTTTAGTGACCATTTGGAGACAGCTCTGAATCGGAAAGACAAAAACACACATCAGCATTGCACCTCTGACACAGTGCAAATGGAACCAGGCTATTATTATATAAACTGCCTCTGAGTCAAGTTCCTCAGAGGAGCACTTCAATGGGCTATCCTGGAAAGTTGGCCCGTGACTGAGATCCAGCCCTGCTGACTACAATCCCTATCCTGCAAGGGATGGCAGCCTGTTCTACACCAGACTGGCTTCCTGATATATCACACAAAGGTAATAATTATGAGATGCCATTTGTTCAGTAATTCTCTGAGATGGAAGTGTGCTCCCTATCAGTGCTCACTCAAAGCCATGGAGCCTCCAACACCATGTTGCCTACTCTTCAGCCACTCTTCACCCAGTAACCACAGCGTTACTTAGTTGCATTAAGGTGTTGGCTGCAGTTGGTGCCAGCATTCAGCAGTGTATGGGAATAATGATGAGGTACCCTCTAACAGTTATGGTGCCTCACTCTAAAGAGATCTTGCTATTCCGCATATGAACTCAACACATGACCAAGAGTATCCTAACGAAATATGCACTGATCATTCTTGCAGCAGAAAATATCACACTGAGAGATGTTCATGTCTTAATCCTGTCACACTTTTGCCATTACCAACTGTTCATGAAAATAATGACAAAAATGACCAAGACTGTCTTAATGTCCCTGAGTTATGTACCAAACCAAGACTCGATAATTGATATGTCCCTCTACAAGATCCTGATTATATGCTGTTTGTTTTAGAGATGAAAGAGGAATTTTGAAACAGACTATGTTGTATCCACCTCAGAGGGTGTCATCAAAGCCTCCTATTTGTGTAATCTGCACAGGTGGCTGAACTGATTTCTCTTACTAGAACCTGTTATGTCTCTGACAACTTAAAAGTCACCATTTACACTGATAGTAGGGGTTTGGAGTGCTCAATGACTTTGAGCAGTTGCAGTGTCAGCAGGATTTCATCACTTTGTCTTGTACCCCCATACGTAATGAAAATGATATTCTGGATCATCTTGATGCCCTTAAAAATAACTACTGAAGTTGCAGTTGGAAAGTGCCCAGCACACTAGTGTGGAGATGATATGTTATTTCTGGCAACCACTATGTGGATGAGATTGCAAGATAATGCACTCTTGGTTCTGCGTCTTCAATTAGAATTATTCCAATGAACCAGAGAGTGGCACCTCTAAGAGTCTATTGTTGAATGCTGCTGATAAGTGGGAAGGGGTAAAGAGGTTGCAGGAAGGGGCACTAGAGTGTGAACAGGAGAGATGAACAGAGCAGGGTGTACCAAGAATGAGGACGAACTTTGGGTTTCTGTAAATAGCTGTCCAGCATTGCCTAATTCAATTCTACCCTCTAGGGCACTTTACTTTCATGGTGTGAACCATATTGGTGTTGACGCAATCTTTCATCTCTTTTACAAATATTGCTTTAACCCTAGGTTCCATGTAGTTGCAGCTGAACTATACTACAGTTATTCAAAATGCCAACAATTAAATGGCGGAAGGAGACCCCTATACTTACGAAGAGTATAGGGAGATCTGGTGGTCCCTATAATCGCATGCAGCTCAGCGTTGTTGAAATGCCAGTTTATAGGGGGCTCTAATACATTTGGTTGCAGTTTGCCCCTTTTTTCATTGGTCGAGGCTTATCCCACTAGAGAAAATATCTGTCTTACAGTGGCTAAATTGTTGCTGAGAAAGTTAATCCCTCATTTGTGGAACCTGGTTTTTCTGAAATCTGATCATGGCAGTCACTTTAAAAATGAAGTAATGAAACTCTTGTGTGCAGCTTTGCAGGTGGTCCAGAGTTCCATTTTCATTACAGACGTGAGGCTTCAAGCATTATGGAGCAGATAGACAGGACGCTAAAATCCCATCTTGCAAAAGTGTGCATATCCACGTTTCTGAAATAGCCCGATGCCCTTCCACTGGTACGGAGAAGTCTGGGAAGTGTTCTGGATCGGAGAACAGACTTCTACCCCCATTAAACCCTCATGGGGAAAACCATGAAGATTTGGGTCGTGCCCGCAACTGCATCTGTGAATATTACAGATTATATGATTCTTGACTACTGCAAAGGCCTTGCCGATGTGGTGTATTCTGTCTCTCACCAGACTGAGTTGGTGACTCTGATTCTAAGGCAAGAGTAGTGCCATTACTCACTACCAGTGACTCTGTCTTGACAAAGAAGGGCCACAGAAAATCATGCCTAGTTGTGTGGCCCCTTTCAGGTCATTCTGGTCAAATGTGTAGGCCTTCCTAAATGTATGCATGCCTCACATACTAAGAAAGACATGCTGGAGTAGAAGTGGGGACAGCAACTGTTATGTTACAGAGGCCAGATTAGGAGCAACCAGAGAATGCCAAAAGAGGAGAGTGCCCCACAGAGTCTTAAAGCTAGCTTGAGGAAAGTGTAGAGCAGGTGGTGAATGAACCAAGAGTAAGCATAGCACCCTGAGCTGGAACAGATGTGTGCAAATATGTGTGTAAAGACCCTGACCCTGGAAAAGGGACAGGCAGTGTGAACAGAGAGGGGTCAAGGAGTGAGGATTGGCCATGGAGGGAAGGGAGAGGATTTCTGTGCCTAATCAGCGCATTCCTGACACCATTGATGAAGGAACAGATACAGGTGAACAGAGTGACAGTGACATTGAACAGCCAGTAGTCAGGAAGACAAGGAGACCGCAGGAGCCTAGTTGAAGGTACCCAGCATGAAGGAACAGAGACAAACAAACAGAGTGATATTGAAAAGTCAGTAGTCAGGAAGTCAGGGAGACCCCAGGAGCATAGTCGAAGGTACCCAACCCCTGGATGGACATACTGTGCTCAAAGAAATACTGACTTGAGGATACATGTGATCAAGGATTCAGAGGTTGTTTTTGAGGAACCTCAATGATAAAGCAATGATAAAGCAGGGGTTACAATAAGTGTCAAAATTCAAAACATTGTGGATATTAACCTAAAACCATTGATTTCTAGAACCAAAAAGGAGATGGTCCGATTGGATAATCTACATCTAACTATAGGGGGCCGCTGTAATTTTATTAAGATGCTTTTTTTCCCCGATTTCTATATTTCTTTAGGACTATTTGCCTTGAATTTTCCCCCAAAATCTTTAGGATTATCGACTCTATGCTTTCAAGTTTTATTTGGGGATATAAAAAACCCCAACGGGCTCTTAAACGATTGGTACTACCGAAGGAAAAGGGAGGTTTATCATTACCAAATTTCAAATTGCATTATTATGCCACTGTCCTAAAATTTAGCGCCAATTTGATTTCGATCGATAGTATTAATCAAGAGATCCCGTCCCCTCAAGAACTCTTACTAGGAGAAGATTGTGCAGGCTGCTTCTGGCGACATACAAACGATAATTATTTTAAGAAAGTAAAGTTTAAGACTATTATAGGGGCTTATAAAGCATGGAGCAGTATTCGCAAGATGTTGGGGCTTGGTCGATTTTCATTTTACACACCAATAAACAGTAATAATGACCTGCCTCTAATATTTCATGATAACTGCATAAACAGATGGATTTCGGCAGGGATGGTGCAATTGGGCTGGTTTTATAAACAAGGATGTCTTAAGATATTTGAGGATCTGCATGAGGAATATAATATTAGCCACAGGGATTTTTTAAAGTTTTTGCAGGTTAGAGACTTCCTAACAAAGAAAATTGGTGGGCGGGAGAACTTCCGGAACAATCAATTAATTGATAATTTATGCAAAAAAACAACTCCCAGGATTGGGGAAATCTAGGAAACATTGAATTTAATGGCCCAAGATGATATGGACAAACAATGCGTAATGTGGCAGGAACAACTGGGAGTACATTCTAATATCCCCCGCATAGCATATGACTTTGCTCTAAATTCATTAATGTCGATAAAGCTACAGGCGCAATTTTATAAAACCTTCTTCTGCCTATATTACACCCCTAAGAAAATCGCTAAACGGGGAACAGGGAAGGGAACAACATGTCCTCGTTGTGCACTATATGGGGCCGATATTATACATATATTTGCCACATGTAACACGCTGACTAAGCTGATTAATGACATCTCGGAATTTCTAGCAGAAGTTTGTCAAACAAGAATTGAAATCTCAACGGAGGAAATCATGCTGGGGGTAGCAAATCGAGAATTGCAGACAAACACTCAGGGGTTAATATTCGTGGCCATGGCAATACTTCGACTTACTATTGCCTCAGTCTGGCTAGATCCTGATCCACCCTCATTTCAACAATGGAGGGCTAGGCTATTAGCCAGATGTAGCCTGGAAGTTGCAATCTATAAAAACAAAGGCGCTAAAAAAATATTAACGGGCATGCGGAGCTGGTCACCAATGATATCGTGGATTCAGAGACATTCATGATTGTATTTGGTGTATATAGTATTTTCTTCATCTTTATTTCTTTGTATCCTTATGGCAAAGTATATTATACTGGATTAATTCTTGCTGTATGTATATAATAAGTTGTCTATTTATCTATTTTGACATGTTCTTGGTCAGGGAAAGGGGGGGGGCGGGGAGGGTGGGAATGCATTTATTATGTAAAAATTGTCAATAAAAAGATTTAAAAAAAAGATAAAGCAGCCACACTTTCACCTGACAGGTTTTAGGTCTAAGTGAGACTGAAATCAATTAACACTTACAATGATTGATTATTTGTATCAACCTTTGATGACTCAGGACCCAGGCTTCAGTAAAAGAATACTTTTGTCATTTAGGAAGAAGAGTGATGTAGGGTTAGGGACTGACTCTAAAGCAACTGAATCTAAATTAATTGTGAAAACGTCATCAGTTTTGCTGAAACTGCACAAGTGGAAATTATCAAAATAATTGCTTACTAATAATATTTTTGATGTATATTTTTTTCTTTTCTGATTCACAAGAAACTATGGTAACCCTTTCACATAATCACTGTAGAGCAGTAGTGATCGCTGAATTAATAGTATCTGTAATTCTAATGATATTATTATTATTACCTTTTAGTTTCACTGCAGAGCAAGTTACTGCTACTGTTAAACCTACCACCACCCCTGCGGTGAAGCCCTCATGGACCCGCTTTGGTTGTCCTCTCAGTTTTACATTTTACACATTATAGCAGCCTTAATTTTAGTCCTGTTACCTATTGATATATTTTATTTGTGCAAAATGATTCTAAATAATTCTGCACATGCTGCAAGTCTTTAGACAGCCTTTCCTACGACACATTCAGTTCCCTTTATTTCTAGGTGAGGAACATAGAATGAGACATCATATCGCATATGTTGCCCATTTAGATACCACTACTTAAGTTTAGACACATCATTGCATCAGAGCTGTGCCTCTAACACAGTGGTTTTATTATATAAACAGTGCATTGTCACTAAGTAGATAAGAGAGGACACTCCAGCCATAATGGTCCTAGGACGACAGTTGTGTTCAACATGCTGCTCTGCCAATGCTGATCCTGCAGAGAGGGATTATACATCCAACTCCAGACTGAGTCCACCAGTTTTGGGGTCTCAGGTCTAAGAGATCAGGCAAAGGGTAAACCCATTATGTTCTCAGAATAGGGGTAGTTCTCTTTGAAGTTGTCATTATCTGTTAACCTACTGCTTGAAGTACAAATTGTTGTCACTATTTGGGCAGATGATGATTTTCTGCACCCGCAATAGACGAGAGAAAGGGAGGTGAATATTTCTTTGTGAGATATTGTGAAGACCATGATGAACGAAGAAGTTGGCATCATATTGTGCGTAATAAGTAGGCAAACACTGAGTACAAAAAGAACAATGATTTCTGATTGGTTCTTACCTGTTGGGAACCAGTGAAATGTATCATTCTTGATTAAAAATCATGTTTTAGCTTTTTGAAGTGTGTTGGTTAGTTAGATCCCTTGTTCCTGTCCACCATAACTGGCATAATTCCTTCACCTTCTCATGAGACCAATGCTCCTTGTTTTGTTGCTCCGAGAGATACTCTCAAGATCCAGCACATTACTTCTCTTTCTGATCAGAACCTTTATTTGTTTCTTTTTTTGATGCTATATTTGCTAACGCCAGCTGCTTTTGAATTCATTCGACCTGCCAACAACTTTAGGTTAGCATTAGGGAGTTTACTTTCTGGAAACTGCATTATTTTCTGGAAACTGCATTACTTGGATATGCTGAATTCAAGTGAACTTTGCTTAACGACTAAGGTAAGAAGGTAAGAAAGAAGGAAGGAGAGAATGAAGGAATGAAAGAAAGAAAGAAATAAGAACGAAAGAAAGAACTAAAGGGAAAGAAAGAGGTATCGAGAGAAAACAAAGGAAGGAAAGAATCAAGGATGTAAAGAAAAAAAGAAAGGGAAGAAAAAAGGAAAACGAGGAATAACAATACAGAATAGTTTCAAATGGACACAATCTAGTATGCTGTGAAATAGCAGCAGTCAAACTGAAAAAATTGTGGAGGCACCAAGTCCAGAAAAATATACAAAGATCAACTAAAGTTCGTCATGAGACCGGGAGAATACTATGTAAGGTTTATACATGGTTTGTGGATAAAAACTATGAGCATAAGGAAGTTATTTATTTATTTTATTTATTTATTTATTTTAACGGTTTTATATAGCGCTGGCTAGACCCGGAGGTATCAGAGCGCTTTACATGAGCATCAGATCATAGTTACAGGTTACATCGTTACAAAGGTTACACAGTTATTAGAGCATGGCAACATAGTTACTTGTAAGGTCAAGATAAACAATAAGCACAAATACGTAAGGGGAAAAGCAGGCAAGGGGAAAGATTCAGGGGAGGGGGAAGGAGCTGGGGAAGTAGACAGGTAATGAAGGCAGGAAAGAGGAGGGGAGGGTGAAGGACATCCCATGGAAAGAGATGGGGAAGGACGACGGGGACACAAACCGGTAGATGAGTCAAAGCAACATCCAAAGTCCAGTAAGCTGTGATCCCAGGGGAAGTGGTATCACTTCCCTATCTCTGTTGCGGGAGGCTCCCTTTATGCAGTGGACTCTCTCAGAGGGATCTCTGAGACTCCAATGTCTACATACTGGATCCTTCCCCAAAAAGGGGAGAGGGAGTGCTCTGGCAAGAGGCGCCATACCATACCTCAACTGTGAGTGGCTCCCTATGCGCTGGGGTCTGCTGAGACTCCAGGGTATAAATATTGGATCTTTCCCCAACAAGGGGAGAAGGAGTGCTTAGTCAAAGGGCACAAAGGACAGGGGGCTAGGCAGACTAGAAGGCAAGGTGAGAGATTCAGGGGAGGGTGGATAGGAGCCAGGAGCTAGGGAGGTAGACAAATGGAGAAAGAGTACTGAATGGGAACACATTTAATTAATAAGTTATTATATAGTGCTGGCTAGACCCGATGGAATCAGAGCGCTTTACATGAGGGACAATAATATTGCACATTACATCAGTTAAAAGTTACATAAGTATCAAGAAACACATTTAAAGAACATAGGGGACAGGGTGAATGGAGCAGGAAGGGTAAGGGGATAAGGTAAAGGGATAGGAGGAAGACAGGACATAGAGACGAGGGGAAAATCTGCCCAAGGTCCGGCTGGGTAGGTGACGGCAGGGAGGGGGAGTCCACAACCCATCTCCTCTTTAGCTATATGGTAGCTCCACCGGGCATCAGCCAAATCGCTAGGTCTCCACAGTCTGCGGTAAGTTCCGCAGGTTCCAAGTCCTGATGTGTAGGCAGGCTAGTGCATAGGTTCAAGGTCTGGTTAATGTTCAATTGTTGTCCCAGGGAAGTAAAACAACTTGTAGGGTACCACCATGGAAGCCATCTTGCGGATGAGGAGCTCAGTGGACTTCTGGTAGTAGTGGATCTCGTGGAGAGCCACAGTGCCGGGCCGGTAGCTGTAAGGCCGGTGGCAGGCGTGCTCTTGCGGGAAACTTTGGTGGCCAGCTGCTTGTGAGGCGCTTTGCCGCCGGTGGACTTGCAGGCTGTCTGCTTGGTGCAGGCCATGGCGGATACAGTCTCTTTCAGCAGTTCATGACAGTCCATGTTCGGTATTAGAATTGTGTCTTATGAATTAAACCAGCCACACTGTACTGCAGGGGAAGGAACACTGGAAGAAGGCTGGTAGGCCTTGACATGAATCAAATGCATCTGGTTACCAGTTTTGTCACAACCTGGTCCCACAGAACAGTCGCCCATGCTTTCTTAAAGCAACAGATACACGATGGCCTGGGTGCGCCGCTGCTGCTTGGTCTATGGTCCAGCCTGGGGCAGACGATCGCAACAGGATCTCAGCAGCCACGGTTCCTCCAGCTTCGGCGCTCACCGCAGTTTACCACACTGTGAACAGCAGGGCACCTCCCGGGTATTCTCGCAGCATTTAGTGGTGTGTGTGGAATGAATAGTATAAGGGGAAATTCAATGCGGTAAAAAATAGAGATGGAAGGTGTTCTTGCTTTAAAGTCTTCCAATACTCATCTCAAAACACTAATCATGACAGATACCAGCAATGTAGGTTTGAGGGCAGTTTAATTACAAGATTATGCTGGATGTCTGGAAACATTGTTAATGCCTTTGAGGCGTGCCAAGCATCAGTACTTGATGGTAGTAAATGAGACGCTGGCCTGATATTGTGACATGGAAAACTATCACCAATATGTGTGGTGTATTTATTTTCTATTTACACTGACTACACCTTTAGAAGATTTTCTAACCACAAGAAGTGGTGATAAGGCGACCTGAGGTTTGCACAATGGTAAATTAAAATTCAAGATTATAATTCTGATTTTGCATTACGCGTCCAGTTGTAAAAATGTATTAGCAGATGCCTATCATGTTTGCCTGTGACCAGGGGTGATGAGAAATGTGTAGAAGATTACTCCTGGGCACATTTTAATCACACCAGCATAATCTGCATTACTTTGTTAATTTCATATTACTCTTCCTGAAATTAAGCCATTGCACCACTTTGCATAAATATACGCTTTTCACTGTAAAAATGCAAAAGGAAACGTGCAATGCTCTTATGCACAGGAACAACAGAATGCAAATAACTGTTGTTTGCATTGATTTTGTTAGATGCGTCCATGCAACAAAAAAGTGTCACCAAGGCTCATTTCATGCCAAAAATTTAGAGCAAAATGACTGATTGGAATTTTGTGTAATTACGCATAATTTTGTGTAGTGTTGCCAACATTTTATGTAATTACGTAAAAGCAAATCACATGAAATGTGCACACCTCTGTAGAAGATGATAAGAATATTATGGCTACTTGTATTTAAGAAGTGACATTGCATGGTATTTCCAAAGTCAAATGGCCCAGGGCACTTGAAGAGGATGACATTCTCAAGTCACTGATGACTTATGTCAAACAGGGATGGCAAGTAAAAGGAATTTGTATAAGGAGGTCTGTAAATACCAGGGTCTGAATAATAAGTTAAACATTCATGTTGAAATATTGTATAAAGCAGACCTTCTGGTGGTACCCAAAGAGCTGAAAGAAATACTAGATTTGCTCATGAAGGATACCCTGGGATGTGTGGAACAAAACGTAAGTTGCACCCAGACTTTAGGTGGCCATGGATGGGCATGAATGATGAAGAAATAGCATGTTTGTGTGAAACTAGTGCGAGGAGTGATGTCGCAAAAATACAACTTTATATCCCGGTAAGGAGATGTGAAGGCCTACTAGAGTGTGTGAAAAATGCTCTAGATATTATATCTAGCGCTAGGATCATTATTCACAATGGCTTGAAGTTACATTTGTTAGTCAGGCAACTATGAGTGAAGTCATAAAATTCTTAAGTGAAGTGTTTGCCTAGGAGGGCTTTTACTAAGAACTGGTTAAAAATAATACAGTTTAACCAGAGATCAAGCATTTTTTTGAAAAATTAGGCCTTACACACATATGCTCTTTTGTTTACTTTCCACAAAGCAATGGTAAGTTTGAAAGGTGCAATCGAATACTGAAAGAAGGAATACACTTTGTGGTGGGCAGTAAAAAATGTTGGAAGGAGGTGATTGATGTATTGTTGTGGTCATAATGGTTGGCGCTCCGTAAAGATGGGAATATATCTCCATTTGAGAAAATGAGAGGAAAGGCCTACTATTTGTTATTGTAGCCATGGATGTTGGAGAACAGGTGTAACAGAGGAGAACTCTGAGGTCAAATTAGCCAAACAATGGGATGGATCTGAGAAATGTCAAGTTTGAATGCATTCAAAATGGGAAATGTGGTCAGAGTGAGAATAGGGAATTTTAAAATAAAATGTTTATCCTGGCTTTCTGACAGTATGGCAGTAATGAGAGTATGTAGACTTCAAATATGGAAATGCATGGAATAAGATAAAAGTAATTAAGGCAAGGCTGGAATGTAGATCAGGTAGTGTGACGAAATATCAACCTAGACCAAACCAGCCTGGTTGAAAGACTATGCCCAGTAGAACTCCAACAGACTGCCTTGCATTTGGTTATTCAAATTTCTAAGTATCATGTATCTCTTACCAAGACTCACTATTAATATTATTAATGTTATGATTCCAGTGTTTTTTTTTCCATATATTCTAAAATGTATTTTTCATTTAGTTAGTCTTACTGGACAAGTGTATTATGTTTACAAATTAAACTGGGTACATTTGCACGGTAACCAATGATTTTGGGCTGCCAATGGCATGGACTAAGCCACTGCATCGATCAATAAACAGAAAAGAATAAACGCTATCATAGCCTTGAGAGTTGGAAAAGAAGAGTTCCCACGCAAAAACATTTTTAGGATCCGTGAGTTCCTCTCTCTCGAGCAACCATAGCTATGGCTGGTGAGATGGAGGTGGTTGTTGTAGTACTGGAGCTGTGTGAACGGCTGCATGTGATTTCATAGAAAAACGATTTCATGGAACACCATTACAGAGAAAACATTTCACCTAAACTGTTTAATGGGAATCTACAGAATTAATGGAATTTACCATTCATAGAAACCAATTCACAGATTTTTTTTATTGAAATTAGCTTTTTGCATGCTTATTTGTTAAGGTGTAAATGCATGGTTGCAGGTCTTACTTTCAGAAACAGCTTTGTCTGGGATTTATTTAAGTGCTTTACTTCAGTTAGATTATTTCAAATGTATATATTTTATACAGTCAAACAATTACTTCAGATGCTTTTAATTCGCTGACCCCTAACTACCTCTAAACACCATTGATCTCTGACTCCCCACAACCCTAAACACCACCTATCACTGTTGCCTAAAAACACCTCATCAAACCTAAACTACATCCACTCCTGAACCCTAAAAGCCCTTTCTACCCCTAAACTCCACCTATCCCAGAAACCTATAAAACACTCACAACATCTAACTTACACCCATCCCTGACCCGCTCAATTACAACCACTGTGAATCCTAAAAGCCATTTCTACCCCACCCTCCACCCATTCTTGAACAATAAACCCTCTCACTGCCCCTAAACTCAACCCATTCCTGATCCCTAATAACCCCTTTCTTTTCCTAAACACGACACATCTCTGACCCCTTAAAACTCCTCACCACACCTGTAGGAAGGTGGATACCTGACTATGGTTACCCCAGATTTCTTGGCTTGTGTTTAGCTGGTTTTCGACTTAGTAGGCCTGGTTCCCTGCTAATCAGGGCCCCAGGCTATCTGCTCTCTCTGTTAAATGGATTCCATGTACCCTAGGTGCATAACTAAATTGGCTTGGGTCACCTTATCAGCCCCTGTAGAGTGCACTACAGGTGCCCAGGGCATAGGTACATCCAAGGCCTACCAGGGGCTGCAGCATATCTTTTGCCACCCCTGGCTGGCTATCCAAAATTGACACAACTGGCTGATCACTCAGCTGGGGTAGGTTGGTGTAATCACCTCTTGCTTAGATATAGTATACCTATATCTAAACCTATCTGGACACATATATACCTATAAGTCAATTCAATTTTTTGTTTTTTCAATTCAAGAATCTTTATTCGGTGATTAAAAAACACCATAAAAGCACACATACATATACATAGATAAAAAAGCATTAAATATTAATCAAGATCCTTGTACATAGATAATACGATAAAAATACCAACATACAGGGCCGTGAATTTTAAAATAGAGAGTCACAAGTCTTTCATTCCTCTCCCCTCGTCATCCTTAGTCGGACCGCAACCTTTATAAAATTCATAACACAGCACAAGGTTAGCGGGTCAGAAGCTTTTTGCAAAAAGACTAGTGCATCCCTGGCGTGTTCCTGTTGTGCTTTTTTTAAGATATTTACTAGGAATCTACGCCTGGGCATAGAGAAATAGGGACAAAGCAAGACAAAGTGAAGGGAATCCTGCGGAGACCGATTGTCGCAGCCGCAGGGTCCCTTCTGCTCAATCGACGTGGTGGAACCTACTGGTGAAGCCAACTTAAAGGGAAGTAAGTTCAGTCTAAAACGACACATAAGAAATCTATCCTGTGTATTATGCACAAGATACAGATAGGGCTCCATACCCTCCACACTCTTCACCAGATTATAAGCCCTCACAGTCTTTTTCTCTCCTTCAGCCTCAGCTCGGCATTGGGTTTTCCGCTCTAGAAAAATGTCCCCTACTTGTTTCTTATGCTGTGCTGAGATGGTTGTGGGGTTCCTGAAGAGGTTTCCAAACCCTAGATCCTCAAGGGTGTTTCTCACATATTTAAGCCAGGGGATGCGCATACAGTGGGTCCTACCTAAGCAGTCCAATAGAATTTCTCTGCTTAGATGCGCATCTGGATTGACCCAGATTTTTAGCCAGGCCACGATTGGCCTAAGTTTTAACAAATCGTCCAGGTATGGCCTCCCTAGCTCCCTGTGAGCTATGAATCCAGCAGTACTGGGTGGTGCCCTCAGGATAGATTTCAGGTATCTGTTTTCTTCCTGTTGGATTCTAGTCGTGTTTACGAAGCCCCAAACTTCTGCCCCATAGCTTACTTTGGAGCATGTTATGGAGCCGTACAAGTTCATCACCTGTACCGGGCTCCATCTGCCCAGCCTCCTGCCATATCCAGCTATTGCCCCATTTGAGGCAATCATTTTACTACAACGTTCCGCCACCAAGGAATTAAATTGAAGAGCACCGTCAAAGGTTACTCCAAGATAGGAGAACGTTTTAACCTCCTCTAAACAATGGGTACCTATTGTGTAAGTAAATTTAGAGGAAGGCTTTTTGCCTGCCAGGAGCACATATGATTTACCTAGGTTGACAGATAGATCCAGGTTACTCATGAACTTAACAAACCCATCTATCAGGATTTGTAGGCTTCGAGGTGTGCGTGCAAGCAAGACCGCGTCGTCTGCGTAAAGCAGGACAGGAATATGCCGCGTCCCGACCCTTGGGGAGTCTGCCTTTAAACCCAAAAGAAACTGCTCCAGGTTGTTAATGTAAAGGGAGAACAAAAAAGGGGCAAGAATACAACCTTGTCTGACTCCACTTTTACATGGAAAGAGTCAGACAATCCTCCCTCCCTGTTAAATCTGACCTTGGCCGTAGTGTCGCTATGCAGTTCCCTCAATATGGTGATTAAACCACTCTCAATCCCCATGCCTGACATCATATCCCACAACTTCCCTCTATTGACGTGATCGAATGCTGCTGCCAGGTCCATGAATCCCATATAAATGGGTTCATCACTGGCCAGGGTATATTTGGCAGTCAGCATATATAGGTTCAGGCATTGGTCACTAGTGGACCTCCCTGACCTGAACCCATATTGAGTGTCCGAGAAGATGTTATTCTCTTCGGTCCACTCGGACAATCTGTTCAGAATTGCCCTTCCCAGAAGTTTAGCCGATACGTCAATCAGGGAAATAGGCCGATAGCACTTAGGGTCGTCCTTGTTGCCCTTTTTGAAGATTGGCACAATGATCGCTTTAGACCATGATGGTGGGAGACCGCAGGTGATAGCAGTATTTATGACCCTAGTCATCAGAGGGGCCCATAATTCTATATTACTAAGAAACAGGTCAGGGGGAATTCCATCCGGACCCGGGGCTTTATTCTTAGTTAAACTCTCCATCCCTGCCGTGATCTCCTTAAGAGTAAATGCTACAGGGGGAACCTGACTTAGGGTTACTGATGACTCTACATGGGTGCCCGGCTCATGATTATACAAACTCCTAAAGTGGGTGACCCACTGCTCCGGGAGGATGTTAGCCCCTATCTCCGGAGAATCATTTTCTTGAAAGGTCGGTTTATTAATGATTCTCCAAAACCCCGCTAGGTCCTTTCTTTCCCCTGCCTCTCTTAGATCTGCCCATGCTTCTGCATGCAGGGTGAGTTTCCTCCTTTTGGTCTCTTTTTTATATTTTTCTCTGCACACCCTAATTTTTTTTGGATCCCGTGGTTTTGACTTAAGAGAGCATTTCAATTCCCTCAGTGCCTTAAAACAATCTTTATCAAACCACCGGGGATTTACCAGGTTGCGTTTGGGCACACTGGACCTTAGTAGTCCATCGATCAGGTTAGCAATATGGTCAAACGCTTCTAGTAACCTTGGTCCCTGGACTTCCAGATCCAAACAATCATTAATGGCCAGTAAACCCTTATCACCCAAATTTTTATAAAACTTTACCCCATCTATTTTGGACCATTTCAGTCTCCTGCCTTGATCGGTGACCCTCTCCTCAATTAAACGATGGACTTTGGTTCCAATACCCGCCCTATACAAGAGCGTTAAAACAAGCGGATTATGGTCACTGAAGCTGCTCCAGTCTATCCCTACACTGATTATTTTATTAATCAGGGATCTCGAAACCAGGATATCATCTATAATAGATGAGCAGCCCCTGCCCTTGAAAGTTGGTGGGAGTGTGCCATCCGACTGTGGGTCTATCATATTAATGGTGTGCTCTAGGTCGTACTTAAGCCGAAGCAACCTAAGAGCCAACCCAGTAGGCGAGTGAGAAAAATGCGGCCCCTTCTCAATTGGGCATTGTGCCCAGTCTGTATTTACTTTGACCAGTGCCGGGCAGAGGTGACAGTTAAAGTCCCCCACCAATAGCAGCCCGTGAGACGGCCCCTTGTTCTGGGATGTGATTTCTTGTCCTAACCTATGATCGAGTTCAGTTAATACCGGGGTATGGTTATTTGCTAACTCAGTGTTATAGATGTTAAATACAGAGAATCTTAACCCCTTTCCGTGAAACCGAACTACCTGGATCCCATGTGAGATCCAGTCTGGGAAGGACCAGGTGCCTGGGAGGTCTAAATCTACATAGATGGACAAACCGCCCATTGCTCTCCCTGAGCTGGATTTTCGGGCGGGAACAAAAAAGCACTTGTACCCCTGAAGGTGGTAATTATTCTCCACGGCCCATGTCTCTTGTACACATATGACATGAAATTTTCTAATAAAATCAACCCATTCCTTGTTGTTAAATTTGCCCGCTATGCCTGCTACGTTCCAGGAGATAAGTCTCACACCCTCGCCACTCCGTTCTACACCCCCCTGGGCCCTTGATCTTGTTTCCTGCATTGACCCTTGCATTGCCAGCCCATGTCCCCCTCCCGTACTATCTATGACTATGGCCTTAGATTCAACAAACTTGGGTTCCCCCACACCAGTCGCTAAGGTTTGCTGAGCCTTAGAACTTTGCTCCTCCAACACCTCTACCAGAGCGCCCTTTTCTGTGCAACCCTGAGGGGCATTATCTGTTTGTCAATCGACCCCCTCTAGACCGTTCAGGCAATTGAACCGGTTATAGGTGTAAAAGGGTTGTTCTGGTCGGCCAAATAACGGCCTAGGGTTAAAGGCCTGATGTCTCCCCCTCCTTCCAACCCTCTCCCAGCTGTCATGAATTTGGGGTGGCTGAAATGGGACTGGGGTAATGGGAAAAAAGAACGACACATGGAGGGTTTGGATGGTGGATTCCCTAGATCTATTCTTCCCTTGACATATATAGGACACCGTTCCTGTGTCCCTAAAACTCACCAATATGCAGTCCCCTATAATGGATTTGTGTGTTCTCCCCACCCATGGTACCCTTCTTACCATCATGATTTCATTATTAAAATGTGTCGGGAGGGGTCTATTTATATTTAACCACTTAATTGCCCTACTTTTCAGGGCACAAAAATCCTCAGTTTCACCTTCCTCAAGTGGGGGGACACCCGCCATGACTACAGTGAAATCATTAGTCTCTGGGGGTAGATTGGGTCTACGTGGTCTCAGGGTGAGCTTCATTAGAGGGGTCGGGGTGGTGTTATCTACCGGCTGTGCCGGGGGTACAGGTCCTGGCGGAGGGTTGGGCATGTTGGCGTTAAGGGGCTTAGTTAATGCAGGGTTGTTGCGAGGCCGCCGCATTCACGGCTTGTGGAGGAACTGGGTTTGCAACACTATTTGCCGGCTGTTGAGGGGCTACAGTGGGGGGAGTAGATTCTAGTTGCCTTCCCTGTCGACCAGCTGGAGTTTTCAGACTACCTAATGTGGCCTCCAGAATGGTTAGTCTGATCTCAATCTTTTTTATACTTTCGCTGATCGGTAATAATAGAGACCTTAGCAAGAATTCTAGGTTTCCAAGCGGGACAACAGAGAGGGGAATATTAGCAATACTAGCTCCTGTATCTTTTATCGTAGCAGGAGCTGGATCCTCATGGGCAATAGGTTTAGGATGTGAATCAGCCGATGATTTCTCTACTAATACGGGGGTTTTTAAAGACTTCCCAAAGTCCGAATGGGGAACCTTGGGTTTATTCCTTCCCTGAGCTCCCTTCGATTTCCTCCTACGTTTATTGGGAGGGGGTCCAAAAGCTACTTGTGTGGTGACTGGCTTAGATTTAGCTTTCCTGGTCTTAGGGGCTGGGAGTGGTTGGGAGACTAAATCAATGGTCACCCTGGTAGGGCTAGGACTGATAGCTGGAGCTATACTCATGCCTGCAACTGGTGAAATGTTAGTGCAATCCCTCAGCAGAAGTGGGACATCATCAATTCGGGACAGCTCCTCCCTCGGTGTAATGGGTTGTTCTCCGAGGGGAGTATTTTTCAAGTTATCTATTGAGCGTCTCCGTTCTGCCCTTAACCAGGACAGATTACACTCTTTGTCCCCCTCCCCCACTGCCCGGGAGAAATAATTCTCTAGAGTCCTATTTTTAACTCCTCCCGGCTTCAATGGGGTACTCTCCCTTGCCGGGGACGGCATGATGTTAATAGTGAGTTGTGCTCGGCAGGGGGCTCTAACAGTGAAATGAGTCCAGGGGTCAAATGCACGACCCAAGAGGGTAAGCCCTGCCCGGCCTACTTCGGCCTATGACGGCCTTAGACGGTCCCGCCCTTGTCCCGGGCTTCTCCCGGCGCGCTCCCGCACGCTCCCGCGATGCGTTGTCACTGGGGACCTAAATACACTGATGCTGTTTGTTCGTTGGCTGATAGGTAAGGGGGCGTGTCCAGCGGGGAGAGCAGCCCAGGTGTAGCAGGTTGGGCGCGCAGGGGCTCCTGGACGCTGGAGTCCCTACCCAACAGCTCGCAGCCCCGCTGGTCCCAACGCCTCTCCCTCGCTCCTCCCAGCAGATAGAAACAGCCTCCTTGGTCAAGGACACGCTGCGGGACCCGCGAAGCGGGTCCGGCGAGTCGTAAGGGCAAACAGAGACACACCAAGCCTCAGTCCACAGCGGCGAGCAATCCAGGCAAGACCAGTCAGTAATCCTGCAAAACAGGTCCCAGCAACTTCCAAGGGAGTTCCGCTTTTCACTCCGTCGGCAAGGGGGCGTGTCCAGCGGGGAGAGCAGCCCAGGTGTAGCAGGTTGGGCGCGCAGGGGCTCCTGGACGTTGGAGTCCCTTCCCAACAGCTCGCAGCCCCGCTAGTCCCAACGCCTCTCCCTCGCTCCTCCCAGCATATAGAAACAGCCTCCCTGGTCAAGGACACGCTGCGGGACCCGCGAAGCGGGTCCGGCGAGTCGTAAGGGCAAACAGAGACACACCAAGCCTCAGTCCACAGCGGCGAGCAATCCAGGCAAGACCAGTCAGTAATCCTGCAAAACGGGTCCCAGCAACTTCCAAGGGAGTTCCGCTTTTCACTCTGTCAGCAAGGGGGCGTGTCCAGCGGGGAGAGCAGCCCAGGTGTAGCAGGTTGGGCGCGCAGGGGCTCCTGGATGCTGGAGTCCCTGCCCAACAGCTCGCAGCCCCGCTGGTCCCAACGCCTCTCCCTCGCTCCTCCCAGCAGATAGAAACAGCCTCCCTGGTCAAGGACACGCTGCGGGACCCGCGAAGCGGGTCCGGCGAGTCGTAAGGGCAAACAGAGACACACCAAGCCTCAGTCCACAGCGGCGAGCAATCCAGGCAAGACCAGTCAGTAATCCTGCAAAACGGGTCCCAGCAACTTCCAAGGGAGTTCCGCTTTTCACTCCGTCGGCAAGGGGGTGTGTCCAGCGGGGAGAGCAGCCCAGGTGTAGCAGGTTGGGCGCGCAGGGGCTCCTGGACGCTGGAGTCCCTGCCCAACAGCTCGCAGCCCCGCTGGTCCCAACGCCTCTCCCTCGCTCCTCCCAGCAGATAGAAACAGCCTCCCTGGTCAAGGACACGCTGCGGGACCCGCGAAGCGGGTCCGGCGAGTCGTAAGGGCAAACAGAGACACACCAAGCCTCAGTCCACAGCGGCGAGCAATCCAGGCAAGACCAGTCAGTAATCCTGCAAAACGGGTCCCAGCAACTTCCAAGGGAGTTCCGCTTTTCACTCCGTCGGCAAGGGGGCGTGACCAGCGGGGAGAGCAGCCCAGGTGTAGCAGGTTGGGCGTGCAGGGGCTCCTGGACGCTGGAGTCCCTGCCCAACAGCTCACAGCCCCGCTGGTCCCAACGCCTCTCCCTCGCTCCTCCCAGCAGATAGAAACAGCCTCCCTGGTCAAGGACACGCTGCGGGACCCGCAAAGCGGGTCCGGCGAGTCGTAAGGGCAAACAGAGACACACCAAGCCTCAGTCCACAGCGGCGAGCAATCCAGGCAAGACCAGTCAGTAATCCTGCAAAACGGGTCCCAGCAACTTCCAAGGGAGTTCCGCTTTTCACTCCGTCGGCAAGGGGGCGTGTCCAATTGGGAGAGCAGCCCAGGTGTAGCAGGTTGGGCGCGCAGGGGCTCCTGGACGCTGGAGTCCCTGCCCAACAGCTCGCAGCCCCGCTGGTCCCAACGCCTCTCCCTCGCTCCTCCCAGCAGATAGAAACAGCCTCCCTGGTCAAGGACACGCTGCGGGACCCGCAAAGTGGGTCCGGCGAGTCGTAAGGGCAAACAGAGACACACCAAGCCTCAGTCCACAGCGGCGAGCAATCCAGGCAAGACCAGTCAGTAATCCTGCAAAACGGGTCCCACCTATAAGTCACTCCTATGGCAGGCCTTAACAATCCTGGAGGCAGAGTGCTTGGTTTTATGTGAGATGGTGCTCTAGCATGAGCTGAGCCTGTCTGCAGCTGTCGGGACCAATTCCCTAAGCTGTTCCTGGATAATGCCATACCATATACTATTAAGTGCATTATAATCCTCGCGGTTATATGTTAACTTTGGTTTGGCTTTATCAAAACATATCGTGTAAGGTGTCATACAATTTGGAATACTATCCCCTCGACAGTCCTGTCGACTGGGGTATCATTCCACCCCTCTAGAGGGAGACGACATGTTACTTTGCTAAAAGGCGGTTGATTTTAAAAGGAGCCTCAGCACCACAAAATGGATGCTTCTGCCACAGACACGGGTCTGACCTCCTGCTGCTGACCGAAACTCAGCCAAGGAGGCCTGGACAAAGGGTTTCCTGTCACAGGGAGGTGTCACACCACCCCAGACAGGAGATAGTGGATTGTAGCAGGGAGGTTTGAAAGAAACCAGACACTGCCTGGGGAGCACAAGGCTTCCCCTTGCATAATCCAGTCAAACCGGTTCTGGGGCACACCAGCCCCAGTCCCAGCGTGACCTGGACAAAGGGAAAGGGGTGTAACCACCCCCTTCCTGGGTCCCACCCATAGGAGGGGACCTAGCAAGTAATCCAGCCCCCTAGATTGGTATAAGAATGGGAGCAGTGCCAAAGCACTCAGATTATCCTGACTGAAACTTATGAAATGAAACTCTGGACCCTTCGACATCCTACTCGACGTAGAAGACTGAAGAATCTCCCTTGTGGTCAAGGAGTGACCACCCTGTGCAAACAGGCACCATCCAGCACCTCAACGTTTGCTTTGTTACAGTTCCCGCCAGAACTCGAGCAACAGAGTTCAACAAGACCAAGCGTGCCTGCCTTGTAACAGCCCTATCCACAGTCCCTGCAGAGCTGAGACCCGTGGAGGCGACCTGAAGGGTGGGGCCCGCCATCTTGGTAAGACCATGAGACGCTGACCGTGCAGCTCACGAGTGATCCTCGAAGCTGTGCATTGGGGTCTGAGAAGACTTAACCCTAAGCCTCTCTTGCACCGAAGCTCACCCCTCTACACTCTCCGAGTGCTGCGTGGGGTCCTTCTGCATCTTTTGGCTCAACGCGTTGGCCTGGTCACTTGCCCGCTGGCTTTTGGCCCCTGTGTCAACGAAACTTGAAACCTAACTTGTGATTCTGATTGCTCGAGACTTGCACTCGCTCCTCTGAAAAGGAGCACCCGCTCTGACCCTCCTGGTCTGAGTGTAACGCCATCTTCGAATCCTGCGTGGGTTGCCCTTGCCAAGGGTTGTTTGCTTCAATCCGGAAGCCGACACCGCCGACAACAAGAGCTTGCATGGGACAGCTCGTGATCCACTGCTGGACATCCTCAGTGCCCCAGAGTCCACGTGGCAGCGGAGAGAAGCGACCTGTCAGCATCCTGAAAGCGCCCAACATTGCCTGGTTCCTTCTGGTTCCACCCTGGTCACTGCTAAGTGACCCAGACTCTGTCCCCTCTGCTTTCAGATCATCTTTAACTTCGATCCACCCTTGGATCACACCGGACACTTCTCGTCTCGACGCCTGCAGCATCTTTAGCTCCAAGCACCAGCAACCTGCGTGACAAAACCCAACACTACTTCGCACCTGTGCACCTGCTTCCTGTGGGTGAGGTAACTCAGCAACCCCGGTGTTCCCACACTGGTACACACCTCTAGTGTATGTGTCTTAAGTTTCGTCCTTCTAGGTTGAGCGGAAGTATTCTTAAACTGTAACTTTATAACTTTTACGCACCATTGACTTTACATTGGTGCATGCCTGTGTTTTAAGCGCCGCACCCGAATCCCGCGGGCTTTTTCCGACTTCAGCATCGCTAGTCCAGACTGCTCCCAGCGATTCCCTAGGCCATAGGCCTAACCACTGTTCGATTGGTATCTCTTATACCACTTTCTTAATATATGGTTTGCGAGGCCCCCCGGCCTCATCCATAATTGTGCAACTTTCATATGTTTAACTGTGCTTTTGTTTAAACGCTTGTGCCTCTGCACTCATAATTTTTATAATATATACTTGTGTGATGTCCTTTCATTTGATAATACAGGATTGTGATTGGTAAAACAGCTTGATTAACACGACCTCTAGAGTTAAGCCTTTAAGGCTGCTTAGTCCATGCTACCATTAGGATAGCTTGTCTATAAGGTTGACTTACAACCAGACACCATAAGGGATTGTTTGGACTGATACAAGGTGGTTCCAGAATTGGAAACATCATATATCAGGCCAACTTCTCACAACACCCATACTTCACCAATTCCTAAACCCTAAAAAACTCCCCACTCTTACAAACCACCCACCCATTACTCCTAAAATCCCCTCACTGACTATAAACTCTACCCATCCCTGAACCCTAAAAACACCTTTGTGCCTATAAAATCCATTTATCCCTGAATCCTTAAAATACCTCACTACTCCAAACTCCACTCAATCCTGAACCCCAAAAATTCTTCACAAACCTTAACCTTTACTATCACTGAACCCCGAAACCCCTTTGTTACATGTACACTTCACCTAAAAAACAGTGAACACCCTGAAACTCCACTCATCCATGAACCCTAGCAACCCCTCACTCCCCCTAAACTCCATCCATTTATAACACCTAAAGAAACCCACAGCACCACTAACCTCCACCCAAACATGAACCTTAAAACCCCCATTTCTGTTCATGAGCGCAACCCATCCTTCGCACCTAACAACTCCTTATCACCCTTAAACATTACCGAACTCTGAACCCAAAAACTTCTCACTAGTCCTAAACTTCACCCAAGTTTAATGTAATTTGGGATTTTTCCTTAAAATTATCTTTTCTTTATATTGTTTCCTTTATATTTCGATTTATTTGTATTTCCTAAAAATTGTCTTTCATTAAAATTGTTTTCCATAGTTTGGTTTCCTCTAATGTGGTTTCCCAGCTTTCGCCCCGGGAAATTTGTGCTCCCTTGTTTGAAGAATAGCTTAGATTTTGAATCACATTGGTATCTTTATCCCCATACAGATGATATTTGAAGCTACTTATCAAAGGGTTGTGATCACTCACGCAGTTGGTCAAAACCTTAGAGGCACGAGGTCTGTGGATAATAATACTAAGTTGATTTTACTGCCATTCCTATTGTCTACAAATGTCGGAAAGTAGGTGGTTTCCTCCTGAATAAATTTGAATAGAAAAACATGTTACTATTAATCATAAGCTTTAATATCTCACCTTAAGGGGATGAACAAAGTGCGAGGTGTCTTCACACCTGAAAAAAATCTTATAGAAAAACATTCAAGTCCTCAATTACATGAACAGCCTGCTTGGTAAAATATATATATATATTCACTACAAATACAAAGGTTTCAGGGACGTTATAGTTAGTTGAACATTTGACTCATATAAAACCTGAGAAATTCGCCTGTTATAGTTAGTTGAGCTAAGTATAACTCGCGCGCCCGCAATGCACTGCTGATAATGTCACATATTACATCACTCATGACATGGTCAGTGACATCACTGATGACATCTCGAATGACATCACTCATGACATCATCCAGTGAATGTGTGTTACTGTAAAGGTTAAATATGTTTTATATATATTCACACCAAGGTGTATTGAAGAATGAATGAATTTACAAGTGCCTAAAGGAATTATTTTGTAGGTGTGTTACTGACTGTATAAATGAGTTATTAAATGTGTCTTACTGAATGCATGGGTTAGTGACTAAACTGTGTAAAAGTCTGTATTAATCTTTCCATTGGTGCGTAAGCAACTGCATGGGTTGCTGAACAGCTACATGAGTTTCTATATAGGTTATTGATTTGTTGTCTGAGTATCTGTATGGGTCCTTGGGTGTCTGTGCATAGATGACTGAGTGGATGATTCAGTGGTTGTATGGATTACAAAAGTACATCTGGGAAAGACTGTATGGGTGAGTTAGTGTGCGTATGGGTGTGTTTGTGAGTGAATTAATGGCTCAATGGTATATCTGTGACTAACTACATACGTTTTAAGGCACTATATGTGAGAGTTGGAGTATATAAATGAGTATACGTGAGAATAAGTTATTTGAAGAGTGCGTGAATAAATAAGTGTCTGCTTCTATCAGTGATTGTATAAGACAGTAAATATGTGTTAGTATCTGTATAAATAAGTGATGTGGTATGTTTAAAAACAATGAAGTTGGTGTGTATAACTGTATACATGAGTAAATGGGTATGAGATTGATTCTTTGCTTTACTGACTAGGTATGTGAGTAACTCTATGGATGAGTGGCTGAGTGTGACTGCATGTATAGAAGTATGAGTGTATATTATAGTCCTCTATTGAAGAGTAACTACAAGTATAAGTGACTGGATGTGTGTGTAGACCTAGGAAATAGTGAGTGGTATGTAGTATATGGCATTCTTGTGTGTACGGTTTCAAAAATAGAAGTCTGCATTTAAGAATGGGTGTATCAAAGTTTATATTAGAGAATCAGTATGTGCATCAGATTATCATGTGGATGATGTCATTAGTGATGTCATCAGTGATGTCATCTGAGATGTCATCAGTGGCGTCATGAGTGATGTCATTGACCATGCCATGAGTGGTGCAATATGTGACATCATCAGCAGTGCTTTGCGGACACGCGAGTTATAGATAGCTCAACTTACCATAACATGCGAATTTCTCTGGTTTTATATGAGTCAAATGTTCAACTAACTATAACGCCCCTGAAACATATGGTTTTTAGTGAATTTCTAAGGTTTTCTAACTGGTAATTCCTAACTATAACGTCTGTAAAACCTATGGTTTTTTCAGTGAATTTCAAAGGTTTTTTAAATAATAATTTCATAATTTAATGTTTATAAAACCTATATTTTTTCTATTATTTTTTTAATATTTTGGAGCTCTATTATACTTCTTTTTTTAACTTTAAAAATTATGTCATGTTTTATATCTTCCCCAAAAATAGTATATATATATATTTTTTTTTTAGAAAACTGCACTCCCATACCAGTAGCATACCAAGCTCCCTCATCACGCGAATCCGATCCAACATATTGCTAAACTCGTAAATGATGTGCATTTCGTATCTGACAAGTTTGTGGCACTGTGTCCCGCGTAATATCTTATAAGCATGAAGGCGCACCAGCTGCTACTTTGGTATCCGACGGGTACGCAGTACCAAGCCATGCGTTACGTCATGTACATATGGGGTTATGCCCACTGCGCGTTCCGTATGTGATAAGTACACGCTGTCAGGCCCTGTGTTACATCACACACGTATAGTGTCGAGCCGGGTATGCCATTCCCTCGTTTTTTTTGTCTCAAAAGTATATCTAAATAACTTTAAAAACTATATGACAGCAAGCGATATTCTAAAATATTTCAACCATGTATATATTTCTAACTGTAATAAACTTAGATTATGATAAATATATTTTGTCAAAATTGCATCGGTGCGGCCTCCTTGCACACTCGGTGCGCAATTGCCATATGACCTTAAAAAAAAACATTTGATTGCTTCATAACATTTCCCATTGTAACAGTTGGAGGACCCCACCCATTTTACTCATTCTCTCTACAGCGTTTGATGAGAGACACCTCTTCTGCTCAGAGAGCTTTTTTTAAAAGTGTTTTCCTGTATACACATATCTTATACTACACATAACATGCAACGATCATCTTGATCAATATTCCTGGTCTGTACGTTAGCCTTCCACGTGTGATGGCCATGCATCTCAAACATTACATCAAAAAACAAATGTGTGTTACACAATGCCCCTGGTGTATGTGTGTGCACATTATTGTGCTCCCTTTCGGCCTGGGTATTGGTGGCTCTAAGAAGTATCAGAAGCCAAGGGCAAAGTGCATATCCTAGATCACATGTGACAAACAGTAAACAGCAATGTGTAGACGTATTTTGCTGTACGCTCTGTTATCAGGCTTTACCATTATAGTAGTGTGTTATATGTGAGACTTTCAGATTCACGTTTGACATATATTGCTTAACTCTAATGAGCGTTATCACTGTGTATGATGTAGCCTCACTGCTGATCCGCCACCCATCTGAGCACATTTACATGTGTACGGTTCGCGATAGCAAAACGTTCAATAATACCGCACACCATTGACATGCATGTCTGAGCATATCCACAACGTTGACAACGACATGTGATGTTAGCTATTCAATCTTTTCGAACAGCATCTCATTAGTAGGGAGATGCCGCCCTCCCAACACATGCTACATTAATGTAAATTGCGCATTCTGCGACGTCAAAACTACAAAAGTACACTTCCTGGCCAGGTAGGAACTGAACAACGCCGAGGTCCCCAGAATAATTATTCACACCTCTACGCTGGCCTGGCGTATGCAAGCCCAGCCCACTTTGCGTACCTATAAATAGGATAATGACGATGCCACATGTCCCACTTCTTCCACACTACCTCAGGTGATATGGCCGCATCCACCTCGCATATCACAATGCACAAAAAAAAAGGGATCCATGAGGTGTACACCATCCTTCCAATCAACACTGGTTCTAAATTGTGAACCTACTGCCCGTCGTCTTTCCAAAAGAATCGATGAGGTGTACACCATCCTGCAATCAACTTTCCATCTGAATTGTGAGCACTGCTGCCCGTAGTGTTTGCACACACAACAATGACAGCAGGTGAGCAGTGGGGCCTGGGTGCACAGGTGCTCCAATTGAGTGCGGTGCGGCAGGAGGGTGGAGTACATCAGCCTGGCTGCGCAGGTGCGAACAATCAATGTTGCCGTGGGTTATGATGTGATCTCTGACCTGATTCAGTCTCATCTCTGTTTCATTTTAAAGACTTGTTTCACCGTACTGTAGGCCTGTGCCAGTGGGCAGTGCTGCCTTACAGACATGTGGCGTTGGCTTTTGGGGCACTGGCGTGAGCTCATTACTAAGTGTACATGCATTCTGGCTTCCGCCACTGCATTACACATGCACATTATGCTTCTAGCATGCGCTCTGTTCCTTTGTATCTGAACCTTCGTATAACATATTATTATTTAATCTTGTGTATTGTCGTGCACTCCAACTCCTCTTTGGACCACGATTACCACTAACAGTTGGTAGATCGTACTTCCAAAACGAAAGATGCACTCAACTGGTGTTTTCTATTAAGCTTGAAATAAACCTTCATTTAACTCCAGACGTTTCCACCATTAAATTATTTCTCCCTTTTCAGACACTGAATTGATGGACCCAAAATCGGCAGAGCGGGAGCTCACCCCGCGATGATGCCCTGGGCATTCAGACGCCTTCCATCGTGGTATCAAGACGCCGTCCCTAACCGGAGACCTGCTCTCCTACCCTACAAACGTACACCGGACTCGGAGCTTGCACCAACAAGTCGTTGGACACACCAATGGTGGCAGGTGAGCAGTGAAGCCTCGGTGCGCAGGCCCTGCCATTGAGCACAGTGTGGGGAAAGGGGCTGGGTGCAGCACCCTGGGTGCAGAGGTACAGGCAAGCGATTTTCCCGTAGCTAATAATGTAATCTCTGGCCTCATTCATATTTTTCATTTTAAGGACTTGCTGCCCACACTCTTTCTCGTGGACCCCAGCATCCTAGACAAACGGGTGACGGGAGGGCAAAAACTGAGGGCTGGGTACAGTAGGCTGACTCACTGTCTCCTCCTCACTTTGTTCTTTTGACTCTCCCTCTCCTTGACCCTTCCACCCACTCCCTCTCCTTCCCATTCTCACAATCCTCCTTTCATTCGGACTACCTTTCTTCACCTCTTCCACATGGCACACATACTTATGTTTCATTTTGTCTTGCAGGTTTTGAACGCTGCATCCACAGGAGTTCAACCCACGTATTTTATTTTGTACTGTTGTTTGTTCTAAGAAACTTACGTTTCCATTTATTTGTGTTTGAATAAAGGTTATTTTTTTCTCCAATAAATAACTGAGTGTATATGTCCTCTTTTTCTGACAACACTTGTCTATACTTTACTGTGAAAATAGTCTGTTTATAGAAGATTATAAGGGAAAACTTTTTTATTTTACCGGTGCACCTACCAAACATAATCCAACTGACTATTATACAAATGAAGCTTGGGTAATTCTACAAATGCAAGGGTTCTATGAGTGTATCACTTTATAACACCATGAGTACTGCCCGTGTGATTACAGAACCAATAGTCAAGTCAAGTCAGAGAATTTATATAGCGCACTACATACCCAGAGGGTCTCAAGGCGCTTAGGAGGGGAGGAGGATTACTTGTCAAATATCCACGTTTTAAGTTGCTTTCTGAATGCTAGGTGGTTCTGGGTAAGGCGAAGGTAAGTGGGGAGTGAGTTCCATGTTTTAGCAGCCAGGTATGAGAAGGATCTGCCTCCCATGGTGGTCTTGTTGATGCGAGGAACAGTGGCGAGGGCTTGGCTGGAAGAACGTAGTTGGCGGGAGGGGGTGTAGAAGGACAGTCGTGAGTTGAGGCATTCTGGTCCGATGTCGTAGAGTGATTTGTGTGCGTGGGTTAGCAGTCGGAAAGTGATTCTCTTATTGACGGGTAGCCAGTGGAGGTCTTTCAGGTGACCAGAGATGTGTTCGTTGCGCGGGATGTCTAATATGATCCTGGCTGAGGCGTTTTGGATTCGTTGGAGTTTCTTCTGGAGTTTAGCGGTAGTACCTGCGTAGAGGGTGTTTCCGTAGTCCAGTCGGCTCGTGACCAGAGCATGGGTGACTGTTTTCCTGGTTTCGGTGGGGATCCAGCGAAATGTTTTTTGGAGCATGCGAAGAATGTTGAAGCAGGATGAGGAGACAGCGCTGACTTGTCTGTTCATTGAAAGTGAAGAATGCAGGATAACGCCTAGGTTCCGTGCGTGGTCTGTCGGGATGGGTGCTTTTCCAAGGGCTTCCGGCCACCAAGAGTCGTCCCATGCAGAGGGGGATGTACCTAGGATGAGGACTTCTGTTTTATCTGAGTTCAGTTTCAGACGGCTGTGTTTCATCCATTCAGCAACTTCTTTCATTCCTTCGTGTAGCTTGGTTTTGGCGGTGCTGGGGTCATTGGTGAGAGAAAGGATCAGTTGAGTGTCATCCGCGTAAGAGATGATGTTGAGGTTGTGTTGGCGGGCGATGGCCGCGAGGGGGCTCATGTATACGTTGAAGAGGGTGGGGCTGAGTGAGGATCCTTGTGGTACGCCGCAGATGACTTCAGTGGCCTCGGACTTGAATGGTGGAAGGCGGACTCTCTGGGTTCTTCCGGTGAGGAACGAGGTGATCCATTTAAGTGCTTTTCCTTGTATTCCGATGTTACTGAGGCGTTGTAAAAGGGTGCTGTGGCAGACTGTGTCGAATGCTGCAGAGAGGTCGAGAAGGATGAGGGCGACTGTGTCTCCATTGTCCAGTAGAGTTCGAATGTCGTCTGTTGCTGCGATGAGGGCGGTTTCAGTGCTGTGTTTTGCTCGGAAGCCAGATTGTGAGGAGTCGAGGGATTTGTTGTCTTCGAGGAAAGCGGCGAGCTGGTTGTTGACAGCTTTCTCGATTACTTTGGCCGGGAATGGAAGGAGCGAAATGGGGCGGTAATTTTTGAGTTCGGTGGGGTCCGCTGTGGGTTTTTTCAGAAGGGCGGTGAGTTCAGCGTGTTTCCAGTTTTCCGGGAAGGTGGCGGAGTTGAAGGAGCAGTTGATGACGTCTCGGAGGTGCGGTGCTATGACGGAGTCTGCTTTGTTGAAGATGTGGTGAGGACATGGGTCTGTGGGGGATCCTGAGTGGATGGAGTTCATCAGGCGGATGGTGTCCTCAGTGGAGATTGGGTTCCAGTCGTTAAGTGTGTTCGAGGGGGGAGGATGTTCAACATATGGTTGGGTGGGTTGGTCTCCGGGTTGGTTGTCGAAGCTGTTGTGGATGTCTGCAATCTTGTTGTGGAAGAATGAGGCTAGGGAGTCGCAGAGGGCTTGAGAGGGGGTGATGTCGTTGGAGTTGGCCGAGGGATTGGAAAATTCCTTGACGATGTTGAAAAGTTCCTTGCTGTTGTGGGCGTTGTTGTCAAGTCGATCTTTGAATGCTGTTTTCTTGGCCTTTCGGATTAGTTGGTGGTGAGTGCGGGTGGCGTTTTTGAAGGCGTCCTTGGTGCTGGTGGTTGGGTCTTTTTTCCAGGCCTTTTCAAGGGAGCGGCAGAGTTTCTTGGACTTCTTGAGATCATCGTTGAACCATGAGGCCTTCTTGTTGCCATGTTTGCTTTGACGTTTTTTCAGTGGTGCTAAGGTGTCGGCGGTGTTGGATAACCATAGGGTGAAGTTGGCGGCGGCTTGGTTTGGGTTAGAGGAGTGGGCTGGGGTGTTTAGAAGGAGCGATGAGGAGATCTGGTCGGTGGTGATTTTGTTCCAGTTTCTTTGCAGAGTTGGTTGGAGGTGGTTGGTGGGTTTTGGCTTGTTGTAGGTGAAGTGAACGCAGCTGTGGTCAGTCCAGAGGAGATCCGTAGTGTGGCTGAAGGAGATATGATTGCTGGAGGTGAAGATGGGGTCGAGTGTGTGACCTGCGATGTGGGTGGGGGAAGTGACCAGTTGTTTAAGTCCGAGGTTGGCGAGGTTGTCCAAGAGGGTGGTGGTGTTGCGGTCGTTGATCTTTTCAAGGTGAAAGTTGAGGTCTCCCAGAAGGATGTATTCTTTGGAGGGGAGCGCGTGTGGAGTGATGAAGTCCGTGATGTCTTCACTGAATTTTGCGCGGGGTCCTGGTGGTCTGTAGAGGAGGGTGCCTCTGAGTGTGGTCTTGGGGTCGATGTGGATCTGGAAGTGAAGGTGTTCGGAGTTGGCGAGGTTGGCGTCAGAGCTGGTTAAGATGCGGATTGATTTCTTATGGACGATAGCGATTCCTCCTCCTGTATGGCCGGTACGGTCTTTGCGAGTGATCTTATAGTCTTCAGGGATGGCAATGGTGATGTCTGGGGCGGAGGAAGCGTTCATCCATGTTTCCGTTAGGAAGGCGACGTCTGGAGAGATGGTGTCTAATAGATTCCATAGGTCAATGGCGTGTCTGTGGACCGAGCGGGTGTTGAGAAGGATGCATTGTAGGTGGTTGGGGTCGGGAATCAGTGGTGTGGTCATAGCGGAGATCTTGTCGGTGCCGCTGAATTTGCAGGAGTAGCAGGAGAAAGGTCCATGGGTGTGTCCAGGAGCCGCTTGGACGCAGGTGGGGGCGCGACCAGGGTTGAGGGCTAGGAGGGTGGCGGCATCGTAGGTGATGCGGGAGGGCTGGGCAGCACGAGGAGCAGGGGGTCTGGCGCTGGGCGCGGTCCAGGCGCGGACGGGCGTAGACGGGCTTACCTTTGGCGCACCTTCGGCGCGGATTGGGCGCGGTCGCTGCGCGTGAACGCTGCACGCGAAAACACCTATCATATATGGATGGTGGAGGGGGAGGGGCGAGGGCGTCTCAGCTGGGAGGCGGGGCGGGCCAAAGACGAGCACAACAACAAACAAAATGGAGGCGGAGGGGGGAGCACAGCAAACGCGCAAACCGAGTGAAAATACACTTTAAATAGTTAAGTAAAATGCAGGTAAGCTCAGCGGCGATCAGGCAGGCAGCAGGCACAAATAATTATGCAGTTTTGGGAGCAAAGCGGCACAGTGCGCAAACAGGCTCGAGTCAGCCAAATAAATAATTAAAGTGCAAGTTAGCTCAGTGGCGATCAGCAGGCACAGGCACAAATACAGTTGCAATCATGTAAAGCAAAGCGCCAAAACGATACCAGCTATCTCAGAGGGACACTGGGGAGCGACCACTCAGCTCTAGGGAGAGGAGCGAGTCACGGCGTCTTCAGGTGGAGAAGCGCTGTTCTACTAAGTGGGAGGGCATCTCAGCTGGGAGGCGGGGCGGGCCAAAGACGAGCACAACAACAAACAAAATGGAGGCGGAGGGGGGAGCACAGCAAATGCGCAAACCGAGTGAAAATACACTTTAAATAGTTAAGTAAAATGCAGGTAAGCTCAGCGGCGATCAGTCAGGCAGCAGGCACAAATAATTATGCAGTTGTGGGAGCAAAGCGGCACAGTGCGCAAACAGGCTCGAGTCAGCCAAATAAATAATTAAAGTGCAAGTTAGCTCAGTGGCGATCAGCAGGCACAGGCACAAATACAGTTGCAATCATGTAAAGCAAAGCGCCAAAACGATACCAGCTATCTCAGAGGGACACTGGGGAGCGACCACTCAGCTCTAGGGAGAGGAGCGAGTCACGGCGTCTTCAGGTGGAGAAGTGCTGTTCTACTAAGTGGGAGGGCGTCTCAGCTGGGAGGCGGGGCGGGCCAAAGACGAGCACAACAACAAACAAAATGGAGGCGGAGGGGGGAGCACAGCAAACGCGCAAACCGAGTGAAAATACACTTTAAATAGTTAAGTAAAATGCAGGTAAGCTCAGCGGCGATCAGGCAGGCAGCAGGCACAAATAATTATGCAGTTGTGGGAGCAAAGCGGCACAGTGCGCAAACAGGCTCGAGTCAGCCAAATAAATAATTAAAGTGCAAGTTAGCTCAGTGGCGATCAGCAGGCACAGGCACAAATACAGTTGCAATCATGTAAAGCAAAGCGCCAAAACGATACCAGCTATCTCAGAGGGACACTGGGGAGCGACCACTCAGCTCTAGGGAGAGGAGCGAGTCACTGCCTAGGACCACCGAGGCTTCAGGGACTGCCGAGGTCCACCCTGCATATTTAAGTGAAGCCCTGGAGGTCTGGTGATCCCCGGACTTCAGTTGGCCTGGAACCCCCCGAACAACTAGTAAACAATGCCCGGGAAGGGAACTGTCCCATAGGCTGTGAAACGTCTCTGTGCCCTCCCGCGCCTAATTTACATGTAACATTAAAATCCCCAGTCCTACAGAGACCCCAAAAAATAATTATAGGATTAGCCATGGAACACTACCCGCCAGGGGCCTCATTTAAATGAACGGGTGAGACTCTGCTTTTTTTTCTTCTCTCCCATTTTGATCATCCGGATCCGCTCTATTAAAGCGATACAGGTTTTTCCTCCTCTCTCTTCAACTAGTCAAACAAGGATTTGCTGTCACAGGGTGAAAGCCCTGCACCCGCCCTCTAATAGCAAACATACATGTCCTGTGGATGCATAACCCGGGACATTGTATGAGCTGCGCCTGGGAAGTCGCGCTCCCTAGGACCATGATACATTGGTTAGTATAAACGCATAACAACACTACTTACACACATGTAGTACAGCGGCCAGAGTGTAGTGAAGAGGCAGAGGAAGCGCAAAATCAAAAAATATAAATCCTACCAGAGGTGGGATGACATTGTTCAATGTGCCAACGACCCTGGGATGAGTAGAAACAGCTACACAAAGAAAACGTGTCTTCAGCACAAGGAAAGCAATTTTGAAATATTGGTGAGTGCTGTTTTTTTTTACCTTCTCCCGCTCATTGCAAAATTTATGTAGTGAAGAGGAAGAAAACAGTGGATTTATTACAGGAAAACAAGACACCTTGAATAGCCACCAACAGGAGCAGACAGCAAGGCAATCGTCTTCTCCAGCACTGTGTACAAACTCCCCAAGGTTCCCCTCATGACAGCCCTAAATTCTAACATTACATACTTACATTCTAGTAGAATTACATACTAACATTCTACTGTGACTTACATTGGAATACTACACAGAGCACATGACTTTACAGCAATGAGCTCATGGTTTCATCCACAAGTCCTGAGACCGGTAGGGGTGAGTAGTTCGCTTCCCCACTCCCTGTATTCTATAAACGCAAACTAACACTACTTCCACAGGTATGCTACAGCGCCCAGAGCACGTCACTTCACAGCAATGAGTTCACGATTTAGGCTCACAGCTTAATCCCCGAGTCTTCAGACCAGTAGGAGTGACTACTTCGCTTCCCATTCCCTATATACAATAAACGCATACTAACACTACTTACACAGGTATACTACAGCGGCTAGTATACTAAAGCGCCCAGACAGAGCTCATCACTTTACAACAATCAGCTCAGTTTCACCCCCACTCTTTAAACCAGTAGGTGTGAGTACTTCGCTTCCCGCTTCCAGTATAGTATAAACGCACGATATCAGTCAGTAGTTCCTTCCCACTCCCTGTATGGTATAAACGACTACTAACACTACTTGCGCATGTATGCTACAAAGACCAGACCACAACACTTGACAGCAATGAGCTCACGGTTTAGGCTCTTGGTTTCATACCCGAGTGTAGCACCATATCATATCAGCACCATGTCACTTCCAGCAACACCGTACTTTCAGACCGGTAAGAGTGACTACTTCACTTCGAACTCCCCCACAGAAATTACTGTGCTCCTACCCTCCTTTCCAATTCTTTTTGCCCTTTTTTCCCCTTACTCGCTTCAACGGGATCACAAAATGGCGACCAACTACTTCGCTTTCTGCTTCCAGTACAGTATAAACGCACGACAGCGGTAAGTAGTTCGCGTCCCACTCCCTAAGTGGTATAAAAGCCTACTAACACTACTTGCACATGTATACTACAGCGCCCAGAGCCCATCCCTTTAAAGCAATCACACCGGTTCCATCCCCAAGTCTTCACACCGTTAGGCATGAGTACTTCGCTTCCCGCTTCTGGTAAGGTATAAACGCACAATAGCAATCAGTAGTTCGCTTCCCACTCCCTGAATCGTATAAACGTCTACTAACACTACTTGCACACGTATGCTACAAAGACTAGACCGCATCACTTTACAGGAATGAGCTCACACCTTAAGCTCAAGGTTTCATACCCGTGTGTAGCACCATATCATATCAGCACCATGTCACTCTGAGCAACACCGCACTTTCAGACCGGTAAGAGTAACTACTTTGCTTTGCACTCCCCCACAGAAATTACAGTGCTCCTACCCTCCTTTCCAACTTTTTTCGCCCTTTTTTCTCTTTACTCACTTCAACTGAATCACAAAATGGCGGCCAACCCTTACTAGTTGTAACCGCTCCCAGCGCTCACAGCCAAGAAGCAGCAAGCTTGTGCTTGTAACACCTCAGCCAATCAAATGGCAGAATTCCCAAATATCGATATCTGTAAATTTAGATATTTCTCAAAAACTACTGAACGGATTTACACCAAATAAACAAAAGCGTGCTATCTAGACCCAGACCCTTCTCCCTGCCAAATTTGGGGTAATTCCGTTCACCTGTTCGACCTGTAGCCTTGTCTAAAGGTTCCTATGGAAATTAACATGGAGAAAACACGTTTTGGGACCCCTCTTTTATCTCCGCCCCCCCCTTGATGAATCACCCCCAAACTTTTAACATATGAGCTAATATAAATAAAGAATTTGTTTTGGAAATTTCACGAAGATTCATCAAACGACGCCAAATTTATAAGCAAAACAAAAAATGCTCTTCCTATGGAAACTCGGTCCTAACTATAACTACCTACTGGTGACCGCCAAAATATATATATATTCACTGAAAAAACCATAGGTTTCACACCAGTTATAGTTAGGTGGAAATTTTACTCGCATAAAACCATTGAAATTCCCACGTTATAGTTAGTTGGACTCACTATAACTTGCGCGTGCAATGCACTGCTGATGACGTCACATATTAAATCACTCATGACATGGTCAGTGACATTACTCATAACATCACTGATGACATCTCCAATGACATCACTGATGACAACATCCTTGTGACAAAGTGGCAGACCTCCTATCAGCATAATATAACCTTTGACACACACATTCAAAAATAGAAACTAACATTCTCTTAAAAAAGGAGAAACCAATACCAATTACAACAACTTATTAGGTAATTCCAACATCTACATACACATCCACTCATTCACCAACAGTTCTATATAGTCACTATTGCATGTACTTACTCATCATATGTACTAATACACCTATACATCCTGTTACACACTAATACTCATCCATATAGTTACTCGCACACAAATTCACACATGCAAATAAACTATCAAAAAACCATTTACTTGATTATACTGCTATATACACACCACTACACATACTTCTACAGAAACGGAAACATATTTACTCTCTTAAACAATCAGTTATAAAAACACATACTCACTAACCCACCCATACACACAATCATCCACCCATACAGTCTTGCACACATGCTGTCTTCAAAATACATACAAATAGTGAGTCACACATTCATGCATCTGTGCTCTAAGTAATATCCCTCATCGAACCATACAGACACTGATACTGATACTCAAAAATACAACTAATAACCCATATACACACTCATGTAGCTAATCACCAACCCATGCAGCCACTTATACACAAAGTGAGACACAGATACAGATATTTAAATATTTAAACATTACTCGCTAATATATGTATTCACTAAGATACATTTAATAAGTCAGTTAACCAATCAATTTTACACACAAAAAACATCCATTTAGACATTTATTTACCCATTTATTCTTCCATCAACCTTTAGATATACATGTATAAAAAATATTTATTTTTCAGAAAGATACACATTCACTGGATGATGTCATCAGTGATGTCATTTGAGATGTCATCAGTGATGTCATGAGTGATGTCACTGACCATGTCATGAGTGATGTAATATGTGACGTCATCAGCAGTGCATTGCATGCACAAGTTATAGTGAGTCTAACTAACTATAACGTGGGAATTTCAATGGTTTTATGCGAGTAAAATTTCCACCTAACTATCACTGGTGTGAAACCTATGGTTTTTTCAGTGAATTTAATAGGGACCAGGTCGAAAGCCATCCTGAGATCTATGAAAGCCATATAGAGGCTGCCTCTGTTGATGGTAACTGACTTCCAATAGATCCCAAAGAAGCGAAAGACCTGGTCCATTGTCCCCACCCTCTGACGAAAACCTGCTTGGAGATGGGAGAGGATCTGTTCCTCTTCCATCCAGGCTCCAACCCTTGAGATAATTACCCTGCCAACCACTTTCTAAATCACATTTATCAGACTGATGGGTCTGTAATTGGCAGGGTCTTCTCTAGCCCCTTTTTTAAACACCGTAACCACCTCAGCGCCCTAACAGGAGTCAGGCACGGGGTGCCCCCTGGCGATGCAGTTCATTATGAGGGCAATTAATTCTGCCCAAGCCTTGGGTTCCTTTATCAGAAGATCCCCCGGTATCCCGTCTGGGCCAGCCGCCTTCCCCGGGGTCAGGTGTCTTATTGCGGCTAGTACCTACAAGGGCAAGAATGGTTCCTCAACCTCCCTTGTGTATCCCCCTTCTGTACCCGTGGCTACCGTTAAGGAAGAGTCAACTTTGTTTCCGCCATATACTGCAGAAAAGTGGTGAACCCATTGCTGACTTGTTATATGGGTGGCTAGTGGTTGTGTACTCTGTTGCCTAGCTTTGTTAATTAGGTCCCAGAATAGCCTTGGGTTCCTCATGGACACAGCACCATTTAGATCCTGCCAATATTTATCCTCCCACTCTCGTTTGGCAGCAGCTACAACCCTCAAATAATCCTTCCTAGCCGCTCTAATTAGTGAGGGATTTTTTTTGAGCAGGGCTGCTGTTAGCTCTTTCCTTTTACCCTTACACTGGGTTGTGTACCAGGTATTAGTGGAGATGGGGAGTGTAGTATTTGCTTTAAACCTTTTCCCTTTAAATAAGAAATATTGGCTCATCTGCTCTATTGTATTCTTGTAAGCTGTATCTAAAGCGATTGGTGGCTCTTGTGCACTTCTCAGTTCCTGTTCCCATACTGTCAGATCCAAGGTCAGATCTACCACAAGTGATTTTTTACTCCCCAATTGATCTTCCTTTAATTGGGCCTTGTCCCATTTCAACCTACGGTTACTATTGTAGGGGACAACTTCTTTGGTCAACCTCAAGGGAACACACGACCCCACACCCTTTGGGTTACCCCACCTGAGCTTGGTGCAAAGGGGGTTGTGGTCACTATCCTGTGTAGCCACCACTTCCATATCTAAAAGGTATTTCCAGAGTCTGACGTCCAATAAAATATAATCTATTCTAGACGGGCCACTGAGCCTATTGAATGTCATTGCACCATCCCTATCCGAATTAGTCCTGCCATTGAGTGCTCTTATGTTATGTTCCCTGGTTATGGCGTTGATTTGAATTGCCCTTGCTGACCATTTTCGAATAGGGGGCAACGACAGAGCTGGGATAGACCATCTGGAATCTCCCCCTTCGGGACCTAAGGGGTCGTCCCCACTCAGAGGTTCAAATGTACAATTAAAATCCCCACCCACTATGATTTTTGCAGAATGTGGACACCTCGCTAATGCTGTATCCAAACTTGTTAATGTTACTGAGAATGTTTCCCCCGGTGCCCCTCTAGCATAAACATTAAATATTTCCAGTCTGCTCACCTCAGCCAATCCCCTACAAGAGAGATGTAGGACATCCCTACACACGGAGTCATGAGTAGCAATGTCCCAATTCAGATCAATTCTGATCCAAACCAGTAATCCTCCTGCTGGTCTACCCTTCCCACTACTTACTGCGGGGGAAAAATATGAGGTATATCCTGATTTATATAGAGGGAGCAGGCTCCAAGTTTCCTGGAATAGGCAGACATCGAACTTCTCGATGAATATATGCCATTCCGGAACCACCATCTTCCTTTTTAACCCTGCCACATTCCAGGATAACACGTGAATGTCTCCGTGGTCTTTAGGGGTCGATCTGTGGTCTTTAGGGGGCCAATCATATATATATATATGATTTCTATGGCAAAATGAAACCCCTCATTTTGTTCCTTTTCAAATTAAATGTATTAAGTGTTACCACTTTATTCGAATCAAGATGACTTCAGGTGTGCCATACTTTTGTCATAAGTAAGACTGTTAGCGTTCTAGTTGTTCTTTAGAACACTCTGGGACATTCTGTCATTGGGCTATAGTTGGGCTACATCTGGCTGATATTTGGGCTACATTTGGGCTCTTTTGTCTCTGGTGGCCATCTTGGGAGACTGCATATTAGAATATTTTCTAATCAAATATAAGAGGATTTGAGAAGTCACTCAAAATGTGCCCTAATTTTTCTTTCTTCAGCACTAATCATAATTTCTATGGCAAAATGAACCCCCTCATTTTGTTCCTTTGCAAATTAAATGTTTTAAGTGTTAACACTTTATTCCAATCAAGATGACTTCAGGTGTGCCATACTTTTGTCATAAGTAAGACTGTTAGCGCTCTAGGTGTTCTTTAGAACACTCTGGGACATTCTGTCATTGGGCTATAGTTGGGCTACATCTGGCTGATATTTGGGCTACATTTGTTTTTTTTGTCTCTGGCGGCCATCTTTGGGCTACATTGGGCTACATTGGGCTACATTTGGGCTCTAACATATATATAGCCCAATGTAGCCCAATATATATTTTTTCAAAGTTAATTTTCGTAAAAACCACTGGAGCATATATCTTGAGACATAGCAAAGGCACATCGGGGTACCAGTCCCTACAATTTTGCCAAGTTTGGTGGAAATCATTTCAGCCGTTCGGGCTAAAAGTGAGGTCGACCGCCCTATGGAAATTAACATGGGGAAAATACGTTTTGGGACCCCCCTTTTATCTCGGCCCCCGCTTCACGAATCCCCCCCAAACTTTCAAGGAAGGACCGGAGCGCCGCGAGGAAAATTTGAGGAAATTTTCAGGCAGATTCCTCAACCGGCGCCAAAGTTACTCACAATAGAATGTTGAGATTTTGCATTGAAAATAATCCTAACTATAACTACCTACTGGCGACCGCCAGTAGGTAATATATATATGTATATATATATATATATATATATATTACCTACTGGCGGTCGCCAGTAGGTAGTTATAGTTAGGATAATTTTCAATGTTAAATCTCAACATTCTATTTTGAATAACTTTGGCGCCGGTTGACGAATCTGCCTGAAATTTTCAGGAAAATGGTCTCATGGCGGTCCGGTCTTTCCCTGAAAGTTTGGGGGGGATTCGTCAAGCGGGGGCCGAGATAAAAGGGGGGTCCCAAAACGCGTTTTCCCCATGTTAATTTCCATAGGGCGGTCGATTTCACTTTTAGCTCGAACGGCTGAATGGATTTCCACCAAACTTGGCAAAATTGTAGGGACTGGTAGCCCGATGTGCCTTTGCTATGTCTCAAGATATGTGCTCCAGTGGATTTTGAGTAATTTAGGTTCAAAAAAATATATATATCTATAGCCGCGCTCCGGTGCGCGCACCGGAGAGCGCTCGAGGCGCGACACGCGACTTGCGCGCAGGAAGCTGATTGGATCTCAGTTGTCTGTAAACATTCTAAACAGTCTGGAGCGGCCGCCATCTTGTGTCTCGGTAAAATCGAGACACAAGAGGTGGCTAAAAGAAAGGGGGAAATGACAATAAGGGGGAAGAGTACACCCCCTCTGACCCCCTAGTTTTGATGTGGGGGCCATTAAAGGGCCCCGCGGGGCCTCAAAAAAAAATTATTTTTTTTCGATTTCCGCGGGGGGCGCACCCGGTACGCGTACCGGGGAGCTTACTGAGGAGCGTACTAAGGAGAAAAAAAATGACAGATTTTTTTCACAAAAAAATGCATTTTTTTATAAATTAGAGGTAGTTCTGAAAAGAACTTTTTTTTTTCTTCTTTTTGTTGTTTTATATTTTTTTGTGTTTTTTGAACTTTTTGAACTTTTTTTGGCTTTTTAAAACAATTTTATAATTTTTTTGGATTTTTGTCAAGGGAAAAACAAAAAACAGGAATTCAAAAACGGCTCAACAGGAGCAAAAAAATGTGAAAATTTAGGGACTGTCAGGGCAGCGGTGTTGCTGTTTCTTTAGGGCAATAAGTTCAACACTCTGCTCCCCATAGCAGAGCAGTTCGTTACACTCCGTGCACAGAAATTTGATGCCTGCAAACTCTGGCTGTATGTTAGGGACCATTCTTCTACGGGATGGTCCCGAAGGTGTTGCTCCACCAGTGGAGGTGCTGCCGCCATCTGTGGGTAATTTCCGTGCCAGGTCTCTGACACTCTCCCTCGCAAAGTTGTTTGGGTGTCTTCTTTTGACATGCCTGATTAAATTGGCATTACCAAAACTATATTTTTTCAGAGGATTGCCTCTGGATAAAGTACTCCCACATATTTTGCAGGTTACTTTTGGAGCGTTGACTTTTTTTTCACCTTCAGGGATGTTATAAAATTTCCAGATGAAATGGATTTTTTTCTTCTCCGTAGGAGGGTCCTCATCTACAAATGCATCTGAATCACTGCTGGATGACTCTCTTGCAGCCATTGCTGTAGATCAGGAAAGTAGGAGATGAAGATAGTACACAGAACAGCTCTTGCTCTCTCCAAGTACAAAGCAATAGTGAAGGAAATGGGTGGGGATTTCATTCTTTGTAAAAAAAACTGTTAGCAACCAATGAAAAGTGTTATTTTAGGGTCACATGACCCGACGCGCTTACGCTGCGCGCTTCGGAGCACTTCCGGTGCGTTTACGCGGCGCGAGCGGAGGCGCTTCCGGGGCGCAAACGTGGCGCGATCGTAGGCGCTTCCGGGTGCGTTTACGCGGCGCGATTTGAGGCGCTTCCGGGGCGCACATATGACGCGACCGTAGGCGCTTCTGCGTGCGTTTACGAGGCGCGAGCGTAGGCGCTTCCGAGGGCACTTACGTTGCGCGCCGAAGTGATGTCATCAAACTTTTACAGAAATGCATAATCATTTTCCTTATTAAAAAAAACTGATTTTATTTGTATAGTACGAAAAGTTTTGCATTATTATTATCTTTTCATTCATATTTTTTTTCACGAGCGACAATAGCGCTCCGGGTGCGCTTTCTGCTAAGCTCACCGGAAAGCTTACGGGAGCGCTTAGCTGAAAGCTTCTCGGAGCGCGCACCAAGAGCGCAAAAAAAAAAAATATATAAAAAAAAGAATACTTACAAAAAAACAGCAAATTGTAAAAAAAAAAAGGATACAAACTCGATATAGAAAGGAATTAGCATTTAAAAAACCTATGAAATTCACTGAAAAAACCATAGGTTTCACACCAGTTATAGTTAGGAATTAGCATTTAAAAAACCTATTAAATTCACTGAAAAAACCATAGGTTTGACCCCAGTTATAGTTAGCTGGAAATTTTACTGATATAAAACCATTGAAATTCACACGTTATAGTTAGTCGGACTCACTATAACTTGCGCGTGCAATGCACTGCTGATGACATCACATATTACATCACTCATGACATGGTCAGTGACATCACTCATGACATCACTGATGACACCATCCAGTGAATATGTGCCTTTCTGAAAAAGTAAATATTAGTGAGTAATGTTTAAATATTTAAATATATATATTAGTGTTTTACTTTGTGTATAAGTGGCTACATGTGTTGGTAAGTAGCTACATGCGTATGTATATGGGTTATTAGATGTTTCTCTTAGTATCAGTATGAGTGTCTATATGGTTTGGTGGGGGTATTACTTAGCACATAGATGCATGAGTGACTGACTCTCTGTTTCTATGTGTTTTGAAGACAGCATATGTACAGGACTGTATGGGTGGATGAGTGTCTATATGTGTTTGTTAGTGAGTGAATGACTGTCTCACTAGTGTCTTTATCAGTAACTACATATGTTTTAATCTAGTATATATGAATATTGATGTATATAAGTGAGTATATGTGAGAGTAAGAGATTGTAAGAGTTCCTGTTTAAATAAGTATGTGTTTCTATAAGTGATTGTTTAAGAGAATAAATATGTGTAATTTTAAATAGAAGTAAGGTGGAAGTGTGTGTATAACTCTATATTCAAATAAATGGATGTCCAATAGTTTATTTGCACGTGTGAATATGTGTGTGAGTAACTTTTGGATGAATGTCGGTGTGTAACAGGATGTATAGGTGTATCACTTCATATGATGAGTGAGTATATGTATGAGTGACTATATAAAACTATTGGTGAATGAGTGGATGTGTATATAGATAGTGGAATTACTGAATTGCTTGTTGTAACTGATATAGGTATCTCCATTTTTTTAAAAATTTCAGTTTCTATTTTTGAATATGTGTCTCAAGGGTTACATTATAGTGAAAGGAGGTCTGTCACTATGTCACAAGGATGGTGTCATGAGTGATGTCACTGACCATGTCATGAGTGATGTAATATGTGATGTCATCAGCAGTGCATTGCACGCGCAAGTTATAGTGAGTCCGACTAACTATAACGTGTGAATTTCAATGGTTTTATATCAGTAAAATTTCCAGCTAACTATAACTGGGGTCAAACCTATGGTTTTTTCAGTGAATATATATATATATATATATATATATATATATATATATATATATATATATATATATTCACTGAAAAAACCATAGGTTATAGACCATATATAGTTAGGATTTCGCATTTACAAAACCTTATTTTACTCACACAAAACCATTGAAATTCCATATATAGTTAGTTGCACTAACTATATATCGCGCACCCGCAATCCACTGCTGATGATGTCACATATTACATCATTCATGACATGGTCAGTGACATCACTGATGACATCTCAAATGACATCACTGATGACATCTCAAATGACATCACTGATGACATCACTGATGACATCTCATTTGACATTACTGATCACATCACTGATGACATCATTCATGTGATAATACGATGTACCACTTCAGACTCTAATATAACCTTAGATACAATCAGTGTAAACAGACACTCACAGACTGTCACTCATCCATGGAGTTACACACACACCTAGTCAGTCATGCAAAAAATCAATCACACATCCATTTCCTCAACTATACAGTTATACACACCTTACTTATTCAAACATATACTAACACATATTTACTCTCTTATACAATCCTTGATACAAGTTTACAATGATCCAAACAGCCACTCACACATTCACTGGCTCTTATGCACAGTTATTTATATATGTCAACTCTCACATGTACTGTGTTTTACATATGTACTTACTTTGAAATGTAGCACTAAGATATCAATTCACTCACCAATACACTCATGCACACAGTCCACCGCCCATACAGCTAATTCCACATGCACTTTTAAACACATACATCTAGTGAATCAACTGTTCACACATCTATGCACAGAGTCACACACCTCCCAGCCACCCAGACACACACACTAAGTCTCCCATACAAATACTTGGGCAACCAATCAATAACCCATATAGTTACTCATATAGCTACTGATCAACACATGCAGCAGTTTACAGAACAACAGACATAATGATGCACAAATTAAGACAGTTTAGTCACTAACCCATGCACTCAGTGAGACACATCCAATCACTCACTCATACAGTCAGTCATGCACCTACTAAATCCTTCATCCAGACACTTATACATCCACTCATTCTTCAATATGTAAGACATATTTTAACTCTACAGAAACATACAGTCACTGGATAATGTCATCTGTGATGTCATCAGTGATGTCATTTGAGATGTCATCAGTGATGTCATCAGTGATGTCACTGACCATGTCATGAATGATGTAATATGTGACATCATCAGCAGTGGATTGCGGGTGCGCGATATATAGTTATTGCAACTAACTATATATGCGAATTTCTATGGTTTTGTGCGAGTAAATTAAGGTTTTGTAAATGCTAATCCCTAACTATATATGGTCTATAACCAATGGTTTTTTCAGTGAATTTTCTTGGTTTAGTAAATGCTAATTCCTAACTATATATGGTCTATAACCTATGGTTTTTTCAGTGAATATATATATATATATAATTGTTGGGATCTGGTTCTTCTAATCTGCGTACCTTGTTCTTGAGCGTTCCCTGCGTGGAACATTCTGTGGGGAAGGTTCTTTCATCGGCAGTTACTGCCGGGGAGTTGCTGTAGCTGGAAGAATAAAGTACTACTGAAAAGAAGTAGATCTCCAGGCAGGTAGGTGAGGAAAGAGTACTTTATTCTTCCAGCTACAGCAACTCTCCGGCAGCAACTGCCGATGAGAGAACCTTCCCCACAGAATGTTCCACGCAGGGAACGCTCAAGAACAAGGTACACAGATTAGAAGAACCAGATCCCAACAATTATATATATTGAACATTCTCAGTTTTGCGTGAAAGAGATGAGCAATCCTACCTCTTCCGCCGAAGTTAAACTTTTGAGGCCCACTTCCAGACCCACCAAATCACCGTCTGTTACCAAGCCTGCTTCTGTTGTTCCACGTTCCTTTGTTATGCCTTCTAACCAAACCAAGGTTATACCTAAGGATGTAGCATGTTTCCGTTGTGGCAGCACCACTCACCTTGGCAATGCCAAATTTTGTTTTGCGCTAAATCAGACTTGTTACAACTGTGGAAAGAAAGGCCATTATTCTAGGATGTGCAAAGTTGCCTCCTCTAAGAAAAATCAGGATCAAATTGAGAAAACCATTACTGATGACTCTGACAAAGCGTGCTATGAATTGCTTATGCTGTCCTCCTCGGCATTTCTTGGGGATGGTGTGGTAGAATTAGCTGCTTAGGGGGGTGTTCACAAAAGAAAATCACCTTCCTGCAAAATTTCTGTAAATGATACCTGTCTGACCTTTCTAGCTGATTCCGATTCTCCTTTTACCATAATTAATGCTGCGGATTATGACACGTTAAATAATGTGGAACATGGGGAATCTTGTATAAAAATCTTTGCGTATGGTGGCAAATGGGTTGAAGTTTTAGGGAAATTTGTTGCTAATCTCAAATTTCATTCTGATCTTGCTTCTAGTACCGTATTTGTGGTTAAGGAGGGAGCCAATCTTTTAGGGTGGGATGATCAGGGCAATCTAAACATTGTGTTAGATCCCAATCATCCTGACATGATGATTTCCCGTAGTGAATTTTATAAATCTGTTCCTACTTCTTCTTCTCATATCGTGACCCATTTGTCTGGTGTCAAGTGGGAACGTATGTTTCCTGAAGTTTTTGACGGGAAGCTTGGGAAACTTATAGGTTTCCAACACCAGATTGTTCTCAAGAACGATGCTAAAGCTGTTGCACATAAGGTTCGCAAAGTGCCTTTGAGTCTTCGTCCTGAACTCAATAAAGAATTGGAACGGTTGTGTGTGGCCGTGTAATTGAGCCCATTGAGGGTTCTGAGTGGCTTGCACCAATTGTTTTAGCACGTAAATCAAACAACTGTCTGAGGATGTGTGTGGATTTACGGGACCTCAATGCTAACATCTGGATCGACCGTCAACCCCTTCCTAATATAAATGAATTGTTGACCACTTTAGATAGTGCCAGATTCTTTACTTCCCTTGATATTTCTTCCGTGTACCATCAAATTGAACTCAGCAAAGAGTCTAGGCATTTGACTTCCTTTGTTACTCCTGAAGGCGCTTACCGTTACATTCGTATGCCCTTCGGCCTTGCCTCAAGCTTCGGCTGTTTTTCAATGATTAATGAAAAACTTATTTAAGGATATTCCTGGGGTTGTTTTTTTTCAGGATGACATCCTTATTCATGGAAAAACTGAACTTGAGCATGACGAGAGAGTTAAACATGTTTTAAGCATTGTCAATGCAAGTGGGTTACCTTTGAGGGCTGACAAATGTAAGTTTTTGCAAGATGGTGTAGTTTACTTGGGTCACCACATTTCTCATAAAGGTATCGAACCCAAATTTAAGATTATTGATGCTATTCAAAATGCACCCACGCCTATGAATAGGGATCAGCTGCGTTCTTATTTGGGTTGGTTGAATATTATTCAAAATTTGTCAACAATTTTTCCTCCAAGACTGCTTCTATGCGCAATTTACTTAAAAAGAATGTGAAATTTGTACGGAATGAGGATTGTCAGAACAACTTTGTATCAATTAAGAATGAGATTGTACAAGCTGGTCCACTCAAATTGTTCAATATTAATGACTTATGCATTATTTCAAATGATGCTAGCAATGTGGGTCTAGGTGCTGTTCTTCTCCAAAAAAAAAGTGATGGTCGTGAGGAAACAATCGCTTTGCTTCCAGGACCTTGAGGGGTGCAGAGGGGACTTATTCTTCTATTGAGAAAGAGGCATTGGGATTGTGGTGGGGTGTGCAGAATTTCAAAATTTTTCTGTGGGGTAATGAATTCATTTTGAGGACCGACCACAAACCCTTAATTGACTTATTTACTACAAAGGGGGTGGTAGGGCCACATCTCAGGTTGCCAAGTGGCAGTTTAGGTTGCAAGAGTTCCGTTATCGTCTGGAGTATGTGCCTGGTGTTAAAAATCACGTTGCGGATTGCCTGTCAAGGTTGCCCCTTTGTTCCGAGAATGATGTTTCTATGCGTGATGATTTGGAAATGGTGTGTGCTGTGTGTTCTTTAAATGACCTTGTGGGTTGTGCCCTTTCCGAGCAGGAGTGGTTGGACGGTGTAACTGAAGATGGGGTTGTTTTGAAGGTAATTGACTGTTTATCTGGTGTGTGGCTGTGTGATAAGGATTGTCCATCTGATTTGGTTCCTTTTAAAAGAGTCAAGGACGAATTGTCTGTTGTGGATGGGTTGTTACGTAGGGGTGGTTTACTTGTGGTTCCTTTTCCCATTCGTAGCAGAATTCTTGATTTGGCTCACGAAGGCCATCCTGGCATCCGTGCGATGAAGCGTAGGGTCAGACAGGATTTTTGGTGGCCGGCACTTGATAAGGATGTGGAACATTTTGTTCGGGATTGCTGTACGTGTGTCACCAGTGACAAGTCTCAAGTGACAAGGCCTTCTCCTGTTGAACCTATTGTTGTAAGGAATATACCTTGGTCTAAACTGGCCTTTGATATTGCTGGTCCTTTTGGTCTCATTGGTTGCTCTTCCAAGTATGCTCTAGTTCTTGTTGATTACATGTCTAAATGGCCTGAAGTGAAGTTTGTTGACAATGCCAACTCTTCATCCATTATTGATTTCTTTCTTGATGTTTTTCTTAGGGAGGGTTTTCTGGATGAGTTGGTTTCTGATATTGGCACTCAGTTAACGTCGTTTGAAATGCAGGGTTTTTTCAAGGATGCAGGGATTAAGCATATTTGCACCTTCCTTTATCATCCGCGCAGTAACGGTTTGGTTGAACGGTTCAACCGTGTGGTCAAGGAACATGTACAACTTGCTTTGGTGAATGGGTTGCATTGGCGGAAGGCACTATGTGATATGTTGTGGGCTACGAGAACTACTCCTCATGTCAGCACCGGTGTTGCCCCATTCATCTTACTTCGTGGTAGGGTGACTGGTTCCAAACTGCATAAAGAGTGGATGTCTAGAAGAATGGTCGATTCTAGTAAATTGTCTGGTGTAGCTGATGTCAGAGCTGCTGTACAGGTGAAGTATGATACCAGGCCTGGTGCATGTTATTCCCTGGATGTCAAGGTGGGTGATTGGGTGAGATTCAAAAAACCTGGTTTTCTCCGTAAAGGTGAATCTCGGTTTTAATTTCCTAAAAGGGTGTCTGAGGTAAAAGAACGGGTGGTGGTACTGATGGATGGTAGAGTGTGGAACAAGTCTTGCATTTCCATTGTTCCTATGTCTATGGTTAGTGAGGTCAACAGAAGATTGGGCTCGCATTCCCTTCCCGTTTAAGTGTCCTCCGATGCTCTTGGTAGGGATGATGTTGTTCTTTCTGGTCGTGCTCCTTCTTCCTGTGTGTCATCCAGGCCTTCTAGGACAACGCGTTTACCTGCTAAATTTCATGATTATAATATGCAGTAGTCTGTGTTTTTGTCATTGCTATCTTCCTTATGGCATTTGTTCTTCCTGGTCTTGTTCTCTTGCTGATGTTTGTGGTTGTGCTTCTTGTTTTGTTCCCTTATTTTGTCTATCTTGTTTCACATCTTCCTTTTCTTCTCTCCTGTCCTCTTATCCTTTTTCCTTTTGTTCTGTTTTGTCTTTCTTTTGGAAGAGGGGAGATGTGTTGGGATCTGGTTCTTCTAATCTGCGTACCTTGTTCTTGAGCGTTCCTTGCGTGGAGCATTCTGTGGGGAAGGCTCTCTCATCGGCAGTTGCTGCCGGGGAGTTGCTGCAGCTGGAAGAATAAAGTACTCTCTCCTCACCTACCTGCCTGGAGATCCACTTCTTTTCAATATTCAACCTCCGTTTCCCTCGCACGCTCGTCCTCTCACGACAACGCACCAGGAAGCAGAAACGGACCAGAGTATCAGGATGCCTTTTTGTTTATTTAGTTGTCGCCATAACGTTTTGGGCGAAGCCTTGATCACATGACCCAATACTGCATGCCTCACTTTGGGCCTGCCTGGTTGGGAAGGTGTTTGGGAAGGTGTAACTGGTATACAAAATGTTCGAAAGCTGTCTACATAAAAGTTCTGTTAGCGCAATGCCTGAAACGGAAAACATTTACAATCACTTCACTTTGATAACTTTATTTTGGTCAAAGACCATAAAAGTGCAATAAAATATGTACAAGCACGATAATAAAACATAAATACTTCAGAATTAAAAAGTTATTAAACGTTGGTTATCAAAGGAATAGTAAAGCATAAAAGCAGTAGTCCATTATTCCTTGTGGATAAATGCAGTTCTTCTCCGCCACATGCCGAATAAAAACCGGGAAACGGCAAAAACAATGAGAGGGGCAGTGTCATAAGTTAGGACTCTACAAGCATGTACACAGTGTCTAAAACCCAAGTTTTTGCATAATGGGATAATCCAGCACTTCCGAATTTCACTGTATGCTGGGCAAAAAAAGAGGATATGTATAATGTCTTCCCTGGCGTGATTACAGGCAGGGCAGTTAGCCTTCATCGTTTTTACCCATCTGGATGTGAATGCCCCAACCGGTAAGGAGCCGTGCCTCAATTGAATATATAGTTTTCTTGCCAGTGGAGGCTGCACCAGGTCCAAAAACGCCTCCATCCTGTATTCAACTTTTGTTATGAGGAACTCAGTGGACAATCTGCCCAGGGAAGTAGAGCAGTGTAGCAGTTTGAGGTTATGGGATTTTACAGCTGCCACCGGTACAGTCCTTTGCATCCTCATACAGCTGTCCTCCGGTGTATCCCAGAGTTGGGGAAGACCAATTTGGTAAAGGAGAGTCTTAACGTGTACCAACCAAGGTATATTCTTGTTCTTTAGCTGCCCCCAAATAGTATTGAATTCTGCTCTAAACGGTTCAAGCTCCGGCACAGACCAGAGCCTTCTCCAATAGAGCAGAGGTCGAGCTGCCACCAGATCAGTAATAGGTTCCAGACCCAGGTACAAGCGTAATGGTAGCAGGGGCGTGCTTTGTGGAAGACCAAACAGATGTCGCATGAAAGAATGCTCGACTTTCATTAGATTACATGCATTGGTGTGTCCCCAGAGTTCAGCAGCGTATAAGGCTGCAGACCTGACCTGTGTTTTGTATATCTCTAGGGCAGGGGTAGCCGGTTTAAAGGTTGAGGCACTATAGAATCTGCCTACGCCACCCATAATCTGTGCAAGTCTCAAGGAGGATTTAGAGACTTGTTGGTCCCATGTAAAATGTTCAGTCAAAGTCACCCCCAGATATATAAAGGTCTTAACTCGCTCAAGTGGGGTTCCATTTACAATAAATTGATGGTAACTTTGAAAAATACTTATACCAATTACAAGTACGGGTAAATACCCTAACTTTGCGAGGCAACAACTTAAATGAACACACGTGTTTCTTACATAAGAAACTCATTTATCTACATAGTAAACCAGATGAGCATAGTTGAAGCCCTCAAGTTGGGCAGTATATAGATCACACCAAATTATGTTGCAGGGTGTTTTACTTTTTTTGCAGTTTAATTTAGCGTGACTGAAAGTGGAATGCTTACGTGCGCATCAGCTTGCTACATTACACAAGGACACACTCCTTCATATTTAGGAGGCAATGAGAGATTAAGTGATTTAGGCAGAATCACAGGAAGTCGAACCGACGTCGAGAGTCGAACCTGGTTCCCCATTCTGAAGTCGGCAGCTCTGGTCTGGACCTTCAACATCTGCCCCCGTCCCCACCCAATGGGCCACAAGAGTTGACTAAATTATGTGGATATAAACAGCGCATGAAAGAGCCCACGCACAGTCATTGTAATAACTGTTTATCCATCTGATATAGAAACACTTTTTGTTAAAATATTTAAATTGTTCGCAGTCGGATTATGTGGCAAATGATGCAAGTCTATATTTATGAGGAAAAAAACATGGCTGTGGAAATGTGTATTTTCATTGGCAACGACTCTAGCTGATTAAATGTGACTGGCAAGCTAGTAAAAACGGGGGTTGAAGGATTTCTAGCTGGAACTACTTGCTATCTCTGCCTTGACGGCCCAGCTAGCATAATATATCCAACCTACCCCAATTTTATATGAAAGAAAGATTCCGCTTCAGTGCTAATTTGTTGAAACCATTTTTTATTGCACTGAGGTAAATATTTCGCAGCTCACAACCACCACGGAGTTTTCAGTAAAAAAGAGCAATGCGTGCCATGGAAATGGTGCAGAAACTAAAAATGCAGATTGTAATATTCACACTCAAAGCCCTCACACACTTTCACAGCTTTACATAGGCTCTATATTGTGTGTGCCTCATTCAAGGTGGCGTTGTCACTCGCTATTCAGTGCATGGAAAAGAATAGCCTCAAATGCATTGATACGTGTTAGGGACTTTTCTGAACAATACAGGGATACACAGGGTTGGAGGTGCTCCATACGATTTAAATCAAAACTTTGGGGCAAGACAATATTTCCCGTCAAAAAGCTGCAAACATTTAAGAGCTCCCTGCCCATTGAGGGTCTCGTGAAGAAGGCTGTGTTCAAGTCAACCAAGACGCAAGTCTTTTCCAAGGTTCAGAGGTTCCCACCTCACAGAAACGTAAATATGCCGTTGAAGACGAGTGCCGTTGAGGTATTTACAGTGCACACGGCTTTGCTTGCTCATTTATCGCAGTCTTACATTGTTGCCTAATTTTAAAAACAAATAAATAAATGGATAGCAATGAATAACCTGCAGCGACTTACCTGGACACTCTATTCCAAGCTTGGTTGGACTCTTTGCGCCCTTTGGGAGTTCGGCCACGTTCCTCACCTCGTAGAGTTCCTGATACACGGCTTCGTTTATCGGCTTCGTTTCTTTCTCAGTTTACTGATCATCTTTTTTTAATCCCATATTGTTTCGTTTTTTTCTGTTTGTTGGATTTCCTTTATTTTTTTCTGCTGTTTGTCTCCTTTATTTCTCCCCCCACCCCTTCATTTACACCCTTCTCGGTGGCTCTCCACTCTCTCCTAAACCTGCTTTCCTTGTCCCCTTCCTGTCCACACTGTTTATTCCTTCACACCCCAATTTGACGCTGTTATATTGCGGAGTCTGTTTACTTTTCAAGCGTTTCTGTTTCTTTCCCCCTTTTCTCTTTGGCCGCTGCGCACCCGCTCTCTTTAATTGAGTGTATTTCGTGCGTTTTCAAACGTGTGCGCAGCGTCAGGCCCCAGCCCCCACCCGCCCCCACCCAGTTCTCACGTGTTCTGCTAAAGTGTTGTCTTTTCACAGAGACTAGTACACCCTCTTGACTCAGCAGATTACTCGCAGTAATCAGGTGGCTCATTGTTAGGGGAACAGTGGACGGGACATCAATAACAGCCCTGCCATGCGCCGGCGTCAGCAGCGTCAGCACACATAGATCTGTGTTAAATCCATCGTTTTTTGCTCACTGTTCCACCCCAGTTCGGACCCAGCCTTTCACGTCCTACCTTTCGAGCACCTAGTGAACAAACACGGTGTATGAAAGCAAGCAGACGTTAATATCAATGTGTAATCTGAAATATACAATTTCTAATTCAGAAGGGGTTGTTTCTGTCCTATATCTACATATGGGTAATAACATTCGTATTATTCAAGTAAGTAATTATTAACCGAATAAACAGCCTGATTCATCAAAGACCCGTTTTGCGAGTCTATAATAGCGATTCATAAGGAATCGCTAATACAGACTCGCAAAACGGGATTCATGTAGGAATCGCAAAAAGAATTGCGATTCCTACACATTCCTTATTTGCGATTAGCAAATTGCTAATCGCAAATAAGGAATACCTCCCCATTCTTTCCTATGGGCCAAAAGGCCCATAGGAATGAATGGGAGTATTCCTTATTTGAGATTAGCAATTAGCTAATCGCAAATAAGATAGCAATTTCAAGGGTGCCAGGGGTGTCCAAAGGACACCCTGTAGCACCCCCTAAATGCAAATTGAAACAGGTGTTGCGCACACACATGTCCAAAGGAGATGTGTGTGTGCAACATGCAACACATGCAACTTAGTAAAATGCTTTTAAAAGCATTTTTCTAAGTTTTCGCTATTTACCACGAGGTTTGACCTCGCGGTAAATAGCGGGCCGAAATTGCGAATTCGCAATTTTTAAATGGATAATGAATTGCTATTAAGGAATCTCAAATAGAGATTCCTTAAATGTAATTCCTCGCAAAATTGCGAAATCGCTATTACCGATTTTTGCATTTGGGATGATGAATCCCAAATGCAAAAATAGCGCTCGCAAAGGGCCAGAGTCTCAGAATCTGGCCCTTTGCGAGCACAATTCAGCTTGATGAATCAGGCTGAAAGTACCTACTGACTGACTATTAGACCTGTCATTCAGAGAGGGGCGAACTTGCGCTGTCGGCAATCTCTATCACAAACTTTGAAAAAACCATAGATCCCTGATTGGAAAATATTATTCATACGACCGACTACAAGAAGGAGATTAACGATAACTGCATACATTTTTCTACATAGAGTATGTCTAGTAGCTAAATGTTGACACTGGGACCCGGGTTCTAATCTTGGCTTGCCTACTTATGTACGTTTGGTCCTCTGCAAAGTAATCAACCTGTGCGTAGTTCCTTCATTTGTCAACCCCGAGAGAGATCAGAAACTGAACAAGTAGTGATGTTAAATCCCATTTATAAAAAGAATATAAATATATATTTTAATAAAAAAAGTATGAGCCTTGACCTTACGGCTCAGGTGGATGGCAGACTGGCAACGTTGCTAGCGCTTCTTGTCTGCACCGGGGGGGGGGGGAACTTTAACCGGTTTGCGCAGACAGTCACCCTGTCACTGGGGGGCTTAAATCTCCTCTGACCAGGGCGGGGAGCCATTAGGGGCACTGGGTGTTCCCTTGGCTGCCAGATAGCTCATACACCCCTTGCCCTTGGTATCAGCTACTCAGCCCCTCTTTGGCTGGAGAATCCGTCCCGCTCTACCCACTCCTCCCGTCTATGCTCCCAAAATCACAAAAATGCAGGGACTGGTGTTTTAGGGGGAAAAAAGAAAAACGTTGTTCTAAGTGTTTTTTTGTTGCTACAACGATGTTTTAAAAGCGACCTCTGACCCTGTCACCAGGCAGGTCGCTCTCCTTACCGCCACTCAGCCCCCTGTGTGCCCGGTCTCCTGCTGCCACTGCCGCCCCTGCTAGCCGTTGCTGACTATTCCTCACCCCAGTGCCTGCTGACCCCCTACCCTGTGACTCCTGTTGGGCCCCCTGTCCCCTCGCCGCCACCTCTTCCCGCTGCTTTCTCACTGCCGTTTCTGCCTTGCTTCCCCTCCTGTGCCCCCTGCCTTCTGTGTCCCCACCGCCACCATCTTTCCGCAATTTTCCCGCCGTTTTTTCCTGCCGCTTTGTCCTTTCGCCCCGCCCCCCTGACCCCATTGGCCTCCCTCTGACCTACATATAGAGGCCACGCAGTGAACACGCGGCGGGCGCGCCGATTGTGCGCCGAAGGCGCGCCAAAGGCAAGCCCATCCGCGCCTGGCCGCGCCAAGCACCAAGACCCCTGGCCCCCGAGGATGCCAGCCCAGGCGACGGAACTACGACGCCGCCACCCTCAACGCACTCAAACCTGGCCAGAACCCCGCTTGCTACCGAGCCACCCGAAACGCACCCACGGACCCTTCACCTGCCAAGCCTGCAAGTTCACCTGCATCCAGACCTGCACCGCACCCGACAAGCCGAGCACCAGCAACCACCTCAAGTGCATCCTGCTCAACACCTGCTCCGTTCACAGACACGCCGTCGAACTCTGGAACCTGCTCGACACAACATCAACAGACGTCGCCTTCCTTACAGAAACCTGGATGAACACCTCCTCAGCGCCTGACATCGCCATTGCCATCCCGGACGGATACAAGATCACCCGGAAGGACCGCCTCAACCAGACTGGAGGAGGCATTGCCATCGTACACAAGAACACCATCCACATCACGACCAACCCCGACGACACCTTCAACGTCGCCGAACACCTCCATTTCAAGATACACACCGATCCCAAGACCACCCTCAGAGGCACCCTCATCTACAGACCCCCGGGACCACGCACACAATTCAGCGAAGACATCACAGACTTAATCAGCCCGTACGCACTCCCCTCCGCCGACTACATCCTCCTAGGGGACCTCAACTTCCACCTGGAGAACAACAAGGACAGCAACACCACCACACTACTGGACAACCTCGCCAACCTCGGACTCAAGCAACTGGTGAACACCCCCACCCACTACGCCGGCCACATGCTTGACCCCATCTTCTCCTCCAGCAAGCACATCTCCTTCAGCCACTCCACCAGACTCTACTGGACTGACCACAGCTGCATCCACTTCAGCTTCAGAAGAACAAAGACCCACCACCACCCTCAACAGATTCCTCGCAGAAACTGGAGCAAAATCACCACCGAGCAGCTCACCACCTCCCTCCGCCAGAACCCCCCCGCCAGCACAACGGACCCCAACGAAGCAGCCAGCAACCTCACACAGTGGCTCAACAACTGCGCAAATGACCTCGCACCACTGAAGAACCCTCCCAGCAGACCCGGCAGCAAGAAAGCCTCCTGGTTCCCCGACGAACTCAAGAACTCCAAGAAGAACTGCCCCACCCTCGATAAAGCCTGGCGCCACGACCAGACCACAGACAACATGACTGCCCTCAAGCATGCCAGCCGCAAACACCACCAGCTGATCCGCACCACCAAGAAGACAGCATTCACAAAACGACTGGACAACAACGCCCACAACAGCAAGGAACTCTTCAGCATCGTCAAAGAGTTCTCCAACCACAGCGCCGGATACAACGACTTCACCCCCTCACAAGACCTCTGCGACTCACTCGCCTCGTTCTTCCACCGCAAGATCACCGATATGCACAACAGCTTCGGCGCACCTACCACGCACCCAACCACCGCCATCCTCTGCGCCTGGACCCACCTGCACGATGAACACCATCCACTCCGGATCACCAACCGACCCCTGCCCCCACCACGTCTTCAACAAGGCCGACTCCATCATCGCACCCCAACTCCGGTACATCATCAACACCTCCTTCAACACCCCCACCTTCCCGGAGACCTGGAAGCACGCCGAGTTCAGCGCCCTCCTGAAGAAACCAACTGCAGACCCCACCGACCTCGAGAACTACCACCCCATCTCGCTCCTCCCTTTTCCTGCCAAAGTCATCGAGAAGACGTCAACAGACAGCTTGCCACCTTCCTCGAGACAAACGGATCCCTCGACCCCTCGCAGTCCGGTTTTCGAGCCAACCACAGCACCAAGACCACCCTCATTGCAGCCACTGACGACATCAGATCCCTGTCCAACAACTGGGAAACAGCGGCCCTCATCCTCCTAGACCTCTCTGCATCATTCGACACTGTCTGCCACCGCACCCTAGTGCAGCGCCTCAGCAACATCGGAGTCCAAGAGAAGGCACTAGAGTGGATCATCTCGTTCCTCTCCGGAAGAACCCAGAGAGTCCGCCTCCCCCCATTCAGATCCGAGGCCACCAAAGTCATCTGCGGCGTACCACAAGGATCATCACTCAGCCCAACCCTCTTCGACGTCTACATGAGCCCTCTCGCAGCCATTGCACGCAAACACAACCTCAACATCATCTCCTACGCTGACGACACCCAGCTGATCCTAACCCTCACCAACGACCCGCCACCACCAGAACCAGCCTACACAAAGGGATGAAAGACGTCGCCGAGTGGATGAAGAACAGCCGCCTGAAACTGAACTCAGAAAAGACGGAAGTCCTCATCCTGGGACCATCGCCCTCCACCTGGGACGACTCCTGGTGACCCCCTGCCATGGGCACCACTCCCACGCCTACGGACCACGCACGCAACCTGGGCTTCATCTTGGACTCCTCCCTCTCGATGACCAGACAAGTCAATGCCCTCTCATCAATATGCTTCAACACCCTGCGCATGCTCCGTAAGATCTTCAGATGGATCCCCACCGAAACCAGGAAGACGGTCACCCAGGCACTCGTCACCAGCCAACTGGACTACGGAAACACCCTCTACGCCGGAACCACAGCCAAACTTCAGAAAAGACTCCAGCGCATCCAGAATGCCTCCGCACGGCTCGTCCTGGACGTCCCCCAACACAGCCACATCTCCGGCCACCTGAGAGACCTGCACTGGTTCCCAGTCAGCAAGAGGATCACGTTCAGGCTCCTCACCCACGCACACAAGGCCCTCCACGACCTGGGCCCCAAGTACCTCAACAACCGCCTGACCTTCTACGCACCCACTCGCCAGCTACGATCGACCAGCCTCGCCCTCGCCGCCGTACCACGCATCCGCAGAGCCACCGCCGGGGGAAGATCCTTCTCCTACCTGGCGGCCAAGACATGGAACTCCCTCCCCATCCACCTTCGACTGACCCAGGATCACCTTTCCTTCAGGAAGCTCCTCAAGACCTGGCTCTTTGAGCAGTAGCGGACCCCTCCCCCCTAGCGCCTTGAGACTCTACCGGGTGAGTAGCGCGCTATACAAATGTCCATGATTGATTGATTGATTGAAAACGTGAGAAGCAGACCTGAGCACATGTCCAGGTATCTACCATTTGTGGTAGGGTGGGTGGAGGGGTGACAAAGGTCTGCAGTGGCATCTTATTTATTTGCAGATTGCTAAACACCGGTGTTGTGTAATATGTGGTATCTCCACGATATCCTGTATCCCCTGCTCTTTGGCACTTTTCGGAAACGAAACTCAGCCGGGGCAGGTTCAGACAGAAGCAGCTGATCACTGCTTGGGCTGAGTTACGGGATACACGATTCAACAGAATGACAAACTCGGCTCTGGTGATAAATCATCTGAAACTTTTACATGAAGAGAGACAGACAGAAATTAATAGAATGAATCGTAATGGAAATAGCAATTAAGTTAATAAACATTCTGAAAGCAGAGAAACTATTGCTGAAGCATATCGAATTGTAACGAACTAACATGAGGGGAAGAGAATAAAAACTGGCAAGGGTTCAAATAAGGGGAAAATATTTCAAAACGAACGATAGATTAAAGGGTTAAGGTAAAAAAAAGGCAATGAAAAAAGCAAAGTATTAAAATGGGGAAGTAAGTGTTAGGGGTGGGCGGCCAGCTACGCTCCGTGCACGGAGTGTGCGTAGTTCCGCCCACTCCGCATTTTGCGGAGCTGGCGGAGCCAGGCGGCACTACGCACGCTCCGCAGACGGAGCGTAGCTGGCCGCCACCCGCCTCCCTCCCGCCCTCCCTAAATACTTTAAAATAAAAGAATGCTATAATTTAAAAAGCACTTACCTTGCCGCTGCTGGCCGCCGCGTTCCCCGGGGCTCGTTATCTTCCGTCTTCCGTCTTTATCAGTAATGCGCATGCGCGGGCGGCCGCGCATGCGCATTTTCACGAGAAAATGCGCATGCGCGGCCGCCCGCGCATGCGCATTACTGATAAAGACAGAAGACGGAAGATAACGAGCCCCGGGGAACGCGGCGGCCAGCGGCGGCAAGGTAAGTGCTTTTTAAATTATAGCATTCCTTTATTTTAAAGTATTTAGGGAGGGCGGGAGGGAGGCGGGTGGCGGGGCTGGCGGCCAGTGGTTTTGCGGAGTGGGGCTACGCGGAGTGCGGAGGTGGGCGTAGTTTCTCGCCCACTTCGCGTAGCTCCGCGAAGCCCCACTCCGCGAACTCCGCCCAGGGTTAGTAAGTGTTTTGATTTTCATATAATGAATGTCAGAAGGTGTTAATGACAAACATATAATGTTTATATAACACACAAATTGGGGAGGGCCTGAGGGACATTTAGAGACCTGCATAGGTTGTATCCCCCTGTACCAACATATAAACAACCTAACAAACCTATGGGTCTATCATCTGAGAATATAATCAGGAATACAAATTATGTCTCAGCAACACATTGGTATGCTGAAAGGAAATCAGAGACAAGGGTTCTGACTCAAGGCGTCATACAGAAGATGGTTAACCCTGTGTTAGCAAAGTTGTAGTATTCTGTGTTTGTGCCCTCTGGGCACTGGTTGTTGGAACCCTTAGTGTTGGGAGTTCCGAGGCTTGAGTAGAATGCTGAGAGTTTTGTCAGTTGGATGCTGTACTCTTAGCTGTCGCTGTGCTGCTCTTGAGCCTAATAAACTTGTTCACAAGCTTCCTGCGTTTGTGACCTTTCTTCAACACTACAGAAATGATGGCGACGATGCTCAAGAGCATAAAACGGACCTGCAGTCTCACCTCGTGAATCCCGGATATCGAGAGAGAAGGTCGAAGTGCCTCAGCGCCGGCAAGGAGGAGTTGTCGCATTTTTGGAGAAGAGCTGTACCACACAGAAGAAATCCGTCCAGAGCGCAGCGAACGACGACGGGCACTTCCAGATAAGTGCCCCATTTTGTTTTTCTCTTCGCGTCTTTCTGGGGGCGGAGAGTTGCCGCGCAACGGTCGTGGTTGGCGTTGGGAGGAGCGTGTGGTTGGCAGCGTTAGGCACGCTGATAACGTCCCGTCGGCCATTTTGACTGCGACGTCTGGTTGGCAACGTGGGACCACGCACGCAGCGGCCATCTTAACGTGGTTGGCAAACCACGAATAATCTGCAAAACTGTTGTGCGCTACACGCTGTGGGGAAAAGTGTCAATGAAAAACGGCAAACAAGCTCAACGAAATATTCTGTTTTGCGTTACGCGCTGTGAGGCAAGAGGAACAATCAAAAAACAAAAGTATAACGCTCTCCTTCATAACGCTCTACTCCTACATGGACTGTTAGTGGTCTTGAAAATTAATAAAAGCAAAAACGAGTTTTCTCTGCTGCATTGTGTTTTGCTACTTCCAGCATCCAGAACGTTTTAAGGGTAACACTACTCTTCAGTTGGCACAGCGACATCACGAGACCAATCACAAGACCTGTCTTTTTTTTTGTGTTTTCTGCTTCACTCTACTTAATATACCTTGTCTTGCTATGCAGTCAGTTTCGCCTCCACCACCTTTCCTGGAAACACCAGGGAATCCGCCGATAATTTGGAGGAAGTGGTTTGACGCTTTCGAAACCTATCTTGGTGCAATAGGCGCGTCCAGATACCGCGCAGAAAGGAAGAAGTGTCTTCTCTTGCACTCTTTGGGTTTCGAGGGTAGGGAAATCTTCAAACACTTACCTCCTATTGCAAGAAACAATGAAGATGACATCGATGACTATGTTGAGACAAGGATGAAATTGGAGTTGAGGTTTGACGTGAAACCTAGCCTCGTTGTGATCAGACATAAGTTTTTCAAAAGAGATCAACTCCCGGGCGAAGATGTGGAAACCTATGTATCCACTCTGAGACAATTGAGTGCTGAGTGTGAGTTCGAAGGTTTCAGAGAACAGTTGATCAGGGATCAATACATCTGCAAGTGCACGGACAAGTCGATACAACAAAAATTGCTCACGTTAGGGAATCCTACTCTGGAAGAAGTAATCCGCACTGCAAAAAGCATTGAGTTATCGAAGAAAGAAGTTAAAGAACTTGAAAAGAAGAATGAAGAGACAGTCTCCATTGTGAGGTCCAAGGAGAACAGAGAATCCAGAACTGGCCCTGGTCAACAACCTGTTGAGAGGAACTCTTCTTCCTATCCACAACGCTACGATAGGAATCTGTTTTCTAGACGTGACATTTGTTATAGATGTGGGAATCCTTCTCACAATAAGGATAATAAGTTCTGTCCGGCTAGGAGTGCTACTTGCCGCATCTGTGGAAAATTTGGTCATTTTGCCAAAATTTGTCAAAATCCTAGGCAGGGAAATATGAGTTTTGGCAATAAGCCACAGAGTCTGGTCAACACCTCTGGTGTAGGTTGTGTTACAGAATGCAATGATAACTCCAGCAGGGGGGAAGATCACATTAGTACCATCCAAGATGACCTTAGAGATATGGTTGTTGTGGTTCATGAGGGCGAAGTTTCCATTGATGTGTCTACCAAAGTCGACAAAGACATGGTCATAGCTGTGCGTGATGATGGGGTCATTGTGGGTGACCCTGCGGATTGTGTTGATCCTTACGAAAATTTCGGTGTGGGTGACAAAGTAATTTCTTTATTAGTAGACTCAGGAGCAAGGGTCACTATGATCACCCAAGAACTATTTAATGAGACTTGGCCAGGAAGAAAACTTGAACCTCCCGACAGAGCTCCTTTGTCCTTTGAGGGGCGCAGAATAGCTTTGGATGGGTATTTTGAGGATATCATTCAGTTCAGGGGGAGGAAAATCTTTGGGAAAGTTTATGTGGCTTGCAAGGGTCTTAACATTTTGGGGTGGTTCCATGGTGGTTTGTTTCGGTTAATTTTAAGACCTGGTGCAAGAGAACAGGTGGGAATGGAAGAGGATGTTTTAATTCCTGAGAGTTTGGCAGTTGTAGAAACTGATGACTATGTGGTGGGTTTGGCAATTAAGTTTCCCTCAGTCTTTAGTAAAGGCCTTGGAACAATTAGAGGTTTCGAACACGAGATCAGAGTTAAGGAAGGGGCCATTCCAGTCAAGCATAAGGTAAGGGGTGTCCCTTTTAGTGTCAGGGACAGTCTTGAAAAGGAACTCATGGATTTGTGCAAAAAGGGTATTATTGAACCCATCGAGTCATCGTTGTGGTTGTCTCCCCTTGTTGTTGCAAGGAAAAGGAATGGAGATTTACGCGTCTGTGTCGACTTACGCAGCTTAAACAGAAATATCTGGGTTGACTCGCACCCTTTGCCCAAGATCACAGATTTATTGTCTCTAACTAGGGGTGCTAGGTGGTTCACTAAGTTGGATTTAGCATCTGCTTACCACCAGGTGGTGTTGAGTGAGTCTTCTAGGCACCTAACTGCTTTCGTTTCGCCTTTTGGCAGCTTCCAATACTGTAGAATGCCCTTTGGTCTTGCCTCTGCGGCAGCAGTTTTCCAAAGGTTGATGAGTCAGATGTTCAAGGACACTCCCGGAGTGATCGTTTTCCAAGACGATGTCTTAATTTTTGGGCAAAGCAAAGGGGAACATGACGTCTCTTTGGGTCAGGTGTTAGGCATCATGCAAAGTAAAGGCGTTGTTCTAAAAAGGGAGAAATGTGTTTTCCTTAAAGAGAAAATGGAATTCCTTGGGCATGTAGTTTCTCACAAGGGGGTTGAACCACGTCCAGGGTTAGTTAAAGCCATTGTTGATGCCTCTCCTCCTTTGGATAAACCTGGTTTGAAATCTTTCATAGGGTTGAGTGAATTCTACTCTAGGTTCATCAAGGGTTACGCATCAAAAATTCAACCTTTAACCAACATGCTCAAGAAAAATGTACCTTTTGTGTGGGATGAGAATTGTGATGAAATTTTTCGTTGGATCAAGTCTCAGCTAGTGAGTGACAGTGTTCTCAGAGCTTTTGATTCCAATAAGGAATGTGTGGTGACTGTTGATGCCAGCGGGTTTGGTCTTGGGGCTGTGCTCACCCAGAAGAATGGTCAGGTCGACAATACCATAGCTTATGCATCAAGAGTTTTGCGTGGTGCAGAAATGAATTTCTCGGTCATCGAGAAAGAGTTATTAGCCTGCTGGTGGGCGGTGAGAAAATTCAACTCTTTTCTCTGGGGCAGTCATTTCACTATACGCACTGATCATAGTCCCTTGGTCTCAATTTTGTCTGGTGAAAAGATTAAAGAGCACACCCCTAGAATTGCAAGGTTGTCAACCAAGCTACTACAGTACGATTTTGACATTACTTATCTGCCTGGAGCAAAAAATGTCAGGGCAGACTATTTCTCACGTTTTCCTATCTCTGGGAATGACTCCGAGGTTGAGAGAGAAGATGATCAAGAGGATTGTTTTGTTGCGGCATTGGACTTGGAAGGCATGTGTGCTGTGAATGAATCTGAGTGGAAAGGAGAATTGGCAAAGGATGTTATCCTTGCTCGTGTCATTGAATTTTTGAAGTCTGGTTGGCCGAGGGAAAAGTATGTCTCTGGACCATTTCAGACGTATGTTAAGATTGCTGAAGAACTCACCGTAGAGGATGGTATTCTTTTGCGATGTGGTAGGCTGATTCCTCCGGAGAGTTTGAGGGCACGTCTCATGGATGGTGCTCATGAGGGTCACTTAGGGAAAACTTTCACTAAACGCAGGTTGCGAGATGTCTTTTGGTGGCCGCAAATGGATGCTTGTGTTGATTCGATGATTGATGGTTGTGTCATATGCAACAGTTCCGACAAAAGTCTAAAAGTGAGGACGCCTCCCCTGGAACCAGTTCAACTCCCAGAAAGAGCTTGGGAAAAATTGGAGTTGACTTGGTCGGGCCCTTTAACTTTTTACCTTCCACCTCACGATTTGCCATCGTGGCCATTGATTACTATTCAAAGTGGCCAGAGGTTCGGTTCATCCATGAGCCCTCCTCCGCTAATGTCATTTTGTTCCTGAAGGATATTTTCCTTAGAGAGGGTTTCCCTTCATGTATCATGACCGATAATGGGGTACAGTTTGTTAGTTCTGATTTTGAGTCTTTCCTTACCCAAAGTGGAGTCTCTCACAAGAAGAGTTCTCTGTACCATCCCCAGTCCAATGGCCTTGTCGAGAGAATGAACCGTGTGTTGAATAACTGTGTCCAATGGGCCATTGCCAGTAAGTGTGTGTTGGAGAACGCTGTTCGCTCCATGCTATGGTTTTACCGCACCACCGCACATTCTTCCACTGGTTTTTCCCCTTTTGAGCTTCTAAGAGGGAGGAAACCGTCGACTAAGATTTGTCCAGGTTGGATGTCCAAGTGGGTCAAGATGGATGTCATAGATGGCATTGATGGTCTTGTGAGAGAGAACGTTAACAAAGCCCAGGCTAGACAGAAAAGCCATTTTGATGAGAGGAAAAGGGTGGTGTCTCATGGCTTCTGTGTTGGTGATGTTGTTCGCATTAAGAATCCTGCTCATGTCACCAAAGGCAGGAGTAAATTCTCTGAACCGTTTGTTGTCAACAAGGTCTGTGGGAATGCTGTGCAGGTTAACAACAACCATTGGTGGAATGTCTGTAAGGTTGTCAAAGTTAAAGTTGCCTCCTCTGAATCCGCCATTTCTGGAAGCAAACCTGCTATTGGAGATCTGTCGCCCACACTTCGCAGGAGTGTGAGGGTACCCAGGATTCCTGTCAGGTTCAGATAGTTCTTTCCTTTTCCTGTCCTGCTATGTGGGGTTCTTTTTCCTACATCCTGTTTTGTGTGGTGCTTCTCCTGTTACGTGTTTTGTCTGGTTTCTTTTCTTCTTTTGTGCTTCCTTTTTTCCCTATTTCTTGCTTTTCTTTTAGTTCTTTGTTTCTACCTGTCTTTTTCTTAACTCTTTGTTTTTCTTCCTTTTGTTTGCAGAAATGAGGATAATGTAGTATTCTGTGTTTGTGCCCTCTGGGCACTGGTTGTTGGAACCCTTAGTGTTGGGAGTTCCGAGGCTTGAGTAGAATGCTGAGAGTTTTGTCAGTTGGATGCTGTACTCTTAGCTGTCGCTGTGCTGCTCTTGAGCCTAATAAACTTGTTCACAAGCTTCCTGCGTTTGTGACCTTTCTTCAACACTACAAAAGTGAATAACTATATTTGGATTCCCATCAATATCATGTGTGATATGATCTCAATAAACATAAAATACCATTTACAATTCAGAAGTTGGTGGTGGTTTTGTGCCCTGACCCCGAAACTATGCTTCGTTGTTAGCTTCTTGGATGCCTGCCTAATCTACAGTATTCCAACACAGTATTACATTTGGGCGCTGGTTTAACCCATTCAAATCTTAAATGCTGTGTTCCATCAAACCTTACAAGAGACAGTTACTAATTATGACTGATGAAGGAAAAGTCTGATGACTGGTCCCATTGATAGCACTTGCATGTGGTGTTCTGCACGTTGCAAGGACACATTGACAATGCCCTGTTGATGAACACAATTATGCCTCTCTGTGGCATTGAGACTGCCAAATATAGGCCTATTTGTAAACTCTCTGTCATGCACACAAAAGGCATGCTACATGTTTCCGGAGCCTAGCAACTTGTACCCATGTGAGGGCAAAGAAGGAATGGCATGACTGGCACAGCAGGGGCAGCATTACAGTCTTTTTGTTCTGAGGACTGCAATATTTCCTAGTGAGCCTTCACAGCAGCAGCTTCCCAGTATCTCTGTTGCTTACTCCATTGGAAGACCAAACAAAATATATCATATTCCGGGGCTGTATTACAGATGACTGCGCCAGCGCTAATTGTCACTGTGTGCCAGGTTATGTGCCCAACGGCATTACAGAGGATCAGTCTGAGGGGGTGTGGCTGGATGCTGATGGAGCAGGGAGCCTGAACCGCAGCTCCTGCAGGTGATCCCCCATCACAGCCCATCCTGCCCGATATAGAGGGGCCCTTCACCTAACAAACTCATCCCTGGACAGGTAAAGATCGGGGGAGCAGGCAGGAATTGAAAATCGGGGAGAAACAGCTCACCTTCACTGTGAAACGAGCTGAAAGGAGACGACGCGGGGAAAGCCCAGTTGGCGCTCACTCTGTGAGCTACGACTCTGAGGGAGCAACTGGCGACCGTCTCCCGCACAAGGTGGATTTGAGGGGCGATCTGAGCGGGTGGAGCGCTGGATGAGCATGACTTCGTGGCCTCCGGAACGAAGAGGCAGGACCTGCCGGTGACCGGACTGAGGCGGAGAGGGAGACGCGGCCGGAGAAAATGGCACTGAGGACCTGGGGGCGACCTCCATTGCGAAAAGCCATGTACCGGATGGATAACCGGCCCCTGTGTGGAGCATGAGGGCAGCTGACACAAATGCACACGCTGCGGGCTCTGGACAATGAAGGAGCGAGGAGGGGAGGCAGAAGGGCCCTAAGCCATTGAGGGTCCATGTGTGGAGTACTGCAGAGCAGCCGACTGAGAGCGGGAGCCCACCTACCAGGATCGCGGTGCCCGGGCCACTTAGTGGAGCCGGTGGAACTGGCTGCATATCTGGGAGGCTCTAGGAAAAGCTGGCAGTGTCACTAGCTGAGGGAGCACACCTCCTAAGCCTGGGACTGAGAGGTAGGTCAGACTGCCCCAGCTACGATCTCAGCCCCCACCATTCAGGCGACTTGACAGATGGAGAGCAGGGGGCTGCTGCCCTTTGAGCGGTGATGAGAGGTGGCAGTGGGAGGTCTGGAGGATATTGGAGCAGCGAGGAGGGCCGGGACACTGTGACTTTGAACTTCTGGTGGGGGTGTTCTCCGGCGGCAGCAGGTGACGAGCTGACACCCACACCAATGCGGGCTGAGCCAGGGACCGGGGTTGGGGGCTTGGCAGAAGTCTAGTTTGTTCCCCCTTGTAGCGGATATGCCCCCACCTGAGGACCTTGGTGATCTGCGATGGGAGCACCAATGCTTCCGCTATCTGGGAGTGCGCATATTCCACAAAATGGCAGATGTGAAAGAGGGGAATATAGAGCAGGCGCGGCGCTCGCTTAAGGACAGCATGGCCTTCTGGGGTAAGCTTCCTCACTCTGTGATGGGCCGTGTCTCCCTATTCAAAATGGTGGCACTCCCGCGGCTGCTGTACTTCTTCACCACACTACCAGTGTGGATCTCAGCGGCCTGGTTCCGGGCGCAGGACTCCTATCTGTCGACGTTCATATTGGGGCGGGCCAGAGGCGAGTAGCCCTGAGCACGCTAAAATGACCCTGGTCAGAGGCGGGCCTAGCATTGCCAGATATAATGGGGAACTACCTTGCAGGTCAACTGCAGAGATTCACACAGTGGGAGGCAGAAAGCATTGACCTGGACAGAGGAGTAAAACCCTTCACTCCGGACAAAATGGAGGTGTTCCGTACACTATTAGGGACCGCTTGATCACAACAGGCTAGTAGTAACGAGCACAGAGTGATCAGACAGTGCTGGAGTCAATGCTGACAAAGAACCAGGGCAAAACACCCATACTTGCCAGAAATGGCAATGGCGCTACTGGGAGCCCACCCCATGGGGAACACTGGTGGGATGTAGATGATTGGGTGCAGGTGGGGGCCACAATGATAGGAAATCTTTTCCGAGATGGGGAACTGCTATCCTTTGAGGACTTTAGTACAGATTGGGGTATTCCACAAGGGCACTTCCTACTTTATGGAGCAGTAACGGGGGCCATGAGGTACCACTGGGGAACGGGCATGACTGAGCCAAATCGACAAGCAACCTGTGAATATATAAGCCAGGCTGGGGGAACTATCAAGGCTGTCACATTTCTTTAAAGGGCTGTAGGATGGGATACCATACAGCTGCTAGATCAATTGAAAAACCAATGGGAGGGGGACATCGCAGTCCACTGGTGGATAAGGATTGGGAGAAATTACTCGAACATGCAGCGAAAGTCTCCAGAAATGCCTGCTTTAACCTGATTAGCTTTTATACATTCCACCATGCTTATCTCCGTTAATTCGGGCTCCATCACCGACCCTTGTCCTCCGGATGCACTTTTACCGGTCATTGAACAGGTTGCACCTTTCTATCTAGCATCTGTAATGCTATGTTTATTTCAGGTATATACCCCGCAACCTGGAAGAAAACCATTATAAAACTGTTGCTAAAAAAACCAAACCTAGATCCAACTGACACTAAGAATTACAGGCCAAACGCCAGCCTGCCTTTCCCAGCCAAAATCTTTGAAAAGGTGATGAATACTCAACTCTCTAAGTGCATTGAAGATCATCATCTACTAGACGACACTCAATTCGATTTCCGTAGGGGCCATGGAACTGAGACTGCGCTTATTAAAGTGTCTGAAGATATCAGAATCACTCTTGATCAGGGAGGGGCAGCAGTTCTCTTACTACTGGACTTCTCAGCAGCATTTGACATGGTCGATCACACCATCCTGATCGACCGTGTCACCAAAATGGGCAGCCAACATAATGCAAGAGCCTTCTGACTTCTTTCCTCACCAACCGCAACCAGTCGGTAAACCTTGACACTTTTTACTCTGCCCAATTGGCCCTCCCGTGTGGAGTGCTGCAAGGATCATCCCTAAGCCTGACACTTTTCAACATATAAGTGTCGGACTAAGCCAGAGTCATCAAGGCACACAGGATGGGCCTAACATCGTATGCTGACGATACGCAACTAGTGCTGTCTATATACAATGATGGTGGTAAGGTAAGGTAGCAGCCAACTTTCAAAAGGCCATGCTCGCCATTAGCAGTTGGATATCCAGCAATTGCCTTAAGTTGAACTCTGATAAAACAGAGGTTATGACTTTCGGCAAGTTGTCCCCCATCTGGTCCTCTGCCTGGTGGCCTTCCTCACTGGGTCCCCCTCCTCTTCCAGTCACCAAGGTCAGGAATCTGGGTGTCATATATGATGACAGACTGACCTTTGATCGTCATGCTAATTCGGTGGTCTCAACCTCATTACATAAACTGCGAATTATCAAAAATATTCTACCATTTCTTCCCTTGACCGCGGGTAAAACTTTGGTCAGTAAACTAGTTATGTCCACCATCGATTACTGTAATGGGCTTCTTGTGAATGCCCAAAACAAGGTCATTCAAAAACTACAATCAGTCCAGAACGCAGTGGCCAGCCACAATGCTATCAGGAACCCCAAAAATAAGCCCATCTCCCATGTCGTTCAGAAGTATCATTGGCTCCCTGTGAAAAATCGCATAAAGTTCAAGGCCTTGTGCATTGCGTACAAGGCTTTGCGTAACATTGGACCTCCGTTTTTTATTGAGAAGCTAGCTACTTATATTCCTACTAGGGCCCTTCGCCCCTCAAATGCATTTCTGTTAGGGTGCCACGTACCAAAACAGCCTCATGGGGCGACAAACGCTTCATCGTCACCACTGCAAAACTCTGGAACTCCCTTCCATTAAAGATCAGAACCTGCCAGTCTTTACTAGCATTCAGGTAAATGACAAAAACCTGGCTGTTTAATCAATAATCCCCTCCGCTTTGGGAGATGCTGCTGTCCTCAGCGCCGAGACACCCACGGGTATTTGCACGCTTTATAAGTCTTATAAATAAATAAATATCTAACCCCAGAACGTATTAACAGATATTTTGCAAGGGAGGTCGCCTGATGCCCGAGATGTACTACAGTGGGAGCGACCTACATCCACATGATGTGGAGCTGTACTTTTTTAACACATTACTGGCAGGAAGTGGCACAGGATACGGCTAGGATCACGAAGAGGGTAATCCCATGCAAACCTACACATGTACTGTTGAGTTTTTTTCCACACACTGCCAAAACTAGGACCACAGACATGTTCCAAGACCTCGCCTTTGGCCTGGCGAAGGAGGAAATCACTCATAATTGGAAAGACCTGAGAGGCCCCAGTGTGCAAGGGTGGAAACAGGAGCTAGTAACGTGGGCAGGATGTGAGAGCAGGGTCCTCTTGAGGAATGCAAGGCAAGGGATAGGCAAGGAGGAGAGAGCCAGGGCTTGGGAGATGATGATGGGCGACATGCAGTGAGACGGACAGGAGTCTGATGCTTCTACCCCTGAGAGACCACCACAATAGGAGCATCCCTAGCGACCAGGGCAGGACCATAGGGCACAGGGGGATCCAAGACAGGGAGGGATATATAATTTACCATCACTGGGGAGGGTACATACAGAACAGGGGGCACCCGCGAAGAGATACCACAGACGGTCGGACACAAGAGAGGTAACCTTCAGAGCTCTAGGGGTACAATGGGGAGACAGCAGTGCGGGGCATCTAGTTAACTGTTTTTGATTGGTTGGGTGTGGGGGGGAAACACGAGGCCACTCTATATTATTCCCTAAGGAAATGAAAGCAGACAAGGACATGTCGATTACAAACTGCAGAGGAATGCAGGATGGGTTGGGGGATATATTGACAACAACTAAGGCCATATTAGTTTTGCATCAGGATATGTGGATGAACAGACTCATAGTAAATGCCAATGAAGTGTGTTTAAAAAAACAAAAAACTGAGGATCAGTCTATAATGCACTGTGATGTTGTTCAAGACTTTGAACTCTGTGTTTAAAAGCGGTTGCATCTGTGCGCATATTGTATTAGCGCACAGATGCAAATGCACATAAGCACAGACATACTCTGGCGGATGTATGACGTTACCACGCATACTTTTACCACGCATACCTTTACAATGCGGTATTTACAACGAATACCGTTACAACGCATAGCGCTTAGAGGTGCTGGATAGTGGTAAGTATAATTTTCTATACCAACTCCAGTCCCCGTGGACACTAGGGAAGGTGTTGGATAGAAAATTAAACTTATTCCCAATCCTAGAGCGCCCCCCAGCGCAATGCGTTGTAATGGTATGCGTGGTAATGCCTGCGTTGTAATGGTAGTGCGTTGTAAAAAATGCGTGCTAAAGGTTGTATACCACTCTGGCGCACAGCGACAATTAGCGCTGGCACACTCATCTGTAGTACAGTCCAGAATGTTTAATGTACTGCTTTAGTTGATGAGCTAGGTGAAAGTCCTTATTCTCTCACCAAAAACCCCACCCATACATTCACTGAAGCACTACGAAGAAGAAAGAAGGCTGCACTGGGCTCTGAAAAAACAATAGTGTAGCCTTCAAATCAGAAGTATAACTATACCCAAAGCACGCACCAGAAACATTTTGTATGCCTTGCAAAGATGCAGATAACAGATTCAGGTGTTCAGCATGTATTGTATTAAAAAACACTCCTGCCAAACTTGTGATGCTGTAACTGCCCGGACAGCCCACCACCCCTGCCCTACCTGAACAAATGGAGCTTCAAGCCCATGCGCGTTGCCTGCTCCAGCTTCGCCAGGCCCAGTTTCACCTGCTGCTGCTGCAGCAGTGTGGACCCCATGGTCTCATTGCTGCCTTCCAGGGCCTTCAGCAGCTCAGCCAGCACCGGAGGCAGAAGGAAGGCAAAAACTGGCTTATTTTGACCAGCGCAGCACCCGTACATTGTCCCCCTAAGGGCGGCATAGTAGTTAAGGTACTATCAAAGCTGAAAGTAATCAGCTTAGGATGCAGCATCTTGGTTAAGGGATCACAAACGGCGTAATCATGGTTGAGGGCTCGCAAACCTAATACAGCGGCAGCAACACAAAACAAGTTCTAGCAAAAGAAGCGAGATGGCTCTTAGCAGAGGCACTGTCACACGGAGGGCAGACTTCATGCATTTAAGTTCAAAGCATCCAGGTGAGCCTCCATTATTTTATTCTCACCACTGACTGATGAGAGAAATGGGGGGTTGTGGGCTGGGAAGGAGAGAAATGCAGGGGTGGGCGGCTGTACATACGAGCTGGGCTTTACATTTGTTGCACAGTGATAAAGCATGGCGTGTCGCGCTGCAACAATAAGAAAAAATAGTTCTCAACAACAGATGAAGAATGCAAGCGGAAAGAAACTGTATTTAGGAGGTGCTCCTTTGCGAAAAACTGACGTGAGGTATCGCTGCATGAACCACTTAAGAGTCAACAAAGAAGAGCGACACTGGACTGAACCAATGGTAAGCAGCAGGCAGGAGCAAACTCCTTTATCAATATAACTGGTCTTCCAGACAGCACATGTGTGATCTCTAGGCTCAAACCTAGATAGTAATACAACTATGTATTTTTTCCTTTTTACATTTACACCTAAAACAAGAAGAACACAAAGCAGTCCTTTAAGAATATGCATTTCTTCTAAGATTGCAAAAAATTGGATTCATATTTGGGGTGGACAACTATACATCTCAAGAAATAATCACAACTCGAGACAGCGTGGACCTCAAAGTCACTAATTAACCTAAGCTCTACACACTGATAGGAATGGTGAACATAAGACAGGCTTAAAGGGCAATGTGTGACTTATGTATCCACTGTCAGAAAAGTAATAAAGTAAAAAACACCAAGCAATAAAAATACAAAACCGAATTATAAAAATAGAGAAACATTTAATAAGCAAAATGACACCCAAACAATACTAATCCATTAAGGGATTCAACAGATATGAATTTTAAAAATTAAAGTGATGATAGCACTGAAACGGATTACACACCATTGATAGTCAACGGCCATAGTAGAGTTTTTCCTTGAGACTCAGTCTCTGAAATTTAAGTCAAAATTACTCAGTGGGTCAAGCTGCCAGCCTGTATCTGACGGTGAGTTTCATGAGGCCGGGTACCTTATCGATCAGGGCCCACTGATTTGCTGCTGTGTCGAAGCTCCAAGTGGAAGTAACCACTTTCTTCAAACCAGCTTGGCTATTCCTTTGGGTGGATAGAATAGGTTTGTGTCTTCCGGTCCTCCTGAAAACTGGAAATCTAAAACCTTGTAGGTCCAAACTTTTCAGAGGTGGTATGACAAGTACAGTTAGACACAGTTCAGGTTTCCAGGACCTGAGAATCAACAACAGTTGGGAGTCAAGACTCACTCCAGGAGAGGCCATCAGCAGGTTGCAAGTCAGGTCCAGTTGTTATTGGTCAGATGGGCACTTCATGGAAAAGTCCTCTTGCAACTTGTTGTGGCCCTATTGCTACACAGGTCAATAGGCATCTACTTTTTTCTCCTGGTTACAAGGGGAAGCAAGTCCAATCCTTCAAGGTTCTGCTCTAGTTTCAGAAATCAGGTCCGGGCCTCTTCTCTTATTACACAGGTCCATAACGTGTGATTAAAAAGGTTGTCTTCAGGTTCCATAATAATGCTTGGTACCAACTAGTGCATTATTTATTTATTTATTTAAAGAGTTATATATAGCGCTGGCTAGACCCGAAGGTAGCAGAGCGCTTTACATAAGATTCCACAAAATTAGACAGTACATTAGATTCGGGTAACAGTTGCTAGAAAGAAATTTCAAGAGCATGGCTGTGAGGAGGAGTAAGGGGGCAGGGAAGGTGGGGTATGGGAAGGTAGGACTAAGCATGAGCGAATTTTGCGGATCTCGCGTTCGCGAATTTTGCGGATTTGCGGATTCGCAATCCGCAAAATCCGCGAATTCCCGCGAATTTGCGGATTTTTTTTTTTTTTGTGTTTGCGCGGGTTTCTGCGAGTTCGCGAGGGTTTTGTACAATGTCGCAAATTGCGAACTTACCTGTCGGGTCGCAAGTTTCGCGAACTTGTTGTTTCTACTTGTCCAGCCTGTTTGGGACACTCTTCTTTCATCACTGCCACTCTCTGACTACTCATGCCACCCTCTGGCCCACCCATGCCACCCTCTGTTAAATCAATGCCACCCTCTGGTTCATCATCACTGTAGAAGATGGGGGGGAAAAGCAAGCCCACCTGCCCTGCTTGAACTGACATGAATTAATTTGGGGTTAGTTTATTAACAACACCTGCCCTGCCCCAAATGACAATAATGAATTAGGGGCTAATTAATGTGTCACTGAAAGAATTTAAAGTTCCAGCCTGGCACCTGCTTGTCTGCTCCTTTAGCTGTAAATCAGGACCTTTGTGGCATACAGTTAAGGTCAGAGCAGGGTCACACAATAGTTGCAAGCAGGCAACCGAATTCTGGAGGGCCCCCTCAGGAAGCAGTACAAAGAATCGTTACAAATCATGAGGTTGACCTTTTGCACCTGCTCATTGCTTTTGCTTTTGCTGAAATCGTTTTGCGGTTTTTTTCGCGCTATTCGCGGGGCGCGGCGTCGTGCGAAACCGACCGCGGAAGCCGCCAATTCGTGCGAATGAGCATTTTATTTTTTTGCGGCTTGTTGTTTCGCGAGTTTTTTTGCAGTATTCGCGAGCCGCTTGCAGCGCAACACGCGAATTTACCCCAAGGTCGAGTACGGGCGCGGCCATTTTGTTTGCGTGACGTATTTCCGTTTCCGCCCGCTATGTATAATCTCGCGCAGTAAGCGCATTGCGAGTAGAGGTTCGCACGAGATCGCGCGGGAAATCTAGAGGTTCGCACGAGATCGCGAGGAAAATCTCGCGCGAACTGACTTTCGCGCTCGGAAACGGGCGCCGGCCATCTTGTTTTTCATTCATTTCCTGTGTCTGGGCATGGTGTTTAATCCTCTTGATATCTTTCCCATCCTTTGCTTGTTTTCAGTTTTTTTTTTACGATTTTGCTTCTTATCTATCCCTCTCTTTTCCTAGCTGTATATTTTTGTCTTTTCTGCTATTTTTCTTTACTTTTAAACTACTTTTGTAAACTCTTTTCTTTTCTTCTTCCCTATCCTATTCCTTCTTAATTTTCTACTTCTTCCTACCTTACCTGCCCAGACCATGGTCAAGCCAGGCGCCGTGAAGCTGCCCAGGCACTTGAGGGCCGCAGCGGCGGCGGGGAGTAGTGCTGGACCCAGTGGCAGGACAGCAGGTGTGAGATCGAGGGGGGAGCAGGTGACGCGCCGGGAGATATTCAGCCCGGAGGAAGTGGGCGCGCTGGTCTACTTCGTCCAGCGCCGCCTGCCCAGGACCATCGCGGGAGGCGGCAGGATCGCGGCCGGCGGGTACAACATGCGGGAGCGCCGGAAGCGGTGGGAGAAGGTGTGCTGGGCCATATCCCACCTCTACGGGGTCCAGCGCACCTACAGCCAGGTCACCCATCGCTGGACGGACCTCCTGGACCGCGAGCGCGACCTGCTGGACCAGCTCGGCTTGGAGATCCCCGGGCTTGGTGAGTAGTAGTAGCCATTGGCATTTAATCACTCACTACTATGATGTTTTCTCCTGCTCTGTGTTGTTGTATTGCAAATATTTGTTTTTTACATGGAGCAAGCCAATAATGCCGCTGATGACGATTACATTGTAGTTAAATTATATTTCAAAATCTTCTGTGCATTTCAGGTGCACTGCTCTCCTTCTCAGTGGGGTTGCTACTATGCTTATTTGTTTTCTATTTCGTGGTCTCATTGGCCTGAGTAACTATTATGTATGAGTGTACTTAACAGAACTGCGTAATGCTAGACACTAGGGGGCAGATTACATTTACAAGCCCCTTGCGCCACGTTTACGCTGCCTTGCGTGACGCAACAGCGGCGTAAACGTGCCGCATCCCTGCAAGTCATTTACAGCATGACGCATCTAGGGAGATGCGTCACGTTATAAAGCCATGGGCCTGCACCACAATGGGTGCGTTCCTAGTACGCAGGGTGGGCGGTCCAGCGGCTGTGCGCCTCGCAAAATTGCCTGCGTGAAATCTACAAGATTTAACGCAGGCACTTCTGCGACGCTGCTACGTCAATTCAATTCCTTATGTCTGCTCGAAGCAGGCGAAAGGACTGACACAGCATGTAAAGTATTGGGTGGCCCTGAGCATTACTGGAGTTGCATTGCGTTGGCGACGTGACTCCAGCGATGCGCCGCTCTTACGTGACGAGATGCGTCACGCAAGTGCCTACCCTTGCGCCAGGGCGCGCCGCATTGTAAATGAGGCACATCTGCCGTGTCGCAAGGGTAGTTTTGCGTGACGCATTTGATCTGGCGCATCTCTGGAGATGCGCCAGAACGCGTAAGTAAGTATGCCCCTAAGGGGCAGAATTGCAATTACCGTCGCATCCCTGCAAAGTAGCAGGGATGCGCCATTAATTGTGCGGCCCGCTACCACCACCAAACATGGTGCGCCGTATTTGCAATGCGGCGCCCCATGGGCCCAAAACGTCACCGAAGCTTTACTGCTGGAGTTGCGTCGCAACGATGGCGCAGCTCCATCAATGCTCTGGGGTACCCTATCTCCCCAATGCTGGGTCAAGCCGTACGTCTGCTTCAAGCAGGTGCAGGGTTTGTGTGACGCATCATTGTCCTAAAGGTGACTGATTGATATTTTGTAGATTTCCCTCAGCCACTATTAGGATGTGTTCCAGCGCAGGAATGCCCTCCCTTGCGCCGGAACGCCCCCTGATGGCGCAGGGCTTTATAACGGGATGCATCTCCCAAATGCGTCACGTTGTTATAATATTATACGCCGCACCATGGCGCCCTTTTTTGTTTAGCTGCTGCGTCACAAAAGTCACGCAAGAACGGCGCAAAAGAGCCGCAAGGGCTTAAATCTGCCCCTTCCTTTGTAACCCTGACAATAAGAAAAATAGTGGCGGTGGATTGATAGTTTGACTATTTAAATGACTGGTAATGTAGCAGGCAACTGTTAGTGTTGTCACTGATCTGACTGAAAATCACAATGGAGTTTGTCTGTCACTTTGCGTCTTGCCTGCGGACTGCTGCCTGCCAGTCCTAGGTGAACGTTTCAGTACTTTGTTTAGTGAGTTACGTGACTTTCGAAGTCACAGGTCCGCAAATAAATAAAAAGTAACCATAATCAATATAATTTCGCGGAAATATTTTGTTATTGTTCTTTTGAAATGTTTGATTTGGTTGACATTGACAAGCAACAATCATCCATGTTTTCTGTTCTTTCTTTCATGTTGTACGTCAGCTCCCCCCAGGGGCGAGAGGAGGACACAGGAGCAGCAGGCGGTGGATGCTGTTCAACAGGGCCAGGATCGGGCAGGCGAGGGCTCCTCTGCTGGCCCCAGTAAGTTTTCATTTTAGACTAGTACCTATTTTTCCTAGCGTTCCTCATTTGAATTTTTTCAAAATTGTCGTTGCTCTTCTTGTAGACTGTATCTAAATTCTTATCCTGCCTCTACTATGACTCCCTGTGGTATTACTAGATTATTCTTATTAGTCTGTCTGTGTAGCTAACTAAGATTGCACGGTTGGCGAAACTCCCATGATTCTAGTCAGCAATAGCTCTATCAACTTAGTGCAGTTCTCTGGGATTGTCCATAATGTCTTTTGAAGTGTTCTATCTGGACTCATGCTTGCAAAAATTGCAAAACCTTTCGCTCAGTCACTCTAGTCTGGAGGACCCAAAAACACAGATTGTATTTAAGTTTAAAAGCTTTATTAAAAGTAAACACATTTATTAAAATGAAGTCATAATAAAACTAAACGTTTAACTGATAATGGAAAAGTGGTTAGTGCTGACGATTAATTGAAGACATTTCTTGTGGTCGAGCCGAGCTCTCACCTGGTTTCAACTTGATCTTGTTGTTAGAAGTCCATCTTCTGTCTGTGTGGAGAAAAATGGTGCGTGTTAAAAAATCAGCCTTCATCAGTTGTGCCAAAAAGTGCAGCAAGACAACCTTCCCTGGAAAAAGGGACATTTTTTTTAACTTTAACGTAGACAGTCACAAATTACATTGTTTTCACATGTCTTCATTCCTAGACCAAATACTAGTGACTAGTGAGTGCTTTATTCTAAGATTCTTAAATGTACTTTGTAGGTGGAACATCTGGTGGCGGGGCCAGTGTGGTGGTGGTGCTCGACACGGAGGCGGAGGGCAGTTTATCAGGGGAGGAGGCGGCGGCGGCGGCTGTGAGAGTTGAGACGGTGGTGGCGGCCAGAGGTAAGCTCTTATATATTCCTTACTTATTGAGATTGAAGACTAGCTGGGAAGGCAAGAATATGAGATGCATGGCTGGGTGAATGATGAAGCAATGATGGGTGGAAGGACAACAGCCTGGGTGGGTGACACAGAAACTGTATGTGTCCATATACCTGGATCATGCTACTATCTGACTCTTAGATAGCATATGTGTATCTAGAGCAGGGGTACTCATAGTACGGCCCGCGGGCCGGTGGTGGCCCGGCAAGCCTTCCTTGGCGGTGCGCAGACCTTGCAGACAATCACTGCTCCCCCGGCCCCCACAGAGCAGAGGCTTTTTTGTATTTCACCTGTTAGCGCCCCTGCATCTCCACTCTGACAATCACTGCTCCCCCGGCCCCCACAGAGCAGAGTGGAGATGCAAGGCCACAAAGAGGTGAAATAGAACAAAGCCTCTGCTCTGTGGGGCCGGGCAAGCAGTGATTGTCAGGGTGGAGAAGCAGGGGCGCTAAAACAAACAAAGCCTCAATAATATGTTAATGGTCTTTTAAAGACCTGTTAAGTACTTTGGTGTTGTTGTCTGTGTGTGCGCGTTGAGGAAGCGGTCTCAACCCGGGCTGAAGGCTGACACAGATAGACACACACACAGTGAGATGACAGAGGGGGAGGGAGAGGGAGGGCAGGAGGGAGAGAGAGATGGAGGGAGGGCAGGAGGGACAGCAGGAGGGAGAGAGATGTATGTAAATGCTGGGTCTGGTGGCTCAGTGGATGAGGGCATCTGCTGCAGGGACCTGTGTGCAACCTCATGGTCACAAGTTATCGTTTTGCTTTAGCCCCGCCCCCTCTGACTCCGCCCCCACCAGTGCGGCCCTCGGCCCCAAACTACACTGTAAATGTAGCCCCTGAGAGAAAGTTTGTGAGTACCCATGATCTAGAGAGAGTAGATGGTCAGTGGATGAACTAAGTGTAACTTTGAAGAGCATGTAACACTGCACCCGCACGTCCGTTCCAGTGTAGGAAAGGCAAGGAAAAGAACTTTTAATTTTGTCCAAATACTACCATAAATAGTAGCAGTAGTTTGTATTGCAAGCACTGCATAGATCCGGTTATTATGGTGGCCACTCCCTACCTCTCTTAATAAGTTTAGTAGTACTCAGTCATTCATGTGTGGATGTATCACTGCCTGTCACTCAATAAAAACCAAAGCACCTAAAGTCATCCCATATATAAGCAAAAACATCCCATGTGAAGTGATAGATAATCAGATTATTTATCTTCTTCAATTTTCCATTTCTAGTACTCATTTCCACTGTAGGGTGAAAGTTAAATTAATTAAGCAGTAGCCCTTGAGTTGTAACAGAGTATTCTCAGTGCCACCCGTAATAGAAAAGTAAGAGATTCACCACCTGCATGTACTGGACGGGTACAGTAACGCAACGGCAACGCAAGTCTAGGTCACTCCTCATGGCGTGCGTCTCTTTTTCTCGGGTGCAAGTTTACCGCGCTGGCATTATGCCGGCTTGCAGAAAATAACGTACCAATTTTCCAAAACAAGAGATAAGAAGAAGAATAAGACTGGTGTACTTTCATAGTCGACTCCAATGGAAGTCCACAGTGCTCATAGAATTTGTTCCTTAAACTCCCACTAATGTTAGAGCAAGGATGAAGAAGTGTGAGGTTAGATAGATACTGGCCTCAATAGTTATGTAATGCGCTTGCAAGTTGCTAGTTGTACTGCAGCACACATTTCTGCTGAATGATTGAGTTAATCTTAAAGAGCATTGGTTACAGACTATGTCTTTCTTTCTTCATATAGGTTCTCCTTCCAAACGAACAAGGAGGAAGGAGCTGGCTAGAGCGGCCCGGCAACGGAGAATCGAGGCCACTGTTGCGGAATATCGGCGGCTGGTGGCCCTGGAGGACGAGGAAAGTGTGCGGTCGACAACAACGACAACGTCGTCCGCATCGGCCTCCGTGGCCCCACCGGCTGCCACCCAGCACAGTGGTCCACCGAGACTGAGCCGGGCTGCCAAAGGCAAACGCCACCGCCGAGCAGCAAGGCCAACAGCTGCTTCTCACAGGCCTTGCACCTGCAAGGCAGTGAAGGCACGCCTGCGCCGCACTACCCTGATGGTGTCCCGCCTTCAGCAGGAGCTCGCCTTGCTCCGCGAGGAGCATGATGCCCTGGCCCAAAAAGTTAACAGCATCCACCCATAGTGTCCCTTGCCCCTTTTTTAGAGACTTTTGGGGGGTGGGAATTGGGAGTTGGGTTTTTGGGGACTTTTGAAGGACAATCGTTGGGGTTAGGGAGGGTCTTGCGGGAGATTATTTTGTTAGGGATATAAATATACTTTTTCAAACTTTATCTGAGCATACCTGTTTTTTACTGCTTGCCTGGTGGGTGGGGGTTTAACGTTGACTGTTTTCCTGAAAGTTTAGTTCCATTTTCTTCCTTTAAGTGTAAATGCCCAAATGTTTTCAACACTAAGTGCCTCTCACAGACTAAGTGAAGTGAATCCAAGAGTCCTAGGACTTTAGTAGTACTACCTTCAGTCTCTCGTCTCTCGTACTAATACTCCATTATACCCCCAAACGCTTATCTTACCTGTAATTTGTGTTTGAAAGTAGGGCTAGGCCCAGGGCTGGCTCCACGGGAAACACCGAATAACGTTGGCAATCTTGGTCGGATAAAATTTCCTCATAGCGGTGGTACTAGTGGTGTGACACAGTGGCAGTTGCATGCCTATGAAAAAAAAGAAAATGAAATCTGGTTTGTCCTCCTGAGCAATTCAACGGTACAACTGAGAATATAGCAGGTGACAGAAGTACAGTAGAGCAGTGCCACATTGTAGCCTAACAAATGGTAAAGTATAACTACTAATTCGGTTGAAGTTCTTTCACATTAGCAATGGTTCTTTGTCAAGCAGAGTAAGAATATATCATCGACAACTGTGGAAAGAAAGAATGCGACAGTACAGGGCCTGTGTGGAATTATTGATAACTATATTCAACATAAGGTCTCTGTAGCCAGATACCCGAGAGCCTTGCTGGTCACTATAAATCCATTCACAACAACACTCAATGGGGTTGGTCTGGAAGGTGTCACGTTTACTCCCCGTGATCCAGTCGATGCAAATATGGTTCCACCTCCAAATGTCACCAACACCCAGAAGTGTAAACACAGGGTGTTCGAGGCATTAGGCGAGGGAGAAAAATAACAAACTAAAATAAAAAATGTGGGATGGGTAAAGGTAGGGTCAGCAGGGAAAGGATACCTGTAAGAGAAGACAAGACAGGCATCAGTGAAGTGATGTCCTAACATACAAGGGTACTCTCATATAGTCTCACTAAATAGTCTGCAAGTCTCCCGCCTACTCATGGGAAATGTAGTTTCATAGTACGGTAGGCGCTTAGGGGCTGCGTAACCTGACAGAAGGTATAGTAGATAGAAAAGGAGAAATTGCTTTTTTTCTAGGTGTCCCCTCACTCACCAGGGTTGCCCCTTCGTGACATGCTTCATCATTGGGGCCATCCCAGTCCTCTACGGCCTGGGGCGTGCTGCGACTTGCGAATTACGTAGGAGCACTTACAAATGACTATGTGTGGTGCAGATAGTGGAGTGGACTAAGTGATGTGTTAAGGGATCAATGTAGAAGCCGAGAGAGAGCAAAGAAATGCAGTCACAGTCAGAGAAAAAGGCAAGGGATACTGTATCTATGTGGTTGTAGTGGTCCTGTTGGAAGTGGTAAGTAAGTTGCCCGCAGAAAAAAAATCCTCCTATTAGCGGCACTCCTCCATTGCAGCCGACGCTTCGTCCACCGATGTTGGTCACCAGAAGACACCCTGTCCACTGCCTGCCTGATGCTGAATTGTGGCTCGCTACTGTGAAGCCTGACTCCATCCTTTTTTCCCCATTGCAGAGACTGAAACCCGGCCTGTAATTCTGCAACGAAAAACAGGAAGTGATATAATATTACAACACCACTGATAAATAAATATAAGGTATGTAGGCTGTGGAGTGCAAAAAGTCACAATTTGTTTTTCCTAGTAGACAGACAGTACAATGTTTTTGAAAGTGCGTACTCTGAGTCACCTTTTGAAGGATAAATAAGTATGGGCAAATTAATGTAGCGGATCTTGCCCCTCAAGCTAGGTGTACTGTAAACTGTGTTTTAGAACAAAAATAGATCTTCCTAGCAGTGCTCCCACCCAAAAAACGAGGCCTAGCAGAAAACTGGAGACAAAACTTACTTTGAAAGTAAAAGTAGGCCGAAGTACCCTAATTACCCATTACCCCCCGTGGATTGCATTCAAACCACTTGCAAGCAACCAAGCAAAAGTAGCCATAGCCAGCATCGCTCCAAGACTCGAAATCCCCCCCACTCAAACACATGCAATAGAAATACTGCTAACCCTAACGAACCCTAAGTTAAGAATAGTGGCAAAGGCTTTCTTTAACTATGCCAAATCCCCCCTTTCCCACCATGGATTTTCTTCAAATGACTTGCAACCAAAATTACACATTCTCACGAGTGCTCTAAGACCCCAGAACTCAGTTTGAAAAATCTAGAACACCCCGATACACATGCAATCCTGCTGCTAGGGCTAACCCTAACGAACCCTAAGTTACAAAAAGTGCCAAAACTAAAGGCTTTTCCGCGCGGATTTTGTCCCAACCACTTCTACCCGGTATTAGACCTTCCCAGGAATGCCCCAAGACCCGGCAACCCACCCGCCAAGAAGCGTAACACCCCCAAACAGGCCAAAAGCAAAATCTCATACTTGCAATATTTCTGGGCCTTCGGTCCAAACGCGCTGCGTAGCTAGGCCATAAGTCGGGGTTGGCAGGACGGATTTCCTGAAAAGCAAATGCAATCAAGATTAGAGTGTCCCAGCAGTGCTCCCAGACCACGAAACTCACCCGCAAACAGACGGAACCCCCCCTAAGAGCACCTCAAAGGCAAGCAAGTCATCAAAAACACAAAAAAAATTCCGCCTGGGATTTGGTCCAAAACACTTTTATCCGGTATTAGAGCTTCCCAGCAATGGCCCCAGAGCCGTCAACCCAGGAGAAAACGAGTAGAAGACCCCCAAACAGCCAAAGAGCAAAAGTACAAAAATGGGGACTTAGTCACTTTTTCACAAATTTCCCAAATCACTCCGCGCGCGCTCTGCAGCTAGGCCCTAAGTCCCCTCAGCCACCATGGATTTGCTTCAAACCTCTTGCAAAGTAAAGTATATATAGCCAGCAGTGCTCCCACACCACGAAACTCACCCGCAAACACCAGGAAGCCCCCCAAACAGGCCCCCGAAAACGCTACATAGAGCAAAATGTCAGAAATAGCCCAAAAAAAAATCGGCCTGGATTTTGTCCCAACCACTTCTACCCGGTATTAGACCTTCCCAGGAATGCCCCAAGACCCGGCAACCCACCCGCCAAGAAGCATAACACCCCCAAACAGGCCAAAAGCAAAATCTCATACTTGCAATATTTCTGGGCCTTCGGTCCAAACGCGCTGCGTAGCTAGGCCATAAGTCGGGGTTGGCACGACGGATTTCCTGAAAAGCAAATGCAATCAAGATTAGAGTGTCCCAGCAGTGCTCCCAGACCACGAAACTCACCCGCAAACACCAGGAAGCCCCCCAAACAGGCCCCCGAAAACGCTACATAGAGCAAAATGTCTGAAATAGCCCAAAAAAAATCGGCCTGGATTTTGTCCCAACCACTTCTACCCGGTATTAGACCTTCCCAGGAATGCCCCAAGACCCGGCAACCCACCCGCCAAGAAGCATAACACCCCCAAACAGGCCAAAAGCAAAATCTCATACTTGCAATATTTCTGGGCCTTCGGTCCAAACGCGCTGCGTAGCTAGGCCATAAGTCGGGGTTGGCACGACGGATTTCCTGAAAAGCAAATGCAATCAAGATTAGAGTGTCCCAGCAGTGCTCCCAGACCACGAAACTCACCCGCAAACACCAGGAAGCCCCCCAAACAGGCCCCCGAAAACGCTACATAGAGCAAAATGTCTGAAATAGCCCAAAAAAAATCGGCCTGGATTTTGTCCCAACCACTTCTACCCGGTATTAGACCTTCCCAGGAATGCCCCAAGACCCGGCAACCCACCCGCCAAGAAGCATAACACCCCCAAACAGGCCAAAAGCAAAATCTCATACTTGCAATATTTCTGGGCCTTCGGTCCAAACGCGCTGCGTAGCTGGGCCATAAGTCGGGGTTGGCACGACGGATTTCCTGAAAAGCAAATGCAATCAAGATTAGAGTGTCCCAGCAGTGCTCCCAGACCACGAAACTCACCCAGAAACACCAGGAAGCCCCCCAAACAGGCCCCCGAAAACGCTACATAGAGCAAAATGTCAGAAATAGCCCAAAAAAAAATCGGCCTGGATTTAGTCCCAACCACTTCTACCCGGTATTAGACCTTCCCAGGAATGCCCCAAGACCCGGCAACCCACCCGCCAAGAAGTATAACACCCCCAAACAGGCCAAAAGCAAACTCTCATACTTGCAATATTTCTGGGCCTTCGGTCCAAACGCGCTGCGTAGCTGGGCCATAAGTCGGGGTTGGCACGACGGATTTCCTGAAAAGCAAATGCAATCAAGATTAGAGTGTCCCAGCAGTGCTCCCAGACCACGAAACTCACCCGCAAACACCAGGAAGCCCCCCAAACAGGCCCCCGAAAACGCTACATAGAGCAAAATGTCAGAAATAGCCCAAAAAAAAAATCGGCCTGGATTTAGTCCCAACCACTTCTACCCGGTATTAGACCTTCCCAGGAATGCCCCAAGACCCGGCAACCCACCCGCCAAGAAGTATAACACCCCCAAACAGGCCAAAAGCAAACTCTCATACTTGCAATATTTCTGGGCCTTCGGTCCAAACGCGCTGCGTAGCTGGGCCATAAGTCGGGGTTGGCACGACGGATTTCCTGAAAAGCAAATGCAATCAAGATTAGAGTGTCCCAGCAATGCTCTCAGACCATGAAACTCACCCACAAACAGACGGAACCCCCCCTAAGAGCACCTCAAAGGCAAGCAAGTCATCAAAAACACAAAAAAATTTCCGCCTCGGATTTGGCACAAACCACTTTTAGTGCTTCCCAGCAATGGCCCCAGACCCGTCAACTCACCTGCAAAGAGGTAGAACAACACCCCCACAAGTGCTGAGTCTTTCTTCATTGGGCGTAAACCAGCCCTCTGCTTTGATGGAAATAGGAGTCTGGAGGAGGAGGATAGAGGAGCATGTTCTTCTGAACTTGTGAACCTGAGGAATGCAGACTGCGGCACCTTCAAATAAATTAGCAAACAAGTGAAGACAGTTCTGCTGATGGGCTTGTCTTTGTGATTATCTGATTAAAGTTTGAATTATATTAACTGTGCACAACAAAGAAAGACAGACACACAGGAATAAAAGTGAATAAGGATGAAAAAGAAAGTTATTGATTCGTTGTCTCATTTTCAGGGCTCGAAGTCGGAATCACGGTCCAGGAATAAGAATAAGGCTTCGTCATCATACTCTGCGAATTCAGCCCGGGTGAGGTCAGTGCCACCTGACAGAGTAGAAATTCCCTCATCTATGGTGCTGGCCACCTCCTCTTCATCCGGCACGCTCTCTCGTACTCTTATATCTGGTGGTATGAGGTGCTGATTCATCTTGATCATTGTTAACCTCTCCACATTTTTGGGCGAGAGGCGGCTCCGTTTGGGAGTTACAATCCCACCAGCCGCACTGAAAACCCGTTCAGAAGACACACTTGCGAGTGGGCAAGACAAGTAGTTTAAAGCCAGGTTGGTGAGCTGTGGCCACAATTCTTTTTTCCCATGCCAATACGCCAATGGGTCAGAATTAACATAGACCTCTGTGGAGTCATTCAGATAGTCCTTCACCATCGACTCAAGGTCCTCCTCCAAGGTTCCTCCACTTTGCGTAGCTCTTGCTGTGCCTCTGGCCTTTTGAGAACCAAACCCACGCAGAGCTAGCCAATCCTCTTCAGCCTCCAATGTTTCTGCTGCCTTTCGTGCAGATGATGCGGTTGCCGGTGTCTTTAACGGCTGAGAGGTCACTTGTGCCACAGCCACAGGTGCAGAAGTGGATTGTTTTGACTGGGGATGGCCTGCTGATGTACTGCCATTTCCTTCAATTTCCAGCCGTTCTGTTTCAAACTTCTTGGCTGACAAGGCTAGCCAACGTTTGTACTTTGTAACATCTTCATCAGCAAAAGGAAAGAATGCTCTGCCTGCCAGCGCCTTTTTGTAGCGTGGATCCAGAATAGTAGCACAAATGTAATGCTGTTCTGAGTGGATCTTTTGAAGACGTTCATCACCTTGTAGGAGCTCTAATAATGTCTCAGCCAGAAGCAAAGAGTCTTTCTTTTTGTCATCTTTTCGAAACACAGAACACACCTCCTTCAGTTGGTCCTCCAGCATGTACAACAATGGGATAGCTTTTCCCAAATTAGAGTCCTCCTTGCTGACTGCACGTGTGAAGACCTCAAAAGGACGAAGCATGCGTGTTAGGCTTTCAACTATGTTCCATTGCGGCCCACCCATCCTCAGCTCCTCTATACCCTCTTTCAAGAAAAATTGATCGAGTTGCGTATACTGCTCATACAGACGCTCAAGCATGTAGAAGGTTGAGTTCCAACGTGTTACCACCTCCTGGATGAGTGCTTTCACTGGCATTTGACTTTGATATAGCATGCTCCTCAGCTGCTTGCGGGCCTTAAAAGAATGCCTGAAATGCTTGCAAATTTTTCGGCAGTTGTCCAATACACTGTACGCTGCACTGCGTTTATTACCCAAGAATTTTTGGACAACCAGGTTTATACAGTGCGCCAAACACGGCACTCTGAAATAGTAACCGTCCCTCATGGCCTTAACTATATTGGAGCCATTGTCTGTGGAAACATAACCAACCTTGCGTTTTAGTGGGGACAGACAGTTAAGGACCTTTGTGTTAAAGACATCCAAAATGTTTTCTGCTGTGTGACGTTTCTCCAAACCAAACATGGCTAGTGTTGCATGTTTCCGAGCACCTTTAAAAACAATGTTAGTGTCAACACCTGAGTTTAGCTTTGCTTTAGCCCCTGAAAAAGAGACCCAGTGTGCAGTGATGCACATGTAATCAGCGCCTGCGCCACTGGTCCACATGTCTGTTGTCAGATGTATAGTGTGAACAGCACTCTTCTCCAAAGCTGCCCCAATCAACTTCAGAACATCTTCATGTAGTGCTGGAACCGCAACTCGGGCAAAATAGAACCGGCTAGGAACCTTCCATTTAGGGCAGAGCACTGTCACTAATTCTAGAAAACCAACCCCTTCTACAAAAGAAAAAGGGAGAAGGTCCAGAGCTAGCATTTTAGCCAGCTTAGTGTTATACAGACGGGTCATTGGGTGGTTGCGTTCATATTGCGCTTCTGTAAACAACATCTTTTTAATGTTGCCCTGGACCAATGATTTACGGGATGATGATGATCTCTTCGACCCAGTTACGCTCGCTGATGAACTTTTCCGCATTGATGTCTCACTCTCTCCCACACTCTTAGTGTGGCTCCCATGGGGTGTGCTGCTGACATGGGAACTGGGTGTAAGTGAAGTGTTTGAATCGTCTTCTTCTACCTCCTCGTCATCAGCAGATGACAAATCAACGTTTTCATTACGTGCAATTCCGGCTTTCTTGACCGCCTCTAGGTGCGGAAACCATTCGACAGGGTGCCTTCTCTCAAGATGACCTCTCTGGCCTCCGGTACCATAGTTAGAACCAAGCTTACCACGACTATATCGAAGCTTACAAAGGCTACAAATGGCTACGTTTTCCTTTTTTGGGCAAACACTAAAGAAGTCCCAAACTGGAGACTTGAAATGTCTTCGGGGGCCGGAGGAGGCGGCGATACTGGTGGTGGTGGTCCTGCTGCTAATGACAGATGAAGTGGAGGATGTGGATTGCCGAACTTCAGTACGTTTTGCACTTTCACCACCACGAATTGAGGTCGAGGACGAGGTGGGTACCTTCTTGCGAGGAAGAAATATGGAAGCGGTAGGTTTTGGTGTACTACTTAACTCCAAATCTAATGATTCCATTTCCATTGCCTCCTCGCCGACATCATCATCACGCTCAGCAGCTTCTCGGGATAGGGTCAAAATGTCTCTTTGCTGCATGCCCGGTGGGGCTGCAGTGACCTTTGTGATGACTGCCTCGTCGTCATCGTGAGAGGCTTCATCACCAGCAGTATCTGTCACTTCTTGTTGAGCCTCATCACACTCCATAGGTTTGAGTTTTTGGACGACCTTCCTTTTACGCTTAGGTACCGGTGGCAGATCATGGTGTGCCTCTGCCTCACTGTCAGACCGCAGTTGTCGTGGTTCCCAAGACAGATCACTTGCACCAGAACGAGGTGGGCTTGAAGAAGATGTAGACACCCCCCTTGATCTTTTCCTTGCTAGGGATGTGGAAGACAATGAATGATCATCAGGAGGAGTGGCTTCCAATGATACCTCAGCTTCATTGTCGATTTCCAAATGTGCCCCTACTTCGGGAGGAACAACTATTGTGGGCACTTGTGAACGTCCATGCACCTTTGCTTGCGCATCTCCTTTTGCTGCCTCTCCTTCCACATGTACTTGGGCGTGTACTTGCACATGGTGTTGTTGTTGCGGCTGTGGTTGTTCAACACTTGTCAGATGAGTTACAACAACCTGTGTTGATTCAGGGACATTGCTGCTACTTTCTTGCGATGAGCCAACATCACTGGTCGATGGTGATTGGAGAAGTACACTGACTGCCTCTGAAGCACTCAAGGGCTTTGACTTAAGTTGGCGTGGTGGTGGAGGCACTGAACCCAATGGAGCAGGGGTGCTGCTCTCAGGTTGGTCCCCAGCAGATCCTGCTGCTGCAGGCGTACTTTTTTTTTTGCTCCCAAAAAAAGTGGCGGGTGGCACACCAGCCTCCTTGGTAACTTGCTTCTTCTGCTCCTTACTAGCAACTTTCTTGCTAGAGGAGCTACGGAGAACTTTCTTTGGGGCCATCTTCTTCAGAGCAGGTCAGACAGCAGGCCGCAGTTGCACGAATTGTAGAGTTGTCTGAGGCCAGACGTGACGTCGCGTGACGTTATGCTGCACACACACACCGCTGCAGGACTTCTTCCTGGCACTGGTGGTTCTCTTGAGTCTTGTGCACCTAAAAAAAATGGAAGACAGAGGAACATCAGTTCAGTTATAGAGCACAAAAAAATCGAAAAACACTGCAAAATCAGCACAATCCCAATCCATCCATGCCCTCCATGATGTTTAAATTCAAGACAACCCACAGAAAGACTAGGCCCATGCAAGACTCACTACCCCTGGGCATAAATAAAGGTTGAAAAATAGGCAAAATGGTTGGAGGCCTAACAACAAAGCCTGCATTCAAAATGGCCACTTGCCTGCCAGCACATGGCAAGTGCCTGTAGCTGCACTCAAAATGGCCACCAGCCACATGGCATGTCCCTCCCCATGAACACCCCCAAAAATCGAAAAACACTGCAAAATCAGCACAATCCCATTCCATCCATGATGTTTAAATTCAAGACAGCCCACAGAAAGACTAGGCCCCATGCACCACTCACTACCCCTGGTCAAGGCCCCAACAACAGGTCAAAAATCGAAAAACACAAAATTTTACAAAAAAAAAAAATTGAAAAACACAGAAAAATCAGCACAATCCCAATTCATCTATGGCCTCCATGATGTTTAAATTCAAGACAACCCACAGAAATACTAGGCCCATGCAAGACTCACTACCCCTGGCATAAATAAAGGTTGAAAAGTAGGGAAAATGGTTGGAGGCCTAACAACAAAGCCTGCATTCAAAATGGCCACTTGCCTGCCAGCACATGGCAAGTGCCTGTAGCTGCACTCAAAATGGCCACCAGCCACATGGCATGTCCCTCCCCATGAACACCCCCAAAAATCGAAAAACACTGCAAAATCAGCACAATCCCATTCCATCCATGATGTTTAAATTCAAGACAGCCCACAGAAAGACTAGGCCCCATGCACCACTCACTACCCCTGGTCAAGGCCCCAACAACAGGTCAAAAATCGAAAAACACAAAATTTTACAAAAAAAAAAAATTGAAAAACACAGAAAAATCAGCACAATCCCAATTCATCTATGGCCTCCATGATGTTTAAATTCAAGACAACCCACAGAAATACTAGGCCCATGCAAGACTCACTACCCCTGGCATAAATAAAGGTTGAAAAGTAGGGAAAATGGTTGGAGGCCTAACAACAAAGCCTGCATTCAAAATGGCCACTTGCCTGCCAGCACATGGCAAGTGCCTGTAGCTGCACTCAAAATGGCCACCAGCCACATGGCATGTCCCTCCCCATGAACACCCCCAAAAATCGAAAAACACTGCAAAATCAGCACAATCCCATTCCATCCATGATGTTTAAATTCAAGACAGCCCACAGAAAGACTAGGCCCCATGCACCACTCACTACCCCTGGTCAAGGCCCCAACAACAGGTCAAAAATCGAAAAACACAAAATTTTACAAAAAAAAAAATTTGAAAAACACAGAAAAATCAGCACAATCCCAATTCATCTATGGCCTCCATGATGTTTAAATTCAAGACAACCCACAGAAATACTAGGCCCATGCAAGACTCACTACCCCTGGCATAAATAAAGGTTGAAAAGTAGGGAAAATGGTTGGAGGCCTAACAACAAAGCCTGCATTCAAAATGGCCACTTGCCTGCCAGCACATGGCAAGTGCCTGTAGCTGCACTCAAAATGGCCACCAGCCACATGGCATGTCCCTCCCCATGAACACCCCCAAAAATCGAAAAACACTGCAAAATCAGCACAATCCCATTCCATCCATGATGTTTAAATTCAAGACAGCCCACAGAAAGACTAGGCCCCATGCACCACTCACTACCCCTGGTCAAGGCCCCAACAACAGGTCAAAAATCGAAAAACACAAAATTTTACAAAAAAAAAAAATCGAAAAACACAGAAAAATCAGCACAATCCCAATTCATCTATGGCCTCCATGATGTTTAAATTCAAGACAACCCACAGAAATACTAGGCCCATGCAAGACTCACTACCCCTGGCATAAATAAAGGTTGAAAAGTAGGGAAAATGGTTGGAGGCCTAACAACAAAGCCTGCATTCAAAATGGCCACTTGCCTGCCAGCACATGGCAAGTGCCTGTAGCTGCACTCAAAATGGCCACCAGCCACATGGCATGTCCCTCCCCATGAACACCCCCAAAAATCGAAAAACACTGCAAAATCAGCACAATCCCATTCCATCCATGATGTTTAAATTCAAGACAGCCCACAGAAAGACTAGGCCCCATGCACCACTCACTACCCCTGGTCAAGGCCCCAACAACAGGTCAAAAATCGAAAAACACAAAATTTTACAAAAAAAAAAAATTGAAAAACACAGAAAAATCAGCACAATCCCAATTCATCTATGGCCTCCATGATGTTTAAATTCAAGACAACCCACAGAAATACTAGGCCCATGCAAGACTCACTACCCCTGGCATAAATAAAGGTTGAAAAGTAGGGAAAATGGTTGGAGGCCTAACAACAAAGCCTGCATTCAAAATGGCCACTTGCCTGCCAGCACATGGCAAGTGCCTGTAGCTGCACTCAAAATGGCCACCAGCCACATGGCATGTCCCTCCCCATGAACACCCCCAAAAATCGAAAAACACTGCAAAATCAGCACAATCCCATTCCATCCATGATGTTTAAATTCAAGACAGCCCACAGAAAGACTAGGCCCCATGCACCACTCACTACCCCTGGTCAAGGCCCCAACAACAGGTCAAAAATCGAAAAACACAAAATTTTACAAAAAAAAAAAATCGAAAAACACAGAAAAATCAGCACAATCCCAATTCATCTATGGCCTCCATGATGTTTAAATTCAAGACAACCCACAGAAAGAATCAGTCCACCCACCACTGAGTACCCCTGGGAAAAGGCCCCAAAACAGCCCAAAAATCGAAAATCCCAAAATTTTAGTTGCAGCAACTGTAATGCCCCAAACAAACTTACTTGTAAAATTTCTAATCCAACAGTGATCCAAAGAAAGTCAAAAAGGCCTCAAATCCAAAGATCCAGCAGCATCCACAAAAGGTAATCCTTCCAGGTCCACATCCGAATGAAAAGTGACCAGGAGATGGACAAAGCACTGGGAGGAGCCTGCTGAACAGGAACAGGAAGTTGAAGACTATGGGGCACTTCCTTCCTCCCACCCCCCTGCCCCCCTCCCCAAAATGGACTCCTCGCTAAAAAAGTGCAGGCAAATGTCAAACTAAGGAGTTATTCACATAAAAATCATCATTTCTAGAAGGTTTATGCTGCTTGCTGGTGGATTTCTTGTGCAGAATTGCAAATTTATATTTTCGCGCGCCGCATCTCAAATCTCGCAATTTGCGAAGTACCGCGAGACGTGATCTCGCCGTACTCGCGTTGACAAACTCTCGCTGGCAAGCCGCGATGACGTAATCGCGCTCGCCAATTCCCGCGGGATCACACAGCAAGATCCAAAATGGCGCAGCACTCGCAAACTATCGAAAAAAACAACTCGGCAAACGATGATAAACGCCGCGCGCCGCAAAAATTGTATCACCAACGCCGCGCGCCGCCAAAAAAATCCGCTGCGTGCGAATTTGCGGATTTTGCGGGAAATCCGCAAATCTCGCGGATTGCGGATTTCCCGAAAATCCGCAAAATCCGCGAGCGGAACGGATTTTCCGCCCACGCTTAGGTAGGACAGGGAGACAAAGGAATATCTGCCCGAAGACCAGCTGGGTGGGTGACAGCAGAGGGGGAAGTCCAAAGCCCATCTCCTCTTTAGCTATCAGGTAGCTCCACTGAGCAACCACCAGAATGCTAGGTCTCTGTGGGAAAACTATTAAAAGAGCAAAGCGAACGGGGTAAGAGGAGAGTAGAGGGGAAAGGGCAGGGTCAAGGGGTAGGAGGGAGAGAACGACGGGGAGATGGGGGAAAGTCTGCCCAAAGTCCGGTTGGGTAGGTGGTTGCCGAGGGGAACTTCGCGGCCCATCTCCTCTATAGCTATCATGTAGCTCCACCGGGCATCGGCCAAAAAGTAAGGTCTCCTCGGTCGCTCGTGGGTTCAGTGACTAGATAGGTAGGCCAGATGGAGGCTATGATTCAAGTTCTGTTCGAAATCCAGATTTAGACCCAGAGTAGAAGTACAGGGCGGAAGGGACCACTGAGGTAGCCATCTTTGATCTGGGAGGGGTGCACAGTAAATGAAGTGTGGAGGCTGAGTCCCGATGGTAGGTGTCGGGCTGCAAATCTGAAGTGCGTCGCGGGTCATTCTGGCAGGGTCTGTGGAGAGCAGAACGAGAGGTCGAGTCTTGGGGGGAAGGCCTTTGAACTAGTCCCATATAAGCTCAGCGTGAGGACAAAAAACCAATGTGGGAGCCAAATCAGCTACAGTATACACAATGAGCGCTCTTCCGGAAATGAAGGCGATGCTCCCCTCAATGCTCACACTCTTACAAAGACGCTAAAGAAGATCGAGTAGATAAAGCTGATCGCTTCGTCTAAATTGTCTGCCATTTTAGAGTCAGGCACAGCTTCATTTGGGGTCGTCAGGAGTCCGCAGCAAACCCCGTTGATGTCACTAATCCTCAACCGCAACCACCAATTTTCTGCTTGGTCACCACTTCGCTGGCATACTATCGAAGTGCGAAGCCTGTAAAAGAAGCTCTGCGTAATGCGTGGGGACCCCATTTTACAATCAGGCAGCATTCCCCAAACACGCACCGCCAAAGCCACCAAACAGATGAGAAAAAGATGAAAGTACCCCATAGAGTGTGTGACCAGTCATGAACTCGCAAATCCCGTGCTCGGTGGAACAATCAGGGGCTCGGACAAGCCAATAGATTCCTCCATTTTTTGAATGACCCATTCTGCCATATTAGGCCGTCAGATCTCGTGACCAGGACTCCATCGGGGTCATCATTACTGCATTCTCCATCGGCCCGTCAAACTCGATGGCACCCAGAGAGCACGGAACAAGAGGAAAAATCCCGGGGGAAGGTGGCATTGCTCCTAATGGCACCCAAAGCAAATGGGTAAAAGTTCCTAGGGGTAACCCTACCCGCTTTTGAAGCTGTTCCTGTTTGCCCTTCTGTAAACAATCCCACAGTGCCTCCTCACTTTCAAAATACAAGATGGAGGAATCCTTTTCTCTTTATGCAGAGCCTGTGTACACTGTTCTCCCAGATGTATGGCCAGGGAACTCAACACTCTCCTTCTCTGAGGTCACCCTATACCAGTTCTGGAGGTAGCATTTGGGGCCAGCCTAATACGAAGAACATAATCTCGTACCTCTCCAGGTGTTACCAAACATTTGCCTGTTACAGGGGACACCACTTCGAAGTAAATTAAGTCCCTGGGCTAACCCCACTGGGCTTTCTGCCAGGGAAAGAGAAAAACAACTCCTGATTCTCAAGTCATTGTACCTGCCCTATGATAATTTTTCATACCATTCATCACAGCTTATTCCTGGCTGTGCCACTGCTTATGAGAGAATGCAAATTAGCCCGAGCAGATTCAAGCAGAGAAAATGTTAGGGCTTGATTCACAGAACTAACTTAAGAAATAATCCTAAACTTACTACTATTTTGGTATTTACAGAAAGCACTCATTTTGCTATTCACAGAAGGCACTTATTCATCATTGAGTAAGTGCCTTCCGTGAATTTCAAAATGAGTAAGTTACTTAAAATGAGTAAGTTACTCATCTTGGTATTCACAGAAGGCACTTACTTATCAATGAGTAAGTGCCTTCTGTGAATACCGAAATTAGTAAGTGCCTTCTGTGAATACCAAAATGAGTAAGTGCCCTCTGTGAATACCAACATTAGTAAGTGTCTTCTGTGAATACCAAAATGTTATTAAGTTTAGAAATGTGTCTTAAGTTAGTTCTGTGAATCGGGCCCACACTTTCTAAAATATACCTTTCCCTAATATTCATTAAAAATACAACTTCGCACCATTGAGTTGGGATTTTATTAACTAATAGAAAATAGTTGTTTCATCATTTTTGTAGCTGGACCCTCTCTGGAGATACCAACTTTTATTTTTACAATTGCTTCCCAGTGTTTCCCTTTGGGACAGCAAGAGTCTTCTCACAGTAAAAATAGCTTTTGGGTACTAGTCACTATGAGGGCATGTTAACTGTATATTTCTACTGTTCTACTTTCATAGACCATACACACTGCCTTGTGGGCTATACGGCCTACACAGGAGTGACTTTTTGATATTAAAACAAATTATTTTACCTAACAAAAAAACTTTTGTTGAATGAATGCACAGTAGATTTTTACAGTGAAGCAGTCAGGAATACATAGGGTAGGCCTGAAGCCATGTTTGCCCTGCCCCTGTAGTTGATGGCACTATAGGCACTGCAGTCCTCTAGTGCCATTACATTTCCGGGTCCTGTGTTCACTTTCTACATCATATAGTAGGGACAGCCAATGAGGAATACGCCAAATTAACCATATCTAAGAGGGGGCACAGGCACTCTACTAGCAGGGGTAAATTGCACAGAGTTGTAAAGCCAGCAAAGCAGATATAGGAAAAATCTGGAGGGACGCCATACAAAATATTGTCATTTTCTACAATGATTATTAAAAGGAAGCATAATTGTTACAAATGAATATAGGGCATTTATTAAAAAGATAGATGCTCAATATATTAATAAATCCAAGTATTTATTTTAGGATAAACAAGAGAAGCACAGCACGTCTGTTACAACGTTGATCTTGAATAAAACAGTTAAACATGGAATCTGGAACCCAGCATGTAAGATGCAGGCACGCATCATACATTCCAGGCTCCAGCATCCAGAGAACATAGATAGACATAGAAAACATAATTTAAATAAATAAAGAATGCAACACATCTTATCCCTAAACAAAAAAGATATTAACTTAAATATCTACTGGGTATTCTTTTGGGTCTAACACTATCTTTAACTCTAGAGGCAATCGATAAATCACTTTGTACTAAGTTTTGAGGATTTTTTTTTAATTGTGTACCTATCTTCCCAGATTATTACCAGGACAAGAGATCTGAGAATTAAACGGCTTGTAAGAATCAGGACACTTAGCCACTCTACGAACATTCCAAACTCTTCCATCTTGAGTGATCACACTATTTTTAAAAACCTTAACCACCTTAATGGGAGGAAAAAATTTAGAAAACCCTTTGGCAAGAAAACCAGGTTTTTTAATCCTCACCCATTCTACCACCACAAAATCAGGAACTTTGACATTCATTTTTGAATCAAACGAGAACTTCATTTTTGTTGTTTATCTTCAACACGTTTGGCAATACATTCAAGATCAACAACAGAACTATTTTTGTTTAACTTTTTATTCCACCAGGGACAAATATCAGAGGATGGTTCCCTTCCCTAAGAAGCCTGAAAGGACACACACCAGTGACTGAGTGAGGTGTGATGCGATATGTCCACAACCTTTTCCTGACAACTTCCAACCAATCACCACCAGAAGAATTCACACTGCTAATTCAATCCTTAAGAACTCGGTTGAAACGTTCCACCTGGCCGTTTTCCCTAGGCTCATATAAGGACGTAGTATGATGTTTAATACTACAACCCTTAAGGAATTCTTCAATGTCGGAAGAAATGAGCTGCGTACCATTGTCAGTGACAAATGTTTCCCGGAAACCTTCCCTAGCAAAAATCTCCTTCAAGAAAACAATAATTACTTGCGATGAGTCATTTCCAACAAACTTCACTTCGGGCCATTTCGAGTGATAATCGACCAAAACCAAAGCATAACGAGCATTTAACGGCAAATGTCTGAAAGGGCTGAGATATTAAATGCTACCTTCTGCCAAGGAAAATTAAGCCAACTCACAGGCTTAAGAGGAGCAGAGGACAAAAAAGCATCTTATCATTACTAATACAGTGTGAACAGTCCCTCACCATTCTGTCCACCATTTTATCAATGCCAGGCCACCAAAAGTTTTCCCTAACTAGGCGTTTCATAGAAGACATACTTATGTGACCTTGGTGAGACAGTAACAAAATTCTCTTCTGTAATGAACAAGGGGGAATTATTTTACCAGCTTTAAACAAAAGACCACCAAACTCTTCAATCTCAGCAGAAACTTGACAAAAAGGAGCCAAATCTGCCGAAATACATTTATTATTCGGCCATCCTTCCCTTACATAGTCAAAAATCTGCTGGCACACAACATCCTTACTCAATTCTTCAAACCACTCTTCTTCACTTAAAGTTAAAAACTCTTGAGAAACACAATCACCAATAGAAGCAACAACATCAACATCTTGCTCCATACTTGAAACATTACCATCATCACAGGGTAATCTCGAGAGAAAGTCAGCCGTGACGTTACTTTTCCAAGGTACATAAACAATTTCAAAATCATATTCCTGAAGACGTGAAGATAACCTAGCTATCCGTGCTGTGGAGTTCCATCCACCTCCAGGAAATAAAATACCCACCAGCGGTTTGTGATCCGTCCTCAAGATGAACCTATTTCCCCACACATAGTTCCTAAAATGTTCCACTGCCCAAATACAAGCTAGCAGCTCTTTTTCAATAACCAAATACCTTCTTTCTGTGGAGGATAAGGTCCTAGATGCAAATGCAACACACCACTCATCTTTACCTGAACACTGACTCAGAACTCCTCCAATCCAATACAGACTTGCATCCACAGTAATAATGCATTTTTTATTTATGCAAAACAATTTTAAAGTGGGAGCATTAATAATCTCATCCTTAATCTGCTTGAAAGCAAGATCTTGCTTTTCCATCCAAATAAATTTGGTAGAATTCCTGGTCAACTCTCTAAGCGGTTCCATTTTGTTAGCAAATTTTGTTTTTTTTTTAAATATGTTTTTTATTATTTTCCATACAGCACAAGAAGGAAAGTTTAAACAATACATCTACATTCAAAAAGCCCTAAATTAATAATCGCAAACATAAATGCAAACATAAATGTAGTCATGATAATACTTCATCACAGACATATACATAAAAGAGAGAAGGAAAACAAATTAATCTATTTACACATACAAACATTTTCTGCTCGTCCCCACCCTCCTATCCAAGCCCTTCTCTCCATTTGCTAACCGGTTCCCAAATCCGGATTCCAAGCTGCCTTCTTCTCCTTCCTTTCCTTGCATAGATAGGTTTTTCCAGGTTATATGATGCTAGTAAATTAGATAGCCATATTTGCAGCCCTGGGGGATTCTTATCCAGCCAAGCCCTTGCAATGCATAACCTATATACTGCCATGACAACAAAGATAAATTCCCACTGTGGGATACCATCCCCGGGAACAACTCCTAGCAATATATGTACAGGTCTGAGGTTTATCTTAATCTTAAGCGAGGCCTCGAAGAAGGTCTCTATATCTTTTAAAAGTGTCTGGAGCTGTGGGCATAGTGCAAACATATGTATTATATCTGCTTCTGAATTGCACCGTGGGCAGGTAATACCTGTAGTTCCTCCCCATTTCGCTATCTTAGCCGGGGTATGATAAAGTGAATAAAGGGTTTTGTAATGTTGCGACTGCAGCGGCGCGGAACATAAAAGTGTCCGTCCTAGCTCCAAAGAGTCCTGAAACCACACTGACTCGCCCTCCAATTTGTCTGCCCATTTCTCACTATACTTATCAATATCATCTTGCTTTGTATCCGAGAGGCTGGCATAGAAGCTTCGTATCGAACAGTCCCACCCTAGCCTTATTTTATCGATGATGTCAATTGTATTGAATCCCGCCTGCCCCCCTTGCTTGTTCCCTAAATAATCCTTATCTGCAAGTACTTAAAAAAGTCCTGTCTAGCCAATCCGTACCTATCTCTTAAATCTGAGAATAATCAAAATCCCTTTGAGTTCCTAACATCTCCGATCTGAACAATTCCCTTCACTGCCCACCTTTCCATTGTCAAATCTCCAAAAATCTCTATCGGAAAAGATCTGTTTTTAACCAACCTTGTGTACCGATTAAATCTCCCTATGCCCAACTTCTTCATAAAAGCACTCCATATCTTAATCCCTGCCTCCACTGTCTTAAACCTGGTTCTTTTATAGTATCCATACTCTATACATTTTAAGAAACAATTTTCCACTTCCTCCCCCAAAACAGCATCATAAATTCTAGTAGAGCAATCTGTTATTCTTTGATCTACCCCCCCTCCTCCTATAAGTCCCTGCATATACTGAATAGCTGCGGCCCAATAATACAATCTGAAATCCGGTGCCCCCCATCCACCTCTTTCTCTCGGTAGTGTCATAAACCTATATGCTCTGCGAGTCTTGCCCTGTGCCCAAATAAATCTATTGAGGATACCTTCCAGTATATTGAACCATTTTGCTTAAAAAAAAAGAGGGATTGCCCTAAAATGATACAAAAATGTAGGTAATATAATCATTTTGATTATATTTGTACACCCACACCATTCCATATCCGATTTTACACTGGCCATCAATGGAGCCATATTATTCTGCACCACAACTTCAACATCCGCCGAAATTAGCACTCCCAAGTACACTGCTGAGGCTACAATTCTTGGGTCCGTCCCCCCTTGATACTGATTACAAATTATCTGGGTCTTAGATTTGTTCAGACTGCAACCCGAAACCTGACCAAAATTTTGAGCCTCTATTTCAACCTCCCTAATAGCACCCTCCAGGCTAGACGTTAAGATGGCAACATCGTCTGCGTAAGCCAATGTTTTTGCTTCGCAGACATTCAGACACAATCTGGGAATCCCTTGGTTACCTTCTAACTTGCGCAGAAAGGGATCTAAGTATAGCGCAAATAGGAGGGGAGATGATGGACAGCCCTGCCTAGTTCCCCTTTCTATTTTGACCGCTGCTGAATACCCTCTGTTAACCCTAATTCTAGCCGATGGATTTTTATATAAGGTTTTCATTGCTTTAATGAACCCTTCACCTATTCCACTCCACCTTAGGGTACCCCATAGATATTCCCAGGAGACCCTATTGAATGCCTTCTCGGCGTCGAGAAATAGTGCCACCATAGGGTCTCCCAGGATACCTGCTGCATCAAACATTGTGATCACCTGTCTGGTATGTTGTGTAGTCCCTTTACCCGGTATAAATCCATGTTGTGAACAAATTACTAATCTCTCAATTATCCCTGCAAGTCTCTTGGCCAGTATTTTCGAATAAACCTTAACATCGGCGTTCATGAGGGTAATTGGTCTATAAGAGCCGGGTTGATTTGATGGTTTCCCTTTCTTGAGAATCACTACTATATCTGCACCTCCCCACGAGTCAGGAATTGCCTCTCCAAGTTGTGCTTGCCTCATCATATTGAACATATCTGCACCTATTACTCCCTGAAATGTTTTATAAAATTCCACCAGCAGTTGATCAGGACCAGCGGCTTTACCTGATGGTAGGGTACTTAAAGCCCATAAAAATTCCTCCACCTTAAAGGGCTCTTCTAAATCCCCCTTACATTCCGAGGAAATGAGTGACGGAGTGACACCCCTTAAGTACTCCTCAATCTCTGAGAGCCCTCCCAACCTATCCGCCTGGTATTGGGATGCATAAAACTGTCTAAAAAATTCCCTCACTCCGTCAACCCCTACCACTCTATGCCCTTGAGTATCTGTGATCTCCAAGATATCTGTTGCTGCAAGCTTCTGTCTAGTTCAAACCGCCAATAAGTGTCCAACCTTTTCACTAAGCTCATATACCCCTTCCTTCCTAAGTAAATAGTTTTCTGCTGCCTTCTTGGATATATGCTCAATAGCTGCAGCTTTCAGAGAAACAATTCTAAGTAAGTGTGTTTCTAGTGACAGCCGCTGTCGGATGGCTATCATCAGATTCTCTTCAGCTTCTATCAGTTTTTTATTTATTTCATCTATTCTAGCCTTCTCTCTTTTTTGCGCTGAGAGTACATAGCTCATAGTTTCCCCGCGGACACAAGCCTTGAACGAGTCCCAGACCACCCCTGGGGCAGCTGTTCCTCTGTTAATATTCAGAAAGCTCCTAATCCAACCTTCCATATACTCCCTATATCCCTCGTCCTTGAGTAGAGCTCTCTCAAAAGTCCAATATTTTTCCTTCCTCTGATCTTGACCTATTGTAATATTAAAACTAAAGGGCTATGGTCAGATACCACCGAGGATGTTTTTCCATTTTTGTTCCCTTCAGCAGGGGACCTGAAACAAAGAAATAATCTAATCTAACCAAAACTCTGTGGGGGGCAGAATAAAATGTGCTACAATCTCTATTTGGATAGATCTTAACCCAAGGATCAGTCAAAGAATTATGAATAACCAAATCAGATAGTGCTCTATACACCCTCCTTTTCCTACCCGAATAATACCCACCCACCTGTGAAAATGTACTTTTAGGATCGTGTAGGTTGAAATCCCCGCCTATAACTATAGGCTCTGTCCAGTGTGCCAGTTCCATATCCAAGTACTGAAAAATCTCGGGATCATCCTCCGTTGATCCATAAACCGTTGCAAGGGTGAATTTCTCCTCTTTCTTCCTGAGCACAACCACATCACCAAGCCTCCCCAATATAGCCACTCCCCTATTCCTAGAGTCTTGCTTAGAGTTTGCAAGAAGAACAAACCCCAATTGTCCCAAAAGGTAACTTTTGGATATCTCAATGTGCGTTTCTTGCAGGCACACTAAGTCCAATCGAAGTGTTTTCAACATTGCCGCCAGTCTTTTATTTGCATCGTTTAAGCCACATACATTTATAGAAGCGATCCTACAACACATTAAGATTTTATAATCATTTCCCCATGGGCTGCAATCCCTTCCAATCCTATTGATAACCAACCCCTCATGTTATTTCTCAATTTAAGACCATCGATTGTTTGCATATATTGTATTTTCATGACCAAGTCCTGCGTTCGCTGTTTTGCTTGAAAAATACTCTGTCCTTTCTTGTGCTGAACCAACCAGAGCAGACCAATTTGTATCAAACGTTTATTCCCCCCTTCACCCCCTAACCCCCCATGTCCCTCCCTTCCCACCCCTCCAGTCCCTGCCCCCTCCCCCCTCTACAGGCAAATAGGTTAATTGGACCTATATGTGGTTGCTACAGTATGTGGAAGTCGCTAACCTCCCTCTCTGACCCCCCCTAAGGAACCTTGTAAACCCGGTGCTCCCCCCATAATTAGAATACCCATAAGATGACCTCCTATTTCATTTCCTTAGTGGCTTCAGCCAACCAAGCGCCCCTTTTTTTTTTTTCAACCTCCTTTCTGTGATTTTAGATGCTCCAGAAACTTTTGAGCTTTAATTTCTGACCAGAACATTTCTACGTTCCCTCTTGTAACCACCTTTAGCCTTGCTGGAAATAGGAGGTAAGCCTCAGAGCCCAGTGCTTGAAACGGCTTGATAAGCTGTCTCATCCTCCACCTCCTCTCCACGGTAACGTGGCAGAAGTCCGGCCTGGCGAAAAAAGAGGTACCCTCAAACGCTCGTCTACTTTCCGGCCTTGCCTTTTCCATAATCTCCTCTCTAAGGAGATAATTCCCAACATATATTAGTATTGCTCTGGGAAGAGGTGGTTTGCCTGTCTGATCCCCTCCTCCCCGCCCTTTCCTGATTACAAAGGGAAACCTGTGGGCTCGCTGTATTTCCTTTTCCCACTGCCAATCTGATTCCGGAAAAGCCCCACGAAGCAGATTTACTACAAATTTCTGAATATTCTGCCCCTCTGTCCCTTCTTCCACACCCAGCAAACGAATGTTATTCCGCCGCTGGCGGTTTTCAAACTCCTCCATCTTCCAGAGCATATCTTCAGACACCTTTTCCTGATTGGCTTTAAACTCCTGCCAAGCGCCCATATCGTCCTCCAGTCTTCCCGTTCTCTCTTCGACTTCAGTAACTCTATTTGCCATACCCTCATACAATTTATTAACTTTCTTCAAAGTATTATGGAGTTTCTTCGTCGCATGTCTGGCCCTTCGGCTTTCAGCCCTAGCCTCCCCTTGAATCTGTTTCAGTGTGTTAGTTATTGCTTCCAAGGGGGCCTGGCGCTGCGATGGATTAGCCTCCTCATAGGTCTGTGAAGTGGCTGAGTAGTCCCATACCAGTTTTTTACCCACTCTGGTAGGAGACCCTGAACCCGAGGGGTGTTTTTTCCCCTTGGTCCCTCTTTTCTTCTGTGTGCTTTCTTTTCCTGATAGACTAGAGTCCGATAATGAGCCCAGATCCTTTCCCTCTGTCCCAGTCTCGCTTGTGGCTGAGAGATCCGTTTCCTCATCTAATGAGTAAAAGCAATCTCCCTCTGCTGAGCCTCCTTCTGCGCCCTCCCCCACCTCCATGCTGTTTGACGCCAGAGGTTTCTTGCTGACCAGGCTAACACTGCAGCCCCATGACCCCCCTGCCTTCAGCTCTGCCTCGACCTGCATAAGGGCATCGAGCATATCCGTGTTTCCTGACATACTAATCTTTTTAGCCTCCTTCGCGCCATGTTCAACCAGTGCTCCTTCATTGACCATGCTAAAAGTCTTACCAGAGTTTCTGGAACTCTCAGGGGTTGTGAGGGGCGCCATAATTCTGTTTGACCTTAATAGGCTACCCACAAGGTTTCTGGCATCACTACCACCGCTACCACCGCTGCCATCGCCACCGCCGTCTCCTCTGCCTCCATGCAAATCTGGAGCCGAGTCTGAACGCGAGCGTTGCCTAGCAACGTCCGAAGCCGCGTTCGTGTCCAAAGTAACTTCCTCTGCAGCGTCCTCGAGGACGCCATCCGAACGGGAAAAGCTTTCCTCCAGTCTCTGGCCGTTTTTTGGGGTAAATGCCTCAGTTAGAGTGGGCTGTCGGAGGAGAACATCCTTGACTCGTGAATGTGATTGCGCCCCCACCTTCTGTTTCTCCGCGTCCGATGCAGCTATCGGCGCCTTCTCCGTGGGCTGCTCTCGCTTTGTCGGCACTTTGCTTCAGGCTTCTGTGGTTTTTTTTTAATTGTCACTGGGATCGGAGCGACGGGTTTTCTTGCAGGACCCGATTTAGAGGCCCCTGATGTAACCTCCTTCCTCACAGTGTCTTGAGATTGTTTACTGGGGTTGCTGACATTGCAGTCCGGTGGGGGCTTTGTCTTCTCTTTTTCCTTTTCCGGGCGCTGAAGACGCGAGGGCATCGCAAGGCACTTTACCCCCCGAACACCTTCGAAACTTCAGAAAATTCCAGAACCCCTCTCCGCTTTTTGAAATAAGAGCCTAAGTTTAAGCCTTTTGGAAATGGCTTTCTTTAGAGCCTCGTAGCAGCGGAGGCTCTTCTCAATCAGGCATCCAAACATCCGTGGGGAGCACACAGTCTCAGGTAAGAGTCATCAGGGGGATACAGAAGAGAGAGGTCTGGCAGTGACTGTTCACCACAGCCTGTCGGCAGCCATCTTGCCTCCCCTACCAACTGGAATTCCTTGTTAGCAAAATTTTGAATAAATTTGCTGTAATACTCGCATAAACCTGCAAATGAGAGTAACTTTTCCTTTGTATCAGGAGCTGGCACTTTCACAATAGCATCTGCAAGGTTTTTTTTTGTTACAACCCCTTCTCCAGAAAGAGTATGTCCCAAATACTCGACCGATTTACAAAAATATTTACATTTGCTAGCCTTAATCGTTAATCCATATTGTTCTTACCTGGAACGCATCTCCTTAAGGTGAATGTGATGCTCAGAATCATTCTTAGGAAAAACAAGTATGTCGTCTTGGAAACATTTGACAAATAATCCTAGATCTTTAAATAAATGATACATAGCTCTTTGGAAGACCAAAGCGGCCGAAGCCAAACCAAATGGCATTCTCCTGAACTGAAACAACCCATGAGGGGTGATGAAGGCTTTAAATTGTTTTGAGTCTTCAGTGAGCTCGATCTGGTGATACGCAGACCTTAGATCTAATGTAGAAAACACACATGCACCATCCAACATACACAGCATTTCATTAATGTTGGAAAGTGGGTGACAGTCAGTAACTAAATTCTTATTAAGTGCTCTTAAATCCACACATAACCTAATACTTTTATCAGGTTTAATAGCGAAAACAATGGGCGAAACCCACTCTGAAGACTCCACTTCCTCAATTATGTTTTCCTTCACCATCGTATCTAGCATATCTCTAAGCTCATTCCTAATACTAATAGGAACCCCCCATAGCTTTTGTTTAACTGGAACAGTATTAGGTTTAACCTGTATCCTGTGACTGAAACCATTCAATTTACCTAATTTATCAGAAAAAACCTTTGGAAAGGACTGAGAAAATTCAGTGGACCCAGGTAATACACTAGACTCCCCATCCGATATTGCAAGAACTGACACAGGATCCTTTAACCTAGGATTCAATGTGACCCCTAACTTTGCTTGATCTCTCCACCCCAAGACATTCACACCTTTCCATGCAACATATAGTTTGATAATAGCAGAACTACTTTTGATGGTAAGGAGAACTTCCTTGAAACCAATAAAATAGATTTTAGATCCATCAAAATTATAAGCAATGATATCAGGTTTAGATAAAGTATTGATATCCACTAAATCTCCAAAAGATTCAATACAATATTCCTGAGTGATAATAGTCCATGGGGAACAAGAGTCCACCATAAGTTCTAACACCTTCCCCAAAATATTAACAAGACTTTTAGGAGAAGATAAGCTATCAGCTTGTGAAATATCAAATGACTCTTGTACAGATACAACAATACCAGATTCCTTAATATCTGGGTCACTCCTCCCTTCATCATTAACATATGGCACATTACCACTAGAATGTTTAGAAGAAGGAAATGACAATTTTTTAGTATCTTGGAAAGATTTGGTAGGAGTTTTGCACATTTTTGAAAAGTGCCCAGTACATCCACATTTGTTGCATTGTCTATTAATAGCTGGACACTGCGGAAAAGAAGCAATATGGTCAGGATTGCCACATCTGAAACAAAAAAATTGCTTATTCTTACCCTCATTCCTATTGGAATATTAATTAGTTTTTGTTTCATGAGGTTTAACAACACTGATTTCATTGCTAGAGGTAGAAGGATTAGAAGTAGACGCTTTGTCTACAGATTTAATCCACTTATCCAACTGCTCAAGAGCTTTTGCAGTACTGATAGCTGTTTCCAAGCTAGGATCACCTAAAATCCATAACTGTTCCTGAACTTTCTTACTCTTTACGTGCACAATGATCTGATCCCTGATCATTTCATCCGTCATAAGACCAAAGTTACAATGTAATGATAATGCCCGTAGAGCAGTAAGAAAATCATCAAAACACTCTTTGTCATCCTGAAATCTTGTATAAAATTTGAATCTGCTGAGAGCTACACTAGTAATGGGTTTAAATCTCCCTTCAATTCTGAAACAGCTTCATCATACACATTAGTATCACCACCAGACCTAACAGGTGGCAATGTTCTAAAAACGAACTGCCCTTCTGAACCAAGACAATGTAAAAAAAAATTATTTTTCCTCTCCGCAGACATCCGCTCTCCATCCATTGCCTTGAGATAAGTAAAAGATTCTTCTTTCCATCTTGTCCATGGAATTGGTGGATCACCTTTGGACTGTAAACATTTTGATGGAGGATCAAAATGCATATCAAGAGATATATAAAACCTTAAATGTAAAACAAATACCAAAACAAATAATACAGAGTGCTTATATAGTAGTTCATTAAAAATAACAACAAGAAAAATGAAATATTATCTCCAGATAGTGCAAAATGTTGGATGCTCAATATATTAATAAATCTAAGTATTTATTTTAGGATAAACAAGAGAAGCACAGCACGTCTGTTACAAGCTTGATCTTGAATAAAACAGTTAAACATGGAATCTGGAACCCAGCATGTAAGATGCAGGCACGCATCATACATTCCAGGCTCCAGCAACCAGAGAACATAGATAGACATAGAAAACATAATTTAAATAAATAAACAATGCAACAGCATTTTACACAAATACCTTTTCATGTGCAAACACTGTTTCGGAATAGTAAATATAACCACATGATATTTGTTTCAGGTGCAGCCCCAGTGTCAAGTCTCTCTTTATTATGAGAGATGTAAATTTTCTCTTTTTAGTCTACATAGACATTCTGGGACTTTTAGTTTCTCTTTTAAGATTGACAGTATGGCCGAAAAATTGCAGCATGCAAAGCGCTCTAGTAATTGAAAAGAGAAGACTGACTGGCTTGGGAACACTAAAAGTGCTGTGTGGCAATGAGTAGTGTAATGGTCAACAACTCAAAGAGAATTCAGACATTCAAATACCTACAGCGCAAGCTTCACTTTAACACATAAAAGTTACAGTCAGAGTTTATAGGTGTGTTGCTTCAGGTGCAAAGTGAAGGGCATGCCAATTTCAAGGGGAAACATTGCAAATTTAAAATAAAACTGAAAGCTATAAAATATCCTTAGACGTTATATGTTATTTGGTTTTCAGTGGTGGATACTCCCCCTACTTAGTCTGGTTAGTAACTAGCAGCCAATCTTGGGTGCTACTGGTTATAGCACACTCTCCCTTTGCTCTATAGCATTTTGTATTTCACATTTAGAAAACATTTGAAATGGGTAAGTAACTAGACATTTCCATATTGGTTAAGTGAACACAATTTTTTTTCTCACAATGTGTACCAATCTTGGTGTTTTCCAATATCGTTTTGTATGGGGGTAGCAAACAAAATTGCTCATGCATTAGTATATCTGTGTCCCCACTTTTCAAAGGTTTCCTTTCAGCCACTGACCAGTGACCTTTTATTTGTTAGATGCCTACATTCTTGATGTAATTTCACAGCTTTCACATCTGGTTCCTTTGGAGTATACCAAATAAAATGGCCTGTGCAGCCAAAAATATTTGGTAGCTCCTATTTTTCTGAAGATTGAACTTGCCAGGACACAATTTGACATGGCCTTATGTTGGCTCTACAAACAGATTACTTTTTCTACCAGATAGAATCCTTGCTTGAGTTTTCCAAAATCTTTTCCGAAAGTGATACCACATATTACAGCTCATGCATTTCTGTAAAATCTGATTTCCCCTACTTTTCAACTCAAGTTGCCTTTTATTTGATAGCAGACTGCAGTACCTTTTCATATTTGTGATTTCATTCCACAAGCTTTCACATCAGGGTCCTTCTAGGGATATTAAATATAATGCTTTACAAGGGGTGTAATATTTGGTGTTCCCTCTGTTTCTCAGGTTAGAGCTTACCAGTACTCAATTTGACATGTCATACTTTGGGCTAGAAGAACACAGTATATTCCTGCCAAATAGCAACTCTGTTTTCCAACATCTTTTACTGTGCGGATATCACATATTAATGCTCCTGCATTGCTGTAATTTCTGATATCCCCTACTTTTCAACGGGTTAACTTTTAGCCACTGACCAACTCAAGTTACCTTTTATTTGATAGTAGATTACACTAATTCTTTGCTTTTTCATTTGATTCCACAAGCTTTCATATCTGGCTCCTTTCGGGAATACCAATTATAACACCTTGTTTGGGCTTTAATATTTGGTATCCCTTATATTTCTTGGGGTAGAGCTTACCAGGATTCAATTTGACATGGCATTATATGGACAAAGTATTTTCCTGCCAAATGGCACCCTTCTCTGTGATTTCCATAATATTTTACTGTGGGGATACAGCATAATACGCCTTCTGCAGTGCTGTAATATCTAGGATCCCCAAATTCTCAAGCATTAGCCACATATTAACTTAAGCTGCACTTTATTTGCTAGCAGACTGCTATATCTTTTCACATTTTTGATTTCATTGTGCAAGCTTTCACTTCTGGTTCCTTTGGAGGATACCACATATAATGTCTCATAAGGGCTATAATATTTGGTATATCCCCTATGTTTCTCGGGATAGACCTTACCAGGATTCAATTGGACATGACATTCTATTGTCTGGGTGAACAAAGTAATTTCCTGCTAAATAGCATTCTTCCCTCCGTTTTTTATATAATTGTACTAAGGGGATGCCATATATTACAGCTTTGGCATTGCTGTAATATCTGGTACCATATATAATGGACTCTACCGTCTACAACATTTGGTTTCCCTTGTGTTTCTCAGGGTTGAGAACTTACAAAGATTTAATTTGACGTGGTCCGATGTTGGATGGCTTAGCACAGTATTCGTTTGCCAATAAGCAGCCTTCCTTTTTCTTTACAACATCATTTACTATGGGGATACCAAACATTTGGGCTCAAGCCATGCTGTAATATCTCGCATCCCCTACGTTCCATGGATTACCCTTTAGCCATTGACCACTTGAAGTTGCCTTTTATTTGATAGCAGATTAAAGTATCTTTTCCCATTTTGCACATAATTCCATAGGAATTTACATCCAGTACGATTAGGGGATACCAAATATAATAGCCTATACGGCCGATAATATTTGGTATCCCCAGTGTTTCTCTGGTTAGAAGTTACCAGGATTCCGTTTGACATCGCCTTATGTTGGCTGGGAGAGCACAGCATTTCTATTCTAAATAACAATCTTCCTTTTGCTTTCCAACATCATTTATTAAGGGGATAACAAATATTATGGCTCATGCATTGTCATAATATCTTGTATCCCCTATGTTTCATGGGTTACCCATTAGCCATTGACCAATTGATTGTACCCTTTATTTGATAGCAGACTAAAGTATCTTTTCACATTTTGTACATCATTCCACAAGATTTTGCCTCCGGTGCCCTTAGGGAATACCACTTACGCTTAGGGGATACCAAATATAATAGCCTATACAGCCTATAATATTTGGTATCCCCAGATTTTCTTGGGTTAGAAGTTACCAGGATTCAATTTGACGTCGCCTTATGTTGGATGGAGGAGCACAGTATTTCTATACCAAATGACACCCTTCCTTTTGCTTTCCAACATCGTTTACTATGAGGATACCAAATATTATGGCTCATGCATTGCTGTAATGTCTCATATCCCCTATGGTTCATGGGTTATCCTTTAGCCATTGACTAGATGAAACAACCTTTTGTTTGATAGGAAACAACAGTATCTTTTCACATTTTTTACATGATTCCGCAAGATTTTGCATCAGTACCCTTAGGGGATACCAACTATAATAGTTTTATACGGCCTATAATAGTTGGTATCCCCAGTGTTTCTCAGATTAGAAGTTACCAGGATTCAGTTTGACTTCGCCTTATGTTGGATGTGGGCGCAAGGTATTTCGATACCAAATAACACCCTTCCTTTTACTTTCCAACATCATTTACTATGGGGATACCAAATATTATGGCTCATGCATTTCCGTAATATCTCGTATCCCCTCTGTCTCATGGGTTACCAGTTAGCCATTGACTAGTTGAATTTGCCTTTTATTTGATAGCAGACTACAGTATCTGTTCACATTGTGTACATCATTCCACAAGATTTTGCCTTCGGTACCCCTAGGGGATACTAATTATAACAGCCTATACGGCCTATAATATTTGGTATCCCCAGCGATTTTCGGGTTATAAGTTACCAGGATTCTATTTGACATCGCCTTATGTTGAATGGAGGAGCACAGTATTTCTATACCAAATAGAACCCTTCCTTCTGCTTTCCAACATCATACACTACGGGGATTCCAAATATTATGTCTCACGGATTGCTGTATAATCTCGTATCCTCTATGTGTGAGCCTTCGTGTGGGTTGTCGAACAGATTCACAGACAACGGGGTCTTGGGTAACAATGGTTTTATTACTTTACACAAACGTCTCTTTTGAACAGGCACTCTGTAATAGGGGAGGGGGTTTTCCGTGTCCTCCGCCAGGTGTTTAGCTGCTCCAATCCGCCGTGTTTCCCGATGTCTCCTGGGAGTCGTAGGCCGTTCTTCCGCCGTCTCGGCTCTCGCCCGGAACACAACAGCAGAAACAAAGAAACCAATATTAGGCTAGGGCTTTGTAGGCGGTTTAGGGTAGGGAAGTGAGGGGACACACGTGCACTCTATGCTTTCACAGGACCAGTGCCGATATAGTGAAGGAGGGTGGGGAAGTGCACAGAATGTCGAGTGATTCGTTTTAGGGTAGTTTTCCCCACCTACGTCCCGCCCAACCCGTGAACCGTGACCGTACCTGCTCTAGCCACACTTCGTGCGAAGTGTGGCTGAGCGATGCTCCTTCCCGTTGGCCTCCTGGCTTGTCGCTGCAGTCTCTGCACCTTCTCCCTTTGTCAGGTGTCAGTAGCGCCAAATATACTAAGCCACTAACCTTCAGAACGGCCAGCAGGAACGATGCCGTGAAGAGTAGTGCCAAAGTCCCCTAAACACAACACCCACCACAATGTAGCAGCACACTATGGGTAGTGTAGTATTCTAGGGAAAATTGGAATGGGACAAAATAATAAAAGGAGCCTGTTCCGTCACAGGACTAGGAGGCCTTTTTCTATACTCCCTCTGGGACCCCTGCATAAGGAAGACAACAAGAACAGAAATGAGTAGTACCGCAATCACTCACCCCTCCTGTACAGACAGACACAATCCATTCTCACTTACATTGATTAGTCCCGGATCTCTCTAAAGAACTGTGCAGTAGGGTGCCTTGTGAGGAAAGTATCGTGGTGCGCTGATCTTGGCGTGTGGCGAGAGAAGAATGCAGGCATAAACAGTCTCCGCCTCTCCAGTGGCTCCTATCTCCGGAGCTACTTGGTTCACCGGTAAATCCAATGTTTGTAAAAGAAAAACAAATATGAGTAGTTCAAGAGTCCTTCGGTTCGGTTCCAGAACCGGGACTCAAACGAGAGAAGTAATGTCCCGCTTGCAGGGAGGTTCAAATACACTCTCCCAAGCAGCGCGCAGGTTCGGCGTCTCCTGTTCGGGTCCGGGGAAACAGAGACGCGGCTCTCCCTCGGTTCCGCGGAATTGGCCGCAAAAAAGGGAAACAGTCAGAAAGCGCGTTGGCGCTTCAAGTAAAGCTTTTTCTCGATCCCGGCAGAAAAACAAGGTTTTGCAGGACTTCGGGAAACGTAGCAAGGCAACAGCAAACAGGATCCAAGCTCCGCAGGCAGTTTGTCAAGCCCCGTTTCTTTTGGATGTGGGACTTAAATAGGAGTATGCTCCTACCTGTCAGTCTGCGATCTGCCTCTTAGCCTTATGGGAGATGTAGTACCTACTACATTCATATGTGACAGACGCAACCGGGAAAAGTGAGGGTTGGGGGCTGCTTGCTGACTCGTGATCATGACACCCTTTCCCTCCACTGGTATGGGCTCCGCTGTCTTCCGCTTCTACTTCCTCCGTCCTCCGCTGTTCCACTCTCGCCTCCTCTTCTCTCTGCTGTTCTTCGCTCTTCTCCTCTCCCGTCCTCCGCTGCTCGTCTCCCGCCTCCTCCTCGCTCGCCACCTCCGTCCTCTGCTCTCCTTCCTCCGTACGCCACTCCGCTCCGTCCTCTCGCCGCCACTCTCCTTCTCTCCCTCCGGGTGTATCACACACCTGAGTGAGATTTGGGCGTTGTTTTACCTTTGGTAGGTGGGCGGGTTCAGGGTCCAGCTCTGCCCAATTAAAGAAACATGGGTCTCCAGTAATCTGCGCGGGATTGTACACTTCTTCCGCCGTCTTCCATGAGTCGGTGTACTGTTCGAAAAGAGGGGACACAGGAATAGGTAAGCCTGGAGGGCCCGAGTCCAGGTCCCCTTCGTCACACTATGTTTCATGGGTTACCCTTGAACCATTGAAAAGTTGAAATTGCCTTTTGTTTGATAGCAGACTACAGTATCTTTTCACATTTTTTACACCAGTTCACAAGATTTTGCATCCTTACCCTTAGGGGATACCAACTATAATAGCTTATATGGCCTATAATATTTGTTATCCCCAGTGTTTTTTGGGTTAGAAGTTACCAGTATTCAATTTGACTTCGCCTTATGTTGGATATGGGAACAACGTATTTCTACACCAAATAGCACCCTTAATTTTGCTTTCCAATATCATTTACTGTGGGGATTACAAATATTATGGCTCCTGCATTGCCATAAGATCTTGTTTCCCCTATGTTTCATTAGTTACCCTTAAGCCATTGACCGATTGAATTTGCCTTTTATTTGATAGCAGACTCCAGTATATTTTCAAATTTTGTATATCATTCCACAAACTTTTTGCATCCGGTACCCTTAGGGGATACCAAATATAATAACCTCTATGGCCTATAATATTTGGTATCCCCGGTGTTTCTCGGGTTAGAACTTACCAAGATTCAATTTGACATCGCATTATGTATGATGGAGAAGTACAGTATTTGTATATTATTATTTTTATTATTAAAAAATGTTATAAAGCGCGTAGTCACCCATGAGTATCCCAGCGCTAAGATCAGTACAACTGCGGGTCAGTGGGGGCAGGGGGGGCGAGGTCAGGATTTAACGAAAGAGGTGGGTTTTCAGCCGCTTTCTGAATCGTAGATAGTTAGGTTCTGTTCTTAGGTCGCGGGGTAGGGCGTTCCAAAGGCGTGCAGTGTGGACCGAGAAGCGCCTTCCGCCTGTGCCTGCCTTCTTGACTCTGGGAATGATGATGAGATATTCCTGATCGGATCGTAGGGGTCTTGGGGCTTTATATGGTTTGATGAATTTTCTTAAAATTGGGGGGTCTTTGTTTTGAAGCAATCTGTGGGCCAGGCATAGGGCCTTGAACTTCACACGTTCTCTTACCGGGAGCCAATGGAGAAGCTTCAAGGCTGGTTTGGCCGAGGCTCTGGCAGGAGTGTTGGTGAGGATCCGGGCGGCTGCGTTTTGGATCCTTTGTAGTTTGTTCAAGGTTGCCTCAGGGGCACCTAGATAGATGGAGTTACTGTAATCGAGCCTAGATAGTATCAGGCCTTGGATCAACAGTTTTTGAGAGTTGGAAGGGAGTAGGGGCAAGATCTTACGAATCGACTTGAGGAGCCCAAAGCACGTCCCGGCTACTTTTTTTGCTTGTGTTGTAAATGATAGATCTTTTTCGAGCCACACACCCAGGCTTTCAACCTCTGGTTTCGGGTCTGGGGGCGGGCCCAGACAAGGTGGCCAGATGTTCTGTGAAAGAGAGAGCCCCTTCTGACCAAGGAGGAGAATGCCAGTCTTTGAACCGTTGAGTTTCAAAGATGAGCTGTTCATCCATCCTTGTATCTGCGTCAGACAGTTGTAAAGGTCCGCAGGTTGTTGGCTTGGGTGAGAAAGGGACACCACTAATTGTGTATCATCAGCATAGCTGACGATACTCACTCCAAACGGGATGACAACCTCCTCCAATGGGGACATGTAGATATTGAATAATGTGGGGCTCAGGGAAGAATCCTGAGGCACGCTACATTGGAGGGGTGTTTCGGAGGAGCGGGTGTTATTCTCCCAGATCTGAAAGGAGCGTTGACCCAGAAAGGACGATAGCCAGGACAGTGCGGTCCCTTCAACACCAACACTCCTGAGTCGGTGGATAAGGAGCTGGTGGTTGACGGTGTCGAAGGCTGCACTGAGGTCGAGGAGGATCACTGCCACTGATCCTCCCGCGTCTAGAAGTGCTCTGGCCTCCTCCACCGCCACAAGGAGGGCGATGTCGGTGCCCTGCCCTGGGCGGAATCCCGTCTGCGAGCTTTTAAGCCGATTATTGATCTCCAAAAATTGTGAAAGTTTTCTATTCACAAGCTTTTCGGCAATCTTGCTAGTTCCCGGGAGAAGAGAGATTGGCCTGTAATTGGCCAGGTCGGCAGGGTCCAGGGAAGGTTTTTTTAGTAGTGCCTTGACGACTGCCGCCTTTCAGCTGGAGGGGACGACTCCCTGTTGAAATGAGGCATTGATAAGATGGGTAAGGGGGGGAACAATCGTGGGTGCTACTCTCTTGAGGATGCGTAGCGGGGCAGGGTCCCTGGGAGATCCGCTTTTGATGGTATTAAGTGTGATTTCGACCTCTTCGGCAGTCACTTGTCCCCAAGAGGTGAGACAGGGGGGGGGTAGGAATATTGTTGATCTCTTTTTCCTCGCTCGAGTTTGTGGTTGGGATAGAGGTGAGGATTTTCTGGATTTTCTCTGTGAAGAAATTAGCTAATTTATAGCATTTTTCCTGATCTGCCTTGGGGTCAGGTGGGTTTCTAGGTCCGGGGTCTGGGACTTTAAGGAGTTCTTTTAAAATAGTAAAAGATTCCTTACTGGAGCAAGCAGAATTTTCTATTCTTTCTTGGAAGAATAGACTTTTGGTCTAGCGAAGGGCGGTTTTATAAATTTGTAATGCGGTATGGTAGGCGTCCTTCTTTTCATTAGACTTATCCTTCCTCCAGGAACGTTCTGATCTCTTGCATTCCTGTCACAGAGATTTAAGCGCCGGAGTGTACCAGGGAGCGGGGTTCACTCGTTTGGTATGTTTGAGAGTAGTAGTATTGGGGAGGAGTTTATCCAATGAGGATGTGAGCCAGGAATTAAACTGTTCATCGGCAATGACTGGATCAGTGGAGAGGGCGGGTATAGAATCTGAGAGAATACTGGCCCATTCAGCCGGTACAAGCTTGTGCCAACGTCGGTCTGTAACCCGGATTTTGGAGGGTTGGGGGGGTGCTATGGATAGATGCCAGGAGATAGGGATTAGGAAGTGATCTGTCCAAGGAAGGGGGAGGGGGGGCCCGTGGTGATATCCGCGATGTTGGTAAGGACGGGATCCAAGAGGTGTCCCTTGTCGTGGGTGGGTCCGTTATTGACCAGCCGGATGTTAAATGACATAAGGTCCTGAAGGAGATCGGATGCTGTAGAATCTGTGGGGTCTGTAAGGTGAAGATTTAGGTCGCCCACGAGGAGAAAGTTCGGGGCGGAGGAAGCTAATTGTGACACCGTATCAGTAAGGGCGTTGAGGAATTTCCCTGGAGTACCCGGAGGGCGGTAAATCAACAGACCTGAGAGGGAGTGTGCCGGAGAAATTTGGAGGGCGAGGTGGCAGCTTTCGCAATCTTCAATGTTGGCACTGCTGGTTCTACAGACAAGGTGTTCTCTATGGATTATTGCTAGCCCCCCTCCTCTCTCTTTAGGTCTATGCAGGGTTTGAATAAGATAGCCTGGGGGTAGGGCATTGACAATATCAGAATCCGTGCTAGCAGAGAGCCAGGTTTCTGTGAGAAACAGTACGTCCAGGCCTTGGTCCTGTATCAGCAGGTTGGTTTCAGGCGCATGCTTGGGGAGGGAACGGCAGTTAAGGAGGCCAATCTGTAGTCCAGGCTTTCCCGAGATCTGTTCGACTGGGTTACAGCATGCGCAGTTGACAAAGGGTTTACCTTCAGCGTGGATATAACGACACTCCGGATTTTTTTCCGGGTGAAGAGCCCGAAGCATGTCACTTGTGTGCACCAAACGGTCATGAGGCAAATCCGGCAGAGTTCCTGGGCCTGGGTCCGGCTGGGCCCGGACGGGCCCAGACGGGCTTGCCTTAGGCGCGCCTTCGGCGCGCTGCCGGCGAGCCCGCTGCGCCCGTCCGCTGCGCGTACGTGAAGTGCACATGTTTTTATAGGCGGAGTAGGCGTGGCCTCGAGCGAGTGGGCGTGGCCACAGGACCGGCTCACTCGCTGATGGCGGCGATAATTTGGGCGTTTCCCGCTGCAGCGTTTAGCTCTGCTGCTTGGCGGTGAAGGAGGGAATTAAGCCCCCAGTCTTAGTATACCAAATAATACCCCTTCCTTTTTTTTCCAACATCATTTACCATTGGGATATCAAATATTATGGCTCATGCATTGCTGAAATATCTTGTTTCCCCTATGTTTCATTGGTTACCCTTTAGCCATTAACCAATTGAATTAGCCTTTTATTTGATAGCAGACTACAGTATCTTTTCACATGTGTACACCATTCCACAAGATTTTGCATCCGCACCCTAAGGTGATACCAAATTTAATAGCATATACGGCCTATAATATTTGTTATCCCCAGTGTTTCCCGGTTTGGAAGTTACCAGGATTCAATTTGACTTCGCCTTTTGTTGGATGGGGGAGCACAGTGTACTGATACCAAGGAGCACCCTTCCTTTTGCTTCCCAACACCATTTACTATGGGGATACTAAATATTATGGTTCACGCATTACTGTAATATCTATTCTCCCATTTGTTTCATGGGTTGCCCTTGAGCCATTGAATAGTTGAAAGTGCCTTTTGTTTGATAGCAGACTACAGTATCTTTTCAAAGTGTGTGCATCATTCCACAAGAGGTTGCTTCCTTACCCTTAGGGTACACCAACTATAATAGCCTGTACAGCTTATAATATTTAGTATCCCTAGTGTTTCTCGGTTTGGAAGTTACTAGGATTCGATTTGACTTTGCAGTATGTTGGATGCGGAAGCACAGTATTTCTTTACCAAATAGCACCCTTCCTTTTGCTTTCCAACATCATTTACTAAAGGGATGCCAAATATTTTGGCTAACACATAGTCATATTATCTTGTATCCCCTATTTTCATTGGTTACAATGTAGCCATTGACCAATTGAATTTGACTTTTATTTGATAGCAGAATACAGTATCTTTTCACATTTTGTACATCATTTCACAATATTTTGCACCCAATACCCTTAGGGGATACCAAATATATTAGCCTATAAGACCTATAATATTTGGTATCCCCAGCGTTTCTCAGGTTAGAAGTTACCAGGATTCAATTTGACATTAACTTATGTTGGCTGGAGGAGCACATTATTTTTATACCTAATAGCACCCTTGCTTTTGCTTCTCAACATCATTTACTATAGGGATACCAAATATTATGGCTCATTCATTGTTGTAATTTCTCGTATCCCCGATGTTTCATGTGTTACCTTTTGAGCCATTGAATAGTTGAAATTAGCTTTTGTTTGAAAGCAGACTACAGTATGTTTTCATATTTTGTACATCATTTAGGGGATACCAACTATAATAGCCTATATGGCCTGTAATATTTGGCATCCCCAGTGTTTCTCGGGTTTGAACTTACCAGGATTCAATTTGACTTCTCCGTATGCTGGATGGGGAATCACAGTATTCCTATACCAAAAGCCCCCTTCCTTTTGGTTTTCAACATCATTTACTAAGGGGATAACAAATATTATGGGTCACACATTCCCATACTATCTTGTATCCCCTATGTTTCATGGGCTTATCTTAAGCCATTGACCAATTGAATTAGCCTTTTATGTGATACTAGACTACAGTATCTTTTCAAAAGTTTTACATAATCCCACAAGATTTTGCATCCGTACCCTTAGGGGATACCAACTATAATAGCCTACATGAACTATAATATTTGATTTCCCCAGCGTTTCTCAGGTTAGAAGTTACCAGGATTCAATTTGACCTCGCCTTATGTTGGATGGAGGAGCACAGTATTCCTATGCCAAAGACCACCCTTCATTTTGCCTTCCAACATCATTTGCTAAGGGGATACTAAATAATATGGCTCACGCATTGCTGAAATATCTGGTATCCCCTATGTTTCATGGGTTACCCATGAGCCATTGAATAGTTGAAATTGCCTTTTGTTTGATAGCAGACTACAGTATCTTTTCACATTTTGCACATTATTCCACAAGATTTTCCATCCTTACCCTTAGGGGATACCAACTATAATAGCCTATACGGTCTAAAATATTTTGTATCCCCAGTGTTTCTCGGGTTAGAAGTTACCAGGATTCAATTTGACTTCGCCTTATGTTATATGTAGTATCACAGTTTTGTTTATACAAAATAGCACACTTCCTTTTTCTTTCCAACATCATTTACTATGGGGATACCAAATATTATGGCTCATGTATTGCTGTAATATCTCGTATCCCCTATGTTTAATTTGTTACCCTTTACCTATTGACCAGTTGAAATTGCCTTTTGTTTGATAGCAGACTACAGTATCTTTTCATATTTATGTACCTCATTCCACAAGATTTTGCATCTGTACTCCATGGGGAAATCAAATATAATAGCGTATACAGCCTATAATATTCGGTATCGCCAGTGTTTCTCCTGTTGGAGTTTACCAGGATTCAATTTGACTTCGCCTTATGTTGAATGCGGGAGCACAGTATTTAATTCCCAAATAGCACCATTCCTTTAGCTTTCAAATGTCATTTACATTGGGGATACCAAATATCGTGGCTCACGCATTGCCGTAATATCTTGTATCCCCTATGTTTCATGGGTCACCCTTTAGCCATTGACCATAATTTGATATCAAACTACAGCATCTTTTCACATTTTGTTCATCATTCCACAAGATTTTGCATCCGGTACCCTTAGGGGATACAAAATATAATAGCCCATGCAGCGTGTAATATTAGGTATCCACAGTGTTTCACAGGTTAGAAGTTACCGGGTTTCAATTTGACTTAGCCTTATGTTGGATGCGGGAGCACAGTATTTCTACAGCAAATAGCACCATTCCTTTTGCTTTCCAACATCATTTACTGAGGGAATACCAAATATTATGGCTCACGCATTGCCATAATATCTTGTATCCCCTATGTTTCATGGGTTAACCTTTAGCCATTTACCAATTGAATTTGCCTTTTGTTTGATAGCAGACTATAGTATCTTATTACATTTTGTATATCATTCCGCAAGATTTTGCATCCGTACCCTTAGGGGATACCACATAAAATAACCTATATGGCCTATAATATTTTGTATCCCTGTGTTTCTCGGTTTAGAAGTTACCAGGATTAAATTTGACTTTGCCTTATGTTGGATGGGGAGCACAGTATTCCTATGCCAAAGACCACCCTTCATTTTGCCTTCCAACATCATTTACTAAGGGGATACCCAATATTATGGTTGATGCAATGCTGTAATATCTGGTATCCCCTATATTTCATGGGTTACTCATGAGCCATTGAATAGTTGAAATTGACTTTAGTTTGATAGCAGACTACAGTATCTTTTCACATTTTGTACATCATTCCACAAGATTTTCCATCCGTACCCTTAGGGGATACCAACTATAATAGCCTATACGGCCTAAAATATTTTGTATCCCCAGTGTTTCTTGGGTTAGAAGTTACCAGGATTAAATTTGACCTCGCCTTATGTTACATGCAGTAGCACAGTATTTCTATACAAAATAGCACACTTCCTTTTGCTTTCCAACATCATTTACTTAGGGGTATACCAAATATTATGGCTCATGTATTGCTGTAATATCTTGTATCCCCTATGTTTCATTTGTTACCCTTTACCTAATGATCAGTTGAAATTGCCTTTTGTTTAATAGCAGACTACAGTATCTGTTCATATTTTGTACATCATTCCACATGATTTGCATCCATACTCTATGGGGAAATCAAATATAATAGCGTATACGGCCTATAATATTCAGTATCGCCAGTGTTTCTCCGCTTGGAGGTTACCATGATTCAATTTGACTTCGCCTTATGTTGGATGCGGGAGCACAGTATTTCATTCCCAAATAGCACCATTCCTTTTGCTTTCAAACGTCATTTACATTGGGGATATCAAATATTGTCGCTCACGCATTGCCGTAATATCTTGTATCCCCTATGTTTCATGGGTCACCCTTTAGCCATTGACCATATTTTGATAGCAAGCTACAGTATCTTTTCACATTTTGTTTGTCATTCCACAAGATTTTGCTTCCGGTACCCTTAGGGGATACAAAATATAATAGCCCATGAAGCCTATAATATTAGGTATCTGCAGTGTTTCTCAGGTTAGAAGTTACCAGGTTTCAATTTGATTTAGCCTTATGTTGGATGCGGGAGCATAGTATTTCTACAGCAAATATCCACAGTGTTTCACAGGTTAGAAGTTACCGGATTTCAATTTGACTTAGCCTTATGTTGGATGCGGGAGCACAGTATTTCTAAAGCAAATAGCACCCTTCCTTTTGCTTTTCCACATCCTTTACTGAGGGAATACCAAATAATATGGCTCACGCATTGCCATAATATCTTGTATCCCCTATGTTTCATGGGTTACCCTTTAGCCTTTGACCAATTGAATTTGCCTTTTGTTTGATAGCAGACTACAGTATCGTATTACATTTTGTATATCATTCCACAAGATTTTGCATCCGTACCCTTAGGGGATACCACATTGAAGAACCTATATGGCCTATAATATTTTGTATCCCCTGTGTATCTCAGTTTCAGAAGTTACCAGGATTCAATTTGACTTTGCCTTATGTAGGATGTGGAGCACAGTACTCCTACGCCAAAGACCACCCTTCATTTTGCCTTCCAACATCATTTACTAAGGGGATACCAAAAATTATGGCTGACGCATTGATGTAATATCTGGTATCCCCTATGTTTCATGGGGTACTCATGAGCTATTAAATAGTTGAATTGCCTTTGTTTGATAGGAGACTACAGTATCTTTTCACATTTTGTACATCATTTCACAAGATTTTCCATCCGTACCCTTAGGGGATACTGTAGGAGAGTAGGGTCTGCTATCCTATGGTCACCCCAAATTTTTGCTTTTTGCTTCACTGGTTTATGACTTAATGTGGCTATGGACCTGCTAATCAGACCCACAACCTGCTGTTCTCTCTCTAAATTAATGCCAATGCACTCTAGGTGCATCACAAATTGGATCTGGTTCACCTTATAGGCCCCTGTAACAGTGTACCCCAGGTACCCAGGGCATAGGTGTATCCAAGGCCTACCAGGGGCTGCAGCATGTATTATGCCACCCCTGGCCTGGATCCATATTTGACACAACTGGCTGATCAAGTTGGTGTAATCACCTCTTACTTAGGTATAGTATATCTATATCTAACATATATGGACACATGTGAACCTATAAGTCACTCCTATGGAAGGCCTCGACAATCCTGGAGGCAGAGTGCTTGGTTTCATGTGAGATGGTGCTCTGGCATGAGCTGAGCCTGGCAGCAGCTTTCGGAACAACGTCCTTTAGCTGTTTTATGATATTGCCATACCATATACTCTTAAGTGCATTATGAACCTCGTGGTTCAATGCTAACTTTAATTTGGCTTTATTGAAACATGTTGAGTAAGGTGTCATACGAATTGGAATACTACCCCATCGCCAATTCTGGCCACAGGGGTAGCATTCCTCCCTTCTAGAGGGACACGACATGTACATAACCTGAAACCCGGGTAAAGTTAAACATGAGCCTCAGCATCACAAAATGGATGCTGCCACCACAGACACAAGTCTGACCTCCTGCTGCTGGGAGTCCTTCCAGCGAGGGAGGCTTGGACAAAAGGTTTCCTGCCTTGGGATGTGCTAGCACCACTTCAGACAGGATTTTGTGTATTAGGTAGGACAGGGCTGAATAGAATGAGACATGCCTGGGGCACACAAGGTGTCCCTGTGCATAAGCCAGTTCAAACTGGTGCTGGGGCTTTCCAGCCCCAGTCCTGGCGCGGAACTGGACAAAGGAAAGGGGGTGTAACCACCCACCTTCCTGGTCTCACCCAGAGGAGGAACCTAGCAGGTGATCCAGCTCCTAGATTTGGAATAAGAGTAGTAAGCATGGGCGGAAAATCCGTTTCGCTCGCGGATTTTGCGGATTTTCGGTAAATTCGCAATCCGCGAGATTCGCGAATCTCCCGCAAAATCCGCAAATCCGCGAGCAGCGGATTTTATGGCTTGCTCGCACTGTTCGCGTGAGTTCGCGGCTTCCCAGTACAACTTCGCGCCCCGCGAATAAGCGCAAAATTGCAGAAATACGATCTTAGCAAAACTGAAACTACTTACCATGTTCAAAAGTTCAGGCTCATCATTAGTAGCCATTTCCTGTAGTGCTTCCTGAGGGGCCCCTCCAGAGTTCAGTTGCCAGTTGCAACTATTATGTGACCCTGCTCTGAACCTCAGAATAGTTACACATATGCCACAAAGGTCCTGAATTACAGCTAAGGGAGACAAGCAGGAGCCAGGCTGGAGGTTCAAATCCATTAATAAGCCCCTAATTCATTATTGTCAGTTGGGGCAGGGCAGGTGTTGTAACTAATTTTGCAACAATGAAAGCACTTAGGAAGTGCAAAAGATCACTAATCAGGAAGCACTAAGGAAGCAGGTGCCAGCTAAAAAAATATTCTGTGACACATTAATCAGCCCCAAATTAATTCAGGTCACTTGAGGCAGGGAAGGTGTGCTTGCGTTGCCACAATAATGTACACTGACTGGACAACCAGAGGGTGCTGTGATGAAACAGAGGGTGGCATGGGTGGGCCAGAGGGTGGCATGAGTAATCAGAGAGTGGCAGTGGTGACAGAGAGTGGCAGTGATGAAGAAGAGTGTCCCAAACAGGCTGGACACGTAGAAACAACAAGTTCGCGAAACTTGCGACCCGACAGGTAAGTTCGCGTTTTGCGAAATTGTACAAAACCCTCGCGAACTGGCAGAAACCCGCGCGAACACACAAAAAAAAAATCCGCAAATTCGCGAGAATTCACGGATTTTGCGGATTGCGAGTTCCCAAATCCGCAAAATTCGCGAACGCGAGATTCGCAAAATTCGCCCATGCTTAAAGAGTAGGAGCTGTGTCCCAAGACTTCAGATCATCCTGAACTCGACTTGAAACTAAGAAGAAATCTGGACTACGACATTCTGCTGCACAGAAGACTGAAGAGCATCTCCCTTGTGGCCAAGGAGTGACCACCCTGTGAATACAGGCACCATCCAGCAACTCGACATCTGCTTTGCCGCCGCCTCCCGCTGGAGCCGGAGCCCAGAGCCCGACAAGACCTGGATTCCTAGACATCTCCAAGCCCGATCCACAGTCCCTGAAAAGAAGAGACCCGTGGAGGCATCGAGAGACGTGGGACCGGCCATCTTGAAAGACCCCCGAGAGGCTGACTGCGCAGCACCCGAGACATCCTCAATGCTGTGCTTTGCAGTTTGAGAAGCCCCACCACCGAGCAGCATTTGCACCGAAGATCAGCCCCCCAGCATCTCCCTGATGTGCGTGGGTTTTTTTTGCATTTTGCCATTCGACGCGTCATCCCGGTTGCTGGCCCGTTGGCTAGTGGCCATCTTGGCGACGAAATCTAAAATCAACACCACTGGTCTGGTTGCTCCAGACTGGCCCTCGCTCCTGTAAAAAGGAGCAGCCCCTCTGACCTTGCTGGTCCGAGTGAGAAGCTTGCATCGTTTCCTGTGTGGCTTGCATTAGCCAAGGCCTGTTCACTTCAATCAAGAAGCCGACCCCGCCATCAGCTAGAGCCTTTATAGGACAGCTCGTGATCGACTCCTGGATGTCCTCGACCTCTTTGTGTCCACGTGGCTGCAGAGACAATCTTCACTTCTTCACCTGTTTGCGCCCGACATCGCCTGGTTCCCTCCTGGTTCCACGGTAGTCACTGGCTAGTGGCTTTGAACATTGTCCCCTCTGCTTTCAGGTCTTCATCTCCTCAGATCCACCCTTGGATCCACCGGAACTCTCCTCGACGACCCGCTGCAGCATCTTCATCTACAGGCTCCATAGACCAGCGCTTCGAAACCCGACACACTTTAAGACATATGTACCCGCTTCCTGTGGGTGAGGTAACCCTGGCACTCCGGTGCTCCTGTGTAGTAATACACCTCTAGTGTCTATGTTCCAAGTGGCTAGGTTCTAGGTCATCAGGAAGGTTCCCTTTGCAGTAACTTTGTACTTTTTACACACCATTGACTTTGCATTGGTGCATGCGTGTGCTTTACGCGCTGCACCCGAGTCCCGCGGGCCTTTCCCGACTTCATCACTGCTAGTCCCGAATAGCCCCAACGATTCCCAAGGCCCTAGGCCTTCTTCCTTTTCGATTAGTGATACTTATACCACTATTTTAGTATATGGTTTGAGTGGCCACCAGGGCCTATCCATATTGTGCAACTTTTGTATATTTAAACAGTGTTTTGTTTTAACACATTTGCTTCTGTGCTCATAAAGAGTATAGGAGATACTTGTAGTAAATAAATATATATATATTTTCAATATATATCTGTGTGGTGTCCTTTCATTTGGTATTTAAGGGGAGTGTATATGGTAAAACATCTTGCTTCACATGCCTTAACAGAGTTTAGCCTAAGACTGCTTTGTCCACGCTACCTTTAGGATAGCTGGTCTATAAGGTTGACTTACAACCAATCATCATAAGGGTTGCTTGGCATGGTACAAGGTGATCTCTAGAACTAGTGAACATCATATACCAGGCCAACTTCTCACAGATACCAACTGTAATAGCCTGTAGGAGAGTAGGGTCTGCTTTCCTATGGTCACCCCACTTTTTGCTTTTTGCTTCGCTGGTTTTTTACTCAATGTGGCTGTGGGCCTGCTAATCAGACCCACAGCCCTGCTGTTCTCTCTCTAAATTCACAACCATGTACTTTAGGTACATCACCAATTGGGATTGGGTCACCTTATGGCCCCCTGTACAGTGTACTAAAGGTACCCAGGGCATAGGTGCATCCAAGGCCTACCAGGGGCTGCAGCATATCTTTTGCCACCCCTGGCTAGCCATCCAAACTGACACAACTGGCTGATCACTCAGCTGGGGCAAGGTCGTGTAATCACCCCTTGCTTAGATATAGTATACCTATGTCTAAACCTATATCTGGACACATATACACCTGTAAGTCACTCCTATGGCAGGCCTTAACAATCCTGGAGGCAGACTGCTTGGTTTTATGTGAAATGGTGCTCTTGCATGAGCTGAGCCTGTCTGCAGCTTTCAGAACCATGTCCTTATAGCTGTTCCAGGATATTGCCATACCATATACTCTAAAGTGCATTATAATCCTCACGGTTAGATGCTATCTTTGGTTTGGCTTTATCAAAACATGTCGTGTAAGGTGTCATACGCTTTGGAATACTACCCCCTCGCCAGTCCTGGTGACGGGGGTAGCATTCCACCCTTCTAGACGGAGAAGACATGTTACTTTCCTTAAACGCGGTAAAAATCAACCAGAACCTCAGCACCACAAAATAGATGCTGCTGCCACAGACACAAGTCTGGCCTCCTGCTGCTGACCGAAACTCCGGCAGGGGCGGCCTGGACAAAAGGTTTCCTGTCACAGGGAGGTGACCAATACCGTATCAACACCACTCCATTGGGTAACTGGACTGCATCCAGTTGTCTCTTGAGGGCCTAGCTATAGATGCTGGGACTTTCAGTGTAGCCTTGGGGTGCTCGACAGAATCTATATGAGAGGGCTTTTAAGGTAAAGCCGAAGAGGTATCGGCTGTCTGGGTGGATGGGGATAGAGAAGAATGCGTTCTTGAGGTCGATTACAGTGACGGTGGTGGCAGTGGAAGGAATCAGGGTCAGAATGGTGGTGATGTCTGAGACTACGGGGTACTGAGGTACAACTACTTTGTTGACCTCTCGTAGGTCGATGATGAAGCGGTAAGCTTTCTCATCTCCCTCACCCTGCTTCTTTACAATGGGTAGGATAGGGCTGTTGCAAACATTGCTAACTACTTCCTCTACCACTCCTGGGTCTATCAGGGACTGGATAATGTTTACCAATGCCTTCTCGCCCTCGGGCGATATCCAATATTGTGGAAGTTTTGGGAGTATTGCGTCCTGTCGGAGAGTTATGTGCACTGGGTCGATCATCATGCGCCCTACGTCCGAGTCAGTTTTGGCCCACAGATATAGAGGTAGAGTGTCAAGTGGGGACAAGTCGGCATCAGTGATGGAAAACATGCGTCGGGTGGGACAAAGTCTGAGCAGAGTCGGGTTGTCGTACAAAAAGACTCGTACTCCGTCTTGCGAACACCTAATAGTAGCTCGGAAATGTTTCAGTAAGTCAAGTCCCATAATGCCATCGGGGGTGTTGGAAAAGAGCAAAAACGTTGTGTCAGTGGTGTTATCTTCCAAGTCAAAGGAGATCGGTGTGGACAAAGGATTAGTGGAGGGCGTTCCATCAAAACATATTGATGTTACATGTGAGCCAGACATGGGTGCCCTTGGAATCAGTCGTTTAGATAACGCACTACGTGTTGCGCCAGTTTCTACCAAAAATGGAGACTTCGTACCCAGGACCTAAGCGGTGACATAAGGACCTTGCTGGTCAACATAGAGCTCGACTGGATCCCTCCCTTGCCCTTGGCAGTCCTATGCGAAGTCGTGGGAGTTGTCACAGTCAGACTGTTGGTACTGGTTCTGTCGGGGTCGGTCAAATGTGTTCGGTCTGCCTGGCCTGTCGTTGTTGGTGTCGCTCTTGTACCCTCGTCCCTGTCCTCTATTTCTTGGTCCACCCGCTACATCTCTTGTGTCCCTATTTTTGTTCATTTCTAACAGGACCGGACACTGGGACTTCCAATGACCAAATCCTTTGCAAAACGCACACTGGTTCTCTTCGATGTCTTTACGTCCAGCATAGGGTGCGGGTGTACGGTCTTTAGGGGGGGTGGATTTCTAGGAGCATTCGACTGGTAATTTCCCTTGCACTGCTCTCTTCCCATAGTCACCCCCTGTAACTGTGCGATCATCACCCTTTCCTTCAGGTCCTTTTTCTTTTTCTCAGTCGCCCTATCATTCTCGTTCTTTTGATGCTCATAATACTGGGCCATCTGAAGGATAGCCGCAGGCTTGGAGGCTGCCCAACTACTCTCGCTAGTCTGAAGTTTCTGTGAGACCTCCTGTGACAGACCTTTAACATAATTCTGGACAAACAGGTGATGTCCAGTTCCAGTGGTCATGTCCTGGCCACTGTAATCGGAAAACACTGTTTCAAACCGGGAGAAGTATTCTGATACGTCTTCCTGGGGTTTCTGGCGGCAGGCCTTTACTATCGACCAGTCCACCTTCTTTTCTGGGATCAGGGTCTTCAATTTCTGGACAATCTTGTCTGGGAGTTCTAAAATGGATTTCAAAGGTTTCTGCCCAGGCTCTCGTTGTCTGTCTATGCCATCAAGTTGTGACCAGGTATGTCCAAACAGCTCAAGGTGGTCGACTTTCTGGCTTTGCTTCCACACATCAGCTGGCAGACATAGCCCGAAAAACAAATCAATGTCAGCTAGGGTCATAATCGTTGAACCTAAGGCTGTACCTAATTCAGTGTAAAAGGCAGGTGGGTTCTTCCGTAAATCGGGCAGGGATTTTCGGAACGTCAGGATATCTTGTCGATCCCATGGTTGGTAGACCCAGTTATAAACTACCCTCCCTCTAGCATCGTGATGGCTAATATCATCGTGCGTTCCCTGACCTCGTGGGGGAACCCAGTAGGGAGCGGCCTCCTTTATAGGCATCATTGTGTCAGTTTTTCCTGTTCGGGATTCGGTCGCTACAGGAGTCGTAGTTTTAGCTTCTAACCTCTGTTCAGTGAGGTGGCGGAAAACTTCAAGCGTACGCGTGAAGAGGTCCGTCACGTCACACTCGCCTTCATCCCCAATGTCAACTTTCCTATACAGAGTCGTTAGGCTCTCAGGACCTTTGTCTTGGTATCGGTCCTCATAGGCATTGAGGGTGTGATAACAAAATCGCACAACAAAGTGTCGTCTGTGGCTATCGGCATATGAATTGTACATATCCGTTACGTACTGCTCGCTCTCCTTCCGTTCCACCAGCGTCTTTACTATCTTATCGATCCCTGCTCGTTTGTCCTTGCTCAATCTGTTCATTCTAGCGGAATCTTTCTTTCGGGTCTCAGGGTGGTCTAATGTTGCTGCTTGCGCTGCGTTGAGTACGAGGGGTTCGGCCGGCGCGGAGGTCGTGAGGACCAAGGCCCTGGCACTATTCTCACCTGTGCTTGGGGGCTGTGGGTGTTGTACTAAGGGTTGGGAAGGGGCGTATGGAGGGGGCATATAGATGATTGGAGGAACCAGTAATAAATCATCATTCGCTTGTTGTTTCGAGGGTAACTCAGGGTAGAGCGTAGAGGGTGTTCTAACGGGACACTGGCCCGATGTTTCGGACTCCTGCTTCTGCTTGGCTTCCTCTCTCTCCTTTATCTCTTCCTCTAATTTCTTGGCAGCTAGGTGAGCTGCTTTTCGTAGCTCTTTCTCTAATCTAACTTTGTTTCTCTTTTTCCGTTGTTCTGCTTCTTTGCGCCACATGCCGAGACTATCAAGCATAGTGGGCGTTGTCTTATTGTTACGAAGGGCTGTTTCTAGCCCGTTTATTTTATCATCATCGAAGGATTCTATCAGTGGCCACTGACTTTCCTGATCCTTCCTTGTATATTTGTGCCATAGTTTGCTATAGGCTACAGCGACTAGTCCATACTTGGTGAACATGTCCTTATTAGGGGTGCCTTCCAGTGGAGCTGGATGGTTAATCTCTAATAAGTGGTCCGGGCTGAACCAACTACCAATCAGTGGGGAGTAGATAGGAATGACAGATTACAAATGGGGACAAAGGTCCGCACTACCTATCCTTCACTACTTGCAAAGACTAGACAGAATATTTCTATTCTACGTTATTTGCAAACAGAGAATATCTCAAAGAACCAACTTCGAACAATCAATGTTCGGACAATCAATCAATCAGTGGGGAGAAAAATAGGCACAACAGATTACAACGGGGGACAAAAGTCTGCGTTACCTACCCTTCACTATCTGCAAAGGAAGAGAGGATATTTCTATTCTTCCCCGTTTGCAGGCAGAGAATATCTCAAAAGAAAAACAATCGAAGAGCAATACTAGTATTTTCCAAACAATCAAACAATCGTTTCGCAATTTGTCGTGTTACACGACCTTACCCGGACCGCATGGACAGTTTCTCGTCTTCCGCTTCCAGCGCCCGATCGTCCTCTATTCTCCGTAATTGTTGCGGCACTCCTGATGGGTCCCAGTCAGGACCGTAGATGACTCGAGAGAGGTCTGCTCGGAACCGGTGAAGTTCGGATGATCGGCTGCCAGACGAGGGTCTATCGGGCAGGTGCATTCCCGATCGCTGCAGTCATTCACTGTGTCGTCAGGATCTCTCCCAATGGATCCACGTGTCGCTGATGGGCACCACGTTTGGGACGCCAATTGTAAAAGGTAGGGCCGATTTCGACCAATAACCTTTAAGTATTGCCCGGCGTTAGCCGCCTCTCATACCACTCAAAATTATTAAACAAAGAGGCAGGCGCTGGAGACTGGAAGGCAGGAAACAAACGTTTTATTCCGACGGAGCAGAACACATCAAATCAGACAACAGGGTATCTTCTCGAGGTGCTCTAACCGCATCTCTGAGGCCTGGCCTCTTATACACAGTTTAGGGCTTTATTACATGAAACATATCTTTGCCAACACTTTGAAGTACGGGAAGACATCCTCGGAATCCCCGCTTCAAGCCCGTTCCCACACACATTTACAGTAGAAGTCCCCACCCCGATCTCAGTAGGTGATGACTGTCGCGCACCTGGACATTCCGCCGCTTCCCGGAATGTGTGCGGCTGATCGGATCTCATGGAGTGGGGACTTTGATCAGTTGTAGATCCTTTGAAGAGGGTAGCTTCCTACTGTATGGGGGCAATAAACTGCATCCGCAGGGCCAGGTGGTGGCCTGGTATCGAGCCGGACAATCGGGCACAAAGGAAAGGGGGTTCATCAAAGGATGCGTGATCATGAAAGGGATGGAGGGAGATGTTAGCTGGGTACGGGAAGTGGCTCCAAGGCAGGGTCGCACTGAAGGGAAAGGTTTATGGCTCAAGCATGTGAGAGCGGGAGTTGTCAGCGTGCGGGGGATGCTTGCGAGGTCAGAGGGAGAGAGAGAAAGACGCGCTGGCTATCAGCAGTGGGCAGAGAGGCCATGGCATTCAAAATGGCTGCTACTTACGCACACATGTGAGCCTGAAAAGGGCGCAAGATGGCGCCGATAATGTTGATGTCACAAAATAGATTTTAACACCTTGGCAAAGGCAACCCACACAGGATTCGAAGATTGCTTCTTACTCGGACCAGCAAGGTCAGAGAGGTTGCTCCTTTTCAGGGGAGCGAGGGCCATTCTGGAGCAACCAGACTAGCAGTGTAAATTTAAAGGTTCATCGGTACTGGGGCCACTAGCCAACGGGCAAACGACCAGACCAACGCGTTGAGCAGGAAAATGCAAAAGGGCCCCACGCAGCACTCTGTGAGTGTGGAGGGGAGAACTTCGGTGCAAAAGCTGCTCAGGGCTAGGGCTTCTCAAACCCCAATGCACAGCTTTGAGGGAGCCGCACGGTCAGCACTTTGTGGTCTTTTCAAGATGGCCGGCCCCACGCTTCAGGTCGCCTCTACGGGTCTCAGATTCACTGGGACTGTGGATCGGGCTGTTGGAAGGCAGGAACGCTGGGTCTTGTCGATCTCTGTTTCTCGAGTTCCGGCGGGAACTGCAACAAAGCAAACTGTGACACGCTGGATGGTGCCTGTTTGCACAGGGTGGTCACTCCTTGACCACAAGGGAAATTCTTCAGCCTTCTACGTCGAGTAGGATGTTGAAGGGTCCAGAGGTTTGTTTCATAAGTTTCAGTCAGGATAATCTGATGTGCATTGGCACAGCTCCTACCTTTATTCCAAATCAAGGGGCTGGATTACCTGCTAGGTCCCTCCTATGGGTGGGACCCAGGAAGGGGGTGGTTACACCCCTTTGCCTTTGTCCAGTTTCACGCTAGGACTGGGGCTGGAGTGCCCCAGGACTGGTTTGGCTGGATTTTGCATGGGACACCTTGTGTGCCCCAGGCAGTGTCTAGTTTCTTTCAACCCTCCCTGCTCCAATCCACTATCTCCTGTCTGGGGTGGTGTAGCACCTCCCTGTGATAGGAAACCTTTTGTCCAGGCCTCCCCTGCCAAGTTTTGGTCAGCAGCAGGAGGTCAGACTTGTGTCGGGGCAGCAGCATCCATTTTGTGATGCTGAGGCTCTGGTTAGGATTAACCGCGTTTTAAGTAAAGTAACATGTCTTCTCCCTCTAGAAGGGTAGAATGCTACCCCCGTCGCCAGAACTGGCGAGGGGGTAGTAGTCCAAAGTGTATGACACCTTACACAACATGTTTTGATAAAGCCAAACCAAAGTTAGCAATAACAGCGAGGATTATAATGCACTTAAGAGTATATGGTATGGCAATATCCTGGAACAGCAGTAAGGAAATGGTTCCGACCTCTGCAGAGAGGCTCAGCTCATGCTTGAGCACCATCTCACATAAAACCAAGCACTCTGCCTCCAGGATTGTTAAGGCCTGCCATAGGAGTGACTGATAGGTATATATGTTGAGGTTCCGTGACGATTTGAACCCATGTTTTCAAATTTGTCGGAAATACATAATATTGGTATCAGCGAACCGCAAATGATCCATTTAGCATACCCTGGTGTTTTCGCTACGCTACGAGCAAGAGCACTCCTTTTATGAACACATTTCTGATCTACCCACGGCATCCATCTTAGATCATGGCAGCCATTTTGTGTTTCTTGCCCTCACATACGCAATAACCTCTGATCACTTCATTTCGATTAAGGACACGTAGCCTTAGCCGGAGATTCACCTCTTTCATGACACGTGCATCTTAAACCAGATCCCGCTGTAGCTGCATGACTTGACAAAGGCTGCCTCCTCTGCCCGAGGCCAGTCCTGCTAAACTGGTCTTCGTGTCCATTGTCCTGATCACGATTAGGCGGCCGAAGCCGGTAGCCTTGCCCATTTACAACGCACAAGCATCCCTTATCCCGTTTTTCTATCTTCCACACCTGGCTCCGTTCCTTTCTTTCTGAATCTTTATTAGGGGGAGGTAACGAAATTTACGATGAGGCGGTCCAGCTCTTGAATGCAATATTGACAAGGGATTGTGATGAACTAGTGGAAACCCCTCTTCGTAGATGTTTCGTATCAGATTTTATCAACGATTCCTGTGTACGCCAAATATGTATTGTTTATGACACAAAGGTTTTGGGAATGTACCAACATGTGAAGAATTCGCCTGAAGGCCAAAATGTAGTATATAAGGAGCAACCCTCTTTGTGCAATTTGAACAGGCTCCTAGATACTGCCCATGCGTAGTTTCTGTGACTTCTGTGTCCCTGCAGTAATAAATCTTTGGTCTTTGACGCCACCATCGAGAAGCCCGTGTTTCTGTTCATTTGTGCACCAAGGCAGGTGGAACTCCGGGGTCTTTGGGTGTTGTTCCCTGACACCTCTGGACGGAACCAAAAAGTCCAGAACTCCAATTGGCGCCCAACGTGGGGCGACGTCATTCGGTACCGGTCCAAAAGCCTGAAGAGTTCGAGAAGCTTCGTGTGAAGATTCCTGAGGGAGGCGCCCCACTTCATCGATCCCGGCATATCGCAAAAGTGGCCCGAAGTTCTCTTCCACGAGGGTTCCCGTTCAGGACGGCTGCAGTGGGCCGTTGCCTTGACCGTCGCCCTGTCTTGGACCCGCGGTGCAGTCCTTAGTACGGCGAAACGTGACGGGCTTTCTCCTTGGTGACGTCTTCAGTGACTCAGTTAAGTATTTAATGGTTGCTAGCTGGTTACTTCGTGAGGGTTGTTTAAATCCTTTTTGGTTCTTGGTTTGGTTTGGTTTCGTAGGATTATCACAGGTTGTTCTGGTTACGATAATCTATTTGGTTCAGTTTGGGTATCGATACATCAGTTAGTTTTGGTAGGCCTAAGTTCTTGGTTCAGGTGCACATATCTGTTTCTCGTTTTGTTTGTTTTGTGTTCCGGACTGAAAATGGTAAGTCGGAGAAATTTGTTGTCTTGTTTTAGTTGTAACCGTGACTCACGATTGGAGGACTCCTGTCTGGTTCCTCCGATTGGGACTCCCCTATATGATTTATATTGTAAACATGGTGTGGGTCCTATATCTTATAATGAGGTATGGGTCCGTTACACTGAGAAAGATGGTGTCCTTAGTTGGCCACTCCATGGTAGTTTTGAACCCGAGATTCTCGACAATTTAGAAGCGAAATTGTTTAGGAAGAAAGCCCGGCCGGCAATGTTTGATTCTTTCCGTTACTGGCGAAAAGAATCCAAACAGAGAGAAATGAAAAGGTTAAAGAAAGAACAGAAAGAGCAAGAAGAGTTGACTCTAGAGCAAGCGGCTAAGCAGTTACAGGCTAACGAGTGTGAGAAGGCCATAGACGTGGCTATTAGAGAGCATAATTTAGCGATTGATAAGTGCTATCCCGCCTTGCCATCGTAAATGGCTAAGATACTGGAGGATTCAGAAAACGATCCTCTGTTGTCTTATCTGTTACGGTCACCTCCACCGTATGCACAAGGTGCTGCGGCTCCACTTGTACCAAATGTTCAATTGCCGGTTGCTGGACAACCTGGTGTTCCTGCTCCTGTCCCTCCGAATCAAGTTCCCGTACCTCCTGTGATTAATGTGAATGTTCCTACAGCTCCTCCTCTTCCTGGGTTGCCGACTTCTATACCTGTATCTGTGTCACTTGCACCTACTGTTCCACAAACTATTTTTCTCGATACTCCTACTGTTCCACTATCTATTCCTACTTCTACTGCGTTCTCTACGTCTGCGAGTGTGTTAACTCCACTTTCTGTTCGTCGAAGAATCACTGATTCTGTTACTAATATGCTGTCTCCTTTATATAAAACTTTAATTAAGACTCCTACTCCTGACTCTGTCCAGAGACGTAGTCAGCTTCCAAGTACTGAGGAACGGGGAATTTTAGATTCCACGGCTCTCAGATGGATTTCGAAGAGTAGAAGATATAGTACGAGAGATGTGCTAGATACATTTATGCAGTGGAAGGAACCAACACAACGGTATGTCTTTGATGAGATGTGCTCGTTGTTACGTGAAGAAATAGAAGAAGATGATGTTGAATCAGATTTGGAAGATTTAATTAAAGTTCAGAAAGAGTTTGCTGCAGGAATGATAGTGGGTGATAATATAAAAGAAGCGATGGAACTTATTTTAAGTTTTAGAAACGATCCATCTCTTCGTTCGCCGAGAGATTTAGAGAAAGGAAAAACGAAGCTAAGTCGCCAATATCCTATGAGGGAGGTTCCTCCAATTTGGCGTGAAGCTGTGCAAGCTGATAATATTAATGGTATTGTAGCCGCTCCGGCGCAGTTCCAAAGAGTGTGGATACACATTCCATGGAAGCGAGCTGAAGTGCTAGCGGTGAAGCAGGCCTTGCCAGATCCACGTAAGAATCCTGCTGGATATTACAAGGAATTAACACAGACAGTTGAGGCTTGTATAATGAACTTAGCGGACATCGATATGTTATTTGGCAATGTAGTTCCGCAACCAATTTGGGCTAAAATTCGTAGAGAGGATCATCAAGCTGCTTTAGGTGGTGATTGGGCAGCTATCACTGCAGCAGATGGTCAGCAAATAGGTGTGCAAAACCCGAACCCCTAATTGCTAATCTTCCAGGTAGAATAATTGATCTAATGAAGACTCTGATGCCCGCATTGCGTGTTAATTGGGACAAGTTGTCCGCATGCAGGCAGAAGAAAGACGAAAGTGTCTCCGACTTCTTCACGAGGTTTGAAGAGACTTTTGTAGATCATAGTGGTCAGGACATGAGTACAGACGGAGGACAAAGACTGTTTGTCGATAAATTTGTGCATAATTTGTTACCTGAATTATGCAATAAATTAAAAGACTCAGAAAGTGCGTGGGCTGTATCGACAACTGCGCAAATACTTGCGACTGCACAGTACTACGAAAATAGGGATAAAGAGGAAAAGGAGAAATCAGAGAAGAAAACGAAAGATTTAAAAACTAAAGTTCTTTTGCAGCAGGCGTATCCGCCTCGCACGAATCAATCTAATACGCAACAAGGTTCGTACCAAAGGACAGATTATAGTTCGTCGAGGCCTCAATATCAGTGGAATCAGTGTGCGTACTGTAAGAAAGAGGGTCACTATAAGAATGAATGTCCGATCTTAGCGCAAAATAATGCAGCAGCAGCTCAGAGAGGTCGTGGTGGTTTTGTGCAGAATTCTAGAGGTCGAGGACGAGGTGCTATGCCTCCACAAACGAATGATCGTCCCTCCAATCACTTTGATCAACGAAATGGACAGTCTACTCAGCAAAATAGATCTCAACAATATCTTGTTGAGGACTATTGTGAAATAGATGAGGGTTTTCAGCAGAATGGGTACTAGGACAGCCATGGACAAAGAGAGGGAGTAGTATCAGTTCCAGTGGATCAGAGTGGGCCTTATGTCGCAGTAGCAACATCAGGTGTAATCGAACCGTTTCTGTTGGATACTGGTGCCGCAAAAAGTTCTATAATTCATGCGAAACTCCCTGGCGCACCTTTGTCCGGCTCAACAAATGTTTCCGTAGGTTTTTCAGGCGCCCCTGTTTACAACCCGATATCTGGTCCTTTGTCTATTTCTGTTGGACCATGTCAATTGAAAGCACCCCTGATTTTGACGACAGGTTGTAATGAAAATCTGCTTGGTTTAGATTTGTTAAAACGACTATATGCGACATTGTACTGTTCTCCGGGAGCAGTACAACTCACGTTGGGTAAAAATATCACCTCTCCGATGTACTTGTCAATGGATGCACTCCCGCCAGAGCTACGCTCACTCCCTGATTCTCTTTGGGCGACTGGTCCTAATGATGTAGGTCTCTTAGAAATTCCACCCTATGTGGTAACTTTGAAAGCAAATGTAAAATTTCCAAGAATTCCTCAATATAAAATATCTAGTGAAGGAGAGCGTGCACTTTTATTGATTGTGCAAGATTTGATTAAGAAAGATGTGATTGAAGAAACTAGAGGAAATGTCTGTAACAGTCCTGTATTACCGATTTTGAAACGAACTGATCCCACAAAGCCTCCAGTGTACAGGTTTGTCATCGACCTTAGAGAAGTTAATAAGATTGTGGTTCCGCAGTTTCCTGTGGTTCCGGACATTACTGCCTTGCTAACATTGATTCCTGCTACAGCCACATGGTTCTCAGTCATAGACTTAAAAAATGCCTTTTTCAGCATTCCAATAGCAGAGGAAAGCAGAGATATTTTTGGCTTCTGTCTAGGAGGTCGAAGTTTCAGATTTAAACGAGCTCCACAAGGCTATTGTGAAAGTCCATCTATTTATAGTCAAGCGTTAAAAAGCCAGTTAGATTCCTTTGTCCTTCCTCCAGGTTCTGCCCTAGTACAGTACGTAGATGATCTTCTAGTGGCTGCCGATGACAAGGAAACTTGCAAAGCAGCTACAATTTCCTTATTGCATCATTTGTCTAATTTAAATCACAAGGTGTCGCCTTCCAAAATGCAATATTGCTGCCAAGAAGTGACCTACCTAGGTCATCTCTTGTCAAAGGAGGGAAGGAAGTTGACCCCAGAGAGAATAAAAGCAATTACGCAGATGAATGTTCCACGCACACAGAGAGAAGTACGTGCCTTTCTAGGTATTACCTCTTACTGTAGGCAGTGGATCCCAAATTTTTCTCTTTTAGCAAAACCATTGGTAGCTTTGACTGGGAAAAATGTTCCGAGTCCGGTGCCATGGTCTGATGAATGTCAAGAGAGTTTTACTGAATTACGAAAAACATTGTGTTCAGCTCCTGTATTGGGTACACCTGATTACAGTAAGCCATTCACGCTCTACGTTCACGAGAGAGACGGTTGCGCGTTGAGTGTTCTGACACAGAAGTTTGGTGATAAACAACGCCCTTGTGCGTATTTCTCATCAACATTAGATCCGGTAGCCAGAGCGTTGCCTAGTTGTTTGAGAGCTACAGCGGCAGCTGCGGCTTCCATTCGACAATCTGCTGGTTTGGTGATGAACAACATGCTAGTGGTCATGGTTCCTCATGCAGTGGATACACTCATGAACCGAACGAAGACACAACACCTTACCAGTGCGAGACTATCTGGTTACGAGCTGACATTACTAGCGAGTCATATTCAGATCAAAAGATGTAATGTATTGAATCCAGCAACACTGTTGCCGACTGATCAAGAGTCGAGTGATTCCGAGCCACATGATTGCTGTTTTAAAACGGAGGAAGAGACAAAAGGACGTATTGACTTGAAGGATACTCCATTATCCGATCCAGAAGGCACGCTGTATGTGGACGGGTCATGTTTCAAATTGGAGAATGGTGATGTGACTGCTGCTTACGCAGTAACGACTTTGAAGACGATTGTGGAGACTGCAAGAGTGAGTCAGAATTCTGCCCAAGCTGCAGAATTAATAGCTCTAACGAGAGCGTGTGTTTTAGCTAAGGGAAAGAGAGTGAATGTGTTTACAGATAGTCAGTACGCATTTGACGTGGCCCATAGCTTTGGCCGTTTGTGGAGAGAAAGAGGTTTCATTACGTCCCATGGGACTAAGATTCAACATGGTCAGCTAGTTAACGACTTGTTGGAATCTCTAACCTTGCCGACTGAAGTTGCGATTGTAAAGTGCAGTGCTCATAAAGCAATCACGGATGATGTTGGTCGAGGGAATGCTTTTGCTGATGAAATTGCTAAACAGACAGCTAGAGACACGATGAGCAGAATGTATGTTGCTACGTCTGCAAGATGGATTGCTGAGTCTGGAATGTGTGAAGATACTATGGAAAGTGTGAAAGAGATTCAGAAAGAAGCAACTGAGGAAGAGAAACGTGTATGGAGAGAAAATACGGGCAAGTTGGACTCGAATGGATGTTGGATTGATTTGACAGAACAGCAGCGTTGGATGTTGCCTGATGCGTATGTGCTTGCAGTAGTGACTATGGCGCATGGAGTAGCACATATAAGTTCTAAAGGAATCTGTAAGATGTTAGCTCCAGTCTGGAAAAATGAGGGAATCAGTAAGTGTGCAGAGAGAGTGGTGAAAAATTGCATGGTGTGCTTGATGCATAATCCTGGCAAGGGAACTCCAACTCCAGCTGGTCATTTCGCTCCTCCTTCCTGCCCTTTTGAAGTGATTCAGTTAGACTTCATTCACATGGATCGCTGTAATAATTTAAAATATGTCCTAGTGGTGGTTTGTGCTTTTTCTAGGTGGATAGAAGCATACCCACTAAAGGACAACACCGCTCTATCAACTGCCAAAATTCTTCTCAAGGAATATTTCCCTAGATATGGAATGCCACGGATTGTATGGTCAGATAACGGAAGTGAGTTTATAGGGAAAGTTATGCAGAGTGTGTGTGCCGGCCTAGGGCTGAAACAGAAGTTCCACAGTGCGAACCATCCCCAGTCTGCTGGTTTAGTGGAGGGTTACAATGGCACCCTCAAGCTGAAACTAGCTAAAATACAAGCATCCACAGGTTTAGCCTGGCCAGACGCACTTCCTTTGGCCTTGTTATCAACGAGAGCAACTGTACATTCTAGAGTGGGGCTTAGCCCTTATGAGATAGTCTTTGGCCGTCCGGCAAATATTTGGGGTGTGCCGAGGCCTAAAAAGTTTTGTTCTCTAGAATATCCTATGTTGATAGACTACCTTTACGACTTGACTGCTAAATTGAGTCTTATTCACCAACAGGTTTTCGATGCTTTGCCAAAGCCTCCGGAGAGTCCAGGGCATCAGCTGAAACCAGGCGAGTTTGTGATCATCAGAAACTTCGCGAGGACGAAGAACCTTCAGCCGAGATTTGTCGGCCCCTTCCAAATCCTACTTTCAACGAGGACAGCAGTTCGTGTGGCCGGACGCAAGCACTGGGTGCACGCGTCTCATGTAAAGCGTGTACCCTTGCCACTTCCTTACGACGACTGGGTGAAGAAGGGAATTGGTTCTTCCGAATTTGAAAACACGCCGAAGTTCATCCCTTTCAGCGATGCCGAATTGATCACCGACACTCCAAGTTCTGACTCTCCTTCTGAAAAGACTCCTTTGAACACTGAACATTTGTCCACTGCATCAGAAAAAACTCTGTCATCTGCGAACCTGAACACTGCAACAACTACCAGTGAAACGCTTTTTGCTGATCAGACAGTACCTGCGAAGCAAAGATATAACTTACGAAGCCGTAAAATGGACAAATAAAGCAGGCAACTGCATACTGTGATGTTTTGAAATATTGAACTTTTTGCCTTCAGCCAGGAAGTTTGCTATTGTTTTGTTGTTTTAAAATTGCCTTGCCGTCTGGGTAGCCGTAGGGTCGTGGCTGTGTGCCTAGTTGAATCTGCGGGGGTCTGACACAAGGTCGATCTTTCTGTTGGTTCTGGGAACTCCCAGGGCTGATAGAGGCATTTTCATCTACGTACACATCATCAGTGGTCGCGAGCGGATTGTAGAAGATGGAGCTTCCTGCGCTGCAACGAGAAAATGTGATTTATGTTCGCAGAAACAGACTTTATAGAATTCTTCATAGCAAATGCTTTTTGATGCAATGTGCCATTTCATTCTTGATTATTTTAGCAACATTGGTGGGTGGGATCGTCTTTAGTATAAATTTGATTTTTGTGCCAGTTACTACAGTACCTCCCCTTGATCCTGCTATTTCTACTGTCTCTTCTATACACTCTTTTCACTCGTTTCCCGAACATGAGCAAGCCCGACGCTCAGAATTCATTAACAACACTTTTGTACAGCTCTTGCACCAACACCAACTGGTAGTTAACACTACAGACTGCTGGGTGTGTGGCTTGATACCCCACACTATGGATAAAGGTATTCCCTATCTGGTTTTGCCTTTCAGCTACAATGGATCATTTCAGGCCCTTCAAACCATCTTTGCTTATGCCCTTGAAACCTATCCTCCACGTCCACCACGTTCCACTAAATATAACTCTGCCAACAAAGCCTTAGTCCAGGGAATTATTGACATGGTCAAGGACGTCAATAATACTCCATCATACCCTAGAGACGAATTGCGAGTATATTTAAGTTGGAATACTTCAGAGTATCGCCTTAGTTTAGGAGAAAGCAAGCGTAAAAGCTCAACTCCAATCTGGGTCGTACCTCACCGAGGTCAGGTCTGTTTGCAAGGTAATGGGAGAAATCCGAGAGCTCAGCTAGGGAGGAGTGAGTGCGTAGAGACTTATGTGTTTCCGGCTAACTCTTCCCCTGCCTTTCTCACTGCTAGGGGTACCTACTTCATCTGTCGAGACAGAGCTTATACATGGTTGCCTGCCGACTTTTCAGGTTCATGTTATATTGCTCGATTGTTGCCTCCGACATACACTGCTTCATCTGATTATCACAAAACCAGAATAGCGAGAGGTGTCTTCAGCAAGGAAGATACCGCTGGTCAGGAAGCTGGAGACTTCTTCAAAGGCTTCCTTCCATTCTGGGGGCCTATGGCCAATAGTAGAAACATACGTCAGCTAACACGGGTAGTTGAATCTACTATTACCGAAACTGCTGGTGCCCTTAGCAATCTGACAGCTGAGCTTCAGGCGGACAGACTCATGATGTTGCAGAATCGTATGGTTCTAGACGTTATACTTGCAGATCGAGGTGGGGTATGCAGAATGATCCAATCGAGCTGCTGTGTCTTTATTCCTAATAATGCTCCAACAGTCTATGAGGCGATCTCTAAGCTACACAAGATTTCCGACTCTATACACGTAGATAAGGGAAACTGGTCCTTTATGGAGTGGGTTTGGACTCTGATCTCAGCGTGGGGATGGAAGGTTCTAATGGTCATTGGTGTCATCTTAGTATTCCTATTCTCATGCTGCCTGATTATCCAGTGTGGTCCTGCTCTGTGTAGTCTTTGTGCTGCAACTTGTCTCAGAAAACCACCTGCGTTTGGAGAAAAGGCACGAGAAAGGATGATGATACAACAGCATGTCACTGACCTGATGAGCATAGAATTGGATTCTGACATAGATTGAGTAATTGCCTATGTAAGGGCAAAAGGAGGGTCTGAGGTTCCGTGACGATTTGAACCCATGTTTTCAAATTTGTCGGAAATACATAATATTGGTATCAGCGAACCGCAAATGATCCATTTAGCATACCCTGGTGTTTTCGCTACGCTACGAGCAAGAGCACTCCTTTTATGAACACATTTCTGATCTACCCACGGCATCCATCTTAGATCATGGCAGCCATTTAGTGTTTCTTGCCCTCACATACGCAATAACCTCTGATCACTTCATTTCGATTAAGGACACGTAGCCTTAGCCGGAGATTCACCTCTTTCATGACACGTGCATCTTAAACCAGATCCCGCTGTAGCTGCATGACTTGACAAAGGCTGCCTCCTCTGCCCGAGGCCAGTCCTGCTAAACTGGTCTTCGTGTCCATTGTCCTGATCACGATTAGGCGGCCGAAGCCGGTAGCCTTGCCCATTTACAACCCACAAGCATCCCTTATCCCGTTTTTCTATCTTCCACACCTGCCTCCGTTCCTTTCTTTCTGAATCTTTATTAGGGGGAGGTAACGAAATTTACGATGAGGCGGTCCAGCTCTTGAATGCAATATTGACAAGGGATTGTGATGAACTAGTGGAAACCCCTCTTCGTAGATGTTTCGTATCAGATTTTATCAACGATTCCTGTGTACGCCAAATATGTATTGTTTATGACACAAAGGTTTTGGGAATGTACCAACATGTGAAGAATTCGCCTGAAGGCCAAAATGTAGTATATAAGGAGCAACCCTCTTTGTGCAATTTGAACAGGCTCCTAGATACTGCCCATGCGTAGTTTCTGTGACTTCTGTGTCCCTGCAGTAATAAATCTTTGGTCTTTGACTCCACCATCGAGAAGCCCGTGTTTCTGTTCATTTGTGCACCAAGGCAGGTGGAACTCCGGGGTCTTTGGGTGTTGTTCCCTGACACCTCTGGACGGAACCAAAAAGTCCAGAACTCCAATGTATCCAGATATAGGTTTAGATACAGGTATACTATATTTTAGCAAGGGGTGATTACGCCACCTTGCCCCAGCTGAGTGATCAGCCAGTTGTGTCAATTTGAATGGCCAGCCAGGGGTGGTAAAAGATATGCTGCAGCCCCTGGTAGGCCTTGGATGCACCTATGCCCTGGGCACCTATAGTGCATGGTACAGGGGCTGATAAAGTGTCCAGTACCAAATTGGTGATGTACCTATAGTACATGGATAGTAATTTAGAGAGAGAACAGTAGGCTGTGAGTCTGATTAGCAGTCCCACAGCCACATTAAGTTGAAAACCAGTGAAACAAAAAGCAAAAATTGGTGATTGGTGTGACCATAGGATAGCAGACCCAACTCTCCTACATAACCCCCCCCCCCAAACGCAGGACATTAAACTTAACCTTGACCAGATAAGTCTTCATGTTCTAAGTGGAAATACCTGGAGAGACCATCTGCATTGCCGTGGTCAGTCCCTGGTCTGTGCTCCGCTGTAAAGTCCATCCCCTGTAGGAAAATGGACCTCCTGAGCAGTTTGGGATTTTCACCCTTCATCTGATTAACCACAAGAGGGGCTTATGGTCTGTCTGAATTAGGAAGTGAGTGCCAAACAAGTATGGTCTCAACTTCTTCAGGGCCCAAACCACAGAAAAGGCCTCCCTCTCAATGGCTGACCAACGTTTCTCTCTAGGGGTCAGCCTTCTGCTAATGAAAGCAATGGGCTGGTCATGACCATCTACATTACGTTGTGAAATCACAGCTCCCACCCCCAACTCAGAAGCATCTGTTTGGACAATGAACTCTTTGGAGTAGTCAGGACTCTTCAGGATAGGTGCAGAGCACATGGCCTTTTTCAGGTCATCAAAAGCTTTTTGACAGCTAACGTTCCACTGAATCTTTTTTGGCATCTTCTTGGATGTCAAGTCATTTAATGGTGTCAAAATGGACCCATATTTCTTCACAAATTTCCTGTAATACCCAGTCAGGCCCAAGAAGGCTCTGACTTGTGTCTGGGTAGTTGGAGGAGCCCAGTCCTGTATGGCCTGTATCTTGCTCTCCAATGGTTGAACCTGACCCCCACCTACTAGGTGGCCCAGGTACACAACCTTGCTCTGCCCGATCTGGCACTTAGTAGCCTTGATAGTCAGGCCTGCCTTTTGCAGGGCCTCCAGAACTTTCTTCAGGTGGATCAGGTGATCCTCCCAGGTGGAGCTGAAAACAGCAATATCATCTTGTCGGGATTGCAAGCGGCGCAAATACAGTCGCGCACCACTAACCTGAGGAATCGGGCCAGCAGGAACGATGAGCTGAAAGTCCCCTCGACTTGTCTAAACACAACCCCCAGAGGTGACGTTGGAATCACCTTCTGAGGGAGTATTGCGAGAAGCCGGGAGGTAAGGAGGTTTTGATAGAAGCGCTTGGGCGGTTGCCTTCGGGGTCGGGGTAATCCGTAGTACTCGGTTGAGGGGCGGGCTGCAGCGTGGAGAGACAAAGAACAGGTATAAGTGCCTGGTCTCTTCAATGCCTCTTCCCTCCCCTGGTCCCAATGGATGACACTTACCAGAGACACAACTCTCTCGTCTTTATATGTTAACAAGCAGTTCCTCAATCCGAGATCCCGGATACTTGCCAAGAAAGTTATTGTCACTTTCGTAACGGCTAGGAATCCGAAGGGGCTTGGCTTCTCTTGGACAGTGTAGAGACAGTTTCTCTCTAGACTTGTTCTCAATACTTCTTGAGAACAGTAAATCTGTTGCAAGATACGATTATCCTGAATCATTAAAGAGGAATTACTCTTGTGACTCTGAACGTAATCTCTTCGGGGGGAAAATAAGCGAACTCAAAATACTTAGAATGCGGGAACTTAGGAAGAAAGAAAACATACAGGGGAAGAAGAACGATCCCGTTCTTCATTAGTGATACTTGCGATATGTCGGAAGTTGACTCCACTCCTCTGACCTCGCAGGCTCTTCTTCGGCATAGACTTGGTTTCACTCTGAACACGCAGGCTCTTCTTCGGCGTAGGCTTGTCTTGAATCTGAACACGCAGGCTCTTCGTCTGCGTAGGCTTGTCTTGAATCTGAACACGCAGGCTCTTCGTCTGCGCTGGGTTTCTTCTCGGTATACATCCGGCGGGGAAAACACCATCCGCCAATACCTTAACCACCATAACAATTGTCAAGCGCCGTCCTGTTGCCGAGGAGGAGCTTATATAGGCTCAGCCTTCTTTCCGGATCTCCAGAGCCGCTTGGCCTTCTGGGACATGTAGTCCGTTTGGAGAGATCGCAGTATTATGCCTTTCTTTCCTTTCCTCGCCGTGATGGCGAGGGAGATCGCGACACATCTAGATATGCTGCACAAACGTCATCCAACCCAGCAAGGACTTGATTCACCAACCTTTGGAAAGTGGCAGGTGCATTATTCAAACCAAAGGGCATTACCACAAACTGATAATGTCCACTGGGGGTTGAGAATGCTGTTTTGGCCTTGGACTCCTCAGCTAACCTGATTTGCCAATAGCCAGCTGTAAGATCAAATGTGCTCAGAAATTTGGCAGAAGCCAACTTATCTATGAGCTCATCTGCCCTTGGAATAGGATGAGCATCTGTCCTAGTGAGAGCATTGATACCTCTGTAGTCCACACAAAACCTCATTTCTCTCTTTCCATCTTGGGTATGGGGTTTTGGCACAAGGACTACTGGGCTGGCCCATGGGCTCGCTGATGGCTCAATAACTCCAAGTTCAAGCATTTTCTGCACCTCAGTCTTTATACAATCCCTGACATGGTCAGGTTGCCTGTAGATTTTATTCTTCACAGGCAGACTGTCACCAGTGTCCACCTCATGGGTGCACCAGTTAGTTTGACTGGGTGTAAGAGAAAACATATGTCTATGCGCCTGCAACACTTGTTTGCAGTCCCTTTGCTGCTGTTCAGAGAGGCTGTCTGCCAAAGCTACTTCAGTCACTGAACCATCATCAGGGTTTTGGGATAACAAGTCTGGGAGAGGGTCACTCTCTTCCTCCTGTTCCCCATTTGTAGCCATGAGTAAACCAATGTCTGCCCTGTCCACATATGCCTTCAATCTGTTTACATGGAGCACCCCTGTAGGGGCTCCTAGGGGTGCCAAGGTCCACCAAGTAGGTGACCTCTCCCTTTTTCTCAAGTATGGTGTGGGGTCCAGACCATTTGTCTTGGAGAGCTGCTGGGGCCACTGGCTCCAACACCCACACCTTCTGCCCTGGCTGGTACTCAGTCAGAACAGCCTTTTGGTCATGCCAGGCTTTCTGTAATTCTTGGCTGGCCTCCAGGTTTTTGGATGCTCTCTCCATTACTCAGCCATCCTGGAGCGGAGACCAAGTACATAGTCCACAATATCAAGCTTAGGCTTTTTGAGAGGTACCTCCCATCCTTCCTTCACAAGTCACAATGAACACCTCACAGGGTGGCCAAACAAAAGTTCAAAAGGGGTGTAGCCAACCCCCTTCTGTGAGACCTCTCTGTAAGCAAATAGCAAGCAGGGTAAAAGGATGTCCCATCTTCGCCTAAGCTTTTCAGGTAACCCTTTTATCATTCCCTTTAGGGTCTTGTTGAACCTTTCAACAAGCCCATTGCACTGTGGATGGTAGGGTGTGGTTAACTTATAGTTTACTCCACACTCTTTCCACATTGCTTTTAAGTATCCAGACATGAAGTTGGTACCTCTGTCTGAAAGGACCTCCTTTGGAAAGCCCACTCTGGAGAATTCTCCAAGTAGGGCTCTTGCCACAACAGGAGCTGTTGTGGTCCTCAGGGGAATTGCCTCTGGGTACCTGGTGGCATGATCTACTACCACCAGGATAAATCTGTGCCAAGATGCTGTTTGGGGATCCATTGGTCCAACAATGTCTATCCCAACTCTCTCAAAGGGCACCCCCACCACAGGTAGAGGTATAAGGGGGGCCTTTGTGGTACCACCTGACTTGCCACTGGCTTGACAGGTGTCACAGGAGCGACAAAACTCCTTGGTATCTTCTGACATGTGAGGCCAGTGAAACTGAGGGACAAGCCTGTCCCAAGTCTTGTTCTGTCCTAAGTGTCCTGCAAGGGGAATATCATGGGCCAAGGTGAGAAGGAAGCCCCTACATTGCAGAGGTATAACCAACCTCCTGGTAGCACCAGGCCTGGGGCCTCTAGCCTCTGAATAAACGAGCCCATCATCCCAATACACTCTATGGGTACCTTGAGCATTCCCAGCAGCCTCAGCAGCAGCTTGCTGTCTGAGGGGTTCAAGAGAAGGGCAAGTTAACTGAGCCTGCCCCAGATCTGCCCTTGAGGGTCCCCCTGTCCCCAGAAATTCAACCTGATCAGGTTCAAGCTCTTCCAGGACAGTCTCCTCTTGGATCACAGAATCATCCTCCTGAGAGGGCTGATCCTCAACCTGGGGCAAGTGGGAAGACACTGCCTTAACCCTCTTGCTCTTTCTCTTGGATTGTGGTTGGTCTATAGTTTCAAGATACACCACAGGTTCAGATAGGCACTTCATGGCCTGGGACCTGGTTACAGCAAGGACATGTGTTGAAATCCCTAGCATTTCTACATGAGTCCTGTACTCCACTTCTGACCATAAGGATTCCTCTAGATCATTGCCCAAAAGACAGTCAACTGGGAGGTCTGCACTCACAACAACTTTCTTGAGGCCAGTTACCCCTCCCCAGGAGAATTTAACAACAGCCACACTATGTGTAGTAGTGGCATTGCTAGCATTGGTCACTAGGTAGTTCTCACCTAGTATGATTTGTCCAGGGTCCACAAAGTTAGGTGTCACCATAGTGACACTGGCACATGTGTCCCTGTAGGCCTGAGCCAGTTTCTCATTGATTAAAGGCATCTGGCTATATTTGCCCAAAGTATTGGGACTCATAGGAGTGGACACAGTCATGTCCACATCATATAGGAGAACTGTATGAGTAGGGATTCTGACTAAGCCAGACTCCATCTCAGTACCCAGGGTCAACCCCACTTTACCCTTGGGTTGTGTACCACCACTGCTGACTGTACTAGGGGGTGCAGGTGCCTTAGGGGCTGCAGTGGTAGGGACTGGATTTTTCTTGGTGCATTCACTACCCCAGTGAGAGGTGGATTTACAGTAATTGCACCAAGGTTTCTTTGGGCCATCATTATTCTTCTTCTTGTTTCCAGTTTGGGAACCACCCTCCTTATTAGAAATATGTTGGGGGCCTGAAGAAGACTTCTGGTCTTATACCCACCCTTCTGGTCTGCTTTCTTTTGATCAGCTCCTTGGTTCTGGGGTTTCTGCTTAACCCTTGTTCTGACCCACTTGTCTGCCTTCTTTCCCAATTCTTGGGGAGAGGTCAGATCTGAATCAATAAGGTGTTGATGCAATAGCTGGTTCTGACAGTTATTAAGGATCTGTTCTCTCATTATTAGATTGTACAATCCTGTATAGTCTGAGACTTTACTTCCCTGCAACCAACCCTCCAGAGCCTTAGTGGCACAATCAACAAAATCAGTCCAGTCCTGAGTCTGAGCTTTTTGGGTGTCTCTGAACAACAACCTGTATTGCTCAGTGGCTAGGCCAAACCCATCAATAAGTGCACTCTTCAGGACAGAGTAGTTTTTAGCATCCTCAGGTCTAACAGTGAGGAGCTCCCTTTCTCAGAAAAGGAGTACCATAAGATTGCTGCCCACTAATCTTGAGAAACCTGCTGTACCATGCAGAGTAGTCATCCATTTGTGGATGTCATCCCCTTCCTTGTAGGGGGGTTCACTCCTTCTCCTAAATTACCTGAGGGAACGGCACTAGCTTTCTCAAGATCATCCTTCTCCAGGATGGCTATCAGGACAGGAATGGTAGGGTTGTGACCCTTTTTCATCCTCCTTGTAGTGCACAAGGCACTCAAGTCCTTGTGGCTGAGTTTGTCATAGCTAGAAGGTGCCTTGGTCAGGTCACCTACCATAGGCAGAGAGCTGGAGGCTTCACCTGTGCCAGACATGACTCTAGTGAGGTGTAGGTGGTGCACTTACCTACACTAAGTGTTTTCCTACTGGAACCTTGCTAGTGAGTTGTAGGCAGGGTGTGCTAAGCCCTTTGATCTACTACTACTAAGTTCAGTAGAACTTAAATATGTAAGCTTTGTTTATATGTACCTATGGTACTTAATGTGATCTTTCAATTTGATAAAAAGATTGCAATGGTAAAACAACAGCAAGCTCTAATCCCAACCGCTGTAAACCAATGTGAGAAGTTGGCCTGATGTATGATCTCCACAATTCTGTGGGCACCTTGTATCAGTCCAAACAATCCCTTATGGTGGTGGTTGTAAGTCAACCTTATAGACAAGCTATCCTAGAGGTAGCATGGACTAAGCAGCCTTCAGGCTAAACTCAAGAGGGCATGTGAAGCCAGCTGTTTTACCATATGCAATCCTGTAATATCAAATGAAAGGACACCAAACAAGTTATATATTATAAAATATATGTATTTAATACTAGAATAATCCCCTGTACTCTTTATGAGTATAGAAGCACAAGCGTTTAAACAAAAGCACAGTTTTACATATGAAAGTTGCACGTTTATGGATGAGGCCGATGGCCACTCAAACCATATATTAAAAAAGTGGTATAAGTATCACTTTACGAACAATGGTGAGGCCTAGGGCCTTGGGAATCGCTGGGCCTACTCGGGACTAGCAGTGATGAAGTCGGGAGAGGCCCGCGGGGCTCGGTGCAGCGCTAAAAGCACACGCATGTATCAATGCAAAGTCAATGGTGCGTAAAAGTTACAAAGTTACTGTTTTAGGAGACTTCCGACTGGAATAGATTTACCCCACTTTAAACTAGGACACTAGAAGTGTAAACCACTCCAGGAGCACCGGCGTTCATGAGTTACCTCACCCACAGGAAGCGGGTGCATAGGTGCCAAAGTGTGTCGAGTTTCGTCGTGGAGTTCTATGGTGCCTGGAGATGAAGATGCTGCAGGCGGCCAGGAGAGAATAGTCCTGTTGGATCCAAGGGTGGATCGAAGATGTAGAGTACCTGAAAGTCTGGGTCACTCAGCAGTGACCAGGTTGGAACCAGGAAGGAACTAGGCAATGTCGGGCACAATCAGGTGGTTGACGAGAAGCTTGTCTCTGCTGCCACGTGGACTTTGGGGCATCGAGTACGTCCAGTAGTGGATCACGAGCTGTCCCACAAAGGCTCTCGCTGTCGGCGGTGTTGGCTTCCGGATCGGAGTTGACAAGTCTTGGCAAAGGCAACCCACGCAGGATTCGAAGATCACTTCCTACTCGGACCAGCAAGGTCAGAGAGGTTGCTCCTTTTCAGGGGAGCAAGGGTCAGTCTGGAGCAACCAGACTAGCAGTGTAAATTCAAAGGTTCGTTGGTACTGGGGCCACTAGCCAACGGGCAAGCAGGCAAGCGACCGGACCAACGCGTTGAGCAGGAAAATGCAAAAGGGCCCCACGCAGCACTCGGTGAGTGTGGAGGGGAGACCTTCAGTGCAAAAGCTGCTCAGGGCTGGGGCTTCTTAAACCCCAATGCACAGCTTCGAGGGAGCCTCGGGAGCTGCATGGTCAGCACTTCGTGGTCTTTTCAAGATGGCCGGGCCCACGCTTCAGGTCGCCTCCACGGGTCTCAGATTCGCTGGGACTGTGGATCGGGCTGTTGGAAGGCAGGAACGCTGGGTCTTGTCGATCTCTGTCGCTCGAGTTCCGGCAGGTACTGCAACAAATCAAACCGTGACGCGCTGGATGGTGCCTATTTGCACAGGGTGGTCACTACTTGACCACAAGGGAGATTCTTCAGTCTTCTACGTCGAGTAGGATGTCAAAGGGTCCAGAGTTTCATTTCATAAGTTTCAGTCAGGATAATCTGATGTGTATTGGCACAGCTCCTACCTTTATTTCAAATCAAGTGGCTGGATTACCTGCTAGGTCACTCCTATGGGTGGGACCCAGGAAAGGGGTGGTTACACCCCTTTCCCTTTGTCCAGTTTCACGCCAGGACTGGGGCTGGAGTGCTCCAGACCCGGTTTGGCTGGATTTTGCATGGGACACCTTGTGTGCCCCAGGCAGTGTCTAGTTTCTTTCAACCCTCCCTGCTCCAATCCACTATCTCCTATCTGGGGTGATGTAGCACCTCCCTGTGACAGGAAACCTTTTGTCCAGGCCTCCCCTGCCAAGTTTCGGTCAGCAGCAGGAGGTCAGACTTGTGTCGGGGCAGCAGCATCATTTTGTGATGCTGAGGCTCTGGTTAGGATTAACCGCGTTTTTATTTAAAGTAACATGTCTTCTCCCTCTAGAAGGGTGGAATGCTACCCCCGTCGCCAGAACTGGCGAGGGGGTAGTATTCCAAAGTGTATGATACCTTACACGACATCTTTTGATAAAGCCAAACCAAAGTTAGCAATAACCACAAGGATTATAATGCACTTAAGAGTATATGGTATGGCAATATCCTGGAACAGCAGTAAGGAAATGGTTCCGACCTCTGCAGACAGGCTCAGCTCATGCTAGAGCACCACCTCACATAAAACCAAGCACTCTGCCTCCAGGATTGTTAAGGCCTGCCATAGGAGTGACTGATGGGTATATATGTGTCCAAATATAGGTTTAGATACAGGTATACTATATCTAAGCAAGGGGTGATTACACCACCTTGCCCCAGCTGAGTGATCAGCCAGTTGTGTCAATTTGAATGGCCAGGCAGGGGTGGCAAAAGATATGCTGCAGCCCCTGGTAGGCCTTGGATGTATTGCCTGGTTCCTTCCTGGTTCCACCCTGGTCACTGCTGAGTGACCCAGACTCTGTCCCCTCTGCTTTCAGATCATCTATATCTTCGATCCACCCTTGGATCACACCGGACACTTCTCTTCACGACGCCTGCAGCATATTCATCTTAAGGGATCATCAACCTGCGTGACGAAACCCAACACTACTTTGCACCTGTACACCCGCTTCCTGTGGGTGAGGTAACTCAGCAACGCCGGTGCTCCTGCACTGGTACACATCTCTAGTGTATATGTCTAAATTTTCGTCCTTCTAGGTTAAGCGGAAGTCTCCTTTAACAGTAACTTTGTAACTTTTACGCACCATTGAAATTGCATTGGTGCATGTGTGTGCTTTAAGCGCTGCACCTGAATCCCGCGGGCTTTTCCCGACTCCAGCATTGCTAGTCCCGACTGCTCCCAGCGATTCCCCCGGCCCTAGGCCTGACCACTGTTCAATTAGTGATTATTATACCACTATTTTAGTATATGGTTTGAGTGGCCCCTAGCCTCTTCCATAATTGTGCAACTTTTATATGTTTAACTGTGCTTTTGTTTAAACGCTTGTGCTTCTAGACTCATAAAGACTATAGAGGATTATTCTAGTAATAAATACATATATTTTTATAATATATAACTTGTGTGGTGTCCTTTCATTTGATATTACAGTATTTTGATGGGTAAAACAGCTTGCTTAACACGTCCTCTTGAGTAAAGCCTTTAAGGCTGCTTGGTCTATGCTACCCTTAGGATAGCTTGTCTATAAGGTTGACTTACAACCAGCCACCATAAGGGATTGTTTGGACTGATACAAGGTGCCCCCAGAATTGGAGACATCATACATCAGGCCAACTTCTCACACCATACATAGCAGCTTGAAAATGGCTCTTTCCGAATAGGGAGCCAATGTAGTTGGAGTAGTAGAGGTAAAGAAGGGATGCGCACCGTTGTCGAGGGTGAGGCAGGCTGCTGTGTTTTGCACCACCTGTAGTTTTGATAATAAGTCTTCCCTTATTCCAACCAGTAGAGAGTTGCAATAATTCAGTTGACGAACCAAAAGCGACTGAATGAGAGTTTTTCTTGCCAAAAGTGGGATCCAAGGGAATATCTTTCTAAGCATCCGCATTGTTCCGAAACAGGTGCCTGACAACATATTCACCTGTTCCTCCATTGATAACTTATACAGAAGGGTAATGTGATCAGAGAAAGCCTCTGAGGGCTGCAGCACTTATTGTGCCATCTTTAGAGGCCATGTGCCTTTACACTCTGACACTGTCATTGCAGGCTGCATGTTTTGGTGCAGAGCAAAAGTGAAGAGTTGGCATGGCCCACATCCCTGTGAGCCATGCCTACAAACCACGGCCCAGGCAAGCCACTCCTCTAGCTGGGTGCGGTAAGGGTACGTGTTCATGAGCCCTGTACCCCTACGGTGTCCAAGTGCAGTAATGCCATTAAGTGTATATGGTATGGGAGGTCGTCATTACGAAGTCCACAGCGCCATAATGACCTTACAGAAAATTGGGAAGCTGGGTATCAAACTTCTCAGCACATTAAACCCATACTGATGCCAGTGTAGGATTTAATGTGAAATGCACTCAGAAGGCATCTTAGAGGAGGCCCCTAAAAACAACCTAACTCTAGAGTCCTGGCTGAGTGGCTGCTTGCCAGCTGCCACCACCAGACATGTTTCTGGACCCCTGGGTCAAGAGCCTGCGGCTCTCTGGGTCCTGAAACGAAGCCATCCTGGGGCAAGGTGCCAAGCCTCCTACCCCAAGGAATGGCTGGGTCCACGAAGGGGAATCTTCAAGAGCCTGCCGCCTTTGGTGGGCAACCCCAGCCATTTGCTGCTTTCAGCAAATGGCCCCCATCGGTTCTGACCCCCACTCTGTGCTGGAGAGTTGCTGGGAAAACCAAGACAGGAACAGAGGTGTGACCACCTATGCCAACGCTACTCCTTGGGGGGGAGGCGAGGTGAAGCACAACTTTCAGTCCCCACCATCTTGCAGATGGGGGGGGACCCCACCAACCAGAAAGAGGACTGGGTCTCACTCCTACTGGAGGGTGGCACAATCGGGGTTGTACCCACCCCGATAAAGGGGACCATTGGCCCCGACCTGTCCCTACCAGTAACACCCCAAAATTTAGTATTTAGGAGCAACCCCAAACGTTTCCTCCTCAGACCAGAGCCGAGTAGGAGAAAAGAAGAAGAAGGACCGAAAGCCTTGCAACGAGGAGGACAACTACTGACTTGGCCCCAGCCCCACCGACCTTTCCCAACCTCAGACTCCTCCAAAAGAATTTCGGTGTATTCTGCAGTCGGCAGTCCTCAAAAACCAGAGAACTCACCCTGCCTTCAAATCCTAAAAGGACTTTTATCAACTGTGAGCATTGGACTTGCTCAAGCCAAACCAACATTGACTCTGGTCGACTCCGTTGGTAACCTCCACTCTGTACCTGACAACCCGAGCCTGAGGAGGAGTGAATCAAACTTTCAAGGAGGTCCTACCAGTGATCCAAGCCTGGATCATAGTGACGCTCGACAAGCAAGCTCCTAAAAACCAACATGCATTTGTCAACTGAAGATCTCCCCTCAACTGCAACCGAAGGCAAACGCACCAAACGACTCTGAGTCGAAGCAGTCCAGATGAACCAACCACAACTGTACGACTGATTCTGTCATCAAACGAAGCAGGCCCAAAAGCAGCAACTCCTAAAGATTTCATTTGCCTATAGCCTCTGAACGATTCGGAGGAATCCGTGACCGTTGCCTGCAACCACAGCCAGGACTGCATCCTACACCCAGCCTCCTCTGTGCCACTGGCGGTGTAGTTCTTGTGTGGGCCATTTTGCCTCCGTGTTGTCCCTAACCCCAGGAGTCCTTGTTTATCCAACTTGGTGGCCTGCTTGCTGCTGTCCACCACTCCCACAGCCATGCTAGCCCATTGGCTAACATACGGACTGGGCACTCCGCACCTGGTCGCCTCGGTGCCGCTGGTGGTGCAACTTGCTGCCATACTGTGAACCTACTCTTACCCATGGACCCGTAAACCCCAGTTCTGCTTTCAGAGAACAAAATATTTGCTCATGAGTACATTATAAAAACTGAAACAAATTTGCAGAAGCATTGACCATGTTCTTCCTTCCCACAGGAAAGGCACCAGCCTGGTATCTTGCGATACCTGACTGAGCAGGAAAAGTAATTACAAAGTAATCCAACTGTATATCGATTCACTCCATTTGAACTGTTATTTGATTCCATATATTTCTACAAAGTATTGCTATACATACCTGTACTAGGCCTAGCTTGGTTCTAGAAAAATAAACTACAACTAAATAATATTGTTATACAAACAAATTTGTCTGAGTTCAGTCCTTGAGTGTGTAAAATCATTCCTTGACTGAGTGTGTACAATAAATGCTTAGCACTACCCTCTGATAAGGCCTTCCTGCTCGACAACACAGCCACAAATAGAGAGTAAGGTACCATCTACTTTTACCTCTGCCTACCTTCGGGGATTCACTGGACTCTGTGCACACTATACCTCACTTTGGTATAATATATACAGAGCCAGCTTCCTACAGTCGTCATCAATTGGGAGCTGGTCACCATCGAGCCCAGTGAAAATGTTTACCTTCAGACTTAGACAACATTTTGGAAGACTGAAACCTCCAGTGTGACAGAGCTACAATCTGTAGCAGAAGAGGGCTCCATGAGGCCAGACACTATCATTGAGAGGTCCTGGTGAGCAGGATGTGCTGCTGCATAGAATAACAGTACTGAGCTTAACTCCCAGGGCTCCTTTTAACCCCTTCGCTGCTAGGCCTTTTCGCCTCCTGTGCTAAGCCTTTTTTTGGCGATTTTGGGTAGTGCGAGCTTAGGCCCCTGTAACTTTTTGACCACATAAGGTATCCACGCCAAATTTGCGTCCTTTTCTTCCAACATCATGTGGATTCTAAAGGTGCCCAGGGTTTGTGGATGCCCTTGGAGGGGTCCCAGAAATTAACCAAAATATAGTGAAATTATTGTTTTTTTCAGAAAATTTGGAAAACGGGCTGCAAATGAAAGCCTCTGGGTTTTTCCCTGCAAATGTTATCAAAAAAGGGTTTGTGGGGCTAAAATCTCCATTTTCTCATATTTTAGGAAATGACAGTCTTTTGTCAGAGAACCAACATTTTTCACACAGTTTTGGCATTTTTCTGGGACACAGCCTATTTTTGCTATTTTCACAGCTTTCCACCTCCTTCCAGTGAATGGTAGAAATGAGTTTGAAAGCAATAATGGATCCTAGAAAGCTATACATTTTCGAAAAGTAGACAAAATTACGAAAGGGGTAATTTGTCTAAATGCATGAAGGTTTCTTTATAGAAACTAACAGTTAAATATTGGAATAATTGAAAAATTGTTGAAAAAAACAGCCTTTAGTCTCAACGTTTTCACCTATAACTTCTTGTAATTTTGACAGCTCTTGGAAAGCAATATACCGTTACATCCATTAGACCTTCCTGGTTGTGGGGATATATAGGACTTGTAGTTTCACCAAGAACCCAAGGAACCCAGATCTTAAAAAAACTGAGCAGCAACTTGCAATGGTATTTTTTTATTTACTGGGTATAGAGCACTTTTTCTTGTAAAATGTATACATGGAAAAATCTGTATGAAGACACCTATGTATTTCTGAACTGGGTACAAATTATAGAGTTTAGAAACCGTATATAATTGCACATTTTCAAAATTGGGAATACTCATACTAGCATGAGAATTATTGGTCATTTTTGAAAAAGTTTTTTTTACACAATGTTTTTCATTGGGAAGGGAGAAATGCATGAAAACTCAATTGGTAATAACAGTTGATTTACAAATCTTAATTACCCTAAGTCTCCCGATAAAAATGGTACCTCACTTGTGTGGGTCGGCCTTGTGCCTGCGATAGGAAACGGCGCAAAATGCAACGTGGTCACACCACAATTTTGCAGTTAAAAATTGACCCTTTTATGCCAAAGTGCCTAGCTGTAGTTTTTGCACCCTAGCTCTGCCGGCACCTAGGAAAACCTAGCAAACCTATACATTTTTGGAAAGTAGACACCCAGGGGAATTCAGTATGGGGTGACTCGACTGCCTACCCTCAGGTTCTGTTATCCAGAATCATTTGCAAAGCTAAGAAATTGACAAAAAAAACGAATTTTCCTCACATTTCTGTGGTGGAAAGTTCTGGAATCTGCGTGGATCAACGAATTTTCACCCACACAGCGTTCCCGCAGGTCTCCCGAAAAAAATGGTACCTCAGTTGCCTGGGTCTGCCTAGTGCCTGCGACAGGAAACAGCGCAAAACGCAACGTGGTCGCACCTCAATTTCGCAGTGAAATCGTGCCCTTTTTGGGCAAAGAGACTACCTTTTGTTTTTTTACCCTAGCTCTTCCGGCACCTAGGGAAACCTTGCAAACCTATACATTTTTGAAAACTACACACCCAGGGAAATTCAGGATGGGGTGACTCGATTGCCTACCATCAGGTTCTGTTACCCAGAATCCCGTGCAAATCTAAGAAATTGACAACAAAAACACATTTTCCTCACATTTCTGTGGTGGAAAGTTCTGGAATGTGCGTGAATCAACAAATTTCCACCCACCCAGCGTTCTGCCGGGTCTCCTGAAAATAATGGTACCTCACTTGCCTGGGTCTGCCTAGTGTCTGCAACAGGAAACAGCGCAAAACGCAACGTGGTCGCACCTCAATTTTGCAGTGAAATCGTGCCCTTTTTGGACAAAAAGACTACCTTTTGGTTTTGAACACTAGCTCTCCCGGCACCTAGGGAAACCTAGCAAACCTATACATTTTTGAAAACTGCACAACCAGGGGAATTTAGGATGGGGTGACTCGACTGCCTACCACCAGGTTCTGTTACCCAGAATCCCTTGCAAAGCTAAGAAAGTGAAAAAAAACACATTTTCCTCACATTTCTGTGGTGGAAAGTTCTGGAATCTGCGTGGAACAACAAATTTCCACCCACCCAGCGTTCCCCCGGGTCTCCCGAAAAAATATGGTACCTCACTTGCCTGGGTCTGCCTAGTGGCTGCGAGAGGAAACTGCGCAAAACGCAACGTGGTCGCACCTCAATTTTGCAGTGAAATTGTGCCCTTTTTGGACAAAAAGACTACCTTTTGTTTTTGAACCCTAGCTCTGCCGGCACCTAGGGAAACCTAGCAAACCTATACATTTTTGAAAACTAGACACCCAGGGAAATTCAGGATGGGGTGACTCGACTGCCTACCACCAGGTTCTGTTACCCAGAATCCCTTGCAAAGCTAAGAAAGTGACAAAAAAACAAATTTTCCTCACATTTCTGTGGTGGAAAGTTCTGGAATCTGCGTGGATCAACAAATTTCCACCCACCCATCGTTCCCCCGGGTCTCCCAAAAATAATGGTACCTCACTTGCCTGGGTCTGCCTAGTGGCTGCGACAGGAAACTGCGCAAAACGCAACGTGGTCGCACCTCAATTTTGCAGTGAATTTGTGCCCTTTTTGGACAAAAAGACTACCTTTTGTTTTTGAAACCTAGCTCTGCCGGCACCTAGGGAAACCTAGCAAACCTATACATTTTTTTAAACTAGACACCCAGGGGAATACAGGATGGGGTGAATCGACTGCCTACCACCAGGTTCTGTTGCCCAGAATCCCTTGCAAAGCTAAGAAAGTGTAAAAAAAAATGCATTTTCCTCACATTTCTGTGGTGGAAAGTTCTGGAATCTGCGTGGATCAACAAATTTCCACCCACCCAGCGTTCCCCAAGGTCTCCTAATAAAAATGGTACCTCACTTGCGTGGGTAGGCATAGTGGCTGCAACAGGAAAAGGTCCGAATCGTATGGTGGTGAATTAAACATTTTTTGCAAAACTACCTTGATTTTTTGGGGGGGACACCTGACTTTTTGGCCCGGGGCTCCGCGGCCATCTTTGGAAACTACCAAACCCAAACAGTTCTGAAAACTAGACACCCAGGGGAGTCCAGGGAGGTATGGCATGCATGGGTCCCCCAATGTTTTCCTATCCAGAATTCCTAGCAAACCTTAAAAATTGGAGAAAACAAATTACTTTTCAAAACTTTTTTGCGTGGGATCTCCGTGCCGGCAAAAATGTCTTACCACCCAGCGTTCCCCTTGTTCTCCCGAGTAAAATGATCCCTCACTTGTGTGGGTGCCTTTAGGCAGAACAGGCTAAAAACGAATTTTCAAAAAATGTAGTACTTAGGTTTGACAAATTAAGCACCCCACCTTAGTCACAGGCCTTTGGCCCACCCACACAAGTGAGGTATCATTTTACTCGGGAGATCAAGGGGAAAGCTGGGTGGTAGGACATTTGTGCCGGCAGGGAGATCCCACCCAAAAATTTATGGAAACGTGGTTTTTGAAACCTAAATGTAAGGTTTGCAGGGATTTCTGGATAGGAAAACATTGGGGGACCCACACATGCCGTACCTCCCTGGACTCCCCCGGGTGTCTAGTTTTCAGAACTGTTTGGGTTTGGTCGTTTCCAAAGATGCCCGCCAAGCCCCGGGCCAAAAAGTCATGGGAACCCCCTTGCAAAACCAAATTGTTTTGAATGAATTACATTTTCACTTTGAGAGCGTGCGATTCTTGGGACAATATTGCATGGAAATTGTGACAGACATTTTCAAGTTTGCAGGACATTGTGGATAAAAAAAAAATAGAATTCACCAGAAAGACATGACCATATACTCACATGGTTCAACAATAATATCTAAATTTAGTACGTTATTTATAGGTATAATGTACAGAGTTACTCAAAAGTCAAACATTCAAGCACGGCTATCTATTCCTCAAAGACACACACATACAGGTTGGATTTGGCACGAGGACGAGTGATGGTTCAGTACCTAAAATTTTATTAACAAGATATTTCAACAAAATGAAATGCTCTGTCAATAAACAAATGCATAAAAACCGAACCAGTGACTCGCAACTCATGAGCTGTAAAGCCACGACAAGGCACCAACCGTTTTACAGGCCATTCACGCACCTTTCATACCTGATACACACCAGACCATTGACACCATCCGGAAGGAAAAGCAACACATTACAACATTCACAAAAAGGGACAAGGTACACCCTACTTCAGAAAGAGAAAAAAGACAAATATTACTGCACAGCCATCGAATCCACAAGCACACACACATACTGGTTGGATTTGGCACGAGGGTGAGTGATGATTCAGTACATACAATTGTATTCGCAAGTAATTTCACAAAAATGAAATATCCGGCATATAATTGAAAGTATGATAAACTGAACCACTGACTCACAGCTCGTGAGCTGTAAAGCCACATCAAGGCACCAACCTCTTTACAGGCCATTCATACACCTTTCATACGTGTGACACATACAAAACATTTACACCGTCAGCCGCTGACCCATCACATTACAACACTAACACCAGCAGACAGCGCCATTCAAGGGCCCATCACTTTCACACGCCAACATTTCTGTCTCTGCAACTACACAAAATGATGGACTGCATGGAGTGTAACTCAACTAGCAGTGTGTGTAGTGACCAACAGAATGTAACTACTCACACACCGCCAGCCGAGCGCCAGTCCACCCACACCACCATCCAAGCACCAGACCATGCACACTGCCAGCCAAACACCACTCAGCGCACACCGACAGCCAAGTACCACTCCACACACACCACCAGCCAAGCACCACTCCACGCACACCGCAAGCCAAGCACCACTCCACACACACCACCAGCCAAGCACCACTCCATGCACAGACAGCCAAGTACCACTCCACGCACACCACCAGCCAAGCGCCACTCCACACACACCACCAGCCAAGCCCCACTCCACGCACACCATCCAGCCAAGCGCCAATCCACACACACCGCCAGCCAAGCACCACTCCGTGCACAGACAGCCAAGTACCACTCCACGCACACCATCCAGCCAAGCGCCATTCCACACATATCGCCAGCCAAGCACAACTCCGTGCATATACAGCCAAGTACCACTCCACGCACACCATCCAGCCAAGCGCCACTCCACACACACCACCAGCCAAGCACCAATCCACATGCACTGCAAGCCAAGCACCACTCCACACACACCGCCAGCCAAGCACCACTCCATGCACAGTCAGCCAAGTACCACTCCACGCACCCCACCAGCCAAGCGCCACTCCACACTCACCACCAGCCAAGCGCCACTCCACACACACCGCCAGCCAAGCACCACTCCGTGCACAGACAGCCAAGTACCACTCCACGCACACCATCCAGCCAAGCTCCAGCCCAGGCACACCACCAGCCAAGTACCAATCCCAACACACCACCAGGCAAGCACAAGACCACGCACACCACCAACCAAACAACAGACCACGCACACCACCAGCCAAGCACCAAGTACACAGATACCGCCAGCCAAGCACCAGTACACAGACACCGCAAGCCAAGCGCCAAACCATGCACACCGTCAGACAATGGACACTACACGCAAACCAACATCATACTTTAGTTTTTTATTAAATACAAATAAAAAACAGAAACAAATTGCAAATTGATACAAATCTACTAACACAACAACTAAATCTAAATACACTACACAAATGCCAACTTTGAAACGGAACAATCAGTTTTAAAGAATAGAGACCAGCCTGTTCACTTTACCACTCATGGATGCTCCCAAAACTTCTTTTGTGTGTGGTACATTCTAAAACAAGCAGGCACACACAGCCCAGGGTTAGAAGGACAGTCGGGGCAGTACATACGAACCTCCTTCCGCAAACCTCTTCGCCAACAGACTCTACATCTCCGACTGGGAAAGTCTTTTGAGGTTGTAGGAGGAATTTGATCAGGAAAGTGGCGATCTTTCAATCTGGCAACATCCTCCACCACTCCAACTCTAGGAACACTTGCCTGTTCCAGTAAAACAAGGCTGCCTACTACAGACTCCTGAAACTTCACAAAAGTCATCTTTGACTGAGGACAAGATTGCTGGAACACAACAAAAGTATTAAAGGTTGCCAAGTGGAAAAGATGGATAGCCAACTTCTTGTACCAAATGTAAGACTTACGAAGAGCAGCATACGGTTCCAACCTCTGATCTACTCTGTCAACACCACCCATGTGCCTATTATAGTCCATAATGCACACATGTTTGTGCACTTCTGCAACCTGACCCCAAACAGTCAACGCTTCAGTGCTTTCATCATGTATGTAAGTCAACATGTAGACATCTCTCCTGTCTCAAAACTTCACAGCTAAAAGCTCCTCACAACGAAATGCACTGCACTGTCCCCGAGCAAGCTTTTTACAAACAGTTCTTTTGGAAAACCTTTACGGTTACAGAGGATTGTGCCATAGCAACAGTGTACATTTTGGCCAATTCCCTGAACAACCGCACACCAGTGTAGAAGTTATCTACATATAAATGATGGCCTTTGTTAAAAAATCCTCTACCAAGTTCCCACACAATTTTCTCAGTCACTCCAAAAGTGAACGGACAACCAGGGGGGTTAATCCTGGATTCCTTATGGTGTAACCCTGAAATTAGAGACATATCCAGTCTCACTGTCACACAGCATATAAAGCTTAATTCCATAGCGTGCCCTCTTACTAGGAATGTATTGCCTAAATACCAAGCGACCCTTGAACAACACCAAAGACTCATCCACTGCAATTTCTTTCCCAGGATAAAAGATCTCAGAAAATCGATCAACAAAATGATCAAGGACAGGCCGAATCTTGAAAAGACGGTCACAATCAGGGTGATCTCGTGGCAAAGCATCACCATTGTCAACAAAATGCATCATCCGAAGCAGAAGCAAACACCTATCACGATTCATGACTGCCGGAAATATAGCTGTTGCCATCAAGGGACTAGTAGACCAATATGAAGCCAATGATGGTTTCCTAAGCAAGCCCATCAAAAAAGTTAAACCTAAAAACTTTTTCATCTCCTCCAAATTTGTGGGAGTCCACTGGTTAGCTCGAGTGTGGGGCATAAGGATGGCACTGTTCTCCCTCAAAAACTGTTCTGCATACAAATTAGTCTGCTCTACAATATCTGCCAAAAACACATCATCCATAAACAACTTGAAAAAATCAATTGGCAAAAAGTTTTCAGTGTTCACCCTACGCCCTGGAACACCAGTAAATTCAGGCAATGCCGGCTGCACCATGCCTGGGGCAACCCAGAGGTCAGAATTTTCATCGACAAGTCTCCCAGCCTCAGGCTGCCGCCCAGCTGCCTCTTGTCCCACTACACCAACTGGAAGTCTAGGAGCCCCAGGCTGCCGCCCAGCCGCCTCTCGCCGCACTACACCAACGTGAAGTCTAGCAGACCCACGCTGCACCACAGATGCCTCTTGCCGCACTATCGGCACATTAATGTCCTCCTCTACCACAGGCACTTCATCCACACCAAAAATAACTTCATCAGCACTCAGGGTATCTTCATCATCAGACGATGCCATGCGCAGAGAAAACTCACTACCAGAATCTTCACCTCCCATCTCTGCCTCAGAATCAGAGTCACTCTCAGCACCATGGTCAGAGGAAGAATCAAAAAGCATTCCAACAACTTGCTGAGCGGTAATCCGGCGGCTAGCCATTATCCTTACAAATAAAGGAGTCTGCACAAACAACTTAACAACCCCAACACTGTGCAAAGTAAGTTAAAAAATGTAAGCCTTTATCACAAATATCTGTATTTAGAAAAAATATACAATTCACTTACAAGAGACAACTACACTCACCAGCACCTACTCTGCAAAGACACAGCAAATAGGCAACGATATCCCACTAGAAAGGAGAAAAAAAATTACATCTACAGAAGTACACATCAAAAACAAATGCAAAACATGTTTTACAATCACAAAAAACAGAAACCAAACATACTCGTATTACTACACACTTTGCAAAATAAACAATTACATTACAATTGAACAAAAAAAAGGTCTCTTACCAAACGCATGCAACTACAGAAACAGCAGAACAACAGAACCACCAGTAACGAAACCACACACTGCAACAATCTAAAGAGAAAAAAACCAATACACATTAGAAGAAACAAAAACAACACACATTACAACAGGCTATGTCACAGGTTATGCCACAAATGGGTGTCTGTCCCCAAGGGGGGAAGATTATAAATCACTATAAACGTGGGCCCCCTGGAAGCAACCCCACGGAGGGCAGAGAGGCCAAATAAAGACACGGCAGAACATACTTTTGAAAAGAAATGGGCCCAAGGAAGCAACCCTTGGCCAAGGGGTCGCTCCCTATAAAAAAACAACCCTGGAGTCTAGTGGGCTTTTCTATCCCCCCTGGGTCCAGAAACGGTAAAAAAAAAACAGTAGATCTGCCCCCGGGGGGGGGGGGGGGCAGAACAGTCTACACTATTTATAATGCCCCCTGGAAGCGATCCTTGCCCAAGGGGTCGCTTCCTTTATCAATATAATAAAATCTCTGGTGTCTAGTGGGCTTTTCTGCCCCCCTGGGTCCAGATGCAGGCCAAAAACCGGCTGATCTGCCCCCAGGGGGGGCAGACAAGTAAAAAAAAAAATATGGGCCACTAGGAAGCGACCCTTCCCCAAGGGGTCACTTCCTTTATAATTATAAACAAATCCCTGGTGTCTAGTGGGCTTTTCTGCCCCCCCTGGGTGCAGATCGGCCAAATAAAACGGCTGATCTGCCCCAGGGGGGGGCAGAAAAGTCTGTTAAAGAAATTGGCCCCAAAAGGAAGCGACCCGTCCCCAAGGGGTCGCTTCCTTTAAAAATCAAATGCATTCCCTGGTGTCTAGTGGGCTTTTCTGCCCCCCCCCGGGAGCAGATCGCCCAAAAAAACGGCCGATCTTCCCCGGGGGGTGGGGGGGGATGTCGGACGAAGAGTCTGTTAAAGAAATTGGCCCCGAAAGGAAGCGACCCTTGCCCAAGGGGTCGCTTCCTGCACAGAATAAAATAACCAAAAGAGAATCCCTGGTGTCTAGTGGGGCCTTCCTGGTGCACGATCGCGACGCTGTGCACGATCGTGCACCAGGAATGCCCTGCATTGGGACATCAGGGGAGAGGAAACACAGTTTCCTCCCCCCCAATGCCTCAAGGCACTAAAAAACGCCCCCCCGCCCCACCGGAGCAGCAAACACGAACCTGTCTCCTGGACGCGCTGGAATGAAATGGATTCCAGCGCGTCCAGCGCTTCCTGATGACATCGGCACGCGCTGTGCGCACTGATGTCACCAGGAAGCGTGGGGGGGCCAGGGGGTGGCAGCGGAAAGTCTTCCACTGCCACCCCTGCTAAAACTGGCGCTCCCCCCCTGGGCTGTACTGATGACGGAACGGTTCCGTCATCAGCACAGCCCAACCGATACTGATGACGGAACCACTCTGTCATCAGCATCGAAGGGGTTAACACGACTTTATGAATGAAACATAAGTCTGCTTTTTGAATTGCACCATTAAATGGTTTATTCCACTTTTTTTTTGCATTTATAAATTTTGCAAGAAACATCACTTTTTGTGCATACAGATTATTTACAAACCTACAAACCAACAATATATACAATAGATACAAATACAATCAATTATATATACACCACTAACACATCACACATCTTCACTGCTTTGGCCAAGACAAACACTCCTCATTCATACACCATACCAAAATCATTCAATCAAAACGCAAGTGTGGGTCAAAGGTCCCAATGTCAGCACAAAAAGAGAATAAAACTCTTATTTCAGAAAATTTCTTCAGTTTTGTATGTTAAACAAAATACTCAAAATCTAAACTCATTGGAATTATACATCATAATTTGACGCAAAATAGTGTGTGACCTGGGACCAGGTCGACGCGTTCGAACCCAATGAGTAAAGGGTTCTCCTCAGGACCAAACAAGACTCTACAACAGAAAAACAAAAATAAACAATGTTTAAACTTTCCCTATCAAAGCCAAAATAAACAACCAGCGCCCTTCAGTACTACCTTTCCTACCTTAATCTTCAGGTTATGTAACCCTCTTGCGTCACTTTGGTGTGTCAGTATCTACAATCATACGAATGACAAAAAGACACAGGACATATAGATGACAACACTCACTAACACTAATTACTGTTCCAACAAAGAAATCATCCATTGAGCGGGTAGATAGTATGACTTACCCCCAGCTTAAATGAATCATATCTGGGCAGGGCGCAGCAAGTCCTACAAATAAATGAATGGAAAATCCTTCATCAGTCTAAGTGCCCCGAGTCGGTGTCAGGGCTAACATTGTTAACCGAAAAGATGGCTTACATAACTCAATGCTGCCGCCTCCAGCGCCTGCAGCCACGCTGTACGTTGTCTAATTTCAAGCCCTCGTAAGATGTGAGATATGAAAAACACAGCGTCAGGACCCCATTAAATTGCCTGCATGTATTCCGCTGTTTAGATGGTAAAGCATAAAGGCCTCACCTCCTCCGAAACCAAATTCGGTAAACTACTTCCGCAAACCTTGGACCTCGTATTGCCTTGTGAATACTTAACCAATAGGTTGGCTCCTAGCGCGTCACATGACCGGACTTGCCGGCGCTTGGGAAATGTAGTTTTTGAAGTATTACAAATAACTTTAATCATACTCGCAAGCTCGAGAAACTCAATTTCTATGCCCCTTTTGAAACACTTTCCAAAAACGGAGTCCTCATATAATCTAATTTAACCAGAAAAAATGCAAAAAAACGCCGCGGCGCGGCATTCATACATGTGTTCCCACATTTGGGTAGAAAGTTGGTGGCAAAGATGCTGGGAGTTGGATTGAATTCTGCAGAAATCATAATCTGCGCTCGCTACTAATCCCTGAAATGGACCACTACTCAAATGTCCAGTATCTCTATCCACACTGGTGAATTGTTCCCATGAGGCAATGTATGTAAAAACGTCATCCCCAATGTCAGGTTAACGTCTTGCTAACTTTTAATTTTTGTTAGAAGATTATCCCCACAAGCATTAGGGACCCCGTTCTTGGAAATAATAATATTCCTTTATGTGACATAGATATGATTTGGTGATAAGTAGATCAAGCTCCAATGTGATTGTTGATCCAGATGTAGATTAGCCTCTTACAGAACTTCCTTCTAGGGGGCATATCCGCCTTACCCAATGGGAATCGTGCCAGACTATTTGCATGAATCAAAAGTCGTAAATACTCACTTTCAGTGTATAAATCAAATGAGAGGTCCTGATCAGGTGAATGGATCGGTCAAGCATTGGCTTTAAATATTTCAGAAACCTCGTAGAGGCTATCAATTGCTGTGTTGACCTTCATAATTAGTAATGCCTCCCGTTTGCTTAATTTTGCGTCCAGATCTCCTCCGCGTGGGTCTTTCTCAATCTTTGATATAACTGCCCACCTTCAGTCAGCCTCACTATGATTTTTTGTCGCCCAGTGGTTCACCAATGGTGCATTGGCTACTGTTCTCCTTAGTCTTGATGTATGCTGTGTGATTCTTTGTCGCACTTCCTGACTAGTCTTCCCAATATATAACTTGGGACAAGGGCACAGAATGCCATAAATTACGTTCCTTGTTTTACAGTTAGTAAAAACTTCATGTTTCCAGTGAGACCCTCCAAAAGAGAAGACTGCTTCTTCTATCGTCTGATCGCAACACTTGCAGGTGCCACATTTGTGGTGTCCTAACACTGGTGCTAATCCTAGCATACTTCTTAGAGTAGCTCCTTGTACACTCGGAAGGGCTGCTCGAATGATATGGTTGGCCACACTCTTTTCTTTTTTGAACGCAAACAATGGCGATGTAGAAAATTCATTGTGTAAATCTTTAAGCAAATGCTAGTTCTGCGTGATAATTTTTTCAATTGATGGGCATTCGGGCTGAAGGTTGTAATGCACACTAACCTCTTCAGATCAGGTTTGGATTTCTGTTCCAGTAAAGTCTCACGTGGCACCCACCAGGCTCTTTTCATGGAGTGTTTCAATAATTTCTTTGGGTACCCTCTTTCAACCAACCGCATTTGTCTGATAAAAAAATTCTGAAGCAAATAAAAAGTTATTCCTTTGCAAAGCAAATTTTGCTAGTCTCGTCTCTTTATATACTCAAATTCCACAAGAACAGGCATTGGAAACACTCACATGTTTTCTGGAAACAAGGGAAAACCGATGAGACCAAAGATCGCAAGACTAAAAGAGACGGCCTCAGAGCGCGCGTCGCGGAACTGGAAAGGGTCCACAGTCGCACTTGCGCTCCGCGTGTTTGGAAGCAGTTAAAAGCAGCTAGGGCCCAACTAGCCAGCCTGGATACCGACAGGGCGGAGTTTGCGGCCCTCCGTATTCGACATACCTATTATGTTGGGGGTAACAGGACTGGCCGCTTATTAGCCAGTGCATTGAAGGCCAAGACCCAACGCTCTAAGATTACCGGTCTCACCGACGACACCGGGGCAGTTCTCACGGACGACGTTCAGGTGGCCGAAGCATTCCGATCTTACTATGCCTCATTGTATGGGGCGGAGGAGACATCCCCTGCAGACATAGAGGCATACTTGAGTACGACGGCCCTAACTCAGTTCTCCAAGACAAACGCGGGCGCCCTGGATGTCCCCATCCGACAGGATGAAGTCCTGGCAGCCATATCCCGTTTGCGCCCGCTCAAGTCACCGGGACCCGACGGATTTTCGGCGGGATTTTATAAAATCTTCAGCCGGCAGATAGCTCCAGTGCTCACCCGCCTCTTCAATTAGTTTGAGGGCCCAGGCGCTATCCCTTCGGACATGCTGGCTGCGGAGGTAGTGGTATTGCCAAAACCCGGTAAAAAACCCACACACTGCTCTGCTTTCCGCCCTATTTCACTATTGAACCTTGACTTAAAGCTTTTTACTGGCATTCTTGCCGCACGCCTTGGCCCCTGCCTTCCCGGGATTTTGGAACCAGACCAATCAGGCTTTGTGCCCAACCGGCAATGCAGCGACAACACTAAAAGGGTACTCCATCTAATTGACAAATCGCATTTTCAAGCCTCAGACTCCGCATTGCTTGCCATTGACGTGGAGAAGGCGTTCGACCGCGTGGACTGGACATATTTACAACCGGTCCTGCGGCGTTTCGGACTGGGTGACCGCTTTTGCTCTTGGATAGCATGTTGCTACCATCACCCCCAGGCTAAAGTCCGACTGGGCAGCTTACGTTCAAACCCATTTGAAATTCAGCGCGGCACTAGACAGGGGTGTCCCCTTTCCCCCCTTCTATTTGCCCTGTATATAGAGCCTCTAGCGCAGAAGGTCCGGGATAACCCCGAAATTAAGGGTATCAACTTTGTCACGAACCCCACACGATTAGTTTATACGCAGATGACCTGATAGTCGCCCTTGACCACCCAGACAGCTCCATACCCGCCTTTATGGAGGAACTTGATTCATTCGGCTCCGTCTCTGGATTCCGCATTAACATAGGTAAGTCTCTGATATTGCAGCTGGGCAAAAATGCACAGACACACGACACTGCCATTGGACAAAGGAGCAGTAAAGGAACTCTGTGTACAACAAATACTGTAAATAGAATCCTATTTACAGTATTTGTTGTACACAGAGTTCCTTTACTGACTGTTAGCCACCATTTAGTGATATTGATAGTGTGTATTTATATTGCAGAGATAGCTTTCTCTCTAGGTCGAATATAGCCTCCATAGACACCTTAGGGGGGCTATTTTACGACATAAGGTATATCATTAAAGTTCAGGGACCTCTTCCTTGTTTTTGTATACTTGTTTACCCGGTCCCTTATTGGTTCCAAGGGTACCTCCCTCCTTGTGTTTTGAGTATGTCTGTTCTCTGTCATGGGGGTGTCAACACAGAGTAAGTGTAATTTGATGAGGATGTATCCTGTTCTCCACCTTCATTGCCATGCCACACTCATGTTGTTGTGCATTTTACTCCAACACTTTCTCCCCATTGCATTGCCAGGTCCATAGTCCTGTTGATTGCTGCTGCCTTGCTAGTTGTCCTATGGCTGTTCTATGTGTCATTGTTTGTGCCTATGGAATTACAGCTTTCCCAGAACAGTGCAGTTTTAATGAATGATTCATGCACGGTGTTAGTGGTGCAAGACATGTGCTTATCTGTCATACCAGTGACACGAGTGTCAGCAAGGGAGGTAGTGTCACTTGCTATTGTTGAATGAATGGGTATGCTTGGTGTTAGAAGCATTCCCTGCACAGCATTGATACATCCGTTATACTAGCTGTACTATCATCTGAATCTTCCTCTTCCACACCCGCAAGTGATTCCAGTCCACATTTGACACATATCTTTGTGACTATTGTCAGTTACTTTTTTTCCTGTGGCACAGAATTCACAGATATGTTGTGTTTAAACTTTTATGATGGTTGAGAGCTATGTGGCCTCAGCTACAATGATGCAGCAGACATACATTGTAAGTTGTACTACTCTTGTGTGAAAACAGTCCTGATTGTGATCCTGTGAAGACACAACATACAGTTATTGATTGTCACTGAGAAACCATACACAGTAATAAGTTCATATACCCAATTTCTACATTGTCCTATTCCTACTTGTGAGAGGCTGGTCTATTATATGATGTCCAGTAATGTAAGTACTTGAGACTGACCAGGGGCTCGGTAGACGAATGTCCACCGATGTCAGGTGCTGCGGAATAGTTGACGTGACCTTGACTCTGCAGCTGCGGGAACCAGTTGACGTTAAGGAGGACCAGGAGCCGGATGCGAGCTGTACCAAGAAGGATATGGAGTGCTGAGGGGTCGGTGTCTGGCGTGAGCACCAACAGGCCTTGGCAAAACAACCCAAGCCGGCAGTCAAGGAAGTGTACAGTTCGTACCAGCAAGGTCCAGGAGACTCACCACAAGCAGGGGAGTCAGGGTAATTTAGAGCAATCGGGACCAAAGGAGATCAAATATGACCCTCAATGGGAACCCCAGGTCGGAGGAACAGGAGTCGCAAGAGGACCTCAGGCAGTTTCAGAAAACAACAGGCCACGGAGCACACGGTGCGATGTGGCTGAATATCTTTGTAGGAAAAGCTGCCCGAGGTTGGGGCTACTCAGAGCCCAATGCACTTGTAACCGGAGTGCCAACAAGCACATGAACTTGCAAAAGTATGTGGTGCACATGGGTTTGGGTATTGCAGCCCCCACAAGGCATTCTGACCTCAAACTTAATAAGAGGGCAGCTCAGGCCTTGAGGGACGTAGAAACCCACCTCCTGTGTTCCTGAGACTTTCGGAGTCCAGACAAGCTCGGGATCAGCAGACCGGTCAGCAGTGTTGCGGTGCCTACGGCTCCAAGGACTGATTTTAACTGGACTATGCACAGTGACACCCAGAGCAATTAGGGGAGCCCAAGGAAAACAAAGATGACCCTCAATTAAGCCCACAGGTCGGGGCCCAGGAGTCGCGAGAGGACCTCGGGCAGTTTCAGAAAACAACAGGCCACGGAGCACACAGTGCAAGGCAGTTGAATATCTTTACAGGAAACGTTGCCAGGGTTTGGGGCTACTCGGAGCCCAATGTACTTGTCACAAGAGTGCCGACAAGCATATGCACTTGCAAAATTATGCGGTGCACAGGGGTTTAGGTATTGCAGACCCCACAAAGGATTATGGGCTCAAACTTGATGAGAGGGCAGCTCAGGTCTCAAGTGATGTAGAAACCCACCTCCTGTGTTACTGAGCCTTTTGGAGTCCAGAGAAGCTTGAGATCAGCAGACCGGTCAGCAGTGTTGCAGTGCCTGCGAATGCAGAGGAGTGACATCATCACTCCAAGGGATATTATCTTCAGGTGTCTTGGATGCTGCACAGGTCCTACACGCATCCTGTATGGTGCACAGGCAGACAATGAATCAGACAGAGAGGGAATTCAGGCCCAAACGAAGACCAGCAAAGTTCAGAGTGCCCAGGAGGTAGAAGTGCAGTGGTTTTAGTTCTGAATCTTGTCCGCAACCAATGTAAGGTTCTTCTACAACCAGGTAAGCCCTTCAGCTCCCACAGGAGAGGTTTGGAAAGATTCAGGGGACCCTCCAACGGGAGGATCAGGACAGGGGGGAGGTTACTCCCATGTCCTTTGTCCAGTTTTGCACCAGAGCGGGAGCCAATGGTTTCCAGGACTAGTTTGAACTGGACTATGCACAGGGACACCAAATGTGCCCCTCCTGCAGGTTTTCAGGCATTGGCAAGTGCACCCACTGAGCCCTAACACACTAAATCCTGTCCGGAGGGTGGTCACACCTCCCTGTGACAGGATGCCTATTGTTCTGCCTTCCCCTGCTCGAGCTTGGCTCAGCAGCAGGAGGGCAGAAATGTGTCTCTCGTCGGCTGCAACCATTTTGTGCTGTCCAGAGCTAGAAGGCTGGTACCAGGAACACTGAGGGCCCCATGAAGGGCTTTCCTGGTGGGTGGAATCATACCTCCCACACGGGTTACCGGTGTGGGGGTAAGAATCCAACATGTTTGACACCAAACAGGAAAGGGTTGGTTGCATCCATTTTTGAGATGGTCATCACTGCGTCCCATAATGTCCCTCTATATGTAGTATGTGGCTGCTTCACTGACAACCCGAAAGAATGGACTCCGTTGGCTGCAGGGGTGCCCTGCTCATACAGGGGCACCCACTTACTTAGAACCAGCACCCTGCCCTCAGGATTGTAAAAGACCTGCTATAGGGGTGACTTATAGGTTTTAAGTGCAGTGACCCTAAGATATAGTAAACCTGTATCTTAAGTAACTGGTGCATGCACTGACTTACACAGGCTGCATTGGCAGGCCTGTAGGTCCATTTTGAATGGTCTGTCATGGGTGGCATGATACATGCTGCAGTCCATGGGAGACCTCGGGGGTACCTATGCCCTGGTACATGTGTACCATATACTAGGGACTGACAATGGTACCCCAGTATCAGTTTTGGGATGTACCTAAGTACATAGCATAACAGTTTAGGGAGAAAGACGATAGACTGGCATACTTATTAGCAGGATACCAGTCTGACTAGTCAAAAACAGCATTACATCCAGCAAAACATGGAGGTAACCTTACAAAGTAGATCCTACCTTCCTACATACCACCCCCAAACGTAAGGAGATGAGACTAACCTTGCCCAGTTGAGTCTTCATTTTCTAAATGGAAATATCTGGAGAGTCCATCTGCATTGGTTACTCCCAGGTCTATGTTCCACTGTATAGTCCATCCCCTGTAGGGAAATGAACCACCTCAAAAGATTGGGATTTTCACCCTTCATCTGTTTTATCCATAAGATGGGCAAGAGCCACTAGCATCTTCTTTAGTAGACATACTAAGTGTGATGAGGTGTTGCACCTACCTAACCTAGTGGGAGCTTAACTCTCCTAGGTTGGAGAAAGGGTGTGCTAGACCCTTAGCTTACCTAACCCCAAGTTCAGTAGAACTTACTATTCTCAGCTTGTATTAAATGTGCCGAGTACTAGTGGTTTTTCAGTTAATCAATACAAAGATTGGTCTGGAAAAACAATTCAGGCTTAAATCCCAACCACTACACACCAATGTGAGAGGCTGGCCTGGTGTATGATGTCCGCTAATGTAAATGGGCACCTTGCACCAGTCCAGACAACCCTTATGGTGAGTTAACAGGTCTCAGACAACCTTAGAAAGCTATCCAAGTGGTAGCTGTGGAGAGCAGCCTTCAGGCTTAGTCTTGAAGGAGTGTAAAGCAGCGTGCTTTACCGGAATGCAATATTAGTATGATTAAATGAAGGAGAATCACACAAGGTATTCATAAAAATATGTATTTCTTTTATAATACTCCCTAGTACGTTCCAGTATCTCCCACATGGACACATACACAAAGCACACAACACTATAGCAAAGAAATCAGAGTAAATAGCACTAATACACAGTGGGCCCTGGGGGGACCAAACCATATACTAAAAAAGTGGTATAAGAACTACAACACAAGTCAGGACAATGTTGAGAGGTCGTAGAATTGCTGGGACCCCAAGCAACCACCCAAGGTGAGTAGATAGGGACCTCACGAAGAGCATGTGGACTGTGAGTACACGACGGCAAGCTCCGTACAAGTCTATGTGCAAGTCTCGGTTGGACTTTTAAAGATTAGGGACCCTTCCCAGTGGGCTTTGAAGAAACCCCGTGGAAGACAGAAGGTTGAAGAGCCACCCCACCTGTGGATACCAAAGTACCCAGGTTACCTAACCTAGAGAAGCAGGGTGCATTGGTGTGAAGTGGCGTCGGAAACCACAGTCAAACCCAATGGAGGACTTCAAAGAAGAGCCGCTGCTGGAAAAGGAGAAAGTGTACCTTAGAATCCAAATGTGGATTCTTGTTGAAGAGTACCTCAAAGCAGAGGGGGCAGAGTCTGGGTTACTGGGTTACTTGAGAGTGACCAGGGGGTCGGTGGATGAATGCCCAGCGATGCTGGGTGCTTCAGGATAGTTGACGGTGATCTTGACTCTGCAGCTGCAGGGACAAGGTGATGTTGAGGACAACCAAGAGCTGGATGCAAACTGTCCCACGAAGGATGTCGAGTGCTGACGGGTCAGTGTCCAGCAGAATCATCAACACGCCTTGGCAAAAGCAACTCATGCAGGAAGCCTAGGAAGTGTAAGGATCGAACCAGGAAGGTCCAGGAGACTCACCACAAGCAGGGGAGTCAGGACAAGCCAGAGCAATCAGGGGAGCCAAAGGAAAACAAAGATGACCCTCAATTGGACGCACAGGTAGAAGGCACAGGAGTCGCAAAAGGACCTCAGGCAGTTTCAGAAAACAACAGGTCATGGTCACAGGTCACGGAGCACACAATGCAATGCGGTTGAATATCTTTGTAGGAAAAGTTGTCAGATGTTGGCACTACTCAGAGCCCAATGCACTTGTAACAAAAGTGCCAACAAGCACATGAACTTGCAAAAGTATATGGTGCACATGGGTTCAGGTATTGCAGCCCCCACAAGGGAGTCTGGCCTCAAACTTAATGAGAGGGCAGCTCAGGCCTTGAGGGATGTAGAAACCCACCTCCTGTATTGCTGAGCCTTTGGGAGTCCAGAGAAGCTCGAGTTCAGCAGTGTTGTGGTGGTGCCTATGACTCTCAGGACTGGTTTGAACTGGACTATGCACAGGGACACCAAATGTGCCACTCCTGCTAGTTTTCAGGCACTGGCAAGCGCCTCCACCCAGCCCTACTACACTAACTGATACTCCTTACTCTGGTCGATGGTAGACCCCCTAGAAATTACACGGGCTGTTGTAACCAAATGTAAACCTGCCCTTTTGTTATGCCTGGATGATAATACCACCCACAAAATAATAATGACCTCATTTCAGGTGATATCAACAGCCATAAAAGAGGCCAAATAGGAATGCATGAGAGTGGTTTAATGCAAAGTGTACACAGGCTTATGTTAAATGAAAACATGAAACACACAAAAACCCTAGAAGTATACAAGCGCTAAGACAGGCCGGAAGGGTTTATAGAAAAGCGCTTGTGGAGCGCAAGGCGACTTTGAGATCGGACGTTTGGGAGGCATTGCAGGAGGCTTCACTATCTAAAGGCTGTTCAGCCTTCTGGAGGGCTGTAAAAGCCCATATTTTGGCTACAGGAGATGCTCCAACAATTGAAATAGCAATAACAGAGGTACTGTGGGTAAAGCACTTCACCAAAATATATGATAGCAAATTCTGTGGAAACAATGAAAAATGTCCTAGCTTACTTGCAGAAAAGTTTCAATACTAATAAGGACCCGGAGGCGAAGATTAGGCTGAATCTTTCTCCATTTATTGTACTCCAGCAGCCTTTCAAAGAACCATAATTTATATTGAAAAAACTACATTTCCCATGAACACAGGGAAAATGAAAACAGAAAAAGTCCTAACAGCAGCAGCCAATCCTGTGCCAGTACGCCTCAACCTCATAACCTCCCCTGTGGACACACTATCTTCCTCTTTCTTCCTGAGACCCCATGAAGGTAGTCTCCGGATTATTCCTGCTTGCCAGTATCCAATCCTAGGGTGAAAGAAAATTAGGTAAGTTCAAGGGAGGAAACCCTATGAAACCACTTTGCACAACTTAACTTGTCAACTGGCAATGAGCTACAACATCATCATCAACATCTCGTAGGAAAGAACTTTTCCACAAACCTTTTACTCACCATGCATATGCAGAAATTCTGGGCGGGTTCGAATGAATACCGGGTTGGCTAATCTTCGCCTCCGCGTCCTTAATAGAATTGAAACTGTTAGCTAGGAAATTTTGCATTCTATTTCAGGACCGGAGGCTCTGATTAGGCTACTTTAAAGCTTGTCCACCACCAAAGACCCCAGTGACACTACTGGTTAAAAGTAAAATCTTTTGAAGGTAGAGTCTGAGGACCAGTCTGCGGCATTCAAAATATCCTTGAGCCGTGTTCCCAGGGAAAAAACCTTGGATACCATTTCACCTCTTACCGAATGAGCTCCAAAACAGGAAATATCTATGCCTGCCTCCTGCATTACCCAGCGGACCCATCTCGCAATAGTAGAGGACAAAACCGTCCCGTGTGGTTTTGTAAGAGCAATAAACAATTGTTTGACGCCCTGTGGACGTATGTCTATTGTTGCCACCTCGTAGGCTTTGAGCGCTCTGACCACATACAACTATGGAACGTCAGTGTGAGAAGTTTGCCTGGTATATGATGTCCACTATTCTAGTGGGCACCTTGCACCAGTACAAACGACCCTTATTGATAGTGGTTGTAAAGTCAACCTTATAGAAAGCTATCCTAGAGGTAGCTGTGGAGAGCAGCCTTCAGGCTAAGACTTGTGAGGCGAGTTAAGCAAGTTGTTTTACCAATTATAATCTCTTGAGGACCAAATGAAAGCACTCCACACAAGGTACATATCAAATATATATGTATTTATTCTAAACACAACCCTTCTGCACTCTTTATGAGGTCAGAGTTAAAAGTACAATACAAGGAACTTAATTAGCATACGATAAGTTGCACTCTATACATTATGGCCTAGAGGCCTCACAAACCATATACTAAAATAGTGTTATAAGAACCATGTCTGGAATAGAAAGCAGGCCTAGGGCCTGTGGAATCACTGGGGCTTCTAGGAACAACCGAAGGGTAGGATGTAGGAGGCCCGCGGGAGACACGTGCAGTGTCTAAACACAGCCGCGGGTTACCATGACTTTCTATTGAGAACGTACAAGTTACAAATGTACAGTTTAAGGACACTTCTAGCTTAACTATGATGGCACCCTTTTAGACTAGAAAACTTCGAGAGTCAAGACCCATGGGAACACCGGAGTACTCATGTTACCTCACCCAGGGAAGTCGGGTGCATAGGAGCCTTTTGGTGTCGGATTTTGTCGTCGATTCCAATGGAGAGCTGCGAAGAAGTGCTGCAGGCGACCAGAGGAAAAGTGTCCGGGTGGATCCAAGGGTGGATCGAAGATCTGAAGAACCTGAAAGCAGAAGGGACAGAGTCTGAGTCACTAGCCAGTGACCAGGATGGCGATGGGAAGCTGCCAGCCAATGCCGAGTGATTTTAGGTGAAAGAGGTGAAGTTTGTCTCTTCAGCCACGTAGTCCTGTAGGCGTTGACGACAACCAAGAGCTGTATTTGAGCTGTCCCACAAAGGATCTAGTTGACTGCAGGTTGGGATTTTGAATGCAGGGTTGGATTTTGGATTGGACTCCACAAGCCTTTGCAAACGCAATCCGTTCAGAATGACATGATTGGCTTCGGTGCAGACCAGCAAGGTCTGAGGATTTTCTCTTTTGGGGAGAAGTTGGGGGCAAGCCTGGAGCACCCAGTAAAGCAAAGTAATTGAAAGATTGGTCTTCTTGGGGGCTCACTAGCCAATGGACTAGGAACCGCGAAGACGCGTTGAGCTGAAATGCACAAAGCGGGCCCACTAGACACTCGTGGAGTGTGGGCCTCTGAGCTTTGGTGCAAAAGGTGCTCCGGATGGGGCTTCAAGCACCCTAATGCACAATTTTGGGATACCTCGGGAAGTAGGTCCCACGTCTCTCGTGTCCGCCACAGGTCTCAGCTGTGCTGGGAACGCAGGTCAGCGTCAGAGATGTCTGGAAGTCCATGTCCTGAGTTGCAGATTCTTCGGGATCCGACGGGAGCCTCGAAAATACAGGCCGGCAAAGAAGCAGTTGGTGCCTGTTTGAACAGGATGGTCACTCCTTGACCACAAGGGAGATTTCTGCCATCTTCCAGTCGATATGGAATGTCGAAGGTCCAAGATATATATTGCAGAGTTTCGTCCAGGGTAATCTAAAGTCCCAGGGACTGGGATCTTATTCTTATAGCAAGATTAGGGGTTGGGCTAACTCTAAGGTCCCTCCTATGGGTGGACCTGGGGAGGGGGTGGTTACACCCCTTCCCCTTTGTCCAGTTTCGCGCCAGAGCTGGGGCTGAGTGCCCCAGCAACCGGTTTGAACTGGGAAATGCATAGAGCACCTAGTGTGCCCCAGGCAGTGTCTGAAAAGCATTCACTGAATGCAACCCACCCTGCCTCAAAACACTAAAACCTGTCTGGGGAGGTGCTTGCACCTCCCTGGACAGGAAATCTATTGTCCAGGCCTCCCTTGCTGGACTTTCGTACAACAGCAGGAGGGCAGACTCGTGTCTATCGCAGCAGCATCAATTTTGTGATGCTGGGGCTCTGTTTAACTTTAACCGGGTTTAACAGTAACTACATATCTTCTCCCTCTAGAAGGGTGGAATGCTACCCCGCTGCCAGAACTGGTGGCAGGGTAGTATTCCAAAGTGTTTGACACCTTACATGGCATGTTTTGCTAAAGCCAAACCAAAGTAAGTATTAACCGCGAGGATTATAATGCACATAAGAGTATATGGTATGGCTATATCATAGAACAGCTATAAGTAGATGGTTCCGAAAGCTGCAGAGGGGCTCAGCTCATGCTAGGGCACACTCTCACACAAAACCAAGCACTCTGCCTCCAGGATTGTCAAGGCCTGCCATAGGAGTGACTTATAGGTTAATTTGCGTTGATATATATATATATATATATAGATATAGGTATACTATATCTAAGTAAGGGGTGATTACATCACCTTACTCAGGCTGCAATTGCAGACCTGTGGTGTCAGTTTGGAAGGCTAACCAGGGGTGGCATAATACATGCTGCAGCCCCTGGTAGGCCTAGGGTGCATCTATGCCCTGGGTACCTAGGGTACCATATACAGGGGCTCACAAGTGTGACCCAGTAACCAATCTGGTATGTACCTACAGTACATAGTATCAATTTAGAGAGAGAACAGCTAGGCTGTGGGGCTGATTAGTAGGGCCACAGGCATATTAAAGTTGAAAAACCAGTGAATCACAGCAAAAAGTGGGGGTAAGCATAGGAAGCAGACCCTACTCTTCTACAGTCAGGAAATGCAGGATAGGACACAGAGCGTGAATTGCACTTAGTACGTCTAGAAATGTGAAAGGTAACTCCTTCCGGAGTGAAAACCCGGCCTGTGAGATTCAAGGCCCTCACATGCGAAACCCTGCGACAAGATATCAAACACAGCAACATTGCGAGTTTAGAAGACATCTGCTTTCTCGACAAATATTTGTCGGATGGCCAGGATCAAAATAGGTTCAGAACTTTGTTTACATCCCACAATACAGAGTAACGTGGTTCAGGAGGCACTGCCAGCCTGATACCTCTCAACAATTTACAGACCAAAGGATGTTCACCAATCGGGCGATCATCCAGTGGAAGATGCCCACCGAGATCGGTGAGCAAAAGGTGAAAATATCTCATATAAGCCAATCCCTCCTTCACCAGCGAGGCTAAAAAGTTAAGGACGTGGACAATGTCTGCCCCCATTGGATCCACTTGTTGTCGCAGACACCAACTGCCCCATCTTGACCAAGCGGATCGGTATCTCTTATTGGTGCTCTCGGCCCAGGACTTAGCAAGCAACATGGCAGCGTCCTATGAAAGGCCCGGGACTTTCCAGCATTCCTTGTAACCCGCCAGGCCATAAAACGCAGGCCGCCTGTGGCCAGAAGACGGTGAGGATTCCCCTGAAGATCCTTGAGGAGATCGAGACTGAGGGGTAGAGGGATTGAAAAATCCCAAAAAAGTTCCATCAGAACCGGAAACCAGGCTTGCAACCTCCATATCGGAGTAATTGCCACTAGGTCCGCCTGCTGGCTCCTCACCTGGGTTGATAATCTCATGATCATTGCAAAGGAGGGAAAAGCGTAACCCTGTTCCTTGCTCCAATCCTTAAGGAAAGCATCCACTGCCAACGCCTCCGGATCCGGGCTCCAACTGTAGCATCGTTCCTGTTGGGTGTCCAAACGGGAGGCAAAGAGGTCCACCGAGAATGGGCCCCACCAAACCTGGATACCTGAAAACACTGGGATAAAGTTGCCATAGCCTGGTGTTCTTCCAGTGGCGAGAACACCAATCTGCCACCTGGTTGGACGACCCTGGAAGGCGCTCCACTGACAGGGATATCTGGTTGGATAGACAATACTCCCAAAGATCGCCGGTTAGATTGGATAATGCTTTGGACCAAGTCCCAGCGAGATGGTTGATGTAACGTACATCTGTCACATTGTCCATCTTGAGTAGAACACAACTTTGGATCTTGTCCTTGGTCCAGCACTTCACTGCCAACAAGCTCGCCATCAACTCCAAGCAGTTGATGTGAAGGGCTTGCTCAGAAGAAGTTCATCTTCCACCTGTAGACACTTCGCCGCAACGAGCGCCCCAACCCGAGCCACTTCTACGCCCTCTCCTTGTACCCTACACTCCCCAGCGCACCTTGCGCTCACTGGGACAACACCTCGTGACGGTCCCCCGAACTAGGCTTTGTAGAATGGGCGGCCGCTCCTTCAAAGTCTTAGGGGCAAGACTCTGGAACTCCCTGCCTCTACACATCCGCACTTTTTTTTTTTTTTTGTATGTCCTTATATAGCGCTCGAATCACCCGGAGGCATCTCAGCGCTTGCCTTGGGAACCCGTCCTGGCTTTTCCCTGTGAGATAGCCCCTAACGGGCATCCCCAAGGTGAAAGCCAGGCATCCCGCCGCGGGGGGCCGTTGTGGAGATTAAGCAAGCTTAATGCCCAGAGTTGCAGAGTGTGAACCCATGATTAGGTCAGGCACCGAAGCGAGAATTATCGAGTCTGTGGACATTTGAGCTCAAGACCCTGCCGCGTCGGGAATTGAACCCTGGTCCCGGGTCTGACCTCTGCTTCAGGGTCTGCCTGCTCTAACCAGTGAGCCAGCACCTTAACCAATTTGACTGCCTTTCGAAAAGAACTCAAAACCCATCTCTTTTCTGTCATCTAGTCTTCTGTTGGTTATCCCACCCACCCCTCAGGTACTGGTTAGGTTAGCGCCGGGACACTCCGTTGCTGGGGCAGCTGTTTGCACTTCAACAAAGGGTTAACATAACATAACATAACATCGGACTCTATTACTAGATCCAACTTGGAACCGAAGATCACTCGGTCGTTCCAGGCATCCATATGTTCGACCCACCATTGCACATCTGTCCTGGCCTCCTCTGTGTGGGGTAAAACCTGAAGGGAAGTAAGACCTTTGCGCAAGTGAAAAGCTTTGAGATGCTGAAGGGCCCTGTAATGTAGGGGACCCCTAAAAATTGCCTGAAACGAGGACGAGAGTAGACCCACCACTCTGGCCAAGTGGCGTAGCAGAATCATGGGCCTTGCTACAGTATGCTTCAGCTCGTGTCTGATCTTTGATAACTTTCGAGAGGGCAGAGATAAGGTAGCCGCCACTTACTCATGATGAGTATGTCATCTAGATAAATTATCAGCTGGATGCCCTCTGATCAGAAACGCTCCACCACAGGCTTCATCACCTTGGTGAAGCACCATGGAGCGGAGGACAGCCCGAAAGGAAGGGAAGTGAACTTGAAAATCTGCGAACCCCACTGGAACTGAAGAAAACGTCTGTGCGGGGAAAAAATCGAGATCATAAGGTAAGCATCCTTCAGATTCTGGCGGACCGTCCAGTCCAGTTCCTGTAGCTGATCCCTCAGGAGGTGAATGCCCTTCATTTTGAAATGGCGGTAAATGAGCCAACCGTTGAACTCTCTTAGATTTATTACGGGGCGATAGCTCCATCCTGTTTCTCCACTAAGAAGATGTTGCTTAGGAACCCCCGGGGGTGTAGAGAGGAGGGAGTAATAGCACCTTTTTTGCAAAAGGTCTGAGATTTCCTTGTCTATTAGAACTCTCTGGGCTAGGGCGAAGGCTATAGATTTGGGTCAAAGGAGCTGAGTAGGCAGATCTGAGTACTCTATTTGAAACCCTCTGCCGGTTTGCAAAACCCAAGCGTCGGAGGTAAGCAAAGACCAATTGTGAAGAAAACACAGTAGCCTGCCCCCAACTTCACATTCCCAAAATTCTGTACTCTCGCCTCATTGGTTGTTGAATCCACCATCTCCTCTGCTTCTGCCACCCCTTCGGCGGGGTTAAGTCCTGGTTGGGTAGAAGTTCCTGAATTTGTCTGGTCCTGATACTGTCCCCTATGGGACTCGCCTTGTTTGTAGGAGGCTCTGTTGTAGGGTCAGCCTGCCAGTGCCCCCTGCCAGGACCGGCTGTGCCCAAAACACGCGGGGTGAAGATGCTTTTAATCAATGTTTGGCCTTTGTCTAGAGAGTTAAACGTATTAACAAATTTACCCAAGTTCCTTGATGAAGGGATACCCAAAGAGATTGCCCTCCACAATTGGACCCGCTTCTGGGGTGGCTAGCTCTCCTACCTTGGGGTCTATTTTTATGAGTAGGGACCTGCGTTGCTCAGTGAATATTGCTACATTGGCATTGCCCAAGAAAATGATCCCTCTCTGTGTCCAACTAGAGAGTGTGTCTGGAGAGATCAGAGTACCCGAAGCTTTGGCGTCTTCGGCCATATCTAGAATTTTGGCCAAGGGCCCGCCGTGTCCAAGAGTTTATCTTGGCACGCTCTCCATGAGCAATCAATGCCTTTTTTGGGGTCTCAGATACATTTCGCCAAAAAGGTGCACATCTTAGGGTCCACTTCCGGTGTAACTGCGACCTTACCCTTACAGTAGGATGCGGGCACTCTGTGCGAAGATAACTACGTACCTCCTGATCCAAGGGTTTACCCAGTCTGGCCGCCATGTAGGCCGCCACCTTGGGGGCTGGAACCCACTGCGACAAGCGAGTATGTAATAATTCGTCAGGATTAGGCATGTCTGCACTCAGGTCCGTAGACATTGACTGGACAGAGTTAGATGGGCACCATGGACGCTCCGACTCCCTAGGCCCAACAGAGGTCTGGGGGGACTCGTCTGGGTCTAGTGTAGCTACATCGTTGGGAACACCAGAGAGTCCACCCAGATCCTCCTCCAGTTTACTGGGAGGTACAGAGGTCTTGGCATCTAGGAATGCTTTCTTGAGGCGTGAAAAGGCGTTCGTGTCCACACCCGCGTCCTCTGAAAGCTTATGTTTGGGTTCCACCGCGCTAGTGGAGGGTTGGCCTGGAGGTAGGGGAGTTTTATGCCCCGACAAATCTTCCCCCTGAACGAGGGGTTGACATTGTGCATGTAACAGGTCTATTTTATTCTCCAACGGCGCAACCACCTGGGACATTGCCTTAAATATAGAGGAGCCCATGACCGGACAAAAGTGGTCATCACCAGGTAGGTACATGACCTCCTCCTCCTCTTGATAATAATCCTCATATTCCATAGTGGATTAGCCTTTCAGTCCCAGGGACAGGCAAAAAGGGGGTCAATAAAGGGCAAAACCCTTGCAAAAATAAAGCATAAACATGCACCTGACAAATAGCACAGATCTTGGACCCAAAGCACCCTCTCTATACCGAGGGTATCTGAAACCCTGCCTGTGCTTACCCACGACGCGGATGTTCAGGCTCCAGGCAGGGGCTCTCAATGTTAACAATCAGCCAAAACGCGTTAAACAATGAACCTAATCTTCCCTCATGGTCGCGCCAGTCTGTCCAAACTGCTGTGACTGTTAAAGCGGAACTAGATGACTCACGGCTGCCCCGGGGGTAAAATGCTCTGAGGAGCGTAAGCAAAAGGGTGTGCGATCCCCTAGCGCCAGGAGGCCTCACCGCCCTGAGAGCCTGAGGCAAAACGCAGCGGCCGCGAAGGAGCGGAGAAACGCTCCCGTGGCCGATCCTGTAAACGGAAAGCTGTTATTAGACAGTATAATAACTACAGCCAATAAACCACTATTTAGAAATGCTGCTAGGCAATACAAACACAGAAAAGCCAGTAAATCAACAAATGTAATGAGGAAAATAAAGACACTCATTTGAATGCTGCTGGAGCAGAACAGAAAGAGTGTTCACAGGGGAGGTTATGAGGCGTCCTGGCACAGGATTGGCTGCTGCTGTTTGGACTTTTTCTGTTTTCATTTTCCCTGTTTTCATGGGAAATGTAGTTTTTCAATGGAAATTATGGTTCTTTGAAAGGCAGCTGGAGTACAATAAATGGAGAACGATTCAGCGTAATCTGAAGCCTCCGGTCCTGACATAGAATCCAGAAACCCATTCACTAGGTGATGATGAAGTGGCTCACCTATCAACTTCAATTGAGCTCCAGGTAACCCTGGTTGAAGTCAATCGCGCAATCATGGCAAGTATGGGCGGAAAGGCCCCTCGGCCGGATGGGATCCCTGTAGATTTATTTAAATATAATACAGCGCTATGCGGCCCATTTCTAACACAGGTAATCAATGCGAGCTGCGCCTTTAAATTTATTGATACTTGGTCATAATCCATTTTAGTCCCAATTTTAAAAAAAGGGAATAGACAAGATCCGGCATGCTAGCGTCCGATATCACTTTTAGATTCCCTGGTTAAAGTAGGTGGTGCATTATGCTCGAGAGACTACAGGATTGGTCAGAGGAAAACAAGGTGATTTCTGACCTTACAGCAGCATTTGATTGCTTTAGGCATGATAAGCTCTGGTTTATCCTTTGGTACATTGGTTTGGAGCCTAATATACTTTTTTTAAGACAACTATACAGAAAAACAAAGGTGAGGGTGCGTTATGGAGCGAATGGAGAAAGCACAGATCTGCTACAAATTAGGAAGATGTAATACAAGGCTGTGTGTTGCCCCCCTTTTTTTTCAAGCTTTATAAAAATGAGTTAGGACAAACACTTGTAAATAAATGTTTAGATCTCCTCAAATAGAAGGGCAGCCAACACCCGCTTTACTGTACGAGGATGATGCCGTCTTGATAGCTCACACTCAAGTGGGCCTACAAAGAAAACTGAATAGCTTCACAGCCATTATGCAGTATTCGTTATGAGATGCAGCACTGGCAGCAAAAAAATTTGAGAATGTATATAGAAGGGCAATAGATAGATTTTACAAATATATTTAGCTATTTGGGATTTCTCTTTGACCAAAATGGTTCCTGGACACACACGGTGCAAGCCAGAAAACTGGCTTTCATGAAAACAAATGCTGCTCTGGTTAATTTTTCAAAAAGATTGAGCAGGAGACTGGCACATGAGTTTTTACAGATATATAGGTCTAAGAGTGTCTCGACTGCAATATCGGGTGCTGGGATCTAGGGAACCTTAGAAGTTCAGGCCCTTCTGTAGGAAAGTAGTATCTGCTTCTTATGGTTACCCCCAATTGTTGCTGATGTCACACTGTTTTTGGACAAGTCTGACTGGGATCCTGCTATTCAGGACCCCAGTCTATCTGCTTTCTCATGTAAATTGTTGTGCATGTACTTTAAGTACACTCTAGATTGGATTCTGGTGTACACTTATCAGTCCCTGGTATATGGTACACCATGTACCCAGGGCATAGATACCCCAGAGGCCTCCCATGTGCTGAAGCATATATTGTGCCACCCCTGAGAGGCCATCCAAATTAACACAACTGGCCTGCTACCGCAGACTGGGTAAGCTGGTGCTTGCACCACTTACATAAGATATAGGTTCACTGTATCTATTTAAATCACTACACTTAAATACCTATAATTCACCCCTATGGCAGGCCTTAACAATCCTGAAGGCAGAGTGCTGGGTTTTACAAGAGAGGGTGCCCCTGCATGAGCAGAGCCCATCTGCAGCCTTCGGAGATCAATTCTCCGGGGTTGTCTGTGATGTAGCCAGACATATATGCATAAGTGCATTATACCCTCGCGGGAAATGCAAACTTAAAAAACGGCTGCTTAGAAACATGTTGTGTTTGGTGTCAAACATCTTAGATTCATACCTCTCTGACCAGTAACTGTCGGGGGAGGTATGATTCCACTCTTCTGATGGAACAAATGTGTACCACCGGTCTACCCGGTACCAGCTTTCTCGACCTGGCCAGCGCAAAATTGATGCTGCCAGCCAGAGACACAATTCTGCTCCCCTGCAGCAGAGCCAAGCTCACACAGAGGAAGGCATGACAATAGGCATCCTGTCACAGGAAGTTGTGATCCCTTCCCGGGCAGGATTTAGTGTATTGGAGCTGGGTGGGTGCGCTCTTAGAGTGTCAAAAAGTCTGCAATGGGGGCACATTTGGTGTCCCGGTGCATAGTCCAGCTCAAACCAGTTCCAGGAGCCATTTGCTCCTGCTCCAGCGTGGTCAAGTATCCGGGAGAGTCCCTGTTCCAAGTCATATTCAGTCGTGCAAGTATCCCTGAGGAGTGCGGGCTCGCCTCCTGTTCTTTTGTATACTTTTACCGTTTAATGCGGTACCAAGTCTGTCGCCATTTCTTGTTTACATTGCGGGGAAGTTCTGTGTTCTCTGTCAGTGGTTGCTGACTTTACCTGATACTTGGTCTACACAGTTCCACAAGGAGTATTGTGGTTCTTGAAAGCGTGACGCTTTTAATGCTTGTATTTCGTAGTCCTACAGATCTACTTTGTGCCTACTACGCAGTAGGTAGAGGAGTGAAGTTAACTTCTCCGTACTTCTGGTAAACTTTTCATTAGTGTGCTTTGCGTATGCTTGGATTTCCTTCAAGGATACATGGGGTGGATAAGCTGGTGAGTGTGGAATCCAAGGGGGGAATTCTTGGTTCACATAGTTACCTCTGCGGTACTAATCGCTCGCTCTCTGTCTCCTCCTCTACCTGCAATGTCCCAGTACCAGTAACCTCATGGTGTAGCGACCAGACGATACCAGAAGTACCTTTCCCCCGATGCCAATCTACCTCCCGGCCCCTATCCGTACAGGCTCAAACAGTGGGTAGATTCCATTGTTGGGGTTTGTGTGGTGCGGAGTCGGAAGGACTATCGTCTATCGTCTCTGCTGGCCATCAGAGTAAGGTTAGTGGCGCTTGCGTATTCTTGCGCTGCTCTCAATCCCGACAGATTGACAAGCCTAAGAATACAGCCCAGCCTAGACGATGGATACGAATGCTATTCTCACCTCCTTGTTGGAGAGCTTTACAGGCCTTCAACAGGAGGTTCAAAACTCCCGTGCAGAGAACCAGGCTTTGTATAAAGAGGTCTCTGATTTACGCAAAGACGTGTCAGACCTTGCCATGAGAGAGCCGGTGGTGAAACCATTGATTCGACCGGCCACTCTGCAGCCGCCTCCTTCCTTCCAAACAGGGGGTTCGTTGGCAGCCCCATCCACTTCTACCGAGACCACTCCCACGGTCCATATAATCCAAAACCATGGGATACCCCTAGCTCCCCCCGAAAGGTTTTATGGAGACCCATGTAAATTTGAGACATTTCTGAATCAATGCCGTCTGCATTTCCTATGCAAACCTATGGTCTTTCAAGACGAAGCTTCCAAAACTGCTTTTATGATGTCCTATATGGGGGGGAACGCGTCCAGCTGGACTATTCCTTTATTGGAAAAGAATGACCCTGTTTTACATGATTTTTCTGCCTTTTGCCTAGAACTCCGTAAAATGTTTGATCGGAAGTCCCACATGTTGTCCCTAGATCATGAATTAATGACCTTGAGACAAGGGTCCCAAGATCTGTTGTCCTACATCACCACCTTTAACCGCCTTATCGTGGAAACAGATTGGCCGGCTCAGAAACGGATCTCCTTGTTTTACCAAGGACTCCGGGAAGAATTGAAGGACGTATTAGCTCAGGTGGTGCAATTACCTACTACCTGTGAGGAATTAATAGACTTGACCGTCCAACTAGATCACCGGTTGCTGGAACGAAAAGGGGATAGAAAAGAGGGGGATTATAGATACTCTTACCCCTTGGTCAAACCCCGGCAGGGGGGCGAAGAAAAAGTTAAGACACCAGAAGGACCGGAACCCATGCAAATAGAGGGAATACGTGGTCCCCTCACCAGGGAAGAAAGAGACAGGAGACGGAGGCTCAAACTCTGCCTATATTGTGGCAAAGGCGGGCACTTCATCAACGACTGCAGAGCTAGGAATTACGTTCCAGGAAAAACCTCCCTTCCCCGAGGGCAGGCTACTCTTAGTTCCAGTGAGCCGGCGGAAAACTGACGGTCTTGGATCAGATAGAGACCTCTGATTTGAGACGACCTCTAGATACGGTCTCCCCCTATGTCGCCAATACCCTACACCCTGCAGTCGCCCATATGAACATGAGTGTTTCACTATGGGTTACCAATCAGGACCCTGTAAGACTAGATGCCTTGTTAGATTCAGGAGCAACTGGAAACTATATAGACCAGACCTATGCCTTCAGCATGGGTATCCCGTGTGAAAAGAAATCGATACCTGAAACCGTTAAAACAGTGGATGGTACGGTACTAACTTCAGGCCCTGTCACCTACCATACGCTGGCACTGTTAATGAGATTCGGTGAGGATCACTGTGAGTACATCCAGTTCGACCTGATCGATGCCCCTCAGTTCCGTCTCATTCTAGGTATGCCTTGGTTGACATTGCATAATCCTTTGGTGAGCTGGGCGTCTCGTACAGTAAGTATGACGTCCGAGTATTGCAAGGAACATTGTCGAGAAGGTATACACCAAGACTTCCCCCTTGTTCCCTCACCCGCTACCTTCTTAGCAAGTGAATGTACCGTTGATTCCTTTTGTTGTGCCACCGCATTACCGGATGAATACAAGTCTTTTCACGCCTTGTTCGATAAGCAAAAGGCTACCCAATTACCTCCTCATCGCACCTACGATTGTCGGATTGACCTCATTCCGGGTGCGGACATCCCTTGTAGCAGGGTGTATGCCCTGACAGAAAAGGAAACACAGTATCTCAAAACCTATATAGAGGACAATATAGCGTCTGGGTTCATAAGACACTCCACCTCCCCTGCCTCGTCACCCATGTTCTTTATACCGAAGAAGGATTGTGAGGAGCTGAGACCCTGTATTGACTATCGAGCCATTAACAAGGTGACCATCAAGAACCGCTATCCTCTGCCCCTAATTCCGGTGTTGATGGATCAGTTGAAAGGTGCTCGATATTTTACAAAACTTGATCTCCGCGGGGCCTACCATCTGGTCCGCGTAATGAAAGGGGATGAATGGAAGACTGCTTTCAGAACTAAGTTTGGTCTCTACGAATATCGAGTAATGCCCTTTGGCCTCTGCAACGCCCCAGCCGCCTTCCAGTTCTTTATGGACGAAGTGTTAAGGGGGTGTTTTGAGACATTTTGTGTGGTCTACATAGACGATATTTTAATCTATTCTGTGTCTCTGTCGGACCACATAACCCATGTGAAAACTGTGTTAGAAAGGCTCCAACAAAACTCCCTGTATGCCAAACTGGAGAAATGCCTTTTTCATGTCCAGCAAGTTGCCTTCTTGGGTTATGTTATTGATGCTCAAGGGTTTCGAATGGACATGAGTAAGGTGAAGGCCATAATAACCTGGAAAACGCCACGGAACGTCAAATCTGTGCAAAGCTTTCTCGGTTTTGCCAATTACTATCGGCGTTTCATTCAGGATTTCTCCAAAGTCATCCATCCCATCACTTCCCTTTTGAGGAAAAATGTCCCTTTCAAATGGGGAGAGGCTGCCGAAACCTCATTTCAACTCCTAAAAGAGAGGTTTACACAAGCTCCCATTCTTCGACATCCGGACCCAAAGATGCCATTTGTGTTGGAAACTGACGCATCTCAGTGTGCTCTGGGTGGGGTCCTGTCCCAACGCCACCCTACCACGGGTCAGCTCCACCCTGTGGCATACTACTCTAAGAAGCTCACCCCGTGTGAGGTTAACTACACCATAACTGACAAAGAGCTCTTAGCCATCAAACGAGCATGTGAAGAATGGAGGCACTACCTCCTAGGGGCGTTACATACTGTCGAAATCATCACAGACCATCGCAATCTGTTGTTTTTAAAGACGGCGAAGGCTTTGACTCCTCGACAACTGAGGTGGACCCTCTTCTTTTCAGACTTTGATTTTGTGATCAAATATAGACCGGGGACTCGTAACGGAAAAGCAGATGCGCTCTCCAAGTTGGGTGAGGAAGAAGCGGGAGTCTCAACAGAACCCCCTTTCATTCTAAAGGGGATCGAATATCCAGAAAATGCTATCGCCTTGATCACCTCTGAAGATTTTCTGGATGACGTTAGAGTCGCTCTAACGGACCAGGATATCACTGCTTGGGTACAGGAAGAGCCAGGTAATCGATGCGAAAAGGATCAGTTAGCATATCATTTCCATGCCTTATATGTACCCTCATCTGCATTGCAAAGCAAGGTCCTGGAATGGGCACATGATTCTGTTCTAGGGGGACACATGGGCATTCACAAAACAACGGCTAACGTGGAATGATCCTTTTGGTGGCCTGGGGTGAGACCTGATACTAAGAAATATGTTACGGACTGTGCTATTTGTGCCCAGGGTAAAGCCAGTCACATCAAACCACCGGGACTATTGCAGCCTTTACCGATTCCACCCAAGCCGTGGCACACTCTGTCCATTGACTTTATCGTGGAAATGCCCCCTTGTGAGAAACAAACGGTTGTTCTAGTGGTTGTGGACCATCTTACAAAAATGGGACACTTTATCGCTTTACCTGGTCTGCCTTCCTCCAGTGAATTAGCCAAAGTCTTCCTACAACACATCGTCCGTCCACACGGATTGCCGAGAGTGTTGATTACGGATCGGGGGACTCAATTCACCTCTCGTTTTTGGAAACCTCTATGTACCATTCTGCAGATAGATGCTCGTCTCTCATCAAGTTATCATCCGCAAACGGATGGTAAAACGGAACGTCTGAATCAGACGCTGGAACAATACCTGCGTTGTTTTTCGTTACAGAACGCCACTGATTGGACCATCCTTTTGTGGTTGGCGGAGTTCGCCTACAATAACGCGGTACATACCACCTTGGGTTGTTCTCCGTTCTTTTGCCTTTATGGATTTCATCCGAACATGCTTCCCTTTGAATGGCCGGCTGAATCTTTGGTTCCTGCCATTCATGAACATCATGCTCATCTTCGGGCTATTTTGATCGAGGCTCGGAACAATTTGGAAAAAGCCCAAGCAGCCCAGAAGCTGTTCGCTGATAAGAGGCGTACCCCTGAACCCGAGTATAAGGTGGGGGACAAGGTTTGGCTTTCTACACGCAACCTGCATATTAAGGGACTTACGAAGTTGAAGCCTAAATATGTTGGTCCCTATGGCATTTGTGAGGTAATAAATGCTGTTGCTATGAAACTCTCGTTACCCGTGTCATGGGCGATTTATCCTGTATTTCATGTATCGCTCCTACGTCCTTGTCTTCCGCGCGTGAGGTTGCCTGATCGTCCTCGTCCGGTGGAAATCGAAGGCCACGAGGAATATGAGGTACAGTCTATTCTGGACTCTCGCTTGGTCCGAGGCCGGATCCAATACCCGGTGGATTGGAAAGGGTTTGGCCCCGAAGACAGGACCTGGGAGCCCGTGGACCATCTCCATTGTCCCAATTTGGTGGAACAATTCCATGAGCAGTTTCCCGGGAAACCGGGACGTCCGCCGGGACGGCGGTCCACGAGAGGGGGTTCTGTAGCGATCGCTACCATCGACAAGGCCAAATGTAAACGATTCCGTATTGACAGTCCCTTGCGGAAGTACTACAAGTCCCAGAAGGCCATCCGGTGCTGGGGGTTGGCTCAATGGGAGGACCTTATATAAGCTCCACCTCCGGAACACAACGGGGCTTGTCAATCGTGTTCTGTCATTGCTCATAGCAGATGAGCCATCTCTCTTCGAGTAGTATTCTTGAGGACGACGCTGAGGAAAAGCCTGCGTGGTCAGTTGTACCCTGTTCTGCACGTCGCCGAGGAAGAGCCCGCGTGGTCATTACCCTGTTCTGCACGTCGCCGAGGAAGAGCCAGCGTGGTCATTACTCTGGTCTGCAACGCCGATGAAGAGCCAGCATGGTCAAGTATCCGGGAGAGTCTCTGTTCCAAGTCATATTCAGTCGTGCAAGTATCCCTGAGGAGTGCAGGCTCGCCTCCTGTTCTTTTGTATACTTTTACCGTTTAATGCGGTACCAAGTCTGCCGCCATTTCTTGTTTACATTGCGGGGAAGTTCTGTGTTCTCTGTCAGTGGTTGCTGACTTTACCTGATACTTGGTCTACACAGTTCCACAAGGAGTATTGTGGTTCTTGAAAGCGTGACGCTTTTAACGCTTGTATTTCGTAGTCCTACAGATCTACTTTGTGCCTACTACGCGGTAGGTAGAGGAGTGAAGTTAACTTCTCCGTACTTCTGGTAAACTTTTCATTAGTGTGCTTTGCGTATGCTTGGATTTCCTTCAAGGATACATGGGGTGAATAAGCTGGTGAGTGTGGAATCCAAGGGGGGAATTCTTGGTTCACATAGTTACCTCTGCGGTACTAATCTCTCGCTCTCTGTCTCCTCCTCTACCTGCAGTGTCCCAGTACCAGTAACCTCATGGTGTAGCGACCAGACTATACCAGAAGTAACTTTCCCCCGATGCCAATCTACCTCCCGGCCCCTATCCGTACAGGCTCAAACAGTGGGTAGATTCCATTGTTGGGGTTTGTGTGGTGCGGAGTCGGAAGGACTATCGTCTATCGTCTCTGCTGGCCATCAGAGTAAGGTTAGTGGCGCTTGCGTATTCTTGCGCTGCTCCCAATCCCGACACTAAGATTGAACAAGGTGCTTTACACAGTCTTATGAATGATGAACAACTAACAATTAAACCAGCTGATAAAGGTGGTGCTATTGTCCTTTTGGACACCACCACTTATCGTTATGAGTGTCTGCGACAACTTCAGGATACGAGATCCTATTATCCACTCATTGAGGAGCCCACTGAAACACTCGGGATAACCATTGGCCATATGGTGGAAGAAGCAGTCTTGGAAGGGTGGATAATGGCACAAGAAGCAGGTTTTCTTTGCACCACACATCCTACTATGCCATATTTCTATGTCCTGCCTAAGGTTCATAAGAAGCAAAGACCTCCCCCTGGACGTCCCACCATATCAGGGATAGGTTCTGGCTTAGAACCTTTGTAAACTTTTGTTGATTTTTTCTTGTGCCCCATGGTTAAGAAATGCCCACTTTCCTTCAAGACACCAAAGACATCTTGCGCATACTACCTGACATCGAATTTGACACCACAACACACCACCTGGTGTCATTCGATGTGGAATCATTATACACCTCGATTCCACAGGATGAAACCTTAGAAGTCTTAGTCACTTTACTTACGGAGAGGAATTTGGAATCAAATACCCCCGTTCACTTCATCATGGATCGCACATGTCTTGCAATGAAAGAGAACTTCTTCCGTTTCGAAGATACTATCTATTTGCAGACATCAGGGGCCAGCATGGGGAGCGTCTTTGCTCCTAGTTTAGTGAATCTTTATGTTCATCATTTCGAACAGGAGCACGTTTTAACACCTACCAATCCCCATTGCGATTCTATACGCGTTTCGAAGCGCTATATTGACAACATTTTTGTCATATGGCAAGGCAGCACAGAAGATCTTTTCCTGTTCTTACAGTGGCTTAAAAACAGGAACCAGTTCTTGCGCTTCACGGTAGAACATAACCGTAACCAGCTGGCCTTTTTGGATTTACTCATATCGGCAACACCTAGGACCTTGCTTCGGAATTATATAAGAAACCTATGGCACGCAACTCATTGCTTTGCTATGATATCTGTCAACCAAAGGGTCTTAGAAACAACTTACCGTATGGACAATTCTTACGGATACAACGTAATTGTTCAACCAAAGAAGTTTTTTCAGAGCAGGCACAAGCCTTGGAGAGACAACTGAGATCAAGGAAGTACCCCAAAAGTCTAGTGCGACAATCACTTAAACGTGTCGCCCACAACAATAGGGAAGCACTTTTGGAACCAGTGACTCCTAAAGAAAGTACCAAGAGAGTGACTTTTGTAAACACCTATAGCACCATGTCCAACCAGATACAAAGGATTGTCAAGAAACATTGGTCCATTTTAAACACTGGAACAGAAACTTTGCCACCTCCTCTGTTTGCATTTAAACGCGGGCCAAACCTTAAAGACAAACTTGTACACAACTGACCTAAAACCAAGATACCAAGGGCAGTTGGGACCCTTTGGGATTTACCAGCTGACGAAGGTCATCATCCATGCGGTACTTGTGCCGCCTGTCCGCAAATGCAGAGATCAGTAACCATTGACATCGGTACCAGTCGTCCATGGCAACAAAGAAAATTTACGAACTGCGATAGTGAGAAATTGATTTATATGATCACTTGCCCATGCCGACTCAGATAAATAGGCGTGACGACGAGAAAGATCAAATTGCGTATTTCAGAATATAAGAGCACAATACGCTGGAAGAAACAGGCCACTAGACTCACTAGCCATTTCTTGGATACCAAACATGGTCCGACTGAATTTACATGGACTGTAATTGAACAACCGTTCATTCCTGACTATGTAGTAGATATCAGCAAATATCTACTGGTAAAGAAACAAAAATGGGTTTACAAGCTGGGCACAGATAAGGATGGTTTAAACGAGGATATTCCTTGGATGTCCCTCTAATGAGTTAAAGGATACATAATTAATTACATTCCTTGATCCATACCATTGGTATTAGACCAGAATATTACTTGCAATTGTCTTTACATCACAGGACCTCGTCACCAATACTTTTCTCACTAATTTTTACATTAGTTTTTATTAACTACTGTACCCAAATGATTCAAGTCGTTTATAAGATTAAGGACTTCGCTTTCACAATCCTACACGAGTAAGGTTAATCGTCCTGCCACTATAAGGAGTGGATCGTGTCACGCGATGACAATATACAACTGCCTTCTTGGTTTGCACCGATGGTCTCTATTAATTGAATATCAACATGGGTTTATAACAATATGTTTTTTACAATGGGACCACATGCACTTACATCATGTGTATTAGATTGATAGAAGGTATATCAATGCATAAACAACTATTAGGCACATGAAAACGAGTTATGTATGTATGTATTGACATTGACAATGGTGATATAGGTGTTTAAACCAGTCCATGGTACATGAATATAAGTGAGAGAACCTTATGACTCACCCTTACCTACAGTTTGAACTGCAAGGACTATTAAGACTACATTTACCATCCTTAGTTTGATACGCTGTGACGTGATCACGTGTCTTTATGGCATATACTTTTGATTGATAGAACACACTGCTGCATGCAAACAGCAATCAGATACATGAGGAGAAGTTTTGTCTATTCTCACTGTTACCAGAGAAAACAACCTGGATGCTCGCAAAAGTTTAAAACACATGAACATAATTTATAACCTGTATTTATTACTAGTGGCATGCTAGCACAAGAGAAGACTGTAGTTTATTCTCCTGTAGAATATCGTGATTGGATAACGTCTAAACTACATTTTCCATCATTCCTGTGATGTTGGTGATGCAATGAGCGCATGCCGGTCACATTGTAGTTTATTCTCACGTATAGTATCGATATTAGATACAGTCAAAACTATATTTCCCATCATTCCTGTGACACAATTACGCGCACGCTGGTCACATGCTTGGAAGGATAGGCGCATTGAATAAATATGGCGCTGACACTCCGCCTGCCTCCCCGATACGGTTCAGATGTAAGCCGGGTGTGGCGACGGAGAGGTAGGTCGGCGTAGTGCAAGCTGCGTTGCATCAATGCGATAGCTCAAGCTTTTTTGTTTTTTTGTAATTTGGCTGGCAGGCAAGGCGTATTGAGGCACTATTCGATCGTCTATGCAACAACAACTTTAAGTTCGCCATTAGGACGCCACGAAGCACATGGGATAAGGGGGTTTGATTAATGAGGCTACGTTATTATTTCTTACGGAGCAAGAATCAAGGTGTTGCAGCTAGTAATACCATCTTACAGCCAGTATTATTAACATCAAACTCACAGAGGGGTCCGTCCACTCAATTATTCTGATAGAGGACTATATGTTAGAAGAAAGATACGGTTGAATCTATTGATATGCACAGACTGGATACAGTTAGCAGGTTTGGAGATACTTGTTAGGTCTATGCCTTCTTTCTGTTTTTTAGAGTGGTGCTCTATTCGCCTGAGCCACAGCCAGGTGAGGTGAAGCCACATTCTCCTGCTCAATAGGTAAACAGGTTGATGGACCCTGTTGTAAGTATATGGGGTTGTCCACTGTTGTGTGATTGACATTGACTTTGTAACACTTAAGTTTGGTCTAGTTGTTGTTTTACAAAGATACCAACAGTGTTCTTTGGTTTGTTTTTGTGGTCTCTTCTATGACATTCAATCAACATCATCTCTTACAAGTGATCTACTAACAGGAGGTGAAACCAGACGCACCTAGGACTCCAGGTGATACGGTTTTTGTTTAATTTTCTTTATTATTTGTTCACTGATTGCAGTAGCAGTGATATTTTTCAAAGGTCCTGATGAAGGCAGAGGACACCTAAGTCCACTAGTCTGCTGAAACATGTTGACCACTCAAACCCCTAGTAGCAGATATTTGATTGAAACTGCTATTTCCTGTTCGATAAATGAGGGACACCATTAAACCTGTTAATTTCTCTCATTTTCTCCAATTTTAACCACACAGATTTTTCCAATTTTTTTGCACTTCAAATCAGTAGCTATAAATCATCTTATACCCGGTTCTCACTCAACCTTGTTCACTCTAAGGTATGGGACATATACATCTAGTCCTGATGGGTGAACTTGCAAGTTATAAGGTATGAGGAAGCCCAAATGATGAATAGGGCGGTACCGGACAGTTACTGATGAGTATCCTCTGGTACTGCCGTGCAGCTCCACTTTTGTGGAGGCAGCAGAACCGGCTTTTGAGGAGTCCAAATGTTCGCTCAACCACATTGCCTGTCGATCTATGTGCAACATTGTATCGCCTTTTACTTGGGGTGGATGGGTGCAGGTATGTAGTCAGGATGAAAGAACGCACTGCATAGGCACTGTCACCTGTGTGTGAGAAGAAAGTAAGTAATTTACAGTCAACAATCGCAGAAACAGGTGTATACTTCAGGGGGTGTCACATGTACTTACCTAGCAGGTAGCCTTCTCTAAATTCACCTGCAAGAAGACGGGTATAGATCCCACTGTTCCTGAATATGTATGAATCATGCGTGCTCCCTGGCAATTTTGTGACTATGTCAGTGATGATGGATGATGCATCACGTATGACCTGGACATTTATAGAATGTGTGGATTTGCGATTGCGGTAGATGTACTCAGTCGCAGCAGGAGGGCAGATTGGTATATGTGTCCCGTCAATGTATCCAATGACGCGTGGGAACTGGTCCTTCTGGTAAAAGTCCATCTTGGTCTTCAGCAGTTCTGCCTGTGTGCTGGGGAATTTGATGAAGTGTGGCATCCTTTGCAACATGGCGTCCAGGAATTTATTGAGAAAACAAGACAGGCAACTGTGTGAGACTCCACCTCCGACAGCTATTACCCCTTGGCAATTGCCAGATGCAAGAAGATGCAGGCAACAGAGTACCTGTACATGAGTGGGTATTGCGTGCGCCCTTAGTGTCTGGTGCTCCAGGAGTGGGTGTGGGTCCTGTATCAGGTCCAGGATGGTGTTTGGGTGTAGCCTGTACCTCTCATGGATTTCTGCCTCAGTCAGTTGGAACAATGTAACGTGCAGTCTGTACACGTGCTCCTCCCGTCTCCAAATACCCAGTCCTGCTGCTCGTAAACGTAGCAAACGTAGAGGGCCGCCATTGTTTTCACACTGTTGCATTTTAGGTCAGTTTATATGCAGTGCACCTGATTTGCACCTGCTTGGAGTTAGTGGTAATTAGCGACTCTTAAATACCCAAAATTCGAAAATTCAGTATTACCGAACTTTGGTACATCGCATTTGCGATTTTTTAACGATTTCTTAATTACCGATTCGGTATTTAGGGTTTTCACTGTCTGGTAATCGCTAAATGAGGAATCGGTAAATGGTTTCCATTATTTTTACTGATTCCTTATTTGTGATGGTGTTCGGTATTACCTACATCGCACATAGCTAAATACCGCTCGGTAACGCAGAAATTTATCGAACTTCGGCGTTACCGACTGGTATCTAGCCACCTACATCTTGCCCTTAGAGTTTTATACCAACCAACACACAACGGACACTCTAACAAGAAAACAGCTAAAAATGAAAAGTTTAACTCATCTTGAAATTCTTACTCTAACAGTGGTCTCAGCTCTGCTGTGACTGTGGATCGGGCTGTTGGAAGTCTGGAAGTCCAGGTCTTGTCAGGCTCTGTGCTTGGGCTCCGGCGGGAGCGTCGACAAAGCAAACCGTTGATTACTTGATGGTGCCTGCTTACACAGGGTGGTCACTCCTTGACCACAAGGGAGATTATTCAGTCTTCTATCTTCAAGTAGAACGTCGAAGATCCAGAGTTTCATTTCAAGTTTCAGTCAGGAAAAACCTAAAGTCTTGGGACTCAGCTCCTACCTATATACCAAATTTAGGGGCTGGATTACCTGCTAGGTCCCTCCTATGGGTGGGACCAGGGAAGGGGGTGGCTACACCCCTTTCCCTTTGTGCAGTTTCGCGCCAGAGCTGGGGCTGGAGTGCCCCAGCACCGGTTTGAACTGGACAATGCATGGGACACCTTGTATGCCCCAGGCAGTGTCTCATTTCATTCAGCCCTCCCTGCCCCAATACACTATGGCCTGTCTGGGGTGGTGCTAGCACCTCCCAAGACAGGAAACCTTTTGCCCAAGCCTTCCTCGCTAGAAGGACTCCCAGCAGCAGGAGGTCAGACTTGTGTCAGTGGCAGCAGCATCCATTTTGTGAGGCTGTGGCTCTGGTTAACTTTAACCGGGGTTAGTGGGAGCAACATGTCTTCGCCCTCTAGAAGGGTGGAATGCTACCCCCGTCACCAGAACTGGCGAGGGGGTAGTATTCCAAAGCGTATGACACCTTACACGACATTTTTTGATAAAGCCAACCCAAAGGTAGCATTCAACTGCGAGGATTATAATGCACTTAAGAGTATATGGTATGGCTATATCATAGAACAGCTATAAGGACATGGTTCCGAAAGCTGCAGACAGGCTCAGCTCGTGCTAGAGCCTCATCTCACATAAAACCAAGCACTCTGCCTTCAGGACTGTTAAAGCCGGCCATAGGAGTGACTTATAGGTGCATATGTGTCTATATATAATGGTAGGTATAGGAATACTATACCTAAGCAAGGGGTGATTACACAACCTTGCCTCAGCTGAGTGATCAGCCAGTTGTGTCAGTTTGGATGGCCAGCCAGGGGTGGCAAAAGATATGCTGCAGCCCCTGGTAGGCCTTGGGTGCACCTATGCCCTGGGTACCTCTAGTACACTATACAGGGGCTCATAAGGTTACCCAATTTCCAATTAGGTATGAACTAAAGTGCATGGAGTCCATTTTACAGTGAGAGCAGATAGCCTGGGGCCCTGATTAGCAGGATCCCAGGCCAACTAAGTCAAAAACCAGCTAAACGCAAGGCAAAAAATCTGGGGTAACCATAGTCAGGTATCCACCTTCCTACAGCTATTTCTAGCAATGAAGATGAGTGGGCAAAAGTTCTGGTTCTAAAGAAATCCCATACACGCACAACAATACATGGGGTCATCATGGCCGAGTACTTACAGGCAACTGTGCACCGACAGGCTTAGTAGTAACTAATGCTCCAAGGCTCTTCTTGAATGATAAAGAATTCTTAAAAGACTGGTCTATGGTGGCTTGGAGGTGCACAAGAGACTGGCTAATTTTGATAATCACGACTGCGAAAAAAGTGGCTGATACAATTCTTGTAGAGATTCAGGTCTTGAATCACAAATAAAGACTACGATTACTAGCACGCTCTTCAAAAAAAGTCAAGAAGAGACTAATAAGACCAATAGAGAATTTAAGGATTCTATCCTCTTCACTAAATTGGAGAAGTTCAAAAAGGACTTAGCAAAATTTTCTGCTGAGAAAATCTATCCGTACACTAGCGATATGTATGTCCCGCTGGATTCCAACAGGAATGGCCGCAGGGGAGGGTCGACATACGGTACCTCTAGTTCAGAAGACATCTCAAGCGATTCAGACTCTTCCGGTAGAAGTAACACATCTACTAGGAATGGAGGAAGAGGACGCCAACAGAGATGGCGAGGCAACAACCAAAATCAGTTTCCACAGTGGTAGCAACCTAACCCTTGGGCATATGGTGGGCCTATTTTTCCGCAACAAATGGCACCTTTTGCCCCCAACCATTTCCATCTGATTTCAACACACAGCCTTTTTTAGGCTATGGCCGAGGCAGGCAGCGAGGCAGGCGAAGAGGACAGCAAGCCCAAGTTCACTGGAGTCCGATGCCGCCTTCGATGTATCTGAGGAGCGGCAAGAAGATACCACAGGAACAACCAGGGCCCAGTGCAGGGTCAGACTCGTGATGAACCTAAGCACTAGGACTCTCACAGAAAATGAAGAGGCAGTACTCAATAGGGGACTGGGTTTTGTGGCTACTCCTAAAGGTGATCCTTTTCAGACACAAATTGAAATGGCCAAGTTTTTTCGTAAGATGAAATTGCATTTTTTCTTCTCCAAGAACAACAGAGAGGAAACTGACATAACAGCCAACAACACGGGCCTTAAAAACCATCTACTTTCAATCCACCCACAGTGGGTTTGCCTGCAAAGGTTCTTGCCTTTGAACAGGCAGTAGAGAATGACATTTCTAGGCTAAATCAAGAGATTGAACATCCATTTGTGAACCTCCCTAAGATTGAACAAGGTGCTTTACACAGTCTTATGAATGATGAACAACTAACAATTAAACCAGCTGATAAAGGTGGTGCTATTGTCCTTTTGGACACCACCACTTATCGTTATGAGTGTCTGCGACAACTTCAGGATACGAGATCCTATTATCCACTCATTGAGGAGCCCACTGAAAGACTCGGGATAACCATTGGCCATATGGTGGAAGAAGCAGTCTTGGAAGGGTGGATAACGGCACAAGAAGGGGGTTTTCTTTGCACCACACATCCTACTATGCCATATTTCTATGTCCTGCCTAAGGTTCATAAGAAGCAAAGACCTCCCCCTGGACATCCCACCATATCAGAGATATGTTCTGGCTTAGAACCTTTGTAAACTTTTGTTGATTTTTTCTTGTGCCCCATGGTTAAGAAATGCCCACTTTCCTTCAAGACACCAAAGACATCTTGCGCATACTACCTGACATCGAATTTGACACCACGACACACCACCTGGTGTCATTCAATGTGGAATCGTTATACACCTCGATTCCACAGGATGAAACCTTAGAAGTCTTAGTCACTTTACTTACGGAGAGGAATTTGAAATCAAATACCCCCGTTCACTTCATCATGGCTCGCACATGTCTTGCAATGAAAGAGAACTCCTTCCGTTTTGAAGATACTATCTATTTGCAGACATCAGGGGCCAGCATGGGGAGCGTCCTTGCTCCTAGTTTAGCGAATCTTTATGTTCATCATTTCGAACAGGAGCACGTTTTAACACCTACCAATCCCCATTGCGATTCTATACACGTTTCGAAGCACTATATTGACAACATTTTTGTAATATGGCGAGGAAGCACAGAAGATCTTCTCCTGTTCTTACAGTGGCTTAAAAACAGGAACCAGTTCTTGCGCTTTACGGTAGATCATAACCGTAACCAGCTGGCCTTTTTGGATTTACTCATATCGGCAACACCTAGAGGCCTTGCTTCGGAATTATATAAGAAACCTATGGCACGCAACTCATTGCTTTGCTATGATATCTGTCAACAAAGGGGTCTTAGAAACAACTTGCCGTATGGACAATTCTTACGGATACAACGTAATTGTTCAACCAAAGAAGCTTTTTCAGAGCATGCACAAGCCTTAGAGAGACAACTGAGATCAAGGAAGTACCCCAAAAGTCTAGTGCGACAATCACTTAAACGTGCCGCCCACAACAATAGGGAAGCACTTTTGGAACCAGCGACACCTAAAGAAAGTACCAAGAGAGTGACTTTTGTAAACACCTATAGCACCATGTCCAACCAGATACAAAGGATTGTCAAGAAACATTGGTCCATTTTAAACACTGGAACAGAAACTTTGCCACCTCCTCTGTTTGCATTTAAACGCGGGCCAAACCTTAAAGACAAACTTGTACACAACTGACCTAAAACCAAGATACCAAGGGCAGTTGGGACCCTTTGGGATTTACCAGCTGACGAAGGTCATCATCCATGCGGTACTTGTGCCGCCTGTCCGCAAATGCAGAGATCAGTAACCATTGACATCGGTACCAGTTGTCCATGGCAACAAAGAAAATTTACGAACTGCGATAGTGAGAAATTGATTTATATGATCACTTGCCCATGCCGACTCAGATATAGGAATCGTTTTTCTACTTTCTCTGACACTTCGTCTTCAGGGTCCTCTGATCCTGACTTCAGAGGCAATAATCCAAGAAAGCAGGTGGCTTTTTTAGACAGAGGCCAGCAAGGGAAAACCAAGCCCAAAGCCCCTTGGCAAATGCGAACACGGAAACAGTTTTACCAGTCTTAGGCAAACCTAATGTGGTAGTGAATCTATCTGATCGAACATTAACCACACAAGAGGAATCCTTATTGAATCTGGGCTTGAAATTCGTCCCATGCAAACGCACTGATTATACAAAACTCAAAATTGAAATCTTGGAGTTTTGTAGAAAACTCAGGTTGAAAGCTTTCTTTTTCAACCAACCACTTGCTCAAAATACAGAAGTCACAGGATTAAGGAACAAGTCCACCTTTGTCCTTTATCAGAATATCCCCAAGCAGATAATAGCTTTTGAGCAAATCATGCTTTCCTCCATTAATAAAATGGAAAAATTCAAAAAATATGTGCCTTCCAACATCAGTAAGGGCGAATTACAAGCACTACAAAGTCTGAAAGAAGATCCCACCTTGGTCATAAAACAGGCCGACAAGGGCGGTGCAGTTGTTGTCTGGTCTCGTGAAAAATATGTCACTGAAGGACTAAAACAGGTCAACAACACCACGTGGTATTGCCCCCTAAATGAGGACCCCACAAAACAGATTCAGAGTTTGATCTCCGATCTTCTAACACAAGGGAGAGACGCAGGCTTTTTGGGCAGTAAAGAGTCAGAATTTTTGAATAAAAAGTTCCCCCGTACACCGGTTTTATATTTGCTACCTAAAATCCACAAAAGCCTAGCCGAGCCACCAGGGCGCCCGATCGTGTCGGGTGTGGTTTCCTGCTTGGAGCCATTATCCAAGTACGTGGATTTCTTTCTAAAGCCCTTCTTGACGGAGGTAAAATCGTATCTCAGAGACACGACGGACTTTTTAATTAAGGTGGAGGGTATCGAGTTTGATCCATCCAAACAGATCATGGCAACTATGGACGTTACGTCCTTGTACACCCAAATCCCTTAGGAAGAGGCGCTTGAAGTCATCGAACTAGTTTTAGACAAAAGGGAACGGCCCCACAGGGTGCCTACTGCATTTATTGTCAAACTTGCAGCAATTGCCTTACAGAAGAATTTCTTTACATTCAATGGCCAGTTCTATATGCAAATCAAGGGCACTGCCATGGGGTGTCCTTATGCCCCAGAAATGGCAGTGCTCTACATGGCACAATATGAGACTCTGTTTGTAGACAACAATAACCCTTACAAGGATAATATCCTTCAATGGTGGAGATACATTGATGACATCTGGCTCCTGTGGCAGGGGAGCCAGATTGAACTCCTAGAGTTCCATGAATGGATCAATATTAGACACCCGGATATTAAATTTTCCATCGAATCAAGCACCACAAAAATGACGTTTTTGGACGTCGAGGTAACCTGCGAGGAGGGTAAACTCCAAACGTCACTGTTCAAAAAACCGACAGATAAGAATACCATCCTCCACCATAAAAGCTACCATCCAAGAAGTCTTAAGGCTAATTTGCCCTATGGGCAAATGTTACGCATCCGAAGAAATTGTTCGGAGCTTGACTATTATGACCAACATGCACAAACATTTTGTAACGAAATGATTCATAGAGGCTACCCAAGGAAGCTCCTTAGGAATTCATACAAGAGGACACGCTGTACTCCACGTGAAACCCTACTACAAACCAATGTGAAAAAGGAACTGGACAGGCTAGTATGTGTGACCACCTTTGGGCCGGACACTCACAAATTGAGGCAGGCAGTCCTCAAAAATTGGCACCTGTTGGAGGACTTAGAATGCCCCTTTCAACGTCCCATCTTTGCATACAGAAGGAACCGCAGTTTGGGCCAACATATTGTGCGAGCAGATCTCCCAAAGTCCCCACCCAAACATGATCTCCGAGCTTTGTGGGACATGAAACCGGTAGAGGGACACCACAGGTGTGGGAATTGTGTCTCGTGCAGTACCACCATTGAGGGTAGTGAGTTTGAACATCAAGGAACTAAATGGAAACATTCGGGGTTTTCAAATTGTAAAACGAAAAATGTTATTTATGCTTTGATCTGCCCCTGCCCCAGGCTATATATAGGGAACTAATCAGCAGGTGAATCTCCGAATAGGACAGCATAGACATTGACAAAATGTTACTTGAGAAAGAAGCATATCTTATTTTGAAATTTAATTGCACGTTGACTGGCCTCAACACCATGTCTGAACTGTCGAGAATCTGAGACCTGGTGCCATACTGCCGCCTTGTCACTATTGCGCTCCTCCCCTTAATGACTAATGAGGGATTCCGGTATTACATAGTGTTTAATTGATTACAAGCCAGATTGACCTTCATTGTTCGCCACAGAACCGACCTGGATTGGTTTAAGTACACAATAATGGGTTTTGTACTCCAAATCCCAGAATACACTTCGGTTCAAGCAGCGCCCTCCCGTTCTCTAAAACAGTGTCCCTTTAAGTAGATGGAAATGGCCGCCGCCTTTTCCTGCTTACAGCAAGCGAGAGAGAAGCACCGCGTCTAAGCCGCTAAAGAAAAAGGTTTCCAAGGTAAGCGTAATAAACAGCCAGGCCGATCTGCTTGGAGATCTTCATTTAGTGTGCCTCCCGTAAACTAACCACTCGTGGGTCTTTTCAGAATACGACGGTTCGCGTCTGTGAAGCGCCGATTGGAATCGAATCCCTGCGATTCCAGACAGCCCCGGCCGGGGCCGTAAAGTGGGGGCGAGGTGTGCTGCCAAGATCAAATCGAAAGGTACATTTAATTTCGGCTAAGCAGAGCGTCACAACGCTAAGTCGAGTATTTGGCAATACATCAAAAAGCCCATATTTATTCAGTCCTTTGCTCTTACAGGCACAGGGTAGAAGTTCCTGCCGCCTCCCAGTAAAAGAGCTTGAAAGGTATGACTACTCAATAGAATATCGTGCTTTTTAAGGAAAATAAACTATCATGTAATTTCGAATGTATCCCTCTCATGACAAATGGGTACAATTTTCCCGCACAGGTTTCCAAGAAAAGATAATCCTCCGCCCCCAGCCCCTTTTTTGGCCATAAAACCGATCTACATAAGGTATGAATCTGCCAATATCATTCCTGTGTTGCAAAGTTAATGTGGGATGTTATTCCATACACTGGAGAGCACATACTAAATGAAGACAACACCTCTGTTCTAGGTTGGTGTTGTCATTGAAGTCATTCTGGTTGTGTCCTGAATAGAGGATTCGGTCCGTTGATAGAAACCCACACAGGCCAACCTATTACCAACATTCAGGTACTTTTAATTCTATTCAAACGGTTCTTCTTTCCTTGAAGAGGCCATTTGGTTGTATTAAAACAGTTTTTTTACATTCCAACAGAACATTACCAAGAGCCCTGATGATAGTTTGGAAACTCCATGCCCAAACTTGAAACGCGCCGGCAACCCAGCAAGAGCTAATTATATACATTGACTGTGTACTAAAACATATTGCCTTAAGCCTGTGTGCTCTTGTATTGAATTGGCTCTTTTTTCGTATTTCTGATTTGTCTGTATAAAATTGTCTTAACGTTATGCTTATGATTTAGCACTGTATTATTTGTGGGATGTTACACTTGAAATCGTTTTTCACATAGTTTGTCAATATCATTGTGTTTATGTAGGTTAATGTTTATTGTCAATAATTGTGTATGTTGTATTATCTATCTGTCATAGAAAAGTGTTTTTTGAAACATTCATTCAAAGAAAAAGGTATAAATAAACATACCGGACCTTATTTAACTTTTTCGTTCATTGGGTCCCTAACATTGAAGTAATTGAGGGAGGGGGCACATTCTGTTGTTTCGACTCAGATATATAGGCATGACGACGAGAAAGATCAAATTGCGTATTTCAGAATGTAAGAGCACAATACGCTGGAAGAAACAGGCCACTAGACTCACTAGCCATTTCTTGGATACCAAACATGGTCTGACTGAATTTACATGAACTGTAATTTAACAACCGTTCATTCCTGACTATGTAGTAGATATCAGCAAATATCTACTGGTAAAGGAACAAAAATGGGTTTACAAGCTGGGCACAGATAAGGATGGTTTAAAAGAGGATATTCCTTGGATGTCCCTCTAATGAGTTAAAGGATACATAACAATTACATTCCTTGATCCATACCATTAGTATTAGACCAGAATATTACTTGCAATTGTCTTTATATCACAGGACCTCATCACCAATACTTTTCTCACAAATTTTTACATTAGTTTTTATTAACTACTGTACCCAAATGATTCAAGTCATTTATAAGATTAAGGACTTCGCTTTCACAATCCTACACGCGTAAGGTTACTCTTCCTGCCACTATCAGGAGTGGATCGTGTCACGCGATGACAATATACAACTGCCTTATTGGTTTGCACCGATGGTCTCTATTAATTGACTATCAACATGGGTTTATAACACTATGTTTTTACAATAGGACCACACGCACTTACATCATGTGTATTAGATTGATAGAAGGTATATCAATGCATAAACAACTATTAGGCACATGAAAACGAGTTATGTATGTATGTATTGACATTGACAATGGTGATATAGGTGTTTAAACCAGTCCATGGTACATGAATATAAGTGAGAGAACCTTATGACTCACCCTTACCTTCAGTTTGAACTGCAAGGACTATTAAGACTTAATTTACCATCCTTAGTTTGATACGCTGTGACGTGATCACGTGTCTTTATGGCATATACTTTTGATTGATAGAACACACTGCTGCATGCAAACAGCAATCAGATACATGAGGAGAAGTTTTGTCTATTCTCACTGTTACCAGAGAAAACAACCTGGATGCTCCCAAAAGTTTAAAACACATGAACATAATTTATAACCTATATTTATTACTAGTGGCATGCTAGCACAAGAGAAGACTGTAGTTTATTCTCCTGTAGAATATCGTGATTGGATAACGTCTAAACTACATTTTCCATCATTCCTGTGATGCTTGGTGACGCAATGAGTGCACGCCGGTCACATTGTAGTTTATTCTCACGTATAGTATCGATATTAGATACCGTCAAAACTATATTTCCCATCATTCCTGTGACACAATTACGCGCACGCCGGTCACATGCTTGGAAGGATAGGCGCATTGAATAAATATGGCGCTGACACTCCGCCTGCCTCCCCGATACGGTTCAGATGTAAGCCGGGTGTGGCGACGGAGAGGTAGGTCGGCGTAGTGCAAGCTGCGTTGCATCAATGCGATAGCTCAAGCTTTTTTGTTTTTTTGTAATTTGGCTGGCAGGCAAGGCGTATTGAGGCACTATTCAATCGTCTATGCAACAACAACTTTAAGTTCGCCATTAGGACGCCACCAAGCACATGGGGTAAGGGGGTTTGATTAATGAGGCTACGTTATTATTTCTTACGGAGCAAGAATCAAGGTGTTGCAGCTAGTAATACCATCTTACAGCCAGTATTATTAACATCAAACTCACAGAGGGGTCTGTCCACTCAATTATTCTGATAGAGGACTATATGTTAGAAGAAAGATACTGTTGAATCTATTGATATGCACAGACTGGATACAGTTAGCAGGTTTGGAGATACTTGTTAGGTCTATGCCTTCTTTCTGTTTTTTAGAGTGGTGCTCTATTCGCCTGAGCCACAGCCAGGTGAGGTGAAGCCACATTCTCCTGCTCAATAGGTAAACAGGTTGATGGACCCTGTTGTAAGTATATGGGGTTGTCCACTGTTGTGTGATTGACATTGACTTTGTAACACTAAAGTTTGGTCTAGTTGTTGTTTTACAAAGATACCAACAGTGTTCTTTGGTTTGTTTTTGTGGTCTCTTCCATGACATTCAATCAACATCATCTCTTACAAGAGATCTACTAACAGGAGGTGAAACCAGACACACCTAGGACTCCAGGTGATACGGTTTTTGATTAATTTTCTTTATTATTTGTTCACCGATTGCAGTAGCAGTGATATTTTTCAAAGGTCCTGATGAAGGCAGAGGACACCTAAGTCCGCTAGTCTGCTGAAACATGTTGACCACTTAAACCCCTAGTAGCAGATATTTGTTTGAAACTGCTATTTCCTGTTGGATAAATGAGGGACACCATTAAACCTGTTAATTTCTCTCATTTTCTCCAATTTTAACCACACAGATTTTTCCCAATTTTTTGCACTGCAAATCAGTAGCTATAAATCATCTTATACCCGGTTCTCACTCAGCCTTGTTCACTTTAAGGTATGGGACGTATACATCTAGTCCTGATGGGTGAACTTGCAAGTTATAAGGTATGAGGAAGCCCAAATGATGAATAGGGCGGTACCGGACAGTTACTGATGGGTATCCTCGTGTACTGCCGTGCACCTCCACTTTTGTGGAGGAAGTGGAACCGGCTTTTGAGGAGTCCAAATGTTCGCTCAACTACATTGCGTGTCTATCTATGTGCAACATTGTATCGCCTTTTACTTGGGGTGGATGGGTGCAGGTATGTAGTCAGGATGAAAGAACGCACCGCATAGGCAATGTCACCTGTGTGAGAAGAAAGTAAGTAATTCATAGTCAACAATCGCAGCAACAGGTGTATACTTCAGGGGTGTCACATGTACTTACCTAGCAGGTAGCCTTCTCTAAATTCACCTGCAAGAAGACGGGTATAGATCCCACTGTTCCTGAATATGTATGAATCATGCGTGCTCCCTGGCAATTTTGTGACTATGTCAGTGATGATGGACGATGCATCACATTTGACCTGGACATTTTTAGAATGTGTGGATTTACGATTGTGGTAGATGTACTCAGTCGCAGCAGGAGGGCAGATTGGTATATGTAACCCGTCAATGTATCCAATGACGCGTGGGAACTGGTCCTTCTGGTAAAAGTCCATCTTGGTCTTCAGCAGTTCTGCCTGTGTGCTGGGGAATTTGATGTAGTGTGGCATCCTTTGCAACATGCCCTCCAGGAATTTATTGAGAAAACAAGACAGGCAACTGTGTGAGACTCCACCTCCAACAGCTATTACCCCATGGCAATTGCCAGATGCCAGGAGATGCAGGCAACAGAGTACCTGTACATGAGTGGGTATTGCGTGCGCCCTTAGTGTCTGGTGCTCCAGGAGTGGGTGCAGGTCCTGTATCAGGTCCAGGATGGTGTTTGGGTGTAGCCTGTACCTCTCATGGATTTCGGCCTCAGTCAGTTGGAACAGTGTAACGTGCAGTCTGTACACGTGCTCCTCCCGTCTCCAAATCCCCAGTCCTGCTGCTCGCAAACGTAGCCACCATGCTATTACGTAGAGGGCCGCCATTGTTTTCACATTGTTGCATTTTAGGTCAGTTTATATGCAGTGCACCTGATTAGCACCTGCTTGGAGTTAGTGGTAATTAGCGACTCTTAAATACCCAAAATTCGAAAATTCAGTATTACCGAATTTTGGTACATCGCATTTGCGATTTTTTAACGATTTCTTAATTATCGATTCGGTATTTAGGGTTTTTGCTGTCTGGTAATCGCTAAATAAGGAATCGGTAAATGGTTTCCATTATTTTTACTGATTCCTTATTTGCGATGGTGTTCGGTATTACCTACATCGCACATAGCTAAATACTGCTCGGTACCGCTGAAATTTACCGAACTTCGGCGTTACCGACTGGTATCTAGCCACCTACATCTTGCCCGTAGAGTTTTATACCAACCCACACACAACGGACACTCTGACAAGAGAACAGCTAAAAATAAAAAGTTTAACTCATCTTGAAATTCTTACTCTAACAGTGGAGATGCCAAAGCCTACAGTATTGCACATAATCTTCTTAACTACATATAGCATCCACCATATCTCACATTAGTCTGTGACATGTATGATAGACTCTTTTATTTACACAATTTAGACTAGGGATACTGCACAGGCTAAAGATTTTCCCAAAAGATGAATAATTGGTCAAAAGTGTTTCAACTGTGCCCGTGTGACGATCGTTCAGAGCAAACAACACTTCACTCGGTTTTATTTTGTAAATTTTACCAAATGCAAAGAAAGAAATGGATTTACCCCTTTTAAAAAACCTTTTTAGCATTACAGTTTTTAGATCATGATTATATAGTATGGTTTTCAGCAATGTATTTAAAGAGCATAATGAAATGTAGGAAATCCATAACAATGTGATTGCCTGAAGGCCCAAAATCTAATGATGTAAAGAGGATCGAAACAATTGATCCTAAATGCCTGTCTATTATCTGATTTAATGCATGAAGTCTACTCATTTTATCTTTCTTGAAGTAGGATCTTGTGTAAAATACTTATGTGATTGTATGTGCTTTTAGTAGGATTTTCTAAAAAGAAATCAAATAAAGCTATTTGTGATTTGATTTGATTTGATTACTGGGACATGTAAAGACAACAGACATGTCTATTGATGTCCTTGGGTATTACCTTTAAAACTGCTTGCATGCATGTTGTGGTCAGCCCATGGATATTGCTGTGTGTTTTCCCAACTCAACACGCATTTATTTGGCTATATTTGTGCATCTGGTATTAATTTTCCACCAGGAAATGCATCAGATTAGTACACCTCACCAGGAGAGTCTTAGGGATGCCCAGCATGCAGTGTGATTTACATTTCTCTCTCTATGCATGCTACATTCTGAGACAACCTAGACTAATGCTACATCAAGTTTTGTGAATGTTTGTGTGCAGTTAGGTGTCCCTTCATGCAGAAATACATTCCTCTCCATGATGCAGGCACTCTTGCATTTAAACATTTAAACGCAAATAATTTAGCTGTGCTGGCACCGGTGAAGAGAGGCTTTTAACATACTTAGGAGCTAGACAAGAAAGCTAGCTGGTGTTGACACTATAAATATATGTAGGTTACAACTGTATACCTTTTTCTAGATTTGTAATTGGTTTAATAGCCACATGCGCACAACTCTTAAATGCAATGAACCTGGTGGTGTGGTCTTAGGATACATTAAATAGAAATACCGTTATTCTAGTAGTTTAAAATCAAGAAAACTAATGAAAAGCTTAAGAAGTGAATCTTTATTTGAATCATCCTCTTGGATGTTTTTGGTTTGATTCCAGGAATTTACCTTCGATCTAATTGAGAAAAGGCAGGTGTATATTTTAAAAAGGAAGAACATCGAACCGGTAATCAAATGCAAGGCTGTGGCTTCAAAAGTAATTTTCTGTGAATTCAGGCCTCATAAGGGTGAGTGACTTGATGAAATATTTATTGAAATACGTATAGTTTTAGATGAGTAATTGATCACACTTATTGAAACTATATAAAAATGTATTAATTGAATAGGGCAAGGATATTGTATCCCATTAATCACCAGTATCGTCGTCTCAATTGAAAAGGCAACGTCAGAAAATTAATAAAAGTACCAACCATCAATGGGTGAGTGAGCCAAATATAAATCTTATATAATTTCTAATGAAACATCTAAATAAGAATTTGGCAAATATTTGTATTATTTACCCCTTGATCCAACAGGGGCAAGGGACATATAGATGTCCACTATTCCTGTAAAGAATACCTTAAAAGTAATTGATAAATTCACTGTAAGTACATTACTACAAAAAAATGCGAAACTTCTTTGATCTTGAAATTAAATGTACTCATATTGTAAATCACCCCAGATTCGAGGAAGTGGCATACAGAGAAATACTAGGAAAAGCATGACATTTACATACTGAGTGTCTACCGAATCTCGACGAAGGGTAAGCAGACGCAGTTGTGGGGACCCACATTATTAGTGGTTACCACTATAAAGTAAAAACTTATATTAAAGGACATTGATTTTATCCACAATAGTAATACATCTGCCTTACTTAGTTAACTAGAAGGTAAATACCATGTCTAGAAACTACAATGTACCAGTATTAGGGAAATGGTATATGGGGTATAACCAATTGATAAATGAATATCAGTTGCCCCTAAAGGTTGTACAAGAGTGATACAAAATTTGAGCTTACATTCTAGTGACTGTCCTAATAAACAATCGAGTACTGTCAAACTATAATGTCATACATTGGACCAAAGAAAAGTTAAATTTAATTTGAGCACACGTTCTTTAGATTAATTGGGTTGATAAGATTGAGCACTTTGTGATTATATTTTGATGGGTCCTGAAAAAGGTGTTTTTAATTACATGACACACCGAAACTTGTCGACAAGAGGATACAATTATTTTTGTTTGATTAAAACTTTTCTGTGACATTTTTATATTGTGATATGTACTAGGAAATGTATAACATTAATGTGACCACCTTTAACTATTGTTGAAAAAAAATACTGTAAAAGATACCATTTTCATAAATGCTTATGTTTTAATGTTACACAAATGGGTTTTATGAAATTAAATATGAAATGTTTTTAATCATGATGTATAATTGCTTGATGTTTTGATAAAGATGCAAGATATAATAAAATATTAAGGATACAATTTCAGATCACGTGTTGCTGTGTATAGGGACATTTATGTTCTTTTTCTTTGGGTCATTGTAGTATATACACAAATCCTTTGTGGGAGTAGTAAATGACATCATAAGGGAAATTTGTTTTTTTCATGATTGTAGTAACCCGGTCCCTTTTGATATAACCTGGGAAACTCTCTCTTTTTGAGAGACGTGTGTTCTCACTCATACACATTTATTTGGCTACATTTGTGCATCTGGTATTAATTTCCACCAGGAAATGCATCAGATTGCTACACCTCACCAGGAGAGTCATAGGGATGCCTAACATGCAGTGTGATTTACATTTCTCTCAATATGCATGCTACATTATGACACAACCTAGACTAATGCTACATCAAGTTTTGTGAATGTTTGTGTGCAGTTAGGTGTCCCTTCATGCAGAAATACATTCCTCTCCATGACGCAGGCACTCTTGCAGCTTGGTGCATGGGTGACTGTGTATGCGCATGTCAGCTAATTGTGCACCAGAGTAGGGGATAGCAGGGTGATATGTCATCTTGTTGTACATTTGACACATGTCTTTGTTTCATAAGGAATACAGCACAGCACAAGCATATGTTTTGTGGCACATCCTGCATTGATTCCTTGCAATTTTTGTCTAATGAGTTCTGCAAGATCTATATTCCGACAGTGACTTAGTGGTTTGTGAGAGTCTTTCTGGCTTACTCCCTTGTTGGGCCTACTTATACATGTGTGGTTCTTTGGCATTAGGTGTTTGTGTAAAGTGGTTGGGCCAGTTACAATGCATGTCAAGTTCAATTTGCTACATGTGCATTCTCACATAGTTCAGCTACATAATTCGTGACTTGAGGTGTGTGGTGTGTTCAGTTTGTACTTACCAACAAGCAGTCCAATTCCATAGGTGCCATTCTCAAACCGCTAGTTGATGACCGATTGGCGGAAGATGTAGGAGTCATGCACACTTCCTGGAAACTTGGCAACGACATTGATAAACAGGCCAAGGTGGTCCACAATTGCCTGAACATTCAGCAAGTATATGTGCTTCCTGTAGCGTTATGTGTGTGCAGTGTCCGCAGGAGGCACAAGTTGCACATGGGTGCAGTCAATTGTGCCCAACACATGCGGTAAACCAGCAATTGCATAGAAGCCTTGCTTTTTGGCAAGTTGTTCTTGCACAGTGTTGGGGAAGCTTAGGTGCTGCTGCGTCAAGCTGATGATGGCATCCAAGACAGCGGGGATGATCCTTGAGAAGGATGCCTAGGAGATTCCTGCCTCTCTGGCAGTGGTGGGTTGAAAGGTGCTTGAGGCCAACATGTGCAGCACGGCAAGTAGCTTGGTCTGTGGAGGGATGTTAGTACTGCGCTGGGATGGGGCCTGCAGCCTTGGCGCTCTCTGGTTGAGTAGTCAGATGATGGTTGACCTTTTTAGCCTGTATTGGGCTATCACCTCCTCTGGCCTGAGATGTAAGAGGGTGATCCGTTGGCGGTAGACCCGCTCTCTTTTACAGCACTGCCTCTGTGGTGATGGTGGTGATCTTCTTGGAGCTCGAAGTTGCAAGAGTAGTACCTTCATGGAGTTGTTGAGAATGCCAATGAGGCTCTGGGATTGTCTTCTTTATATACATGTGTGTTCGCAGCATTTTTAAGACCAGCTTTTTTTTCTTCTAAAAAGCCTGTAACTAACTAGACTTAGCTGCAGTGTTTCATGGGAACGCCTACCTTGCATCTAATTTTTGTTAATTCCCACTAACAATAGTGGGGATCCTGAAAATTCCCGTTTACGCTGGAAAAGTTCTGCTAACCACAGTTAGTGGCACTTTGTAAATAAGGCAATAAAAAATGGCTCTGTAACATAAAAAATGTATGCTACGGAGGCGTTAAGTTCTTGCAAATAGGCCACTATGTGTGTAAATAATTGTTTTGTTAGTTTCTGCTTTGATAAAAGCGTCATTTTTGTTGGACATGTGTAAATAAGGATCATCCAGATGGCACACACAAACAGAAACACATATACACAAATACTCTCTCTTTCATATGTAATTGGATCTGCATTGAAGTGACATATCACTAATAAGGCTCTGGGGTTCCATCGGATGCATTTATCCATAAACACTGGGATGGTCTTTTGCACTAGGAATTGCTGTCGCATTCATTCACTGTTCCCCAGTCACTTTTTAATAGGAGAACTATCATTTTAGGATCCTGCTACTGGGGAACAGCTGAGAGTCCTTGAGTGCAACTCAGAGCTGCTAATTACACGGGGCTGGAATGCGATGAATTGCTGTAATTGTGTTTTAGAGCTAAGTAAGTAATCCAACTGGCAGTGGGTGGTTTCCTGCTGGATAAAATACAATATGGCAAGATACATGTAGAAGCAATGACCTGAAAGTATATAGGCCCCAATGAAGACTTGTCATGGTTGGTATGCGGAGATTTCAGGTGGTTGATATTCTAATACTGGATGTAATATGTATAATATTCCCCGAATTATGAGTTAAACTGCTCAGACAGGGGAATAACTTTGAGTGCCATCGGAATTCCCTATTTCTGGGGGGTTAAAATGTAAACATTCACCACATGCTCTGAGCGGTGGGGATAGGGAGAGAAGATTGTGCCTGTTACAGCGAAGCATTACATGCTCCCACGTGCATTGGCTAAGGGTCAGATGGGGGCTGCTGAACAGGCTGCTGAGATAATCCAAGATCAAATGCAGACCAATACCATATCGATTTTACCACAAAGCTTTTCTGGGCTGTAAAATAAGGTTGGTATGGAGTTGGCTTTTAGTATGATGCAATCCTTTGCAAACACCTTGAGACTTATTGGTTTGTACAATTCTGTTCAAGGCATGGATACATACATTAGGAGACAATGGGCAAATATTTTCTGGGAAAACGCCACCACTACATAGTAATGTTTAGTGAACAGAAAAGAGGAAATTAAAAAGTGATGGGTGTAATGCTTGAATAAATCCCACCCCCTTGCAATTACTCTGGCCACAACCCAGTCCATCTGTTTTTGCACACCAAGCCACATGAGACAGGAACTAGTCATGTTGATTCTGCTTCAATAGGTACAGCAATCTCCAGCTACTACAGGCACCCAGAATCAAAAAATCCAGGCAGGGAGGTCGCGCCCTTGCTCATACCGGACCTGTCCACTGGAACTCACTGCCTCAGACACTGAAACAAATCACTAATCACCTAACTTTCCGAAAATCCCTTAAAACCCACCTATTTATAAATATCTAAACCACTTATTCAATTCACAACCACCCTTCTGACCATGGATCAGCACAAGTTGTACTCCCCCCACTGGCAAAAGCGCGGAGATACCCCTTCGAGGGTCGAGTCAGGCTATCTGTAAGAATATAAATAAATAAATAAATTGATGTCCTACCAGCTCGTTGAGCGCATGGACTTTCTCTCTGTTCAGGGTAGCTGTTATTATAGCTTTAGTAGTAAGTATTTCTGTTATTAAATTTCTTACAATTGCCACGTTTCTTACTGCTCCTACTATATCAGCATCATTCTGGACAGCAATCATCAAATCGTCCTCTTTACTAATAAGATTATTTTGTAATTTAATTAGTTCTTGTTTAGCTTCTTGATTATGTTTGATCGAAAATCTACAGGTTTCTCCCCTTACTCCGGCCTTTAATGTATCCCAGACAAACTCTAGGGGGGCACTGAGGTTCCGTGAATTCTGAACCTGGGTCATAAAGGTCGTGGTTCTGTTACGATTTTGGTAACGGCGAACCGTAAACAGTGAGCTCAGTAAGTATGAGTGTTTTCGTCTACTTAGGAGCTAGACAAGAAAGCTAGCTGGTGTTGACACTATAAATATATGTAGGTTACAACTGTATACCTTTTTCTAGATTTGTAATTGGTTTAATAGCCAAATGCGCACAACTTTTAAATGCAATGAACCTGGTGGTGTGGTCTTAGGATACATTAAATAGAAATACCGTTATTCTAGTAGTTTAAAATCAAGAAAACTAATGAAAAGCTTAAGAAGTGAATCTTTATTTGAATCATCCTCTTGGATGTCTTTGGTTTGATTCCAGGAATTTACCTTCGATCTAATTGAGAAAAGGCAGGTGTATATTTTAAAAAGGAAGAACATCGAACCGGTACTCAAATGCAAGGCTGTGGCTTCAAAAGTAATTTTCTGTGAATTCAGGCCTCATAAGGGTGAGTGACTTGATGAAATATTTATTGAAATACGTATAGTTTTAAATGAGTAATTGATCACACTTATTGAAACTATATAAAAATGTATTAATTGAATAGGGCAAGGATATTGTATCCCATTAATCACCAGTATCGTCGTCTCAATTGAAAAGGCAACGTCAGAAAATTAATAAAAGTACCAACCATCAATGGGTGAGTGAGCCAAATATAAATCTTATATAATTTCTAATGAAACATCTAAATAAGAATTTGGCAAATATTTGTATTATTTACCCCTTGATCCAACAGGGGCAAGGGACATATAGATGTCCACTATTCCTGTAAAGAATACCTTAAAAGCAATTGATAAATTCACTGTAAGTACATTACTACAAAAAAATGTGAAACTTCTTTGATCTTGAAATTAAATGTACTCATATTGTAAATCACCCCAGATTCGAGGAAGTGGCATACAGAGAAATACTAGGAAAAGCATGACATTTACATACTGAGTGTCTACCGAATCTCGACGAAGGGTAAGCAGACGCAGTTGTGGGGACCCACATTATTAGTGGTTACCACTATAAAGTAAAAACTTATAGTAAAGGACATTGATTTTATCCACAATAGTAATACATCTGCCTTACTTAGTTAACTAGAAGGTAAATACTATGTCTAGAAACTACAATGTACCAGTATTAGGGAAATGGTATATTGGGTATAACCAATTGATAAATGAATATCAGTTGCCCCTAAAGGTTGTACAAGAGTGATACAAAATTTGAGCTTACATTCTAGTGACTGTCCTAATAAACAATCGAGTACTGTCAAACTATAATGTCATACATTGGACCAAAGAAAAGTTAAATTTAATTTGAGCACACGTTCTTTAGATTAATTGGGTTGATAAGATTGAGCACTTTGTGATTATATTTTGATGGGTCCTGAAAAAGGTGTTTTTAATTACATGACACACCGAAACTTGTCGACAAGAGGATACAATTATTTTTGTTTTATTAAAACTTTTCTGTGACATTTTTATATTGTGATATGTACTAGGAAATGTATAACATTAATGTGACCACCTTTAAAACTATTGTTGAAAAAAAATACTGTAAAAGATACCATTTTCATAAATGCTTATGTTTTAATGTTACACAAATGGGTTTTATGAAATTAAATATGAAATGTTTTTAATCATGATGTATAATTGCTTGATGTTTTGATAAAGATGCAAGATATAATAAAATATTAAGGATACAATTTCAGATCACGTGTTGCTGTGTATAGGGACATTTATGTTCTTTTTCTTTGGTTCATTGTCGTATATACACAAATCCTTTGTGGGAGTAGTAAATGACATCATAAGGGAAATTTGTTTTTTTCATGATTGTAGTAACCCGGTCCCTTTTGATATTACCTGGGAAACTCTCTCTTTTTGAGAGACGTGTGTTCTCACTCATACACATTTATTTGGCTACATTTGTGCATCTGGTATTAATTTCCACCAGGAAATGCATCAGATTGCTACACCTCACCAGGAGAGTCATAGGGATGCCTAACATGCAGTGTGATTTACATTTCTCTCAATATGCATGCTACATTATGACACAACCTAGACTAATGCTACATCAAGTTTTGTGAATGTTTGTGTGCAGTTAGGTGTCCCTTCATGCAGAAATACATTCCTCTCCATGACGCAGGCACTCTTGCAGCTTGGTGCATGGGTGACTGTGTATGCGCATGTCAGCTAATTGTGCACCAGAGTAGGGGATAGCAGGGTGATATGTCATCTTGTTGTACATTTGACACATGTCTTTGTTTCATAAGGAATACAGCACAGCACAAGCATATGTTTTGTGGCACATCCTGCATTGATTCCTTGCAATTTTTGTCTAATGAGTTCTGCAAGATCTATATTCCGACAGTGACTTAGTGGTTTGTGAGAGTCTTTCTGGCTTACTCCCTTGTTGGGCCTACTTATACATGTGTGGTTCTTTGGCATTAGGTGTTTGTGTAAAGTGGTTGGGCCAGTTACAATGCATGTCAAGTTCAATTTGCTACATGTGCATTCTCACATAGTTCAGCTACATAATTCGTGACTTGAGGTGTGTGGTGTGTTCAGTTTGTACTTACCAACAAGCAGTCCAATTCCATAGGTGCCATTCTCAAACCACTAGTTGATGACCGATTGGCGGAAGATGTAGGAGTCATGCACACTTCCTGGAAACTTGGCAACGACATTGATAAACAGGCCAAGGTGGTCCACAATTGCCTGAACATTCATCAAGTATATGTGCTTCCTGTAGCGTTATGTGTGTGCAGTGTCCGCAGGAGGCACAAGTTGCACATGGGTGCAGTCAATTGTGCCCAACACATGCGGTAAACCAGCAATTGCATAGAAGCCTTGCTTTTTGGCAAGTTGTTCTTGCACAGTGTTGGGGAAGCTTAGGTGCTGCTGCGTCAAGCTGATGATGGCATCCAAGACAGCGGGGATGATCCTTGAGAAGGATGCCTATGCGATTCCTGCCTCTCTGGCAGTGGTGGGTTGAAAGGTGCTTGAGGCCAACATGTGCAGCACGGCAAGTAGCTTGGTCTGTGGAGGGATGTTAGTACTGCGCTGGGATGGGGCCTGCAGCCTTGGCGCTCTCTGGTTGAGTAGTCAGATGATGGTTGACCTTTTTAGCCTGTATTGGGCTATCACCTCCTCTGGCCTGAGATGTAAGAGGGTGATCCGTTGGCGGTAGACCCGCTCTCTTTTACAGCACTGCCTCTGTGGTGATGGTGGTGATCTTCTTGGAGCTCGAAGTTGCAAGAGTAGTACCTTCATGGAGTTGTTGAGAATGCCAATGAGGCTCTGGGATTGTCTTCTTTATATACATGTGTGTTTGCAGCATTTTTAAGACCAGCTTTTTTTTGTCTAAAAAGCCTGTAACTAACTAGACTTAGCTGCAGTGTTTCATGGGAACGCCTACCTTGCATCTAATTTTTGTTAATTCCCACTAACAATAGTGGGGGTCCTGAAAATTCCCGTTTACGCTGGAAAAGTTCTGCTAACCACAGTTAGTGGCACTTTGTAAATAAGGCAATAAAAAATGCCTCTGTAACATAAAAAATGTATGCTACGGAGGCGTTAATTTCTTGCAAATAGGCCACTATGTGTGTAAATAATTGTTTTGTTAGTTTCTGCTTTGACAAAAGCGTCATTTTTGTTGGACATGTGTAAATAAGGATCATCCAGATGGCACACACAAACAGAAACACATATACACAAATACTCTCTCTTTCATATGTAATTGGATCTGCATTGAAGTGATATATCACTAATAAGGCTCTGGGGTTCCATCGGATGCATTTATCCATAAACACTGGGATGGTCTTTTGCACTAGGAATTGCTGTCGCATTCATTCACTGTTCCCCAGTCACTTTTTAATAGGAGAACTATCATTTTAGGATCCTGCTACTGGGGAACAGCTGAGAGTCGTTGAGTGCAACTCAGAGCTGCTAATTACACGGGTCTGGAATGCGATGAATTGCTGTAATTGTGTTTTAGAGCTAAGTAAGTAATCCAACTGCCAGTGGGTGGTTTCCTGCTGGATAAAATACAATATGGCAAGATACATGTAGAAGCAATGACCTGAAAGTATATAGGCCCCAATGAAGACTTGTCATGGGTGGTATGCGGAGATTTCAGGTGGTTGATATTCTAATACTGGATGTAATATCTATAATATTCTACGAATTATGAGTTAAACTGCTCAGACAGGGGAATAACTTTGAGTGCCATCGGAATTCCCTATTTCTGGGGTGTTAAAATGTAAACATTCACCACATGCTCTGAGCGGTGGGGATAGGGAGAGAAGATTTTGCCTGTTACAGCGAAGCATTACATGCTCCCACGTGCATTGGCTAAGGGTCAGATGGGGGCTGCTGAACAGGCTGCTGAGATAATCCAAGATCAAATGCAGACCAATACCATATCGATTTTACCACAAAGCTTTTCTGGGCTGTAAAATTAGGTTGGTATGGAGTTGGCTTTTAGTATGATGCAATCCTTTGCAAACACCTTGAGACTTATTGGTTTGTACAACTCTGTTCAAGGCATGGGTACATACATTAGGAGACAATAGGCAAATATTTTCTGGGAAAACGCCACCACTACATAGTAATGTTTAGTGAACAGAAAAGAGGAAATTAAAAAGTGATGGGTGTAATGCTTGAATAAATCCCACCCCCTTGCAATTACTCTGGCCACAACCCAGTCCATCTGTTTTTGCACACCAAGCCACATGAGACAGGAACTAGTCATGTTTATTCTGCTTCAATAGGTACAGTCCAGCACCAACCAACAGACTAGGTCTTCTCTGAATGAGAACACAAGCAATCCACCACCAGTTTCAGACTACTTAGGCCTGTGTAGTGAGGTCACAGATTGAGTCATGTGGCACAGCGAGAACAGAACCCACATCTGGTCACATCACACGTGGGGGTTCACACTGAGGAAAACACAAATTGATGGGTGGAATGCTTTTGCTAATCTCAGCCACTGGTAAGTACTTGAGATTGCATCCCTATATATCTATTTTCCCACATTACCATCTCAGACAGCAGCCAGCCGTAAACAAATAGGTGTTGATCATGCTTCCATACGGACAGCCTAGCTAGAACTGCCAGGCCAGGATCTCTCTGCTCAGGGACACCAGTAACCCACATACTGGTGTAAGCAATGTTGGCCCACGTCAGTGAGGTATAGCTCCAGTCCTGTGGCACAGTGAGCACGGATCCACATCTCGGCATACCCATCCAAGTTAAAGTGTCACACTAAGGGATAAACGTGATAGGTGGTATACTTGAATTTCCGCCACTGGTATTTGGTCAGGGCCACGTCCCAGCCAATGTAGCGAAACAAAATAGTAACAATCAGGATTTCTATCGACACCTTGTGGCAGTAAAAGGATGAAAGGAGGGAAGGTATCACTCATTTTACTGAAAAAAGGAAGTTGATAAATAAGGTGAGCATATCTTACAGAGCTGTGTATGCTCACATCAGTCAATAACTCCTGTGAGTTACTAGTACCTAAACGTTTAAAACTTTATTTATGGTAAATTTGTATATAAAGAGAGAGAGTGCCCCGTGAACTTGTATTAAAAGCGATAAGAAATGGTAATTAGGAGCCAGATTACTATCCCCCAAGGTGCCGTGTTAGATGCAAATTGTGTTCTTTTGACAGAAGATGCAAAGACAAACACTGTGATGAAGGCATGGTTTGAAATATAAACCTGGGAGTCCTTTCCTGGATTTCCTCATAGTTTTGAAAGTAATTTTTAGAAGGCCCATCACTGCCCCTCTGAGGGGTAAAATAAAAAGGCACTTTTTTTTCTCAGAGTTTTATATAGCGCAAACTTGACCTGAATCGGGTATCAGAGCGCTTTACATAGCACCAGTTACGTTACATGAGGACACACATTCATGTTATGTTAGACACAGGGATATTACGTGATTTGCCCAGAATCACAGGATGTTCAGCATCATTGCCAAGACTCAAATCCAGTTCCCCAGATTCGAGGTCGACCGCCCTAGTCATTAGGCCAACTCCTCTCCCCACTTTATGTCACTAAAACCGAAAGCCTTATTCAAGTGTGTGCTTTATAAAAGAAAATATATACTATCACAGAAAACTTGATTTGTAATTTCCATGCAGTTTCTAGAATTATAGATTGCAGCAGCCTACAGAAGAGTTTGAATAACACACATTTTTCCATTGCGGCCCAGTCCTTTGTGATGGCATCAAACTTCTCCTTTGCTTGAAATAAGCTGAGATTGTACAATTCAATCTAACCTATCTTATATTAGTTGTTTGCATGACCACATACAATGTACAAAGCAGGAGCTCCTTCGCTAAGGCGAAGGGGTGTCATCCTTCGGCTCTTTGACCCGTGCAAAAAAGGAAACATGCCAACACAATGTTATTATCGCTTTATTTTTCAGTACAGACTCGGAGCCAGGTTAGGGCGGTGCAGAGCAGGGCTGTCAAAGCAGAGAGAGGAGGAACCATGTGCACCATAAAAGCATGTCAGTTTGGCCAGCCATCTTGAACACACCTGGGTGGAGAACTGTCCCAGGTCCCCAGGATCCCAGGCACTGCCCCGGCAGCCACACAGGCTGGTGACAGCAGCATCGAGATTGGCTTAGGGGAGTCTGGGAGCCTGTGTGATTCTGTTCTGTGCTGCCAGGAAGAGAACAGGCCGGAAGAGAGACTGCAGCCATTCAGACTTCATCCTTCCACTGCGTCCCACCATCCCCTTTCCGCAGCAGCCTCGAATAAGAGTACATACGACAAAGGACGACCCTAGAGAGTCAACACTGTTGGACAGCGCATGAAAATAATTTGGTTCATGTGGGCATTTTTTGGGTATTCTAACAGAATGTTGCATTTTGAATATCTTCCTAAAAGTATTGTAGACAGAATATTGACTACCACAATATAGTGAAGGAAAGTATACATGGGTAAACATATATTAACTAGTCTTACACAACTTGCATGTGCCTTGAAAATACATGTCTCTAAGGTATGTGGAGTACAGTATTGTAAATCTATACTTACTTATATAGACGTAACTTCAAGATGCTGTGCTAGTTTGCTAGTCGATATTTTGGGCAATATATTGTAGTTAGAACATACTTGAACCATGATATTCTGACTTGCAATGCATTGTTAAAAAGACTGATCAATAAGACAATATTTTTTGCTACATCTTTATGGTGAGTTGCAGGCAAGTAATTATAATTCTTTATTGACTTGACATGATAGGACGTTCTTTTTGCTTGGGCTCGGAATGAAACACAGCATACTCTGCATGGTCTGCAAACACAGAACAGGAGTTGTAAAGCATTATGGTATTGTGCCACGTGGATTCTGATATTTGCGCATTAGAATAATGTATTGATGTTCTGGAATAACCATCCTGTGGCATTGGGTTTGTTGCTCACTTCCTAGCCCAGGCCTGATATTGTAACCAAGAATATTTGCCACCCCTGCCTGGGCCGGTTGGAGTTTGGAGTCCTTAATCTGTGTTTTTCCTATTGCCTCTCCTTCCTGGAGACAAATATCCTTCAGCTCGTTTTGCTTGAAACGCAGTTGCTTCAGCTCCTCCTGCATCTTCTCAGGTCCGATGGTCTCATAGATTCTTTTCCAAAAGGTCCGATTAAAATGTTGGTAAAGCTTCCAGTCTAGTGAGCACCACTCCTTTGCCCCTTCCTTGCTCTTATCGGTCAGATGCTGAATACTGTTTTTGCTTCTTGAGTTCAGCTTGAAATTGACCACATCCTCCATCTCCCAGCACAGCGTGTTCTTCAGGAGCACCATGGACTCATCAAAGTATTCTGCAATGAGCACCAACTGGAACCTCTGCTCTATCTCTCTCAGAACTGACTGCACATAAGGGTAAGTGTCCTTAGCATTGCTGTCATAACCAAAGTCATACCACATGGTGTTTTTAACAAGCATATGATAAGGCTCTGTCGGGTTGTAAAAGCTCCCAGGAGATGCTAGAAATTCATTGAGAGTCCTGGTCTTATTGAAAGATGGCAGAAACCGGAAATAGGAGTAGGAAGACTCCAACAAAGATATGGGATTCCGCAAGATGGATACGTACACAGTGTTGTTTTGCATCACTTTCTGAACCTGTATTGAGAAAGAATACAAACATGTTACAAATGGTTACTAATTCATTTTTAAAGTTTTCTATTTACGTGTACATGCACAACTGAACGTTGTGATGGTTTCTAGGACATGGAAATAAAACAAAGCTTTTTCAGGCTGGCTTAGTATTGCCTTATAAAAAGATATGCCCTAATATATGCTCATTGAAATTGGGGTAGAGGGCTTGGCATTGAAATGGTTTCAGTCCTACCTCCAGAATAGACAGTAAGCAGTGGCCCTTTCCCCTTTTCCTTAACAATTTGGTACCATTCAGCATGGTGTCCCCCAAGGATCAGCAATTAGCCCACTCCTTTTTAATATCTAAATGAGCCCATTGATTCCAATCATCAAAGCTTATAAAAATCAATTTGGTGAACTATGCGGATGACACACAACTCATTCTGTCTCTAGAGGGAAATATGTCAATACCACTCAATAGTTTTCATGAATGCATGCAAAAAACTGCTAGATGGCTTACAGACAATTCCCTGCAGTTCAACTGAGAAAAAAACTGAAATCCTGTACTGCACGGCTAAGAAAGTCCCTCGTCCGCTCCCTGCTAACTTTTGGCCTATTCCTTCAGATAAGCCCCCTACACACTCCAAGGCATTGCGTAACCTGGGGGTAGTTTATGACAACAAGTTGAGTCTTGAAACCCACATAAACAAAACGGTGGGTACATGCTTTTTCCCTTATCAGAGCACTGCGGAAAATACTCCCTATGCTACCAATGACAGCCAGAGCACTTGTGGTGAGAAGTGTCATTCTGATTCGACTGGACTACTGTAATGCTCTGATACTGGGTGCCCCTAACTCTCTGATCACGAAATTTCTAAGAATTCAGACGATAGCTTCAAAGCTAGCCCTAAAGAAACCGAGAAAATGTTCTGCCTCTTCGTCCCTTAAAGAGCTCCATTAGCTTCCAATCCCACAGAGAATACAGTTCAAATCACTCTATGTCGTTTTTAAGGGTCTGCGTGGACTTGGGCCAGCGCCTTTGCAGGAAAAAACATTCTGGCACGCCCCTATAAGAAGCCTCTGATCCTCTGCAGCCCATCTGCTTATCACACCCAGAATTAGAACCACCAGGTTTTGTGGAAGAGCATTTAGCTGTGCAGCCGCTCGCTTATGGAATGAACTCCCGCCTAATCTTAGGCAAATAGAAGATTTTACAAATTTCAGGAAGAAGCTTAAAACCTGGCTCTTCCCAAGGGTGTAATGCAGAATAGCCATCTCCAGGGTAATATGTGCAAATAGGGGAGCTAATGTAACCCTAGCGCCAGGATACCTGTGGGGTGACAGTGCGCTTTATAAGTCTGTTTTACATTAAAAATGACATTACATATGGCGCACATGTAAGAATGAAAGCCACCAGCTAGTAGGGGCATAGCTTAGGGGCAGGGAGGGGGGGTGAATGTCAAGTTTCCTAACTAAAAAATAAGTGGGCTGCAGGGTGGAGGTGACTAAGGTTCGTGATGGACTGTTTCTATGAGGAACAGGGTGAGAACTGTTTGGAATTATGTGAGACTCTGCCTAGAGTGGTACAGTGGGTGAAGAAAGGGTTGGCATGCTACTTGAAGCGGTTGCCACTGGTTAGACTATTTGAAAGCATTCAACCCATCACATTTGGGGTATTTGTTTGCTATTAATATGTCTAGAAACCCAAGACCAGCACAGTTTTCCAAGCCTACAACCACCACTGTTTGTGAATTTCCAAAAGTAGTATATTTGCAAACTTTCAAGGAGTGCTTCTAATGGTGCAGAATAACTACTCTTTGGTCAACCAGCCACTATAAACATTTAACTTTTCACTCCAAAAAATGAACAAGTTAAAAGCGCTTAGCAAATTGAAAATGATGAGAAAAACTGAAACAGACATATCAAACCTAACTCAGGGACTGCAGACCCAACCCAGAATGCATTAGGGTGGCTGTCACACCCCAAACACCCTCCTTAAGCCACACCCCTGACTTCCCCACACATGCACATACGCTCATACTCATAAATTCAAGACCGCACACATATACATCTACAATTCACAAGCACATACACACACACTCATTCACAGCACACACATACAACTACATACACATTCTCACATACACACATGCATCAAACATTTTTAAAAAACATACCTGCCACAGCAGTGATCCTTGGTGGTGGGAGGGAAGCCTTGGTGGTTCCTGGAGGACTGGGCCTGCCACCTCCTCTCATTGGCTGCCTTTGTTATGGGTCAGACTATGAGAAGAGGCACCAGACCCTCACTCATCACAGAGTGGGATGGGGTCAGCGAGACTACTGATCCCACCCCACTCTGTGATGAGGCATCACTAATGGACATTCGGCCCTGGGCACTCAGGGCTTAAAACTACAGTGGTCAGTTCTGAGTATATCTGTGATGTGCCCCAACATCATGACAGGAGGCCCTCCAACCTCTTTGCTGGGCTGAGGAAGTCACACTCATAAGGATGTGAAATTTTCAGGACAGCAAGGTTTAGCTTGGGCAGCCAGATATTGTATCATTGCATAGACATATATTTATTTAAAGTAATAGTTTATAAACATGAGCTCAGAAACATTAATGGCTAGCAACCACTCAACAATAATGTCATTAGTAAACTATGATTCAAGTCAATAGACATGTAAACCCTAAACGTTGCCAAGATTTGTATTATAGATGGCGCAATGGTATAGACCATTAAATAAAACTTAAACTCCCCGTGGAGCTGTGCCCCTGTCAGCTAGCTGCATTAGCTGTGGCACCACCACCATTATTCATTTGTCCCTAAAGTTGAACTGCATTTTTAATTTTTGACCCAGTTTGAGAAGCTCCTAATACTAAGGTACCCCAAAAGTAAATTTTGTTAAACAATTCTTTATTGCAGAAATTGCAGTAAATGTCCACATTTTTTGTTTTTTGAGACAACCCCCCCGCCCTCCACCCACTCCCCGATACAGGCTTTATTAAACAATATGGATATCCATATCGACAGACAACAAATAAACTAAACATAGCAAATAATTAGATCCAGAAAAACAAGACAATCAATAATTACGATAAAGAAATAAATAAAGCAGTCTATCCTAGACCTTCAATCCAATGCATTAGTGGGTGCCAGATTTCTAGACCCTTCTTTTTTTTTTAAACCTTTCCTGCTATATATTGCTTTCTCCAGGCTATAGGTCGAGAGTAGTCGAGCCCGCCATTGTTGAAAGGATGGTGGAACATTGTCTAGCCACACAGAGGCTAGACAAATTCGAAACACTGCCATAGAGACAAAAAGAAAACCCTTTATGTTATCCGGATGGTTCAAATTGTCTAGCCCCAGAATTATTTCTGCTGTTGTAATTTCTATTTGTGTCTCCAGTATTTCAGAGAGAAAGGTAGATATCTCTTGTCTAATAGTGCATAATGCCCCACATGTAGCGAACATATGTATTAAGTCTACTTCTGGCATCATACATCTGGGGCAGAAGGTCCCTTTGCCAGTACCCCATTTAGCTAATTGATAAGGGGTATGGTATAAAGAGAAAAAAGTTTTATAAAATTGGGCATGTAGTTTCGAGGACATTAGTAGCGATTGAGAGATTTGAAATGAATTCTGGATAACGAAAATTGATATCCCAAGTTTGTTCTGCCATTTAAGTATATTTTTATCCATATCATCTGGAAAACCAGTAATAAATTATTATATATTACCCCGATTTTAACATTACTAAACTGTACCACAGATTCTATTAACTCATTTTTCTGCAAAGCCACACTTCCCCCCACCTTTTTCATGATAAGATCCCTCACCTGTAGGTATTTGAAAAAGTCCCTATGTTCTAAGCCATATTTATTTTTTAAAGATTCAAATGAGATGAAGCCGGCTGGCTCATAAAGACAACCGACTTGGACTATACCAAGTCTGATCCACTGTGTCATACACAAATCCGAGAAAATCTCGGGGAGGTTTTGATTACTTATAAAAGTCGTATAGTACGAAAACCGACCTAACCCTAAATGTTTGCGAACCTGGTTCCAGGCAGCATAAATACCTTTTAAAGTTTTAGACCGCACTTTCTTAAAATGGCAGTCATAAGTCAATCGCCACAGATGTGCACCCGCTAGATTACCTAGAATAAGTTCCTGAGGGGTTGGATCAGATCTCTCTATAGTATCCTCATGATTAGTCTTTAGTAACAGGCTACTATATTTAAGAATTGTTGCCCACCAGTAAGTTTTTAGGTTAGGGAGTGCGAGGCCACCTCTATCTATTGGTAAAGTAATACATTTGTTAGCTTTACGGGTTTTCCCATGATTCCATATAAAGTGAGAGAAAATTCTATCAATTTCCTTAAATAATAATGGTTCAAAATTCAAGCAGATAGTGCGGGAAAAACATAAAAATTTAGGAAGATGTAACATTTTAATTACATTACATCTTCCTATGATTGTAAGATGTAAATTATGTAATTTTTTAAAGCCTTTTTTGGTTTGTTTGATTAGGGGATCCATATTAAGTTTTACCAAGTTATTTAAATTAGCAGTAAAATTGACGCCCAAATACATTGCCTTGTCCATTACTCTATCATCCACAAAATTACATTTGCTATTGATTAAAATTTTAGTTTTAGTTTAGTTGAGATTATACCCCGAGATTTCACCGAATTTATTTGCTTCTTTTTCCATTTCCTCCACAGATTTATTCGGGTCGGCTGTGACAATAGCGATGTCACCAGCATAAGCTAAGGACTTAGTTTCACCATTAAGAGTCTTTATGGAAATTATAGATGTATTTTTTTCCAGTCTGTGGATGAACAGATCAATAAAAATGGCGAATAGCAACGGGGAACAGGGACACCCCTGCCTTGTTCCTCTTGTTACTTTAATTGAAGCGGAGTTTTCACCATTTATCGAGACCCCGGTTTTTGGGTTAACGTACATCATGCGAACTGCATTGATAAATACCTCCCCAATCCCACTCCTTGACATAGCGGTCCATAGATATTTCCAGGAGACCCTATCAAAAGCTTTTTCGGCATCTAAAAGAATAAGTGCAATAGGGTCTCCTGTTACGTCCGCTATGTCAAAGAGTGTGATCACCCTCTGAATGTGATCTGTGGTGGATCTACCAGGAACGAATCCATACTGCCTGACGGAGATTATTTTATGGATTACCGGGGCAAGTCGGGTAGCAAGTAGTTTAGAATACATTTTTGCGTCGTTATTTATCAAGGTAATGGAGCGGTAAGCCCCTAATTCCGTTGGATCTTTTTAGGAAAGACGATGATTTTGGCCTCATTCCATGATTCAGGTGCATGACCACCTTGAAATACCTGGATTACTAGTTTAGTTTAGTGAAGTAGTGTGGCTCACTGGTTAGAGGTGGCAGACCCGAGCGCAGAGGACGGCCCGGGACCAGGGTTCGATTCCCGGCGCGGCAGGTTTCTGGACCAGGGTCAGCGGACTCGATAATTCTCTCGCCTCGGTGCCCACTCTGATCAGCGATCACACTCGGCAACTCTGGGCATTAGCTTGCCTCATCTTCACTAACGGCCCCACCAGACCGCCGGGGATGCCTGGTCTCACCCTGGAGATACCCATTAAGGGACCATCTCTCAGGGAAGCCAGGAAGGGTTTCGCAGCGGTCGAAGCGCCTTGGGACCCTACGGGTAAGTAGTGCGCTATATAAATGCCAATACATTTACACATACATTTACATTTAGTTAGGATTTCTTTTAATTGTTTATGAAATTTAGCGTAAAATTCCGTTGGAATTCCATCTAAGCCCGTAGCTTTGCCGGTTGGTTGGCTATTAATAGACAGTAGGATTTCAATCCAGTGTGGTGTTTTCTCAAGTTTTTGTTTGTCGGTTTTAGGTAATTGAATCCCTGTGCCAAGGTCCAAATATGCATTTATATTAGATTGATTCTTCCCAGTCTCAGTGTATAAATCCTCGTAATAATTATGGAATTCTTCCCTAATCTCTTTGGGTTCGCTGGTGATGCCTTTATTGGGATCTCTAATTTTGGTAATTGTGTTATTGCTAATCTGTTGTCTTGTACGGACGGCTAATTGCGGTTAGCGCTCTAGTGTATGCTTTTCACTGTCCTATTTAGGTGGAGCCCATTCAGCTGCAAGCTGCGGAAGGGTGACGGTGGTCCCCGATCCGCTTTGCCTGCCAAAGGTAATACAACTGTGCCTTGCGCTGTGTTAGAATTGCTGCATGTAGAGAATTGAATGCATTTTAAACCATTTAACTCATTGTTGATTCAAAAACGATGGTGTTCTGTTAATTAGGAAACTGAATTTTACTTTGAGAAATTTTCAATTTTAAAGACGTAAGAATTCTCTTGGTCAGCACTTACTCCAAAACGCCACACTTGTTGGGCTAACGCTACCTGTGCCACCTTTCTCCCATTCTTTATTAAAAGGGGGAGGAATAATATTTACTGTCAGCAAAGGAAGCCTGTGCTCGTCCTTCACTCCTGCCCGCCCCCGTCCGACGCGGTAGCCAATACCCTTGCGCAGAGGGAGGGTCAGGGAGAGCCAGGCACTTCCTGTGGGGGCACTTACTGAGCGGTTAGCGCTCTAGTGTATGCTTTTCACCGGCCTATTTAGCCCTCTCCCCCTCACAAGCGCGCAGCAATCGCGCGCAGCGGCGCCGAAGCGACGCCAAAGACCAGCCAAAGAGCTGCCCGTCTGCGCCCGTCCGCGACAGGACGAGGCATAGGGGCAATGGGCTCTACCCCTTCGGACCCCGCTATCACAGGTATTAACAAAATTATATACCCCGCTCAATCTCTCATAGATTTGAAACCATCTGGAGAATGCTGCACTAAAATACCCTGGCAAAGTCTTGAGGGCTGTTTTTCATGTATGAAATGTCGCTTCCAATCATCGGTAGTTAGGGTGATTACGAAGGAAAATGCTCCTAAAATTGTACCCCCGGAGGGACTGAAATGCTTTCTTTTAAATGTTCGGTCTCAACCAAAACATCAACATCAGGTATGGGATCTAGTTGACACCATACAGCCAGATATCTGCTTCCTAACCGAGACTTGGATGAAGCCCCACACGGTTACAGCAATAACATTAGGGGTTCCATCAGGTTATAAGATTCTACACTTTGATCGAGCCAATAAAATAGGCGGTGGCCTAGCCATCATATATAGAGATGTACTTATAGTCATAACTCTAGAACAAAAGTACAGCCCACAACTTGAAATAATGATTCTTAAAATTGCCTTGGCAGGCCACATCTCTTGGAAAGGTGCTTTAGCTTACCGCCCACCAGGATCCAATCCGGATTTTGCTCTCTCCCTTCTGGAGCTACTAGCCCCTCATTTTAAATCCAAGGAAGACTTCATCCTCCTAGGAGATTTTAATGTGCACATGGACAACCTGGTACACCCCGAAACAATCTAATTAATTGTGGATTTGTCTAGTCTGGGGTTAAAAGCACTGAATAGCGGTGCTACCCATATAGGTGGTCATACTTCAGATTCACTTTTCTCTAATTGCACTAAAGTAAGATGTTCACCTGCTAAAGAAATTCAATGGTTAGATCACTTTCTGATAGAGTTCATTTTACCGGGCCCGACCAAATTATTGCATAAAGCGCCACTCCCGCCAATCTGGCGTCGACAGTGGCATAAAGTATCGGTGGAAAAGCTGCGGGAAAGCTGGATACAACCAACCTTCACAGATGAGGATTCAGCGGACACTGCATTAGCCAGATTCAATGACTCACTTAAGCTAGCCATCGATACTTTGGACCCACTAAAGCTTCATAAGCAATATCCCTCCACCAAGCAAGAAACCTGGTATACACAGGAACTTAGAATAGAGAAACAGAAATGCAGATGAACAGAAAAAGTATGGAGGAAATTGAAAACTGAGGAGAACAGGAAAATATATCAAGACGCCCAGTCAACCTACTACAAAAATATAAAGCAAGCTAGAAAAAACAGTCTCACCCAACAACTTGCGGAGGCGGGTAATAGTCCAAGGGAGCTGTTTAAAATACTACAGAGCTTTGTTACACCTACAGCCTGTGAGAGCCCCGATTAATTCTCTCAAACCCTTTGTGATGAGATCTTGGTGTTCTTTGAAGATAAAATCAATCTCATCTACGATAAAATTATGGCCTCTAGTAGCGCTGGGAATAAGATCTCCCTCCCACACAACTCATTCAAACAAAACAAAAATTCATTACTGTCCTTCCCGCCAATCTGTGACATAGATCTCCCCCCTCTCATCAGACACATAAAATCTGGATCCCCCAATGACTTCCTTCCTGCCAAAATGGTCGCCCCTCTGATCACCCTCTTAGGACCTTCCATTCAGTCTGTGATGAACACCTCACTGGCAGAAGGACAGGTCCCAATGGAATGGAAGAAAGCGGTGGTGAACCCAATAAGGAAAAAAGCGGCATCCCCATGGACAGACCTTTCGAACCTCCGGCCCATCTCCCTCCTACCGCACATCAGTAAGATGACCGAGAAACACGTGAACACCCATTTATCCAAACATATCGAGGCAACGGAGGGCCTGGACTACTCACAATCTGGGTTCAGGCCCAACCACAGCACCGAATCAGCCCTCCTAGCAGTGACCAATAACATCAGGATGACGCTGGATGGAGGGGGGTCGATGATTCTGGTGCTGTTGGATCTATCCGCTGCCTTCGATACGGTGTCACATGAGGTGCTTCTCGATTGTATGAGGGATGTGGGACTAGGGGGTGTGGCTCTGTCCTGGATGGAGAGCTTTCTTTCAGGCCGCTCTCAAGAAGTCAGGTTGGGCTCCCACAAGTCCATCTCTAGGGAGCTCACCAAGGGAGTGCCACAGGGCTCATGCCTTAGCCCTACATTATTCAATGTGTATGTGGCCCCCTGGCTGACTTAGTGAGATCCTTTGGGTTCACCCCGTGTCGTATGCCGACGACACCCAACTTCTGTTCCCTTTTAAAACCTTGACACCTGCCCTAAAGAAATCGTTTGCAGATGGAATGAGGGCAGTGTCAGAGTGGATGGCTAAGAACTGCCTACAGTGTAATGTAGGAAAAACTGAAGTAATGTTATTCGAGGAGGCAACGACACTATGGTCCCCTGAATGGTGGCCCATGGAACCGGGACCTGTTCCTACTCCTAAACAAACCGTTAAAAACTTGGGAGTGCAATTAGACCAAGCACTAACATTGAAAGATCATGTAAACCAAGTTGACGGCACCTGTTTCCGCGCCATTGGACTGCTGAGAAGGGTCTTTCCATACTTACCTGACAGCTACAGGAAGACACTGGTTCAGGCGTTAGTCATCAGCAGATTGGACTATTGCAATGGTCTTCTCTTATCAGCCAATGAAGAACAGCTTAACAAACTGCAAATAGTCCAAAATACTGCGGCGAGGCTAGTCCTCAACGCTCCACCTAGGACTCCCTCCCGCCCTCTGCTGACTAAACTTCACTGGCTCCCAGTGCGGCAACGCATTAAGTTTAAGATCTTATGCACCATTCACAAATGTCTGTCAGGTACTGGGCCCAAGTACTTGACAAAAGCTTTCTCACCTTATGTTCCTGGACATTCCTTACGCTCCAGCAATCTCCAGCTACTACAGGCACCCAGAATCAAAAAATCCAGGCAGGGAGGTCGCACCCTTGCTCATACCGGACCTGTCCTCTGGAACTCACTGCCTCAGACACTGAAACAAATCACTAATCACCTAACTTTCCGAAAATCCCTTAAAACCCACCTATTTATAAATATCTAAACCACTTATTCAATTCACAACCACCCTTCTGACCATGGATCAGCACAAGTTGTACTCCCCCCACTGGCAAAAGCGCGGAGATACCCCTTCGAGGGTCGAGTCAGGCTCTCTGTAAGAATATAAATAAATAAATAAATAAATAAATTGATGTCCTACCAGCTCGTTGAGCGCATGGACTTTCTCTCTGTTCAGGGTAGCTGTTATTATAGCTTTAGTAGTAAGTATTTCTGTTCTTAAATTTCTTACAATTGCCACGTTTCTTACTGCTCCTTCTATATCAGCATCATTCTGGACAGCAATCATCAAATCTTCCTCTTTACTAATAAGATTATTTTGTAATTTAATTAGTTCTTGTTTAGCTTCTTGATTATGTTTGATCGAAAATCTACAGGTTTCTCCCCTTACTCCGGCCTTTAATGTATCCCAGACAAACTCTAGGGGGGCACTGAGGTTCCGTGAATTCTGAACCTGGGTCATAAAGGTCGTGGTTCTGTTACGATTTTGGTAACGCGAACCGTAAACAGTGAGCTCAGTAAGTATGAGTGTTTTCGTCTACTTAGGAGCTAGACAAGAAAGCTAGCTGGTGTTGACACTATAAATATATGTAGGTTACAACTGTATACCTTTTTCTAGATTTGTAATTGGTTTAATAGCCACATGCGCACAACTCTTAAATGCAATGAACCTGGTGGTGTGGTCTTAGGATACATTAAATAGAAATACCGTTATTCTAGTAGTTTAAAATCAAGAAAACTAATGAAAAGCTTAAGAAGTGAATCTTTATTTGAATCATCCTCTTGGATGTCTTTGGTTTGATTCCAGGAATTTACCTTCGATCTAATTGAGAAAAGGCAGGTGTATATTTTAAAAAGGAAGAACATCGAACCGGTACTCAAATGCAAGGCTGTGGCTTCAAAAGTAATTTTCTGTGAATTCAGGCCTCATAAGGGTGAGTGACTTGATGAAATATTTATTGAAATACGTATAGTTTTAAATGAGTAATTGATCACACTTATTGAAACTATATAAAAATGTATTAATTGAATAGGGCAAGGATATTGTATCCCATTAATCACCAGTATCGTCGTCTCAATTGACAAGGCAACGTCAGAAAATTAATAAAAGTACCAACCATCAATGGGTGAGTGAGCCAAATATAAATCTTATATAATTTCTAATGAAACATCTAAATAAGAATTTGGCAAATACTTGCATTATTTACCCCTTGATCCAACAGGGGCAAGGGACATATAGATGTCCACTATTCCTGTAAAGAATACCTTAAAAGCAATTGATAAATTCACTGTAAGTACATTACCACAAAAAAATGTGAAACTTCTTTGATCTTGAAATTAAATGTACTCATATTGTAAATCACCCCAGATTCGAGGAAGTGGCATACAGAGAAATACTAGGAAAAGCATGACATTTACATACTGAGTGTCTACCGAATCTCGACGAAGGGTAAGCAGACGCAGTTGTGGGGACCCACATTATTAGTGGTTACCACTATAAAGTAAAAACTTATAGTAAAGGACATTGATTTTATCCACAATAGTAATACATCTGCCTTACTTAGTTAACTAGAAGGTAAATACTATGTCTAGAAACTACAATGTACCAGTATTAGGGAAATGGTATATTGGGTATAACGAATTGATAAATGAATATCAGTTGCCCCTAAAGGTTGTACAAGAGTGATACAAAATTTGAGCTTACATTCTAGTGACTGTCCTAATAAACAATCGAGTACTGTCAAACTATAATGTCATACATTGGACCAAAGAAAAGTTAAATTTAATTTGAGCACACGTTCTTTAGATTAATTGGGTTGATAAGATTGAGCACTTTGTGATTATATTTTGATGGGTCCTGAAAAAGGTGTTTTTAATTACATGACACACCGAAACTTGTCGACAAGAGGATACAATTATTTTTGTTTTATTAAAACTTTTCTGTGACATTTTTATATTGTGATATGTACTAGGAAATGTATAACATTAATGTGACCACCTTTAACTATTGTTGAAAAAAAATACTGTAAAAGATACCATTTTCATAAATGCTTATGTTTTAATGGTACACAAATGGGTTTTATGAAATTAAATATGTAAATGTAAATGTAAATGTATTTGAGCTTATATAGCGCACAGCTACCCACAAAGGGTTTCCCGGCGCTTGCTTAGGGAACCTGTCCTGGTATTCCCCTGTGAGATAACCCCGGCAGGGTATCCACAAGGTGAAAGCCAGGCATCCCGCCGCGAGGGGCCATTGTGGAGATTAAGCAAGCTATTGCCCAGAGTCACAGAGTGTGAACCCGTGAGTCGAGAAGGAACCGGAGCGAGAATTATCGAGTCCGTGGAATTTTTGAGCCCAAGACCCGCCGAGGCGGGGAATTGAACCCTGGTCCAGGGCCGATCTCAGCTTCCGGGTCTGCCGCCTCTAACCCCTGAGCCACACTTCTCCACATGAAATATGAAAATATGAAAATATGAAATATGAAATGTTTTTGATACCCTGCCCCTTGCCATCCAATCCGCCACGACAGAAGCCAGCTTTAGGAAGCTCCTAAAAACTTGGCTCTTTATGCAATAATTCTGTTCTTCCTCTTGACTACTCGCTCTTTGCTGTAGGACTCGCTAGCGCCGGGACACCTCCCCAGAGGTAGCTGTTTGCGCTCTATAAGCATCTGTATTATTATTATTATTATCATGATGTATAATTGCTTGATGTTTTGATAAAGATGCAAGAGATAATAAAATATTAAGGATACAATTTCAGATCACGTGTTGCTGTGTATAGGGACATTTATGTTCTTTTTCTTTGGTTCATTGTAGTATATACACAAATCCTTTGTGGGAGTAGTAAATGACATCATAAGGGAAATTTGTTTTTTTTCATGATTGTAGTAACCCGGTCCCTTTTGATATAACCTGGGAAACTCTCTCTTTTTGAGAGACGTGTGTTCTCACTCATACACATTTATTTGGCTACATTTGTGCATCTGGTATTAATTTCCACCAGGAAATGCTTCAGATTGCTACACCTCACCAGGAGAGTCATAGGGATGCCTAACATGCAGTGTGATTTACATTTCTCTCTCTATGCATGCTACATTATGACACAACCTAGACTAATGCTACATCAAGTTTTGTGAATGTTTGTGTGCAGTTAGGTGTCCCTTCATGCAGAAATACATTCCTCTCCATGACGCAGGCACTCTTGCAGCTTGGTGCATGGGTGACTGTGTATGCGCATGTCAGCTAATTGTGCACCAGAGTAGGGGATAGCAGGGTGATATGTCATCTTGTTGTACATTTGACACATGTCTTTGTTTCATAAGGAATACAGCACAGCGCAAGCATATGTTTTGTGGCACATCCTGCATTGATTCCTTGCAATTTTTGTCTAATGAGTTCTGCAAGATCTATATTCCGACAGTGACTTAGTGGTTTGTGAGAGTCTTTCTGGCTTACTCCCTTGTTGGGCCTACTTATACATGTGTGGTTCTTTGGCATTAGGTGTTTGTGTAAAGTGGTTGGGCCAGTTACAATGCATGTCAAGTTCAATTTGCTACATGTGCATTCTCACATAGTTCAGCTACATAATTCGTGACTTGAGGTGTGTGGTGTGTTCAGTTTGTACTTACCAACAAGCAGTCCAATTCCATAGGTGCCATTCTCAAACCGCTAGTTGATGACCGATTGGCGGAAGATGTAGGAGTCATGCACACTTCCTGGAAACTTGGTAACGACATTGATAAACAGGCCAAGGTGGTCCACAATTGCCTGAACATTCATCAAGTATATGTGCTTCCTGTAGCGTTATGTGTGTGCAGTGTCCGCAGGAGGCACAAGTTGCACATGGGTGCAGTCAATTGTGCCCAACACATGCGGTAAACCAGCAATTGCATAGAAGCCTTGCTTTTTGGCAAGTTGTTCTTGCACAGTGTTGGGGAAGCTTAGGTGCTGCTGCGTCAAGCTGATGATGGCATCCAAGACAGCGGGGATGATCCTTGAGAAGGATGCCTAGGAGATTCCTGCCTCTCTGGCAGTGGTGGGTTGAAAGGTGCTTGAGGCCAACATGTGCAGCACGGCAAGTAGCTTGGTCTGTGGAGGGATGTTAGTACTGCGCTGGGATGGGGCCTGCAGCCTTGGCGCTCTCTGGTTGAGTAGTCAGATGATGGTTGACCTTTTTAACCTGTATTGGGCTATCACCTCCTCTGGCCTGAGATGTAAGAGGGTGATCCGTTGGCGGTAGACCCGCTCTCTTTTACAGCACTGCCTCTGTGGTGATGGTGGTGATCTTCTTGGAGCTCGAAGTTGCAAGAGTAGTACCTTCATGGAGTTGTTGAAAATGCCAATGAGGCTCTGGGATTGTCTTCTTTATATACATGTGTGTTCGCAGCATTTTTAAGACCAGCTTTTTTTTGTCTAAAAAGCCTGTAACTAACTAGACTTAGCTGCAGTGTTTCATGGGAACGCCTACCTTGCATCTAATTTTTGTTAATTCCCACTAACAATAGTGGGGATCCTGAAAATTCCCGTTTACGCTGGAAAAGTTCTGCTAACCACAGTTAGTGGCACTTTGTAAATAAGGCAATAAAAAATGCCTCTGTAACATAAAAAATGTATGCTACGGAGGCGTTAAGTTCTTGCAAATAGGCCACTATGTGTGTAAATAATTGTTTTGTTAGTTTCTGCTTTGACAAAAGCGTCATTTTTGTTGGACATGTGTAAATAAGGATCATCCAGATGGCACACACAAACAGAAACATATACACAAATACTCTCTCTTTCATATGTAATTGGATCTGCATTGAAGTGATATATCACTAATAAGGCTCTGGGGTTCCATCGGATGCATTTATCCATAAACACTGGGATGGTCTTTTGCACTAGGAATTGCTGTCGCATTCATTCACTGTTCCCCAGTCACTTTTTAATAGGAGAACTATCATTTTAGGATCCTGCTACTGGGGAACAGCTGAGAGTCGTTGAGTGCAACTCAGAGCTGCTAATTACACGGGGCTGGAATGCGATGAATTGCTGTAATTGTGTTTTAGAGCTAAGTAAGTAATCCAACTGGCAGTGGGTGGTTTCCTGCTGGATAAAATACAATATGGCAAGATACATGTAGAAGCAATGACCTGAAAGTATATAGGCCCTAATGAAGACTTGTCATGGGTGGTATGCGGAGATTTCAGGTGGTTGATATTCTAATACTGGATGTAATATGTATAATATTCCCCGAATTATGAGTTAAACTGCTCAGACAGGGGAATAACTTTGAGTGCCATCGGAATTCCCTATTTCTGGAGTGTTAAAATGTAAAAATTCACCACATGCTCTGAACGGTGGGGATAGGGAGAGAAGATTGTGCCTGTTACAGCGAAGCATTACATGCTCCCACGTGCATTGGCTAAGGGTCAGATGGGGGCTGCTGAACAGGCTGCTGAGATAATCCAAGATCAAATGCAGACCAATACCATATCGATTTTACCACAAAGCTTTTCTGGGCTGTAAAATAAGGTTGGTATGGAGTTGGCTTTTAGTATGATGCAATCCTTTGCAAACACCTTGAGACTTATTGGTTTGTACAATTCTGTTCAAGGCATGGGTACATACATTAGGAGACAATGGGCAAATATTTTCTGGGAAAACGCCACCACTACATAGTAATGTTTAGTGAACAGAAAAGAGGAAATTAAAAAGTGATGGGTGTAATGCTTGAATAAATCCCACCCCCTTGCAATTACTCTGGCCACAACCCAGTCCATCTGTTTTTGCACACCAAGCCACATGAGACAGGAAATAGTCATGTTTATTCTGCTTCAATAGGTACAGTCCAGCACCAACCAACAGACTAGGTCTTCTCTGAATGAGAACACAAGCAATCCACCACCAGTTTCAGACTACTTAGGCCTGTGTAGTGAGGTCACAGATTGAGTCATGCGGCACAGCGAGAACAGAACCCACATCTGGTCACATCACACGTGGGGGTTCACACTGAGGAAAACACAAATTGATGGGTGGAATGCTTTTGCTAATCTCAGCCACTGGTAAGTACTTGAGATTGCATCCCTATATATCTATTTTCCCACATTACCATCTCAGACAGCAGCCAGCCGTAAACAAATAGGTGTTGATCATGCTTCCATACGAACAGCCTAGCTAGAACTGCCAGGCCAGGATCTCTCTGCTCAGGGACACCAGTAACCCACATACTGGTGTAAGCAATGTTGGCCCACGTCAGTGAGGTATAGCTCCAGTCCTGTGGCACAGTGAGCACGGATCCACATCTCGGCATACCCATCCAAGTTAAAGTGTCACACTAAGGGATAAACGTGATAGGTGGTATACTTGAATTTCAGCCACTGGTATTTGGTATGGGCCACGTCCCAGCCAATGTAGCGAAACAAAATAGTAACAATCAGGATTTCTATCGACACCTTGTGGCAGTAAAAGGAAGAAAGGAGGGAAGGTATCACTCATTTTACTGAAAAAAGGAAGTTGATAAATAAGGTGAGCATATCTTACAGAGCTGTGTATGCTCACATCAGTCAATAACTCCTGTGAGTTACTAGTACCTAAACGTTTAAAACTTTATTTATGGTAAATTTGTATATAAAGAGAGAGAGTGTGGTGTGCGCTCTAGTCTATGGAGTGTACGCGATGACGCGTCACGCCATAGACCGGAGCGTTAGGAGCGCGCGCATGCGCAGAACGAGGCAATAGCGTAGGCGCGAAACGAGAATCGGCAGTTGGCGACCGGAGCTAAGCACAGCTAGACGCTCGGCGCCCTGGCTCAGTAGTTTGTACCTAAAAGGCAATAAATACCTGTTACCACTACACAGGCTCCAGTGTGTACTTGAAGGGGGAAGAACCAGACATTACATTGGCGACGAGGGTGGCACCTAGAACATCACCGTGCACACAGGACTGGATCTACATCCTCCTAACAGTCCCACACCAGCCAGAGGGACAGGACAACAACCAGCACGAGCACAGGGCGTGGCAGCAGCGCAGAAACACGAGGAAGACCGGGAAACAGCGTGAACCACCAGGTCAGTGCTGCCCAAAGTACAGAACTAACAGCCAGCACCCTGGCAACCAAGGGCATCACCCCCAAGTCAGAAGAAGAGACACAGGAAGATAACCTCACGCCGCCCATAAGGGATAGTACCCCAGGCAGTCCCAGGAGTCAAGGGGACGCAGCAGGGAGTGCAGGAGCATCCAGGGGGTCCAACCAGCCAGGTGCCCAGGAGGCAAACCCCAGAGGTGAAGCAAAAATGGCTAACCAAGCCTCAGCCTTGATGGCACCAGTACCATTCCTACCCAGACCGGGTGAGCCGCAGTTAAAATGGGAGGACTGGAAAGAATACTTTACAAACTACATTGAAGCTCTGGAAGATGAGAGTGAAGCCGAATACACCCCGGAAAGAAAGAAGAGATTGTTGCTTCATAATTTGGGCCCAGAAGGGGTGAGGGTATTCAAGAATCTTGTACCCAAGGAGAGGGGTGCAGCAGAGACAGATGTCTTCAAGAATGCGCTCGATGACTTGGACAGCCACTACCGTCCAGCAGTGTGCGTCTCCATAGATCGCTACAACTTTCAGCAGAGAAAACAAGAAGTAGGCGAATCCATTGATGATTATGTGGCAGCCCTACGACGCTTGGCCATCACGTGTCAGTATGGTGTTCTCCAAGATGAATACATAAAAGATCAGATCGTGATGCACACGACCAGCAGAGCTGTCCAAGACAAATTATGGGCTATGAATGAAACGTCTCTCAAGGAAGTGGTGGCGATGGTCAAGAAAGCAGAAATGTCCAAGCGAGGAGCAGATGCAGCAAAACGTGAAAGTGCGCCAAGGCAAATGATCAACAAGATTGACGAGGTACCTCACTCCAGCAATCCCAAGGGCAGGTATGGAGACATGAGGAAAGACACCAGAGGAACGGGAAAGCAGACGAGTCGCCCCAGCCCCGGCAGCAAATTCGCGTGCTACAGGTGTGGCAGCACGGCACACACGGCCCAGGACCAAAGATGTCCCGCGTTCCGCGCCAGGTGCGCGTTCTGTAGTTTGACCGGGCATTTTGAAAAGGTATGTCGGAAGAAAGGGTCGAAATCCTCCGTCAAGTGTGTAGAAGCAGCCACCGTAGACGTGAGCGGAGAAGATGACCTAGACGAGGGTGATTTGGTGCTGTGCATCGAGGACCAAGTGCTGGAGGTGGCAGGGAAGCGAAGTGATAAGCCCCGCACGGACATGCTCATTGGAGGAGTGAAAGTACATGTAGCGGTGGACTCAGGATCCCCCTGGACCATCGTGCAAAAGTCCATCTGGGAAGAAGATTTCGCTCCGGTTGTAGGGCCAGACTTGTGGCCTCCGGACATCAGGCCCATATCGTACACGGAGAACGCCATTCCCCTGGTGGGGTGCCGGGACTTCGAATTTGAATTCAGAGGAAGGACGGCCACGTGCACCCTGTATGTGGCGGAAAAAGGCCCATCTGTGCTGGGATGGAGAGACGCTGGGGATCTGGGCATCATCCTAAACCCTGGGGGGAAGGAACAGATACTGTTGACGGATGAGTGGCCACTCCACAAAGACGAAGATTGGAGATCAGCATACCCGAAAGTCTTCGAGGGCACAGTGGGCAGACTGGACAAATTTGTGCACAAGATAGTCCTCAAAGAAGGAGCAGTACCAGTGGTACACAAGGTCCGGAACATTCCCATTTCCACGAGCGAATTGGTACAAGAAGAATTGAGGAGACTGGAAGAGCAGGAAATTATAGAGCCGGTGGACAGTGCGGAATGGCTCTCACCCTTGGTGGTGGTCAAGAAACCTAACGGCAAGGTCCGCCTCTGTGTGGACCTTCGTGAACTAAATAAGAATCTCATCGTGGAGAGGTTCCCACTACCCAGAATCGAGGAGATGCTGGCGAAAACAAAAGGTGTCACTCATTTCACCACCATAGACCTCACGTCAGCGTACTACCAGATAGAGCTGCACCCGGCGAGCAGGAAGTACACAGCCTTCATCACACCCTTTGGGTGCTACCAATTCAGGAGGATGCCCTTTGGCCTAGCGTCCGCTGCGGCTGTGTTTCAGAAGCTGATGCACAGATTGTTCAAGGACATATCAGGGGTGCAGTATTTTCAAGATGACATCTTGGTGATGGGCTCGTCCAAAGGAGATCATGACAAAAAGCTGCATAGGGTCCTAGGGGTGCTGCAGAACAAAGGCATGACGGCGGAATGGAGTAAATGCCGGATTGGGACACAGGCTGTGACGTACCTGGGTCACGAGATAGGGACGCATGGCATCACACCGAAGGTACAGAACGTGGAGGCAATCAGAAAGGCCAAGGCCCCATGCTCCAAGGAGGAGGTGCGGTCATTCCTGGGAATGGCCGAGTATTATAGCAAATTTGTGAGACACTTCGCCACCCGGACTCACAAAATGAGGCAGCTAACCAGGGATAAGACCAAATTCGAATGGGATGCGGAGGCCCAACTAGAATTTGACACCGTCAAGAATTGCATCAGCCAGGCCATCCCTCTGCAAGGATACATGCCCGATGGCAAGACCATTGTGACTACGGATGCGAGCGACAAAGGCTTGGGGGCGGTCTTGGCGCAAGTAAGAGAAGATGGGTCCACGGAGACGATCAGCTTCGCATCCCGAGCGCTGTCCCCAACGGAGCAGAGGTACAGTGTGATAGAAAAGGAGATGCTGGCGGTCACCTGGGCGATGAACAAGTTTCGCCAGTTTCTATGGGGCACCAGATTTAAACTCCAGACGGATCACAAGCCACTCGTGAAGGTCCTGACTTCCTCAGGCCATGATACGGCGACCCCAAGAATTGCTAAAATGACTTTAAAACTGCTGGACTACACGTACGACGTGGAGTATCTGCCCGGGACACAAAACAGGGTCGCTGATTACCTCAGCAGGGCTGCGGCCATGGAAAAGGCACCAGAAGATGCCCAGGACAGGGAAGAGATGGTAGCCAGCATGGAAGACCATGAGACGACGATCAGTGCTCAGGAATGGAAGGCCGCCTATGATTTGGATGTGGAGAAGTCGGAAGTAAAAAGGCACCTCACCTCCGGCTGGCCGAACAAAAAAGTGCTTGCAGAAGGAGTGAGGAGGTTCTTTGAAATGAGGGAAGAACTGTCCTTAAGTGATTCTGGGATATTCTTGTATAGAGGGGAAAGGGTCGTACCCCCGGATTCCCTAATACCAAAACTATTGGAGCAGCTGCATGAGGGTCATTTGGGCATAGTGAAAACCAAGGCACGAGTCAAACTGATGTACTGGTGGCCGGGCATGGACGCACAAATTGAGAGACAAGTGAGGGAGTGTGGGCAGTGCCAGGGAGCAGACAAAGTGTTACGACCACTGAGACCAGCACTGGGGAAGTTCGACACCCCTCAAGGCCCCTGGGAGAATGTGGCTATAGACATCTTAGGGCCCATCCTGGACTGCAGAGGAGTGAACAAATACATATGTGTCATGATGGATAAGTACTCCAAATGGCCCGAAGTGGACATACAAGAGTCCATGGAAACGGAAACAATTCTGAAATTCCTGTCGTCTGTCTTCTTGAGAGAGGGCATACCCAAATCTATCCTCAGTGACAATGGCCCACAATTTGTATCGGACAAATGGGTCCGATTTATGAGGAGGAACGGGATTGAGTCGAGGCACACGGCCGTGTACCATCCTGCCTGCAACGGCCAAGTGGAGCGGTTTAACCGCGTGTTAATGGGATCCATACAGGCAGCCATCTCACAGGGAAAAGACTGGGAGACAGAAGTGATGAGCATGCTGTGGGCCTACCGGATCACCCCCACAGCTGTGGGGTACAGCCCCTTCCAGGTACTACGAGGCCGACATCCATTCACACGGGACAATGTAGTGTGGAGGGAAAAGACCATCACCAGCAAATGGTCTCCGGCAGTGGTGCAGCACAACCTGGAGAAGGCCCAGAAGATATATGCCGCCCACTACGACAAGCGACGTAATGTAAAGGAAACAGGGCTGGAAGAAGGAGAGTGGGTCAGGGTAAAACTACCTACCATGCAAAGGAAAGGCGAAAGCAAATTTAGCCAGCCCCTACAGGTCAAGGAGGTACGAGGCAGAGCGGCCCTCCTTAGCGACGGAAGGGTGTGGTCCCAAGACCGCATGGCCAGAGTTAACAAGATAATAGTGTGGCCCAAGCCCGAGGAGGAAGAGATACGGATGGACTGCCAAGTAGCAATGCCCCAACCAGAGTACAATGCTGTAGACCAGTGGGAAGGAGCAGAAGTGGACAATGAGATAGATGCGTCCAACCAAGAGACTACCGACAGAGAAGAGGCACCAGCGAGTGCAACACAGAGAGGAGATTCGAGAGGTGGTGAGAAATCACGGTGTGAGAAGGAGGTGGAAGAGAACATGCCGGTAAGACACACTCGCAGTGGCAGGCTTGTCACCGCGCCCTTGAGATACAAGGACTTTATAATGGATGGACAGTAAGGAGGGGTCATCCCCTGCACCCTCTTAGACTCTGACTCTGTCCACCGGGCACCCAGAACTCTGGGGGGGAAATGTTGTCTTATTTGATATTAAAAAGGGGGGAGATATGTGGTGTGCGCTCTAGTCTATGGAGTGTACGCGATGACGCGTCACGCCATAGACCGGAGCGTTAGGAGCGCGCGCATGCGCAGAACGAGGCAATAGCGTAGGCGCGAAACGAGAATCGGCAGTTGGCGACCGGAGCTAAGCACAGCTAGACGCTCGGCGCCCTGGCTCAGTAGTTTGTACCTAAAAGGCAATAAATACCTGTTACCACTACACAGGCTCCAGTGTGTACTTGAAGGGGGAAGAACCAGACATTACAGAGAGTGCCCCGTGAACTTGTATTAAAAGCGATAAGAAATGGTAATTAGGAGCCAGATTACTATCCCCCAAGGTGCCGTGTTAGATGCAAATTGTGTTCTTTTGACAGAAGATGCAAAGACAAACACTGTGATGAAGGCATGGTTTGAAATATAAACCTGGGAGTCCTTTCCTGGATTTCCTCATAGTTTTGAAAGTAATTTTTAGAAGGCCCATCACTGCCCCTCTGAGGGGTAAAATAAAAAGGCGCTTTTTTTTTTCAGAGTTTTATATAGCGCAAACTAGACCTGAATCGGGTATCAGAGCGCTTTACATAGCACCAGTTACGTTACATGAGGACACACATTCATGTTATGTTAGACACAGGGATATTACGTGATTTGCCCAGAATCACAGGATGTTCAGCATCATTGCCAAGACTCAAATCCAGTTCCCCAGATTCGAGGTCGACCGCCCTAGTCGTTAGGCCAACTCCTTTCCCCACTTTATTTCACTAAACACCGAAAGCCTTATTCAAGTGTGTGCTTTATAAAAGAAAATATATACTATCACAGAAAACTTGATTTGTAATTTCCATGCAGTTTCTAGAATTATAGATTGCAGCAGCCTACAGAAGAGTTTGAATAACACACATTTTTCCATTGCGGCCCAGTCCTTTGTGATGGCATCAAACTTCTCCTTTGCTTGAAGTAAGCTGAGATTGTACAATTCAATCTAACCTATCTTATATTAGTTGTTTGCATGACCACATACAATGTACAAAGCAGGAGCTCCTTCGCTAAGGCGAAGGGGTGTCATCCTACGGCTCTTTGACCCGTGCAAAAAAGGAAACATGCCAACACAATGTTATTATCGCTTTATTTTTCAGTACAGACTCGGAGCCAGGTTAGGGCGGTGCAGAGCAGGGCTGTCAAAGCAGAGAGAGGAGGAACCATGTGCACCATAAAAGCATGTCAGTTTGGCCAGCCATCTTGAACACACCTGGGTGGAGAACTGTCCCAGGTTCCCAGGATCCCAGGCACTGCCCCGGCAGCCACACAGGCTGGTGACAGCAGCATCGAGATTGGCTTAGGGGAGTCTGGGAGCCTGTGTGATTCTGTTCTGTGCTGCCAGGAAGAGAACAGGCCGGAAGAGAGACTGCAGCCATTCAGACTTCATCCTTCCATCCCCTTTCCGCAGCAGCCTCGAATAAGAGTACATACGACAAAGGACGACCCTAGAGAGTCAACACTGTTGGACAGCGCATGAAAATAATTTGGTTCATGTGGGCATTTTTTGGGTATTCTAACAGAATATTGCATTTTGAATATCTTCCTAAAAGTATTGTAGACAGAATATTGACTACCACAATATAGTGAAGGAAAGTATACATGGGTAAACATATATTAACTAGTCTTACACAACTTGCATGTGCCTTGAAAATACATGTCTCTAAGGTATGTGGAGTACAGGATTGTAAATCTATACTTACTTATATAGACGTAACTTCAAGATGCTGTGCTAGTTTGCTAGTCGATATTTTGGGCAATATATTGTAGTTAGAACATACTTGAACCATGATATTCTGACTTGCAATGCATTGTTAAAAAGACTGATCAATAAGACAATATTTTTTGCTACATCTTTATGGTGAGTTGCAGGCAAGTAATTATAATTCTTTATTGACTTGACATGATAGGACGTTCTTTTTGCTTGGGCTCGGAATGAAACACAGCATACTCTGCATGGTCTGCAAACACAGAACAGGAGTTGTAAAGCATTATGGTATTGTGCCACGTGGATTCTGATATTTGCGCATAAGAATAATGTATTGATGTTCTGGAATAACCATCCTGTGGCATTGGGTTTGTTGCTCACTTCCTAGCCCAGGCCTGATATTGTAACCAAGAATATTTGCCACCCCTGCCTGGGCCGGTTGGAGTTTGGAGTCCTTAATCTGTGTTTTTCCTATTGCCTCTCCTTCCTGGAGACAAATATCCTTCAGCTCGTTTTGCTTGAAACGCAGTTGCTTCAGCTCCTCCTGCATCTTCTCAGGTCCGATGGTCTCATAGATTCTTTTCCAAAAGGTCCGATTAAAATGTTGGTAAAGCTTCCAGTCTAGTGAGCACCACTCCTTTGCCCCTTCCTTGCTCTTATCGGTCAGATGCTGAATACTGTTTTTGCTTCTTGAGTTCAGCTTGAAATTGACCACATCCTCCATCTCCCAGCACAGCGTGTTCTTCAGGAGCACCATGGACTCATCAAAGTATTCTGCAATGAGCACCAACTGGAACCTCTGCTCTATCTCTCTCAGAACTGACTGCACATAAGGGTAAGTGTCCTCAGCATTGCTGTCATAACCAAAGTCATACCACATGGTGTTTTTAACAAGCATATGATAAGGCTCTGTCGGGTTGTAAAAGCTCCCAGGAGATGCTAGAAATTCATTGAGAGTCCTGGTCTTATTGAAAGATGGCAGAAACCGGAAATAGGAGTAGGAAGACTCCAACAAAGATATGGGATTCCGCAAGATGGATACGTACACAGTGTTGTTTGGCATCACTTTCTGAACCTGTATTGAGAAAGAATACAAACATGTTACAAATGGTTACTAATTCATTTTTAAAGTTTTCTATTTACGTGTACATGCACAACTGAACGTTGTGATGGTTTCTAGGACACGGAAATAAAACAAAGCTTTTTCAGGCTGGCTTAGTATTGCCTTATAAAAAGATATGCCCTAATATATGCTCATTGAAATTGGGGTAGAGGGCTTGGCGTTGAAATGGTTTCAGTCCTACCTCCAGAATAGACAGTAAGCAGTGGCCCTTTCCCCTTTTCCTTAAAAATTTGGTACCATTCAGCATGGTGTCCCCCAAGGATCAGCAATTAGCCCACTCCTTTTTAATATCTAAATGAGCCCATTGATTCCAATCATCAAAGCTTATAAAAATCAATTTGGTGAACTATGCGGATGACACACAACTCATTCTGTCTCTAGAGGGAAATATGTCAATACCACTCAATAGTTTTCATGAATGCATGCAAAAAACTGCTAGATGGCTTACAGACAATTCCCTGCAGTTCAACTGAGAAAAAAACTGAAATCCTGTACTGCACGGCTAAGAAAGTCCCTCATCGGCTCCCTGCTAACTTTTGGCCTATTCCTTCAGATAAGCCCCCTACACCCTCCAAGGCATTGCGTAACCTGGGGGTAGTTTATGACAACAAGTTGAGTCTTGAAACCCACATAAACAAAACGGTGGGTACATGCTTTTTCCCTTATCAGAGCACTGCGGAAAATACTCCCTATGCTACCAATGACAGCCAGAGCACTTGTGGTGAGAAGTGTCATTCTGATTCGACTGGACTACTGTAATGCTCTGATACTGGGTGCCCCTAACTCTCTGATCACGAAATTTCAAAGAATTCAGACGATAGCTTCAAAGCTAGCCCTAAAGAAACCGAGAAAATTTTCTGCCTCCTTGTCCCTTAAAGAGCTCCATTAGCTTCCAATCCCACAGAGAATACAGTTCAAATCACTCTATATCGTTTTTAAGGGTCTGCGTGGATTTGGGCTGGCGCCTTTGCAGGAAAAAACATTCTGGCAAGCCCCTATAAGAAGCCTCTGATCCTCTGCAGCCCATCTGCTTATCACACCCAGAATTAGAACCACCAGGTTTGGTGGAAGAGCATTTAGCTGTGCAGCCGCTCGCTTATGGAATGAACTCCCGCCTAATCTTAGGCAAATAGAAGATTTTACACATTTCAGGAAGAAGCTTAAAACCTGGCTCTTCCCAAGGGTGTAATGCAGAATAGCCATCTCCAGGGTAATATGTGCAAATAGGGGAGCTAATGTAACCCTAGCGCCAGGATACCTGTGGGGTGACAGTGCGCTTTATAAGTCTGTTTTACATTAAATATGACATCACATATGGCGCACATGTAAGAATGAAAGCCACCAGCTAGTAGGGGCATAGCTTAGGGGCAGGGAGGGGGGGTGAATGTCAAGTTTCCTAACAAAAAAATAAGTGGGCTGCAGGGTGGAGGTGACTAAGGTTCGTGATGGACTGTTTCTATGAGGAACAGGGTGAGAACTGTTTGGAATTATGTGAGACTCTGCCTAGAGTGGTACAGTGGGTGAAGAAAGGGTTGGCATGCTACTTGAAGCGGTTGCCACTGGTTAGACTATTTGAAAGCAGTATTTGTTTGCTATTAATATGTCTAGAAACCCAAGACCAGCACCGTTTTCCAAGCCTACAACCACCACTGTTTGTGAATTTCCAAAAGTAGTATATTTGCAAACTTTCAAGGAGTGCTTCTAATGGTGCAGAATAACTACTCTTTGGTCAACCAGCCACTATAAACATTTAACTTTTCACTCCAAAAAATGAACAAGTTAAAAGCGCTTAGCAAGTTGAAAATGATGAGAAAAACTGAAACAGACATATCAAACATAACTCAGGGACTGCAGACCCAACCCAGAATGCATTAGGGTGGCTGTCACACCCTAAACACCCTCCTTAAGCCACACCCCTGACTTCCCCACACATGCACATACGCTCATACTCATAAATTCAAGACCGCACACATATACATCTACAATTCACAAGCACATACACACACACTCATTCACAGCACACACATACAACTACATACACATTCTCACATACACACATGCATCAAACATTTTTAAAAAACATACCTGCCACAGCAGTGATCTTTGGTGGTGGGAGGGAAGACTTGGTGGTTCCTGGAGGACTGGGCCTGCCACCTCCTCTCATTGGCTGCCTTTGTTATGGGTCAGACTATGAGAAGAGGCACCAGACCCTCACTCATCACAGAGTGGGATGGGGTCAGCGAGACTACTGATCCCACCCCACTCTGTGATGAGGCATCACTAATGGACATTCGGCCCTGGGCACTCAGGGCTTTAAACTACAGTGGTCAGTTCTGAGTATATCTGTGATGTGCCCCAACATCATGACAGGAGGCCCTCCAACCTCTTTGCTGGGCTGAGGAAGTCACACTCATAAGGATGTGAAATTTTCAGGACAGCAAGCTTTAGCTTGGGCAGCCAGATATTGTATCATTGCATAGACATATATTTATTTAAAGTAATAGTTTATAAACATGAGCTCAGAAACATTAATGGCTAGCAACCACTCAACAATAATGTCATTAGTAAACTATGATTCAAGCCAATAGACATGTAAACCCTAAACGTTGCCAAGATTTGTATTATAGATGGCGCAACGGTATAGACCATTAAATGAAACTTAAACTCCCCGTGGAGCTGTGCCCCTGTCAGCTAGCTGCATTAGCTGTGGCACCACCACCATTATTCATTTGTCCCTAAAGTTGAACTGCATTTTTAATTTTTGACCCAGTTTGAGAAGCTCCTAATACTAAGGTACCCCAAAAGTACATTTTTTTAAACAATTCTTTATTGCAGAAATTGCAGTAAATGTCCACATTTTTTGTTTTTTGAGACAACCCCCCCGCCCTCCACCCACTCCCCGATACAGGCTTTATTAAACAATATGGATATCCATATCGACAGACAACAAATAAACTAAACATAGCAAATAATTAGATCCAGAAAAACAAGACAATCAATAATTACGATGAAGAAATAAATAAAGCAGTCTATCCTAGACCTTCAATCCAATGCATTAGTGGGTGCCAGATTTCTAGACCCTTCTTTTTTTTTTTAAACCTTTCCTGCTATATATTGCTTTCTCCAGGCTATAGGTCGAGAGTAGTCGAGCCCGCCATTGTTGAAAGGATGGTGGAACATTGTCTAGCCACACAGAGGCTAGACAAATTCGAATCACTGCCATAGAGACAACAAGAAAACCCTTTATGTTATCCGGATGGTTCAAATTGTCTAGCCCCAGAATTATTTCTGCTGTTGTAATTTCTATTTGTGTCTCCAGTATTTCAGAGAGAAAGGTAGATATCTCTTGTCTAATAGTGCATAATGCCCCACATGTAGCGAACATATGTATTAAGTCTACTTCTGGCATCATACATCTGGGGCAGAAGGTCCCTTTGCCAGTACCCCATTTAGCTAATTGATAAGGGGTATGGTATAAAGAGAATTTTTTTTTATAATATTGGGCATGTAGTTTCGAGGACATTAGTAGCGATTGAGAGATTTGAAATGAATTCTGGATAACGAAAATTGATATCCCAAGTTTGTCCTGCCATTTAAGTATATTTTTATGCATATCATCTGGAAAACCAGTAATAAATTATTATATATTACCCCGATTTTAACATTACTAAACTGTACCACAGATTCTATTAACTCATTTTTCTGCAAAGCCACACTTCCCCCCACCTTTTTCATGATAAAATCCCTCACCTGTAGGTATTTGAAAAAGTCCCTATGTTCTAAGCCATATTTATTTTTTAAAGATTCAAATGACATGAAGCCGGCTGGCTCATAAAGACAACCGACTTGGACTATACCAAGTCTGATCCACTGTGTCATACACAAATCCGAGAAAATCTCTGGGAGGTTTTGATTACTTATAAAAGTCGTATAGTACGAAAACCGACCTAACCCTAAATGTTTGCGAACCTGGTTCCAGGCAGCATAAATACCTTTTAAAGTTTTAGACCGCACTTTCTTAAAATGGCAGTCATAAGTCAATCGCCACAGATGTGCACCCGCTAGATTACCTAGAATAAGTTCCTGAGGGGTTGGAACAGATCTCTCTATAGTATCCTCTCGATTAGTCTTTAGTAACAGGCTAATATATTTAAGAATTGTTGCCCACCAGTAAGTTTTTAGGTTAGGGAGTGCGAGGCCACCTCTATCTATTGGTAAAGTAATACATTTGTTAGCTTTACGGGTTTTCCCATAATTCCATATAAAGTGAGAGAAAATTCTATCAATTTCCTTAAATAATAATGGTTCAAAATTCAAGCAGATAGTGCGGAAAAAACATAAAAATTTAGGAAGATGTAACATTTTAATTACATTACATCTTCCTATGATTGTAAGATGTAAATTATGTAATTTTTTTAAGCCTTTTTTAGTTTGTTTGATTAGGGGATCCATTTTAAGTTTTACCAAGTTATTTAAATTAGCAGTAAAATTGACGCCCAAATACATTGCCTTGTCCATTACTCTGTCATCCACAAAATTACATTTGCTATTGATTATAATTTTAGTTTAGTTTAGTTAAGATTATACCCCGAGATTTCACCGAATTTATTTGCTTCTTTTTCCATTTCCTCCACAGATTTATTTGGGTCGGCTGTGACAATAGCGATGTCACCAGCATAAGCTAAGGACTTAGTTTCACCATTAAGAGTCTTTATGGAAATTATAGATGTATTTTTTACCAGTCTGTGGATGAACAGATCAATAAAAATGGCGAATAGCAACGGGGAACTGGGACACCTCTGCCTTGTTCCTCTTGTTACTTTAATTGAAGCGGAGTTTTCACCATTTATCGAGACCCAGGTTTTTGGTTTAAAGTACATCATGCGAACCGCATTGATAAATACCTCCCCAATCCCACTCCTTGACATAGCGGTCCATAGATATTTCCAGGAGACCCTATCAAAAGCTTTTTCGGCATCTAAAAGAATTAGTGCAATAGGGTCTCCTGTTACGTCCGCTATGTCAAAGAGTGTGATCACCCTCTGAATGTGTTCTGTGGTGGATCTACCAGGAACGAATCCATGCTGCCTGATGGAGAATATTTTATGGATTACCGGGGCAAGTCGGGTAGCAAGTAGTTTAGAATACATTTTTGCGTCGTTATTTATCAAGGTAATGGGGCGGTAAGCCCCTAATTCCGTCGGATCTTTATCCTTTTTAGGAAAGACGATGATTTTTGCCTCATTCCATGATTCAGGTGCATGACCACCTTGAAATACCTGGATTACTAGTTTAGTTAGGATTTCTTTTAATTGTGTATGAAATTTAGCGTAAAATTCCGTTGGAATTCCATCTAAGCCCGTAGCTTTGCCGGTTGGTAGGCTATTAATAGACAGTAGGATTTCAATCCAGTGTGGTGTTTTCTCAAGTTTTTGTTTGTCGGTTTTAGGTAATTGAATCCCTGTGCCAAGGTCCAAATATGCATTTATATTAGATTGATTCTTCCCAGTCTCAGTGTATAAATCCTCATAATAATTATGGAATGCTTCCCTAATCTCTTTGGGTTCGCTGGTGATGCCTTTATTAGGATCTCTAATTTTGGTAATTGTGTTATTGCTAATCTGTTGTCTTGTACAGACGGCTAATTGCGGTTAGCGCTCTAGTGTATGCTTTTCGCTGGCCTATTTAGGTGGAGCCCATTCAGCTGCAAGCTGCGGAAGGGTGACGGTGGTCCCCGATCCGCTTTGCCTGCCAAAGGTAATACAACTGTGCCTTGCGCTGTGTTAGAATTGCTGCATGTAGAGAATTGAATGCATTTTAAACCATTTAACTCATTGTTGATTCAAAAACGATGGTGTTCTGTTAATTAGGAAACTGAATTTTACTTTGAGAAATTTTCAATTTTAAAGACGTAAGAATTCTCTTGGTCAGCACTTACTCCAAAACGCCACACTTGTTGGGCTAACGCTACCTGTGCCACCTTTCTACCATTCTTGATTAAAAGGGGGAGGAATAATATTTACTGTCAGCAAAGGAAGCCTGTGCTCGTCCTTCACTCCTGCCCGCCCCGGTCCGACGCGGTAGCCAATACCCTTGCGCAGAGGGCGGGTCAGGGAGAGCCAGGCACTTCCTGTGGGGGCACTTACTGAGCGGTTAGCGCTCTAGTGTATGCTTTTCACTGGCCTATTTAGCCCTCGCCCCCTCACAAGCGCGCAGCAATCGCGCGCAGCGGTGCCGAAGCGACGCCGAAGACAAGCCAAAGAGCTGCCCATCTGCGCCCGTCCGCGACAGGACGAGGCATAGGGGCAATGGGCTCTACCCCTTCGGACCCCGCTATCACAGGTATTAACAAAATTATATACCCCGCTCAATCTCTCCTAGATTTGAAACCATCTGGAGAATGCTGCACTAAAATACCCTGGCAAAGTCTTGAGGGCTGTTTTTCATGTATGAATTGTCGCTTCCAATCATCGGTAGTTAGGGTGATTATGAAGGAAAATGCTCCTAAAATTGTACCCCCGGAGGGACTGAAATGCTTTCTTTTAAATGTTCGGTCTCAACCAAAACATCAACATCAGGTATGGGATCTAGTTCACACCATACAGCCAGATATCTGCTTCCTAACCGAGACTTGGATGAAGCCCCACACGGTTACAGCAATAACATTAGGGGTTCCATCAGGTTATAAGATTCTACACTTTGATCGAGCCAATAAAATAGGCGGTGGCCTAGCCATCATATATAGAGATGTACTTATAGTCACAACTCTAGAACAAAAGTACAGCCCACAACTTGAAATAATGATTCTTAAAATTGCCTTGGCAGGCCACATCTCTTGGAAAGGTGCTTTAGCTTACCGCCCACCAGGATCCAATCCGGATTTTGCTCTCTCCCTTCTGGAGCTACTAGCCCCTCATTTTAAATCCAAGGAGGACTTCATCCTCCTAGGAGATTTTAATGTGCACATGGACAACCTGGTACACCCCGAAACAATCTAATTAATTGTGGATTTGTCTAGTCTGGGGTTAAAAGCACTGAATAGCGGTGCTACCCATATAGGTGGTCATACTTCAGATTCACATTTCTCTAATTGCACTAAAGTAAGATGTTCACCTGCTAAAGAAATTCAATGGTCAGATCACTTTCTGATAGAGTTCATTTTACCGGGCCCGACCAAATTATTGCATAAAGCGCCACTCCCGCCAATCTGGCGTCGACAGTGGCATAAAGTATCGGTGGAAAAGCTGCGGGAAAGCTGGATACAACCAACCTTCACAGATGAGGATTCAGCGGACACTGCATTAGCCAGATTCAATGACTCACTTAAGCTAGCCATCGATACTTTGGCCCCACTACAGCTTCATAAGCAATATACCTCCACCAAGCAAGAAACCTGGTATACACAGGAACTTAGAATAGAGAAACAGAAATGCAGATGAACAGAAAAAGTATGGAGGAAATTGAAAACTGAGGAGAACAGGAAAATATATCAAGAGGCCCAGTCAACCTACTACAAAAATATAAAGCAAGCTAGAAAAAACAGTCTCACCCAACAACTTGCGGGGGCGGGTAATAGTCCAAGGGAGCTGTTTAAAATACTACAGAGCTTTGTTAAACCTACAGCCTGTGAGAGCCCCGATTAATTCTCTCAAACCCTTTGTGATGAGATCTTGGTGTTCTTTGAAGATAAAATCAATCTCATCTACGATAAAATTATGGCCTCTAGTAGCGCTGGGAATAAGATCTCCCTCCCACACAACTCATTCAAACAAAACAAAAATTCATTACTGTCCTTCCCGCCAATCTGTGACATAGATCTCCCCCCTCTCATCAGACACATAAAATCTGGATCCCCCAATGACTTCCTTCCTGCCAAAATGGTCGCCCCTCTGATCACCCTCTTAGGACCTTCCATTCAGTCTGTGATGAACACCTCACTGGCAGAAGGACAGGTCCCAATGGAATGGAAGAAAGCGGTGGTGAACCCAATAAGGAAAAAAGCGGCATCCCCATGGACAGACCTTTCGAACCTCCGGCCCATCTCCCTCCTACTGCACATCAGTAAGATGACCGAGAAACACGTGAACACCCATTTATCCAAACATATCGAGGCAACGGAGGGCCTGGACTACTCACAATCTGGGTTCAGGCCCAACCACAGCACGGAATCAGCCCTCCTAGCAGTGACCAATAACATCAGGATGACGCTGGATGGAGGGGGGTCGATGATTCTGGTGCTGTTGGATCTATCCGCTGCCTTCGATACGGTGTCACATGAGGTGCTTCTCGATCGTCTGAGGGATGTGGGACTAGGGGGTGTGGCTCTGTCCTGGATGGAGAGCTTTCTTTCAGGCCGCTCTCAAGAAGTCAGGTTGGGCTCCCACAAGTCCATCTCCAGGGAGCTCACCAAGTGAGTGCCACAGGGCTCATGCCTTAGCCCAACATTATTCCATGTGTATGTGGCCCCCCTGGCTGACTTAGTGAGATCCTTTGGGTTCACCCCGTGTCGTATGCCGACGACACCCTACTTCTGTTCCCTTTTAAAACCTTCACACCTGCACTAAAGAAATCGTTTGCAGATGGAATGAGGGCAGTGTCAGAGTGGTTGGCTAAGAACTGCCTACAGTGTAATGTAGGAAAAACGGAAGTAATGTTATTCGAGGAGGCAACGACACTATGGTCCCCCGAATGGTGGCCCTTGGAACTGGGACCTGTTCCCACTCCTAAACAAACCGGTAAAAACTTGGGAGTGCTATTAGACCAAGCACTAACATTGAAAGATCATGTAAACCAAGTTGCCGGCACCTGTTTCCGCGCCATTGGACTGCTGAGAAGGGTCTTTCCATACTTACCGGACAGCTATAGGAAGACATTGGTTCAGGCGTTAGTCATCAGCAGATTGGACTATTGCAATGGTCTTCTCTTATCAGCCAATGAAGAACAGCTTAACAAACTGCAAATAGTCCAAAATACTGCGGCGAGGCTAGTCCTCAACGCTCCACCTAGGACTCCCTCCCGCCCTCTGCTGACTAAACTTCACTGGCTCCCAGTGCGGCAACGCATTAAGTTTAAGATCTTATGCACCATTCACAAATGTCTGTCAGGTACTGGGCCCAAGTACTTGACAAAAGCTTTCTCACCTTATGTTCCTGGACGTTCCTTACGCTCCAGCAATCTCCAGCTACTACAGGCACCCAGAATCAAAAAATCCAGGCAGGGAGGTCGCACCCTTGCTCATACCGGACCTGTCCTCTGGAACTCACTGCCTCAGACACTGAAACAAATCACTAATCACCTAACTTTCCGAAAATCCCTTAAAACCCACCTATTTATAAATATCTAAACCACTTATTCAATTCACAACCACCCTTCTGACCATGGATCAGCACAAGTTGTACTCCCCCCACTCGCAAAAGCGCGGAGATACCCCTTCAAGGGTCGAGTCAGGCGCTCTGTAAGAATATAAATAAATAAATAAATTGATGTCCTACCTGCTCGTTGAGCTCAGGGACTTTCTCTCTGTTCAGGGTAGCTGTTATTATAGCTTTAGTAGTAAGTATTTCTGTTATTAAATTTCTTACAATTGCCACGTTTCTTACTGCTCCTTCTATATCAGCATCATTCTGGACAGCAATCATCAAATCTTCCTCTTTACTAATAAGATTATTTTGTAATTTAATTAGTTCTTGTTTAGCTTCTTGATTATGTTTGATCGAAAATCTACAGGTTTCTCCCCTTACTCCGGCCTTTAATGTATCCCAGACAAACTCTAGGGGGGCACTGAGGTTCCGTGAATTCTGAACCTGGGTCATAAAGGTCGTGGTTCTGTTACGATTTTGGTAACGGCAAACCGTAAACAGTGACCTCAGCAAGTATGAGTGTTTTCGTCATGTTACACCGATGGATTTACTGTGTATTTGAAGATTTCATTCTGAACCCTTGGGTTCCATTTTGTGCATGGCATCCATTTTGTGGTTGCCCTCACATAGGCCGATGACTTTAGCTGCCTTCGGGATAACCTGAGTGAACTGACCCTGTTACCTGAAGCTGACCTTGTTAGACCAGTTTCTTGCCCAGTAGCTGATCAAGATTAAGGATCAGAGCACAGGAGATTGTAAAGTTTGGTATGCACATACACACCCCTTATCCTACTTCTCATCTGTTTCTGTTCCTTCCTTTTATGGCTTGTTTACGATATGTTTTGTGGTCTTTTATTATGGGTTTGTCCGGCTTGTGAAAGAATGAATGTTGGGCTTTTTGCATGCTTGCAAAAGCTAGGACTGCCCCTTACTTTTGTGCTGAGTTTTGTAACCCTAAGCATATAAAAGGCCTCTGTTCTCTGTATTCCTCAGACTGCCTCATTCAGTTGCTAAGGCAGCTGGGTGACGTAGCCTCACTTATTGAAAGTTTAATAAAGATGTCTTTTCATATTTCAGCTTCTGTGCTAAGTTCTTTATTGATATTAGTAAGACCCCTGAGAATGAAGATTGTTTGATTTCCTCAGCACTCTCTATGTTATTATTTAGAAAATCTGGGATCCAAATTTCCATCATATTGCAATATTTAACGTTGGTCAGTAAAGCCCTTTCAAATGTCCAATTACTACGTACACTTGGTTGCTCCCCCATTTCTATGATAATAATTAATGGATTATGGTCAGAAAAAACCCTTGGTAGTCGAGCTACCGAACAGTGAGATAATATGACATCTGACACAAAAAAATAATCTAGTCTGGCAAATTTAAGATGGCGGTGTGAAAAAAAGGTATACCCAGGATTGGTTGGAAATTTTATCTCCCAACAGTCGGAGATTGCGTGAGTGCTACAGAGATCATTAAGGGCATTAAATGTTTTAGGTTTCCTCCCATGATAGCTGAGGTTTTGCACGGAGGACCACTTCGACAGGAGATTTAAATTGATTTCACCACAAACAATCAGCGGGGCGGGCCAATGCACTAATTTGTTAGATAAAAAGTTCAGTAGTTCTGGATTATCAGTGACACAGCCATATACAGAACAAACCGTGAGTTTATTACCCTTTTCGTAATTGCATTCAGCAATGGCCCATCGGCCAGATTTATCTGCTATCGATCTTACCAACTGTATTCCACCCCCCGTGCCAGGATAGCTACCCCTTTGGTTTTATTGGGCTGAGTTGTAGCAGTAATAACCCTATATCCTAGTGTTTTTAGTAAGTGTGTCTGGGACCTCTCGACATGGGTTTCTTGCAAACAGACTATGTCTGCACCAATTGATTTTAAACCTATAGCAATTCTCTGTCTTTTGTTTGTATCATTCAACCCACATATATTGATGGACAACATTTTCAATTTAGCCATTAGTACCTATTGGATCTGTCTTGTCTTCTGGACCCGCTATATTAAAGAATCGAACTAAGTCTTTTACCCTAATGTCCTGCCTGTATATCCCCCCCCCCAGACACTAAAAGCCCGCCCCCCCCCCCCACCACCCCCACCATTTCTTGAGGCTTCCTGGGACATAAAGCCCCCAGGTGTGGGCGTCCGAGTGATCCGAGCATCACCGTTCGTTAGGTCGCCTGAATTATGAAAAAAAACTGTAAACACATAATATATCAGATGGCTAGCTTTTGGAATTATTTTCAACTGTAGTTTCCAATAATCTGGTAATATTGCTATAAATACACAACTAGAGGAACACTTGTTCCCACAGTGGTCTCACATATCCCCCTGCTAGACTCTTCCTTATTGTGTACTGTTTCTAGTAGCCTGTTTATATATAATTTTATTTTTTTGTAAGTTTCTTTATTGAGTATCAGTTATAATTTAATCATATTTTGTTTTTTCTCCCCCCCAGATTTTCCCCCGATTTTCTTGATTCAGAGAGTTCCTGTAGGTAAGCCTCCGCTTGGATCTCGCTTATAAAGTTCTTAGATATTTCTTTATAAATTACTCTTAACCGTGCTGGATTAAGAAGATAGACAGTTGCTCCAATCTATTCAAACGGGGCAAAGAGTTTCCGCATCCTCCAGCGGCGTTCCACCGTTGCTTGGGCAAAATCCGTCCGAACAAAAAACTTGTATCCTTGATATTCTCTTTTACTCGTTGGTCGGGCCAGGTCATAGATCGCTTCGCGTAAGAGAAAGTTTCCGAAGCAGACCAAAACAGCTCTCGGGTACTGGTTTCCTTTATGAGAATGCTTGGGGAGTGTAAGAGGAAAGCGATGAGCACGTTGAACTTCACGTTCCAGTTCCCATGTTTGAAGTTCAGGCAGGGTAGTTTTTAGCAGGTTGATAATGTATCCCTTTGGATCGCTGCCCTCTGCACCTTCTGGGATTCCCAGGATACAGAGGTTATTTCTTCTGCCCCGGTTCTCAAGATCTTCTACTTTTGTAATTAGCTCTTCAATGATACCAGCCTGGGCCTTGTCTCTGCTTTGGAGTTTAATAACGTCTGCTTCAAGATTTTTCAGTGCGGCTTTCAACGAAAGCCATTCTGTCCACTATCTCGGTACAGGTGTTACCGACTTTTTGGATAGCTTCTTGGAGTTGTTGAATAGCATTGTAATTCCTTTGGCTATCAATTTTAACATCTGAATGAAAATCCTTAATGGATTTCAGGACCTCGTCCAACCAGGGTTCTACAGGAAGTCCCGGTTTACCAGTATCACGATGAAGTCTTTCTATGCCCCTTGCACCTCCCCCACTGTTCGACTGTTTAAGTTCCAAAAGTACATTTTTATACTGTTTTCTTCAGACCCTAACCTCAAGAGCGAAGGTTCCCTGTGAGAAGCCGGCCTGGTATATGATATACACTAATGTAAGTGGGCACCTTGCACCAGTCCAGACAAATCTTATGGTGATTTAAGAGATCTTAGACAACCTTAGCTAAGGAGTGTAAAGCAGCTTGTTTTACCAAAATGCAATCTAATAGCATAGATTACATGAAAAGGAACCACACAAAGTATTTATAAAAATATGAATTTATTATATAACACTGTCTAGTACTTTACAGTGTCAACCATACGGAGATAGACACAAAGTGTTGTGTACTTCCTATAAAACCTATGCAGGATCTGTGCGTTTACACAGCATACACTGCGAGCTTAGTATCCAGACTGATTCCAGCCGTGTGTCCCGTGCTCTCCATGCCACTGGAGTCAAACTATCCTGGCTGATGAGGGCTGTTAGCCCGAAACTGGTCCTAGGGTGCTTGTTTCCAGTCCAGGGGGGACCTGGCCTGGCAGTTCGGGCTGGGCTGTTCCTATGAGGCACAGTGTCAAGACTGATTTGCATGTGGCTGGGTTCAAACTGGAATGGCATGGTGAGCAGAAGAACTATGGATTTAGGCCCAGATTGCTGTACTGGGGTGAAGTATGACATTGTTCTTCATTCTGTCCATCAATTGTTCTTTTTGTAAAGGAAAAAATAGACATTTTCATCCCCGTGGTACACATAACATGCAGCATCCTTTAATACTATCGATAATGAGAATTGTTTTCAACCATCTCATCTTGCAGGGTCATAGGGACCGAAGTCATACACTGGTTTACAACAGGTTTTTTTCCTGACAGATATTAGTTTTACTGGAGGCAAAAATCTAGGTTGCACTCCCCTGTGACGTGAGGTATACTAGGGCTCAACCCTATCCACTCTAATTTCAACTGATTCATGGAGTTTCGTGGGGTCCCCCTAGCCAAGGTATCACCAAACACCAAAATACAGATCACACATACTTACAGGCACCATCTTCAAAAGTCACCAACTACTCAAGTTCATTCATCTGGTTCAGGCAAACCTAGATGTCCAAATATTACAGCAGACCCAAAACAAGCAATGGCCCTTTGCATTTGACATCTATGCAAGACACCTGGAATTACTGATAATAGTGGGTAGTCTTCTGACCCTGTTATGGCCAATCTGGCTATGTAATTTTGCAACAGTGTTGTTACACAAATACAACGTGTGTCTTTCCTTCTTTTAGGAGGGAGAATACCCTTTTCGGAGCCATTTCCCAGAACTCCCGGTGATAAATAAAATGACATAAAATTTGCATACGAGACTCACAAGTCTCTCCAGCTTGAATGTTCCCATGTAATCAGGTCACAAAATCGTATTTAGCTAGTCTGATTTTTGGTGGTAGTGGCTGAGAAACTGAAAGTGCGCTGTCTTTCTTCTAAATGGCACACACAGCTTTAGATGGAAAACGCATCTCATAGAGCCCTGTGGCAGATAGCAAGGTCAAAAAGCTCACTCAAATCACCTTGAACTATTCAGATTTCCACGAGGACCTGGAATGAAGGAAACCACAGTCTGCCTCAAAGATTTTGAAATAAACCCACCGTCTTTGAAAACGTACCTCATGAAGGTTGAACTTTAAATGGTTGCACATGACGTTATAGTGCTGCCCTGATTTCTTTGTGAGGAATCCTTCGACGAACTTGGCCTGGAACCTCTGAGGATAGTGAAAGATACTCAATTTGTCAACCGGAAGTGCTATGGAGAGATTGTGTTTCTCTGTGAACCGGTACATAATGTTCATGACAGTGCTGCTGGCCGTTTTGTGGGTTTTGAGGAACATCACATTTGTCGCTGCATGGCACATCTTTGGACTTGTTTTGATTGTGTCCTGAGTAGGCACGATTCTGAATAAAAAAGGGAGACTGCATGAATAAGTAATGAATTTTCTACGCCATGATGCCTGCACAGAAATTCAACTCTGTGTCAATACAAACATGTAAATAAGTATTTGCAAAGGAAATGAAGATGCATGGTAAGTGGTTCATAACTTACTAATCCCAACACATTCTAAAGATGTACAGTGCCGGCTATCGTGTACTACACTAGGGAACTCTTGACTTTCAATCTGAACACTTGCAGGAAGTTAACAAATGCTAGATTGGCAATTGATGTAGGAAGGGGATGCCAGGATACTGGTACTAGCTCCTTGTGAAACAAGCATTTGCAATGCAATAGGTCTTGCATTAGGAAAGTTTGAGTTATTTGTCGTGTACATGACAAATTTGTTATTTATGCTTTATTTTTGAAAATTGTGAAATTAATAGCTTTGTCATTTACAATGCTAATATTTTTCTTTTTTGACAATGTGACACCTATAGCATTTTTAATGCAACATGTTTGGTATTTACATGACTTAGAAGTATTGATTTTACAAATAACAATGTTTTTTTAAAAATAATTAATACTTAAATAAAAGTTATTGTAATTTATAATGGCAATAGCTTAAAGTTTTGTAAATAACTTGTGAAGATTATGTTCAGTGTATTTTATTGTGACTAAAATATAAGAACAGAAGTGAAATATCAACTTTTTTTGTGACATTTGTAATGAAGCTTGAAACATTGAGAGAACATATTTAAACCAGTTGTTATTGAATGTTTGCACAGATTGATACTGTGGTGGCGCTGAGTGATGTTGTGGTGGCGACAAGTAATGCTGTGGCGTTCAGTGATGCTGTGGTAGCGCATAGTGATGTTGTGGTGCCCCTGAGTGATCCTGTGGTGCCCCTGAGTGATGCTGTTGTTGTGCGATAAATAGATAGAGTGAGGGCGATAGATAGAGTGAGGGCGATAGATAGAGTGAGGGCGATAGATGTGTGTGTGTGGTTGTATGTGTGTTGTTGTATGTGTGCGCGTGCATGGTTGTATGAATGTGAGTGTGCGGTTACAGAAGGATATATGTGGAAGAGAGCAGCAGATCTGCATGTTATAAGAGAACAGGGAGTTAAAGAAGGATGTGTGTTGAAGAGATCAGCACAGGAGAAGAGAACAGGGAGTTAGAGAAGTAGGCGGTGGAAGGGAACAGCAGATCAGCACGAGAGAAGAGAACAGGGTTTTGGAGAAGGGGCGGGTGGAAGAGAGCAGCAGGTCAGGATGGGAGAACAGAACAGGGAGTTAAAGAAGGAGGTGGGTGGAAGAGAGCAGCAGATCAGCACAGGAGAAGAGAAGAGAACAGGGAGTTAGAGAAGTAGGCAGTGGAAGGGAACAGCAGATCAGCACGTGAGAAGAGAACAGGGTTTTGGAGAAGGGGCGTGGTGGAAGAGAGCAGCAGATCAGGATGGGAGAACATAACAGGGAGTGAAAGAAGGAGGTGGGTGGAAGAGAACAGCAGATTAGCACTGGAGAAAAGAACAGAGTTAAAGAAGGAGGCAGGGTGTTTGAGAGCAGCAGATCAGCTCAGGTGAAGAGAACATGGAGTTAAAGAAGGAGGCGGGTTTTAGAGAGCAGCAGATCAGCACAGAAGAAAACATGGAGTTAAAGAAGGAGGCGGTGGAAGAGAGCAGCAGATCAGCCCTGGAGAAGAGAACATGGAGTTAAATAAGGAGGTGGGTGGAAGAGAGGAGAAGGTCAACACATAAGAAGAGAACAGGGAGTTAGATAAGGGGGCGGGGGGAAAGAGAACAGCAGTTTAGCACAGGAGAAGAGAAAAGAGAATTAGAGAAGTAGGCGGGTGAAAGAGAACAGGAGATCAGCACAGGAGAAGAGAAAAGGGAGTTAGAGAAGGAGGCGGGCGAAAGAGAACAGCAGAGCAGCACTGGAGAAAAGAACAGGGAGTTAGAGAAGTAGGCGGATGGAAGATAGCTTAAAGATTATCACAGGAGAAGAGAACATGGAGTTAAAGAAGGATGCGGGTGGAAGAGAACAGCAGATCGGCACAGGAGAAGACAACAGGGAGTTAGAAAAAGAGGCGGGTGGAAGAGAGCAGCAGATTAGCACAGGAGAAGAGAACAGGGAGTTAAATAAGGAGGCGGGTGGAAGAGAGCAGCTGATCACCACAGGAGAAATGAACAAGGAGTTAAAGAAGGAGGCAGGTTTTAGAGAGCAGCAGATCAGCACAGGAGAAGAGAACAGGGAGTTGAAGAAGGAGGCAGGGTAGAAGAGAGCAGCAGAACAGCACAGGAGAAGAGAACAGGGAGTTAAAGAAGGAGGTGGATGGAAGAGAACAGCAGTTTAGCAGAGGAGAAGAAAACAGTGAGTTAAAGAAGGAGGCAGTGGAAGAGAACAGCAGATTAGCACAGGAGAAGAGTACAGTAAGTTAGAGAAAGTGGCAGAGTGGAAGAGAGCAGCAGATCAGCATGGGAGAAGAGAAGGGAACAGGGAGTTAGAGAAGGAGGTGGGTGGAAGAGAGGAGCAGAGCAGCACAGCAGATGAGAACAGGGAGTTAAAGAAGGGTTTGGGGTGGAGGAGAGCAGCAGATCAGCACAGAATAAGAGAACAGGGAGGTAAAAAGGATGCAGTGGAAGAGAACAGCAGATCGGCACAGGAGAAGAGAACAGGGAGTTAGAGAAAGAGGCTGGTGGAAGAGAACAGCAGTTTAGCACAGGAGAAGAAAACAGTGAGTTAAAGAAGGAGGCGGGGTGGAAGAGAGCAGCAGATTAGTACAGGAGAAGAGAACAGTGAGTTAGAGAAGGAGGCAGAGTGGAAGAGAGCAGCAGATCAGCACATGAGAAGAGAAGAGAACAGGGAGTTAAATAAGGAGGCGGGTGGAAGAGAGCAGCTGATCACCATAGGAGAAATGAACAAGGAGTTAAAGAAGGAGGCAGGTTTTAGAGAGCAGCAGATCAGCACAGGAGAAGAGAACAGGGAGTTGAAGAAGGAGGCAGGGTGGAAGAGAGCAGCAGAACAGCACAGGAGAAGAGAACAGGGAGTTAAAGAAGGAGGTGGATGGAAGAGAACAGCAGTTTAGCAGAGGAGAAGAAAACAGTGAGTTAAAGAAGGAGGCGGGTGGAAGAGAACAGCAGATTAGCACAGGAGAAGAGTACAGTAAGTTAGAGAAAGTGGCAGAGTGGAAGAGAGCAGCAGATCCGCATGGGAGAAGAGAAGAGAACAGGGAGTTAGAGAAGGAGGTGGGTGGAAGAGAGGAGCAGAGCAGCACAGCAGATGAGAACAGGGAGTTAAAGAAGGATTTGGGGTGGAAGAGAGCAGCAGATCAGCACAGAATAAGAGAACAGGGAGGTAAAAAGGATGCGGTGGAAGAGAACAGCAGATCGGCACAGGAGAAGAGAACAGGGAGTTAGAGAAAGAGGCTGGTGGAAGAGAACAGCAGTTTAGCACAGGAGAAGAAAACAGTGAGTTAAAGAAGGAGGCGGGGTGGAAGAGAGCAGCAGATTAGTACAGGAGAAGAGAACAGTGAGTTAGAGAAGGGGGCAGAGTGGAAGAGAGCAGCAGATCAGCACATGAGAAGAGAAGAGAACAGGGAGTTAGAGAAGGAGGTGGGTGGAAGAGAGGAGCAAATGAGCACAGCAGAGGAGAAAAGGGAGTTAAAGAAGGAGGTGGGGTGGAAGAGAGCAGCAGATTAGCACAGGAGAAGAGAACAGTGAGTTAGAGAAGGATGCGATGTGGAAGAGAGCAGCAGATCAGCATAAGAGGACAGGGAGTTAAAGAAGGAGGTGGGGTGGAAGAGAGCAGCAGATTAGCACAGGAGAAGAGAAGAGTGAGTTAGAGAAGGATGTGATGCGAAGGAGAGCAGTAGATCAGCATAAGAGAACAGGGAGTTAAAAAAAGAAGGTGGGTTGAAGAGAGCAGCAGGTCAGCAGAGGGCTAAAAGAAGAGAACAGGGAGTTAGAGAAGGAGGTGGGTGGAAGAGAGCAGCAGATCAGCACAGCAGAAGAGAACAGGGATTTACAGAAGGAGGTGGGTGGAAGAGAGCAGCAGATCAGCACAGCAGAGGAGAACAGGGAGTTACAGAAGAAGGTGGGTGGAAGAGATCAGCAGATTAGCACAGGCAAAGAGAACATGGAGTTAAAGAAGGAGGTGGTGTTGAAGAGAGCAGCAGAACAGGATGGGAGAAGAGAACATGGAGGTAGAGAAGGAGGTGGGTTGAAGAGAGCTGCAGATCAGCTCTGGAGAAGAGAAGTGAACAGGTAGTTAGAGAAGTAGATGGGTGGAAGAGAGCAGCAGATCAGCACAAGAGAATAGAACTGGGAGTTTGAGAAAGAGGCGAGTGGAAGAGAACAGCAGATTAGCATAGGAGAAGAAAACAGGGAGTTAAAGAAGGAGGCGGGTTGGAAGAGAGCAGCAGATCAGCACATGAGAAGAGAAGAGAACATGGAGTTAGAGAAGGAGGCAGGCTGGAAGAGAGGAACAGATCCGCACAGCCAAAGAAAACAGGGAGTTAAAGAAGGAGGCGGGTTGGAAGAGAGCAGCAGATCAGCACATGAGAAAAGAAGAGAACATGGAGTAAGAGAAGGAGGCAGGGTGGAAGAGAGGAACAGATCAGCACAGCATAAGAGAACAGGGAGTTAAAGAAGGAGGTGGGGTGGAAGAGATCAGCACAGGAGAAGAGAATAGAATAGGGAGTTAGAGAAGGAGGTGTGGTGAAAGTGAGCATCAGATCAGCAGAAGTTAACAGGGTGTTAAAATGCAATGCAATATGTTTCTTATTTGGAAAGTTTGAGCTATTGCTATTGTAAAAGACCAATTTTTTGTTATGGGAAATAGTGAAACTAATTGCTTTGTCATTGACAACGCTAATAGTTACAACTTTTGCAAATGTGACACCTATAGCATTTGTAATGCAATATGCGCCCTGTTCTCTATTGGAGACGTCTATGGACAACTCCTGAGATTAGGCAATATGCTGATGGTTTCCTTTCAATAATCAAGGAAGATAATTTCCACAAGATAAAGTGGCTAAATAATTTAAGGGCCATGTTAACTAACCTGGGGTTTTCTAATCTTTGGACTAACCCACAGGGGGAAGTCTTCCCAAGCAAGGAAGCCCTCAAATCCCAATATTGGGATTGGGTGGACAACAATCTTCTGAGAGGCGCTAGGTCTGATTCCATGGCGGGTCGCTTCTTGGAGGCTAAAATTTACCCTATCTTAGAAAATTACTGGGACAATATTACGGTCCCACTGGATAGGAAGCTAGTCTTCCAGTTAAGATCTGGATCCATCCCGCTAAAAAAACTAACTGCACGTTGGCAGAGGTCGACCAATATGTTATGCCCAGTGTGTGAAGCAGCTGATGAAAGCCTAGGTCACTTTCTATTTGTTTGCAAAGCCTATTCATCACCTAGGAGGGTATGGCTTACCCCTGTATGCAAAAATCTTGGGACACGAAAAAGTGCAGTGGCATTGAGAATTTTATGCACATCCACCCAGGAGTCGATAGTTCTCGGGGTAGCCAAATACCTGGGGTGGGCCTGGGCAATTAGGCGGCGATCTATGGGTGGCCTTAATTAATCATGTTTTAATATTTTTATAAATCCCAATCCAATTGTTATATTCGTGTACTTTTATATGTTGGTATTGCACAAGCTTGCACAAAATGTCTTATATGAATTTGTATATGCCAAATGATCTGTTTTTATGTTCAATTTTATGCTGTGCTTTTATGAGAAATTATCTCGAATAAAGCTTGTACAATCTCAATATGTGTTGTATTTATGTGACTTACATGTATTGATATTACAAACAACACTGGTTTGGATTTGGAGTGTGGAGTTGGATTTGGAAGGTGGAGTTGGAGGGTGGAGTTGGAGGGTGGAGTTGGAGGGTGGAGTTGGAGGGATGATTTGGAGGGTGGAGTTGGAGGGTGGAGTTGGGGGTGGATTTGGAGGGTAGAGTTGGATGGTGTATTTGGATGTAGGATTTTGATATTGATTTGGATGGTGGAGTTGGTGTAGTTGGAGGGTGGAGTTGGAGCGTGAAGTTGGCTTTTGATTTGATTTGGAGGGTGGAGTTGGCTTTTGATTAGGAGGGTGGATTTGGAGGGTGGATTTTGAGGGTGGAGTTGAAGAGAGGAGTTGGAGGGTGGAGTTAGGGAGGTGGAGTTGGGGGTGGAGTTGGAGTTGGAGGGTGGAGTTGGAGGGTGGAGTTGGAGGGTGGAGTTGGAGGGTGGAGTTGGGGGTGGATTTGGAGGGTGGAGTTGGAGAGTGGAGTTGAAGGGTGGATTTAGAGGGTGGAGTTGCATTTTGAGTTTGAGGGTGGAGTTGGAGTTGGAGGGTGGAGTTGGAGTTGGAGGGTGGAGTTAGAGTTGGAGGCTGGATGTGGATTTGGAGGGTAGAGTTGGAGGGTGGAGTTGGAGGGTGTAGTTGGAGGGTGGATTTGGAGGGTGGAGTTGGAGAGTTGTGTATGCAGGTGGAGTTGGAGTTGGACGGTGGAGTTGGAGGGTGGAGGATGGAGTTGGATGGTGGAGTTGGAGTTGTAGGGTGGAGTTGGAGTTGGAGGGTGGAGTTGGAGGGTAGAGTTGGATGGTAGATTTGTATTTAGATGTAGGATTTGGAGTTGGATGGTGTTTTTGGATGGTGGAGTTTGATGGCGAAGTTGGAGTTGGATGGTGGATTTGGAGGGTGGAGTTGTATGGTGGAGTTTTAGGGTGGATCTGGAGGGTGGAGTTGGATTTTGAGGGTGTATTTGGATTTGATTTTTGAGGTTGGATTTGGAGGGTGGATTTGGAAGGTGGATTTGGAGGGTGGATTTGGAGGGTGGAGTTGGAAGGTGGATTTGGAGGCTGGAGTTGGAGGCTGGAGTTGGATTTGGAGTGTGGAGTTGGATTTGGAGTGTGGAGTTGGATTTGGAGGGTGGAGTTGGGAATGCAGTTGGAGGGTGGATTTGCATGGTGTAGTTAGAGTGTGTATTTTGAGGGTGGATTTGGAGGGTGTAGTTAGAGTGTGTATTTTGAGGGTGGATTTGGAGGGAGGAGTTGTAGGGTGGAGTTGGAGGGTGGATTTGTAGTTGTAGGGGGGAGCTGGGCAGTGGATTTGGATTTGGAGTTGGAGGGTGGAGTTGGAGTTGGAGGGTGGAATTTGAGGCTGGAGTTGGAGGGTGGTGTTGGAGGGTGGAGATGGAGTTGGAGGGTGGAGTTGGAGGGTGGATTTGGAGGGTGGAGTGGGAGTTTGTAGTTGTAGTTTGAAGGTGGATTTGGAGGGTGGATTTGGAGGCTAGAGTTGTAGTTGGAGGGTGGATTTGTAGGGTGTATTTGGATGTTGGAGTTGGAGGGTGGAGTTGGACGGTGGAGTTGGAGGCTGGAGTTGGATGTTTTTTTTGGAGGGTGGTGTTGGAGGGTGGATTTGTAGTTGGAGGATAGAGTTGGAGGGTGGATTTGGAGTGTTGAGTTAGAGGGTGTAGTTGGATGGTGGAGTTAGAGGGTGTAGTCGGAGGGTGGATTTGTAGGGTGTAGTAGTACTTGGATTGTGGATTTGGATGGTGGGTTTTCGACGGTGGATTTTGAGGGTAGAGTTGGAGTGTCAAGTTGGAGGGTCGTTTTGGAGGGTGGATTTTGAAAATGGAGATGGAGGGTGGATTAGGAGGGTGGTTTTGGAGGGTGGAGTTGTAGGGTGGTGTTGGAGGGTGGTTTTGGAGTTGGAGGTTGGAGTTGGATCGAGTGGTGGCGGATTGAGTGGTGGCTGATCGACTGGTGGCGGATCGAGTGGTGGTGGGTAGAGTGGTGGGCGGGTAGATTGGTGGGCCGCTAGAGTGGTGGCGCAAGATTGTGGGCACTAGAGTGTGGGCTCTAGAGTGTGGGCGCTAGAGTGTGGGTGCTAGAGTGTGGGCGCTAGAGTGTGCGCGCTAGAGTGTGTGCGCTAGAGTGGTGGTGGATAGGGTGGTGGCGGATAGAGTGGAGGTGGATAGAGTGGTAGAGTGTTGGTGGAGAGAGTGGTAGAGTGGTGGCAGTAGAAGGCTGTACTGTGTGTGAGAGAGAGTGTGTGTGTGAGAGAGAGAGTGTGTGTGAGAGAAAGAGTGTGTGTGTGAGAAAGAGAGAGTGTGTTTGTGTGAAAGAGAGAGAGAGTGTGTGTGTGAGAGAGAGAGTGTGTGTGTGTGTGAGAGAGTGTGTGTGTGAGAGAGAGCGTGTGTGAGAGAGTGTGAGAGAGAGAGAGTGCGAGGGAGTGTGAGAGAGAGTGAGAGAGAGTGTGTGAGAGAGAGAGTGTGTGAGAGAGAGTGTGAGAGAGTGTGTGTGTGTGTGAGTGAGTGTGTGTGAGAGACAGTGAGTGTGTGTGAGAGACAGTGAGTGTGTGTGAGAGAGAGTGTGTGAGAGAGAGTGAGAGTGTGTGAGAGAGTGTGAGAGAGTGTAAGAGAGTGTGAGAGTGTGAGAGAGTGTGAGAGAGTGTGATAGAGTGTGTAAGAGAGAGAGTGTGTAAGAGAGAGAGTGTGTAAGAGAGTGTGTGTAAGAGATAGTGTGTGAGGGACGTAGAGAGAGAGGGTGAGGTAGTGAGGCAGAGAGAGAGAGAGTGAGGTAGTGAGGGAAAGAGAGAGAGAGAGAGAGAGCGAGGTAGTGAGAGAGAATGTGAGAAAGTGTGTAAGAGAGAGAGTGTGTAAGAGAGAGAGTGTGTAAGAGAGAGAGAGTGTAAGAGAGTATGTGAGAGAGTGTGTGTGTGAGAGAGTGTGTGAAAGAGTGTGTGAGTAAGTTTGTGAGAGAGTGATAATTAATTGGTAATTAATTAAAATGTAATTGGTAATCATTTTAATTAATTGATTCATTGATAATTATGTTAATTTTATTAATGTATTTTCTGTAGCGGGTTGTGTGTTTATAGGGGAATAGGATGGGAAGTAATTTAATTGTTAAAAAATACATATTGTTATTTATTTTTTAGTTTTGTTTTGTTGTAATTTTAATACATATTTAATTGTTAATTAATTAATTGTTAATTGGTAAATAATTTGTATTAATAAGTAACTATTTTAAATAAATATTTTTTAGTATTTTTTAAAATAATTATTATATTATATAAAATTGCTAATTAGTTTTAATTAATTTGTATTTGCTAACAATATTTAATTTATTTGTATTCATATATGAAGTATTCACTTTCTCTACTGTTGCACTCTCTGGAGTGTGAATAGTAATTTTTACCCCTACGCTGTCCAACGCTTTCCCTACTGTTGCACTCTCTGGAGTGGGAATAGTAATTTTAACCCTCCCGCTATCCAACGCTTTCCCTACTGTTGCAGTTTCTGGAGTGGGAATAGTAATTTTTAGCCCTACGCTATCCAATGCTTTCCCTATTGTTGCACTCTTTGGAGTGAGAATAGCATTTTTTACCCCTACGATACCCAACGCTTTCTCTACTGTTGCACTTTTAGGAGTGGGAATAGTAATTTTTACCCCTACGCTATCCAACGCTTTCCCTACTGTTGCACTCTGTGGAGTGGGAATAGTACTTTTAACCCTCCCGCTATCCAACGCTTTCCCTACTGTTGCATTCTTTGGAGTGGGAATAGTAATTTTCACCCCTACCCTATCCAACGCTTTCCCTACTGTTGCACTCTCTGGTGTGGGAATAGTAATTTTTACCCCTATGCTATCCAACGCTTTCTATATTGTTGCACTTTCTGGAGTGGGAATAGTAATTTTTACCCCTACGCCATCCAGCGCTTTCCCTACTTTTGCACTCTCTGGAGTGGGAATAGTAATTTTAACCCTTCCGCTATCCAACAATTTCCCTACTGTTGCACTTTCTGGAGTGGGAATAATATTTTTTACCCCTGCGCTATCCAACGCTTTCCCTACTGTTGCACTCTTTGGACTGGGAATAGTAATTTTTACCCCTATGCTATCCAACGCTTTCCCTACTGTTGCCCTCTGTGGAGTGGGAAATTGGGAATAGTAATTTTTACCCCTACCCTATCCAACACTTTCCCTACTATTGCACTCTCTGGAGTGGGAATCGTAATTTTTACCCCTACGCTATCCAATGCTTTCCCTACTGTTGCACTCCCTGAAGTTGGAATAGTAATTTTTAACCCTACGCTATCCAATGCTTTCTCTACTGTTGCACTTAATGGAGTGATTATAGTAAATTTTACACTTTCCGCTATCCTACGGTAAAAATATTGTACATATTTTATTAATATTATGTTTATATATATATATATATATGTATTAACAAAATAATGTGTAACTTTTTTTTAACTTACATTAATTATTTATTAATTTTCAAGTTATTTAGGTAGTTTTAGTATGTTTAAGTTAATTATATTTATTATTTCATTAATTTTTAATTAATTTAAAGCATTTTAAAAAATTTGATATTTTGACTAACTATATTTTTTACATCGATATTTTTTACATCGATATTTTTGTACTTACCTGTTTGGAGATAGGAGGTCGATATTTTGGTATTCTATATTTTTTCCTTGATATTTTTGTAACTCAATATTCTTTACATCGATATTGTTTCAGTTATCCGTGAGATAGTGAGAGTGAGGTAGTGAGAGAGAGAGAGAGAGTGTGTGAGAGAGAGAGAGAGTGTGTGAGAGAGAGAGAGTGTGAGAGAGAGAGAGAGTGTCTGAGAGAGAGAGAGTGTGAGAGAGAGTGTGTGAGAGAGAGAGTGTGTGAGAGAGAGTGTGTGAGAAAGAGAGTGTGTGAGAGAGTGAGGTAGTCATAGATAGAGAGAGAGTGAGGTATTGAGGTAGTGAGATAGAGAGATTGAGGTAGTGAGGTAGTGAGTGAGAGAGAGAGGTAGTGAGGTAGTGAGAGAAAATGAGGTAGTGAGGTAGTGAGAGTGAATGAGGTAATGATAGAGAGAGTGAGGTATTGAGGTAGTGAGAGAGAGAGAGACAGTTAGTAAGGTAGTATGAGAGAGTGAGGTAGTGAGAGCAAGAGCGAGTGAGGTAGTGAGATAGTGAGAGAGATAGTGAGGAATTGAGATAGAGAGGTAGTGGGGTAGTGAGAGAATGAGGTAGTGAGATAGTGAGATAGTGGGAGAGTGAGGTAGTGAGGGAGTGAGAGAGAGAGTGAGTTAGTGAGGTAGATAGAGTGAGGTAGTGCGGTAGTGAGAGAGAGAGAGAGAGAGAGAGAGGTAGTGAGGTAGTGAGAGAGAATGAGGTAGTGAGGTAGTGAAAGTGAACGAGGTAGTGATAGAGAGTGAGTGAGTTAGTGAGGTAGTATGATAGAGTGAGGTAGTAAGAGCAAGAGAGAGTAAGGTAGTGAGATAGTGAGAGAGAGTGAGCTAATGAGGGAGAGTGAGGTTGTGAGGTAGTGAGATAGAGAGAGAGTGAGGTAGTGAGAGAGAGAGAGTGAGGTTGTGAGAGAGAGAGTGAGGTAGTGAGAGAGAGAGAGAAATAGTGAGAATTTGAGATAGAGAGGTAGTGGGCTAGTGAGATAGTGAGCAACTGAGGTAGTGAGATAGTGAGATGGTGGGGGAGTGAGGTAGTGAGGGAGAGAGAGAGTGAGATAGAGAGAGTGTGTGTGTGTGAGAGAGAGAGAGTGTGAGAGAGAGAGTGTGTGTGTGAGAGTGAGTGTGTGTGAGGGAGAGTGAGTGTGTGTAGAGAGAGTGATTGTGTGTGAGAGAGAGGGTGTGAGAGAGAGTGAGAGAGTTTGAGAGAGTGTGAGAGAGTGTGAGAGAGAGTGTGTAAGAGAGAGTGTGTGTACGAGAGAGTGTGTGAGTGAGGTAGAGAGAGAGAGTTAGGAAGTGAGGTAGAGAGAGAGAGAGTAAGGTAGTGAGGGAGTGATCGAGTGTGAGAGCGAGTGAGAGCGAGTGTGAGAGAGTGTGAGAGAGAGAGTGTGAGAGAGAGTGTGAGAGAGAGAGTGTGTGTGTGTGTGAGAGTGAGTGTTTGTGAGGGAGAGAGTGTGTGTAGAGAGAGTGAGTGTGTGTGAGAAAGAGGGTATGAGAGAGAGTGAGGGAGTGTGAGAGAGTGTGAGAGAGTGTGAGAGAGAGTGTGTAAGAGAGAGTGTGTGTACGAGAGAGTGTGTGAGTGAGGTAGAGAGAGAGAGTGAGGAAGTGAGGTAGAGAGAGAGAGAGAGTGAGGTAGTGAGGGAGAGAGAGAGAGTGTGAGAGAGAATGTGAGAGAGAGAGAGTGTAAGAGAGAGAGTATGTAAGAGAGAGAATGTGTACAAGAGTGTGTAAGAGAGTATGTGAGAGAGAGAGTGTGTGAGAGAGAGTGTGTGAGAGTGTGTGAGGGAGTGTGTGAGAGAGTATGTGAGAGAGAGTGTGTGAGAGAGAGGGTGTGTGAGAGAGAGAGTGTGAGAGAGAGAGTGTGTGAGAGAGAGAGAGTGTGTTAGAGAGAGTGTGTGAGAGAGAATGAATGAATGAAAACTGCACTTATATAGCGCTATCTACCCGGAGGCCTCGTAGCGCTTGTGACTGAAAGCTTAGTTAACGCAGGCTCGGGCAGATCAGCAGAGTTTAGCATATAAGTGAGTTTTCAAAGCTTTCCTGAAGGCGAGATGATTAGTGGTTTCTCGCAGGGGTAAAGGAAGAGTATTCCAAAGTTTAGCCGCAGTGTGTGAAAAAGAGCGGCCTCCCCAGCGGGCTTTCTTGATTCTGGTCAAGGTAGCCAATTGGAGGGTACCGGATCGGAGGGCGCGGGGTGGAACATAGGGAGTAACCAGGGGCTGTAAGATTGCAGGGCCTTGGCGATAGAAGGCTTTGTGTAGAATACACATGGCCTTGAATTGAACTCTGGCCGCTATGGGGAGCCAGTGAAGTTCCCTTAGGGCATTCCTTGCTGACTGCCAGCGAGGGAGATTGTAGAGCAGCCGGGCCGCACTATTTTGGGCGACTTGGAGCTTCTGGGTGACAAAGGATGGGGCTCCCATATAGAGGGCATTCCCATAGTCCAGGCGAGATAGTACGAGGGCCTGGACCAGGATCCTCCTTGCTTGAAATGGAAGCAGAGGGAGCACCTTCCGCAGCATCCTCATCAATCCAAAACAGGTAGCGGCTGTTTTTATGGCCTGGGCTGAGAAGTTCAAGGCAGTGTCAAGCCAGATCCCCAAGCTTTTTATTTGGGGCTTGGGGGCAGGAGGTGGGCCCAAACATGGTGGCCAGATGGATGTGAAGACAGAGGGCGAAGGATTACCCAATAGCATGACATCTGTCTTCTCCCCATTTAGCTTTAAACAGGAAGATTGCATCCATCTGGCAACAGCCTCTAGACAGGGGCCTAAGGTGTTGGACGATCCCTCCGAGTGGTCTAACGAGACCACCAGTTGGGTATCGTCTGCGTAGGTGACAATACGCACACCGAAGGGTTGGACTATCCTGTCTAGGGGCTCCATGTAGGTGTTAAACAGGGTGGGGCTCAGGGATGAGCCCTGAGGAACCCCACACCTGAGTGGGTGTTTAGGCGACACCACCTCGCCCTCGAAAACCTGGAAAAAGCGGTCAGCCAGGAAGGAAGTCAGCCATTCCAGGGCCGCGCCCGACACGCCCATGTCCGCCAGACGTTGTAATAGCGTGACATGGTTTACCGTGTCGAACGCGGCGCTGAGGTCTAATAAAATAATGGCGACTTTTCCTCCCCGGTCTAACACTGCTCTTGCCTCCTCTGTTACCGCCAGAAGGGCGGTTTCAGTCCCATGTAAAGGGCGAAACCCTGTCTGGGAGGCACGTAGAAGGCTATTTGATTCCAAATAGCTCATCAAGGTGTTATTTACGTGCCTCTCCAGCAGTTTGCTTAGCCAGGGAAGCAAGGAGACAGGACGGTAATTCGCCAAGTTGGACTGGTCAAGATTGGGCTTCTTCAACAAAGCCCTCACCATCGCACATTTCCATGAAGGAGGTACGACTTTAGAGGAGATGGAGGTGTTGAGCACATCTAATATGACCGGGCGAATCACGTCCATAGCTTTGCTGAGGGTCTGAGGGGGTGCAGGGTCATTAGGGGAGCCAGAGGTAGTTTTGGAAATAAGTTTATCTAGGACTGGAATATCCAAGAGTGGGATTGTGTCCAGCCTACAGGGGGCAGAACCCTCAAGGATTGTGGGAGAGAGAGAGTGTGAGAGAGAGAGTCTGAGAGAGAGAGAGATTGTGAGAGAGAGTGTGTGAGAGAGAGAGTGTGTGAGAGAGAGTGTGTGAGAGAGAGTGTGTGAGAAAGAGAGTGTGTGGGAGAGTGAGGTAGTCCCAGATAGAGAGTGAGGTATTGAGGTAGTGAGATAGAGAGATTGAGGTAGTGAGGGTGAGAGAGAGTGAATTAGTGAGGTAGTGAGATAGAGAGAGAGTGAGGTAGTGAGGTAGTGAGATAGAGAGAGAGTGAGGTAGTGAGATAGAGAGAGAGTGAGGTAGTGAGGTAGTGAGATAGAGAGAGAGTGAGGTAGTGAGGTAGTGAGGGACAGTGAGGTTGTGAGGTAGTGAGAGAGAGAGTGAGGTAGATGGAGAGTGAGGTAGTGAGAGGTAGAGAGAGTGAGGTAGTGAGAGAGAGTGTGAGGTAGTGAGGTTGTGAGGTAGTGAGATAGAGAGAGATAGTGAGGTAGTGAGTGAGAGAGAGTGAGGTAGTGAGAGAGAGAGAGTGTGGTAGTGAGCGATAGAGAGATAGTGAGGTAGTGAGGTATTGAGATAGAGAGGTAGTGAGGTAGTGAGATAGTGAGAGAGTGAGGAAGTGAGATAGAGAGAGTGAGGTTGTGAGGTAGAGAGATAGAGAGAGAGTGAGGTAGTGAGATAGAGAGAGAGTGAGGTAGTGAGGTAGTGAGATAGAGAGAGAGTGAGGTAGTGAGGTAGTGAGGGACAGTGAGGTTGTGAGGTAGTGAGAGAGAGTGAGGTAGATAGAGAGTGAGGTAGTGAGGTAGTGAGAGGCAGAGAGAGTGAGGTAGTGAGAGAGAGTGAGGTAGTGAGGTTGTGAGGTAGTGAGATATAGAGAGATAGTGAGGTAGTGAGTGAGAGAGAGTGAGGTAGTGAGAGAGAGAGAGTGTGGTAGCGAGCGATAGAGAGAGATAGTGAGGTAGTGAGGTATTGAGATAGAGAGGTAGTGAGGTAGTGAGATAGTGAGAGAGTGAGGTAGTGAGATAGAGAGAGTGAGGTTGTGAGGTAGAGAGAGTGAGGTAGTGAGAGAGAGAGTGAGGTAGTGAGAGAGAGAGAGAGAGAGAGAGAGAGAGAGTGAGGTAGTGAGAGATAGAGAGAGAGAGTGAATTAGTGAGGTAGTGAGATAAAGAGAGTGAGGTAGACCGAATGAGATAGAGAGAGAGTGAGGTAGTGAGAGAGAGAGAGAGAGAGAGAGAGAGAGTGAGGTAGTGAGGTAGTGAGGGAGAGTGAGGTTGCGAGGTAGTGAGAGCGAGAGAGTGAGTTAGGGAGGTAGATAGAGATAGTGAGGTAGTGAGGTGGTGAGAGTGAGGTAGTGATAGATAGAGTGAGGTAGTGAGGTAGTGAGAGAGAGAGAGTGAGTTAGTGAGGTAGATAGAGTGAGGTAGTGAGAGAGAGAGAGGGAGTGAGGTAGTGAGAGAGAATGAGGTAGTGAGGGGGAGTGAGGTTGTGAGGTAGTGAGAGAGAGTGAGTTGTGGAGGTAGATAGAGAGAGTGAGGTAGTGAGAGTGAGGTAGTGATAGAGAAAGTGAGGTAGTGAGCGAGAGAGAGAGAGTTAGTGAGGTAGTATGAGAGAGTGAGGTAGTGAGAGAGAGTGGGGTAGTGAGGGAGAGTGGGGTAGTGAGGGAAAGTGAGGTTGTGAGGTAGTGAGATAGAGAGAGAGAGTGAGGTAGTGAGAGAGAGAGTGAGGTAGGGAGCGATAGAGAGAGATAGTGAGGTGGTGAGGTATTGAGATAGAGAGGTAGTGAGGTAGTGAGATAGTGAGTTAGTGAGGTAGTGAGATAGAGAGAGTGAGGTAGTGAGGTAGAGAGAGTGAGGTAGTTAGGTAGTGGGGCAGTGAGAGAGAGAGAGAGTGAGGTAGTGAGAGATAGAGAGAGAGTGAGTTAGTGAGGTAGTGAGATAGAGAGAGTGAGGTAGGCCAAACGAGATAGAGAGAGAGTGAGGTAGTGAGGTAGTGAGAGAGAGAGAGAGTGAGGTAGTGAGGGAGAGTAAGGCATTGACGTAGTGAGATAGAGATATTGAGGTAGTGAGGGTGAGAGAGAGTGAAGTAGTGAGGTAGTGAGATAGAGAGAGAGTGAGGAAGTGAGATAGAGAGAGAGTAAGGTAGTAAGGTAGTGAGATAGAGAAAGAGTGAGGTAGTGAGATAGAGAGAGTGAGGTAGTGAGATAGAGAGAGAGTGAGGTAGAGAGGTAGAGAGGGACAGTGAGGTTGTGAGGTAGTGAGAGAGAGAGAGTGGGGTAGATAGAGAGTGAGGTAGTGAGGTAGTGAGAGGCAGAGAGAGTGAGGTAGTGAGAGAGAGTGAGGTAGTGAGGTTTCTGAGGTAGTGAGATAGAGAAAGATAGTGAGTTAGTGAGTGAGAGAGAGTGAGGTAGTGAGAGAGAGTGTGGTAGTGAGTGATAGAGAGAGATAGTGAGGTAGTGAGGTATTGAGATAGAGAGGTAGTGAGATAGTGAGAGAGTGAGGTAGCGATATAGAGAGAGTGAGGTTGTGAGGTAGAGAGATAGAGAATGAGTGAGGTAGTGAGATAGAGAGAGAGTGAGGTAGTGAAGTAGTGAGGGACAGTGAGGTTGTGAGGTAGTGAGAGAGAGAGTGTGGTAGATAGAGAGTGAGGTAGTGAGGTAGTGAGAGGCAGAGAGAGTGAGGTAGTGAGAGAGAGTGAGGAAGTGAGGTTGTGAGGTAGTGAGATAGAGAGAGATAGTGAGGTAGTGAGTGAGAGAGAGTGAGGTAGTGAGAGAGAGAGTGTGGTAGTGAGCGATAGAGAGAGATAGTGAGGTAGTGACATATTGAGATAGAGAGGTAGTGAGATAGTGAGATAGTGAGAGAGTGAGGTAGTGAGATATAGAGAGTGAGGTTGTGAGGTAGAGAGAGTGAGGTAGTGATAGAGAGAGTGAGGTAGCGAGGTAGTGAGAGAGAGAGAGTGAGGTAGTGAGAGCTAGAGAGAGAGAGTGAATTAGTGAGGTAGTGAGATAGAGAGTGAGGTAGGCTGAACGAGATAGAGAGAGTGAGGTAGTGAGAGAGAGAGAGAGAGAGAGAGAGACTGAGGTAGTGAGGTAGTGAGGGAAAGTGAGGTAGTGAGGGAGAGTAAGGTTGTGAGGTAGTGAGAGAGAGTGAGTTATGGAGGTAGATAGAGAGAGTGAGGTAGTGAGAGTGAGGTAGTGATAGAGAGAGTGAGGTAGTGAGGTAGTGAGCGAGACAGAGAGACTTAGTGAAGTAGTATGAGAGAGTGAGGTAGTAAGAGAGAGAGAGAGAGAGTGAGATAGTGAGAGATAGAGAGAGAGAGTGAATTAGTGAGGTAGTGAGATAAAGAGAGTGAGGTAGACCGAATGAGATAGAGAGAGAGTGAGGTAGTGAGAGAGAGAGAGAGAGAGTGAGGTAGTGAGGTAGTGAGGGAGAGTGAGGTTGCGAGGTAGTGAGAGCGAGAGAGTGAGTTAGGGAGGTAGATAGAGATAGTGAGGTAGTGAGGTGGTGAGAGTGAGGTAGTGATAGATAGAGTGAGGTAGTGAGGTAGTGAGAGAGAGAGAGTGAGTTAGTGAGGTAGATAGAGTGAGGTAGTGAGAGAGAGAGAGAGAGGGAGTGAGGTAGTGAGAGAGAATGAGGTAGTGAGGGGGAGTGAGGTTGTAAGGTAGTGAGAGAGAGTGAGTTGTGGAGGTAGATAGAGAGAGTGAGGTAGTGAGAGTGAGGTAGTGATAGAGAAAGTGAGGTAGTGAGCGAGAGAGAGAGAGTTAGTGAGGTAGTATGAGAGAGTGAGGTAGTGAGAGAGAGTGGGGTAGTGAGGGAGAGTGGGGTAGTGAGGGAAAGTGAGGTTGTGAGGTAGTGAGATAGAGAGAGAGAGTGAGGTAGTGAGAGAGAGAGTGAGGTAGGGAGCGATAGAGAGAGATAGTGAGGTGGTGAGGTATTGAGATAGAGAGGTAGTGAGGTAGTGAGATAGTGAGTTAGTGAGGTAGTGAGATAGAGAGAGTGAGGTAGTGAGGTAGAGAGAGTGAGGTAGTTAGGTAGTGGGGTAGTGAGAGAGAGAGAGAGTGAGGTAGTGAGAGATAGACAGAGAGTGAGTTAGTGAGGTAGTGAGATAGAGAGAGTGAGGTAGGCCAAACGAGATAGAGAGAGAGTGAGGTAGTGAGGTAGTGAGAGAGAGAGAGAGTGAGGTAGTGAGGGAGAGTAAGGCATTGACGTAGTGAGATAGAGATATTGAGGTAGTGAGGGTGAGAGAGAGTGAAGTAGTGAGGTAGTGAGATAGAGAGAGAGTGAGGAAGTGAGATAGAGAGAGAGTAAGGTAGTAAGGTAGTGAGATAGAGAAAGAGTGAGGTAGTGAGATAGAGAGAGTGAGGTAGTGAGATAGAGAGAGAGTGAGGTAGAGAGGTAGAGAGGGACAGTGAGGTTTGAGGTAGTGAGGGAGAGAGTGGGGTCGATAGAGAGTGAGGTAGTGAGGTAGTGAGAGGCAGAGAGAGTGAGGTAGTGAGAGAGAGTGAGAGTGAGGTAGTGAGGTTTCTGAGGTAGTGAGATAGAGAAAGATAGTGAGGTAGTGAGTGAGAGAGAGTGAGGTAGTGAGAGAGAGTGTGGTAGTGAGTGATAGAGAGAGATAGTGAGGTAGTGAGGTATTGAGATAGAGAGGTAGTGAGATAGTGAGAGAGTGAGGTAGCGATATAGAGAGAGTGAGGTTGGGAGGTAGAGAGATAGAGAATGAGTGAGGTAGTGAGATAGAGAGAGAGAGTGAGGTAGTGAAGTAGTGAGGGACAGTGAGGTTGTGAGGTAGTGAGAGAGAGAGTGTGGTAGATAGAGAGTGAGGTAGTGAGGTAGTGAGAGGCAGAGAGAGTGAGGTAGTGAGAGAGAGTGAGGAAGTGAGGTTGTGAGGTAGTGAGATAGAGAGAGATAGTGAGGTAGTGAGTGAGAGAGAGTGAGGTAGTGAGAGAGAGAGTGTGGTAGTGAGCAATAGAGAGAGATAGTGAGGTAGTGACATATTGAGATAGAGAGGTAGTGAGATAGTGAGATAGTGAGAGAGTGAGGTAGTGAGATATAGAGAGTGAGGTTGTGAGGTAGAGAGAGTGAGGTAGTGATAGAGAGAGTGAGGTAGTGAGGTAGTGAGAGAGAGAGAGTGAGGTAGTGAGAGCTAGAGAGAGAGAGTGAATTAGTGAGGTAGTGAGATAGAGAGTGAGGTAGGCTGAACGAGATAGAGAGAGTGAGGTAGTGAGAGAGAGAGAGAGAGAGAGAGACTGAGGTAGTGAGGTAGTGAGGGAAAGTGAGGTAGTGAGGGAGAGTAAGGTTGTGAGGTAGTGAGAGAGAGTGAGTTATGGAGGTAGATAGAGAGAGTGAGGTAGTGAGAGTGAGGTAGTGATAGAGAGAGTGAGGTAGTGAGGTAGTGAGTGAGACAGAGAGACTTAGTGAGGTAGTATGAGAGAGTGAGGTAGTAAGAGAGAGAGAGAGTGAGGTAGTTAGAGAGAATGAGGTAGTGATGGAGAGTGAGGTTGTGAGGTAGTGAGATAGAGAGAGAGTAAGGTAGTGAGAGAGAGAGGGTGAGGTTGTATGAGAGAGAGAGTGAGGTAGTGAGAGAGAGAGAGTGAGGTAGTGAGCGATAGAGAGAGATAGTTAGGAATTGAGATAGAGAGGTAGTGAGGTAGTGAGATATTGAGCTAGTGAGGTAGTTAGATAATGAGATAGTGAGAGAGTGAGGGAGTGAGAGAGTGAGATAGAGAGAGTGTGTGTGTGAGAGAGAGTGTGTGAGAGAGTGTGAGAGAGAGAGTGTGAGAGAGTGTAAGAAACAGTGTGAGAGAGTATGAGAGAGTGTGAGAGAGAGAGTGTGAGAGAGAGTGTGAGAGAGAGTGTGTGAGAGACTGTGAGAGAGAGAGTGTGAGAGAGAGTGTGAGAGAGAGAGAGTGTGTGTGTGAGCGAGTGTGATTGTGTGTGAGAGAGAGTGTGAAAAAGTATGAGAGAATGTGGGAGGGAGAGTGTGTAAGAGAGAGAGAGTGTGTAAGAGAGAGAGTGTATAAGAGAGAGTGTGTAAGAGAGAGAGTGTGTAAGAGAGAGTGTGTGAGAGAGAGCGTGTGAGTTAGGTAGAGAGAGAGAGTGAGGTAGTGAGGTAGAGAGAGAGAGTGAGGTAGTGAGGGAGAGAGAGAGAGAGTGTGTGAGAGAGAGAGTGTGAGAGAGAGTGTGAGAGAGAGAGTGTGAGAGAGAGAGTGTGTAAGAGAGAGAGTGTGTAAGAGAGAGTGTGTGAGAGAGACTATGAGAGAGTGTGTGAAAGAGTGAGGTAGTAATAGATAGAGAGGTAGTAAGATAGAGAGATTGAGGTAGTGAGGGTGAGAGAGAGTGAGGTAGTGAGAAAGAGAGAGAGTGAGGTAGGCCGATCAAGAGAGAGTGAGGTAGTGAGATAGAGAGAGTGAGGTAGTGAGATAGAGAGAGAGTGAGATAGTGAGATAGAGAGAGAGTGAGGTAGTGAGGTAGTGAGATAGAGAGTGAGGTTGTGAGGTAGTGAGAGAGAGAGAGTGAGGTAGATAGAGAGTGAGGTAGTGAGGTAGTGAGAGACAGAGAGAGTGAGGCAGTGAGAGAGAGTGAGGTAGTGAGGGAGAGTGAGGTTGTGAGGTAGTGAGATAGAAAGAGAGTGAGGCAGTGAGAGAGAGTGGGGTAGTGAGGGAGAGTGAGGTTGTGAGGTAGTGAGAGAGAGAGTGAGGTAGTGAGAGAGAGAGTGAGATAGTGAGCGATAGAGAGAGATAGTGAGGTGGTGAGGTATTGAGATAGAGAGGTAGTGAGATAGTGAGTTAGTGAGGTAGTGAGATAGAGAGAGTGAGGTAGTGAGGTAGAGAGAGTGAGGTAGTGAGGTAGTGAGAGAGAGAGAGTGAGTTAGTGAGGTAGTGAGATAGAGAGAGTGAGGTAGGCTGGACAAGATAGAGAGAGAGTGAGGTAGTGAGGTAGTGAGAGAGAGAGTGAGGTAGTGAGGGAGAGTAAGGTTGTGAGGTAGTGAGACAGAGAGAGTGAGTTCATGAGGTAGATAGAGAGAGTGAGGTGGTGAGGTAGTGAGAGAGAGTGAGGTAGTGAGGGAGAGTGAGGTTTTGAGGTAGTGAGAAAGAGAGAGAGTGAGGTATTGAGAGAGCGAGAAAGAGGTAGTGAGAGAGAGAGTGAGGTAGTGAGATAGAGAGAGAGAGAGAGAGAGAGAGAGAGAGAGAGGTAGTGAGGTAGTGAGGGAGAGTGAGGTTGTGTGGTAGTGAGAGAGAGAGAGTTAGTGAGGTAGATAGAGAGAGTGAGGTAGTGAGGTTGTGTGTGAGAGAGAGAGAGAGAGAGGTAGTGAGAGGGAGTGAGGTAGTGAGGGAGAGTGAGGTTGTGAGATAGTGAGATAGAGAGAGAGAGTGAGGTATTGAGAGAGAGAGTGAGGTAGTGAGAGAGAGAGTGAGGTAGTGAGAGAGAGAGTGAGGTAGTAAGCGATAGAGAGAGATAGTGAGGTATTGAGATAGGGAGGTAGTGAGGTAGTGAGATAGTGAGGTAGTGAGGTAGTGAGATAGTGAGATAGAGAGAGTGTGGTAGGCCGAATGAGATAGAGAGAGAGTGAGAGGTAGTGAGAGAGAGAGTGAGGTAGTGAGCGATAGAGAGAGATAGTGAGGTTTTGAGATAGGGGGTATTGAGGTAGTGAGGTAGTAAGGTAGTGAGATAGTGAGATAGAGAGAATGAGGTAGGCCGAATTGGATAGAGAGAGAGTGAAGTAGTGAGAGAGAGAGAGTGAGGTAGCAAGGGAGAGTGAGGTTGTGAGGTAGTGAGAGCGAGAGAGTGAGTTAGGGAGGTAGATAGAGAGAGTGAGGTAGTGAGGTAGTGAGACTGAGGTAGTGATAGAGAGAGTGAGGTATTGAGGTAGTGGGAGAGAGAGTGAGTTAGTGAGGTAGTTTGAGAGAGTGAGGTAGTGAGAGCGAGAGAGAGTGAGGTAGTGAGATAGTGAGAGAGAGTGAGGTAATGAGGGAGAGTGAGGTTGTGAGGTAGTGAGATAGAGAGAGAGTAGGTAGTGAGAGAGAGAGAGCGAGAGAGGTTGTGAGAGAGAGAGTGAGGTAGTGAGAGAGAGAGAGATAGTGAGGATTTGAGATAGAGAGGTAGAGGGGTAGTGATATAGTGAGCGAATGAGGTAGTGAGATAGTGAGATAGTGGGAGAGTCAGGTAGTGAGGGAGTGAGAGAGTGAGATAGAGAGAGTTTGTTTGTGTGTGAGAGAGAGAGTATGTGAGAGTGTGTGTGTGTTAGAGAGTGTGAGAGAGAGTGAGAGAGAGTGTGAGAGGGAGAGTGTGAGAGAGAGAGTGTGAGAGAGAGAGTGTGAGAGAGAGAGTGTGAGAGAGAGTGTGTGTGTGTGTGTGAGAGTGAGTGTGTGTGAGAGAGAGTGTGTGTGTGTGAGAGAGAGTGAGTGTGTGTGAGAGAGATTGTGTGAGAGAGAGTGAGAGAGTGTGAGAGAGTGTGAGAGAGTGTGACAGAGTGTGTAAGAGAGAGAGTGTGTAAGAGAGAGAGTGTGTAAGAGAGAGTGTGTGTATGAGAGAGTGTGTGTATGAGAGAGTGTGTGAGTGAGGTAGAGAGAGAGAGTGAGGTAGGGAGAGAGAGAGAGAGAGTGTGAGAGAGAGTGTGAGAGAGAGAGTGTGAGAGAGAGAGTGTGAGAGAGAGAGTGAGAGAGAGAGTGTGAGAGAGAGATTGTATAAGAGAGAGTGTGTAAGAGAGAGAGTATGTAAGAGAGAGAGTGTGTAGAAGAGTGTGTAAGAGAGTGTGTGAGAGAGAGAGTGGGTGAGAGAGTGTGTGAGAGAGAGTGTGTGAGAGTGTGTGAGAGTGTGTGAGAGTGAGTGTGTGTGAGAGAGAGTGTGTGAGAGAGAGTGTGAGAGAGAGAGAGTATGTGAGAGAGAGAGAGTGTGAGAGAGAGAGAGAGTATCTGAGAGAGAGAGAGAGAGTGTGTGAGATAGAGAGAGAGTGAGGTAGTGAGGTAGTGAGGGAGAGTGAGGTTGTGAGGTAGTGAGAGAGAGAGAGTGAGGTAGATAAAGAGTGAGGTAGTGAGGTAGTGAGAGACAGAGAGAGTGAGGTAGTGAGAGAGAGTGAGGTAGTAAGAGAGAGTGAGGTTGTGAGGTAGTGAGATAGAGAGAGAGAGTGAGGTTGTAAGAGAGAGAGTGAGGTAGTGAGAGAGAGAGAGTGAGGTAGTGAGTGATAGAGAGAGATAGTGAAGTAGTGAGGTATTGAGATAGAGAGATAGTGAGGTAGTGAGATAGTGAGGTAGTTGTTGGACTTGGCCCTTCTGGCAGGTTTACCCCTGAACGTTTTGCATTTGAACTCTGAAATAATTATATTGATATCTGGTCTTTGCGCACTTTAGCACTGTGGAGCAGTGTAAAGTGCGTGCGCTCTCTGAGTGCATGTGTGAGATTGGCCTGCCCTCCCATAGGAATGCATGGGGAATGTATGTGTCCATGTTAGTTCCTGATGCGTGGGGAGTGCAGGTGCAAGTTTGGTATGTGCGGACTCGTGTGATTAAATGCTGCGCAATGATGTATGCGGCGTGATTGTGTGTAGTGTGGAAATACCACTTCTAGAAGTTGGCATGGTTGTGTAATTTGTGTCTAGCGTGTGATTGGCTGGAGCTGGCTGGTGAGCCTGGCCCCAGGAGTCAGGATGGGTCTGCCCTGGTGGTGAGTGTTGAGATTAGCAGGCTGATGTGAGGGGGAGTGCACCTGGGACCTGAATAGGGCTGGGCTTTCTCCACACAATGCCGGCTCTGCCCCCTGTGGTGGGTCTAATGACCCTAGCCTGGCCAGTGAATAGTGAGAGGGGCTGAGCCCCTCTCAGTGTGGTCCCAAACCAGCTGTCCCTGCACCTTTAGATAAAGATATTTTTGTGTATAAAAAGAGGCTGTGACCTCTTGTAAAATGTTCTTGATTGCAGACTTGAAACTACCAGGGGCGTGCTGCTGCTGGGGCCCAGGGGAAGGCTTGCCTCCCTGGGCCCTGCCCAGCCCCTGGATTGCTGGAGGACTTCTTTTGGACCCTTCTGCCTGGCCTGAGGATAGCTGGGAGACTTTCTCCTTGCTCTGGAGACCTTTTCCTGGGATCCCCTGCTTGATGCTGGGACCCCTTTGCTCTGGGAGACTTTCCTGTGGGGCTTGATGGTTGCTGTGCCCCAGAACCTACTAGGTGCGTTATTTTCCCTAAAGGAGCCCTTTGTTTCTGCCCCCCAGCACTGGGCTGCATTGTGTGCTGGGGATTCTCCCTGCCTTGTGCTCCTCGCAGGTGCCCACCCTGCATTATGCCTGATTATCGTTATTTTAATAAGCAGGTGCCTACCCTGCGTTCTGCCCGTCTTTTTATTGACTAATCACGGGTGCCCACCCCGTTTCTACCGTTATTGTATCTTTCGAGGGTGCCTACCCCTCGTTATTGCCCCCAAAGCAGTAAGGGCGCCGCTGCCGCGGGAACACAGGAAGTCAGGCGGCCGGACGTCTGGAGCTGGCGGGACTACCGCTTGCTTCGAGGAAGTCCCGTCTGCCGCATCGCCGCAATTGGCTGCCCGCTGCCAAAGAGAAAGGAAGCTGGCCAGGTGAAGCAAGGAGGCGGCAGCGGCCGCCGAAGTCAGCGCGGGGTTCCCAGGGTGAAGGAGGGAGCCCCGCAGGTGCCGCGCTGCCCACTTGTAGCCTTCAGGTGTTCGTGGATGGGCTGCCCCTGTGCGGTGAGACCTATCTACAGACTGCTCCTTTTCTCCACAACGATTTTGATTTAGGATTAATAACACATTAATTGGTTGCGTAAGTCGCGCTTTTGGCGACACACCGTTTGCATTATGTCTATCCCACCCGGCGGGAAACGCTCTGTTAACTGTCAGCCATCATCATTAAATGGTTGGTATGCTATGTTATGCTCGAGTAATATACGGTGAATTTCTGTCCCTTTAAAATAATACATGTATATTTGTACATCAACTAGGTCACGTGTCCCCATCTCCCCAGTCCTGAGGAAGACCCCACGGCAAGATCAATACGCATATCTGCGAACGAGGGTCGAAACGTCGACAACACATTGTTTTTTGCTGTCAACTCCACACCCCATTGCTCTCATTTGCTGTACATTTGGAGTATGATTTTTGTAAAACAATTTATATGAACCTATTGGTCGTGTTCTGGGTACATGAACATGTAACTCCATTGAATTTGTCTTATTCGCCGATTTTACTGTCACTGCAAACCCTTTTCCTTCACCTATTACCTACACGTATCACACCCCCTCCCCCCTTTTCCCAACTTTTGGGGCACTGTAAAATAGTCACTGATTAATAAATGTTCTATAGTGACGTATATGCAAGATACTAGCACATTGTGAATAAAACAATGTGTCTTTAAGATTTGTCTTTTTGATTGTTTACACATTCCTTGTTATTATTTCATGCTTACTGGGACCCCTTCCCATACTTCATTTGATAACCCAGGTCCCCGTAACTTTATCTGGGTATAACCCCCCTACTTATAGCTTACTTCGAGCAGACACCCGTCTGCGAGGTTCCTCTCTCTATGTTCAATTCAGTTGAACCTAGCACGCCATGGCTGAACTCCTGTCCTACTCTGAAGATTACATAGATAAATTATTAGAGGATCCCAACAATGTGTTTATTTCCTCTGACATTTCCACTATTGATTTCACGCTGAAGGATAAGATTTCTCGCTTGGAGCGTCTGGAGAAAAAGTTGATCCGCACACGGTGGCATGGCCATTTGCTCACCAAATATCTCAAAGAAAACATCATCCCCATTGGATTACAAATAAAAATTGAACCAGCCATTTTTGTTGAAGTACCGAAATTCAGGGAAGGTTTCAGCCACGTCGCAAACAATTGTAGCCGTCACTGGATGGTCCTTGGCGTTGAAACAGCTGCCGAACAAATTCAAATCATCACTGCTGAGATTAAAACTTTAAAGGCTGAAATCTCGGCAGACGCCAACTTTGCCAGCGCTAAAGAAACTATCACCAACCTTGAGGCCACACTAAAGGACTTTGACTTGACCACCCAAAACCGCAAACTGGAAAAACAGGCCCGTGACATCAGACTGTACGATAAGAAGAAAACGTACCCCTATCTACAAGAAGATTATTACCGTCAAGATAATCAGGGTAGATTTACCAACCGTGGGCGAGGAACATCCAGAGGCAGACGTAACAACTATTATACTTTCACTGATTCTTCCTATAGCTCAGAGGGTGAACAAGACCAATTGGGTGCTAACTACCAGCAGAACTACCCGGACTTTAGCTACAATCAACAATTCCAAAACAACTCTTTTTTAGGGCAACGCCAGGGCACATGGCGCCCACCCCGTGGCAGGGGCAATCCTTGGACACGCGGCCAACAACGTGGCTCCCAACACAACACCGGCAATTGGAATGGAGGACGTGGCCAACCTAAGAAGCAGGTACACTTTCAGCCCGAACCACAACACGGGGAACGTGTTACCCGCAACAAGACCTACAGATGGTAACACATACTACAAATCCACAGACCGGTACAACGTTTGTAACTCACCCTCGGTTAAAACTCTTGGGAGGAGCACCCCCTGGATCGGAGAGTCCGGTGGTGAACATTTCAAAACACACTTTGAACAAAGATGAAATCCAGATCTTGGGAAAAGGATTATCATATGCCCCTACCAGCCATCCAGATCCCTTTACCATCCGGACGGAACTGTGCAAATTTTTCCGCAAAATAAGGCTAAAATACTTTTTTCGAAACAAAGAACCAAGTATCCAACCGTCCATTACCGGACTTAGACCTCCGTCTACATTTGTCCCTTTCAACAACGCCATGTCACACAAGATCCTGGCCTTTGAAACGGTCGTACTAAGAGACACACTACAACTCCTAGGAACAAGAAGCTATACCAGATTCAACACCAGCAAAAAAGAGAAATTAGCTCTCCAAACTCTGGCGCAAAATGATCAACTCGTTATCAAGCCAGCGGACAAGGGAGGTGCAATCGTGGTACAGGATGTCACCTCATATGAATCTGAAATTCTCCGTCAATTGAATGACGCTACGAGTTATCAACTTCTACGGTCAGACCCTACACCGGCCATTGCTCGTGACATCCTTGAAATAACCCAAATGGGTCTTGAACAAGGGTTTCTATCGGAACTGGAGTTCAATTTCCTTAACAAACCACACCCACGTTTAGCAACCATTTACACGATACCAAAGATACACAAGTCAATGACTAACCCCCCTGGCCGCCCCATAGTCTCCGGGTGTGGCTCGATCCTCGAACCCCTGGGCCAATACATTGATTTTTTCTTAAAACCCATCGCAGAAGCTACTCCAGCGTATTTACGTGACACGATGCACACCATAAATGTTGTGGAAGGCCTAAATTTTAATCCGGATTGTCAACTGTTAGCTACGTGCGATGTTGTATCTTTGTATACGTGCATTCCCCAGCAGGAAGCTCTGATGGTAGTTACACGTTGCCTACAAAAGCGCCCTGCCCCGGTTCAAGTACCCACCGAATTTATTGTTGCATTACTGCGTATAGCTATGACCCAAAATTTCTTCATGTTCAAGGACAAATTTTACATTCAAACATCAGGAGTAGCTATGGGGGCTCCCTTTGCTCCTGATGTGGCAATCTTGTATATGGCAGCCTTTGAGCAAGATACCGTACTCAATCAGATCAACCCATTCAGAGACCATTTGAGTCTCTGGATGCGGTACATCGATGACTTCCTCCTGATATGGCACGGAGATCTGCGAGAATTAACGGCGTTCTTTGGTTGGCTTAATGAACAATCCCATTTCCTAAAGTTTACGATCCAATCAGACAATCATCGGATCAACTTCCTAGATCTCACCATCTATGAGGATGCTGGTCAACTACTTACCACATTGTATCGAAAACCGGCTGAAAGAAACTCACTTCTGCATTACGAGAGTCACCATCCACGTGCCCTCCGAGACAACCTGCCTTTTGGGCAATTTTTGCGTATCCGCCGCAATTGCTCCAATAAAGATCATTATTTTAGCGAGTCTGAAGAACTCAAACAGAGACTCTTATCCAGAGGTTACCCCAAACAACTTGTTAAGTGTGCACGGAAAAGAGCTTGGTTCTATCCCCGAGAAGAACTTTTGATCCCGAAGACTGACAAAGATCAATCTGAACAAAAAATCGTATGTGTCACCACATTCAATACGGCCAGCAACAAAATAAAAAAGATAATAAACCGTCATTGGGCACTCATCTCTGATGATATCCAACAAACTGACCTGCCACTTCATGCGTTCAAAAAGGCGAGAAGCATCAAGGATCATGTGGTACGCTCTTTCTTAAAAACACCGGAGGATCCAACCATCCCAACTCTGTGGAATCTTCCTCCTATTGTGGGCCACTTCAGATGTGGTTGCTGCAAAGACTGTGCCAGCACAATTCAAACAAGGGAATTCTCACACGGAAGACACAAAATCGTCATGAAATCACACACCAACTGCAATTCTGAAAACATCATTTATGCCATCTTGTGCCCGTGTCAATTGATCTATATTGGCCAGACCCAACAAAGAGCGAAAGCAAGGATACTCCAGCATATGAGCAGAATCAGATGCAAGACCCAGGGGGCACCGCTAGTCGACCACTTCTCATCAGCAGGCCATGCACCAGAAAGCCTCAAGTGGGTAGTTATCGAGAAAGCCACATTGGGCCCACGGGGTGGTAATATCTCCAATATCCTAAACACCCGGGAACTAAAGTGGATATTTACCTTTAACTCCATTGAATCTGGGCTTAACGAACATGATAGTTCATTCTCCCAACTGGCCACTTTACCTTGATGATTGTTTCAATGCCATTGCTCATGGCCTGTATCCACACTTAGAAATAACTATGAGCCTGAGATTCCACTCTTCCAACTGACTAATCTACCTTGAAGGGTGTTCCAATGCGTTTGGCCTCTATCCACACACAGTTAAGACACCAGTAGTCTAATTTTGCATCAATAGCAGCGACAAAGTGTATATGGCCTTTACCCGCGTGCGCGAGGTACGCCACAACCACAATGTTGCAGTAAGTTTGATTTCTTGCCTATCTACAACTAAGAAACCACTGCGCAATCGATTGGGTCATTCTAAACACTATTTTTCATCAATACAGAGGCTAATCCTGTCACAATAAGAGCTACAGTGGCCTATACCCGCTTGTGTGAGGTACGCCATTTATTTGAGCACTCTGTCAATTTTATGGGTATCTAAGCTATGAGACTATTATGGTGTGATTATGATGTTATAATTCACTTATTCATGTTCGCATAACAGCCAGCAATGATCTTGACATGTGTTTATCTATGGGTGACTAGAGTCATTCCCAAGTCGATGCATTTCCTCAAAAGTGCGAGATCCCCTCCACTGTTAAGTACCTATTTGCCTATATTGGCTCCGTTATTATGATCCCTTTACATTGGGAGATGTCCCTGCATCTGATTTTACCCAGTTGCCGTATTGGCTACGTTATTGTACAAAACGTCATTCCTGGCACCCTTAATGTCTTCAATCATAATGTGCACTCACAGATTGAGCATTATTTGCAATTTTCCGTGTGTGTTTCCATTAAATGCCTGACCCCGCGCTATCCACTGACCGAGTTAGTCTTTCCACCATGTCAATGAACCACGTGACATGTTACCTTGGTAACACCCTAGTAAGCAGAACTCTGCTTCGCCATTCCCCTTGCGAGCAGTGAACGGCTTCGGATTCATTCCATATACCGGTAAGCATCAGCACCCCTCCGAGTGCATGCTTCGAGCCCGCGCCCTACCACCAGACTTGTAACGCTCTGTAATCTTTTCTTCTCTTGATTCAGTCCTGCAACTGACTCGATGCCACAGTGCGAGTGTTTGCTACCCCACGCCGAATGTTGATGAAATACGGCTGTCGGGTAAGTCCATTCCTGGCTCTCCGCCCTTGGTTCTAACCCGTCTGGCTTGGTAATTAGTTTTTAATGTCTGCCCTTGCTCTTTATATATTTAGAGCCACTGCCCTATTTGATGCCCTGTCGGACCCCTGACCATTAATTCACACGGCGCTTCCGAGTGAGACCTCGGTAAGTCTTCTACTATGTTGCCACTCCCGCATTTTTTATAAACTGAGCACTGTCAGTAGAATAAGAACTGTATACTTTAATTACAGATCTATTTTCTATATCAACCCTCCACCAAACGGGTCCGGTGCACACCACTTTTGTGGTAAGTTTCAACTTCTCCGAGTCCGACCCAATTTAACCTTAGTATTTGGTAGTCATTGATGGGATATGTGAGATTTTTGTACTGTCGATCCGTACAATTAGCCCGTACTTATTAGTAGTTGTGGCCAATTCACTTGTAGCCTTCAGGTGTTCGTGGATGGGCTGCCCCTGTGCGGTGAGACCTATCTACAGACTGCTCCTTTTCTCCACAACGATTTTGATTTAGGATTAATAACACATTAATTGGTTGCGTAAGTCGCGCTTTTGGCGACACACCGTTTGCATTATGTCTATCCCACCCGGCGGGAAACGCTCTGTTAACTGTCAGCCATCATCATTAAATGGTTGGTGTGCTATGTTATGCTCGAGTAATATACGGTGAATTTCTGTCCCTTTAAAATAATACATGTATATTTGTACATCAACTAGGTCACGTGTCCCCATCTCCCCAGTCCTGAGGAAGACCCCACGGCAAGATCAATACGCATATCTGCGAACGAGGGTCGAAACGTCGACAACACATTGTTTTTTGCTGTCAACTCCACACCCCATTGCTCTCATTTGCTGTACATTTGGAGTATGATTTTTGTAAAACAATTTATATGAACCTATTGGTCGTGTTCTGGGTACATGAACATGTAACTCCATTGAATTTGTCTTATTCGCCGATTTTACTGTCACTGCCAACCCTTTTCCTTCACCTATTACCTACACGTATCACACCCCCTCCCCCCTTTTCCCAACTTTTGGGGCACTGTAAAATAGTCACTGATTAATGAATGTTCTATAGTGACGTATATGCAAGATACTAGCACATTGTGAATAAAACAATGTGTCTTTAAGATTTGTCTTTTTGATTGTTTACACATTCCTTGTTATTATTTCATGCTTACTGGGACCCCTTCCCATACTTCAGCGAAGCTGCCAGCAGGAATCCCCTCCAGTGAGTAATTTCGGTTGGGAGGGGGGACCCATAGCGGACAACCGATAGGTGCCCACCCCCATTGCTGTCACTGGTGCAATTTTCACGAGCGGCCCGATGGCAGTGGGCCGCTCCGATGTTCCCGGGCATCAGTCCATAACCAAGCCCCGAGTAGCTCCCACGTGGGGGGTGTTCCTTTCGTGCCCCAGGCATGCCCCGAGCCGGTGCGTGGCTCCAACGACTGGGCATTCCTTTTTATGAGCGTGCCCCTGAGCGGGAGTCCCAAGGCCCCGTGGGCCCATGCTGTCCATGATGGACATTTGTTACCCACCGTAGTCCCAGAGGTACTCAATTTAGTTACTGAGCCCGCAGGGCTCCAGCATTTGGCACAGTCTTTGGTCTGTAGGGCTAGTGAGAGCCCTGTTGCAATTCTGTCCCCAGCAAGTAGTGGGCAGCTGCACCGTTTAGGCTTTTATTCCTAGGGACATGTACTCTGGACTTAGGAGTGAGTCGCAATCCTTCATCCCTACCCTGGCCTTCCCCAGCTGCGCAGCACTTAGTGCCAGCTGCAGCGTTTAGACCCTGTTCTATCCCTGTCCCCAGCTGCCCAGCAAGTAGTGGGCAGCTGCTACATTTAGGTTTTGGCGCAGTGGCGCGACCTGGACTTTGATGTGAGTTATGTGCTCAATGTGATTTCTGCGCTAAATATGATTTATGTGCTATTATGATTCCTGTGCTATTGCTTTTTGGGTGTTAGGAAATGTACTGTGTGTAGTATGTTTTGCGCACCCTGTGTTCTGACACCGCTGAATGTGTTTTTATGCATTATGGGCCCGATTCACAGAACTAACTTAAGACAAAATCTTAAACTTACTACCATTTTGGTATTCACAGAAGGCACTTACTCATTTTGGTCTTCACAGAAGTTAGGAGTCCTAACTTTAGGAGTCCTAAATGCCTTCTGTGAATACAGAAAGTTTTAAAATTAGGATTTTTCTCAGTTTAGTAGTAGTAAAGTTAGGACTCCTAACATTAGGACTCCTAAATGCCTTCTGTGAATACAGAAAGGAGTGGTAAAGTTAGACTAAACTGAGAAAAATCCTAATATTAGGACTTTCGGTATTCACCGAAGGCAGTTAGGAGTCCTGAAGTTAGAAGAACTAACTTTACTACTACTAAACTGAGAAAAATCCTAATTTTAAGACTTTCTGTATACACAGAAGGCATTTAGGAGTCCTAAAGTTAGGACTCCTAACTTCTGTGAATACCGAAATGAGTAAGTGCCTTCTGTGAATACCAAAATGAGTAAGTGTCTTCTGTGAAAACCAAAATGGTAGTAAGCTTAGGATTTTATCTTAAGTTAGTTCTGTGAATCGGGCCCTAAGTGTCTTACCTACACCCCTGAATGTGTTTCTATGCATCATGTGTAATGCTCCTGACCTATACCCCTAAATGTAGTTTTATGCTTAGGTGGTTGTGCTTCCTACTATAGTTATGCTAGTGAGTTCATGGTTCCCTGCGTAATATTTTCCTAAGGTGGTTAGGGTTGCATAGGTGGTACTTACCTTTTACTAGTGGTTACTGGTTGTGTGCTACATTTGCCATTTGGTGCTTAAAACTATCTCCAATGGCTTGATACTGAGCTCGCGCCCTGACCAGAGTCCCAGGACCAGTGGTCTCTATTGTGCCTTCCCTGACAAATTGCTGGGACTTGTCTGATCTCCTTGGGCCGCTGGGGCCTCGCCTGAAGTGTGCCTCGCTCACTCCCCTCTGCAGCTTGTGCCTGGCCAGCCCCGCCTAGAGCCGCACCGCTCCTTGTGAAGCCGTGCTCTGCTCCGCCTGGGCCGCCCGCATCCTGCACCTCAGCAGCTCGTGCCTGGGCCGCCCTCATGACTCGAGCCGTGCCGCTCTCCTTTGAGCCGCGTCCGCTTCGCTGGGCCACCCGCACCCTGCCCCCCATCTCCTCTGAGCCCCACACCTTGGTCGCCCCAGCCAAACGCTTGTAGCACACCGGCCGCCCGCTCATGCCTACTGAGGATATCACTCGTATTATCCCTGCGCAACCAAAACGGAAGGTACATTCCGTATCCGCCACCAGTTATGATATTTTCTATGTTCTAAAAGTGTTATTTCTACAAAGTGCTAATTCTACCAAAAGCTAGTTCTAAAAGTGCTTATTCCTGACAGTTGTCCAGGTGGCCCTGTCCTATGTACATAATCCCCTGTAAATTCTGCCCATGCCTCTGGCACATTGTAAAGTGTGTGGTACTATCTAATGTGTTTTGTAATACAAAGGCTATTTTTACAAATACCTTGTGTGGAGTTCCTTTTGTGGGGGGCCTGGGATGTTGTTGCTGGTGTGTGTGTGCGCAAATGCTTTACACATCGCCTCTGAGATAAGCCTGACTGCTCGTGCCAAGCTACCAAGAGGGTGAGCAGGGGTTATCTTGGCGGGTGACTTCCTTGCCCTGACCTAGAATGGTGGTTTCTGCCTGGCTTTGGCGCAAGCCTTAGCCAACCAGAAATACCCATTTCTAACAGTAGTAAGATAGAGAGAGTGAGGTAGTGAGGTAGAGAGAGTGAGGTAGTGAGAGAGAGAGAGAGAGAGAGAGGTAGTGAGAGATAGACAGAGAGTGAGTTAGTGAGGTAGTGAGATAGAGAGAATGAGGTAAGCCGAATGAGAGAGAGAGAGTGAGGTAGTGAGGTAGTGAGAGAGAGAGAGTGAGGTAGTGAGGTATTGAGGGAGAGTGAGGTTGTGAGGTAGTGAGAGAGAGTGAGTTAGTGAGGTAGATAGAGAGAGTGAGGTAGTGAGGTAGTGTTGTGTCCCATGGCGGAGTGCGGCCTCGAACACTGCCTTGAGACTTGTTTTGCTGGCACAAACTACAGTTCCCATGCTCCTAGGGGGAAGCGTGTGGAGGAAGAGGCAGGTGACGTCATCGCGCAAAGTATCAAGATGAAGCCGGGAACAGCGGAGCACCGCCGTTGATTCTGTGTTCTTCTTGAAGATCACGGTAGGGGTGTTCGCACCAGTTCTAGTGTATCCTTGTCCTGAGAGCCTTACAGTTGCTCTTCTTTGTTCCTGTTCCTTGTTTGTTCCGCTTCCGAGTCAATTGGCTCTAGCGGTTCGCTCTCCTGTTTATTGTTTTGAACTTCGCATTACTGTGGCTAGGAGCTCCGGTTATCACGCATTGGGGGGGAGTTTTTCTTCCGTATGCATTTGAAGTGACTTTGAAGTGACTCTCTGCATTAAAAGAGTATTCTTGTTCTTGTTGTACCGTGCCCGCCTCCGGGCACTGTTGCCATTTCAATTTCTCTGGGTTAAGGGATTCCTACTTCTGGCCCCCATTCTCTACCAAATATGCCAGACTATTTATGACGGATATTGCGTTCTGGAGTTGGAACGTTTCAAGTGTTACTGATGACTTTGTTTTTGGATCTTGGCAATTGTGCTTGGTTACCTACACCAAGTTAGAACTTCATGCTGAATTAGTAGTTCGTTTTTGTTTTTTCTTTTGATGAAAGCAAGTGCAGCACACAATGACTTTTGTGTCTACTTGATAAACAGTGCCGTGTTACCGTCTCTGAATTGGATCATTGGATATTGATGTAATGTTGCATACATCAGGGTGAATTTAACCCGGAGCGCAGTCACTAGAGTTGGATTAATGAATGATTCATTGCGCAATCTTTTGTTTCCTTGCAACAGGGGTTAATGAGCTTTGGCTGGCAGGTTGTTTACCATTGCCCCCTGTTGAAGCCTATTTCGTTTATCATTTGGTACGTGTTTGCAATGCCTTTGTGTGGTGATATGTCACTGATCTGTTGATAGATATATAACCTGTAGATCTTTGCATTTTAGACTTATGACGTACTCTGCATATCCAGATTGCCAGGCAAAGCACACTTATTTTTCTTTACAGGTATTGCTGCATAAGTGTTTATATACAGAATGTTAGTATGTATCACTTGTAATCAATGTTTACGGTGGCCGCAGTGTATGTGCTTGACTTATAGTGCCTTGTTCTCGTTACAGCTCTCTCTCCCCGCTGTCCCCATCCTACCCTTCCCTTTTGTCCCTCACTTGACCACTCCTTTGTGTCTGTGGTAATTCAGACCTAGGGGCTATCTAGTGGTGAAACCCATTGTGCATCGTACGATCCTGAGGACACCCGGACCTGACAGAATCAACGGCCCAAGAATTATAAGTCCTCCCGATCGTACGATACAATGTCCACCTTAGAGGATGTCATGGCAGCGCTAGCGCTAGTGCAATCAGAGTTGCAGGCTTCTAGGGATGAGACAGCTGCGCTACAAGCTCAGGTGGATAGGATGGCCCGTAATCCCTTTGATGCAGGTACACCACAAGCTTCTTCAGTGGTGGTGGAGGTTCCCGCTCCAATACCATTAGCCACCCGGAGAGATATTATGGGGATAGCAGTAAGGTACAGGTATTCCTCACTCAGGTTTTGCTCCACTTCTCCTATAAGCCTAAAGTCTTCAACACCAATCATGCCAGAGTAGCATTCCTTATTTCGTACTTAGCAGGGGATGCGGCTCAATGGGCAGTACCTCTGGTAAAGAGAGATGACCCCATATTGCGGGATTGGGAGGCTTTTCTTCTAGACTTTGAAAAAACTTTCAATCGTAAGGCAGCCACTCTGTCAGCTGATAGGGAACTGCTGGATCTGAAACAGGGAAGTCGAGATCTGATAGCTTACCTCAATGATTTCCGAAGGCTCATTGCAGATCCCGACTGGCCAGAGGAGAAACGCCTTGCTATCTTTTACAAGGGTTTGAAGGATGAGATGAAGGACATATTGGCACAGATTGATCCTCAGGCCATCACGTCTTAAGAGATGATTAACCTGGTAATCAGGTTGGATCACCGCCTTAGCGACAGGAAGGGGGAAAACAGGAGGAAGGAAAGGCTACCACCACGTTACGAACATTCCAGAGTCCCAGAGGGGAATACTGTGTCAAAGGCAGAACCCATGGAAATAGTAGCGGTGAGATCTCCTTTAACCACAGAGGAAAGGGAATATAGAAGGAAGAAGGGATAGTGCATATACTGTGGAAGGAAGGGACATTTTATCAGGGAATGCCCTTCGAGATCAAGGCCCAAATACGAGTATAAAAAGGTATCAGTAGTAGCTTCAGACCTTGTGGTGGGAAACGAGAGAACTTGAAGAAGGATGAAGGGACCCCTTCAAGTTGTTTATTCATCCCTTCATTGGACGGAGAAGTGATAAAGGAAGGACTACATTTCTATGTTGACATTCGGCTGAAAATACGGAATTAATGGTTGATGATCCGTGCTATGCTGGATTCCGGAGCCACGGGTTGTTTCATGGACAAAACCAAGGCTACCATTTTAGGGCTCATATTGTATGAAAAGGAAGTACCAGAAGCAGTATTTGCAGTGGATGGTAGAAAGTTAGATGCTGGACCCATAAGGTTACAAACAGGGGATCTCAGTATGACCATGGGTATGGAACATTAAGAAATCTTATTTTTCAACATTATTCATGCCCCTCAGTATGGGGTGATCCTGGGGCTTCCGTGGTTATGAAAACACAATCCCACAGTGGATTGGGAAGGCCAAACCCTTCAATTCACATCGGACTACTGTCAACAAAATTGCTACCCCCCAAGATCCAGTCCCGCTTCTGGTCTAGCCTGTATACATTATATAGCAACCGCTGTAGAACAGGACGTGGAGCTTCCATCTGAGTATCAGGAGATAGTGGAAGTCTTTAGTGAGGCTATGGCTGAAGTGTTACTGCCACACAGGTCCTACGATTGTCAAATTGACTTGATTCCAGGGGCGAAGCTACCGGCAGGGCGAGTTTATGCGCTTACTGTGCCAGAAACTTTACACCTTCGGTCATATTTGGATAAGTTATTGGAGCTAGGTTTCATCAGAGAATCCAAGTCCCCTGCGGCCTCGCCTCTGTTTTTTATTTCCAAGGCTAATGGAGAACTTTGTGCTTGTGCGGATTACAGAGCGTTGAACGCGATCACTATGAAGAACAGATATCCGCTCCCCCTTATCAACGTGTTGCTGGAGCAAGTGAAGAAGGCTGTCATATTCACTCGTTTAGATCTGAAGGGAGCCTACCACTTAGTCAGAATGTGACCCGGGGATGAGTGGAAGACTGCCTTCAAAACCCGCTTCGGGCTCTACGAGTACTTAGTAATGCCCTTCGGGCTATGTAATGCGCCTGCCGCATTTCAATTCTTCTTGGATGACGTGCTCAAAGAATACTTGGAGCGTTTTGTCGTAGTGTATATTGACGACATTCTGGTTTATTCATCCACAAGGGAACAACACACAGAGCATGTGAAAACCGTCCTTCGAACATTACTGGAACTTCGTCTATATTGCAAACTCAGCAAGTGTGAGTTCAATACCACCTCCGTTGAATTCCTAGGGGTTATGCTCACCCCAAAGGGACAAGAGATGTCCGAAAGAAAGATCGTGGCAGTGAAGAATTGGCCTACTCCTAAAACAGTCCGGGATATCCAGTGTTTGCGAATTTGTATCGCCGATTTATTGAGAACTTCTCAGCAATAGCTACCCCTATAACAAGGTTATTAAAAAAGAAGGTGCCATTTGTCTGTTCAGAAGAAGCCCAAAGAAGTTTTGAGAATCTCAAGGAGGCCTTTGTGTCAGCACCTGTTTTGGTGCATGCGGACCTAGACAAACCATACATAGTGGAAGCAGATGCTTCAGACTCCGCTGTGGGAGCAGTCCTATCTCAACGCCATAGTGATACAGGCCAGTTGCATCCCGTTGCATATTTATCAAGAAAACGCAATCAGGCTGAGCAGAATTGCATCATTTCGGAAAAAGAATTGCTGGCGATACGAACTGCATTCCTGGAATGGAGACATCATCTCATGGGAGCCCGTCACACAGTAACGGTATATACAGACCATCGTAACTTGCAATTCATGGCCGCGACCCGCCACTTAACACCAAGGCAGATGAGATGGATGATGTTCTTCGCTGAATACGATTTCATAGTGACGTACCGACCAGGGAAGGAGAACAAAAAAGCCGACGCCTTGACTAGACAGTCAGCCATGTCAAAACTCAACGATGCACACGAAGACTCTATCATCAGCCCGGATAGAGTCATCGCTACTACATGTACCCAGACGTTTCTGCTTAGTGTCACCAGGAACATTTTGCAGGATGGATGGAAGAGATGGCTAAAGGAAAACACAGAGTGGAAGGGGGTCCAGGGGCTCCCTATGCGCCAGAAACAACTTCTACTGCCCATCCAGGCGCTAAGGAAACAAGTGTTTCAGTGGTGTCACAGTGCTCAGTGTGCAGGACATAATGGGACCGTTAAGACAATGGAAAGAATACAGAGACAATTCTGGTGGCCAAATATAAAGAAGGATGTTGCTGCCTGGGTAGCTGAGTGTCCTATATGTAGTCAAATGAAGAATCTACATACCAAACAAACTGGACTGTTGCAGCCTCTTCCTACTCCTGAGGTGCCCTGGGAAAACTTCTCAATGGATTTCGTGGTGGGCATGCCTGCCGACCAAGGGTGTACAGTAATCCTCGTAGTAGTTGACTATTTAACAAAAATGGCACACTTCGTAGCATGTAAATAGGTTCCTTCTGCTAGTTTGTTAGCTCGTTTAATACTAACACACATAGTGAGGTTACATGGATTGCCCAGGGTGATAGTCAATTTACAGCTAGATTCTGGAAGACCTGGTGTAAAGTAAGCGTGGGCGGAAAATCCGTTCCGCTCGCGGATTTTGCGGATTTTCGGGAAATCCGCAATCCGCGAGATTTGCGGATTTCCCGCAAAATCCGCAAATTCGCACGCAGCGGATTTTTTTGGCGGCGCGCGGCGTTGGTGATACAATTTTTGCGGCGCGCGGCGTTTATCATCGTTTGCCGAGTTGTTTTTTTCGATAGTTTGCGAGTGCTGCGCCATTTTGGATCTTGCTGTGTGATCCCGCGGGAATTGGCGAGCGCGATTACGTCATCGCGGCTTGCCAGCGATAGTTTGTCAACGCGAGTACGGCGAGATCACGTCTCGCGGTACTTCGCAATTGCGAGATTTGAGATGCGGCGAGCGAAAATATAAATTTGCAATTCTGCACAAGAAATCCACCAGCAAGCAGCATAAACCTTCTAGAAATGATGATTTTTATGTGAATAACTCCTTAGTTTGACATTTGCCTGCACTTTTTTAGCGAGGAGTCCATTTTGGGGAGGGGGGCAGGGGGGTGGGAGGAAGGAAGTGCCCCATAGTCTTCAACTTCCTGTTCCTGTTCAGCAGGCTCCTCCCAGTGCTTTGTCCATCTCCTGGTCACTTATCATTCGGATGTGGACCTGGAAGGATTACTTTTTGTGGATGCTGCTGGATCTTTGGATTTGAGGCCTTTTTGACTTTCTTTGGATCACTGTTGGATTAGAAATTTTACAAGTAAGTTTGTTTGGGGCATTACAGTTGCTGCAACTAAAATTTTGGGATTTTCGATTTTTGGGCTGTTTTGGGGCCTTTTCCCCAGGGGTACTCAGTGGTGGGTGGACTGTGGTTGTCTTGAACTTAAACATCATGGAGGCCATAGATGAATTGGGATTGTGCTGATTTTTCTGTGTTTTTCGATTTTTTTTTTTTGTAAAATTTTGTGTTTTTCGATTTTTGACCTGTTGTTGGGGCCTTGACCAGGGGTAGTGAGTGGTGCATGGGCCTAGTCTTTCTGTGGGCTGTCTTGAATTTAAACATCATGGAGGCCATGGATGGAATGGGATTGTGCTGATTTTGCAGTGTTTTTCGATTTTTGGGCCTGTACTTGTGGCCTTTTCACCAGGGGTATTTGAGTCTAGCATGGGCCTAGTCTTTCTGTGGGCTGTCTTGAATTTAAACATCATGGAGGCCATGGATGGAATAGGATTGTGCGGATTTTGCAGTGTTTTTCGATTTTTGGGCCTGTACTTGTGGCCTTTTCACCAGGGGTATTTGAGTCTAGCATGGGCCTAGTCTTTCTGTGGGATGTCTTGAATTTAAACATCATGGAGGCCATGGATTGAATGGGATTGTGCTGATTTTGCAGTGTTTTTCGATTTTTGGGGGTGTTCATGGGGAGGGACATGCCATGTGGCTGGTGGCCATTTTGAGTGCAGCTACAGGCACTGGCCATGTGCTGGCAGGCAAGTGGCCATTTTGAATGCAGGCTTTGTTGTTAGGCCTCCAACCATTTTGCCTACTTTTCAACCTTTATTTATGCCCAGGGGTAGTGAGTCTTGCATGGGCCTAGTATTTCTGTGGGTTGTCTTGAATTTAAACATCATGGAGGCCATGGATTGAATGGGATTGTGCTGATTTTGCAGTGTTTTTCGATTTTTGGGGGTGTTCATGGGGAGGGACATGCCATGTGGCTGGTGGCCATTTTGAGTGCAGCTACAGGCACTGGCCATGTGCTGGCAGGCAAGTGGCCATTTTGAATGCAGGCTTTGTTGTTAGGCCTCCAACCATTTTGCCTACTTTTCTACCTTTATTTATGCCCAGGGGTAGTGAGTCTTGCATGGGCCTAGTATTTCTGTGGGTTGTCTTGAATTTAAACATCATGGAGGCCATGGATTGAATGGGATTGTGCTGATTTTGCAGTGTTTTTCGATTTTTGGGCCTGTACTTGTGGCCTTTTCACCAGGGGTATTTCAGTCTAGCATGGGCCTAGTCTTTCTGTGGGCTGTCTTGAATTTAAACATCATGGAGGCCATGGATGGAATAGGATTGTGCTGATTTTGCAGTGTTTTTCGATTTTTGGGCCTGTACTTGTGGCCTTTTCACCAGGGGTATTTGAGTCTAGCATGGGCCTAGTCTTTCTGTGGGCTGTCTTGAATTTAAACATCATGGAGGCCATGGATGGAATAGGATTGTGCTGATTTTGCAGTGTTTTTCGATTTTTGGGCCTGTACTTGTGGCCTTTTCACCAGGGGTATTTGAGTCTAGCATGGGCCTAGTCTTTCTGTGGGTTGTCTTGAATTTAAACATCATGGAGGCCATGGATTGAATGGGATTGTGCTGATTTTGCAGTGTTTTTCGATTTTTGGGGGTGTTCATGGGGAGGGACATGCCATGTGGCTGGTGGCCATTTTGAGTGCAGCTACAGGCACTGGCCATGTGCTGGCAGGCAAGTGGCCATTTTGAATGCAGGCTTTGTTGTTAGGCCTCCAACCATTTTGCCTACTTTTCTACCTTTATTTATGCCCAGGGGTAGTGAGTCTTGCATGGGCCTAGTATTTCTGTGGGTTGTCTTGAATTTAAACATCATGGAGGCCATGGATTGAATGGGATTGTGCTGATTTTGCAGTGTTTTTCGATTTTTGGGCCTGTACTTGTGGCCTTTTCACCAGGGGTATTTCAGTCTAGCATGGGCCTAGTCTTTCTGTGGGCTGTCTTGAATTTAAACATCATGGAGGCCATGGATGGAATAGGATTGTGCTGATTTTGCAGTGTTTTTCGATTTTTGGGCCTGTACTTGTGGCCTTTTCACCAGGGGTATTTGAGTCTAGCATGGGCCTAGTCTTTCTGTGGGCTGTCTTGAATTTAAACATCATGGAGGCCATGGATGGAATAGGGTTGTGCTGATTTTGCAGTGTTTTTCGATTTTTGGGCCTGTACTTGTGGCCTTTTCACCAGGGGTATTTGAGTCTAGCATGGGCCTAGTCTTTCTGTGGGTTGTCTTGAATTTAAACATCATGGAGGCCATGGATTGAATGGGATTGTGCTGATTTTGCAGTGTTTTTCGATTTTTGGGGGTGTTCATGGGGAGGGACATGCCATGTGGCTGGTGGCCATTTTGAGTGCAGCTACAGGCACTGGCCATGTGCTGGCAGGCAAGTGGCCATTTTGAATGCAGGCTTTGTTGTTAGGCCTCCAACCATTTTGCCTACTTTTCAACCTTTATTTATGCCCAGGGGTAGTGAGTCTTGCATGGGCCTAGTATTTCTGTGGGTTGTCTTGAATTTAAACATCATGGAGGCCATGGATTGAATGGGATTGTGCTGATTTTGCAGTGTTTTTCGATTTTTGGGCCTGTACTTGTGGCCTTTTCACCAGGGGTATTTCAGTCTAGCATGGGCCTAGTCTTTCTGTGGGCTGTCTTGAATTTAAACATCATGGAGGCCATGGATGGAATAGGATTGTGCTGATTTTGCAGTGTTTTTCGATTTTTGGGCCTGTACTTGTGGCCTTTTCACCAGGGGTATTTGAGTCTAGCATGGGCCTAGTCTTTCTGTGGGTTGTCTTGAATTTAAACATTATGGAGGGCATGGATGGATTGGGATTGTGCTGATTTTGCAGTGTTTTTCGATTTTTTTGTGCTCTATAACTGAACTGATGTTCCTCTGTCTTCCATTTTTTTTAGGTGCACAAGACTCAAGAGAACCACCAGTGCCAGGAAGAAGTCCTGCAGCGGTGTGTGTGTGCAGCATAACGTCACGCGACGTCACGTCTGGCCTCAGACAACTCTACAATTCGTGCAACTGCGGCCTGCTGTCTGACCTGCTCTGAAGAAGATGGCCCCAAAGAAAGTTCTCCGTAGCTCCTCTAGCAAGAAAGTTGCTAGTAAGGAGCAGAAGAAGCAAGTTACCAAGGAGGCTGGTGTGCCACCCGCCACTTTTTTTGGGAGCAAAAAAAAAAGTACGCCTGCAGCAGCAGGATCTGCTGGGGACCAACCTGAGAGCAGCACCCCTGCTCCATTGGGTTCAGTGCCTCCACCACCACGCCAACTTAAGTCAAAGCCCTTGAGTGCTTCAGAGGCAGTCAGTGTACTTCTCCAATCACCATCGACCAGTGATGTTGGCTCATCGCAAGAAAGTAGCAGCAATGTCCCTGAATCAACACAGGTTGTTGTAACTCATCTGACAAGTGTTGAACAACCACAGCCGCAACAACAACACCATGTGCAAGTACACGCCCAAGTACATGTGGAAGGAGAGGCAGCAAAAGGAGATGCGCAAGCAAAGGTGCATGGACGTTCACAAGTGCCCACAATAGTTGTTCCTCCCGAAGTAGGGGCACATTTGGAAATCGACAATGAAGCTGAGGTATCATTGGAAGCCACTCCTCCTGATGATCATTCATTGTCTTCCACATCCCTAGCAAGGAAAAGATCAAGGGGGGTGTCTACATCTTCTTCAAGCCCACCTCGTTCTGGTGCAAGTGATCTGTCTTGGGAACCACAACTGCGGTCTGACAGTGAGGCAGAGGCACACCATGATCTGACACCGTTACCTAAGCGTAAAAGGAAGGTCGTCCAAAAACTCAAACCTATGGAGTGTGATGAGGCTCAACAAGAAGTGACAGATACTGCTGGTGATGAAGCCTCTCACGATGACGACGAGCCAGTCATCACAAAGGTCACTGCAGCCCCACCGGGCATGCAGCAAAGAGACATTTTGACCCTATCCCGAGAAGCTGCTGAGCGTGATGATGATGTCGGCGAGGAGGCAATGGAAATGGAATCATTAGATTTGGAGTTAAGTAGTACACCAAAACCTACCGCTTCCATATTTCTTCGCAAGAAGGTACCCACCTCGTCCTCGACCTCAATTCGTGGTGGTGAAAGTGCAAAACGTACTGAAGTTCGGCAATCCACATCCTCCACTTCATCTGTCATTAGCAGCAGGACCACCACCACCAGTATCGCCGCCTCCTCCGGCCCCCGAAGACATTTCAAGTCTCCAGTTTGGGACTTCTTTAGTGTTTGCCCAAAAAAGGAAAACGTAGCCATTTGTAGCCTTTGTAAGCTTCGATTTAGTCGTGGTAAGCTTGGTTCTAACTATGGTACCGGAGGCCAGAGAGGTCATCTTGAGAGAAGGCACCCTGTCGAATGGTTTCCGCACCTAGAGGCGGTCAAGAAAGCCGGAATTGCACGTAATGAAAACGTTGATTTGTCATCTGCTGATGACGAGGAGGTAGAAGACGATTCAAACACTTCACTTACACCCAGTTCCCATGTCAGCAGCACACCCCATGGGAGCCACACTAAGAGTGTGGGAGAGAGTGAGACATCAATGCGGAAAACTTCATCAGCGAGCGTAACTGGGTCGAAGAGATCATCATCATCCCGTAAATCATTGGTCCAGGGCAACATTAAAAAGATGTTGTTTACAGAAGCGCAATATGAACGCAACCACCCAATGACCCGTCTGTATAACACTAAGCTGGCTAAAATGCTAGCTCTGGACCTTCTCCCTTTTTCTTTTGTAGAAGGGGTTGGTTTTCTAGAATTAGTGACAGCGCTCTGCCCTAAATGGAAGGTTCCTAGCCGGTTCTATTTTGCCCGAGTTGCGGTTCCAGCACTACATGAAGATGTTCTGAAGGTGATTGGGGCAGCTTTGCAGAAGAGTGCTGTTCACACTATACATCTGACAACAGACATGTGGACCAGTGGCGCAGGCGCTGATTACATGTGCATCACTGCACACTGGGTCTCTTTTTCAGGGGCTAAAGCAAAGCTAAACTCAGGTGTTGACACTAACATTGTTTTTAAAGGTGCTCGGAAACATGCAACACTAGTCATGTTTGGTTTGGAGAAACGTCACACAGCAGAAAACATTTTGGATGTCTTTAACACAAAGGTCCTTAACTGTCTGTCCCCACTAAAACGCAAGGTTGGTTATGTTTCCACAGACAATGGCTCCAATATAGTTAAGGCCATGAGGGACGGTTACTATTTCAGAGTGCCGTGTTTGGCGCACTGTATAAACCTGGTTGTCCAAAAATTCTTGGGTAATAAACGCAGTGCAGCGTACAGTGTATTGGAGAACTGCCGAAAAATTTGCAAGCATTTCAGGCATTCTTTTAAGGCCCGCAAGCAGCTGAGGAGCATGCTATATCAAAGTCAAATGCCAGTGAAAGCACTCATCCAGGAGGTGGTAACACGTTGGAACTCAACCTTCTACATGCTTGAGCGTCTGTATGAGCAGTATACGCAACTCGATCAATATTTCTTGAAAGAGGGTATAGAGGAGCTGAGGATGGGTGGGCCGCAATGGAACATAGTTGAAAGCCTAACACGCATGCTTCGTCCTTTTGAGGTCTTCACACGTGCAGTCAGCAAGGAGGACTCTAATTTGGGAAAAGCTATCCCATTGTTGTACATGCTGGAGGACCAACTGAAGGAGGTGTGTTCTGTGTTTCGAAAAGATGACAAAAAGAAAGACTCTTTGCTTCTGGCTGAGAAATTATTAGAGCTCCTACAAGGTGATGAACGTCTTCAAAAGATCCACTCAGAACAGCATTACATTTGTGCTACTATTCTGGATCCACGCTACAAAAAGGCGCTGGCAGGCAGAGCATTCTTTCCTTTTGCTGATGAAGATGTTACAAAGTACAAACGTTGGCTAGCCTTGTCAGCCAAGAAGTTTGAAACAGAACGGCTGGAAATTGAAGGAAATGGCAGTACATCAGCAGGCCATCCCCAGTCAAAACAATCCACTTCTGCACCTGTGGCTGTGGCACAAGTGACCTCTCAGCCGTTAAAGACACCGGCAACCGGATCATCTGCACGAAAGACAACAGAAACATTGGAGGCTGAAGAGGATTGGCTAGCTCTGCGTGGGTTTGGTTCTCAAAAGGTCAGAGGCACAGCAAGAGCTACGCAAAGTGGAGGAACCTTGGAGGAGGACCTTGAGTCGATGGTGAAGGACTATCTGAATGACTCCACAGAGGTCTATGTTAATTCTGACCCATTGGCGTATTGGCATGGGAAAAAAGAATTGTGGCCACAGCTCACCAACCTGGCTTTAAACTACTTGTCTTGCCCACTCGCAAGTGTGTCTTCTGAACGGGTTTTCAGTGCGGCTGGTGGGATTGTAACTCCCAAACGGAGCCGCCTCTCGCCCAAAAATGTGGAGAGGTTAACAATGATCAAGATGAATCAGCACCTCATACCACCAGATATAAGAGTACGAGAGAGCGTGCCGGATGAAGAGGAGGTGGCCAGCACCATAGATGAGGGAATTTCTACTCTGTCAGGTGGCACTGACCTCACCCGGGCTGAATTCGCAGAGTATGATGACGAAGCCTTATTCTTATTCCTGGACCGTGATACCGACTTCGAGCCCTGAAAATGAGACAACGAATCAATAACTTTCTTTTTCATCCTTATTCACTTTTATTCCTGTGTGTCTGTCTTTCTTTGTTGTGCACAGTTAATATAATTCAAACTTTAATCAGATAATCACAAAGACAAGCCCATCAGCAGAACTGTCTTCACTTGTTTGCTAATTTATTTGAAGGTGCCGCAGTCTGCATTCCTCAGGTTCACAAGTTCAGAAGAACATGCTCCTCTATCCTCCTCCTCCAGACTCCTATTTCCATCAAAGCAGAGGGCTGGTTTACGCCCAATGAAGAAAGACTCAGCACTTGTGGGGGTGTTGTTCTACCTCTTTGCAGGTGAGTTGACGGGTCTGGGGCCATTGCTGGGAAGCACTAAAAGTGGTTTGTGCCAAATCCGAGGCGGAAAATTTTTTGTGTTTTTGATGACTTGCTTGCCTTTGAGGTGCTCTTAGGGGGGGTTCCGTCTGTTTGTGGGTGAGTTTCGTGGTCTGAGAGCATTGCTGGGACACTCTAATCTTGATTGCATTTGCTTTTCAGGAAATCCGTCGTGCCAACCCCGACTTATGGCCTAGCTACGCAGCGCGTTTGGACCGAAGGCCCAGAAATATTGCAAGTATGAGATTTTGCTTTTGGCCTGTTTGGGGGTGTTATGCTTCTTGGCGGGTGGGTTGCCGGGTCTTGGGGCATTCCTGGGAAGGTCTAATACCGGGTAGAAGTGGTTGGGACAAAATCCAGGCCGATTTTTTTTTGGGCTATTTCAGACATTTTGCTCTATGTAGCGTTTTCGGGGGCCTGTTTGGGGGGCTTCCTGGTGTTTGTGGGTGAGTTTCGTGGTCTGGGAGCACTGCTGGGACACTCTAATCTTGATTGCATTTGCTTTTCAGGAAATCCGTCGTGCCAACCCCGACTTATAGCCTAGCTACGCAGCGCGTTTGGACCGAAGGCCCAGAAATATTGCAAGTATGAGATTTTGCTTTTGGCCTGTTTGGGGGTGTTATGCTTCTTGGCGGGTGGGTTGCCGGGTCTTGGGACATTCCTGGGAAGGTCTAATACCGGGTAGAAGTGGTTGGGACAAAATCCAGGCCGATTTTTTTTTGGGCTATTTCAGACATTTTGCTCTATGTAGCGTTTTCGGGGGCCTGTTTGGGGGGCTTCCTGGTGTTTGTGGGTGAGTTTCGTGGTCTGGGAGCACTGCTGGGACACTCTAATCTTGATTGCATTTGCTTTTCAGGAAATCCGTCGTGCCAACCCCGACTTATGGCCTAGCTACGCAGCGCGTTTGGACCGAAGGCCCAGAAATATTGCAAGTATGAGATTTTGCTTTTGTCCTGTTTGGGGGTGTTATGCTTCTTGGCGGGTGGGTTGCCGGGTCTTGGGGCATTCCTGGGAAGGTCTAATACCGGGTAGAAGTGGTTGGGACAAAATCCAGGCCGATTTTTTTTTGGGCTATTTCTGACATTTTGCTCTATGTAGCGTTTTCGGGGGCCTGTTTGGGGGGCTTCCTGGTGTTTGCGGGTGAGTTTCGTGGTGTGGGAGCACTGCTGGCTATATATACTTTACTTTGCAAGAGGTTTGAAGCAAATCCATGGTGGCTGAGGGGACTTAGGGCCTAGCTGCAGAGCGCGCGCGGAGTGATTTGGGAAATTTGTGAAAAAGTGACTAAGTCCCCATTTTTGTACTTTTGCTCTTTGGCTGTTTGGGGGTCTTCTACTCGTTTTCTCCTGGGTTGACGGCTCTGGGGCCATTGCTGGGAAGCTCTAATACCGGATAAAAGTGTTTTGGACCAAATCCCAGGCGGAATTTTTTTTGTGTTTTTGATGACTTGCTTGCCTTTGAGGTGCTCTTAGGGGGGGTTCCGTCTGTTTGCGGGTGAGTTTCGTGGTCTGGGAGCACTGCTGGGACACTCTAATCTTGATTGCATTTGCTTTTCAGGAAATCCGTCGTGCCAACCCCGACTTATGGCCTAGCTACGCAGCGCGTTTGGACCGAAGGCCCAGAAATATTGCAAGTATGAGATTTTGCTTTTGGCCTGTTTGGGGGTGTTACGCTTCTTGGCGGGTGGGTTGCCGGGTCTTGGGGCATTCCTGGGAAGGTCTAATACCGGGTAGAAGTGGTTGGGACAAAATCCGCGCGGAAAAGCCTTTAGTTTTGGCACTTTTTGTAACTGAGGGTTCGTTAGGGTTAGCCCTAGCAGCAGGATTGCATGTGTTTCGGGGTGTTCTAGATTTTTCAAACTGAGTTCTGGGGTCTTAGAGCACTCGTGAGAATGTGTAATTTTGGTTGCAAGTCATTTGAAGAAAATCCATGGTGGGAAAGGGGGGATTTGGCATAGTTAAAGAAAGCCTTTGCCACTATTCTTAACTTAGGGTTCGTTAGGGTTAGCAGTATTTCTATTGCATGTGTTTGAGTGGGGGGGATTTCGAGTCTTGGAGCGATGCTGGCTATGGCTACTTTTGCTTGGTTGCTTGCAAGTGGTTTGAATGCAATCCACGGTGGGTAATGGGTAATTAGGGTACTTCGGCCTACTTTTACTTTCAAAGTAAGTTTTGTCACCAGTTTTCTGCTAGGCCTCGTTTTTTGAGATTTGATTGGGGGTCTTCTACATTTTTGCGACTGGCTTTAGTAAGGGTCTGGGTGGGAGCACTGCTAGGAAGATCTAATTTTGTTCTAAAACACAGTTTACAGTACACCTAGCTTGAGGGGCAAGATCCGATACATTAATTTGCCCATACTTATTTATCCTTCAAAAGGTGACTCAGAGTACGCACTTTCAAAAACATTGTACTGTCTACTAGGAAAAACAAATTGTGACTTTTTGCACTCCACAGCCTACATACCTTATATTTATTTATCAGTGGTGTTGTAATATTATATCACTTCCTGTTTTTCGTTGAATAATTACAGGCCGGGTTTCAGTCTCTGCAATGGGGAAAAAAGGATGGAGTCAGGCTTCACAGTAGCGAGCCACAATTCAGCATCAGGCAGGCAGTGGACAGGGTGTCTTCTGGTGACCAACATCGATGGACGAAGCGTCGGCTGCAATGGAGGAGTGCCGCTAATAGGAGGATTTTTTTTCTGCGGGCAACTTACTTACCACTTCCAACAGGACCACTACAACCACATAGATACAGTATCCCTTGCCTTTTTCTCTGACTGTGACTGCATTTCTTGGCTCTCTCTCTGCTTCTACATTGATCCCTTAACACATCACTTAGTCCACTCCACTATCACATCTGCACCACACATAGTCATTTGTAAGTGCTCCTACGTAATTCGCAAGTCGCAGCACGCCCCAGGCCGTAGAGGACTGGGATGGCCCCAATGATGAAGCATGTCACCAAGGGGCAACCCTGGTGAGTGAGGGGACACCTAGAAAAAAAGCAATTTCTCCTTTTCTATCTACTATACCTTCTGTCAGGTTACGCAGCCCCTAAGCGCCTACCGTACTATGAAACTACATTTCCCATGAGTAGGCGGGAGACTTGCAGACTATTTAGTGAGACTATATGAGAGTACCCTTGTATGTTAGGACAGCACTTCACTGATGCCTGTCTTGTCTTCTGTTACAGGTATCCTTTCCCTGCTGACCCTACCTTTACCCATCCCACATTTTTTATTTTAGTTTGTTATTTTTCTCCCCCGCCTAATGCCTCGAACACCCTGTGTTTACACTTCTGGGTGTTGGTGACATTTGGAAGTGGAACCATATTTGCATCGACTGGATCACGGGGAGTAAACCTGACACCTTCCAGACCAACCCCATTGAGTGTTGTTGTGAATGGATTTATAGTGACCAGCAAGGCTCTCAGGTATCTGGCTACAGAGACCTTATGTTGAATATAGTTATCAATATTTCCACCCACGCCCTGTACTGTCGCATTCTTTCTTCCACAGTTGTCGAAAGTACTAATTACTTTTAACTGACATGCATGCAGTTACAGTAGTGTATGCACTTTCAAAGATTGATGGATAGGTTTGTACCCAAAGATTTGTTTATGTTCACAATTGTTCGTCCATGCTGTGCTACTTTTTCTTGTCTCCCAAAACCTTTCCCAAAAACCCCCGTACCCATCCATTTTTCAAACCCTAACCCTCTTCCCCCGGGCTGTGTGGTTTTGATTGATGTGTGACTAAATTACAGCAATAAATCCACACACTTGCTGGGGAGGATAAGGTGATAGCAACAGGCTGGTGAAGAAATCCGAGGATATATTCTTACTCTGCTTGACAAAGACCCATGGCTAATGTCAAAGAACTTCAACCGAATTAGTTATACTTTAACATTTGTTAGGCTACAACGTGGCACTGTTCTAGTGTACTTCTGTCACCTGCTATATTCTGTATTGTACCTTTGTATTGCTCAGGAGGACAAACCAGATTTCATTTTCTTTTTTTCATAGGCAAGCAACTGCCACTGTGTCACACCACTAGTACCACCGCTATGAGGAAATTTTATCCGCCCAGGATTGCCAACCTTATTTGCTGTTTCCCGTGGAGCCAGCCCTGGGCCTAGCCCTACTTGCAAACAGAAATTACAGGTAAGATAGGCGTTTGGTTGGAGGTAGTATAATGGAGTATTAGGAGAGACAAGAGATTTGATTGACGGTAGTACTACTAAAGTCCTAGGACTATTCAGGAAAACAAACTTACTGTTATGTTAAACCCCCACCCACCAGACTCAAAAGCAGTAAAAAACAGGTATGGTCAGATAAAGTTTCAAAAAGTATATTTTTATAGCCCTAACAAAAGAATCTCCCGCAAGACCCTCCCTAACCCCAACGATTGTCCTTCAAAAGTCCCCAAAAATCACAACTCCCAATTCCCACCCCCCAAAAGTCTCTAAAAAAGGGGCAAGGGACACTATGGCAGGGTGCTGTTGGAATTAGCAGCCAGGGCATCATGCTCCTTGCGGAGGGTGGCAAGTTCGAAGCGGAGGCCCTCCACCACGTTCTTATAATTATGGACCTCCTGCTCCAGGTAGGACAGTCTGAGGGATAAGCGGCGCCGGTGTGCCTTGCAAATCCTGTGAGGGGCAGCTGCTTTCTTTGCTGCTGGGCGGTGGCGTTTGGCTTTGGTAGCCCGGCTCCGTACCGCTGGAGCACTGCGCTGGCTGGCAGCCCGCACGGAGGAGGAGGCAGCTGTCCCAGTGGACGTTGTTGTTGTTCCAGACTGCGTCTCCTCCTCCTCCAGGGCCACCAGCCGCCGATATTCAGCAACAGTGGCATCCAGCCTCCGTTGCCGGGCCATTCGAGCCTGCTCCTTCCTCCTTGATGGTGTCTTGGATTTGGAAGGAGCAACTACATGAAAAAAGAAAGACATAGTCTGTAACCAATGCTCCTTAAGATTAACACAAAATGATTGAGCAGAAAGTTGTCACAGTACAAGTAGCAAATTGAAAGCACAGTGCATAACTATTGAGGACAGTATCTATGTAACCTCCGACTTCTTCATCCTTGCTCTAACATTAGTGGGAGTTTAAGGAACAAATTCTACGAGCACTATGGACTTCTATTACAGTCGACTATGACAGTACACCACTCTTATTCTTCTTCTTCTCTCTTGTTTAGGAAAATTGGTACGTTATCTTATGCAAGCCGGCATAATGCCAGCGCAGTGAACTTGCACCCGAGAAAAACAGACGCACACCATGGTGAGTGAGACAGACTTGCGTTACTGTACCGGTCCAGTACATGCAGGTGGTGAAGCTCTTACTTTTCTATTACGGGTGGCACTGAGAATACTCTGTTAAAAGGGCTACTGCTTAATTAATTTAGCTTTCACCCTACAGTGCAAATGAGTATTAGAAAAGGAAAATGAAGAAGCTAAATTATCTGATTATCTATCACTTCACATGGGATGTATTTGATGACATATGGGATGACTTTAGGTGCTTTGCTTATTATTGAGTGAACAGTGATACCCCCACACATGAATGACGTACTACTACTAAACTAAAGTTATTAAGGGAGGTAGGGAGTGCCCACCGTAATAACTGGATATATGCTGTGCTTGCAGTTGCAATACAAACTACTGCTACTATTCATGGTAGTCTTTGGACAACGTTACAACTTCTTTTCCTTGCCTTTCCTACACTGGAACGGACGTGCGGGTGCGGTGTTACATGCTCTTCAAAGTAACACTTAGTTCATCCAGTGACCGTCTACTCTCTCTAGATTCACATATGCTATCTAAGAGTCAGATAGTACCATGAATGATCCAGGCATCCATCCATTCAAAGTATATTGCACACATACAGTTTCTGTCTCACCCACCCAGGCTGTTCTCCTTCCACCCATCCTTGCTTCATCATTCACCCAGCCATGCACCATACCATTTTCTTACCTTCCCAGCCACCTCGGGGACCAAGCAAACACATATCATTCTTCTTTGCCAGTCATCATTACATTTCTCGTGCTTCCACACTTACTTACACCCTTCTTTCGCTTTTCGTTCATCCCATCCATCAAGTTCACCTCAGATCTGATTGGGATTCTTCTCGCCAAAAACTTCACAGCTAAGTCGAAGTACATTTAGAGGAGGCTACTACCTGCTTTTTTTATAATACACCCGTGCAGAAAGCACACTCTGCAGTCTTCAATCTCAATGACTAAGGAATGTATAGCTTACCTCTGCCCGCCACCACCGTGTGAACCCTCACAGGCATGTCCTTTTCCGGCACTTGCACCGCCTCCTCCCCAGAGTTGTCCTCCTCGTCCAATGCCACCACCTCCGCGCTGGCCCCGTCTCCAGATGTTCCACCTACAAAGTACATTTAATAATGTTAGAATACACCACTCACTACTATATAATATTTGGTCTAGGAGGAAGAAAGAAATGTGAAAAAAAGTGTACAATTTAATAATTTTTGACTGTGTACTCTAGAGTAAAAATGTCCCTTTTTCCAGGGAAGGCTGTTGTCTTGCTGCACTTTTTGGCACAACTGATGAATGTTTGCTTTTTACTTTTTAACACGCACCACTTTTTCTCCTAACAGACAGAACCTTGACTTCTAAGAACACGAGCAGGATCAAGTTCAAACCAGGTGAGAGCTCGGCTCGACCACAAGAAATGTGTCCAATTAATCGTCAGCACTAAGCACTTTTCCATTTTCAGTTACACGTTCACTTTTATGACAAACTTGAATTTAATAAATGTGTTTACTTTTAATAAAGCTTTTAAACTTAAATAGACTCTGTGGTTTTTGGTCCTCCAGACTAGAGTGGATGAGCTAAAGGTTTTCGAATTTTTGCAAGCATGAGTCCGTGCCTCTGCCATCGGTGACTTTGGGAGCTAAATGACTCTGCCACACTATCTAGTCAGTAAGGAGATTGGGGGTTCAACTACAAAGTCTGTTATCACTGAGGTATGTGGAAAGTCTAACAGTTACAGCACCTATTATAATTGATAAGCTAAGCGATGCATTATTTAGTGTCCATAGTTCTGTTTGTGCAGATTTGTCCCTGCAACAGTAGTAGAATGGATTGTCCTATCCAAACCAAAAGTAAAGTAGTATCTTATTATTTCTTGGTGGTGGTCATTCACCTTTTTATTGTTGGCAATGGTCAAAGCATAAACATTTAGAATACTTGAAAAGACATTATGGACAATCCCAGAGGACTACACTCAGTGCATAGAGCTATTGCTGACTAGAATGGGAGTCCAATGGAAATGCCAAATGTGCAATCTTAGTTAGCTACACAGACAGACTAATAAGAATAATCTAGTAATACCACACGGAGTCATAGGGATAAGAATTTAGATCCTGTCTACAAGAAGATCAAAGACGATTTAGAAAAAATCGAATGAGGAACGCTAGGAAAAAATAAGTACTCTATATTAAAATTAAAACTTACTGGGGCCAGCAAAGGAGCCCTCGACTGCCCGGTCCTGGCCTGCATCGACAACAGCACCCTCCTCCTCCTCCTCCTGTGTCCTCCTCTTGCCCCTGGGGGAAGCTGATGTACAACATGAAAGAAAGAAAAACAGAAAACATGGATGATATTTATTTCTCAACCAAATCAAACATTTAAAAAAGAACTAACAAAGTAACAAAATATTTTTGCGAAATAGCAAATAGGGAACGACTCCACGGGATATATTATTGACCAATCTCATGTGGTCGACTACGTCATTACTTTAGTATTGCTTGATTTGCGGACCGTCGAATTGGAAACTACCCTATGTAACTCACTAAACAAAGTACTAAAAAGGTTTGCCTAGGATTGGCAGGCAGCAGTCCGCAGCACGCAAAGTGACAGCCAAAGTCCATCGTGATTGAAGATCAGCGACAACACTAAAGTTTCCTACTACATTCACCAGTCATTAAAATACTCAAACTATTAATCCACCACCACTATTTCTTCTTATCGCCATGTGTACAAAGGAAGGACTGGACTTGAGTCTGTAGGGGCTGATTTATAAGGCCCTTGCGGCTCTTTTGCTCCATTGTTGCGTGACTTTTGTGACGCAGCGACAGCACAAAAGAGGCGCAATGGTGCGGCGTATATTAACAACGTGACGCATCTGGGAGATGCATCACGTTGTAAAGCCCTGCGCCAATAGGGGTGTTCCGGCGCAAGGGAGGGCGTTCCTGCGCAGGAACGCATCCTAAAAGTGGCTGAGGGAAATCTACAAGATTTCAATCAGTCACTTTGAGGACAATGATGCGTGACTCAAACCCTGCGCCTGCTTGAAGCAGACGTACGGCTTGACGCAGCATTGGGGAGATAGGGCACCCCAGAGAATTGATGGAGCTGCACCATCGTTGCGACGCAACTCCAGCAATGCGCCACCTTTACGGCACAGATGCGTAACGCTTTGGTGACGTTTTGGGCCCATGGCGCGCCGCATTGTAATACGGCGCACCATGGGTGATGGTGGCGTGACGCACAATTACTGGCGCATCCCTGCAACTTTGCAGGGATGCGCCGGTAATTAAAAATCTGAACCTTAGTGTGTAGCATTGCGCAGTTCTTTCAACTACACTCATACATAATTTCACAGGCCAATGAAATGAACACAAAATCTAAAACAAATAAGCATAGTAGCAACACTACTGAGAAGGAGAGCAGTGTACCTGAAATGCACAGAAGATTTTGAAATAAAATGTACCTACAATGTAATGAGCAGCATTATTGCTCTTGGTAAAAAACAAAAATTTGCAATATAATAACACAGCAGGAGAAAACATAGTAGTAAAGACATAGCTACTACTACTCACCAAGCCCGGGGATCTCAAGGCCAAGGAGGTCGAGCAGATCTCGCTCACGGGTCAGGACATCCGTCCAGCGGTGGGTGGCCTGGTTGTAGGTGCGCCAGACCCGAGAGTGGTGGTAAATGGCCTGGCACACCTTCTCCCACCGCTTCCGGCGCTCCCGGGCCCCGTACCCGGCACTGATCTTGCCGCCTCCCATGATGGTCCTGGGGAGGCGGCGCTGAACATAAAAAATGAGTTGGGCCACCTCCTCCGGGGTAAAGATCTCCCGTGGCATCACTAGCTCCCCCCTCAAACGCCCGCACGGGAGCCGGACACGGGGTGCGGGACCCTTCCCCTTCTCGGGATGCTTCCCGGCTCCCTTCACCATGGTCTGGGCGGAAAGGAATAAAGAAAATAGAATAGGGAAGAGAAGAAAAGAAAAGAGTTTACAAAAGTAGTTTAAAATTAACCAAAAGTAGCAGTAAACACAAAAATATAGGGCTAGAAAAATAGAGGGATAGATAATAAGTAAAATAGATAAAAAAAAACTTCAAACAAGCAAAGGATGGCAGAGATTGACAGAGGATACAAAGACCATGCCCAGAACCATAGCAATGAATGAGAAACAAGATGGCCGCGCCCGTTCACGACCGCGCGGGTAAGTTCGCGCGAGATTTTCCTTGCGAACACGCGCGAGACTGTACTGGCAAACCGCGGACTTTGCGAGATTACACTTCGCGCCCGGAAACGGAAATACGTCAGGCAAACAAGATGGCTGCGCCCTTGAACGACCGCGAGGGTAACTTCGCGTCTTGCGCTACGAGCGGCTCGCAAAAACGCACAAAACCTTGCCAACTAACACGCCGCAAAAAAAACAAATTGCATATTCGCACGAATTTGCGGCTTCCGAATCCGATCTTGCGCGTGTTCGCACCCCGCGAACCCCGCGAAATTGCAGAAAAACGAGTTTTTCAAAAGTGAAAGCACTCGGCAGGGGCAAGAGTTCAAACTCATCATTAGTAACAATTCCCGGTAGTGCTTCCTGACTGGGGCCCCTCCAGAATTCAGTTGCTAGTTGCAACAATTGTATGACCCTGCTCTGACCCTCACAGCAGGCTCATACAATAGCTACAAGTAGGCCACAAAGAAGGTCCTGGGGAAAAAAAATGCACTGCAACAGAAAGCAAAATTACAGATAAGGAAGCAGGTGCCAGACTGGAATTTTAAAACAGTGACACATTAATAAACTAACCCCAAATTAATTCATCTGAGTTGAAGCAGGGATGGTGTGCTTGCTTTTCCCCCCCATAATCTACAGTAATGATGAACCAGAGGGTGGCATTGATGTAACAGAGGGTTGCAGTGGTGAAACAGAGGGTGCTGGGAACCTGTGATGATGAACCAGACGTAGAAACAACATAATTCGCGACCGTTGCGCGACGAAATGTAAGTTCGCAATTGCGAACTGGTACGAAACCCTCGCGAACTGGCAGAAATCCTTGCGAACACAAAAAAAAAAAAATCCGCAAATTCGCAAGAATTCGCGGATTTTGCGGATTGCGAGTTCAAAAATCCGCAAATTCGCGAACGCGAGATCCGCAAAATTCGCCCATGCTTAGTGTAAAGCCCTAGGAATAACATCGAACACTTCCACTAGTTTCCACCCCCAAACAGACGGTCATACCGAACAGGTTAATCAAACTTTAAAGCAGTACTTAAGATGCTATGTGGATGTTACGAAGGAGGACTGGGTAGACAGGTTGTGGTTGGCTGAAATAGCTTATAATAGCGCAGTTCATGGCTCCACAAAACATGCCCCTTTTTATAGCACGTATGGTTTCCATCCCAATTTCACACCTTTCAAACACCCTGCATCGGCAACACCAGTTCCAGAAGTACAGGAAAGGGTACAGGCTATTCATGAGACATGGAAGAAAGTCAGGGATAATCTGAGACAAGCCAAAACGAGTTACAAGGCCTATGTTGACAAGCACAGACAACCAGTTCCGGTGTATAAAAAGGGGGATTATGTTTGGCTCTCGACCAAGAACATCCGTTTCAAACGATACAGCATCTTCAACCCAAAATACATAGGTCCCTATAGAATAATCAAACTCGTTAACCCTGTGGTGGTCAAGTTGGCCATCCCTTCCACTTTGCGGATACACCCTGCCTTTCATGTTTCTCTGGTCAAACCCACACGCTCTAAGAAGAGAATCAGCCCTGCATCAGTCACGATAGACGGAGAAGAAGAACATGAAGTGAGGGGTATTGTGGATTCAAAAATACACCGCACCAGATTGTGGTATTTGGTAGCTTGGAAGGGGTATGGCAATGAGGAGAACTCATGGGAGCCTGCAACTGGTGTACATGCTCCCAGGTATGTAAGACAATTTCACAACAGGTTCCCGCTCAAACCATGTCTCTGTCAGTGTTCTTCGGGGGAGGGATGTACTGTTGTGTCCCATGGCGGAGTGCGGGCTCGCACACTGCCTTGAGACTTGTTTTGCAGGCACAAACTACAATTCCCATGCTCCTAGGGGGAGGCGCGTGGCGGAAGAAGCAGGTGACGTCATCGCGCAAAGTATCAAGATGAAGCCGGGAACAGCGGAGCACCGCCTTTGATTCTACGTTCTTCTTGAAGATCACGGTAGGGGTGTTCGCACCAGTTCTAGTGTATCCTTGTCCTGAGAGCCTTACAGTTGCTCTTCTTTGTTCCTGTTCCTTGTTTGTTCCGCTTCCGAGTCAATTGGCTCTAGCGGTTCGCTCTCCTGATTATTGTTTTGAACTTCGCATTACTGTGGATAGGAGCTCCGGTCATCACGCATTAGGGGGAGTTTTTCTTCCGTATGCATTTGAAGTGACTTTGAAGTGACTCTCTGCATTAAGAGAGTGTTCTTGTTCTTGTTGTACCGTGCCCACCTCCGGGCACTGTTGCCATTTAAATTTCTCTGGGTTAAGGGATTCCTACTTCTGGCTCCCATTCTCTACCAAATATGCCAGACTATTTATGACGGATATTACGTTCTGGAGTTGGATTGTTTCAAGTGTTACTGATGACTTTGTTTTTGGATCTTGGCAATTGTGCTTGGTTACCTACACCAAGTTAGAACTTCATGCTGAATTAGTAGTTCGTTTTTGTTTTTTCTTTTGATGAAAGCAAGTGCAGCACACAATGACTTTTGTGTCTACTTGATAAACAGTGCCGTGTTACCGTCTCTGAATTGGATCATTGGATATTGATGTAATGTTGCATACATCAGGGTGAATTTAACCCGGAGCGCAGTCACTAGAGTTGGATTAATGAATGATTCATTGCGCAATCTTTTGTTTCCTTGCAACAGGGGTTAATGAGCTTCGCCTAGCAGGTTGTTTTCCATTGCCCCCTGTTGAAGCCTATTTCATTTATCATTTGGTACGTGTTTGCAATGCCTTTGTGTGGTGATATGTCACTGATCTGTTGATAGATATATAACCTGTAGATCTTTGCATTTTAGAATTATGACGTTCTCTGCATATCCAGATTGCCAGGCAAAGCACACTTATTTTCCTTTACAGGTATTGCTGCATAAGTGTTTATATACAGAATGTTAGTATGTATCACTTGTAATCAATGTTTAAGGTGGCCGCAGTGTATGTGCTTGACTTATAGTGCCTTGATCTCGTTACAGCTCTCTCTCCCCGCTGTCCCCATCCTACCCTTCCCTTTTGTCCCTCACTTGACCACTCCTTTGTGTTTGTGGTAATTCAGACCTAGGGGCTGTCTAGTGGTGGAACCCATTGAGCATCGTACGATCCTGAGGACACCCGGACCTGACAGTTAGTGAGAGAGAGTGAGGTAGTGAGGGAGAGTGAGGTTTTGAGGTAGTGAGATAGAGAGAGAGAGAGAGAGAGAGAGAGGTATTGAGAGAGCGAGAGAGAGGTAGTGAGAAAGAGAGTGAGGTAGTGAGAGAGAGAGTGAGGTTGTGAGCGATAGAGAGAGATAGTGAGGTATTGAGATAGGGAGGTAGTGAGGTAGTGAGATAGTGAGGTAGTGAGGTAGTGAGGTAGTGAGATAGGGAGATAGTGAGATAGTGAGATAGAGAGAGTGAGGTAGGCCGAACGAGATAGAGAGAGAGTGAGGTAGTGAGAGTGTGAGAGAGAGTGTGAGAGAGAGAGTGTGTGTGTGTGTGTGAGAGAGAGTGAGTGTGTGTGAGAGAGAGTGAGTGAGTGTGTGTGAGAGAGAGTGTGTGAGAGAGAGTGAGAGTGTGTGAGAGAGTGTGAGAGAGTGTGAGAGAGTATGTAAGAGTATACAACGTTTACCATGCATTTTTTACCACGCACTACACTTACAACGCAGGCATTACCACGCATACCATTACAACGCATTGTGCTGCGGGGCGCTCTAGGATAGGGAATAAGTTTAATTTTATATCCAACACCTTCCCTAGTGTCCACGGGGACTGGAGTTGGAATATAAAATTATACTTACCACTATCCAGCACCTCAAAGCGCTATGCGTTGTAACGGTATGCGTTGTAAATACCGCGTTGTAATGGTATGCGTGGTAATAGTATGTGTGGTAACGTCATACATCCGTATGTAGGAGAGAGAGTGTGTAAGAGAGAGTGTGTAAGAGAGAGAGTGTGTAAGACAGAGTGTGTGTAAGAGAGAGTGTGTGAGTGAGGTAGAGAGAGAGAGTGAGGTGGTGAGGTAGAGAGAGAGAAAGAGAGAGAGATAGTGAGGGAGAGAGAGAGTGAGGTAGTGAGAGAATGTGAGAGAGAGAGTGTGAGAGAGAGTGTGAGAGAGAGAGTTTGTAAGAGAGAGAGTTTGTAAGAGAGAGAGTATGTAAGAGAGAGTGTGTAGGAGAGTGTGTAAGAGAGTGTGTGAGAGAGAGTGTGTGAGAGAGAGTGTGTGAGAGTGTGTGAGAGAGTGTGTGAGAATGTGTGAGAGAGAGTGTATGAGAGAGAGTGTGAGAGAGAGAGTGTGTGAGAGAGTGTGCGAGAGAGAGAGTGTGTGAGAGAGAGAGTGTGTGAGAGAGTGAGGTAGTAATAGAGAGAGAGTGAGGTATTAAGGTAGTGAGATAGCGAGATTGAGGTAGTGAGGGTGAGAGAGAGTGAGGTAGTGAGATAGAGAAAGAGTGGGGTAGTCCGATCGAGAGAGAGTGAGATAGTGAGATAGAGAGAGTGAGGTAGTGATAGAGAGAGAGAGAGAGTGAGGTAGTGAGATAGAGAGAGAGTGAGGTAGTGAGGTAGTGAGACAGAGAGAGAGTGAGGTAGTGAGATAGAGAGAGAGAGTGAGGTAGTGAGGTAGTGAGATAGAGAGAGAGTGAGGTAGTGAGGTGGTGAGGGAGAGTGAAGTTGTGAGGTAGTGAGAGAGAGAGTGAGGAAGATAGAGAGTGAGGTAGTGAGGTAGTGAGAGACAGAGAGAGTGAGGTAGTGAGAGAGAGTGAGGTAGTGAGGGAGATTGAGGTTGTGAGGTAGTGAGATAGAGAGAGTGAGTGAGGTAGTGAGAGAGAGAGAGAGAGAGTGAGGTAGTGAGAGAGAGAGAGTAAGGAATCGAGCGATAGAGAGAGATAGTGAGGTATTAAGATAGAGAGGTAGTGAGGTAGTGAGATAGTGAGAGAGTGAGGTAGTGAGATAGAGAGAGTGTGGTAGTGAGGTAGAGAGAGCGAGGTAGTGATAGAGAGAGTGAGATAGTGAGGTAGTGAGAGATAGAGAGAATGAGGTAGTGAGAGATAAAGAGAGAGAGTGCGTTAGTGAGGTAGTGAGATAGAGAGAGTGAGGTAGACCGAACAAGATAGAGAGAGAGAGAGAGTGAGGTAGTGAGGTACTGAGGGAGAGTGAGGTTGTGAGGTAGTGAGAGAGAGAGTGAGCTAGTGAGTTAGATAGAGAGTGAGGTAGTGAGGTAGTGAGAGAGAGAGTGAGGTAGTGAGGGAGAGTGAGGTTGTGAGGTAGTGAGATAGAGAGAGAGTGAGGTATTGAGAGAGAGAGAGTGAGGTAGTGAGAGAGAGAGTGAGGTAGTGAGAGAGAGAGAGAGTGAGGTAGTGAGTGATAGAGAGAGATATTGATGTATTGAGACAGGGAGGTAGTGATGTAGTGAGATAGTGAGGTAGTGAGGTAGCGAGATAATGAGATAGTGAGATAGAGAGAGTGAGGTTGGCCGAACGAGATAGAGAGACAGTGAGAGGTAGTGAGAGAGAGAGTGAGGTAGTGAGTGATAGAGAGAGATAGTGAGGTATTGAGATAGGGAGGTAGTGAGGTAGTGAAATAGTGAGGTGGTGAGATAGTGAGATAGAGAGAGTGAGGTAGGCCAAACGAGATAGGGAGAGAGTGAGGTAATAAGAGAGAGAGAGTGAGGTAGGGAGGTAGTGAGGGAGAGTGAGGTTGTAAGGTAGTGAGAGCGAGAGAGCAAGTTAGGGAGGTAGATAGAGAGAGTGAGGTTGTGAGGTAGTGAGAGTGAGGTAGTGATAGAGATAGTGAGGTAGTGAGAGAGAGTGAGTTAGTGAGGTAGATAGGGTGAGGTAGTGAGGTAGTGAGGTAGTGAGAGATAGAGAGTGAGGTAGTGAGGTAGTGAGAGAGAATAAGTTAGTTAGGGGGAGTGAGGTTGTGAGGTAGTGAGAGAGAGAGAGTAAATTAGGGAGGTAGATAGAGAGAGCGAGGTAGTGAGACTGAGGTAGTGATAGAGAGTGTGAGGTAATGAGAGAGAGAAAGTTAGTGAGAGAGAGAGTGAGGTAGTGTGGTAGTGAGAGAGAGAGAGTGAGGAGGTAGTGAGGTAGTGAGAGGGAGTGGGTTAGTGATGGAGAGTGAGGTTGTGAGGTAGTGAGATAGAGAGAGAGTGAGGTAGTGAGGTAGTGAGATAGAGAGAGAGTGAGGTAGTGAGATAGAGAGAGATTGAGGTAGTGAGGTAGTGAGATAGAGAGAGAGTGAGGTAGTGAGGTAGTGAGGGAGAGTGAGGTTGTGAGGTGGTGAGAGAGAGAATGAGGTAGATAGAGAGTGAGGTAGTGAGGTAGTGAGTGTTAGAAATGGGATTTCTGGTTGGCTGAGGCTTGCGCCATAGCCAGGCAGAAACCACCACTCTAGTTAGGGCAAGGAAGTTACACTCCAAAGATAACCCCTGCTCACCCCCTTGGCAACATGACACGAGTATTAAGGGTGATCCCCGGGGCAATGTAAGTTAAGTATTTACGCTTGCACCCACCAGCAACAACATCCCAGGCCCCCCACAAAAGGAACTCCACACAAGGTTATATAAAAATAGCCTTTGTGTTATCAGAACACATCAGAATCATAATCACAGGATGTACATTGTGCCAACTGGCACGGGCAATATTTACAAGGGATTATATACATGGTACAGGGCCACATGGACCACTGTCTTAGAACTAGCCGTTGGCAGAATTAGCACTTTGTAGGAGTAACACTTTTAGAACATATAATAACTGGCGGCGGGTACGGACCGTGCCATCCGTTCTGGTGGCGTGGGACAATGCGGGTGACCTCCTCGGCAGACCGGAGCGGGCAGGAGGCGGCCGGTATGCTACAAGCGTGCGGGCATTTCTCGCCTCCCAAAGGGGGCTCTGGGCTTTTTTTGAGGCTGGGGCGACCAAAGTGTGCGACTCAGAGGAGGAGGGGGGCAGGGTGCGGGCGGCCCAGCGAATCGGGCGCGGCTCAGTGGAGAGCGGCACGGCTCAAGGCATTTAGGGCGGCCAGGCACGGGGCAGGGTGCGGGCGGCCCAGCGGAGTGGGCGCTGCTCAGAGGAGAGCGGCGCGGCTCGAGGCATTTAGGGCGGCCAGGCACGGGTTGCAAAAGAGGGTCGAGTGAGGCACACTTCAGGCGGGGCTCCAGCTGCACCTGGAGGTCAGACAAGTCCCATCAACTTGGCAGGGAAGGCACAATAGAGTCCACTGGTCCTGGGAGTCTGGTCAGGGGGCGAGCTCAGTATCAAGCCCTTAGAGATAGTGTTAAGCACAAAATAGCAAATGTAGCACGCAACCAGTACCCACTGGTAAAAGGTAAGTACCACCTACGCAACCCTAACCACCTTAGGAAGATATCACGCCGGGAACCATGAACTCACTAGCATAACTATACTAGGAAAAACAACCACCTAAGCATAAAACTACATTTAGGAGTATAGGCCAGAAACTTTACACATGATGCATAAAAACACATTCAGAGGTGTCAGAACACAGGGTGGGCAAAACATACTACGCACAGTACATTTCCTAACACCCAAAGCATTAGTGCATAAATCATAATATCACATAAATCACATTTAGCGCAGAAATCACATGTAGCACAGACCTCACATCAAAGTCCAGGTTGCGCCACTGCGCCAAAACCTAAACGTAGCAGCTGCCCACTACTTGCTGGGGAGCTGAGGGACAAGAACAGGGCCTAACCGCTGCAGCTGGCACTAAGTGATGCACAGGTGGGGAGGGCCAAGGTAGGGATGAAGGAGTGCGTCTCACTCCTAAGTTCAAAGACATAGTCCCTAGAAAGAAAGGTCCTAAATGGCGCAGCTGCCCACTAAGTGCTGGGCAGCTGGGATAAAACTGCGACATGGGCCCTCACTGGCCCTTAGGAACAAACACTGCACAAAACATGTGGAGCCCTCCAGGCTCTAGGACCACTAACAGGCATTTTGGGAGCCCTCTAGGCTCTGGAAGAAACAGTTCTGCCCCAAGGGCGAGCACTGGGGATAGAAATCAATTTGCCCCCATGGAGCACACTGGCTCCGGAAAGGAAACATGCCCCCATGTTGGAGCCTCCGGGGGCTCTACACACACCAATGCCCCTGGGAGCCTCGTGGGCTCTGTAACTAAACATGGCCATCACTGTTGGAGCCCGCGGGCTCAGAACGAACATGCGGCAAATGTGTGAGCCCTCGGGCTCTCAAAATAACGGGGGTCCTCTGGAGCCATCCGGTTCCTAAAACAAACAAATGCCCCATCGTTGAGCAGCCCCACTGTCAAGCTGGGGCTGCTTAAAAACACAGGTACTCCAGCGCGTGGGGCCCCAATTTGGTGCTCTCTCCTCCCCGCCCTCCTCCCAGGCAGCTCTAACCACCGGCTGCTTCACCGGGGCGGGGGGAGATAGTGATGTATTGAGGTAGTGAGGTAGTGAGATAGTGAGATAGAGAGAGTGAGGTAGCCTGAATGAGATATAGAGAGAGTGAGAGGAAGTGAGAGAGAGGGTGAGGTAGTGAGCGATAGAGAGAGATAGGGAGGTATTGAGATAGGGAGGTAGTGAGGTATAGAGATAGTGAGGTAGTGAGGTAGTAAGATAGTGAGATAGTGAGATAGAGAGAGTGAGGTAGGCCGAATGATATAGAGAGAGAGTGAGGTAGTGAGAGAGAGAGAGTGAGTGAGGTAGTGAAGGAGAGTGAGGCTGTGAGGTAGTGAGAGCGAGAGAGTGAGTTAGGGAGGTAGATAGAGAGAGTGGGGTAGTGAGGTAGTGAGAGTGAGGTAGTGATAGAGATAGTGAGGTAGTGAGAGAGAGAGTGAGTTAGTGAGGTAGATAGAGTGAGGTAGTGAGGTAGTGAGAGAGAGAGAGTGAAATAGTGAGGTAGAGAGAGGGAATGAGAGGTAGTGGGGGAGAGTGAGGTTATGAGGTAGTGTGAGAGAGAGAGAGAGAGAGAGAGAGAGTTAGGGAGGTAGATAGAGAGAGTGAGGTAGTGAGAGAGAGTGAGGTAGTGAGGTAGTGAGAGAGATTGAGGTAGTGATGGAGAGTGAGGTAGTGAGATAGAGAGAGAGTGAGGTAGTGAGGTAGTGAGAGAGAGAGAGTGAGGTAGTGAGAGAGAGAGTGAGGTAGTGAGCGATAGAGAGAGATAGGGAGGAATTGAGATAGAGAGGTAGTGAGGTAGTGAGGTAGTGAGATAGTGAGATAGTGAGATAGTGAGAGAGTGAGGGAGTGAGAGAGTGAGATAGAGAGAGAGTGTGGTATTGAGGTAGAGAGAGTGAGGTAGTGATAGAGAGAGTGGGATAGTGAGGCAGTGAGAGAGAGAGAGAGAGAGAGAGAGTGAGGTAGTGAGAGATGGAGAGAGAGAGTGAGTTAGTGAGGTAGTGAGATAGAGAGAGAGAGAGAGAGTGAGAGAGAATGAGAGTGAGAGAGAGACTGAGGTAGTGAGAGAGAGAGTGAGGTAGTGAGTGAGAGAGTGAGTGTGGTAGTGAGAGAAAGAGAGAGTGAGGTAGTGAGATAGAGAGAGTGAGGTAGGCCGAACGAGATAGAGAGAGTGAGGTAGTGAGGTATTTTGAGAGAGAGAGTGAGGTAGTGAGGGAGAGTGAGGTTGTGAGGTAGTGAGAGAGAGAGAGTGAGTTAGTGAGGTAGATAGAGAGAGTGAGGTAGTGAGGTAGTGATAGAGAGAGGTAGTGAGAGAGAGTGAGGTAGTGAGGAAGAGTGAGGTTGTGAGGGTGTGTGAGGGTGAGGGTCTGAAGTAAATGGTGGCAGGGCAGACATCATTGCAGCTTGCAAGTCGAGTGTTTTCAAGCTGAGTGTCCGTAGAGCGATGGCAACACAGCAACAGCATTTGAGCAGCAAGGCTACTGTAAACATTGTCGGCATTGCTGTGGCGGGGTGCGGGGGAGCCGGAGCACTTTCCTTTGAAGTATGATGGGGCTGGGGAGCTGCTTGGGAGTGGATTCCTTTGATGCGAGGCAGATGGTCACGAAATGAAGTGAGGCCGAGTGCGTGCTGGAGAAGCTTCGCGCTTGAAAAAATCACATGCATTGGGGAGAATCGGTACTCCAAAATGCTCTTGGTAGAATTGCTGATGGCCCTCTATACGTCTCGGACAGCAATGCGCATGGGCATTGACAGGCCGAGACCTAAAAAACTCAAGGCAATTACAATGTACTTCCAATTCCAGAATCCACATCAGGATGTGAAGCTGAAGTAACGAGACATTACTCAGTCGCATGACCAATTCAAGGGGATGCCAGACTCTTCTGCTCTCGTCAGTATCAGACCTTCTGTCCTTATAATGCTTCTGCCAGTGTCCACTTTATAGGTTCCTCTGAGGGCATAAAGCATTATTGACAATTTTTGTAATGGTGCTTCCTCTGGGTACTCGTTAGAATAGCACAGAATCTGATTTATCTGGCAATATGACCCCACAGCAGATTTATGTCTAAAGTATCTAAAAATGTAAATCAGTCGTATTAAGGTAGGAACCACCATTATCAGTGGTCTTCCCAAAATTTCTGAGACAGTTATGGTAATCACCAATTGAGAAATGTAATATAGTTGTGACTTAGTTAAGGACATATGGGAAAGATGTAATTCTCAAGCCCCACATTGACTTCTTTTCGGTATCGGGGGCCAATCCACAAAGGTATTTAGGAGTACGTGAAGTAGCACTTCTGTAGTACTAATCCACATACTCTTAAATATAAATGCCTTAGTGAATCAGCCACATTTTGTTTTTCAGAGTTGGCAGTTCAATGGGTATGCAGGAAATAACATGTTATCACCACGATCTTTCCTTCAGCTGTGCTGTTACATTTAGAAGCACATTTCTACAGACCCAAACTGTTTCACTCCGGCAACACATCAAGAAGCTTTATACCATATAATAGAATTGGATGGGCATACACCTTCATTATGTATCGATTTTTGCCAAAATCTAACCTTTTGCCTTAGGGTCTAGTATCTTCTGACATTTCCTTGAAAAACGCTGAACAATTCGACACATGAAAATATACCTAGTGCATTGTACTGCAAGCCCCTCAAATTATATTCCTTAAAACTTTGAGTACATGACTGCCATGAAAGGGATCTTGAATGCCTGACTGGTGCAAGTGGGGACTGTGATCTCATCAGTGCTTTAAAGCGTGCTTGGCCCACCAGCAACTCAGGACGCACAACTGATGTGAAATGGACTGCTTGCCCCATCCTCAGTGGGGGGTGAGTCTGGATGACAACTGGGCCAAGTCGGAAGAGGCTGGGCCGAATCTCTTTTAGTCTAAGGCGAAGAGGTCATCATGGTCCAGTGGAACATGTATCACTGACAGAATATCAGAACCAAAAATATCATGTAGGCAGAATACCGTTTAAAAAATGACGGGGACCGAAATATTGAGTGCAAATAGGTAAGTATAGATTTACTATTTCTCACTCCACATCTACATACCTTGAATATAAATAATATTGTCAAGGTACATAATTGTGGAGTTATATATAGTAGAACTTTACTTGTCACTCCAGAGAACCACAGTTCCTATGAAGGAAGTCAATGTAGAGAGTGATGGGGAGAGAGTAAGGGATGCGTCGTTCCTATTGAAAGGTCAAAGGGACTTTTCTTCGACGGCCTCACACACCCCGAAGGATGTCATGCTTCATCATGGGGGGGTGCTCCGCATTGCGCCTGTGCTGCAATGCCCAACGGGTCCCCGAAGGGTCAATTTCTGGGAGATCTTTTCTAGAAGTCTAGCCGTAAGGTGAGTTTGGGTATGTGTGAGAGGGTAAGTGTGGTGATTGATGTTTTTGTTTTTTAAATGAGTGGAGGGGGTGAATGGATGTAATGGGCAAAACCCTCTGTCATCAATAAAAACAAAACAAAAAGGTTATGTGCTGCTCGAGGGTTGTTATGGCCCTCAGTAGCTAGACAAGTGCAAAGTCTTAAGAAGACGGGGATATGGTCGACATGTTTTTCACTGTGAAGTGGTCTCAGGGGGAGATCCTTGCTGCTTCTTCAGGACCTAATGGTAGTGAAAATAGGGGGATATTCATGTGGTGGTCTAGAAATATATCTCGGTACCACTCAATGGACTCAGGAAGTGGTCCTATCTGGAAGTACAAAAAAAGCAAGAACAGCAACAAATCATTACATGTGGCAACCTTAAAAAAAACCTTGTTGGACGACCTGAGGTTACATTTGTAATCAGTGCATCAACAAGGTATTCGATCATACCAAATGAGTGTGAGGTTAAACACATTTTTACAGAGGTGGGGAAGACGAACAAGCATGGATATGTACAAATGAGTAGAGAGAGGAAGGGAGAGATATACTCTCATTATGTCAAGCCGTTATAGTGTGTACACAAACGAGGGCACTACAAGTGGATCGTGGTGCACGTTATGTGCTCGATATGTTGTGAGCATGGTCAGACAAGAGCTAAGTGTTTTAAAAAAAAACATTTATCTAGGCCAGGCATAGTGACCACTGATGGCAAACACCTCTATAATGCAACTGTGCTGATTGAGCTAAGGGTTCAGCTCACCTAGTCGTTATGGGTGTAGAGTCCCATGAGGTACGGCAGAGGTGACCACCATCGCTGTCTGTTAGAGAGGTGAGTATTAGGACCTGCTGATGGACTAGGAGTCAAGCATATCAGATGCAGACGCATTGGAGGTCAATACTTACAGTTGCGACGTGCAGAAAAAAGTTCAGTGACCTACACGAACTCTTTCCAACTCGTGAAGTGTTCTGTGTGCTGGGACGTGGTATTAGTAAGCGTCAGGGCAGGACGGGTGAGGGCGTGGCTGCGCATCAGTGAATATGACCCCTAGGTCACGTGTGTTTTGCTAGTGATTTTGCAAAAGTTTGGCCATTACACTGTGTAGCGTGTGATGGCCCCTGTTTACATGCATCTGTTAGCAATTATCCTTATTGTAACTGCAGTCTGACTTACATTCTGACCACAAGAAGCTATGTGCCTTTGTTTCTGTTTTAGCGTGCATCTGTTAGCAATTATCCTTATCTTAACTGCAGTTTCTCTTCAATTCCGACCTAAAAAAGCCCTGTGCCTTTGTTTATGTTTTATTGTGTATCTGTTATGAATTATTCTATGGTGACGGCAGTATGACTTAAAAATGATTTAAAAAAACCACAGAGCATTTTCTTTTACTAATATTAAACATTGCGTGTTATTAATGAAATAATACAGTAGAGCGTTTTTAGTTTCCTTTTCTGTTGACGTTGTCAGGGTTTGTTTTCCGTTTTGCCAGCGGACATGGGCAGAGATGCTGGAGTCATGTAATGTGTGGCTGGAAGTAAATCGCAGTGCCTATGGACTTGTTTTGGCACTAGCTTTTTAGAGCTAACCATGGTGAGCACTGGCAGGACCCTAGGCAAATAAATCTGGTGTTATTAAAAAATACAGTAAGCCACGACCCTACAAGTTTCTCTATCTAAGCTCGCTAAAGAGCTGTCCGGTCCAACACTCTCATTCCTATTGGAAATTCTGAGAGCTAAAACCGGACCCACTCTAACGTATGGGATCGAAATATTCAGGGGCAAGTTAAATACAACCCTGAACCAACTTGTGACTAAGATATACAAAAAAGTCCTCCACCTCCCCAAATCTGCCTCTGCTGCCCAGATCAGGCTAGAACTAGGTTTACTAAATTATGAGGCTTCTAACACTGGCACCTATCTAAACTTTTGTCACAAACTCAGAAAAGCAGCTACAGGTACTTTAGAGTCTTTAGTTTGGTTGGAGATCAGCCAGAAAAACCCTTGGGGTTCGTATGGCCGCCTCTTTACTGACTCTATTCGCGAAATGGCGGCGGGGGACCTATGGGCCCTTAACCCTAGCATGACCACATTTAAAACTTGCATTAAAAAAAGCGCCAGAATGTGCTCACTAATCATGGATAAAGGGCATCTCTGCAAACGCAGCCACGCATGGGCAGTCATGAATTCTTATGGGTACATATCCCCCGCTACTTACCTCTCCTGTACCTACTCACTGCATTTAAAGCTGAGTTTTTTGGCAATTAGACTGGGGGTTTGGCGATTTTTAAAAGACCTGCCCTCATGGCTGTGACCCACGGAAGATCTAACATGTAGAGGATGCGGGAAGACAACCGAAACGCTAGAGCACGTGGTCTGCTTATGCCCTACACTTACTTCCCAACGCAGACGAAAACTCAAAGCAGAGTGGAACAGGCTGGGAGTTCGGACCTGTAGACAGGCAATAATCACCTCCCTGTGCCCAGAAAATACAGCTCTAAACATAGCCTTTACAACATATATTCGGGACGCATACCGCATTTTCACAGCAAAGGCGAGAGGTGCAGTAACTCCCCGCTCTCTCTCCTGTCCAGTGGTCTAACCCAAGCTGCCTTTTAGTTCCAAGTTTTAAGATTTAAAAAAAAAAAATCGCATTTTAATATATTAGTGTCACCAAGCAGTGATTCATTCTTATGGACTGCGCTTTGACTCTAGTGGCCAAACACTTAAAACTGTGGGGTTTTATGAGTTTTAGTCGGTAAATAGTAGTATATCAAACCCTCTGGTTCCTTTATTAAGTGTTATGGCTGTCTACTCATAAACGTTTTTAATTTTAAAAGGTGCAATATAAATTAAGAATAGGACTCGGTCGATTTTTCCAATTAATTGTGGTAAAATATGTCTTGAACTTTTTAACCTTAATGTACAGATTTGAGAATTCACTGTGAAATGCTTTTAAGGATATTTTTATTTTATCCAAATAAATATTTTTCTTCTTCTTTCTTCTTACAGTAAAGCATTTTTAGTTTCTTTTTCTGTTGACGTTGTCGGGTTTTTTTCCGTTTTGCCAGCGGACATAGTCAGAGATGCTGGAGTCAAGTAAGGTGTGGCTGGAAGTAAATCGCAGTGCATATGGACTTGTTTCGGCACCAGCTTTTTAGAGCTAACGATGGTGAGCACTGGCAGGACCCAGGCCAATTAAAGCTGGTGTTATTAAAAAATACAGTAGAGCATTTTTAGTTTCCTTTTCTGTTGATGTTGTTGTGGTTTGTTTTCCATTTTACCAGCGGACATGGGCAGAGATGCTGTAGTCATGTAAGGTGTGGCTCGAAGTAAATCGTAGTGCATATGCACTTGTTTCGGCACCAGCTTTTTAGAGCTAACGATGTTGAGCACCGACAGGACCCTGGCCAATTAAAGCTGGTTCTCTTGGGCTCATTAATACAACTATATCAAATAGTCAAACTTAAAAATTATATTAAAAAACCACGGAGCATTTTATTTTAGTGATACTAAGCATTGTGTGTTATTAAAAAATACTGTAGATGATTTCTTTTTCCTTTTCTGTTCACAATGTTGGGGTTTGTTTTCTGTTTTGCCAGTGGACATGTGTTAGTGATGCCGGAGTCATGTAAGGTGTGGCTGGGAGTAAATCGCAGTGCATATGCAGTTGTTTTGGCACCCGTTTTTTAGAGCACCAGCAGGACCCGGCCCAATTAAAGCTGTGTCTGTTGGTGGGATTAATACAACTATACCAACCAGTCAAAGTTAAAAATAATATTTAAAAACCACGGAGTATTTTATTGTACTAATATTAAGCTTTGTGTGTTATTAAAAAATATGGTAGATCATTTATTTTTTCCTTTTCTGTTGGATGTTGTTTGGGTTTGTTTTCCGTTTTGCTACCACTGCTCTCTAATACTTTCCATGCACTTTAATACTTTTTATATACTAAACTAAAATATACGGCGAGATCTATTGGCACTGCCAATGCTTGTTGGTGCTGCAATTGGTATGTTGTTGTTGTTGCACCCAGGTGATGTTGCCTATCAAGAGGTCCTTAGTGTGGCTGGTGGAAGTACATGCACTGCAATTGCCACAGGTGTAGTGGCGGTAGAATGTTGGAAGATCCCATAAAATTGTCTGGTTAGTCATGGTTCTTTTCTGTGATCGTGTGTGGACCAGCATATCTTTTAGGTTATGGGTTCTTTTGAAGGAGAACCAGGGTTTCTCAAGCCTGCGGTCACCACTGTTAATGATGTTCCAGTGCTTCAAGATAATATTCTTGACTTGGTTGGTAGTTGGGGTGAATGTGATAACGCAGGTTATGATATATTCTTGTTTTTTTTGCCTGGCTTCTAGCAGGGTTTCTCGATGGCTGTTGCGAGCTCTCTTCCTTGAGTTTATGAACACCTTTTCAGGGTAGTTCTTGTGGAAAAGATTCTTGCTCAGAGTGTCTGCTTGTGCTTTGTAATCGCTTGTTTCACTGGAATTCCTTCTGATTCTTAGGAATTGTCTATCAGGTAGGTTCTCTCTGAGTGCTTTTGGGTGGTGGGTGTTGAAGGAGAGTAGGCTATTGCAGTCATTGGGTTTCTTGTATGTCTTGGTTTTGAGGGTACCCTCCTCCCAAAAGATGAATAAATCCAAGAAGGGGAGCTCCTTGTTTGATTTCGACAGGGTGAACTTGGTTTAGGGATCTCTGGCATTGATCCATGAATGGAATGCTTTGAATCTTTCCTCTGTCCCTGCCAAGAATATCAGAATGTCGTCGATGTAACGTTTCCATTTGATGATATTTAGTTGGTACGGGTTGGTGTCAGTAAATATATATGAGGATTCAAAATCAGCCATATAGAGGCATGCCAGGCTAAGCCTAAAAGTACTGTCCATGGATGTCCTGTGTGTTTGGGGGTACAGTTAGTTCCTGTAGCCGCAGTCATCAATCTTAGCGTCTCTTCGATACCCTGATGGTTCATCCTGAGGAATGTTGATGTACAGTGCCCCCACATCCAGGGTAATGATGAGGGTGAGTTTCTGTTGGTTGGGGAGGTTCACAATGAGAGAGAGTGTTTTTTTTTGTATCTTCCAGGAATGATGATGTGTCCTATACTCTGGATGTGGAGGCACTGTACACTAACACTTAGTTGTACATATGTATGCTTTTTCATCCTCCCCAGCTCTGTAAAAATGTTTTAAGCCCACGCTCATTTGGTATGATCGAATACCTTGTTGGTGCACTGATTACAAATGTAACCTCATGGCCTCCAATGATTTGTTGCTTTTCTTGATTTTTCTGTTGTTCCAGACAGGACCACTTCCTGGGTCCATTGAGTGCTACCATGATATTTTTCTAGGCCATCACATAAATGACCCCCTCCGCCTATTTTCACTACGGTTAGGTCCTGAAGAAGTGCCCAGCATCTCCTCATGAGACCACTTCAAGGCACTAAATATGCCTACCAGATCCCCGTCTTCTTAAGACTTTGCACTTATCTAGCTACTGAGGGCCATATCACCCTCGAGCAGCACACAACCTTTTTGTTTTTTTATTGATGACAGAGGGATTTCCCCATTAAATCCATTCACCCCTCCAGCCATTTAAAAAAAAAAAACATCAATCACCACACTTACCTTCTCACACATACCCGCTAAACTTCTAAAAAAGATGTCATATGAAGTGACCCTTTTGGGGGAATCCGTTGGGCATTGAAGTGCCGGCCCAAGGAGGAGCACCATTCCATGATGAAGCATTTAAACTCTTCGGGGTGTTTGAGGGCATCAAGATAAGGTCCCCCTGACCTTCCAATAGTAACAACACATTCCTTTCTCTCGCTGCATATCTCTCTACATCAGAGGTCTTCAATCTGTGGGGCGCGACCTCCAGGGGGGTCGTGGAGTCCTTGGAAGGGGGTCGCAGATTCTGTCAGAGTGCAGTTCCTGGCTTGGGCTGATCAAGGGTGCTCACGGTGGAGGCCTAATTCACACCGAGGTGTGAAAAACATCAAGGCCTCATTAACAAGTAAAATGTCTTTTAAAGAGGGGCGGAGGGGGGGCTGGGGGAGCAGGCTGTAGTGTAGCCCTTTGAGGTCAATGGATATTGCGCGCCTGGAATTGTGGGTCCCTTGACACGTCCCCCGCCCCCAGCAGGGAGGCACAGAGATACCCTCCCATGATCAGGAAAGAAGAAAGAAGACGCAGAGAGATACTGACCCCCCCCCCCCCCCATGAGAGAGGCACAGAAAAGGTGGGTGGATGAATGATGGGTGGATGGATGGATGTAAGGATGAAGGATGGATGGATGGATGAAAAGGTGGGTGGATGAATGATGAATGGATGGATGAAAGGATGGATGGATGGATGAAAGGGTGGATGGATGGAAGGATGAAAGGGTAGATCGATGAAGGATTCATGGATGGATAAAAGGTTGCATGGATGAATGATGGATGGATGGATGTGTGAAAAGATGGGTGGATGAATGATGGGTGAATGGATGGATGAAAGGGTGGCTGGATAAAGGATGGATGTATGGATGGAAGGGTGAAAGGGTGGATGGGAGAAGGTTAGATGGATGAAGGATAGATGTATGGATGTAAGGATGAAAGGGTGGACGGATGAAGGATGAATGGATAGATAAAAACGTGGATGAATGGATAAAAGGGTGGATGGATGAAAGGGTGGACTGATGAAGGATGGATTGGATGGATGGAAGGGTGGATGGATGTATGGATGGATAAAAGGTTGCATGGATGAATGATGGAAGTGTGAAAAGGTGGGGGATTAATGATGGGTGGATGGATGGATTCAAGGGTGGACGAATAAAGGATGGATGGATGTAAGGATGAAAGGGTGGATGGATGAAGGATGGATATATGGATGTAAGGATGAAAGGGTGGATGGGTGAAGGATAGATGGATGAAGGATAGATGTATGGATGTAAGGATGAAAGGGTGGACGGATGAAGGATGGATGGATGGATGATAGGGTGGATAGATGGAAGACAAGTAGGCCACAGCTCACGTCTTCCTCCGGTGAGCCCCACTTTCAACACTCTCACTGCCTCAGTCTCTATCTTCTAACCTTGATCTGTTGTCTGTCTCATACATCCAACGATTCCTAACGCTGTTAACAAACACGAATCACTGTTATTTGTTAAGCAGATTTAGGTGAAACCGGATACTTTCTTGGCTGGTGCCAGGGGTTGGCACTTGGTAAAAAAAGAAAAGTGGCCTGTGCGAACGCAACTAATTTTCTGATCAAAACAACATGAATGTTATAATATTTTGTGGGTTTTATGATGATTTCTGTAAGAGCATTTTACCATTGTTGAAGGGCAGGTAGGCACAGACTGACCTATGTAAAATGACCTATGTAAAATGCTTCCAAATAAATGTGTTTCTTTTTAATATTGTTCGTTTTTTTTTAATTGAGCTAAGGAAGAGATCTATGATCGGTTTTTACACCAATGTTGTTTGTCATATTTATGTAAGTTATTTTATGTTTTTAATGTAAAACCGAAATAAAGCTTATTATTTATTTTTTTTTTTAGAGTTTTCTATAGCGCGAACTTGAACCGATTAGGTTATCAGAGCGCTTTACATAGCAAAAGTTTCGTTACATGTTAACACAGCAGTTTACATAGAATCAGTTACGTTGCACATTTCAGTAACTTGAACCGAATAGGTTATCAAAGCGCTTTAAATAAGACAGCATTCGATGTCCAGTGCCCTCCTCCGCCGTGTAGCGGGGGACCACTTCAAGCCCTCCGAAGTCGTCGAGCTGTCGGGACTAGGCTCCTGGAATGTCCAGTGCCCTCCTCCACCGTGTAGCGGGGGACCTCTTCCAGCCCTTCGAAATCGTCGACCTGTCGGGACTAGGCTCCTGGAATTTCAGTTGTCCCTTTACAACTACTTTGTTTGAAGTCATGACGGAGGTCTCAATCCCAGAAGCAACCAAGTAAGCTCTCTGTCTCCAAGTTTCTCTCCGCGCTTGATGATAGACTAGTATTATGGATTTAGGTGGCTCGCACTGGTCATGTCACGTGACAAACTTCAGGAAACCTCGTTGTTTTGAAAGATTTTCTCAAGGCCATAAATTCCCCCAGCACAATTTTTCCATCTTAATTCTAATGCGTGGAAATAGCAGGATTGGTTAACCCTGTAAGTCCTGTGGAGGGAGGATGTGTGCTTTAATCCCCTCTATCTCCCAGGCAGATAGGGAATACAGAGATGTTTTTTCAGTGCGGTGACCCAACTTGGGCGCCATTTGGGGGTCAGGCAGAATGATGTTCGTCTGGGTCCGTGTTGGTTCGGCTGCTTTTCCCATTTCTGACCTCGTTCTGCTCTTGGTGCTGGGTCCAGGGCGATGCGGGGGGCTCCGCCGTCCTTAGTGGGGATCTCGTAGGGCCCTCAGCAGGAGATTTCGCGCTAAATGGCAAAAGTCCGGCCTGTCCCGGGCGCCGCCATCTTAGGGTCAGGCAGCTGGGGGGAAACAGATGTCGCTGGGTGGCCCCCGCCCGCCGGCATGCGATACCTCCTCACCGCTATCGTGAACGGGAGCAGCAATCTTTCTTCCGGTCCCAGCGGCTGGGTTCCAGCTTCCCCAGTGCTGCCGCCAGCCTCGAAGGGTCCCCTTACTGCCTGACGCCAGCCTCGACAGTCGCGGGCACCATCTTGTCGCCTGCAGATCTCACGAGCAGGGAGAGAGGTAAGAACCCCAATTTTTGGCCCTTCTAGGCTCCGTCGACCCTCTTAAAAGGGGCACCGGACCTTCATGCGCAGACTGTGGCGCTGGGTTCCAGGATTGCTGGCCAGGATCGATGTTTATGGAGGGCGACCGTGGAGGAGCATACTGTGAAATGAAATGAAATGAAATATGAATTTATAAAGCGCTGTTGCTGCCCTGGGGCGTCCAAGCACTAATAGAAGGTGTATTTGCTGAACAGAAGAGGTTCTGCTAGGAGATTAATGGTGGGCATTGAACAGGAGGGTTTTCAGCTGTTTCCGGAACGAGAGGAGGTTGGGGTTGGACCTAAGTTGGAGGGGAAGGGAGTTCCATTGTTTGGCTTTCCATTTGTGCTTTCCATATCAGAACACTTAGTTAATCAGACTCCATTTCAAAGACTTCTGGTAGAGACCTAGGGGCATATTTACAAGATCTTGCGCCCAAGCTGCGCCGTTAGTGAGTGCAGGGATGCACTACAATAATTTGATGCTTCCCTGTGCGTTCCTCTGCGCTGGCACACAATAGGCTGCCTAGCACCAATGAGTGCACCCTAGGACCATTGTGCAGGGATACCTGCTTTGCAGGGATAATTGTTTTTGTGCAGGAAGGGACACCTTCCTCTACAAAAACAGTAATTAATGGTGTTTTCCTCCTTCTATGCGTGCTACATGCAGCACACATAGAAAGAGGAACAAACAAGGAGAAATAACGGTATTACTCCTTGTAGCGCCACATTAATGCCTCTCCTGAGGAGGCGTTAGACTCTGCCACATTAACAGGTTTACAAAACCTTGTAAATCTGGGAATGCCTCAGGATCCATGGGTGTTGCATAAGAAAAACCATAGCAACACGCATGGAACGCCCCTTTCATGCAGAGTAATGCTTTAAAGGAGCCATATCTACAAGACCATAAAAAGCCACACAGCGGTGGCTTTGCATGGCCTTGTAAACAGTGGGAGCCGGCACAGCTCGAGGGCGGCGGATGCGGGGAAGGGAGGCAATGTAAAAAATAATAATAATAAACTCTTACCTTGCCATCAGGTCCTGCGTCTCTGCTCCTGCTCTGCTCCGTTGGACTCCAGGAACAGGGAGCACAGCCAAGTTCCCTTGACCAATCACAACACTGCTATGCAGTATTGTGTTTGGTAAGCACCCATGCTCCCCTTGCCAATCACAATGCTGCATTGTAGCATTTTGATTGGTCTGAATGTAGTGGTGTGACGTTCAGCCAGGGAATGGGGGCAGTGCCTAATTTGTTAATAAAGAAGTGCAGGTGCTGAAAATTTTGCCAAGTAGGCCACAGCTCACGTCTTCAACACTCTCACTGCCTCAGTCTCTATCTTCTAACCTTGATCTGTTGTCTGTCCCCTAAGTCTTTTCTCTAAGAGTCTATCCTCTCACCTCTCACATTGTTTTCTATCATCTTTGTCACACCTGGTGTGTTACCTTATTCCCTGCATTTCTGATTTGCCCTCCATTCATTTCACCCCTGCCCTTTTTCCTCTTCACTTTTAGCCATTCTCTGCTCTCTCTCCCCTCGATCTTGTCTCTCTACTTCTATCACTCTTCTCGGAGTGATTAGCTGTGTCTCAGTTTTATCATTTGTCTGCTTTTTTACCTCTGTCCTGTCCTCTACATCCTTTCATTTATCTTCTCTCTTCTTAATGCTGTCTTCTTCACATCATGGCTGCTTTCTCTTTGTTTCTGATTTGTTCTCCTTTTCTTCTTCTTAGCTCTGTCTTATCTCTCTCCTGTTGTTTCTTTCTCCTCTTTACTCCTGCTCTCTCTCTCATCTATAACACTGCTGCTGCCTGTGACCCCTGTCGTCAGCCTGTACATGTCCCTGCTATTTTGAACTCTGCGTTTTCTTGTTGTCTTTCCTAAAGAAGAGGAAGATAACATGTGTTTTACTTTCTTACCAACACCGAGTGCAAAAACAAAATGTACACCAAATGAAAATGCTTTTTTTGCATATATTAATCAGTGCAGTATAACTGGGTTATTTGCAAAACAGAGCTGCTCGAGCACAGTAGGTGATGTCACTACTAGTGCTGCCTGTAATTAGTAGGTCCAGGGATAGCGACGGCATCAGCATCCACTGCTCAGCTTGCTGTGACCCTGCCTGCTACAGCACAGGCACTGTGCCCAGCCATAATGCTCCAATGCCGGTAACTATGGCTGTGGTGCCTACTGGACTCACGCACGCTCAGCAATTACAGATTCTACAGGTGACGCAATGGAACACAAAAGTTGTGTTGGGCCACAGCCGCATCAAGCACGTTGAGGATAGCAGCAATGCAGGGCTGCAGGATATGCTACTCTGGCTACACAGCAAGTGGAAAGTCTACACTTACTTTAGTTTATTCTTCCTCAAGAGCCCTCACTCCCAAGTTCCAAATGCGCTCTTGCAGCTTCCTTGCCTCAACTCCGTCATGAGCTAGCCCCCTGCTACAATTATCCAATGGGAGGCTTAGGCTCAGGCAGTGGCAGGGTGCATCAGATTTGTGATCGGCGTGATGACATCATCACTAACGTGGTGAAACACAATCATGCCTGCCTGGACAGGCGTATTCAGGCCTGTCTATGAAAGTTTAAAAGGCGGTCACCATGCAATGTATGTTATTCTTTTTATTTTGAAGTTGAACAATTAATATTGAGACCACCACCTGCATGGTCAGAAATTGTAGCCCCAGCCCTGTGAAAGAAGTGCCGGTGCTGAGCACCTGAAAGCACCTGCTCAAATTAAGCACTGAATGGGGGCCTGAGCATGTTCTTCATGCAGGTTTTAATGCAGCCTGCGTGTAGAACAGGGAAAGTGCGCATGACTGTTTGGCTGGTCCCAGAAGGCCGGCCAAACTGTAATGTGCACTTAGGAGTGGGCAAACAACCTCTCCTCTCTTGCCCTGCTCCGTCAGCAGAGCAGCCCCACCAGCCCGTAAAGCAGCACAGAAACAAAATGATAATAACTCAAAGTTATAATTTTTTGTTTCCTTTATTTGCACTGCTTATAAGCCATGACAGAGAAGCCGCCACTGCTTGTAAATATGGACCAGCACACTGTGCCACCGGAGCATACAAAATTTGACCCTCCGGTGGCACAAGGGGATTGTACGAAGGCCCCTAGATTGAAATAAAATGTGACCTACTGCAAGTGCAACTAGCTGCAAATGTCCCTCCTAGTTCCTGCTACAACTTCAAGTTTTCAGGCTAACTTTAATGATGAAGTGGTGGCCGAACTTGGAAACATTCTTTTCAACTCTGACCAAAAAAGTTACAATTTCATTGGTTTGAAATTGCCAAATTAAAATCCACCTTCTTTTCCCTGGTCCTCATCCCTCACATGACTATAGAATTGTCTTCAGTCAGTCAGCAATCGATTTAATTTGGAAAATACAAACTATCTTTGCACAGCCATATCACAACTCAATACATAATGTAATATATAAGTTTGATATAAGCAAAGGTTAAAATGTTATTTTTGATACAGTGAGCTCATGCGAATTCTGGCAAATACATAATAATCTAATCTCTCATTAATTAGCACAATATATCAATTTATACAATGGCTACAGATACTACCTCTGCAACTCTGCAACCAGCTTCGAATCCCTTCCTTTGCTCAATATCCTTTGATTCAACTAATGTTTGTCAGTTCGTATTTAATTAGCGATATACACATACAACTGAAATATTCACTTTTTTTTCTTTAATGCCTGCATTAGGACAGAAAATGTATTAATTTTCTGACGAGAGAACGGTTCCTAGCTTTCAAAGCAACAAGAACCAAATCATAGAATTACTCGGGTACTGTATAATATAATTTGTAATAACAATTGACTATGATGTTTGTTAATTGAAGGGCAAGTGATATCAGATAACCGATTGCCTTTAGGTGCTTACTAATTCCTTAGACGTAATTGTATACATGTCTTTTCTAACTCTTCCACATTCTGCTAATAATTTTGTAAAATAACAAAAAAAGTATACTTTGTAATGAAATATCAACGTAGTTTCCCTTTTATTTATGCCTCTTTCCGAGTATTCGTTCGGTGTCAACTTTACATATAAGAATAGTTTACGGAAAACTAGTTATCTTGCAGAACTTTAGTAAGAAGTATAACAAGCATTTAGCAAGCCAACAGTTCTTGGCTTTAAATGTACAAGCATGCAAATACAAGTGTGAATACCAGTGCTTTAAATGAAAATATAGATGTGCAGGTACTCTGTAGCAGAATACCTACTTGTTTCTAAGAAGTACAGGTACTCTCCAATTTAAAGTATTACGTCGCTCTTGAAAAAGTGCCGGTACTTTCCCTCTCAAAATAAACAAGCATTGGCATAGCCAATAGGTCTCGTTTTTGGGACCTTGTAAGTATTTACTTAAACAGCACAATATCTTTGGTGCAACAACATCAACTGTTGCATGGCTAAACACTTATAAGATCCCAAAGGCGAAACCTATTGGCTATGCCAATGCTTGTTTTTAAAGTCGCAGAATCAACAGGAGGGGGAAGCACCATGAAAGGTCTGAAGGACTTCCACTTAAATTAAGACTACACTATCACCTATTTATTGGTCCTGGGGAAAGCCAGTTTTAATATAAAAGGCCTAGCTGAAACATGTAGACAACACTTGGATGCAGGAGGCCCTAATCTATACTCCTATACATCCACTAGCCTTTTTTTTAATGCTAACAGAGGCCGAGGTATTAAAGTTACTTACTACCCTCGCGTTCTGGGACCACTGTATAGCTTTTAAACTTCACATTCACGTCACCACACTGCACACTCAGTAATATACCTGCTTCGCTGTGATCAGGCGTCGAAGCACACCCAGGACACACTCGGTGTCACTGGATGGGCCCGATAATGAAGCATGCCACCAACTAGATTGGTGGGTGAGGGCTTCATGATCAAACCTAATGGTTTACCCCACCCCCCCACCCCTGTACAACATAAAAGCTTTGAGTCTCTTCCTTACTCAGTGGCTAGTCCGTTTTGATAATACAATTGTAAAAGCATGGCATACCCACAATGTGGTACAAAAGGGGGTGGTAATGGACGGAGCATCCGAACCAATCAAACACTCATACCCAGTCAAAAGATCTGGGTTTAATCCATCACCGTTCTGTAGCCCACTCTGCCACCCCAGTTCAGACATGGCTATATGCAAATCAGTCTGACCCTGTGCCTCATGGGAACAGTCCAGCCCGAACTGCCAAGCCATGCCTTCCCTGGACCGGAAACAAGCTTCCGAGGACAGGTTTCTGGCATTCCAGCCGTCTTCAGCCTGGCTTGCTTGAATCCAGTGGCAAAGTGAGCAAGGGACTCACGTCTGAGCATACCTTGCCACACTTATGGCAGTTAAAAGCGGTACAAAAGGGGGTGGTAATGGACGGAGCATCTGAACCAATCAAACACTCACACCCAGTCAATAGATCTGGGTTTAATCCATCACCGTTCTTTAGCCCACTCTGCCACCCCAGTTCAGACATGGCTATATGCAAATCAGTCTGACCCTGTGCCTCATGGGAACAGTCCAGCCCGAACTGCCAAGCCATGCCTTCCCTGGACCGGAAACAAGCTTCCGAGGACCGGTTTCTGGCATTCCAGCCGTCTTCAGCCCGGCTTGCTTGAATCCAATGGCAAAGTGAGCAAGGGACTCATGTCTGAGCATACCCTGCCACACTTATGCGGCCAAAAGCGGTACAAAAGGGGGTGGGAATGGACGGAGCACCTGAACCAATCAAACACTCACACCCAGCCAAAAGATCTGGGTTTAATCCATCACCGTTCTTTAGCCCACTCTGCCACCCCAGTTCAGACATGGCTATATGCGAATCAGTCTGACCCTGTGCCTTATGGGAACAGTCCAGCCCGAACTGCCAAGCCATGCCTTCCCTGGACCGGAAACAAGCTTCCGAGGACCGGTTTCTGGCATTCCAGCCGCCTTCAGCCCGGCTTGCTTGAATCCAGTGGCAAAGTGAGCAAGGGACTCACTTTAAATTGAAGGGAATTAGCTCGTAGCCAGTCTGCTGTGGCTGCCATGCAGCGATGGAAAGTATCCAGCGAGACCGCATTATTCCCTTCCAGAGAAAAAACCAGCTGGGTGTCATTGGCATAATTAAATGCCGAGACACCGAAAGATTTTATTAGCTGGACTAAGGGACGGAGGTACAAGTTAAAGAGTATAGGGCTGATGGCCGAGCCCTGTGGGACCCCCTGTCCTACATTCCTTGGCTCAGAGGTAAATGGTGGAAGTGAAACCAACTGTTGCCTGCCATCAAGATAGGATGTCAGCCAGTCTCTTGCCCCCTCAGTGACCCCGCACTCCTCCAGTCTCCTGACAAGGGTCCGATGGCAGACCGTGTCGAACGCGGCCGACATGTCGAGCAGCACTAAAAAGGCTGCCCGACCACTGTCAACACGCGAACGAAGATTGTCCAGCACGGTCACCAGCGCGGACTCCGTCCCGTGTCCGGGGCGGAAGCCAAACTGGTCCTCATCGAACCAGCCGATGTTCTCCAGGAAACCTGAGAGTGAACGAGTCACCCATTTTTCCAGAATCTTGATCGGAAAAGGGAGCAAGGAAATAGGCCTGTAGTTGGAGAGACAGGCAGAGTCCAATGTGGGCTTTTTAAGCAGGGGTGACACTACTGCTAATTTCCAGCATTCTGGCACCGATGCCGACTCCAAGGATTGGAGACAGATCGAGAACACAGGCAAGAAAAGATCGGCATGGAAAGCCTTCCAGAATTTGGGGGGCAGTGGGTCAAGCGGGGACACCGTATGTGCCACCTTACAAAATTCCTCGAAGGAAGGGGAAGGAAAAAACCTTAGTTGGGGTCGACTGGGGGGGATAACCGGAGCTCCCAAACAAAGGTCAGGGGCATTGAGCTGGGGTCGACTGGATGGGCTGCCCGGAGCTCCCAGACACAGGTCATCACCACCCATCTGGGGTCGACTGGGCAGACCCACCGGAGCTCCCACGCCCAGGGCTCCCAAGGTGCAGACAGAGCCAGTCGGCTGGGGTCGACTGGGTGAGCTACCCGGAGCTCCCAGACTCGAGCCAAAGGCATCAGTCCGGGGTCGACTGGGCAGATCAACCGGAGTTCCCATATCCAACACTCTTGGAGGAAGAACAGGCGACCGGGGTCGACTGGATGGCACGGCCGGAGCTCCCAATCCAGTGCTGGAGGCAATTGGCTGGGGTCGACTGAGCGAGCCAACCGGAGCTCCCGAGCCGAAGGCAGCAGGTAAAGGGTGCGTGAGGCCCTCTAGGATCTTAGCAGTCTTCTCCTCAAAAGCGGTGGCCAGTGAGTCACAAAGTGCCTGCGACGCACGGACCGTATTAGCCGCACAGACAGGGTGGGACAAGTCCCTGACAATTTTAAACAGGGCTTGGGATTTATTAGACGCCTGAGTCAAGGAGGCTTCTAAGAAGGCCGCTTTGGCCCTCTTAATCTGGGCCTTGTAATCACGCAATGCGAGTCTGTATGAGATTTTTGCCGGGGCGAAGTACTGCTTCCTCCACACTCTCTCAGCACGTTTACAGCTCAGCTTCAGTTGTCGTAGCTCTTCCGTGTACCAGGGAAAAGCCCTGTTCACTCTCCCTCTAGATTTATGGAGGGGCACAACCTTGTCAAGCGTGTCAGTAATCGACCGGCATAACAAGGAGTAGCTTTCCTCCACCGAGTTACTCAAGCGGAAATTAGCAGGTATTAGGGAGGGCCTAGGAGATGAGCTGAGCAGTCGGGACCAAGATCTGCCCCATTTCGAAAGTCCTACCCCGGCGCCTTCAGAGGAATAATCCTCCAAACATAGAGAAAACGCCACAAGCGCATGATCAGTCCAGCACTGAGCTAGGATGTCGTTAATCACTGCCGATTCGCCGTCAGCGAAAATCAAGTCCAAGACATGACCACCCCTATGTGTCGCCGAGCGGACCAATTGCTGCAGTTGGATGTCAGCAAGAGCCTGGCAAAATACGGCCTGAGATCCTTCGATCTCACTTCCAAAAAGTGGTTTTAGGATTGAGTCATCGGAGGGTTCCAGGCGGGTGTGGGGAAGGCAGGGTAGTGGGTCATGTTCATCCCAGGTACCTCAGCTCCTCCCTGACCATACTATATGTGCATGTCATGGATAAGCATGGGTATGAATGAATCTGTGTGGGTCTTACGACTGAGATATGTGTGTACACGTGTGTCAGTGGATTTTGATCTCTTTGAGTCTGTTTGATTCTTTGTGTTTTTGTATGTCTCTGTGTGTCTGTGCATTGGTTGATATGTGTCTTTCTCTTTTGAATGAGTAGATGTATAATTCTGGCATGTGTGTGCATAGGACTGTTTGCGTGCAAAGAGAGGTTTGGGGCATGCGCAGCTGTGTCAGCATTTTTGTTTAAATGTAAAAGTATATATTTTATATGTTTTAGAATATGTGACTGTGTGTGACTCTATGCGTTTGACTGCGTATATATCTGCCTTGTTCTTTTGTGTGCGAGTTTGTGTGCATGCAAGTGTGTTCTTAGTATGCATGTGTGTACTTGCGTCTGTATATCTGTTTAATTGTGCTTGTCTGTATGTTTCAAATTGTGGGTTTAGGAGAGTATATATATAAATTCCTTTATTCGGTTTAACACAATGGCAAACCATAAAATCAACATTTTTAAAAGTACAATTTCATATCTAGAAAAAATCTACATTCTACATACTAAAATTTGGGCGAAATCAAATTGATACAGTTAAGATACCAGGAGCTATTAGTTCGTTACATTTTCTATGGCCACAACCAGGGTACATTATTACAGGTTTTTTCTATGTCTTGTGACACATTTAAAAAAATTCAAGACATGATAACAAACAGTTTCAGATTCCAACATTTGTAGGCGAAGCATTGCGGGACGACATTGTCTCAAGCCCCACTGCCTTAACAATGGTAACAACCATATTTTCCGATGTGAAAGGTGGAATTTACAAAACAATATAGTGTGTAAATTAGTTTGTTTTGAATTTTCATCACACGGGCAGACAGGGAGAGTTTGGTCCCACCTATTTCCTTCGTAGAAGGCTACTAGCCTAAAGAAGAGGTCTAGCCTAAATCTTGTCAGCAGCATCCTCTCATAGGTACTAATCTGTAGTGTTAGATAGGGCTGAATGCTTTCTGTAGCATGGACCATGTTAGCGTGGAGGCCCGAGGGTTTTAAGGATTCAGCGGTCAGCCTTAATGACTCTAGATGACTTAGTTCTAGTTGTTTCAGACTTCTCTTTGGTAAGTCAATGATGTTTTCAGGCTGGTGATAGTACTTCTCCTTACCTAGATCTTTAAGATCATTTCTGATATACCGGAGCCATAATATGTTATCAGTTCGATCAAGAGTCATCAACTCTGCTACGATTGTCTGTGTGAGTAGATTTTTTTCGGAGGTCCAAATACGCCTCCAAAGCAATAGTGGCTGAATCTTTATGAGATCCTCCAAATAGGGGACACCAAGTTCCAGATGAGTTGCGTAAATAGAAGTGCACCTTGGTGTTGCTACCAGGAATCTAAAAAAAGAATTTTCTGCAACCTGGAGGGTACTTACATCTACATGACCCCAGATGCCCGCCCCTTATAGTGCAATTGACTGACACTTTGCACTATAGATTTTTAATACCTCTACTGGAGCCCTTCTCCCCAGTTTCTGTGAAAAACTGATCAGGTCCGCTGTGGCTCTTTTAAAAAGATGGCACCTTGCATCCACTGCGGGCCGCCAATTCAGTTTTCTATCAATCATAATACCCAGGTACGGATATTGATCAGTTACCTCCAATTTTTGGTCATTAAGGTAAATACTCCTCACTTGTTTTTTCCTACTGCCTACTATCATAACAAACGTTTTTTTAACGTTCACATGTAGGTCCAAACTGCCCATATAGTGAGTATATCTGTTCAGGGACTTCTGTAGTTCGCGCGGAGTGCGTGCCAAGATAACGGCATTGTCTACATATAGCAAAGCCGGAATCAGACGCTTTTTTACCTGTGGCAGGTCCTGTGCCCCCCCTCAGCATCTCTTCCTCAAGACAGTTGGTGTACAAAGAGAATAATAAAGGGGGCCAGGACACATCCCTGTCTGACTCCGCGCTCCACCCCAAACGACGCTGTCAGTTCACCCCTTTGGCCAAAACGCACTCTCGCAGTAGCTGTTGAATATAATTCTCACAGAAAATCCAAGAGAACAGAATCCACTCCCATTAGCCTCAGGATTGTCCAGAGTTTCGCATGCGAAACACAATCAAATGCCACGGACAGGTCCACATATACCATGTAGACCATGTCCTTTTTTGCTTGTGTATATTTACTTGCTAGCAGGCTAAGATTAAGAGCCTGCTCCACCGTGCCAAACCCCTCTCGGAATCCGAACTGGAGATCGGAAATGATGCCTTTCGCCTCAGCCCACTGCTGGAGTCTCTGGAGGATTACCCTACCTACAACTTTACCCAGAGAGTCCAGCAGTGAGATGGGGCGATAGCATGTAACGTCCTGGCGATCCCCTTTCTTAAAAATCAGGATGATCACAGATCTAGTCCACGATTCTATCAGACCCACTTTTGCTGCTGCACTGCACACTCTAGTAAGGATAGGAGCCCAGAGGTCTAAATTATGTTTAAAAAGGTCCACCGGGACCCCATCTGGGCCCGGAGCTTTGCCATTTTTACTGGTACCTAGTGCGACTAATAACTCAGAGATATCAAACTGTAGGGATATTGGATATTCAACCTTTGTGAGTGTGTTTTCAGTCCTTCCTGGTATTATTGTACTTTTAAAGATTTTTGAGAAGTGAGCCACCCATATGTCTTCCTCTATGGCCACGTCTATTTTAGGACTTTTATCATCTATGAGGTAGGGTGATCTGACTGTTCGCCAAAATGTCTCGCTATTTTTAGAAAGAGCACTGTATGGAGATCATTCCATAGCTTCTGCTTAAGTTCTTGTACTCTTAATTTACGTGCCCTACTATATTGTTGTCTGCAGAATCGGATCTGAGCCGGGTCTCTAGGAGTGTTTTTTAGGGCCAGCTTTAAATTGGTTAGGGCCACTGTACAGCTATGATTAAACCATCCTCTAGTGGATGTATTTGGGCCTTTAAAGTTGGCTGTGAGAAGAGTCTTTGTTTTCTACAATATTTGGGTAAAGTTATTTAGAACGGCCTCGTCTGTTTCTTGCAAATCCAAACATTTAATTATGTTTGGGTAGGCCGCTTTTACCAGTTTACCAGTAATTTCGGCCAGGTTTACCTTCTCCCATTTCAGGGTGTATCCATTCTGTTTTCCCATCTCTAATTTATTTGGAGCTAGTGATTTCTCTATAGTTGTAATTACAGATTTATCCTGATTTATGTGGAGCTCTATCCTCAAGGCGGAATGATCACTTAGTGTGTTATACCTAACCTCAAAAGATCTAACTCTACATGCCAGTCCAATAGAAAGAAGGATGTAGTCAACTGTTGTTTGATATCCTCTGCCAACGTAAGTTGGCTGTTGGTGGCTTGTGTCTGGGCTTATGGTGTTAGCTATTTCGAGATCTAATTCGGATAGTATGTTATTCATAGCAACCCCTACTTAAGTGTGCCCAAAATGCATCAAAGGGGTATCTTGCTCATCTGCTATCCCACATTGGTTTTTCTTTGCTTTTGGGCATGGGTGAAGGTTAAAAACCCTCCCCAAAGAAGATGAACTGCGCCTTGTCCTATCCTAGATTGGTAAAACTGGATTATTTTCTCCTGTATATTAGAGAGGAGGGTCAAAAATTGTCCCTCTTCTAAGTTATTATAAAGATTAATTAGGAGAAATGAGTCCTTGTTCTTGAAGGCCAGGAATAATATTTGAAAATTTGGATCAGACCAAACTATTGTCACTTTTAAATTCAGCGTATTTGCGATGTACGTGATGATCCCTCCTTTTGGTCGGCCCGCATTACAGGTCAGAGCTGGGAGAAAATAAGTTTTATATCCTAGGAGATGGAGTTCCACTGTGGACCATGTCTCCTGTAGACAGACTATTTTCCCCTGTTCCAAGAAATACAGGGCCGTCCCGTCATCAATTTTAGGGCGGAGACCTGCCACATTCCAAAAGAATATGGATAAAGGCGGCAAGACTGGGTTTTTCACTATTTCATCATTTTCTAGGGGGGGTAAATTTATTGCTTGGGGTGAAGTGGAATTAGTTGGTTCAATCACCTCTAATGGTCAATCGACCATTTCAAGGCCACTAAATCTATTCCTCGTTGGGATATTAAACCAAGTATCCCAACGTGGTTGCTCATTATGAGTTAATCTCTACGAGTATGGGCCTTGGCCATCCCATCTCCCCGCCTATAGCGTGGTCCTACTGTATGCCAGGAGTTATCATAATCCTGGCAACGAGGGGCCACTAGTTGTCTTATATTGCCATAATCAATAACAGGGGATGTTACCTTCGCCAAGTGGCCCATAGAGGATCTCATCGCGTGTTCTAGATCCAGGGACACCCTACCTTCTATTAGGGTAATACTCTGATCAATAAATAAGTTAGCCTTAGTGATAAAATCGTCCATTGTGCCTAGTAGTTTGTCCCCACCCCCTGTCGTCTTACTCTTACACTTAGTTCCTCTAGTTGATACCATTATTCTTGGTAAAACGATGCGGTGAGAGTACAGTGAAGTAGATTATTTCTTTGGTTGGCGATCCGGGAGACTAGCTTATTTGTTTTTCTTTTTTAGGAAAGTTACAAAGTATGTCCTAGCGCACAAACAGTACTTACAATAATCGAGGGGGATTATCAAGGAAAAGAAGTTAGAGCGATGGCCCGGTCCAGTCTCTCAGGTCCTCGAACGGCCTCAAACGGCCCGCCCTTTGCCCGGGCTTCTCCCAGGACGCTCCCGCACAACGAGGATGACGTGAGCTTTATGGAGAGGAGTGTTAGAGGGGGGCGTGGCAAACAGGGAGAGCGGCCCAGGTGACTCAGGTCAGGTCAGCTCCAGTGGTTCCTGGGAAACGGAGTCCTGGTAGCGACACGCTCGCAGCCCTGTTTAATAGTTCGCCCACAGCAGTCTTCAGATGATTCTACTCCCCAGCGCCCAGGTGATGATAGCGCCGCGAAGTGGGACCCGCGAAGCGGGTCCTGCGAGGAGTAGCGCTTGAGGGAGGGAGGAGGCGCCCAAGATTTCTGTAGCACTGATGGGTCCAGCAACAGCAAGGGTCAGCCCCAACAAGCAAGCACAAAGGTCTCATGGAATACCACGCAGATTCTGGGTCCGGTTGTTTTAACTGCCAAGAGGGGGGCATGGCAAACAGGGAGAGCGGCCCAGGTGACTCGGGTCAGGTCAGCTCCAGTGGCTCCTGGGAAACTGAGTCCTGGTAGCGACACGCTCTCAGCCCTGTTTAATAGTTCGCCCACAGCAGTCTTCAGATGATTCTACTCCCCAGCGCCTAGGTGATGATAGCGCCGCGAAGCGGGACCCGCGAAGAGTAGCGCTTGAGGGAGGAGGCGCCCAAGATTTCTGTAGCACTGATGGATCCAGCAACAGCAAGGGTCAGCCCCAACAAGCAAGCTTTCCTCGTTCTGCACGCACGTTATATGTGCCAGACAGTATGCCAACGTGTGTTAGTGTGTGCAAGCATGTCTGTGAATATCGGTGTCTCTCTGTTAGTGTAGTGGGGCCTGCATCTGGACTTCAGAGTGTTTGTTTATATGTGTGCGGCTCACACTCAGTATATCTGTGGTGTGCACTTCTACTCGTGTCAGTGTGGTCCTGTTGAACATGGATGTCTTTGAGTGTGAAATGCACATCTAACAGTACATGTCTGAGGACTCTGCTCGGTCTGAGTGTTTTCAGTTGCCTTTTCTCTGAGTTTATAGCTGTAGGTTTTTGGGAGTGTGTGTGTGTGTGAGTGGATCAGGAATTCTGTACAGATATCTATTAGTGTGGGCTTTTGTGTACTTTGCATTTGGCCTTGTAGGAGTTTGGGAATCGTTGAGTGTGTGCAGTGGGGGTGTAAATGTTTTTGTGTGAGTCTCGGATTGACGTCGAGTGTCTTCTTGTGTGTTGTCGGCGTCTCTGTATGCGTGTGTGTATTTGTGGGTATCTGGTTTGCGTGTGTTCATGATTTTATATATGTGTGTTCGTTAGCCAGCCTCTCTGCTCTACAGTCCGCGCATGGGCTCCCCGAGTCCCTTGTCGCGGCTCCGTTTTACTTTCAGACTCCAGGCCGGGTTTGCCGCGTCTCCATGTAACCAAAGCCATCATGCTGGGAGTCTCCTGGGCTGCCTCCCAACCTCACACGGCGAATCTGCCTCCCACTCCCAAACTTCAGGCTTTACAACTCAAACTCGCCACAACATCAGCCGCGGGAGAGCCCCCGAAAAGGGCACCTGAGAACCAATCTTGCCCTTCTCCGTCCCACTGGATGCCACACGCACCCCAACATTTTGCTGCCACAATATGCAGAAGTATACAATGTCACACAAAGGTACTGGTAGTTTAGACAGTAGCACATCTAAATCTAAAAAGTTATTGTTGTATTTATGTTATTCTTTCTAAGTTACGGTGCCCCTCAAGGTAATAAAGACATCCCACTACCACGGATGCCGGTTTAACAAGTGTTCCTAAGAAAACTCGTTATTACAATTGTTTAGAACAGAGATGTACCTCGGCACTTTAATATTTTAAACAGGACAATTTTCTATAGTAATCTGCTCACAGCAAATGGCCCATTTGAAACACCCCAACTTTGTTAAGATTTTTCAGAATGTTATTTCACAGACAAAAATACATGTCATTTCAAGAGAAGAGAAAATCAGATTGTTATGTTTGCTATATGATTTAACATTCTTTGGCAATTATATTTTTTCTATTTATCTCTCAATACAATACATAAAGTATAAATACAATACACGAGATTTATGATTCAGTGCTGAATGCGTATATTTAGCAGTACATTAGACAGTTCTTCACTTTAAATGTTATAAGCAATCACGTAAGCAATAATGAAGGTCCTAGTCCTAGAGCCTTCCTAACGATGGAAGTTGAGGAGCAGCCAAAAACACCCAACACGTGTTTCGTTACTGTGCCTAACTTTCTCAAGGCTGTAATCAGAAAATTGGCAAAAAACGGTGCTCATTAGACACTTTGTTTATGGTTCATAACAGTCCAACCCTTTTTGAAAATATAAGTGATCATCCTTTGTGATTTGAGTAAAAAGAAGAAAAAAACATGCCAATAATGTTCTCTTATAGTGGTAAGGAACTGCATTTTAGAGACGTTGTTTTTTCTTTTTTCTTTTTTTCTTCAAATCACACTTGGGTCTTTTCCTTTCTCCCTTTCTTCTTTTCTCATCACCACTCTATTTTTGGGCAAACATATCGCCAGAAGCTTTCCGTTTATTCACTGTTCTTCAAACGGGTGATTGGACAACTTTCATCCACTATGTATCACTATAAGAGAAATATCTCACATCTCTGCTGTGTACCTGATGCATTTTCTAGAATTTACACACAGTGATTCGTAATGGTGGATTTTAAAATATCTCTAAAACGTCTACTGAAATCCAGTCAATGTCCGAAAGGGCATATGTTTCCTAAAAAAAGCATCCAAACGAAGTGAAATAAAAGGACTGCGCACCTTGCTGAAACAAAACTGTCGTGCTGCCAAAGGGAAGGAGAATTGTTTTCCCTTCGCTGGCAGATGCCTGTAATACTTGGCTCTTGGGGTGCACCCCAGAGCTTTCCTTGTGAATATAAGCCCGGAGACAAACATGCACTTGTACACTGTGTATTGTTCTCGGGACAAGCCTATGCAAAGGTTCACGTTTGGCAAGCGTCCATCCACTAATTTCCAGGTAGCAAATCCACGTCGCTGTTTACCCAGTATATGTTATGAGAACATGAAATTAGCACTGACATTGCTGTGCAAAGAGATCAGTTAGATAGCAAAGTGGATGGAGAGTTTGGTGCAAAAATCTAGATGTTATCGATAAGTAAGCAGTTTCAACTAGACAGAAATTGCTCATTTAACCTTTCATCCTTTGAAGGTCGAGTCAAGTGCTACATAGTTGAGTTACGAACACAGCTATTTCTTTACATTCATGACTACATCTAATGACATAAATATTGACTGCGAAAATCACATAATATGCGCTACACAGAGGGCTGTATTGTAATAATTACGTGTTAGCATTTCAGTGCTGCATTGTCTCATTTACTAGTTATGCTGAGTCATTGTTTTATTCTGTAACTAACATGCAGAGTAATGCATTGTTTCATATACTGATAATGTACAATAGACTGAGTGCTGCACTATTATATTCAGTAACTAAGATGCAGAGTGATGCACTGTTTTATTCACTGATTAGATCATGGATTGAGTGGTGCATTGGGATATTCACTCACTTAGATGACATAGACTGAGCGAAGCATCTGAACAGTCACTGTTTCTGTCATTAGAGAGTACTACATTGTTGTATTATTTAATTGTGATGTCACAACCAGATTGGTGCAGTCTAACGATTACTCCAGCAGCGGTCCATGCAGCTAATAGCAGTGGGGCAATGGGGCCGCGTGGGGAGGGTATTTCGAGGGATGATCCAGAGGGAAAATGAAATAAATTATACATTTTCACTCAGCATCGTCCCTTAAATTGCCCCCCCCTCTGTCGTAATTGGCCCGTCCGTGTTAGCGATTAGCTGAACCTACACGTTGTCCTCCTTAACTTGACTACATACGATGAACGCCATTTTGAATGTTGCGGCGGCCATCTTAGCTCATGAGCGGCCTCGTGGCCGACGTGCCCTTTAGTCCTTTGTCCGTTCCGCTGACCACTCACATCTGCCCAGCAACAGGCTATTTTTAGTACTGGTCAAGCCACACATGCGCAGTTCTTATTAACCCGTAAACCTTCAGGAATGTGCCGCAAACTGACCAGTGGGTTTGAAACCCTCCAATAAGCTGGCAGTATTCCAAAACATGACCATATATGTCTCTAAAACTGTGTCTTAACTTGTGCCGCCTGTCTTTTATTGCCCCAAAAGTGTATATAAAACGGGGTCACACCGGTGTTCGGTGTGATACCTCTTGCAATACCGAAGGGTGCTGTTTGAGTGTACCACCACCCCATGGGGTTTTAATAAACTTGTTCTTTGCCTTTTACAGCTTCCGTGCCAACAGTTCTTTTGTGTATGTGGGTAATCTCTGGAGCGTGTAGGCCTTGGGAACCCCGAAATACTTCAATTGGCGACCACGAAGGGACTCATCAGCGACTCGGATGCCCGAAGGAGAGGTCGTGACGAAGGCTTGGAAACTCGCCATGGACGCGCACTGCCACGAGTGACCCGAGTCTTGGCTGCCAAGGTGTCTTTTCCTTTCCTTCCGATCTGACCTTCCAGGTGGCGCCGGTCTCCGACTGAGTTTTCGAGTGTCCGCTTCACTGAGAAAGTGCCGTTTGGCTGATTTGGCTTACAAGACCTTGGCAGTTGGAATCTGGACTTTTGAGAATTGGTAAGCTTTGTGTTCGGTAAGGTAGTCTTCGGACGCTTACTGAAGTCCTGAGATTTGTGTTCGGTAAGGTAGTCTTCGGACGCTTACTGAAGTCCTGAGATTTGTGATCGGTGAGGTAGTCTTCGGACGCTCGCCGAATTTTGTGAACTTTGATCTGAGTTAGCTAACATTTTGAATTTGTGACCTTTGAACTTATATGTGTAGTGCACTTCACATAGGCAGGCATGTAGAGATGTTTCTCTAACCTTGTTTTTTTCCCTTGAGCGGCACAATCGTGTGAAGACCTGTAAGTGCCATTTGGTCTGGTGTCACGCTTTCGTGATACTTTTTGAACATGCCTGTTTTCAGCAAACTCCGGGGAATGTGTTGCTTAGGAGATGATGCATCAATTAGGTTAGCGGAATCACAGCCGGCTCCCCCAGAGGGAACACCAAATAGGGAAATGTATATCAAGCACGGCCTTCCACCTATTATGTACAGTAAATTATGGCATAAGTATACTAAGGCCGATCCCGAATTGCAATGGCCCCTACACGGGTCATACGATTTGAGTAAAATCCAATTTGTCGAGCAATGTATGTTTCAACGTAGGTCCAGACAAAATATGTTTGATTGCGTGCGAATGTGGGAGAAAGCGGCGCGTGAACGAATGAAGCGTGAGGTTGCCTTGGCGGACAAAGAGCAGCGCAAGGCTGCTCGGGATAAGGCTTTACAGCTTGAGGAGAAGGAGGCTCAGGAGAAGAAAGAGAGGGAGGAACGGGAACGTAAATTGCAAACGACTGGTCAGTTTCCTGTTCGCCGACCGCTTTATCCTGTCCTTAATAATGAAATTGATGATTTTTCTTTGTTAGATCGGTCACCGCCTCCGTACGTTTCACCGACGGCTCCGGCTGCGGATCCTGAGGATGATGGGCAGATTCAAGTGAGCCAGAAAGGGGAATCGGCTCTCAGGTTTACTGCGGAGAGGTCCGCTCATTTGCGCAGTTGGGCTCGTAAAGTGAATAAGCATTGTGTTACTCAGGAACAGTTGGTAACAGAGAAACAGGGGTGGTCGGATCTTGAATTAATGTATTTCTTGTCCACTTTAGCGGATGAAGTTGTCAATGCATATCGTGAAGTTTCTGAAACGTTAGAGCCTAAAGTTTTGTCGGTATATCGTGAGAATTTAGCTAAAGGTGATTTTGATCTTACAGATGTGGATGACCTGTTCAAACAGTTGATCGCGCTGCGGGATGAGACAACCTATTTGCGACAGGAACTGAAACGGAGGAAAAAGGAGTCCGAGCCGGGAAACGACGGGGCGGTTAAGGAGTGTTCTCTTCGTGGTTCAGATAAGAGCTCTGCGTTGCATGTTATGCCTATGCGTGAAGCCGCGCCTTTGTATGTTCCACCAAAAGGGGACGGTACGGATGATGATAAATTGTCAAAGGATGCGAAGGGATATTTTGTGTATAATTGGGTGTATACGCCATGGAATAGGGCAGATGTCATGGCACTTAAAAATTCTTTACCTGATCTCCGAAAGAATCCAGCGGCATTCTATGAGGGGGTGGAGGGGGCTATATCGTCTTGTGTGATGACTCTTGTAGATATAGATTTGTTTTTTGGGTTGATATTACCACCTGACATGTGGCGGCAGATTCGTAAAAATAATGATGAGACAATATTGGGAGGGACATGGAAAGAAATAAATGCTGCAGATTTAGATAGGGAACCAGCATGTAAGCCTTGTCAGCTAATCCTAGAACTCCCAGCCGCTATTTTGCGTAAATTGAAAACGCTTGTTCCCGCCAAAAAGATTGATTGGACCATGTTAACGTCGTGCAAGCAGAAACATGATGAAACGGTTTCAGATTTCTTTACGCGCTTCGAGGAGGCCTTTCATGATTACAGTGGTCAATCTTTAACAGACGATACGGGTCGGCATCTGTTTGTAGATAAGTACGTAGCTAATCTCCTACCGGAGATTGCTAAGCGATTGAAATCGAGCGAAAGTTCCTGGGCCACGGCGACCCCTGCGTCTTTGTTAACTATGGCTCAGTACTATGAGCGGCAGGAGGTGGAAGCTAAAGAAAGTGTGGAGAAAAAGGCGAAGGAATTGAAAACGAAGGTGATGTTGGCGCAGGTTCGGGGAACACAGAGCAGAGGGAATGATAGAGGTAGACGAGGTGGAGGAAATGCGTCGTATGGTCGTACGGACATTGCGGAGGATCAGTGTGCTTATTGTAAGGAGTTTGGGCATTGGGCCGACGATTGTCCGGTACTTCGTGAGCAGCGTAGTCAGCGTGGTCGAGGCAGTGGAAGGTCAAGAGGAGGTTATACTGGAGTGAGAGGTGGCGGAGGAGATCGTAGACAGGTTGAGGAGGGGGGCCGTGGCCAGGGCGAACGAAACACGTTTGATAGACGGAATCAATATCAGATTTCGGAAGGAGAGAATGTGGAACACCAGGATTATGTGCATGCATAGGATTGCGTAGGATGGGGTAAGGAATCAATTGAAGTGCGGGTAGATCAGCAAGGTCCATATGTAACAGCGGGTATTTTGGGCTCTACTGATAAATTTTTAGTCGACACAGGAGCTACTCGTAGCGCTCTGTCGAAAAACTTGGTTCCGAGGGCTCCCCTGTCTGGCGAAATGATTACGTGTGTAGGGTTCGATGGCACACCCTCCCCCAGCCCATTGTCCAAGCCCCTTGCTCTATGCATTGACAAATATTTTAGCTTTGGCCAATTTTTGTTATCACCTCATACCCCAGACAATATCCTGGGCATTGATTTGCTTAAATATTTTCGAGCAACAATACGTTGCGCTCCAGAGGGAGTGCGGGTTATCTTGAATGACAACTACCCTGACCCTGATGATTGTATTGAGCCCGACAGATTTTATGCCATATTGGATATCCCTGCTTTGGCCTCCCTGCCGCACACATTGTGGGCGACATCGGATACGGATGTGGGAGAGATGCGCATTCCACCAATATGCATTACTGTTAAGGAAGGGGCCCCTCTACCACGAGTGCCACAGTACAAGATCTCAAAGGAAGGTGAAATTGCACTGACACACATTGTTCAGGACTTGATTTCTGCAGGGGTGGTGGAGGAGGTCCCTTATAATGTTTGTAATAGCCCTATTCTACCGATTCTAAAAAGAGATTCAGATGGCAAGATCTATCGATTTATTATTGATTTGCGTGAAGTCAACAAAATTGTCATTCCCCAATATCCAGTGGTGTCCGATATTACGACCTTGCTCACTTTGGTTCCCCCGACGGCCACCACTTTTACTGTTATTGATCTAAAGAATGCGTTCTTTTCTATCCCTGTTCATCCAGATAGTAGATATCTGTTTGGTTTTACGCTCAATAATAAATCATATAGATTTTGTCGTGTTCCTCAAGGATATACTGAGAGCCCTAGCATCTACAGCCAGGCTTTGAAACGACAACTAGATTCCTTTGAATTGCAGTCTGGCGTTGCGCTCATCCAGTACGTGGATGACCTTTTGCTTGCCGCCGACACCTATGCACAATGCGAACAGAGTACACTTGCATTACTTTCCTTTTTGGCACAGAACAATCACAAGGTTTCCAAGAAAAAGCTTCAATATTGTAGACCCCAGGTGACCTACCTTGGTCATCTGTTGTCTAAGGAGGGGCGGGCATTAACATCTGATCGAATTCAGGCGATTTTAGATACACCAGTCCCCCGCACGCAGAGAGATGTGCGTGCCTTTATAGGGTTGACATCCTTTTGTAGGCAATGGATCATGGGTTTCTCACGCATCATAAAACCTTTGCTAGCATTATTGTCAAAGACCACACCAATGCCTCTTGAGTGGACAGATGAATGTCAGAAAGCTTTCGAACAGTTAAGACAGGCCCTTTGTTCCGCACCCGTGTTGGGAACACCAGACTACACAAAACTTTTCACATTATATGTACATGAGAATGATGGGTGTGCATTGTCAGTGTTAGTGCAGTTACACGGGGATAAGCAGAGACCATGTGCATACTTCTCTGCCATTTTGGACCCTGTAGCACGAGGGCTGCCTGGGTGTTTTCGAGCAGTAGCGGCAACAGCAGTAGCCATACGACAGAGTGAGGGCATAGTGCTGTCACACAAATTGCTGGTGTTAGTCCCCCACGCAGTAGATGCCCTGCTAAACCAAACTAAGACCCAATATCTTACGAGTGCACGACTTACAGGATATGAGCTGACACTCTTAGCGCCACATATAACGTTAAAAAGATGCGCTACTTTGAACCCTGCCACCTTGTTGCCTGATCCGGCCGAGGAGGGTCAGGAAGAAAAACATCATGACTGTGTTTTCCTGACTGAGGAACAGACAAAGGGTCGTGTTGACTTACAGGATGTGCCACTTCCCGATGTGGATGGGGAGCTGTGGGTTGATGGATCGTGTATACGGCTGCCAGATGGTACGACTTCCGCAGCATATGCGATCACGACTCTTAAAACGGTGGTAGAAACAGCTAGGATACCACAGAAATCGGCTCAGGCAGCAGAGCTGATAGCTTTAACAAGAGCCTGCGAATTGAGTGCTGGCCTATGTGTGAACATATACACGGACAGCCGGTACGCCTTTGGAGTGGCCCATGACTTCGGCCTTCTTTGGAGGGAACGTGGGTTTCTGACATCACACGGGGAGCATATTATGCACGGAGAGTTAGTGCGTGATCTCCTAAATGCGTTGCTTGGCCCTAAAAAAGTAGCGATAGTGAAGTGCAGTGCCCATAAGAAAGTTACGGATAAGGTGGGCCAAGGAAATGCCTTTGCAGACAGCATAGCAAGGCAAACGGCTATGTCCCGAACTAGCTCCCCCATGTACGTGGTACAATCACAGGCTGAACGATGGAGTGATGCTAGAGCAGAGATACGGGATATACAAAATTCAGCTACAGAATCAGAGCTTGCGGCTTGGGCAGCAGATGGGGTACTAGATGACGAGGGGTGTTGGAGAAGCAAAGACATGGAGAAGTGGAAATTGCCTGCGGCTTACTTACAGGCGATGGTCCAGATGACACATGGACTGGCTCATGTTGGAGCTCTTGCAATCACTCGGCTTTTAACACGAGTTTGGGAACATTCCGAGATTGCAAACACTGCAAAGAGAGTAGTGCAGACCTGCCTGGTATGTTTGCAACACAATCCTGGAAAGGGGGCCTATACTCCGAAAGGAGGGTTCGTTCCACCTTCTGCACCGTTTGAAGTCCTTCAAATGGATTACATCCAACTCGAGCGCTGCAATAACCTGAAGTACGTCTTAGTGGTGGTGTGTGCTTTTAGCAAATGGGTTGAGGCCTACCCCACGAAAGACAATACGGCTTTGACAACAGCTAAGGTGTTGCTTAAGGAATTCTTTCCTCGCTTTGGAGTTTGCAAATTTTTGTGGAGCGATAATGGGCCCCATTTTGTCGGAAAGATTGTGGAGTATGTACTGAAGGGGTTAGGGATTCAGCAAAAGTTCCACGCTGTATTCCACCCTCAGTCAGCAGGTTTGGTCGAGCGGTACAATGCAACGTTGAAGCTTAAGCTGGCCAAAATTGTGGCGTCTACATCATTGAAGTGGCCAGATGCGTTGCCGCTAGCACTACTGTCTCTTAGATCAGTACCCCATTCACGAACTGGCCTTACACCTTATGAGGTGGTGTTTGGCCGCCCCATGAATATCTGGGGAGTGCCCAAGCCGCGATTGATACATGATGTGCCTTGTGTTATGATGAATGATTATTTGGCACGATTAACAAATGATTTGCTCTCCATTCATCAACAGGTTCGAGAAGCGCTCCCTGACAACTCTACTGGAGAAGGCCACGATCTTCGTCCTGGGGATCATGTGATGATCCGTTCGTTTGAAAGAGCAAGCAGTTTGGAGCCCAGGTGGAAGGGCCCCGAGCAGGTCCTTCTGGCAACCCGCACCGCCGTACGAGTGACCAACAGGAAGCGGTGGGTGCATTCGACTCACTGTCGTCGAGTCTCTCCGGATCTGGTGACTCCTGCTGTGCTTACTGATTATAAAGAGATCTTGGAGAAAGAAAAGAGCCCAGCTGTGACGTCGGCCGAAGTAGAGGGAGCCTTCCCGGACCAATCTGCTACTGGAAGAGAGCGCTACAATCTACGACCGCGATAAAAGAAGATTTTTGTTCCTTTTTGAACTGGTTGGTAACCGCTCCAGGTTTGTGAAACGGAAACCGGGAATTCCAAGGGGGGGGGATCAGTTCTGCCAGAGTAGCGACACCCGTCTTGGCCCGGAGAAGAAAACAACGGCTACCTCGGAGTTCAGCACCGCATTTTTCCTTTTTTCTTAGGTATACACGTACGTGTATCAGAGACCACTTGTGAGAAACTGTGAACAATTTGTGTTATTTGAGACTTTGCACAGAACTTTCTTGAACTATGGCATCAACGGCATCACGTGATAAGAAAATACTGGGTGCCTTTCTTTTTGTTTTCACGATTGTGGTGATAGCTGTTATAGCCTGGGTAGTCGAACTCGTAGTGCCTGTACGTGAACATTTGCTGCCGACTACCCCGGCACCGTCTGAACATTTCCATTTTACATTGCCTTTTCATGAAGAGCGCCACCGTCAAACGTACTTAAATAACAGCTTCATTCAGATTCTTCACCACACACATAATATGACCAATACCTCTAATTGCTGGGTGTGTGGAATGTTGCCTGGGCACCAGAAGAGAGGGGGCACCCCACTTATTCCACTCCCGTTTTCGCATAATGGGTCTTGCAACGCCTGGTACACCCTCCTCTTTACCTTGAGATGGCCAACCAAAGGGGGGGTGCTTTTCCGCCTCAATAAAGAATGTCCCCATGACAAGGATGGGTTTCCACGGGCTGAGGGTACACGTTTTGAATGGGAAGAGTATAAGCCCGACAATGTGTCTGCTCCACGAATATACAGTAATCAGAGAAATGTGAATGTATCAAGTGCTCATGTTATAAATGTCATTGCTACAAAAGCTGATTTATGTATCCGAAATAAGGGCACGATTGCAGTGGGGAAAAGTGAATGTAACGTTACTCTCACGTTCGATAGCCCGAATGGCATTTCATTTGTTGCATCCAGAAACACCTACTTCATCTGTGGAACGAAGGGGTACCATCAGCTTCCAGTGGGGTGGTTGGGCACATGTTATGTATCGTTTGTGCTACCTCCGGTATTCATTGCCCCACCGATGTATCACAACGACTATACTCTGTACCACGATTTTGTTTTGAACAGAGTTAAGCGAACTGTTGCTTTAGAGGACATTGATCAAACGGACACTGCGTTGCAACAATATGTGGACTTTAATCTGGGACTGTTCTCCTTTGTGGGGGCTGCATTGAACAGTCGGAAAATCAGACGGCTGACTCGCGTTGTCGAGGCTGTTGCGAATGACACTGCTATTGCCTTAGGAAATATCACCGAAGAACTGCAGATTTCTAGAATTGTCACCCTCCAAAACCGGATGGTGTTGGATGTTGTTTTGGCTGATCGTGGGGGGGCATGTAGAATTATCGGAAGCAGCTGTTGTGTTTACGTGCCTGATAACTCTCCATCTGTGTATGATGCGATTTCCAAGCTGCACAAAATAGCTGCCGAAATACATCCGGACAATGGAACTTGGACACTTTCTGGATGGTTCTGGTCCATGATTGCAACTTGGGGCTGGAAACTGCTGACAATTCTCTGTATACTTGTGGGAGCAATGTTTTTTATCTGCTTGTGTATCCAATGTGGTCCTGCATTGTGTTCAATGTGCCTATCGGCCTGTTTGCCATCGAGACGAGCTCTTGCCTACGATAAAATGATGCTACATAAGGAGGTGACACAAATTATGTTAATTGACATCGAGGACGAACATCCGGACTATGTTCACTATGAGGTAGATTCAGCTAAACGCTAAAAGGGTCGTCTGTCGTAATTGGCCCGTCCGTGTTAGCGATTAGCTGAACCTACACGTTGTCCTCCTTAACTTGACTACATACGATGAACGCCATTTTGAATGTTGCGGCGGCCATCTTAGCTCATGAGCGGCCTCGTGGCCGACGTGCCCTTTAGTCCTTTGTCCGTTCCGCTGACCACTCACATCTGCCCAGCAACAGGCTATTTTTAGTACTGGTCAAGCCACACATGCGCAGTTCTTATTAACCCGTAAACCTTCAGGAATGTGCCGCAAACTGACCAGTGGGTTTGAAACCCTCCAATAAGCTGGCAGTATTCCAAAACATGACCATATATGTCTCTAAAACTGTGTCTTAACTTGTGCCGCCTGTCTTTTATTGCCCCAAAAGTGTATATAAAACGGGGTCACACCGGTGTTCGGTGTGATACCTCTTGCAATACCGAAGGGTGCTGTTTGAGTGTACCACCACCCCATGGGGTTTTAATAAACTTGTTCTTTGCCTTTTACAGCTTCCGTGCCAACAGTTCTTTTGTGTATGTGGGTAATCTCTGGAGCGTGTAGGCCTTGGGAACCCCGAAATACTTCACCCCCAGGCCGCCCGAACGCTGTTTCCTGCACGGACCGCTGCTTGATTACTCGTTAGGATATGATAGACAGAGTGCTGCATTGTTAGATTCACTAGTTCAGATTTCATAGACAGAGCGATGCTGTATTTTTACAGTCACTGTGAATTTGACTACAGAGATCTGCATTGCGATTATCATTAATTTTGATCTCATTGCTAGATAACTGCATTGCTACAATCAGTAATTATGAAGATGGAGACAGACCCCCTGATACAGCCGGGGGTCCTAGCGAATGATGATTTTGACATCGAAAAACTGCTGCATCGTAGCATTCACTGAGTGTGTCAAGCAGAGTGTCCTATTGCTACATTACACCCAGAAAGTCACAGTCTGCAATGCTTTTATGTAATCCAGATTAGAATATGGCAACTCAGCATATCTTGATCTATGAAAACAAATATCAGAAGCTCACAAAGGGTCAAAAACATCCAAGAGAGAATGATCTTCAGTCTTAAATATTTTCATTCTTTCTCAATCAATCTACGTCACCTACACTGGCTTCCTGTCCTGAAGTAAATGTATTGGCATTTATATAGCGCACTACTTACCCGTAGGGTCCCAAGGCGCTTAGACCGCTGCAAAACCCTTCCTGGCTTCCCTGAGAGATGGTCCCTTAATGGGTATCTCCAGGGTGAGACCAGGCATCCCCGGCGGTCTGGTGGGGCCGTTAGTGAAGATGAGGCAAGCTTATGCCCAGAGTTGCCGAGTGTGATCGCTGATCAAAGTGGGCACCGAGGCGAGAGAATTATCGAGTCCGCTGGCCCTGGTCCAGAAACCTGCCGCGCCGGGATTCGAACCCTGGTCCCGGGCCGTCCTCTGCTCTCGGGTCTGCCGCCTCTAACCAGTGAGCCACACTACTTCACAGTGAATACAATTTAAAACTTGCTCTATGAGTAAACATTATTTCACAACATTGTCCTTAATTTTGGTATTGGTATTGATAGTATTGGTGGTGCTTTGGTGGTGTTGGTATTGGATTGGTGGTGGTGGTATTGGTGGTGGTGGTGGTATTTGTGGTGGTGCTATTGGTGGTGGTGGTATTGTTGGTGGTGGTATTAGTACTGGTGGTGGTGGTTTTGGTGGTGGTAGTGGTATTGGTGATGGTGGTATTGGTATTGGTGGTGGTGCTGGTATTGATGGTGGTGGAAGTGGTGGTGGTCTTGGTGGTGGTATTGGTGGTGGTATTAGTGGTGATATTGATGGTGGTATTGGTGGTGGTAGTATTGGTGGTAATGCTGGTGGTAATGGATTTGTGGTGGTGGTATTGTTGGTGGTGGCATTTGTGGTTTTGGTGGTGGTTGTATTGGTGGTGGTGTTGGTTTTGGTGATGGTGGTATTGGTGGTGGTGATGGTATTGGTGGTGGTATTTGTGGTGGTATTGGTGGTGGTGGTATTGGTGGCGATGGTAACAGTGGTATTTGTGGTGGTTTTGGTGGTGGTCTTGGTGGTGGTGATATTGGTGGTGATATTGGTGGTGGTTGTGGTATTGGTGATGGTATTTGTGGTGCTATTGGTGGCAGTGGTAGTATTGGTGGTAGTGCTGGTGGTATTGGAGGTGTTGGTGATATTGGTGGTGGCTGTATTGGTGGTGGTATTAGTGGTCGTGGTGGAATTAGTGGTGGTATTGGTGGTGGTATTAGTGGTGATATTGATGATGGTATTGGTGGTGGTGATATTGGTATTGGTGCTGGTGGTATTTGGTTGGTGGTGGTGGTATTGGTGGTGGTGGCATGTGTGGTATTGGTGGTAGTGGTTGTATTGGTGGTGGTGGTTTTGGTGGTGGTGGTAATGGTGGTGGTGATCATATTGGTGGTGGTGGCATTTGTGGTGGTGGTATTGGTGGTGGTACCTTTGGTGGTATTGGATTGGTGGTGGTGGTATTGGTAGTGGTAGTGGTATTTGTGGTGGTGGTATTGGTGGTGGTGCTATTGGTTGTGGCTTTGGTAGTGCTGGTGGTGGTGGTGGTATTGGTAGTAGTGGTGGTGGCAATGGTGGTATTGGTAATTGTGGTGGTGGTATTAGTAATGGTGGTGGTATTCGTGGTATTAATGGTGGTATTAGTGGTGGTAGTATTGGACTGGTGGTATTGGTGGTGGTGGTAGTGGTGGTATTTGTGGTGATGGTATTGGTGGTGGTGGTATTGGTGGTATTGGTGGGTGTATTGGCGGTGGTGGTGGTCGTATTGGTGATGGCAGGATAGGTATTGGTGGTGTTATTGGTGGTGGTGGTATTGGTGGTGGTGATGGTATTGGTGGTGGTGGTAGTGGTTGTATTGGTGGTGGTGGTATTGGAGGTTTTGTTGGTGGTGATATTGGTGGTGGCTGTATTGGTGGTGGTATTAGTGGTCGTGGTGGAATTAGTGGTGGTATTGGTGGTGGTATTAGTGGTGATATTGATGGTGGTATTGGTGCTGGTGGTATTGGGTTGGTGGTGGTGATATTGGTGGTGGTGGTATTGGTGGAAGTGGCATTTGTGGTATTGGTGTTAGTGGTTGTATTGGTGGTGGTGGTGGTGGTTTTGGTGGTGGTGGTAATGGTGGTGGTGATGCTATTGGTGGTGGTGGCATTTGTGGTGGTAGTGGAGGTGTTGGTGGTGGTGGTATTGTTGGTGATGGTTTGGGTCGTGGTGGTATTTGTGGTGGTATTGGTGGTGGTGCTGGTGGTGCTGGTGGTGGTATTGGTGGTGTTATTGGTGGTGGTGCTGGTGGTGGTATTGGTGGTGATGGTATTGGTGGTGATATTGGTGGTGGTTGTGGTATTGGTGGTGGTGGTATTTGTGGTGGTATTGGTGGCAGTGGTGGTATTGGTGGTGACGGTGGTGGTATTGGTGGTGGTATTGGTGGCGACGGTGGTATTGATGGTGGTTTTGGTGGTGGTGGTTGTGTTGGTGGTGGTTTTGATGGTGGTGGTATTGATGGTAGTGGTGATGGTATTGGTAATGGAGGTATTGGTGGTGGTATTAGTAATGGTGGTGGTATTAGTGGCGGTTTTGGCGAAAGTATTAGTGGTGATATTGGATTGGTGGTGGTGATATTGGTAATGGTATTTGTGGTGGTGTTATTGGTAGTGGTGGTATTGGTGGTGGCTGTATTGGCGGTGGTATTAGTGGTTGTGGTGGAATTAGTGGTGGTATTGGTGGTGGTATTAGTGGTGATATTGATGGTGGTATTGGTGGTGGTGGTATTGGTGGTGGTGATATTTGTGGTATTGGTGGTAGTGGTTGTATTGGTGGTGGTGGTATTGGTGGTGGTGGTATTGGTGGTGATAATGGTATTTTGGTTGTGGTAGTAATGGTGGTGGTGATGCTATTGGTGGTGATGGCATTTGTGGTGGTATTGAAGGTGTTGGCGGTGGTGGTATTGTTGGTGATGGTATGGGTCGTGGTGGTATTTGTGGTGGTATTGGTGGTGGTGCCTGTGGTGGTGGTATTGGTGGTGGTGGTATTGGTGGTGATATTGGTGGTGGTGCTGGTGGTGGTATTGGTGGTGGTGGTTTTGGTTTCAGTGGTGGTATTGGTGGTGACAGTGGTGGTATTGGTGGTGGTATTGGTGGTGATGGTGGTATTGGTGGTGGTTTTGGTGGTGGTGGTTGCATTGGTGGTGGTTTTGATGGTGGTGGTATTGATGGTAGTGGTGGTGGTATTGGTAATGGTGGTATTGGTGGTGGCATTAGTAATGGTGGTGGTATTGGTGGTGGAATTGGCGGAAGTATTGTTGGTGATATTGGATTGGTGGTGGTGATATTGGTAATGGTATTTGTGATGGTTGTATTGGTGGTGGTGGTATTGGTGGTGGTAGTGGTGGTGTTATTGGTGGTAGTGGTGGTGGTATTGTAATGGTGGTATTGGTAATGGTGGTGGTGGTATTGGTGGTGGTGGTATTGGTGGTGGTGGCATTCATGGTATTGGTGGTGGTTTTGGTGGTGGTGGTATTGGTGGTGGTGATGGTATTTTGGTGGTGGTATTTGTGGTGGTATTGGTGGAGGTGGTGGTATTGGATGTGGTGTTGGTGGTGGTGTTGGTGGTGGTGTTGGTGGTGGTATTGGTGGTGGTATTGGTGGTGGTAGTGGTGGTGGTGGTATTGGTGGTCATGGTATTGGTGATGTTGATATTGGTGGTGGCCATATTGGTGGTATTGGTGGTGGTATTAGTGGTGGTGGTATTGGTGGAGGATGTGTTATTAGGGGTGGTGGTTGTATTTGTGGTGGTGGTACTTGTATTGGTGGTGGTATTGGTGGAGGTGGTACTATTGATTGTGGTGGTGGTATTGGTGGTGGTATAGTAGGTGGTGGTATTGGTATTGGTGATCGTGGTATTGGTGGTGGTAGTGGTGGTGGTGGTGTAGTATTGGTGGTGGTGATGGTATTGGTGGTGGTGGTATTGGTGGTGATATTGGTGGTGGTTGTGGTATTTGTGGTGATGGTATTAGTGGTGATGGTGGGGGTATTGGTGGTGATGGTGGTATTGATGGTGGTTTTGGTGGTGGTATTGGTGGTGGTTTTTTGTGGTGGTGGTATTGGTGGTAGTGGTGGTGGTATTGGTAATGGTGGTATTGGTATTGGTGGTGGTGGTATTGGTAGTGGTGGTGGTATTGGTGGGGGTTTTATTGTATTGGTGGTGATGGAATTGGTGGTGGGATTGGTGGTGGTGGTATTTATAGTGGTGTAGGTGGTGGTTTTATTGGATTGGTGGTAGTGGTATTGGTGGTGGTGGTATGTGTTGTGGTGGTATTGGTGTTGGTGGTAATGGTGGTGGTGGTATGGGTGGTTATGGTATTGGTGGTGATGCATTATTGGTATTGGTGGTGGTATTGGGGCTGGTATTGGTGGTGGTGGTATTAGTGATGGTGGTATTGATGGTGGTGTTGTTGGTGGTGGTATTGTAGGTGTTGGTGGTGATGACATTGGTGGTGGTATTTGTGGTGGTGGTGGTGGTGGTATTAGTGGTAGAATTGGTGGTGGTATTAGTGGTGGTATTGGTGGTGGTGGTATTGGTGTTGGTAGTGGTGGTATTGGATTGGTGGTGGTGGTGGTAATGGTGGTGGTGGTGGTATTGGTATTGGTAGAGGTGGTGGTGGTATTGGTGGAGGTGGCATTGGTGCTATTGGTGGTGATATTGGTGGTGGAGGTGGTATTGGTGGTGTTATTGGTGGTTGTGGTGGTGGTATCGGTGGTGGTGGTCGTTTTGGTGGTGGTAGTATTGGTGGTGGTGGTATTGGTTGTGGTGGTAGTATTGGTATTGTTGGTGGTGGTATTAGATTGGTTGTGCTGGTATTGGTAGAGGAGGTGGTGGTGTTGGTGGTGGTGGAATTGGTGGTATTATTGGTGGTGGTATTGGTGGTGGTGGTGGTATTGGTGGTGTTAATGGTGGTGGTATTAGTGATGGTTTTGGTGGTGGTGGTATTGGTGGTGGTATTGGTGGAGGTGGTATTGGTGGTGGTGATGGTATTGGTGGTGGTGGTGGTATTGGTTGTGGTGTTGGTGGTGGTGGTATTGGTGGTGATGGTGGTATTGATGGTGGTGGTGGTATTTGTGATCATGATATGGGTGGTGTTAGTATTGGTGGTGGTGATATAGGTGGTGGCCATATTGGTGGTATTGGTGGTGGTATTAGTGGTGATGGTGGTATTAGTGGTGGTATTGTTATTGGTGGTGGTGTTTTTGGTGGTGGTGGTATTGGATTGGTGCTGGTATTAGTGTCGGTATTGTTGGTGTTGGTATTGGTGGTATTAGAGTTGTTGGTGGTATTGTTGGTGGTGGTATTGGTGGTCATGGTATTGGTGGTGTTAGTATTGGTGGTGGTGATATTGCTGGTGGCCGTATTGGTGGTATTGGTGGTGGTATTAGTGGTGCTGGTGGTATTAGTAGTGATGGTGGTATTGGTGGTGGTGGTGGTATTGGTGGTGGTGATGGTATTACATGTGGTGGTGGTATTGGTATTGGATGTATTTGTGGTGTTGGGACTGGTATTGGTGGTGGTGGTATTGGATTGGTGGTGGTATTGGTTGTGGTATTAGTGGTGGTATTGGTGTTGTTGGTATTGGTGTTGGTGGTATTAGTGGTGGTGGTATCGGTGGTGGTGGTGGTTTTGGTGGTGGTGGTATTGGTGGTGGTGGTGGTATTGGATTGGTGGTGGTGGTATTGGTAGAGGTGGTGGTGGTATTGGTGGAATTGGTGTTATTGGTGGTGGTGGGATTGGGGGTGGTGGTATTGGTGGTGGTGGGATTGGTGGTGGCCATATTGGTGGTATTGGCGGTGGTTTTAGTGGTGATGGTGGTATTAGTGGTGGTATTGGTGGTGGTATTGGTGGTGGTATTAGTGGTGACGGTTGTATTTGAGGTGGTGGTACTTGTATTGTAGTGGTATTGTTGGTATTGGTGGTGATATTGGTATTGGTAGTGGTGGAATTGGATTGGTAGTGGTATTAGTGGCGGTATTGGTGGTGTTGGTATTGGTGGTATTAGAGGTGGTGGTGGTATTGTTGGTGGTATTGGTGGTGGTGGTATTGTGGTGGTGGTGGTATTGGTTGTGGTGTAGGTATTCGTGGCGGTAGTGGTAATGGTGGTAGTGGTAGTCATGGTATTGGTGGTGTTAGTATTGGTGGTGGTGATATTGCTGGTGGACATATTGGCGGTTTTGGTGGTGGTATTAGTAGTGCTAGTGGTATTAGTAGTGATGGTGGTATTGGTGGTGGTGGTGGTATTGGTGGTGGTGGTGGTATTACGTGTGGTGGTGGTATTGGTGGTGGCTGTATTTGCCATGGTGGCCCTAGTATTGGTGGTGGTGGTATTGGATTGGTGGAGGTATTGGTGGTGGTATTGGTTGTAGTTTTAGTGGTTGTATTGGTGTTGTTGGTATTGGTGTTGGTGGTATTAGTGGTGGTGGTGGTATTGGTGATGGTGGTGGTATTGGTGGTTGTGATAGTGGTGGTGATGGTATTGGTGGTGAATATATTGGTGGTGGTGATATTGGTGGTGGCCGTATTGGTGGTATTGGTTGTGATATTAATGGTGGTGGTGGTATTAGTGGTGGTATTGGTGGTGGTATTGCTGGTGGCGGTATTGGTGGTGGTGGTATTGGTGGTGGGGGTATTAGTGGTGGTGGTGGTTGTATTTGTGGTGGTGGTACTGATAATGGTGGTGGTATTTGTATTGGTGGTGGTGGTATTGGATTAGTGGTGGTGGTATTAGGGGTGGTATTGGTAGCAGTATTGGCAGTGTTGGTATTGGCTTCGCTGTTTTGGGAGACCTTGTCCGCCTGCCTGCCTGAAGGGACTCCAGCTCCTAGGAGCACCAACTGATTGCCGCACCTGCTACATAAAAGCTTGTGGCTCTCGCTCCGCGGGAGCCGCTTCGCTGTTTGGGAGACCTTGCCTGCCTGCCTGCCTGAAGGGACTCCAGGTCCCAGAAGCACCAACGGATTGCCGCACCTGAGCCGCATTACTCCCTGCTGCCTGCTACATAACAGCTTGTGGCCCCGCTCCGCGGGAGCTGCTTCGCTTTGGGAGATCTTGCCTGCCTGCCTGCCTGCCTGAAGGGACTCCAGGTCCCAGGAGCACCAACGGATTGCCGCACCTGAGCCGCATTTCTCCCTGCTACCTGCTACATATCAGCTTGCGGCCCCCGCTCATCGGGAGCCGCTTCGCGGTTTGGGATATCTTGCCTGCCTGCCTGAAGGGACTCCAGGTCCCAGGAGCACCAGCGGTTTGCCGCACCTGAGCCGCATTTCTCCCTGCTGCCTGCTACATAACAGCTCGTGGCTCTCGCTCCGCGGGAGCCGCTTCGCTGTTTGGGAGACCTTGCCTGCCTGCCTGAAGGGACTTCAGGTCCCAGGAGCACCAGCGGATTGCCGCACATGAGCCGCATTTCTCCCTGCTGCCTGCTACATAACAACTCGCGTCCCCCGCTCTGTGGGACCGGGCGCGCGCGCGCTGGGCGAGGCCTGGGCCAAGGGCGGGCCCGTTTGAGCCTGTTTGAGCCCGTTAAAGACCGGTGGAGGCCGGGTCGGCCCACCCTCTAAAACCTGCAATATTCTAAGGTCAGTCCATATTTGCAGATTAGTGCTTTTTTATTTGACCTGGGGACTGATTTCCTGGGACAGTTGTCAATATAGTGCCTAGCTTATGATGGCTACCCACGAAGGAAAGGGGAGGAATGCTATAACGTGCAGAAATGTGGCAGGGATGCTCGATCAGTTCATAATTAGAGCCACCTCAGTAGAAGCCTGCAAAATAGCATTGACTGAGCGTCGCTTATCGCTAGACCCCCTGCACTCAAAATGATTTTCATTGGGGGGCCTGATGTCTGTATGCTCACCGGAACAGCGCTCAGCCACTGGCACTAACCTTCTTGCCCTGTGTGGAGGTAACAGCCAGTCTCTACAGGACTCAGCAAACATTTCTATCATATCGGAGCCCCCCTTCAGTCCTCCTCCTGCAGACCCAGCGTCAGAGGGTTATGTTCGTAGCACTCTTTCTCGTGTTTCAACAAGGTCTGTGCCTAAATCTACATCTCAAGCTACAGATCAAGTACCGGAACCAGCAACTAAGAGAAAGCGGGGAGGAGGCTCCCTAGAGGCAGAAAAATGCAAAGATGCATAAAACGAATAAGATCGGTGGGGCGGCGACTACAGCATTGCCAACAATAACAGAGCCTCAGATAACTATTCCTCTATTGAGTGCCCCAAACTCGGACCCAGTTGGTGTTTCTTCGCCTCAAGTTGATGAGGGTTTTTGGACCAAACTGGGGGCCCTAATCACGCTATCTATGTCTCCATTTCTTGAGAGGTTGTCATTAATTGAGGAAAAACTATCCAACTGAGGTGCCGGGTTTTTAGGAACCCGGTGGTGCCAGGGGAAAACACCCAAAGACCTCTGAGTTCTCCCTGTTCTGGACCACAGAAACACAGAGTCTTCTAGGTGAAGTCAGAGATCGAGTTTTATTGGCTGCAACCAAGTAACAAGCATCCTAGAAGTACAACAGCACAGGTCGTAGATTCTCAGGAGACTGTTCATTTTTACAGGACCAGCCTTCTCCTTTTATACAAAAATAACAGCTGCAGGCAAGAATTCTTTAGTTTACAATACGGTCATATACATACTTCCAAAATAATGAAAAAGCAAAGTCACGATGGCAAACCCACATTTTTGATGTCCAGTTTGTGATGGATTACCCAGCCCGGCCCAGGACTACCATCAGATATCGATGAAACCCCAATCAAATCGGGCACCTCCTCATCGTAAAACCGGCCATAAACAAGAAACATGGACAGGTGTATGTGTGTGGATAACATGGTTTGTATGTAGTGAATGGTTTATGGCATGTTGTGCCTTGATGCTATCTTACTCGGCCACTGGGCGAGGAACTGCCCGAACAGGTTTGGCTGGAGGCAGTGGAGTCAGCTCGGCCAGGTCATGGGGAAGTCAGCTAAGGTGGACGTGTCCTTTCAGATCAAACTCAGCCTTAATCAATTGACTGTATGAGGGCAAGCCACAAGATGGATGCCGTTCACAAAATGGAACCTGAGGGTTCGAGACGGAAACCACGATTTAACGGTGTTAGCATCACTCAATCACGACGCAAATGCATAGAGATGATGTCCTAATCATTACCGGTCTGCTGACACCAAATTCGTCAGGTTGCGATGATATTTTGTGGCACGAGTGTTGGGCCTCGGTACCATATTATAGCAGGGCCCAGAATTTTCAGAACCACAGACCCTCCTTTTGCCCTTATATAGGCAATAACTCATGCTAATCTGAGTCCAAATCTGTATTCATGAAGTCATGGAGATGCTGCTGTAGCATCATCCTGTTGCTCAATTCGTCCCTTGACACAGGCTTCCTTACACATGATGTAGCACAGAGGCCACATATTGCAGGAGTGCACTGCACACATAGGCAGAACAGGAACAGAATGGTTAAGATCATCCCAATGAATATCAGAATTTTCCATCCCCAGGCAGATATCAGTTCCCAGAACCACCCTAGCAAGGACCAATCTCCTTTGTCTACGTGAATGGAATCAGAGATCTTGTGCAGTTTGGAGATGGCCTGGTACACTGTCGGAGCATTATCAGGAATGAAAATGCAGCAACTGGATTGGATCACTCTACATACCCCGCCACGGTATGCAAGCATGACATCTAGGGCAAACCGATTTTAAAGAGTCATAAGTCGGTCAGACTGGAGCTCAGCAGTCAAGTTACTAATGGCACCGGCCATTTTTTTCACGGCCGATTCAACTACCCTCGTCAATTGGCGAATGTTCCTGCTGTTCACCATAGGCCCCCAAAACGGCAGAAAACCCTTTGCGAAGTCTCCAAACTCCTGCTCCGCAGTGTCGTCTTTACTCACGACACCCCTAACTGTCCTTGTCCGATGGTAATCTGCCTCGGCCGTGTAAGTGGGTAGCAGCAGAAACGAGACAAAACATGTGCCCGAGAAGTCAGGGGGCAACCATATATACGCTCCGTCGTGGCAGACGAAGTAGGTACCCTTAGCCGCTAAGAATGAAGGGGAGGTCTGAGATGAGAAAACATAAGTCTCAGTACAGACACTCTTCCCTAACTGAGCTCTAGAGTTTTTGCCATTTCCCTGCAGACATAGGTGACCTTGGTGGGGTACTATCCAGATTGGGGAGGATTTCTTTGATTTCTGACTCTCAGCCAAGGAAATTCCATATTGTGTTATATTCCACCTGCTGTAAGGCGTCAATTCATCTCTGGGAATTGTTTTGTACGTGTCGACATCTCTGCTCATATTTCTAATTCCCGCCACTAGTGCCTTGTTGCTTGAGTTTTTCCCCGGAACATATGGTTCGAGGGCAAACAGGAACATTGCTCGAAGTGCCCACAGAGAACCATGGTAGCCAAATGGCAGGACAAAATACGGAATACCCTTATCTGTTGTGTGTGGCATAAGTCCACATACCCAACAGTTTGTGGTGTTCATTACAGTTTGGTGCTGGTGGAGGAGTTGGACGAATGAATTATTTACAAATTCTAATCTTCTGGCAGACTCGTGTTCAGGTAGAGGGTGAAAGGAATGCGGGGAAATAGTAGGAGGAGGTGTGGGCTGAGTGTTGTGTATGAATGGAACTCGAAAAATGAACAGAGCATAGCCCACCAAAAACATCATTATGCTACACAACATTAAAATGCATATTTCAAAAAAAAAATTCCTGCCATTACAGTGCATATTTTCTTTTCAAAGTTCGTAGATCTAGCAGGTCTCTCTACCCTTGAAAACTCCATCCTCTAGTTGCTGCCCGCGGTGGGAGATTGATTCTGCTAAAGAGTGCTTCTGTTCAGTCCAGGGTAATTCCCTTAGACCAATCAGAACCGTCGACCTAAACGTCTCCAGCTGCACTCCCTAAACTGTGGCAACCGCGACCCTAGCAGCAGAACCGGATGGCGGTTCGAAAATAAAAAATGAGCAAGTTCCCTGGGCGAGAGAGCTGCGTAATCAAAAATAGTTCTTGGGGGAAAGAAAAACCTTATTAGTTTGCTCTTATTAGTTCGTTTTTCTTGGCCTCAGATTATACCGTTGTTTCCCAGGTACGGTGTGGTCTTCAAACAAGATTTCAGGTTATGTAGTGTCCAACTGCATTGACGGTGGCACAAATCCTTGCAGAATATGATCACTCTCCATTTCTGTACCAGTTCCTTTCAATCGTGCATCACTGAAGAGTACAAAGCGCGGCACGGACTCGGTTTCAGAGTCAGCAGTTCCTTCCTGGACCCATCGGTCATATGGAAGGGGCAGAGGGATCCGTTTACAATCGATCCCGTGGATCCAGTTCTTCTTCCCTTCCACCCGAACGGCTGATCTTGTGGAAAGAAGGACGAGGTACGGTCCAGTCCACCTGGGCTGTTCGTTCTTCGTGCACTGAAAATTCCGCACCAGTACCCTGGTGCCAGGTTCAATGGTGTGGCCTGGATCATCAGACGCTAGCGGAAAGGAACTGTGGGCCTGTTGGTGTAAAACACGCAATTTAGTTGTCAATTCGTGCAAATAGTCAAGCAGTACAGGGTGCTCTATCTCGCTGAGTTTCTTGGGCCTTGGTACTCCCCATATATTAGCTGGACGACCGAACACGATTTCGTGCGGGCTAAGTCCCAGTCTGGAATCGACAGTCATTCTGGTAGATAGGAGTGCCAAAGGCAGGGTGTCAGGACATTTAAGACCTGTGCCGGCTTGGATCTTGGCTAATTTTAATTTTAATGTGCCGTTGTAGCACACTACTAATCCAGCTGATTGGGGGTGATTTGCAGCGTGGAACTTCTGGTGTATGCCTAGACACTCACACACTCTCTTTATCACTCGTCTCACGAATTCACTTCCATTATCACTCCAGACAATTCTAGGCATACCGAACCTAGGGAAGAATTCTTTGACAAGGGCTTTGGCTGTGGACAAGGCAGTATTGTCCTTAAGGGGATCCGCTTCCACCCACCTGGAGAAGGCGCAAACAACAACAAGCACGTACTTCAGATTGTTGCACCTCTCCATGTGGATGAAATCGAGCTGCAAAACCTCGAACGGATACGTTGGAGGCGCAAAATGACCAGCTGGAGTTGGAGTTCCCCTACCGGGATTGTACTTCAAACACACCATACAGTTCTGTCATATAGTTACTGCTTTTCTATATATTGTGTTAAGTTAGCATGAGACTATTAAATGTTTAAACAACATATTTTCCTTCGGCTTTAGTTTGCACACGGCACAGAATTATTATTGTAGCTTTCAACCTAGACGAAAGATGTGATTTATTGAGAATAATATGTTATTGCTCTGATATCAGTCGTGCCTGGTACACTTGGTACGCTGTCTGCACACTGAGATCTATAGCCTCTAAGAATAACCTAACACAAGGTTGCTGGGAGGCCTGATCCTCGCACCACATTAGACATAACACAAATAATGTTGCTGCCAACATTGGGCTCTACGCGGGTTTAAGATAGAGTTACTGAGAATGCAAAAACACACTTGATGGTGCTTCGCATGGAGAGAGTTGGTAGCTGATGATGTTGACATTTAGAGGTATGGGCCCGCCCTGCTAAAAACCCAAATGAGACCTTCTTAGATATAATATAGTATGCTAAATAGGGTGCGCGAAATATAGGTGATACAAATTTCTATAGATTTTGCATTATAATATGCTATCACTGTTCGCTTACTATGGACTAGTGACTATGCTGATAAATCTGATTTTTATAATATGTATGTTGGTATTATATAAGATACTGCGTTTGAGAACCTTGCATTGAAAAATAAATATTTCAAACTTGCACGTGTTTTCTTTTACTCCCCGTTGTGGTTTGAAATGATTATAGAGCGAAAGAGTGTTCATGTGTTCCATGATACCTGAGGTACACTAAAGTTCATGTTCTGGTTTGTCTAAGTCATTGGGAGTTTGTTATGACCAATGAGACACTGTAGCTAGCTTGGTAAGGGGATTTCTGATACTAAGGTGAGTTTTGGGTCATCCTAAATCACCCAGGTTCTAGAACTCTGTGCACAGTTCTGTGGGAGAACGGAAACCCTGCTACATGGCGCCCATCGGTTGTTGGCCTTATATCATGACACTCGAGTAGTATATCATTCAAACCTTAACCCCTTCATTCCCGTTTCCGGAAAACGGTGGTGTCGGAAAAACCTACCTATTTTTGAAATAGGTCTTTTCAAGCTTGAATCTTTCTAAAAACGGTTTCCTTGAATTACTACCCAGTAGTGCTACAAAGTAATCTTTGTTTTTTCACGTTCCTGTGCAGTCATGGCACAAGCCGTGGACATCCCGCTGCATAGTCGCATTGCGGTGCGGGACCATTTGCGGGCTTATGTTGTCCCTTTGGAAGGCTTGGCTGTGGTTCTGGTAGTGAGTGCGGAACATGCAAACCCTTACGAACTGTTTTATTCGTGGGTGACATTTCCGGCGGTGGACGCGAATTCTGGTGTGTTCCACTCGTACACTCCGTCAGCTGTACCTGCTGCGTATGCTCCGTACAGAGCACAGGAAGTACCTATTGATGTTTGGCAGCATGGAGTTTGGTTTGGTGGCGCCCTACCACACGCTTTAACCGCTCCGAGGTTAGGTCCTTTGTCCATTCCGGGCACACCGTGGCCTGCTTTGGCTGGATTTACTCCTCACCCTAATCGCGCCACTTGTAACGTGGCTGACCTGCGACGTCTTCACGAGGTCGCGGTTCAAGTGATTAGGGCACTTGTTCATTACACAAGTCGTAATGTTCAAGGCGCAGCCCCCAGGGGTGCACAGCTTCAAGCAGGTCAGGCTGGTTTGAAAATCAGTCCTGTCATTGTGAATTCCGTAATGGGCAAGAAGCCCCAGGATAAGGATGACTTTCCTTTCTGGCTTGCCGAGAAATTCGACCAGCTGGAGTCTGTGTTTCCTAATACGAATCCTGGTGAAAAACACCGGATTCTTACACTTAGTTTGCCGAAAGATTTCGCCCCTGAGCTTGTTGACTGTGGAACATGGGGTGAGACTTTTGCAGCAGTCTATTCGAGGTGCTTTGGCTCCCCGTCTATGTACAACCTGTCTGCGGTCCTTAAACGTGTTCAAGATGATCACGGACCGGAGTCAGCGGTTGAGTTGGGTATGCGCCTGTGTGGCTCCTTTGAGGCGGTTTGCGATCTGATCCTTGCAAATGTCAAGGGGGATGCAGTGAACTTCCAGGTGGCTAACGCCCTGGCGTTAATTCCCGACGCGGACAAACCCCGTCAGTTGGCAAGGATAATTGTGGCGGCTTATAAAATGGTTGGCCGCAATGCCAAGGGTCTTAAGACTTTTTCTGATAAGGAGAAAAAGCAGCCCCAGGGACAGTCTTCGGAGGCGAACGTTCAGCCCAAGTCCAAAAAACAAAATTGGCCTAAAAAACAGAATCAGGGTAAGCAACAACAACAACAACAAACACAGGTTTCGCGCCCTGCGTCTCCATTGCCTGCGCAGTCTGAACGTGTTTATGATTTGCGCGACCGCGCGATGATTAAAACACCTGAACGTTTTCAGGTTTCTGACCAAAGCTCTCCTCGTTCCTTTCAGGACTCATCGGCTCCGTCAACCGGTGGTGGAGGGGGCGGCAGGGGCTGTGGTGGCCAGCAAGGACATGGTCAGCCCCGCCCGTGCAACGGTGCAGACAAGCAGGAGGGCTCTACGCCTCAGAGACCGCAGTTTACCAAGAAGAAAGTCGCAGCCTTGACAGCGCATCGATATGCCCCAGATTGTGAGAATGAGGCTTCGGAATCTGACTTGGGCTCTGACCTTGCTGGACAGCGCGGCAGAGATTACCATAGTGAGAGAGGCCCTCCGTCCACTACTGAAGGTGACAGCGACTGACACTTATATTGTGATTGAAACAGCAGATACAAGAGTTGCTCCCCCTGATAGACTTTTTGAAATTGTCCTGTTAATTGAAGGTGACATACAGCGTACCGTTAAAGGGGTATTTTGGGAAAATCTTTCGTCTACACATGACATTTTGCTTTCAGAGGCTGACTGGCCCCCACCTTTTGTGCTCGCAGCTCCGAGAGGGGAGGAGGTGATCCTCCCCAGTTTCGCGAACACAGTTTCGAGAGTGGAAGCGCTGCACTTTGCAGAAGAGTGGGCTCTGGCGCTTGCACCGGCTGTGTACCGTAATCAGTGTGACTGGGATAAATTGTCCCTGAACCACAAGATTCCTTTACGGTCTCAGCCGCAGCCTCAACCTCAGTATCCCATACGACGTGACGCCAAAACTTCGGTCGCAGCGATCCTTGAACAATTGGAATATCAAGGTGTAATTGAAACGTGTGTGTCCCCGATCAATAACCCCCTTTTTACTGTAAACAAACCGGACGGCTCTTACCGTTTGGTTTTGGATTACCAGCATTTAAACTCGCATTGCCGTAACTGTGCAGGACAGAATACTCACGGCTCTGCCCTTGTAAATAGTCTTGTGCGTAAGCGGTTCAAAACCACGCTTGTCATTTCCAATGGTTTTTATGCCCATTCATTGGACAGTCTAAGTTCCCAATGGACTTCTTTCACATGCGGCAGGGTCCATTAATGTTTCGGCGTCTTCCAATGGGCTATAAGAATAGTCCTGGCGTATTTTCCGCACGCATTGTCTCTCTGTTGGAGAGGATCGACCCAGATGCTTGTTCCTATGTGGATGATATCTATCTCACAGACGACGAACTTTGGGAGCATCTGTGTCGAGTGAACAGTATTATTTGTAACTTTGCAGACATGGGTTACAAGTTTAATTTTGCAAAATCGCACATTGCAGAATACACAGTGTTGTTTCTAGGCTATGAACTAACTAATGAAGGAAAAGGCTTGGCTCCTCACTTCCTGGAGAAGTAAGCTCAGTTGCGCTTTCCGACAACACTGAAAAAATTACAATCTTTATTGGGCTTTTTGAATTTCGGGAGGACATACATTCCAGAATATGCCCAGCGTATCAAGCCTTTGTATGCTTTGATACAACCATCTTTTTCCAAATCATGCTGGCTGCCTGAGCATTCATCTATTCTGCAGTCTTTGCAAGCTGATTTGCTCGCTTCTGAATACTTACAGACTCGTGATAACCAGACCAACCTGGTGATAAGAATTGTCCCGGGGACGGTAGGTTTCACGTACCTAACTTTTAATGAAGGAGATACAGTACCTATGGCTTACAAGTCACACTTGTACACTTCGGCTGAATTGCGATTTTCCACAGTGGAGAAAGTTTTGACGGCTGTGCAGATGGCAATTCTCAAAGAACGTGCCCTGTCACAGGGAAAACGCATGTTGGTTGTTACCCCGTGTCCTGCCTTGGAGGCAGTTACGAAAGCCAGTGTACCAAATTCTAAAGCTTTGCACCCTCGGTGGATTCAATGGGCTGCATCCTTGTCATCCCAGGATGTCACGTTTATTTTTGACGCCACGTTACGGTTGCAGGAGTTCTTACAGTATGAATTTGTTCATCCTGCTCCTTTAGCAATGCGGCCGTTGGAGGATTTCCATTGCATCATTTACACTGATGGTTCGGCGCAGGTTGCGCATGGCTCTAAACATGCCTACGTTTCCGCTTGCGCCATTGTGGTCGGTGCCATGGTGAACGATGAGTTCAAGTCCAGTGTCGTGCACACACAGACACTCGGAGACTGCACCGCACAATTAGCTGAGCTTTGTGCTCTGATGCTTGCATTGGAGTACGCAGATCCGAGTGTGATGACTTTGGTCGTAAGTGACTCTTACTACTGTGTCCAGTCTTACAATGAGAACTTGTTCTTTTGGATTCAGAATGAATTTCGTGATTCCAAAGGTAGCACTATAAAACATAAAATGATCTGGGTCCGAGTGGCGGAACTCAAAGAGACGTTGCCGCTCGTGTTTGTAATTCATACTCTTGGCCATCAGCGCGTGGGGGTCCACGCTGTCGGAAATTCGCTTGCTGATGAGGCAGCGAAGTCTGCAGTATCGAAATACTTAGTTGCAGCAGTCACGAGGTCCAAAAGTAAGATAGATGATGACATCTTGGCAGCGGTCGCTGCTTCTGAGAAGGGAAGTAAATATCCTGCGGGGTTCCCTTCTAAATACACATACCACTTAAGTCCAGAGAAAGGTTCCTTATGTGAAAATTCCTGAAGTTGGCGAATGTTTAATTCCCAACTCGGATCGCAGGGCTTCTTTGATTACAGCGGCTCATGAAGGTGTGGCGTCTGCGCATGCGGGCGTCTCAGCCACTGTAACTCAGCTACAACAGAGGTTCTGGTGGCGGGGACTGTACAAACAGACGCGCGATTATGTCCTTCAATGTGACATTTGCCAGCAGATTAAGCCTTCAACTGCTGCGCGTCCGCCTCAGACACAGTTGTACATTTCTAATAAACCACTGGGGTGCATTTATTTGGATCACTGTGGTCCTTTTTCTTCTGATACTGCATATAAGTATATCTTAGTAGCAGTTGATTCATGCACACGCTTTGTGTGGGTATGGCCCCATCGGAGCGCTGATTCACGGACTGTCATTAAGGATTTGCGAGTCTTTGTAGGGATTTTTGCCTGTGGTACCTTCCATTCGGACCAGGGTCCGGCTTTTGCCTCTAAGGCGTATAAGGATGCTATGGTTTCGTTGGGGGTCCAAGTCAAGTTTTCGTCTCCGTACAGACCCGAGGGAAATAGTGTAGTTGAACGAATGAACCGTGACTTAAAGCAATCTTTGAAAGCTCGAGTTATAGGCACTGGCAGAAACTGGTTAGCCCACCTCAATGGCGTGCAGCGTGCGTTTAATAATCTCCCTAGAAGGTCTCTGGGTGGGCGGACCCCATACGAATTGCTCTTTGGTATCAAGATGTACGTCCCTGACCTCGACGGTCTAGACTGCAAGGCCCAGGCCACGGCCTTTGATGTAGATGAACATTGCAATGTTTTACAGGATCTACAAAAGACCAGAGACAGTCTAGCAAAGGAACATTTGCCCTCCACATCGGATGATGCGTTGCAGATCCCGGTAGTTGGCTGGCTACCCCAAGTTGGAGAACTGGTTCGAGAGAAGATCGATAACAAGTAAGAGTTTGGTCCCTCATATCGTGCACCGGTTCGAGTTCTTGGAGTGAAGGGCACAAGAACAGTCATATTACCACCACTTCCAGGTCGTAAGGAAAACAGATTTATTTCTATTGACAATGTCAAGACACACAGGGTGGCCGATTCTTCATAGCATGACACCGGCTGTTTCCTGTCCTACCATGGTGAGGCATTCTGTGCTGGCTATTACTTCTGGTGCAGAACAGGAGGTGTCCCTCGAGATGCCTGCCATATCCAGTCCTTTATTAAATACTATTCCTGCTACTAACATTGATGAGCTGAACTACACCTATCCTGCTGACTTATCTATGCCAGATTTGCAGACTCGTTTGGCCGACCAGTCAAGATTCTCTTTTGACTCTGTTTCGGAACTTTCAAAGAAACCCTCAACTATTGCAAAATATGCCACCTTATTTAAAAAACATTTTTTGATTCCCCCTTGGACATACATTTGGTTGATTCTATTTTCATTTTACCTTTTTATGTCAATTGGTTTTGTGTTTTATTTCTTCCGCCTGATCGATGGTCACTATGTTAAAGAAGGAACAGGAATTCGGTACCTTAATGGAACATTGGCCCCTCTTTCCTCTTCACATTCAGCACACAGACTGAAAAGAAACTTGAATACAGTCAACATTACTGCTTGGCCTGTCCTTGATGGGATTGTGTGGGATGCGGTTAGATTTCAAATACATGGGCCCGCTGAAGTGATTAATGTTCTGAATGTGCTTAGAGTAAACATGGGGGATGTGATTAAACAAAATATACGTTCTGATGATTGGGATATTCAGGCCGTAGAAGCATTGTTTTCTGATTTGAAATACTATGCTGCCTTTGATGCTGAGGATTTATATTTAGATTCTATTAATTATGGTGATTTGTTTTGTTTTCAACATTATGGTAATCATTTTTTACATAAGACAAATTCCAGGAGGGTTGCTGTAAATTACACACAGTGGGAACATTGCCCTGCTCCATTGGGAGGCAGCTCCAATACATTTCTGAAAAAATACACTAATTTTACAGACTTTAATCAATCAAATCCTGAGTCATTTTATTTCAAAATGACACAAAAGTCCATGTCCAAAGTTAGACTTACCGATACAAAATTGCTGTATTCGAAGTCCTTTCTAGACAGATTAGCTGTAGATGGCTACGAGTTTTGGAAAGGAACAATTGACCTTAAATCGGTTTGGGGTACCAAAGATTGGCAGGTACAAGGCACTGAGGCTTTGCACCGTGCATGTCTCATTCCGAATCACATGTTGTTTTTAAATTCGTCCATTTTCCAAACAACATGCTTTGGATTGGCTACTTCTAAAAATTCAATACACCAATTATCCCAGATTTGGAAGAATATTCAGGATGGGGTAATTATACTGAATTGTCCATTCATGAGTTGCAAGCTTTATTGCACAATTCATCCTTTAACATATCCAGTTTGGATTCAAAGGGTTGGCTGATGTGGCATAGGAGTGCTGATTCTTGCCAATGTCGTTTTCTGGGTTTGGCTGAAGGGTTCACTGAAGTCAGACCTGATCCCCATTTTGAAACTGATTATACTGTCACCACTTATTCTGTGGGGAAGCTGTGTCAGAATTGGTTACAACATTCCACTTTAGCTGCAGTTAAACAACATCTGTCTCAGTTGGCTGAAAACGTGGATTTGAATGATTTTATTAAAGGCCCAGCTAAGGGTAGATCTAAACGGTGGATTTATGCAGTTTACAATGAAATTTGGAAATTTTCGCAAATTGAGGCTGCTAAACGCCTAAGAGCGATTGACCAAGCAAATTTGGAAAAGGTGCTTGCAGTTGTCGATAACAGTATTAACATGCTTTCTTCCCGAATTTACACGTTGAATAATATTGTCTCTTCTGTGGTCAACATTGTAAATGATGAAGTATCTGTATTGTACCATGGACAAAATCAATTGCGTTCTGTGATGCAGTTTGCGTGGACACTACAGACTCTGAAATCTGGTTGCGTTCCTTGGAGTTACATGAACGTGTCGTCCCTATTTGCCCCATTTAATTTGACTGACAAACAGCCCATGCTTTCCATGCGAGATGCATCATTTTCTATGTTACACATTGAAAAATTGGAATCTTTGCCCTTTTCTGTGGCTGAAGCAGCTGCTGCTACATGGCTTATCCATGGTGTTATTACTTTACCATTTGCTTTGTATAAATTTACTAATTGTATGAGGTATATTGCTATAGGGCGATATGAACCACTAGGCAGTGCTTTCCTCCATGAGGCATGGTCTTTTCCATACACGTACAGATGCCTGAAGGATGGAAAGGAAGTGAATCTGAATGATGAAGAATGCACAGAGTCGCCTGACCGTTCACTGATATGCAGACACATCCAGTTGCATGGTTCTTGTAATCAGGGCCGGCCTAATTTGGCCTGTGTTTTAAAAGGCACACCGGTTCCTGCTATTGTTCCCACATTCACATTATTGACAAACGGTAGTTATTTGCTTTTGAATAACGAGGAGTGTTGTGGGTTAATGGTCGGTGTCGCCTATGTGGTTACTGTATCAGAACGTGTGGTGTGTTGTAAGAACGTGTTATATCCACCCACGCATGGGAATTCAGATGTTTCCATCTGGCCGCGCATCCCAACCTTGAAAGCGGAGTTCAATGGTATGAGCCGAATAAGGGCTCTTTTGTCTCAAAAAGAAGTGGCCCTGAGCTCGGCCCGTGAAACCTATGTCCTTCACATAGCTAACACACGCACAGAGGTGCAGGCACTTTTGAATACTGACTTGCCGTTTCATTTCTGCGAATTAGTACATCAGATCTTTAATGCCTCCTCCACGTCTGGCTTAGCTCATTTTTTTAAATTGGTTAGCAGTGGTCTCGTGACTACGTTTGAAAAGATTTTTGGTGTTATCCCAGCTTTCTTCCATTCAATATTTTCGAGCTTGTTTGGAGGATTTCCTGTTTTGCTGGCTTTAGGTGCAGGCGTTTTGGTGTTATTCTGCTTCCTAAAACATGGATGCCCATCCTGCGCAAGAAGCCGCTCAGCCCCTTCTGACACTGTTTCGCAACCGGATGCTTGATTACTATGGCACCTTGCCACTTGCGACCTTAAGCACGGCATTTGGATTATCGTTTCGATTTTCCTATTTCACATGTGTCCAGCCTGTGTTTCATTGCCTGAGCTGCAAATTTCACTGGGCCATTGATTTGTGTCTCTGCTTGCCGTTATCTCCTGAAGTCTAATGGGTCAGTGGGACATCCCCGCAGTGGCGCATGAGTTTCTGGCACATAGCGTTCTTGAGAACCCACCGAGTTGTCCTCTGATGTTGCTAGACGGTTCGGTGTTGGAGGAGCACATATGTTCTTTTCCATTGCTTAATTGGATGGCTGAACTGTTTTCGGATGATGACAGTGATTTCATGTTGGAAGCTGTGGCTACCTATTTTGCATATTCTATCCACCCATGAGTGGCTTTGGAGACTTTCACTATACGGGCATGTGACTTTTTAGTAATTCTGAATGGTGCCATTTTTCTTACGAACAATTTACTTCATATGTTCTAGGCCTGTGATTTTATATTAGGCCTCGAGTTCGAGTATTTTTTACATTTTTGTTTGGCCACTATAGGCATTCATACTTATTTTTATTAATTTTTATATACAGATACATACATTTAGCTTGGCTCAATATTATTGAACTCTGCTTTCATGTTCTGCCTTTATTATATTATTGGCTTGTTTCTTGACCGTCCTCGGATCATTGGGGGGGTGTCATATAGTTACTGCTTTTCTATATATTGTGTTAAGTTAGCATGAGCTTATTAAATGTTTAAACAACATATTTTCCTTCGGCTTTAGTTTGCACACGGCACAGAATTATTATTGTAGCTTTCAACCTAGACGAAAGATGTGATTTATTGAGAATAATATGTTATTGCTCTGATATCAGTCGTGCCTGGTACACTTGGTACACTGTCTGCACACTGAGATCTATAGCCTCTAAGAATAACCTAACCCAAGGTTGCTGGGAGGCCTGATCCTCGCACCACATTAGACATAACACAAATAATGTTGCTGCCAACATTGGGCTCTACGCGGGTTTAAGATAGAGTTACTGAGAATGCCAAAACACACTTGATGGTGCTTCGCATGGAGAGAGTTGGTAGCTGATGATGTGATCTTCTTCTGCTGACATTTAGAGGTATGGGCCCGCCCTGCTAAAAACCCAAATGAGACCTTCTTAGATATAATATAGTATGCTAAATAGGGTGCGCGAAATATAGGTGATACAAATTTCTATAGATTTTGCATTATAATATGCTATCACCGTTCGCTTACTATGGACTAGTGACTATGCTGATAACTCTGATTTTTATAATATGTATGTTGGTATTATATAAGATACTGCGTTTGAGAACCTTGCATTGAAAAATAAATATTTCAAACTTGCACGTGTTTTCTTTTACTCCCCGTTGTGGTTTGAAATGATTATAGAGCGAAAGAGTGTTCATGTGTTCCACGATACCTGAGGTACACTAAAGTTCATGTTCTGGTTTGTCTAAGTCATTGGGAGTTTGTTATGACCAATGAGACACTGTAGCTAGCTTGGTAAGGGGATTTCTGATACTAAGGTGAGTTTTGGGTCATCCTAATTCACCCAGGTTCTAGATCTCTGTGCACAGTTCTGTGGGAGAACGGAAACCCTGCTACAGTTCTTGACCAAGTTCTCTGCACATCTTGGGATGCCACTATTCTGCCATACCGGGTCCAACAACTTACAGATTCCTTTCACACTGATGTGAGCCATCCCATGTGCCATTGTCACCACTGCAAGTACATATGCATCGGGTAACAGCCATCTTTGATGCTCTGACAATTCGACCCAACAATCATTCGCATCCAATCTACCCTTGCTTTCTCTCCATTCATTCACCTCTTTCTCAGTGGCCTCGGACTGTATAGACTTCACACTTCCAATAGTGTCCTCACACACACCCACATCAGCAATCCATCTCGCAGGACCTACAACATACATTCGACTCATTGCGTTCCTTGCAGTCTCTTTCGCAACTTCATCTGCAAATGCATTCCCACGACCAACATCATCTTGAATCTTTCTGTGTGTACTGCATTTCACAATCGCAACTTGTAGTGGCAAGGTCAGCGACTCGAGAAGCTCGTTAACTAGCTGACCATGCTGTATCTTTGCACCATGCGACATCAGGAATTCACGTTCACGCCACAATCGTCCAAAACTGTGAGCCACGCCAAAGGCGTACTGGCTGTCTGTATACACATTCACTCGTTTTCCTTTTGCCAACATACACGCTCTTGTAAGTGCAATTAACTCTGCTGCTTGCGCAGAATTGTGTGGGATACGTGCAGTTTCTACAATCGTGTGCAATGTTGTCACAGCATATGCTGCAGTCGTATCATCATTTGGCAACTTGAAACATGAACCATCAACCCATAAAGCGTCATTACATTCAGGAAGGGGAGTGTCCTGTAAGTCTACTCTCCCTTTTGTCTCTTCTTCTGTCCTAAAACAGCAATCATGTTTTTCGACCTCATCTGTCTCTGTTGTAATGGGCAATAACGTGGCTGGGTTGAGTGTATCGCACCTCTTTCTGTGTATGTGACTCGCTAACAGTGTCAGCTCATAACTTGACAGTCGAGCACTGTAGGAGGGTGGATACCTGACTATGGTTGCCCCCAACTTTTTGCCTGGTGTTTTGCTGGTTTTCCGACTTAGTGGACCTGGGACCCTGCTATTCAGGGCCCCAGGCCTACTGCTCTCTCTGTAAAATTGATTCCATGTACCCTACGTGCATTAACCAATTGGTACTGGGCCACCTTATCAGACCCTGTAACTCAGGGCATAGGTGTACCCAGGGCCTACCAGGGGCTGCAGCATGTATTATGCCACCCCTGGCTGGCCATCTAAATCTGACACAACTGGCTGCACAACAGCTGGGGCAAGGTGGTGTAATCACCCCTTGCTGTAGATATAGTATACCTATATCTAACCCTAAAATGGACACCCGTATTCCTATCAGTCACTCCTATGGCAGGCCTTGACAATCCTGAAGGCAGAGTGCTTGGAATCGTGTGAGATGGTGCTCTGGCATGAGCTGAGCCCGTTTGCAGCTTGCGGAACCAAGTCCTAATAGCTGTTCCATGATAACGCATACCATATACTCTTAAGTGCATTATAATCCTCGCGGTTATTTGCTATCTTTGGTATCGCTTTATCAAAACATGTCGAGTAAGGTGTCATACGAATTGGAATACTAACCCCTTGCCAATTCTGGCGACGGAGTTAGCATTCCACCCTTCTAGAGGGACACGACATGTATGTAACTGTGAACCCCGGTTAAAGTTAACTCGAGCCTCAGCATCACAAAATGGATGCTGCCACCACAGACACAATTCTGACCTCCTGCTGCTGGGAGTCCTTCCAGCGAGGAGAGCTTGGACAAAGGGTTTCCTGTTAGGGGCGGTGCTAGCACCGACCCAGACAGGGTTTTGTGTATCCTAGGTAGGCAGGGCTGAATAGGAAGGTGACTGCAAGTGGCACCCCGGTGCTCACTATGCATCTGCCAGTCTAAACCGATTCCAGGGGCACACCAGCCCCTGAGCTGGGGAAAGTCCAGCATGGGAGAGGGGTGTAACCACCCCCCTTCCTGGTCCCACCTATGGGCAGGACCTAGTCCCGTACCAGCCCCTTTCTTCAGTATAAAGGTGGGAGCGGGGACCCCTTCCAAATTAGATAATTCAGAATCTTGATGACTTTCCACGAAAGAACTCTTGAACCTTTCAGAAGACTCTCCCTTGTGGCTAAGGAGTAGCCACCCTGCACCCGCAGGCACCATCCAAGCATCGCGGTCTGCTGTAAGTCTCTCCTCCGGATCAAGACTGCCCTGCTCGACGAGAACCGGCTTCCCTGGCACCTCTGACCTCAACCTGCATCATCAGCCCAGCTGAGATTCGTGGGTGTGACGAGACCTCGAGGGACCGGCCATCTTCAGGACTGCACGACGCTTGCCCAGCACGACCGCTGAGGGATCCTCGAGTGAGTGCTTTGGGGTGTGAGAAACCCCAACCCTGAGCAGCTCCAGCACCGAAGTTCAGCCTCCCAGCATCCACGAGATCTGCGTGGGGCCCTTCTGCTCTTTGCTGCTCACCGCGTTGTCTGGCTAATAGCCTGCTGGCTTGTGGCCTTCCCGACGACGAACGACGGCATCAACAATGCTGGTCTGGTTACTCCAGACTGGCCCTTGCTCCCCTCCAACAGAGGAGCACCCCGGATCCTCCTGGTCCACTCCAGACGCCATTTTAAGTCCACCGCGTGGGCTTGCATTTGCCAAGACTTATTGCCCCAATCCTGGGTCCAGCGACGTCGACAGCAGATATCATCGTGGGACAGCTCGCACCTCCATCCTGGTCACCAACAATGCCTCCTGGTCCATGAAACTGCAGAGCCCAGCGTCGCCCACTCACCTGGTCGAGGTGACTTCAGTCGGTGCCATCCTGGTGCCCATCTAATCACTGGCTAGTGATTCAGAACTTGGTCCCCTCTGCTTACAGGTGTCTTCCATCTTCGATCCAGGCTTGGATCACTCCGAATCTCTTCACTGGTCGCCTGCCAGCAACTTCTTTTTTCAGGCTCCATAGACTGCAACGAGGATTCCCGACGTCTTTCCAGACCTATGCACCAGCAGCCCCTGGGCTAGGTAAACTCAGCATTTCGGTGCTCCAGCATAGCTTGGCTATCCAAGGGTCCAGATCCTTTTTCGTTTCAGCTCTACCTAGTCAGATTCGTCCGATAACACTAACTTTACGAAATCTAGCATCCATAGACTTTGTCCCGCATCCCGCGTGAGAGTGCACACTCTGCACCCGATCTCCCTAGGCCTCCTGCTAGTAATCTGAAGGTTCAGTAGTCAAGTCCTAGCGATCCCAAAGCCTATTACAGTAGTACTTACCTGCTAGTAATTTTGCATTCCACTTTTAGAGTATATGGTTTTTCATGCCCCTCGGGCATTTGTGTAAATTGTGCGACTTTGCGTATTTTCTTAAGAGCTTTGTATTGTGCTTAGCGCCCTGTCCTCATAAAGAGTCCAGGGCTGTTGTGTTCTAAATAAATATACTTTATTTTCATAACAACTTGTGTGGTGTCCTTTCACTTGGTGTTCAAGGGGTATATGTGATGGTATAACAGCTGGCTTAACACGCCCTCTAGAGTTTAGCCTAAAGACTGCTCTTGTCCATGCTACTAGGATAGCTGGTCTAACGGTTGATTTACAACCAATCATCAATAAGGGTCGTTTGGAATGATACACAGTGATCACTAGAATAGTGAGCACTACATATCAGGCCAACTTCTCACATTGGTGAGCAGCGGTTGGGATTTGAGCTTGCTGTTGTTTTACCACACGTATCCTAAGAATATCATTGTGAAAGATCGCATAAGTACCCAGGTACATATAACTTAGCTTAGAATACTCTGAGTTCTACTGAACCAGCTGTTGTAGTTCCACAGGGCTTAGCACACCCTGACTACAACTCTTAGCAGGGGATCAGTAGGCAAATAAACAGTGTAGGTAGGTGCATCACTTACACCACACTAGAAGCATGTCGGACAAAGGAGGGAACTCAGAAGCCCCCCTTGTGTCAGTGGACCCTCCACAGGTCACTTCACGATATGCTGCTCTTAGCTTCCAGGAGATGAGACAAATCTGTACATCCAGGAAGCTAAAACAGGGTTCTAACCTTACCATTCCCTTTCTGATTGGTCTCTTGGAGACTTATGATGCCAGGAGGACTGCCAACACAGATCCTTCTCATCCAGATGGGAATATGCCCCCCTTAGAGGGAACACTTGGGGACCCTGACCTCCAAAACTATGGAACAGTGAGTGAAGGTGAGGAGGAGGATCAGGAGTTGTCAGAGGATGAGGCAGACAAGGGTCAGGGAGAAGTCAGTAGACTAACCAGGACCAACTTAAGTAGGCATGAGAATGGATTTGGGGGACCCCCAGGGCCACTCTCAGGCAGACTTAACATTGGGAATGGACAAGTTAGGTCTCTATCCAGAGGCTCTAACAGATCCATTCGAACCAATGGCTCTCAGACCTCTTCTCGAAGAGGGATGTCATCCCCTAAGAGAAGGGAGCATGAAGCAAAGATGAGGGAGACCAATCTGAGGATTGAAAGGGAAGACCTTGCCCTGGCCAAAGAGAGGCTTGCCTTTGCTAGAGAGCAGAAATTGAGTGGGGTAGATCCCACTGGTGGCAGCATTTTACCTAGAGAAAAGGACAGGAGTTTTATACACTAGACACCTGAGTAAGATAGTGCCCCCCTTTAAACAAGGGGGTGACATCCACAAATGGATGACTGCTTTGGAGAGGGCTTGCACTGTACAGTGTGTCCCCCAGAGTCAGTGGGCAGCTATCTTGTGGCTCTCCTTTGAAGGCAAAGGTAGAGATAAGCTCCTCACTACTAGAGCTGAGGATGCTAACAATTACCAAGTCCTGAAGAATACACTGGTTGATGGGTTTGGGTTAACAACTGAACAGTACAGGTTAATGTTCAGAGACACCCAGAAAACTCAGTCTCAGGATTGGACTGACTTTGTTGATTGTGCCACTAAGGCTTTTGAAGGCTGGCTACTGGGAAGTAAGGTTACTGATTTCAAAGGATTGTACAATCTAATTATGAGAGAGCAAATCTTAAGTAATTGTCAGAACCAGTTATTACACCAGCACCTGGTAGACTCTGATCTGACCTCTCCACAAGAATTGGGTAAGAGGGCAGACAAATGGGTCAGAACCAGGGTCAGGCCTAAGAACCAGGGTGGTGACCAAAATAAGGAATCAACCAAGCCTCAAGAGAAGGGTAGGAATAAATCTTCTGATCAAACCACAGGGCCCCAAAAATTCTCTGAAAGGGTGGGTCCCAAACTTCTTCCCCTACCCAAAAGAAACCTTATTGTCGTACCTGCAAACAGGTAGGCCATTATAAAAGTGACAGTAGTTACCCAAAGGCCAACAACAATAAGGAGAACATACCCCCAAATAAAGCTTCCCAGCCTCCTGTTACTACTAGTAGTAATCCCCCAGGTGGTGGGAGTGCCCCCAAGAATCTGGGTGCATTTTCTTTGGGAGTTCCTGGGGACTCTGGCCTAACCAGGGCCCCTGACTTAGATACTCTGGTCTGTGAGACTGGCATGGGGTTTGCCAACTTCACAGCTTGTCCCAACACTTTGGGCAAGTACAGACAGGAGCCCCTCATCAATGGTTCAAAAGTTGAAGCCTATAGAGACACAGGGGCTAGCATCACAATGGTGACTGAGAGCCTAGTCCCCTCAAGGCAACTTATACCTGGAGCCAAAAAACAAGGTAATGAACATTGATGGAGTGCAGAGAGATCATCCCATAGCAGTGGTAAATCTCAGCTGGGGAGGTGTCACTGGTCACAAGAGAGTGGCAGTGTCACCAAACTTGCCTGTAGATTGCCTACTGGGGAATGATTTAGAGATCTCAGCCTGGGCTGAGGTAGAGCAAGAAACCCATTTTAAAATGGTAAACCTCCATGGTAAGGTTAGTGGGGCAGTCACAGCCCTATCCCAGAAAGATGCCTTTCCTGAACAGGTTGGCAAGGCTGTGATGGTCACAGCCCATACCCAAACTGAGTGCCTCCCTGAAAAGGTTGGTGGAGTTATGATGGCCACAGCTCAAACTCAGACAGATAACAGTGTTGTGAAGCCTGAAACTATGGATCACTCCACTCAGACAGAGAGCATTGAGGAGGAAGAGAAATCTCCCTCCCACCAGACTTCAGGAAAGGATCAGCCTCCTCAGGGAACTGATCTGACCCCTTGTGAAGGAACTGCCCCAGAGGTAGTCAGGCCTAGCCTGGCAGAGCCCCTGATGTCAGTGGACCCTTCCAAGGTGGGACCCAGTCTGGAGCAGGTAACCTGCCCCTCTCTACCCTGCCTCAATCAGCCCAGGGCTGTAAAGGTAAGGGAGGCCAGTGGTGGACCCCAAAGGGCCCCCTGTCCAAAAGAACTTCCCAATCAGCAGATTAAGGGCACTGAAGCTAGTAATCCTAGCCCAGTGAAAATAAAACAAACTCCTGAGGGATCCCCCTTAAAATTAGCTAGGGACCTCCCACAGATGGGCACTGTTGGGCACAGCCAAACCTGGGGCCTAAAAACCCCAAACCTGACCTGTCCCTCCAGTAAGCCAAACAGAGGGACTCAGCCTCCAGCTTTAGGTAGACAGAGGTTGACCCTGAGAGCTCATAGCAACTCAGTACTGGAAAGAAAGGCACATATGGTGGATAGTGATTGGAGAAAGTTGAGCCCAACAGTAGTGGAGTCTAACTTCAGTACTCCATTCCCACACCGGCCTTTTACTTTGCCAAAGCACACCACAGGTAGAGATTCCCTATGGTGGAGACCCTCAGATACCCTTAGGGTGAGGGGTTGCTTAGTGGACCATGATATGGGGGGTATCCATGCCAGTGCATGTACCACCTCATATGGCCACTCAGGCAATATAGGCTTACCTGGTCAAGGATAGCCTTATCTCCTTTCGTTTGGGGGGGGGGGTTGTGTAGGACTATGGTTGCCCCCAACTTTTTGCCTGGTGTTTTGCTGGTTTTCCGACTTAGTTGACCTGGGACCCTGCTATTCAGGGCCTCAGGCCTACTGCTCTCTCTGCAAAATGGATTCCATGTACCCTAGGTGCATTAACCAATTGGTACTGGGCCACCTTATCAGACCCTGTAACTCAGGGCATAGGTGTACCCAGGGCCTACCAGGGGCTGCAGCATGTATTATGCCACTCCTGGCTGGCCATCTAAATCTGACACAACTGGCTGCACGACAGCTGGGGCAAGGTGGTGTAATCACCCCTTGCTGTAGATATAGTATACCTATATCTAACCCAAAATGGACACCCGTATTCCTATCAGTCACTCCTATGGCAGGCCTTGACAATCCTGAAGGCAGAGTGCTTGGAATCGTGTGAGATGGTGCTCTGGCATGAGCTGAGCCCGTTTGCAGCTTGCGGAACCAAGTCCTAATAGCTGTTCCATGATAACGCATTCCATATACTCTTAAGTGCATTATAATCCTCGTGGTTATTTGCTATCTTTGGTATCGCTTTATCAAAACATGTCGAGTAAGGTGTCATACGAATTGGAATACTAACCCCTCGCCAATTCTGGCGACGGGGTTAGCATTCCACCCTTCTAGAGGGACACGACATGTATGTAACTGTGAACCCCGGTTAAAGTTAACTCGAGCCTCAGCATCACAAAATGGATGCTGCCACCACAGACACAAGTCTGACCTCCTGCTGCTGGGAGTCCTTCCAGCGAGGAGAGCTTGGACAAAGGGTTTCCTGTCAGGGGCGGTGCTAGCACCGACCCAGACAGGGTTTTGTGTATCCTAGGTAGGCAGGGCTGAATAGGAAGGTGACTGCAAGTGGCAACCCGGTGCTCACTATGCATCTGCCAGTCTAAACCGGTTCCAGGGGCACACCAGCCCCTGAGCTGGGGAAAGTCCGGCATGGGAGAGGGGTGTAACCACCCCCCTTCCTGGCCCCACCCATGGGCAGGACCTAGTCCCGTACCAGCCCCTTTCTTTAGTATAAAGGTGGGAGCGGGGACCCCTTCCAAATTAGATAATTCCGAATCTTGACGACTTTCCACGAAAGAACTCTTGAACCTTTCAGAAGACTCTCCCTTGTGGCTAAGGAGTAGCCACCCTGCACCCGCAGGCACCATCCAAGCATCGCGGTCTGCTGTAAGTCTCTCCTCCGGATCAAGACTGCCCAGCTCGACGAGAACCGGCTTCCCTGGCACCTCTGACCTCAACCTGCATCATCAGCCCAGCTGAGATTCGTGGGTGTGACGAGACCTCGAGGGACCGGCCATCTTCAGGACTGCACAACGCTTGCCCAGCACGGCCGCCGAGGGATCCTCGAGTGAGTGCTTTGGGGTGTGAGAAACCCCAACCCTGAGCAGCTCCAGCACCGAAGTTCAGCCTCCCAGCATCCACGAGATCTGCGTGGGGCCCTTCTGCTCTTTGCTGCTCACCGCGTTGTCTGGCTACTAGCCTGCTGGCTTGTGGCCTTTCCGACGACGAACGACGACATCAACAATGCTGGTCTGGTTGCTCCAGACTGGCCCTTGCTCCCCTCCAACAGAGGAGCACCCTGGACCCTCCTGGTCCACTCCAGACGCCATTTTAAGTCCACCGCGTGGGCTTGCATTTGCCAAGACTTGTTGCCCCAATCCTGGGTCCAGCAACGTCGACAGCAGATATCATCGTGGGACAGCTCGCACCTCCATCCTGGTCGCCGACAACGCCTCCTGGTCCGTGAGACTGCAGAGCCCAGCGTCGCCCACTCACCTGGTCGAGGTGACTTCAGCCGGTGCCATCCTGGTACCCATCTAATCACTGGCTAGTGATTCAGAACTTGGTCCCCTCTGCTTACAGGTGTCTTCCATCTTCGATCCAGGCTTGGATCACTCCGAATCTCTTCACTGGTCGCCTGCCAGCAACTTCTTCTTTCAGGCTCCATAGACTGCAACGAGGATTCCCGACGTCTTTCCAGACCTATGCACCCGCAGCCCCTGGGCTAGGTAAACTCAGAATTTCGGTGCTCCAGCATAGCTTGGCTATCCAAGGGTCCAGATCCTTTCTTGTTTCAGCTCTACCTAGTCCGATTCGTCCGATAACACTAACTTTACGAAATCTAGCATCCATAGACTTTGTCCCGCATCCCGCGTGAGAGTGCACACTCTGCACCCGATCTCCCTAGGCCTCCTGCTAGTATTCTGAAGGTTCAGTAGTCAAGTCCTATCAATCCCAAAGCCTATTAGAGTAGTACTTACCTGCTAGTAATTTCGCATTCCACTTTTAGAGTATATGGTTTTTCGTGCCCCTCGGGCATTTGTGTAAATTGTGCGACTTTGCGTATTTTCCTAAGAGCTTTGTATTGTGCTTAGCACCCTGTCCTCATAAAGAGTCCAGGGCTGTTGTGTTCTAAATAAATATACTTTATTTTCATAACAACTTGTGTGGTGTCCTTTCACTTGGTGTTCAAGGGGTATATGTAATGGTATAACAGCTGGCTTAACACGCCCTCTAGAGTTTAGCCTAAAGACTGCTCTTGTCCATGCTACTAGGATAGCTGGTCTAACGGTTGACTTACAACCAATCATCAATAAGGGTCGTTTGGAATGATACACAGTGATCACTAGAATAGTGAGCACTACATATCAGGCCACCTTCTCACAAGCACTATTTTATTTATTTATTTATTTAATGGTTTTATAAAGCGCGTAGTAACTCGATGAGCATCCCAGCGCTGAGCTGTTTCTCCTGAGGCTTCCGGCCATCTGACTGAAGTTATGTTTGGGGGAAAAGGAGGGTCTTTACGGATTTCCTGAACCGAAGATGGTTTGATTCTGTCTTCAGACTTCGTGGTAAACAGTTCCAGTGTTTGGCCGTATGGACCGAAAAACGGCGGCCACCGGTTTTGGCTTTTTTAACATTGGGAACTGAAATAAGATTTTCTCCATTGGACCGGAGGTCTCTTTTCACTTTGTAGGGGATTAAGATTTCTTTGAGAAGGGGGGGCCGTTATTGTTGAGGGTCTTATGGGCCAGGCAGAGGGCCTTAAAGATGACTCTTTCTCTGATTGGCAGCCAGTGCAGAGACCTGAGAGCTGGCTTGGCGGAGGATCTTGAAGGTGTGCCCGTGAGAAGGCGGGCGGCAGCGTTTTGGACTTTCTGCAGCGCATTTAGGGTGGCTTCAGGAGCTCCCAGGTAGATGGCGTTACAGTAGTCTAATCTCGCTAGGATTAGGCCCTGTATAAGGAGCTTCCTTGCGGTGGCTGGGAGCAGAGGGAAGATCTTCCTGCAGGCCCGGAGGAGACCAAAGCATGTCCCTGCTGTTTTATTTGCCTGGGTTTTGAAGGTTGTGTCCTTGTCAATCCACACACCTAGGCTTTTAACCTCGTCCTTAGGTGCGGGGGGGTCGCCCAGGCAGCTGGGCCAGAGATGAGGTGGAAGGGCGGGGCCCGTGTGACCTAACAGTAGTATCTCGGTCTTTGATCCGTTCAGTTTTAACGATGAAAGATTCATCCATCGATGAACTTCCGAGAGACAGCTGTGAAGGTCAGAAGGGGCATGATGGGGATGGGTGAGGGTGACAACCAACTGGGTGTCGTCGGCGTAGTTAATTAAGGACACGCCGAACGGGGTGATCCTCTTCTCCAATGGAGCCATGTATACGTTGAATAACGTAGGGCTCAAGGATGAGCCCTGCGGTACTCCACATCGGAGGGGGATGATAGGTGTGTGGCTGTCGTTCTCCCAAACCTGGAAGGATCGTCCTGCTAAGAAGGATTTTAGCCATTTCAGGGCCATACCCTTTATTCCAATTTCTCCCAGTCGTTGGACTAGGGTGGGATGGTCTACAGTGTCGAAGGCCGCACTGAGGTCCAGGAGGATCACTGCCACTGATCCTCCCGTGTCCAGAATGCTTCTGGCCTTCTCTACTGCCGCCAGGAGGGCGATGTCAGTGCCCTGACCTGGACGGAACCCTGTCTGGGAGACCCCCAATAGGTTGTTGTTTTCTAGGAAGAGTGACTGTTGTTTGTTCACCAACTTCTCTGTGATCTTGCTGTTTCCTGGGAGAAGGGAAATGGGCCTGTAGTTGGAAAGGTCCTTCGGGTCTAAGGAGGGTTTTTTTAGGAGGCCTTTAACAGCTGCCGCTTTCCAGCCGGGGGGGACTATACCTTCCGAAAAGGAGGAGTTAATTAGAGCCGTGAGGGGGGGGATGATGGTCCTGGACACTTTTTTCAGGAAGCGGAGGGGTGCAGGGTCGAGGGGAGAGCCACTTTTGATTGAGGCCATCGTTGCCTCTACCTCCTCCATTGTCACTGGGCCGAAGGCGTTTAGAGAGGGTTGAGGGTTATTGGCCGGAGGGATGGGATTGGTGATAGTGATGGTGAGATTCCGATCCGTGTGGGCCGGTTCAGGAGGGGGTATGTCCAGAAGGATTTTTTGGATCTTCTCGTCAAAGAATGTGGCTAAGTTACTGCATTTACTTTCTGCCTCCTTGGGATCGAGGGCTTTGAGTGGGGGGTCGGGGCATGGAGGAGTTCTTTGAGAACAGAATAGGTTTCGTGGGCCGAGCAGGCAGCATTTTTAATTCTGCTCTCGTAGAAGCGAATTTTGGTGTTGCGTAGCTCCTTTTTATAAGATTTTATGGAGGTGCGAAATGTTTCTTTATTTTCCTCTGTTTTACTTTTCCTCCACAGACGTTCATTCCTTTTACACATTTTGCGCAAAGTGTTGAGTTCAGGGGTGTACCAGGGTGAGGGGTTAACTCTCTTGGTATGTTTTAGCGAGTGGGTTTTAGGCAGGACGGAATCTAGAGATTGGGTGATCCAGGTGTTAAACTCTATGTCCCCTAGTTAAAGTGTTGCGTCCTCGTTCTGTTTAGCAAAATATCTACTGCATGTGGGACCCTAACGATAGGAGTGTTATTCATTACTAATCTAGCAGACTGTCAAATACAGACAGCTGCTGCAGCAGTGGCCCTCAAGCAACTTGATAATGCCTTAGCTACAGGGTCTAGTGTCGCAGAAAAGTACGCGCATGGACGCTGTTTGTCCCCAAAGGATTGTGTTAGGACTGGTAATGCGCAACCTTCCTTCTCATGGACGTATAGTGTGAAAGGCTTACTGTAGTCGGGGTTGCCCAACACAGGAGCCGAACACAATGCATCACGCAACTCGTGAAAACTCTTCTGACAATCTTCAGACCAAGGCAAAGGATTGGGTGTATCTTTACAGATTAGTGCCAGCAAAGGTTTGGCCAACAATGAGAAGTTCGGTATCCATTGTCTGCAATATGATGTAATGCCCAAGAAAGCACGCACTTCTCTCTGTGTCCTCGGGACACTCAATCTTGCAATTGCCTGTATTCTCTCTGGGGTCAGTCTCCTTCCCTCCTTCGATAAGATGTGACCTAAGTAGGTCACTTCTTGTCGAAAAAACTGCAATTTCGAAAGAGAGACTTTGTGCTTCATGTCACATAAATGACGCAACAACGACAATGTGGCTTCCTTGCAAATCTCTTCAGTATCTGCAGCGACCAGCAAATCGTCTACGTACTGAATGAGAGTCGCACCATCAGGTAGAACAATCGTGTCAAGTTGTGATTTCAGAGCCTGACTGAATATAGATGGACTTTCACAGTAGCCCTGAGGAGCGCGTTTGAAGCGGAAGCTTCGACCTCCTAAATTGAAGCCAAAAATATCTCTGCTCTCCTCAGCAATCGGGATGCTGAAGAAAGCGTTCTTCAAATCAATCACCGAGAACCAAGTGGCTGAAGCTGGAACCATAGTCAATAGGGCAGTAATATCGGGAACAACTGGAAATTGTGGTACAACAATCTTATTCACTTCTCTGAGGTCAATCACAAATCTGTACACAGGTGGCTGTGAAGGATCAGTACGCATTAAAACAGGCAAAATAGGACTGTTACAAATGTTGCCTGTTGTCTCTTCAATGACATCTTTCTCAATCAGATCGTAAATGATCTCTAACAACGCCTTTTCACATTCGCTAGAGATCTTGTATTGGGGAATACGTGGCAACCTAACATTGGCTCGCAATGTTATGACATATGGCGCTATCTCCAAAAGACCCACATCGTTAGAACCAGTAGCCCAAAGTATATCTGGAAAAGATGACAATTCAGTTGGAATATTCTCCTTTGACAAATACATTGGGGAAATCACTTTCTTACCTATGTATGTATGTGTGTTCTTATATAGCGCTCGACTTACCCTTGGGCATCTCGGCGCTTGCATTGGGAACCCGTCCTGGCTTTTCCCTGTGAGATAACCCATACTGGGCATCCCCAAGGTGAAAGCCAGGCATCCCGCCGCGGGGGGCTGTAGTGGAGATTAAGCAAGCTATTGCCCAGAGTTGCAGAGTGTGAACCCGTGATTCAAGTAGGCACCGAAGTGAGAATTGTCGAGTCCGTGGAAATTTGGGCTCAGACCCTGCCGCGTGGGGAATTGAACCCTGGTCCCAGGTCTGACCTCTGCTTCATGGTATGCCTCCTCTAACCAGTGAGCCACACTTCTCCACCTAGGGTAAGTTGTACTCCCGAAGGAGAACAGTACAAAGTTGCATATAATCTCTTTAACAAATCCAAACCTAACAAATTTTCCCCACAACCTGTTGTAAGAATGAGGGGTGCTTCTAATCCATATGGGCCAACAGAAAGGGGCATAGGACTAGAAATCGGGTTTCTAACCGGGGCGCCCGAAAAACCTACTGAAACATTCATTTCGCCAGACAAAGGTGTGCCAGGAAGTTTTGAGTGCATAATTGAACTTTTTGTAGCACCAGTATCCAGCAGAAAAGGTTCTGACACTCCTGATGTTATCACCTCAACATAAGGTCCATTCTGATCTACTGGAACTGAAACAACTCCCTCTCTTTGTCCATGGCTGTCCTAGCAATTATTACCCTCATTCTCGTTTTCTGCATAGTAATCATCAGTATAGTACTGGGCTGACCTAGAAGACGCATTATTTTGTTGGTCAAAGCTGTTCATGGAATTCTGAGGCGGAAAAGAAGTAGTATTCTGGGGGAAATTCCCACGGCTTCTGCCCCTAGGAGCCTGTTGAACACCTCTACCTCTTGCACCAAAAACACCATTTAAACGTCGCAATAAAGCTGGACAACTATTCTTGAAAGGACCCTCTTCCTTGCAATACGCACACTGATTTGGACCATACGGTAAACGCTGTTGAGAAGACTCATTTCTTTGTGAGTTTCTCGAATACTGCTGAGGTTGCTGATAATCAAGCTGACTAGTAGTGCGAGGCGGATAGGCTTGCTGGAGAAGGACTTTAGTTTTCAAATCTTTAGTCTTTTTATCTGCCTTCTCTAACTCGTCTTTGCGCCTATTTTCGTAGTACTGGGCGGTGGCTAAAATCTGCGCTGACGTGGAAACAGCCCAAGCACTCTCTGAAACTTTCAATTTATTACATAGTTCAGGAAGCAGATTATTTACAAATTTGTCTACAAACAATCTTTGGCCACCCTCGGTAGCCATATCCTGACCACTGTGATCGACGAAAGTCTCTTCAAATCTCGTGAAGAAGTCAGACACATTCTCATCTTTCTTCTGCTTGCACGTAGATAACTTGTCCCAATTCACTCGTAATTCAGGCATTAAAGTTTTCATATATGTGATAATTCTACCAGAAAGTTCAGCTACTAAAGGCTCATGTTTAGCGCCACCAACTTGTCTAGCATCAGCAGCAGTAATATTAGCCCATGTGTCACCTAATTCTGGATCATGATCTGCATGACGAATCTTACTCCATAAGGGCTGTGGAACAACATTCCCAAACAACATGTCTACATCTGCTAAATTCATTATACATGAGCTGGCAGTCTGTGATAGCTCCTTATAATACCCTGCAGGATTTTTACGAGGATCAGGCAATGTCTGCTTGAGAGCTAAAAGTTCAGATCTTTTCCAGGGGACATGTACCCATACACGCTGGAAATGTGGCAGAATTGCTGGATTCGCATTTGCGTCACCTTCCCTCCAAACTGGAGGAACTACTCTCATGGGGTACTGTTGCACCTTTTTCCTACCTGACATGTCATCCTCATACAGTGATCTAGAGACGTTTCCTTTACTCCTATAAGATAACAACAAAACTATTGCTCGTTCAACATCGGCACCTACAATCATGCCTTCATAAAACTTGAAGCGCATACGGAATAATTCCTGCATTTTGCGTTTTGGATCATTTGTCTCCAAATCTTCGCAAAGATATACACACATCTCTTCGAATACATATCTCTGAGTGGGTGCGTCCAACTGACTGAAGACTTTCATGACAGACTGAACATCATACCTTACAGTATCAGTAACCCATTTACGTGCTAACTCATTCAGCACTTCTCTTTCCTGATAATCAGGCAGTTGACTACGCAACTGTCTACGTCCTGTTTTAGGGGTCGTCTTAGGCGACCCAAAGAAAGGTGAGAACAGACCAGTGACAGTACTTGCCACTCTCTGTCGAACAGAAGGAGAAGCTTGCGGAGAGGCAGATGTGCCAGAAAAGACAGGCTGATGTAAAGAGGAAGTCGAGGCAGTGGCAGAAGTAGTATCATGATAAACAGTTGGAGCAGTAGGCAAAGCCACAGAAAAAGTAGATGGAGTATGTAGCAAAGGCGGCGGCCCTTGAGAGGGCTGCGCCGGAGAAGTAGGAACCAGCTGAAGAGGAGCTGGTGCTTGTGTAAGAACTGGAGTTCGTGCACCGGGGCGCGGTATAATAAAGCGCTTCGGGGGTGCAGCAGCATCTAGTGCATATGGGGATGGTGAACTCAGTAAATGGGACATTAATGGATCCTTCTCTGATGTCCCTTTTGAACCTTGTCCTTCATGGGGCAACATTGGGTAGCATTTATCTACTGCTAACTTCTTGCTTCTGAGCATTTGTTCACTCTCTTGCTCTTCCTCATTGTCTCTGTATGCAACGGCAGCTTGCACCATTGACATACCTCTTTTATTTTTCTTTGCTAATTTCATTTCTTTCTGTTTGGCTTCTTTACGCCATAGGCGAAAAGAGTCAAACATCGCCGGCCGGGCTTTCTTCTTAAAGAGTTTGACCTCGAGATTATCTAAAATGTCTGCGTCAAAGCTACCATATTGGGGCCATTTTAAAACACCATCTTTTCTGGTGTATTTTATCCATACTTCATTATATGTGATAGGGTCTACTCCATGCTTTATATAGAGCTCAAATGTTGGAGTTCCAATTGGAGGAACCGGACACGAATCCTCTAATCGGGAGTCCTTACTGCAACCAAGACAAAGCAAGTTTCCAAGTCCGCTAAGACCAGGCATCTTCGCTCACTAGTCTAGCTTCAAACTTCAAAGGATTTATCGGATACGATATTTTCGTGAATACACGGATCCCTTGGTTTTGGCGCTTGCAAGTTCCAAACAAGGTGTATCTCAAGGATACCAAAACTAAGAATCAAACTAAGGACTGGGAGACGCTCCACTTATACTTAACTGTAGTATTGAAGATCGATGATGTCACTAGAAGACTTGTGTATCGTTTCGCTCTACCAAGGATCACTGGGTCCAAAACAGGGCGATAGTCAGGGCAGCAGTCCTTCGTAGCCGTCGGGACGTGGGGAACCTCGCAGCAAAGTCCTTCGGAACCACGTCGACATACAGGGGTCGCTGAAGTGGCTGGCCGTCCTCTGGAATTTTCACACAAAGCTCCTCACGAACATCTGGCTTGGACCGTCACCGCTTGAAACTGCCCCACGTTGGGCGCCAACTGAGGTGCCGGGTTTTTAGGAACCCGGTGGTGCCAGGGGAAAACACCCAGAGACCTCTGAGTTCTCCCTGTTCTGGACCATAGAAACACAGAGTCTTCTAGGTGAAGTCAGAGATCGAGTTTTATTGGCTGCAACCAAGTAACAAGCGTCCTAGAAGTACAACAGCACGGGTCGTAGATTCTCAGGAGACTGTTCATTTTTACAGAACCAGCCTTCTCCTTTTATACAAAAATAACAGCTGCAGGCAAGAATTCTTTAGTTTACAATACGGTCATATACATATTTCCAAAATAATGAAAAAGCAAAGTCATGATGGCAAACCCACATTTTTGATGTCCAGTTTGTGATGGATTACCCAGCCCGGCCCAGGACTACCATCAGATATCGATGAAACCCCAATAAAATCGGGCACCTCCTCATCGTAAAACCGGCCATAATCAAGAAACATGGACAGGTGTATGTGTGTGGATAACATGGTTTGTATGTAGTGAATGGTTTATGGCATGTTGTGCCTTGATGCTATCTTACTAGGCCACTGGGCGAGGAACTGCCCGAACAGGTTTGGCTGGAGGCAGTGGAGTCAGCTCGGCCAGGTCATGGGGAAGTCAGCTAAGGTGGACGTGTCCTTTCAGATCAAACTCGGCCTTAATCAATTGACTATATGAGGGCAAGCCACAAGATGGATGCCGTTCACAAAATGGAACCCGAGGGTTCGAGACAGAAACCACGATTTAAGGGTGTTAGCATCACTCAATCACAACGCAAATGCATAGGGATGATGTCCTAATCATTACCGGTCTGCTGACACCAAATTCGTCAGGGTACGATGATATTTTGTGGCACAAGTGTTGGGCCTCGGTACCATATTATAGCAGGGCCCAGAATTTTTAAAACCACACAACTTTGAATTGTTCGCTGTGTCTAGCTTTGGTGTAGTAAAAGACTCTCAGGGGGAAAATTTTCGGTCATCTGTAACCACAATAAATGCGATTCGCAATCCTGTTAATCCCAATCTCACATCACCCACCCTAATAACATCCAATCCAATGTTTGCCTCATCTAGTAGGAATGATGAGGCTGGTACCGCCACCAATGTTGGTGTAGTAGTACATTGAGACACAGGAAACACATTGAGAGTGAGAACAGAGACATCCACCCTGGGTGGAGGTGTGGAGCAAAAAACACCTGGCAAAGATAAAGAAAGTGATCGACTTATACCCCTACCCAACACCGGTGCAACTAAATTCACTTTGCTATGTATTGATTTACCCCCTGCGTCTTCTTCATATGTTGTTGTATTGGTTGGGTTACCTGAGTTGGAAAGCGGTAGTGTGGAGACCTATATTGAACTAAAAATAAAGTCAATTTATTGGTTAAATAAAAATAGACCCCTTCCACCCCAGGTGCTTAGTGAAATTATATTTGCACGTAGAGTAAGTTGTGTTGGTCAAAGAGAGAAAGGCATCGAGGGTGATTGTATCTTCATCAATTTTAGAGATAGACGGGTGGTCCAATATATCTGTGAATGGTGTCAGCCGAGGGTGACAACTGGAATTCAGACCCTATCCTTAAGTTATTTTCATCCCCCTTGTTCCCTAACAGAGAGAATGGGAAATGTGTGTAAAAAGTGGGAAATGATAGCTCAGGTTGGAAATGTATACAATAGGGCATGGAACGCTGATATCTTTCTACCAGCTAATGTCCCTGTAAGTAATAGATTAAGTGTTTTAGATTAGGTGGACTGACTGAACTCTATCGGCCAGTATCCCTTAACCACGGTTAAACAGTTAGGTATGTTTTCCATTGGTGTGGGAGCTGAGATTACCATTCAGCAACCGCTGACAAGAAATGAGTTGGCGATAGAAGAGAACAGTATAGGAACCATTGATAGTTTTCAGGAGGTTCCACATAGTACTCCCTTTGGAAGGGTGGAGACCCTGTTTACAGTACCCCAATGGGGGAATTCCATTAGTGCTCCACAGATTAAAAAAGTAGAAAGACTACAGGGAGTTGTGGTTACTAACCAGCAACCATTGATAAGTAATGAGTTGGCGTTAGAAGAGAAACGTATAGGGAGCATTGATAGTCATCTTGAGGCTCAATATGGTATTTCCTGTGGAGAAGTGGAGGTGAACTTGCCCACACTACTTTAATGGGGGGAGCCCATTATGGCCTCCCAGATTTAAAAAAGTAGAAATTCCACAGGGCATTAGGATTTTGTCATGGAACATAGCAGGCTTAATTGCTAAAATGGATCTCCTCGATTGGGGAGATTTCATAGATTCCCATGAGATTTGCCTATTCCAAGAGACCTGGGCATTAAAACCATTGTATAGAGCAAGGTTTGTTGCATACTGTGAAGCGGCAGCTCAGGGGCTAAGTGGGAGACCTTCAGGGGAACTGTGTATACGGGTTGGCACACATTTGAGTTGCTCAGTTAAAAGTATAGATACCGACTCCCCTGATATTTTATGTATTTTTCTCTCCCTCAGAAACTTTCCAAAGGTGGCTATTAATAATGTCTACTATTGCCCAGTAAGGTATGGGCAGATATCGCAGACGTTAGATTGCTTGGCTGTTTTTCTTTCCTTGCTGCCTGAGAAAATCCATCTTATTATTGGTGGGGACTTTAATTGCCACTTTGAACCCCTTAAAGGTTTATCATCTTCCATTACCAGTGATGAGGACTCAACCTGGGCAATCCCTGCGTGTATTGCTTTTCGATAAGGGGGTGGACCCAATTAGTGTTACAACTAACCTCACTTACCCTCAGCCATTCACTGAGGGCATGTAGTCGTTGGTTGCCTGCTGACAATCCGGGGAACTTTTCCGTTGAAAGGAATGGACAGGCATCCACAATTGATTATATTTTGGTAAATGTGGAAATCTGGAATAGGATTTTAAAAATGTTGGTCCAACCCCGTGGTGAAAGTGATCATAACCCGTTGGTAGTACCCCTAGATAGTTATCAACCGGAAGTAGGGCAGGGTGTTGTCAACCCGCCACCTTCTAATTTAACAGTGGTTGAAGGAGGTAGAAGAATTCACTGGGGAACAATCGTACAATCTCCAGAAGAGATGGCTCCTATGTATAATCTTATCATTCCCTACCTAGAAAAGGCATGTTCTGTCTCAAAGCTATCTGGATATGATTGCAACCCTGGCTGAGTTTTTCTATAGTATTAAATTAATAAAGGTAGTCAATGTAGAGGAAAAAAACTCTGGTATAACAGGGCATGTAGGGACGCAAAGAGCGCCCTGTTGTCCAGACTCAAAGAGGGGAATAGCACATATATCAGGAAAGCAAGGGCGTTTAAAAAAATCCTTTTAGCAGCTAAATTTGAATGGGAGATTGATAGATGGCAGGCTATTAACAAAGCTGTAGATGATAAAGACACAAGAGGCTTTTGGAACCTGGTCAAGATGGGAAAAAACGAGGGCATGTCTGCCATTGAGCCAAACCTCGGGGAGGAAGTTTGGCGAGCCCATTTTCAAATTTCATATTCTAGGCCACAAATTGGATTTAAAGAGTCAAAGATATTTGTTAGCGATCAAACTTCTCTCTCCCTTGGTGACATTCCCCCTTGTTCACTGGCTGAGGTATTAGCGGCCTTGGCCAAAGTATTACCACATAAAGCGCCTGGCCTAGATAGGACCCCTGGGGACCTGTTTAGAAGCGAACAGGCAGTGTGGGCTCCATGCATGCAGACCCTTTTTAATGCTATTCTCCACGGCATGGCACCCCCTCCAACATGGGTAGGTGCTGAGATTATTCCTATTTATAAAGAAGGCTTGCATCTAGAACCGGCAAATTATAGGCCGATCAGCCTTATCGATGTAACACAAAAGATCTTTGCCCGTGTTCCATTGGGAGGATTGCAGGTTTGGATGGATGACCATATTATACTAACTCCCTTACAAGCAGGCTTTAGGTCTAAAACCTCGACCATAGATCAGTTGTTTAGACTACAACTGATCTATTGGAAAACCATAACATTAGAGGGAGGTAGTCTCTATCTCACATTCGTGGACCTTAAATCTGCGTTCAACATGGTAGACCGAGATCAGCTGTGGGACCTACTGTTTGATATGGGAGCTCCAGCCTATCTTTGGCAACAGCTGAAACACCACAATGAAGGTACTTTTGCCAGGATAAGATTTGGCAAAAACAGGGAATTAACTGCTCCCTTCCCCGTTGAGAAGGGAGTGAGACAGGGCTGTGTGCTCGCGGCAACCCTTTTCTCACTCTTTCTAAATGGGTTAATTGAGGATTTCCTTGCTATCAAGGATATTGACTCTCCCAGGCTTGCTAACCACAAAACACCAGCCTTAAGGTTTGTGGTCGACACACTGCTCCTATCTAAAACACCTATGGGGATGCAGCGTGTCTTAGAGGAATTTAGCCTGTTTTGTAAGAAAAGGAATTTAGAGATAAATATACAGAAAAAAAGTAAATGGTCTTCTATGCTGATTCTACTAACTGTCCACACCCCAAAATGGACCATAGGCCCCTAGAGATGGTGCCCATATTTGATTATTTGGGTCTCAGATTAAATGTTAAAATGGAGTGGGGGCCACAAATTACTAAAGCACACCGAAAGTTAATCCAGGCTACTGGGGGGATTCTAAAAGTACATAGGAGTTGTGCTGTAAAGGTTATAGGTCCCCCTGCAGAAATTTATAAGGTTCAAGCGAGGGGCCTTTGATGTATGGCGATGAACTCTGGAGTCACTGTTCATCTAAAACTCTAACAGTGACAGAGAATAACTTTATAAGACAGCTTTTGGGCCTCCCAAAAAGGCCCCCCCTTACTACTGTTAAGGATGGACTTGGGTATTGTTCCTATTGCTGACCTGATTGCTTCTCGTCCAGTCTTATACTGGCGACAGTTATGGAGTATGCCAGAGCTAGGAAATTATAGGGAGGAACTAAAAGCTGTTATGTGTATTTTGGGGGCAGGGACCATACCGTGGTTTTCCTTTATTAGGAACACATTCCGTGCTATACGGAGGGATGACTTATGGTCAGCACTGGAGGAGACATGCTTAGCCATTTAAAAAAAAATCACTAACAATTGCTTTGAAAGAACACAAATTGGCACGCATTTTGCAGACGGTTGACTCATCCAGCCTGACCTCTAGGTTTTTGGATATAAAACGCATTGTAACTTCGAGCTGGGGTTGGACTGCATTCAACCCCTTCTAGCAAAGAAACTATTTCTACAATTTAGGCACGGGACGCTCCCGCTGCATGCTTTTACAAATAATTGGGCGGGTGCTACTAAACAACTCTGTCCCGGGTGCACAGCAATGGAAGAAACAGAAATTCACGTGATATTTCTTTGCTCGACCTATAGAAGGGCAAGATCTAAATGGGCCCTCCAACTCTGTAGAAACCTGGGTATAAGAAATTATAGTGAAACAAAGAAGGAGTACGCAGTTCCTAGGTGAAATATTATTGACCGAAAACCACCAGGACAAGTATGTCTGGTGGAGCATGTGAAACAGGGGTCTAAAAGAGAGGAGGAGAGGAATTCCTCCTGTCGAAACTAGGGCTCTCACACAGCCTGCAAGCTAGGTGTCATGCTTCATCATTTGAGCCTGCTCCTCGTTGTCCCGGAGCTGCAATGCCCAATGGAAACCCTTAAAGGGGCTCTTTATCGGAGATCTTTTGTTCCTTGCCATAAGGGTGCAGTGGGGCTGAGAGGGCCTAGTCAAATGTAGATGGGAGTGCAGTCTATTAAAATAGGTTAAGGATTCCTCTGCAAGACTTTATTCTGTTGGGTACCTTACCTAATTAAAATCTATAAAAGGAGGGTAGTGTGTTCTATAAATACCATGTGATTGGCACTGTTGGGAAGACTTGTTAGTCACAGAATAATTACTGTAACATTGATGCCCGAAGGTTTTTGGGCTTACACTGTGTTTTCTGTATATGTTTTTCAGCCCTGAGGAAGTCGCGGGTGTCTTGTCCCGATCGACGAAGCACGTGTTGGCTGGAGTCAGAACAAGAAAGAAATATTAAATCACAAATTTTGTTACTGTATTTGTCTTGAACTTGAAGTTATTGACTTGTCATAATCTGCTAGGTGGTGTGCCAGGGCTCGATACAAACTTTGAAAAGATCTGTTGATCTTAGTGGGGAGGTGTTGGATGAGAACCTTCAACCTAGGCACCCATAACTGATAAATAGAGCTATGAGATATGAACCGTGATCTGTGAGTGCCACTTCCATCCGGGGTACAATCATCCCAACAAGTAATTAGTATTGGTGGTGGTGTTGGTGGTATTTGTGGTGGTGGTATTGGTGGTGGTGGTTTTGGTGGTGGTATTGGTGGAGATGGTAGTATTGATGGTGTTGGTGGTATTGATGGTGGTATTGGAGGTGGTGGTATTGGTGTTGGTATTGGTGGTGGTTTTGATGGTGGTGGTGATAGTGGTATTGGTGGTGGTTGTGGTGGTGTTGGTGGTAGTATTGTGGTAGTGGTATTGGCGGTGCTGTTGGCGGTATTGGTGATGGTGGTATTGGTGTTGGTGGTATTGGTGTATTGGTGTTGGGGGTATTGGTGGTGGTATAGGTGGTGGTGTTGGTGGTGGTGGTATTGGTGGTGGTGGTGTTGGTGGTGGTGGTATTGGTGGTTGTGGTATTGGTGGTGGTGGTATTGGATTGGTGGTGGTATTAGTGGCGGTATTGTTAGTGTTGGCATTTGTGGTATTAGAGGTGGTATTGGTATTGTTGGTGGTATTGGTGGTGGTGGTATTGTGGTGGTGGTGGTGATATTGGTGGTATTGGTTGTGGTGTAGGTATTGGTGGTGATAGTGGTAATGGTGGTATTGGTAGTCATGGTATTGGTGGTGTTAGTATTGGTGGTGGTGATATTGCTGGTGGCCGTATTGGTGGTGGTATTAGTAGTGCTGGTGGTATCAGAAGTGATGGTGGTATTGGTAGTGTTGGTGGTATTGATGGTGGTGATGGTATTAGTGGTGGATGTATTTGTGGTGGTGGCACTGGTATTGGTGGTGGTGGTATTGGACTGGTGGTGGTATTGGTTGTGGTATTAGTGGTGGTATTGGTGTTGTTGGTATTGGTGTTAGTGGTATTAGTGTTGGTGGTATCGGTGGTGATGGTGGCTTTGGTGGTGGTGGTATTGGTGGCGGTGGTATTGGTGGTGGTGGTGGTATTGGTATTGGTGGTGGTGGTATTGGTGGTGGTGGTATTGGTGGTGGTGTTGGTATTGGTGGTGGTGGTGGAATTGGTTGTGGTGTTGGTGATGGTGGTATTGGTGGTAATGGTGGTATTGGTGGTGGTGGTATTGGTGGTCATGATATTAGTGGTGTTAGTATTGGTGGTGGTGATATTAGTGGTGGCCATATTGGTGGTATTGGTGGTGGTATTAGTGGTGATGTTGGTATTAGTGGTGATATTGGTGGTGGTATTAGTGGTGGTGGTTGTATTTGAGGTGGTGGTGCTTGTATTGTGTTGGTATTGTTGGTGGTGGTATTGGTATTGGAGGTGGTGGTATTGGATTGGTAGTGGTATTAGTGGAGGTATTGGTGGTGTTGGTATTGGTGGTATTAGAGGAGGTGGTGGTATTGTTGGTGGTATTGGTGGTGGTGGTATTGTGGTGATGGTGGTATTGGTGGTATTGGTTGTGGTGTAGGTATTTGTGGCGGTAGTGGTAATGGTGGTATTGGTAGTCATGGTATTGGTGGTGCTAGTATTGGTGGTGGTGATATTGCTGGTGGCCGTATTGGTGGTATTGGTGGTGGTATTACTGGTGCTGGTGGTATTAGTAGTGATGGTGGTATTGGTGGTGGTGGTGGTATTGGTGGTGGTGGTATTACGTGTGGTGGTGGTATTGGTGGTGGATGTATTTGCCATGGTGGCCCTGGTATTGGTGGTGGTGGCATTGGTGGTGGTATTGGTTGTAGTTTTAGTGGTGGTATTGGTGTTGATGGTATTGGTGTTGGTGGTATTAATGGTGGTGGTGGTATTGGTGATGGTGTTGGTGGTATTGGTGGTTGTGGTAGTGGTGGTGGTGGTATTGGTGGTCATGGTATTGGTGGTGTATATATTGGTGGTGGTGATATTGGTGGTGGCGGTATTGGATGTATTGGTTGTGATATTAATGATGGTGGTGGTATTAGTGGTGGTATTGGTGGTGGTATTGCTGGTGGCGGTGTTGGTTGAGGCGGTATTGGTATTGGTGATGGTGGTATTGGTGGTGGCTGTATTAGTGGTGGTGGTGGTTGTATTTGTGGTGGTGGTGGTTGTATTTGTGGTGGTATTCGTATTGGTGGTGGTGGTATTAGATAACTGGTGGTGGTATTAGGGGTGGTATTCGTAGTAGTGTTGGTAGTGTTGATATTGGCTTCTCTGTTTTGGGACACCTTGCCTGCCTGCCTGCCTGAAGGGACTCCAGCTCCCAGGAGCACCAACGGATTGCCGCACCTGAGCCCCATTTCTCCCTGCTGCCTGCTACATAACAGCTCGTGGCTCTCGCTCCGCGGGAGCGGCTTCGCTGTTTGGGAGACCTTGCATGCCTGCCTGCCTGCCTGCCTGAAGGGACTCCAGGTCCCAGGAGCACGAACAGATTGCCGCACCTGAGCCGCATTTCTCCTTGCTGCCTGCTACATAACATCTCGTGGCCCCCGCTCCGCAGGAGCCGCTTCGCTTTGGAAGACCTTGCCTGCCTGCCTGACTGAAGGGACTCCAGGTCCCAGGAGCACCAACGGATTGCCACACCTGAGCCGCATTTCTCCCTGCTGCTTGCTACATATCAGCTCGCGGCCCCTGCTCATCGGGAGCCGCTTCGCTGTTTAGGAGACCTTGCTTGCCTGCCTGAAGGGACTCCAGGTCCCAAGAGCACCAACCGATTGCCGCACCTGAGCCGCATTTCTCCCTGCTGCCTGCTACATAACAACTCGCGTCCCCCGCTCTGCGGGACACGTGCAGGCGTGCACCGGGCAAAACCCGGGCCAAGGGCGGGCCCGTTTGAGCCTGTTTGAGCCCGTTAAAGACCGGTGGAGGCCGGGTCGGCCCACCTTCTAAAGCCTGCAATATTCTAATGTCAGTCCGTATTTGCAGATTGGTGCTTTTTTATTCGACGTGTGGACTGATTTACGGGGACAGTTGTCAATATAGTGCCTAGCTTACCCACGAAGGAAAGGAGAGGAATGCTATAATGGGCAGAAATGTGGCAGGGACGCTCGATCAGTTCATAATTAGAGCCACCTCAGTAAAAGCCCACAAAATCGCCTTGACTGAGCGTCACTTATCGCTAGACCCCCTGCACTCAAAATGATCTTCGTTGGGGGGCCTGATGTCTGTATGCTCACCCGTGCCGCTCGAAGCTTCAGTTTTGCACTGTGACTTTGGTTCTTTATCTACTTGCCTGCTTTCCGCCGAACCAAGGGCGCCAGACTGCTTTTGAATCGCGTGTGAGGCTGTTTTCAACAGGGGCTGGGACTGCAAGACCCAGGCTGCAGCGCAGGATCACCAGAGCGCACCTGGAGTCTCTTCCCGCCCCTGCTCCGCACTGATTGGCTGCCTGCCTGGGATTGGCCTGTGATTGGCTGCCTGCCTCTCTAACTGCTCGCGGCCCCCGCTCCGCGGGAGCCGCTCGAAGCTTCAGTTTTGCACTGTGACTTTGGTTCTTTATCTACTTGCCTGCTTTCCGCCGAACCAAGGGCGCCAGACTGCTTTTGAACCGCGTGTGAGGCTGTTTTCAACAGGGGCTGGGACTGCGAGACCCAGGCTGCAGCGCAGGATCACCAGAGCGCACCTGGAGTCTCTTCCCGCCCCTGCTCCGCACTGATTGGCTGCCTGCCTGGGATTGGCCTGTGATTGGCTGCCTGCCTCTCTAACTGCTCGCGGCCCCCGCTCCGCGGGAGCCGCTCGAAGCTTCAGTTTTGCACTGTGACTTTGGTTCTTTATCTACTTGCCTGCTTTCCGCCGAACCAAGGGCGCCAGACTGCTTTTGAACCGCGTGTGAGGCTGTTTTCAACAGGGGCTGGGACTGCGAGACCCAGGCTGCAGCGCAGGATCACCAGAGCGCACCTGGAGTCTCTTCACGCCCCTTGCTCCTCCTATAATTACACTCCCCTGACGCTTAGCGGGACGCGTGCGGGACGCCGGGCTAAGCCCGGGCAAAGGGCGGGCCGTCTGGGGCCGTCCGGGGACGATCGAGGACGGGACGGGCCACCCCACTAACAACATCGCCCAAAATCATCGCGGAAACGACTCGTCAAAAAAATAGGTAATAATCTCTTATTTTGATATAAGTGGCTAGAGTATCGTCCTGACTTTTATACCATACTGGAACGAGAGTCTTCGAGATTTTATTACCAAAGTTACTATAAAAGCTGTAATAGGAAAGACAAATGGGTCTAAGAAAATACGTTCGCGCACAATCTTTATGAAGCGCATGGGAACTGAGGAAGCAGTCAGGAAATCAACAGATAAAGCGATAAAACCTGGTCGCATTACGTTAACCCCGACTATCAAGGAATATTTTTCTACCCTTCCATCAAAAAAGGTACCTGATAAAACAACATCTACCACTGAAAATAAACCACTTGGGAGTTCAGGGGAATTAACTAATTTATCTGATTCCCCCCATCTGCTTCATAACGTAAGTGACATGGCGCCCATTAACAAGTCTATTCGCTCACTGAATGACCAACAACCAAAAGACTGCAACTCTATCCTCTTCAAATCATCGACTCCTATAAAAGGCTATGAGAGCTCATATAAAACAGAGGACCTAAATATACTCAATCACAAGTCAGAACAAAATAGTCCGAATTTAATATCATCCCCTATACAGAGCAATGGGAGCCTACAAAAAGCCTGGGATTGGCCTGTGATTGGCTGCCTGCCTCTCTAACTGCTCGCGGCCCCCGCTCCGCGGGGGCCGCTCGAAGCTTCAGTTTTGCACTGTGACTTTGGTTCTTTATCTACTTGCCTGCTTTCCGCTGAACCAAGGGCGCCAGACTGCTTTTGAACCGCGTGTGAGGCTGTTTTCAACAGGGGCTGGGACTGCGAGACCCAGGCTGCAGCGCAGGATCACCAGAGCGCACCTGGAGTCTCTTCCCGCCCCTGCTCCGCACTGATTGGCTGCCTGCCTGGGATTGGCCTGTGATTGGCTGCCTGCCTCTCTAACTGCTCGCGGCCCCCGCTCCGCGGGGGCCGCTCGAAGCTTCAGTTTTGCACTGTGACTTTGGTTCTTTATCTACTTGCCTGCTTTCCGCCGAACCAAGGGCGCCAGACTGCTTTTGAACCGCGTGTGAGGCTGTTTTCAACAGGGGCTGGGACTGCGAGACCCAGGCTGCAGCGCAGGATCACCAGAGCGCACGTGGAGTCTCTTCCCGCCCCTGCTCTGCACTGATTGGCTGCCTGCCTGGGATTGGCCTGTGATTGGCTGCCTGCCTCTCTAACTGCTCGCGGCCCCGCTCTGCGGGTGCCGCTCGAAGCTTCAGTTTTGCACTGTGACTTTGGTTCTTTATCTACTTGCCTGCTTTCCGCCGAACCAAGGGCGCCAGACTGCTTTTGAACCGCGTGTGAGGCTGTTTTCAACAGGGGCTGGGACTGCGAGACCCAGGCTGCAGCGCAGGATCACCAGAGCGCACCTGGAGTCTCTTCACGCCCCTTGCTCCTCCTATAATTACACTCCCCTGACGCTTAGCGGGACGCGTGCGGGACGCCGGGCTAAGCCCGGGCAAAGGGCGGGCCGTCTGGGGCCGTCCGGGGACGATCGAGGACGGGACGGGCCACCCCACTAACAACATCGCCCAAAATCATCGCGGAAACGACTCGTCAAAAAAATAGGTAATAATCTCTTATTTTGATATAAGTGGCTAGAGTATCGTCCTGACTTTTATACCATACTGGAACGAGAGTCTTCGAGATTTTATTACCAAAGTTACTATAAAAGCTGTAATAGGAAAGACAAATGGGTCTAAGAAAATTACGTTCGCGCACAATCTTTATGAAGCGCATGGGAACTGAGGAAGCAGTCAGGAAATCTACAGATAAAGCGATAAAACCTGGTCGCATTACGTTAACCCCGACTATCAAGGAATATTTTTCTACCCTTCCATCAAAAAAGGTACCTGATAAAACAACATCTACCACTGAAAATAAACCACTTGGGAGTTCAGGGGAATTAACTAATTTATCTGATTCCCCCCATCTGCTTCATAACGTAAGTGACATGGCGCCCATTAACAAGTCTATTCACTCACTGAATGACCAACAACCAAAAGACTGCAACTCTATCCTCTTGAAATCATCGACTCCTATAAAAGGCTATGAGAGCTCATATAAAACAGAGGACCTAAATATACTCAATCACAAGTCAGAACAAAATAGTCCGAATTTAATATCATCCCCTATACAGAGCAATGGGAGCCTACAAAAATCAGAAGATTCAAGTATATTCAAACACAAAGTAGAAAAAAAAAAACCCGAAATAAAGCTATTAAATACTGAAACAAAAAAAACACCTGCACAAGAACAAGATTCTTTTTTGGACCCTTTCCTAACCGAAAATAAAAATCTCGATACATCCACAATACCTCTATCTAAGGCTCTTTTCTCACTACAGGCAATATTAGAATCGGTTCTCTCCTTTTTAGGAAACACCCTCGAAAACTCAGATCAAACTTTGAATGTCCAAATTGGCATTTTAAAATTTCTAGTAGAAGAGAAAAGAAAAAAAGAGTCCTCAAAAATAACAGAAAATCAATTAAAAGATACCACTAAACGAAAGGAAAACGATCATAAACAAAGTAATTGTCACTCTTCTACTCAGACATCAGAAGAAGATTTCATAGAAACTTACAAAAGGAAAAAAACTGAATCTTTCAACGAATCTACGCTCTATTCTTTAAAAAGACTTTTTAGAGAAAAATCGCAAAAAAACCAAAAGCAATTTCCTATTTTTAACAAACAAAGAAAAAAGGACATATATGACAAAGACTTAGTAAAGGAAGATGAAGACTCTTGTACAAAAACTAAGTCAGAAACTCTAATAGGAGAAATAACAACAGATAAAACCAAGGAAACTGAGGAAACGTGAAAAATAAAAGGAGGCAAAAACCTCTTAGAGGGATTCATAAAAAGAAAACCCGTAAACTTAAATTCCAAAAAATCAATATACCCCAAAAAGATTTGCAGGAGAAAAACGATGAGAAAAGTACGCCATATATGAGTAAAAAAGGAGAATCTCCCAAAGGAATATGTACAGATACAAAGCCAACTTTGAACCCAAGGGCGGATGAATATCTCCCAACCAGAACAGTTATAAAGACAAGACATGAAAGTATCGATGTCAATAGAAGCAATAAGAAGGACAACGAATGCAGCGTTAATATACAGTCAAAAGCACTTCAATTTGAAGAACTTTTCCCCACCGATAATACACCACTTAATAGAGGCAGGATACTCAACCTCTTGAAAAACATAAAGTCTCTTCAATTATTGACTAGCAGTGAATTAGACCTAGTGACTTTCCCCAAAAGTGGTCATAATAAAATCACAATGGTTTCCTTTTGGTCTCCCGTAATACCTGGGATTATACTTAAGGAAAAAGAAATAATACACAGATTTGGATATGATGTAATTGAGAAGGTTGAGCTCAAAGGAAATAAAAACTATAAAACCGCAAACAACAACATGCAACTAATCTCTAATCCACATCCAAACAATGGTCCTAGATCTTCCTTGATGTATAAAGACTCAGGGGCTACCTATTTTAGAGATCTGCGACAGGGAGAAGTGATCCTGAAAATTCATGTGAATAAAGGGGAAAGGGAAGTGTGGCACTTGGAATCAAATGAGAACAAAGCTACTGACATTGATATCGAGAAGTCGTGGACCTGGTTATCGGGGATGCTGAACTGCAATAAAAGTTCTAGTCAATTGAAGTATCCTGTTTAACCAAGGTCTAAAGCTTATATCGTGGAATATCGCAGGGAGAACAACAAATAAAATGAAGGAAGTCCTTAATAACCAGCCTGATATTCTGACCTTACAAGAAACCTGGGCAATAGAACCCTTTTCACAAAAAGGGTACTATGTTTATAATATATCTGCAGAAGCTACTAATCGGGGCCACGCCAAAGGAGGATTGGCTATTTTAATGAGAGAGGATTACACAGCGGAACAAGAGATAGTTGAGACCAACAGTGTCAATTTGCAATGTATTAAACTTTCTCTAAATATCTATAATAAGAGCCCACGAAGAGCAATGCTGCTTTTTAATATATACGCCCCCCCCGGAAGAAAGTACGACACCTTATTCGAAGATACCCTGGAAATCATCAAACAAACAATAGAAGCCCATATGTTTCCACTTTTTATGATCGTGGGTGACTCCAATGGGAAAATCTCTAATCCCGAAATAAAAAAGTGGGGAAGAATCTTTGAAGAGGAAAGCCTGGAATCTTTTACTCCCCAATTCCCCAGAGACATTCGCTCTAATAAAAGAGGGAAAATAATGCTATCAGCGCTATTTAATATAAATGGGGTGATTCTGAATGGGAACATTGAAGGAGACATCCCGGCATCATACACAAGACAGGGAACGGGAGTCCATCGATAATAGATTATATCATCTGTGGCAAGGATCTATTTGAAACCATTTCTCATCTTCACTCCAACTTCTCATTAGACAGCGATCACGCCATGATGCAACTACGTACCAATTGGTCGGCTCAGTCTGCAGCAGAAGGACAGATGATCCTTTATAGAAATGAAACTCTGGTAAATAGCGACCAAAGACGTATCTTTTGGAATCCATCTTCTATGGACAAAATAACAATACTGGTTAAGCATAAACATTTTTTAAAGAAACAGTACTCTGAAGATCTTATAGAAAACTTTGAGAGCATGCTTACCGAACTTAAAGAGCCACTAATAAAAATGAATCTTCAAGGAAATACTGGTAATAAAATGAAGAAAAATTTAAATAAAATCCGGAATACTCAGACAAGGAAAAAACTAAATAATTTGATATGAGCTCAATATCTACACTCTTCTCCTACCAAAAAGAAAGAAATAAACAAGCTGAAAAATCAATTGAGAAGAGAAAAAATAGGTAAGAAAAAAACCTTTCAAGATCGCAACTGGGTCGATTTACAAATTGCTGCAAAAGAACCAAACCAGAGAACTTATTGGTCACTAATAGCAAAAATAACAGGAACAAAAAAGAAATTACTAGCAGTACCGGTTCCTCCGAAAGAGTGGGAAATTTATCTGACAGATCTCTATAAATCAAACACGGTCAAACTAGAAGAAAACTGTACAGATAATGTAAAGGAAAAACTAAAAACATAAATTCCTAAAACAACAACAATAATGGTAGAAACTCACATTCGAAAGGCAAGAAGTACAGGTGCCTTTGGGCCTGACCAGATTCCTATCAAGGCCCTGCAGATGAATCCTAAGGAATGGAGTTTTTTGTTAACCCCACTATTCAACTACATCTTGACCACTGGAGCAGTACCAAAGTCATGGCAGGGGAGCATTATCATCCCTATTTATAAAAAAGGTTTCAAAACGGTAGCAGGGAACTACCGTCAAATAGCATTGATGGATGCGACCGGAAACATTTTCGCTGCTGAAGTATTAATGCAATTAAAAAACTGGGCTTTTTCGCTGGGTCTGATACCGATGTTCCAGGCTGGTTTCAGACCTAAGCACTCTGTCACGGACAATATTGCAATAATCCAGGTTATTCTTGATAAATATGTGACACGAAGAAAACAGACGGTCTATATGGCATTTATAGATTATTCGACCGCATTCGATCGTGTTGATCGACCCACTTTATGGAATAAACTGAGGAGTTTTGGGATCAACGAACATTTGCTACAGGTAATAATAAGCCTCCATACTACAACGTGGTGTCAAGTCCAATTGGGGGGCGAAAAAGGTTTAACGAAAGTAATAAATACAGAGAATGGTCTTAAACAGGGCTGTCTACTGGCCCCTATGTTATTCTCGCTATATCTCAGTGACCTGCCAAAGCAGTTACAGCAAGGCTCAAGCCTGCCTCCAAAAATAAACAAACAAAGTATTCATTCGTTGCTCTATGCGGACGATATAGTAATGTTTGATCTTACACCATTCGGTTTGCAAAATTCTCTTGATATTTTGTTTCAATACTCAAACAAAAATTTCTTAATTCCGAATGTAAAGAAAACAAAAGTTGTAGCCTTCTCTGGGAGGAAAAAAAGTGTTAAATACAACTGGAGGCTTGGAGGTGGAAAAATCGATGAAGAAAAAGAATATACATATCTTGGCAGGATTCTCTCAAAGAACCTAACAAATTTAAAGCATATAGATAAATTAACAAAGAAATCTGATATACATGCCAGAGCACTTTCTAGACTCTATAGTGCCACGGGGAGCAGACATTTTGCATCATTATTAAAAATATATAAAGTGAAAATCCCTGCAGTCCTCTCTTATGCTACGGAATATATCCCTATAAAACAATGGGGCTTCATCGATCGCCAAGAGGGAAAAATTCTGAAAAGAATGATGAAGGTCCCAGTTTCAACACCAGTACAGGTTCTAAGGTTAGAATTTGCAATAACAAGTGCTTATGCCACGGCTGTGGCAAACATTATTAGGTGGGCCTATAATCTCCTCCATGCAAAGGAGGGAACACTTAGATTTCTGCTCCAAAAGGAAACCTTTGATACAGAAGCAGCTAAGCAAACTTTTTCAGTGAATATGTCAGCTGCATTTAAAATGGCTGAAATTACTACAGATATATTACTCACCTGGTCTGTATCGCAACTAAAACTTTTTCTTAAATGTTTTACTCCTAGGTTGAGTTTTGATCTGGACTATGCGCATAGCAATAAACTAAAAACATTTAAATCATTTATTGAACTTATAGAGTATAAACACATTCAGCCTTACATCATGTTTTCCCTAACTCATAGTGCAAGGAGGGTGATCTTGATGTTACGAATAGGGATCTTACCTGTCCAATCGTATAAATCTAAATGGTCAGCTGGGGAATCTCCCTATCTCTGCTCGTTATGTCAAGGAGGCGAGCAGACCGTGGAGCATCTATTATTTGTTTGCCCTAATTCTAAAGTAGTAGTAGCTCGTGCTTCATATATTGATCCTATATATCGAACCTGCAGGTTAACAAAGGAAAAAGAACTATTAACAGTGGGCAAATTGCCTCCGAACGAATTTGTATGTTATAATTTCTACAAATTTTTTAAAACTATGCTGTTTTTATATTAACCTGTGATGTATTCATTTTCCTGTTCTTTTTCTTGTTTTATTTTATTTTATAGTTTATATTTGTGGTCCTCTGTCGAGTACCAAAACAAATAAAATCCTTTTGACTTTGACTTTGACTTTGACTTTGACTGTATGCTCACCTGAACAGCGCTCAGCCACAGGCACTAACCTTTTTGCCCTGGGTGGAGGTAACAGCCAGTCACTACAGGACTCAGCAAACATTTCTATAATATCGGAGCCCCCCTCCAGTCCTCCTCCTGCAGACCCAGGGTCAGAGGGTACTCTTTGTAGCACTCTTTCTCGTGTTTCAATGAGGTCCGTGCCGAAATCTACATCTCAACCTACAGATCAAGTACCGGAACTGGCAACTAAGAGAACCCGGGGAGGAGGCACCCAGAGGCAAAAAAATGCAATAATGCATAAAACGAATAAGATCGTTGGGGCAGCGACTACAGCACTGCCAACGATAACAGAGCCTCAGATACCTATTCCTCTACTGGGTGCCCCAAACTCGGACCCAGTTGGTGTTTCTTCGCCTCAAGTTGATGAGGGTTTTTGGACCAAACTGGGGGCCCTAATCACGCTATCTATGTCTCCATTTCTTGAGAGGTTGTCATTAATTGAGGAAAAACTATCCAACTTTGAATTGCTCACTGTGTCTAACTTTGGTGTAGTAAAAGACTCTCAGGGGGAACACTTTCGGTCATCTGTAACCACAATAAATGCGATTCGCAATCCAGTTAATCCCAATCTCACATCACCCACCCTAATAACATCCAATCCAATGTTTGCCTCATCTAGTAGGAATGATGAGGCTGGTACCGCCACCAGTGTTGGTGTATTAGTACATGAAGACACAGGAAACACATTGGGAGTGAGAACAGAGACATCCACCCTGGGTGGAGGTGTGGTGCAAAAAACACCCTGCAAAGATAAAGAAAGTGATCGACTTATACCCCTACCCAACACCGGAGCAACTAAATTCACTTTGCCATGTATTGATTTACCCCCTGCGTCTTCTCCATATGTTGTTGTATTGGTTGGCGTAACTGAGTTGGAAAGCGGTAGTGTGGAGACCTACATTGAACTAAAAATAAAGTCCATTTATTGGTTAAATAACAATAGACCCCTTCCACCCCAGGTGCTTACTGAAATTATATTTGCACGTAGAGTAAGTTGGGTTGGTCAAAGAGAGAACGACATCGAGGGTGATTGTATCTTCATCAATTTTAGAGATAGACGGGTGGTCCAATATATCTGTGAATGGTGTCAGCCGAGGGTGACAACTGGAATTCAGACCCTATCCTTAAGTTATTTTTATCCCCCTTGTTCCCTAACAGAGAGAATGGGAAATGCGTGTAAAAAGTGGGAAATGAGAGCTCAAGTTGGAAATGTATACAATAGGAGATGGAACGCTGATATCTTTCTACCAGCTAATGTCCCTGTAAGTAATAGATTTAGTGTTTTATATCAGGAGGACTGACTGAACTCTATCGGCCAGTATCCCTTAACTACGGTTAAACAGTTAGGTATGTTTTCCATTGGTGTGGGAGCTGAGATTACCATTCAGCAACCGCTGACAAGAAATGAGTTGGCGATAGAAGAGAACAGTATAGGAACCATTGATAGTTTTCAGGAGGTTCCACATAGTACTCCCTTTGGAAGGGTGGGGACCCTGTTTACAGTACACTAATGGGGGAATTCCATTAGTGCTCCCCAGATTAAAAAAGTAGAAAGACTACAGGGAGTTGTGGTTACCAACCAGCAACCATTGATAAGTAATGAGTTGGCGTTAGAAGAGAAACGTATAGGGAGCATTGATAGTCATCTCAAGGATCAATATGGTATTTCCTGTGGAGAAATGGAGGTGAACTTGCCCACGCTACTTCAATGGGGGGAGCCTATTATGGCCTCCCAGATTTAAAAAAGTAAAAAGTCCACAGGGCATTAGGATTTTGTCATGGAGCATAGCAGGCTTAATTGCTAAAATGGATCTCCTCGATTGGGGAGATTTAATAGATTCCCATGAGATTTGCCTATTCCAAGAGACCTGAGCATTAAAACCATTGTATAGAGCAAGGTTTGTTGCATACTGTGAAGCAGCAGCTCAGGGGATAAGGGGGAGACCTTCGGGGGGACTGTGTCTATGGGTTTGCACACATTTGAGTTGCTCAGTTAAAAGTATAGATACCCACTCCCCTGATATTTTATGTATTTTTCTCTCCCTCAGAAACTTTCCAAAAGTTACTATTATTAATGTCTACTATCGCCCAGTAAGGTATGGGCAGATATCACAGACGTTAGATTGCTTGGTTGTTTTTCTTTCCATGCTGATTGAGAAAATCCATTTTATTATTGGTGGGGACTTTAATTGCCACTTTGAACGCCTTAATGGTTTATCATCTTCCATTACCAGTGATGAGGACTCAACCTGGGCAATCCCCGCGTGTAATGCTTATTCGATAAGGGGGTGGACCCCATGAGTGGTACAACTAACCTCACTTGCCCTCAGCCATTCGCGGAGGGCATGTAATGGTCCGTTGCCTGCTGACAATCCGGGGAACTTTACCTTTGAAAGGAATGGAAGGCATCCACAATTGATTATATTTTCATAAATGTGGAAATCTGGCATAGGATTTAAACATTTTTGGTCCAACCCCGTGGTGAAAGTGATCATACCCCGTTGGTAGTAACCCTAGATAGTTATCAACCGGAAGTAGGGCAGGGTGTGGTCAACCCGCCACCTTGTAATTTAACAGTGGTTAATGGAGGTAGAAGAATTCACTGGGGAACAATCGTACAATCTCCAGAAGAGATGGCTTCTATGTATAATCTTACCATTCTCTACCTAGAAAGGGCATGTTCTGTCTCTGCAAGTAGTGGTGTCTTAGAATCTCAAGAGGTGCTAGGAAAAAACCATCTGGATATGGTTGCAACCCTGGCGGAGTTTTTCTATAGTGGTAAATTAATAAAGGTAGTCAATGTAGAGGGAAAAAAACCCTGGTATAACAGGGCATGTAGGGACGCAAAGAGCGCCCTGTTGTCCAGACTCAAAGAGGGGAATAGCACATGTATCAGGGAAGCAAGGGCGTTTAAAAAAAATCCTTTTAGCAGCTAAATCTGAACGGGAGATTGATAGATGTCAGGCTATTAACAAAGCTGTAGATGATAAAGACACAAGAGGCATTTGGAACCTGGTCAAGAGGGGAAAAAATGAGGGCATGTCTGCCAATGAGCCAAACCTCGGGGAGGAAGTTTGGCGAGCCCAATTTAAAATTTCATATTCTAGGCCACAAATTGGATTTAAAGAGTCAAGGATATTTGTTAGCGATTGCTTCTCGTCCAGTCTTATACTGGCGACAGTTATGGAGTATGCCAGAGCTAGGAAATTATAGGGAGGAACTAAAAGCTGTTATGTGCATTTTGGGGGCAGGGACCATACCGTGGTTTTCCTTTATTAGGAACACATTCCGTGCTATACGGAGGGATGACTTATGGTCAGCACTGGAGGAGACATGCTTAGCCATTTAAAAAAAAATCACTAACAATTGCTTTGAAAGAACACAAATTGGCACGCATTTTGCAGACGGTTGACTCATCCAGCCTGACCTCTAGGTTTTTGGATATAAAACGCATTGTAACTTCGAGCTGGGGTTGGACTGCATTCAACCCCTTCTAGCAAAGAAACTATTTCTACAATTTAGGCACGGGACGCTCCCGCTGCATGCTTTTACAAATAATTGGGCGGGTGCTACTAAACAACTCTGTCCCGGGTGCACAGCAATGGAAGAAACAGAAATTCACGTGATATTTCTTTGCTCGACCTATAGAAGGGCAAGATCTAAATGGGCCCTCCAACTCTGTAGAAACCTGGGTATAAGAAATTATAGTGAAACAAAGAAGGAGTACGCAGTTCCTAGGTGAAATATTATTGACCGAAAACCACCAGGACAAGTATGTCTGGTGGAGCATGTGAAACAGGGGTCTAAAAGAGAGGAGGAGAGGAATTCCTCCTGTCGAAACTAGGGCTCTCACACAGCCTGCAAGCTAGGTGTCATGCTTCATCATTTGAGCCTGCTCCTTGTTGTCCCGGAGCTGCAATGCCCAATGGAAACCCTTAAAGGGGCTCTTTATCGGAGATCTTTTGTTCCTTGCCATAAGGGTGCAGTGGGGCTGAGAGGGCCTAGTCAAATGTAGATGGGAGTGCAGTCTATTAAAATAGGTTAAGGATTCCTCTGCAAGACTTTATTCTGTTGGGTACCTTACCTAATTAAAATCTATAAAAGGAGGGTAGTGTGTTCTATAAATACCATGTGATTGGCACTGTTGGGAAGACTTGTTAGTCACAGAATAATTACTGTAACATTGATGCCCGAAGGTTTTTGGGCTTACACTGTGTTTTCTGTATATGTTTTTCAGCCCTGAGGAAGTCGCGGGTGTCTTGTCCCGATCGACGAAGCACGTGTTGGCTGGAGTCAGAACAAGAAAGAAATATTAAATCACAAATTTTGTTACTGTATTTGTCTTGAACTTGAAGTTATTGACTTGTCATAATCTGCTTGGTGGTGTGCCAGGGCTTGATACAAACTTTGAAAAGATCTGTTGATCTTAGTGGGGAGGTGTTGGATGAGAACCTCCAACCTAGGCACCCATAACTGATAAATAGAGCTATGAGATATGAACCGTGATCTGTGAGTGCCACTTCCATCCGGGGTACAATCATCCCAACAAGTATTTAGTATTGGTGGTGGTGTTGGTGGTATTTGTGGTGGTGGTATTGGCGGTGGTGGTTTTGGTGGTGGTATTGGTGGAGATGGTAGTATTGATGGTGTTGGTGGTATTGATGGTGGTATTGGAGGTGGTGGTATTGGTGTTGGTATTGGTGGTGGTTTTGATGGTGGTGGTGATAGTGGTATTGGTGGTGGTTGTGGTGGTGTTGGTGGTAGTATTGTGGTAGTGGTATTGGCGGTGCTGTTGGCGGTATTGGTGATGGTGGTATTGGTGTTGGTGGTATTGGTGTATTGGTGTTGGGGGTATTGGTGGTGGTATAGGTGGTGGTGTTGGTGGTGGTGGTATTGGTGGTGGTGGTGTTGGTGGTGGTGGTATTGGTGGTTGTGGTATTGGTGGCGGTGGTATTGGATTGGTGGTGGTATTAGTGGCGGTATTGTTAGTGTTGGCATTTGTGGTATTAGAGGTGGTATTGGTATTGTTGGTGGTATTGGTGGTGGTGGTATTGTGGTGGTGGTGGTGATATTGGTGGTATTGGTTGTGGTGTAGGTATTGGTGGTGATAGTGGTAATGGTGGTATTGGTAGTCATGGTATTGGTGGTGTTAGTATTGGTGGTGGTGATATTGCTGGTGGCCGTATTGGTGGTGGTATTAGTAGTGCTGGTGGTATCAGAAGTGATGGTGGTATTGGTAGTGTTGGTGGTATAGATGGTGGTGATGGTATTAGTGGTGGATGTATTTGTGGTGGTGGCACTGGTATTGGTGGTGGTGGTATTGGACTGGTGGTGGTATTGGTTGTGGTATTAGTGGTGGTATTGGTGTTGTTGGTATTGGTGTTAGTGGTATTAGTGTTGGTGGTATCGGTGGTGATGGTGGCTTTGGTGGTGGTGGTATTGGTGGCGGTGGTATTGGTGGTGGTGGTGGTATTGGTATTGGTGGTGGTGGTATTGGTGGTGGTGGTATTGGTGGTTGTGTTGGTATTGGTGGTGGTGGTGGAATTGGTTGTGGTGTTGGTGATGGTGGTATTGGTGGTAATGGTGGTATTGGTGGTGGTGGTATTGGTGGTCATGATATTAGTGGTGTTAGTATTGGTGGTGGTGATATTAGTGGTGGCCATATTGGTGGTATTGGTGGTGGTATTAGTGGTGATGTTGGTATTAGTGGTGATATTGGTGGTGGTATTAGTGGTGGTGGTTGTATTTGAGGTGGTGGTGCTTGTATTGTGTTGGTATTGTTGGTGGTGGTATTGGTATTGGAGGTGGTGGTATTGGATTGGTAGTGGTATTAGTGGAGGTATTGGTGGTGTTGGTATTGGTGGTATTAGAGGAGGTGGTGGTATTGTTGGTGGTATTGGTGTTGGTGGTATTGTGGTGATGGTGGTATTGGTGGTATTGGTTGTGGTGTAGGTATTTGTGGCGGTAGTGGTAATGGTGGTATTGGTAGTCATGGTATTGGTGGTGCTAGTATTGGTGGTGGTGATATTGCTGGTGGCCGTATTGGTGGTATTGGTGGTGGTATTACTGGTGCTGGTGGTATTAGTAGTGATGGTGGTATTGGTGGTGGTGGTGGTATTGGTGGTGGTGGTATTACGTGTGGTGGTGGTATTGGTGGTGGATGTATTTGCCATGGTGGCCCTGGTATTGGTGGTGGTGGCATTGGTGGTGGTATTGGTTGTAGTTTTAGTGGTATTGGTGTTGGTGGTATTAATGGTGGTGGTGGTATTGGTGATGGTGTTGGTGGTATTGGTGGTTGTGGTAGTGGTGGTGGTGGTATTGGTGGTCATGGTATTGGTGGTGTATATATTGGTGGTGGTGATATTGGTGGTGGCGGTATTGGATGTATTGGTTGTGATATTAATGATGGTGGTGGTATTAGTGGTGGTATTGGTGGTGGTATTGCTGGTGGCGGTATTGGTTGAGGCGGTATTGGTATTGGTGATGGTGGTATTGGTGGTGGCTGTATTAGTGGTGGTGGTGGTTGTATTTGTGGTGGTGGTGGTTGTATTTGTGGTGGTATTCGTATTGGTGGTGGTGGTATTAGATAACTGGTGGTGGTATTAGGGGTGGTATTTGTAGTAGTGTTGGTAGTGTTGATATTGGCTTCGCTGTTTTGGGACACCTTGCCTGCCTGCCTGCCTGAAGGGACTCCAGCTCCCAGGAGCACCGACGGATTGCCGCACCTGAGTCCCATTTCTCCCTGCTGCCTGCTACATAACAGCTCGTGGCTCTCGCTCCGCGGGAGCGGCTTCGCTGTTTGGGAGACCTTGCATGCCTGCCTGCCTGCCTGCCTGAAGGGACTCCAGGTCCCAGGAGCACGAACAGATTGCCGCACCTTAGCCGCATTTCTCCTTGCTGCCTGCTACATAACATCTCGTGGCCCCCGCTCCGCAGGAGCCGCTTCGCTTTGGGAGACTGCCTGCCTGCCTGACTGAAGGGACTCCAGGTCCCAGGAGCACCAACGGATTGCCACACCTGAGCCGCATTTCTCCCTGCTGCTTGCTACATATCAGCTCGCGGCCCCTGCTCATCGGGAGCCGCTTCTCTGTTTAGGAGACCTTGCCTGCCTGCCTGAAGGGACTCCAGGTCCCAAGAGCACCAACCGATTGCCGCACCTGAGCCGCATTTCTCCCTGCTGCCTGCTACATAACAACTCGCGTCCCCCGCTCTGCGGGACACGTGCAGGCGTGCACCGGGCCAAACCCGGGCCAAGGGCGGGCCCGTTTGAGCCTGTTTGAGCCCGTTAAAGACCGGTGGAGGCCGGGTCGGCCCACCTTCTAAAGCCTGCAATATTCTAATGTCAGTCCGTATTTGCAGATTGGTGCTTTTTTATTCGACGTGTGGACTGATTTACTGGGACAGTTGTCAATATAGTGCCTAGCTTACCCACGAAGGAAAGGAGAGGAATGCTATAATGGGCAGAAATGTGGCAGGGACGCTCGATCAGTTCATAATTAGAGCCACCTCAGTAAAAGCCCACAAAATCGCCTTGACTGAGCGTCACTTATCGGTAGACCCCCTGCACTCAAAATGATCTTTGTTGGGGGCCTGATGTCTGTATGCTCACCCGTGCCGCTCGAAGCTTCAGTTTTGCACTGTGACTTTGGTTCTTTATCTACTTGCCTGCTTTCCGCCGAACCAAGGGCGCCAGACTGCTTTTGAATCGCGTGTGAGGCTGTTTTCAACAGGGGCTGGGACTGCGAGACCCAGGCTGCAGCGCAGGATCACCAGAGCGCACCTGGAGTCTCTTCCCGCCCCTGCTCCGCACTGATTGGCTGCCTGCCTGGGATTGGCCTGTGATTGGCTGCCTGCCTCTCTAACTGCTCGTGGCCCCCGCTCCGCGGGAGCCGCTCGAAGCTTCAGTTTTGCACTGTGACTTTGATTCTTTATCTACTTGCCTGCTTTCCGCCGAACCAAGGGCGCCAGACTGCTTTTGAACCGCGTGTGAGGCTGTTTTCAACAAGGGCTGGGACTGCGAGACCCAGGCTGCAGCGCAGGATCACCAGAGCGCACCTGGAGTCTCTTCCCGCCCCTGCTCCGCACTGATTGGCTGCCTGCCTGGGATTGGCCTGTGATTGGCTGCCTGCCTCTCTAACTGCTCGCGGCCCCCGCTCCGCGGGAGCCGCTCGAAGCTTCAGTTTTGCACTGTGACTTTGGTTCTTTATCTACTTGCCTGCTTTCCGCCGAACCAAGGGCGCCAGACTGCTTTTGAACCGCGTGTGAGGCTGTTTTCAACAGGGGCTGGGACTGCGAGACCCAGGCTGCAGCGCAGGATCACCAGAGCGCACCTGGAGTCTCTTCCCGCCCCTGCTCCGCACTGATTGGCTGCCTGCCTGGGATTGGCCTGTGATTGGCTGCCTGCCTCTCTAACTGCTCGCGGCACCCGCGGAGCGGGGGCCGCTCGAAGCTTCAGTTTTGCACTGTGACTTTGGTTCTTTATCTACTTGTCTGCTTTCCGCCGAACCAAGGGCGCCAGACTGCTTTTGAACCGCGTGTGAGGCTGTTTTCAACAGGGGCTGGGACTGCGAGACCCAGGCTGCAGCGCAGGATCACCAGAGCGCACCTGGAGTCTCTTCCCGCCCCTGCTCCACACTGATTGGCTGCCTGCCTGGGATTGGCCTGTGATTGGCTGCCTGCCTCTCTAACTGCTCGCGGCCCCCGCTCCGCGGGAGCCGCTCGAAGCTTCAGTTTTGCACTGTGACTTTGGTTCTTTATCTACTTGCCTGCTTTCCGCCGAACCAAGGGCGCCAGACTGCTTTTGAACCGCGTGTGAGGCTGTTTTCAACAGGGGCTGGGACTGCGAGACCCAGGCTGCAGCGCAGGATCACCAGAGCGCACCTGGAGTCTCTTCACGCCCCTTGCTCCTCCTATAATTACACTCCCCTGACGCTTAGCGGGACGCGTGCGGGACGCCGGGCTAAGCCGGGGCAAAGGGCGGGCCGTCTGGGGCCGTCCGGGGACGATCGAGGACGGGACGGGCCACCCCACTAACAACATCGCCCAAAATCATCGCGGAAACGACTCGTCAAAAAAATAGGTAATAATCTCTTATTTTGATATAAGTGGCTAGAGTATCGTCCTGACTTTTATACCATACTGGAACGAGAGTCTTCGAGATTTTATTACCAAAGTTACTATAAAAGTTGTAATAGGAAAGACAAATGGGTCTAAGAAAATTACGTTCGCGCACAATCTTTATATGAAGCGCATGGGAACTGAGGAAGCAGTCAGGAAATCTACAGATAAAGCGATAAAACCTGGTCGCATTACGTTAACCCCGACTATCAAGGAATATTTTTCTACCCTTCCATCAAAAAAGGTACCTGATAAAACAACATCTACCACTGAAAATAAACCACTTGGGAGTTCAGGGGAATTAACTAATTTCAAAAACTACAGAGATGATGGACCCTTTCTAGACTAAGCACCTGACTGTCTTTCCCCCATGTAATATTTTAACCCTTAAGTTCAAACAAGGGGACTGTGTGCACACTGAATGGCACCCATCATCACTGTGCCTTTTCCCTAGGGAATTATTTAGAATTCAAACAACAGCAAAGGTGCACCACAGAGATTGTAACAGTTGTAATAATAATGATCAATCTTGTAGATGTTGGAGTTCTTCTGCAAATCCTTTATTCAAAACATTTAGTCAGACATAAACAGCCGACGCGTTTCGTCCCACACTGTAATGCAGATTTCTTAAGAGTTCTTCAAAGGTTTGATTGAATGTGCCACCTTACTGTGAATACTGTCTCAGTCCATATGCTGAGTTAGATTCGTGAATGATGTTGGACGTCGCTGCGGGTGTTGGTCAGGACGAGGGCTGTGGATGGGCGCCGGCTGCCTTTTTACTTTAACGGCCTGCTGGGATACAGTGCCCACACCCTCCTCCAGAGGACTCACAGGACCTCCAGTCCAACATCATTCACGAATCTAACTCAGCATATGGACTGAGACAGTATTCACAGTAAGGTGGCACATTCAATCAAACCTTTGAAGAACTCTTAAGAAATCTGCATTACTGTCGCCCGCTAGCACTTATATAATATAATAATAGTGTCGGGAAGAACCTAAATAATAGGATATATTGTAACTGGCAAGGTGATCCCAGGACCACGCCTCTATTCTCTTCTCCAAGGCACGCGACGTCCGACCAACTTGAAGCCCTGAAGAAGTCCCAGTGTGGGACGAAACGCGTCGGCTGTTTATGTCTGACTAAATGTTTTGAATAAAGGATTTGCAGAAGAACTCCAACATCTACAAGATTGATCATTATTATTACAACTGTTACAATCTCTGTGGTGCACCTTTGCTGTTGTTGGAATTAACTAATTTATCTGATTCCCCCCATCTGCTTCATAAGGTATGTGACATGGCGCCCATTAACAAGTCTATTCACTCACTGAATGACCAACAACCAAAAGACTGCAACTCTATCCTCTTGAAATCATCGACTCCTATAAAAGGCTATGAGAGCTCATATAAAACAGAGGACCTAAATATACTCAATCACAAGTCAGAACAAAATAGTCCGAATTTAATATCATCCCCTATACAGAGCAATGGGAGCCTACAAAAAGCCTGGGATTGGCCTGTGATTGGCTGCCTGCCTCTCTAACTGCTCGCGGCCCCCGCTCCGCGGGAGCCGCTCGAAGCTTCAGTTTTGCACTGTGACTTTGGTTCTTTATCTACTTGCCTGCTTTCCGCCGAACCAAGGGCGCCAGACTGCTTTTGAACCGCGTGTGAGGCTGTTTTCAACAGGGGCTGGGACTGCGAGACCCAGGCTGCAGCGCAGGATCACCAGAGCGCACCTGGAGTCTCTTCCCGCCCCTGCTTCGCACTGATTGGCTGCCTGCCTGGGATTGGCCTGTGATTGGCTGCCTGCCTCTCTAACTGCTCGCGGCCCCCGCTCCGCGGGGGCCGCTCGAAGCTTCAGTTTTGCACTGTGACTTTGGTTCTTTATCTACTTGCCTGCTTTCCGCCGAACCAAGGGCGCCAGAATGCTTTTGAACCGCGTGTGAGGCTGTTTTCAACAGGGGCTGGGACTGCGAGACCCAGGCTGCAGCGCAGGATCACCAGAGCGCACGTGGAGTCTCTTCCCGCCCCTGCTCCGCACTGATTGGCTGCCTGCCTGGGATTGGCCTGTGATTGGCTGCCTGCCTCTCTAACTGCTCGCGGCCCCCGCTCCGCGGGAGCCGCTCGAAGCTTCAGTTTTGCACTGTGACTTTGGTTCTTTATCTACTTGCCTGCTTTCCGCCGAACCAAGGGCGCCAGACTGCTTTTGAACCGCGTGTGAGGCTGTTTTCAACAGGGGCTGGGACTGCGAGACCCAGGCTGCAGCGCAGGATCACCAGAGCGCACCTGGAGTCTCTTCACGCCCCTTGCTCCTCCTATAATTACACTCCCCTGACGCTTAGCGGGACGCGTGCGGGACGCTGGGCTAAGCCCGGGCAAAGGGCGGGCCGTCTGGGGCCGTCCGGGGACGATCGAGGACGGGACGGGCCACCCCACTAACAACATCGCCCAAAATCATCGCGGAAACGACTCGTCAAAAAAATAGGTAATAATCTCTTATTTTGATATAAGTGGCTAGAGTATCGTCCTGACTTTTATACCATACTGGAACGAGAGTCTTCGAGATTTTATTACCAAAGTTACTATAAAAGCTGTAATAGGAAAGACAAATGGGTCTAAGAAAATTACGTTCGCGCACAATCTTTATGAAGCGCATGGGAACTGAGGAAGCAGTCAGGAAATCTACAGATAAAGCGATAAAACCTGGTCGCATTACATTAACCCCGACTATCAAGGAATATTTTTCTACCCTTCCATCAAAAAAGGTACCTGATAAAACAACATCTACCACTGAAAATAAACCACTTGGGAGTTCAGGGGAATTAACTAATTTATCTGATTCCCCCCATCTGCTTCATAACGTAAGTGACATGGCGCCCATTAACAAGTCTATTCACTCACTGAATGACCAACAACCAAAAGACTGCAACTCTATCCTCTTGAAATCATCGACTCCTATAAAAGGCTATGAGAGCTCATATAAAACAGAGGACCTAAATATACTCAATCACAAGTCAGAACAAAATAGTCCGAATTTAATATCATCCCCTATACAGAGCAATGGGAGCCTACAAAAATCAGAAGATTCAAGTATATTCAAACACAAAGTAGAAAAAAAAAGCCCCGAAATAAAGCTATTAAATACTGAAACAAAAAAAACACCTGCACAAGAACAAAATTCTTTTTTGGACCCTTTCCTAACCGAAAATAAAAATCTCGATACATCCACAATACCTCTATCTAAGGCTCTTTTCTCACTACAGGCAATATTAGAATCGGTTCTCTCCTTTTTAGGAAACATCCTCGAAAACTCAGATCAAACTTTGAATGTCCAAATTGGCATTTTTAAATTTCTAGTAGAAGAGAAAAGAAAAAAGGAGTCCTCAAAAATAACAGAAAATCAATTAAAAGATACCACTAAACGAAAGGAAAACGATCATAAACAAAGTAATTGTCACTCTTCTACTCAGACATCAGAAGAAGATTTCATAGAAACTTACAAAAGGAAAAAAACTGAATCTTTCAACGAATCTACGCTCTATTCTTTAAAAAGACTTTTTAGAGAAAAATCGCAAAAAAACCAAAAGCAATATGCTATTTTTAACAAACAAAGAAAAAAGGACATATATGACAAAGACTTAGTAAAGGAAGATGAAGACTCTTGTACAAAAACTAAGTCAGAAACTCTAATAGGAGAAATAACAACAGATAAAACCAAGGAAACTGAGGAAAAGGGAAAAAATAAAAGGATGAAAAAACCTCTTGGAGGGATTCATAAAAAGAAAACCCGTAAACTTAAATTCCAAAAAATCAATATACCCCAAAAAGATTTGCAGGAGAAAAACGATGAGAAAAGTACGCCATATATGAGTAAAAAAGGAGAATCTCCCAAAGGAATATGTACAGATACAAAGCCAACTTTGAACCCAAGGGCGGATGAATATCTCCCAACCAGGACAGTTATAAAGACAAGACATGAAAGTATCGATGTCAATAGAAGCAATAAGAAGGACAACGAATGCAGCGTTAATATACAGTCAAAAGCACTTCAATTTGAAGAACTTTTCCCCACCGATAATACACCACTTAATAGAGGCAGGATACTCAACCTCTTGCAAAACATAAAGTCTCTTCAATTATTGACTAGCAGTGAAATAGACCTAGTGACTTTCCCCAAAAGTGGTCATAATAAAATCGCAATGGTTTCCTTTTGGTCTCCCGTAATACCTGGGATTATACTTAAGGAAAAAGAAATAATACACAGATTTGGATATGATGTAATTGAGAAGGTTGAGCTCAAAGGAAATAAAAACTATAAAACCGCAAACAACAACATGCAACTAATCTCTAATCCACATCCAAACAATGGTCCTAGATCTTCCTTGATGTATAAAGACTCAGGGGCTACCTATTTTAGAGATCTGTGACAGGGAGAAGTGATCCTGAAAATTCGTGTGAATAAAGGGGAAAGGGAAGTGTGGCACTTGGAATCAAATGAGAACAAAGCTACTGACATTGATATCGAGAAGTCGTGGACCTGGTTATCGGGGATGCTGAACTGCAATAAAAGTTCTAGTCAATTGAAGTATCCTGTTTAACCAAGGTCTAAAGCTTATATCGTGGAATATCGCAGGGAGAACAACAAATAAAATGAAGGAAGTCCTTAATAACCAGCCTGATATTCTGACCTTACAAGAAACCTGGGCAATAGAACCCTTTTCACAAAAAGGGTACTATGTTTATAATATATCTGCAGAAGCTACTAATCGGGGCCACGCCAAAGGAGGATTGGCTATTTTAATGAGAGAGGATTACACAGCGGAACAAGAGATAGTTGAGACCAACAGTGTCAATTTGCAATGTATTAAACTTTCTCTAAATATCTATAATAAGAGCCCACGAAGAGCAATGCTGCTTTTTAATATATACGCCCCCCCCGGAAGAAAGTACGACACCTTATTCGAAGATACCCTGGAAATCATCAAACAAACAATAGAAGCCCATATGTTTCCACTTTTTATGATCGTGGGTGACTCCAATGGGAAAATCTCTAATCCCGAAATAAAAAAGTGGGGAAGAATCTTTGAAGAGGAAAGCCTGGAATCTTTTACTCCCCAATTCCCCAGAGACATTCGCTCTAATAAAAGAGGGAAAATAATGCTATCAGCGCTATTTAATATAAATGGGGTAATTCTGAATGGGAACATTGAAGGAGACATCCCGGCATCATACACAAGACAGGGAAACGGGAGTCCATCAATAATAGATTATATCATCTGTGGCAAGGATCTATTTGAAACCATTTCTCATCTTCACTCCAACTTCTCATTAGACAGCGATCACGCCATGATGCAACTACGTACCAATTGGTCGGCTCAGTCTGCAGCAGAAGGACAGATGATCCTTTATAGAAATGAAACTCTGGTAAATAGCGACCAAAGACGTATCTTTTGGAATCCATCTTCTATGGACAAAATAACAATACTGGTTAAGCATAAACATTTTTTAAAGAAACAGTACTCTGAAGATCTTATAGAAAACTTTGAGAGCATGCTTACCGAACTTAAAGAGGCACTAATAAAAATGAATCTTCAAGGAAATACTGGTAATAAAATGAAGAAAAATTTAAATAAAATCCGGAATACTCAGACAAGGAAAAAACTAAATAATTTGATATGAGCTCAATATCTACACTCTTCTCCTACCAAAAAGAAAGAAATAAACAAGCTGAAAAATCAATTGAGAAGAGAAAAAATAGGTAAGAAAAAAACCTTTCAAGATCGCAACTGGGTCGATTTACAAATTGCTGCAAAAGAACCAAACCAGAGAACTTATTGGTCACTAATAGCAAAAATAACAGGAACAAAAAAGAAATTACTAGCAGTACCGGTTCCTCCGAAAGAGTGGGAAATTTATCTGACAGATCTCTATAAATCAAACACGGTCAAACTAGAAGAAAACTGTACAGATAATGTAAAGGAAAAACTAAAAACATAAATTCCTAAAACAACAACAATAATGGTAGAAACTCACATTCGAAAGGTGCCTTTGGGCCTGACCAGATTCCTATCAAGGCCCTGCAGATGAATCCTAAGGAATGGAGTTTTTTGTTAACCCCACTATTCAACTACATCTTGACCACTGGAGCAGTACCAAAGTCATGGCAGGGGAGCATTATCATCCCTATTTATAAAAAAGGTTTCAAAACGGTAGCAGGGAACTACCGTCAAATAGCATTGATGGATGCGACCGGAAACATTTTCGCTGCTGAAGTATTAATGCAATTAAAAAACTGGGCTTTTTCGCTGGGTCTGATACCGATGTTCCAGGCTGGTTTCAGACCTAAGCACTCTGTCACGGACAATATTGCAATAATCCAGGTTATTCTTGATAAATATGTGACACGAAGAAAACAGACGGTCTATATGGCATTTATAGATTATTCGACCGCATTCGATCGTGTTGATCGACCCACTTTATGGAATAAACTGAGGAGTTTTGGGATCAACGAACATTTGCTACAGGTAATAATAAGCCTCCATACTACAACGTGGTGTCAAGTCCAATTGGGGGGCGAAAAAGGTTTAACGAAAGTAATAAATACAGAGAATGGTCTTAAACAGGGCTGTCTACTGGCCCCTATGTTATTCTCGCTATATCTCAGTGACCTGCCAAAGCAGTTACAGCAAGGCTCAAGCCTGCCTCCAAAAATAAACAAACAAAGTATTCATTCGTTGCTCTATGCGGACGATATAGTAATGTTTGATCTTACACCATTCGGTTTGCAAAATTCTCTTGATATTTTGTTTCAATACTCAAACAAAAATTTCTTAATTCCGAATGTAAAGAAAACAAAAGTTGTAGCCTTCTCTGGGAGGAAAAAAAGTGTTAAATACAACTGGAGGCTTGGAGGTGAAAAAATCGATGAAGAAAAAGAATATACATATCTTGGCAGGATTCTCTCAAAGAACCTAACAAATTTAAAGCATATAGATAAATTAACAAAGAAATCTGATATACATGCCGGAGCACTTTCTAGACTCTATAGTGCCACGGGGAGCAGACATTTTGCATCATTATTAAAAATATATAAAGTGAAAATCCCTGCAGTCCTCTCTTATGCTACGGAATATATCCCTATAAAACAATGGGGCTTCATGGATCGCCAAGAGGGAAAAATTCTGAAAAGAATGATGAAGGTCCCAGTTTCAACACCAGTACAGGTTCTAAGGTTAGAATTTGCAATAACAAGTGCTTATGCCACGGCTGTGGCAAACATTATTAGGTGGGCCTATAATCTCCTCCATGCAAAGGAGGGAACACTTAGATTTCTGCTCCAAAAGGAAACCTTTGATACAGAAGCAGCTAAGCAAACTTTTTCAGTGAATATGTCAGCTGCATTTAAAATGGCTGAAATTACTACAGATATATTACTCACCTGGTCTGTATCGCAACTAAAACTTTTTCTTAAATGTTTTACTCCTAGGTTGAGTTTTGATCTGGACTATGCGCATAGCAATAAACTAAAAACATTTAAATCATTTATTGAACTTATAGAGTATAAACACATTCAGCCTTACATCATGTTTTCCCTAACTCATAGTGCAAGGAGGGTGATCTTGATGTTACGAATAGGGATCTTACCTGTCCAATCGTATTAATCTAAATGGTCAGCTGGGGAATCTCCCTATCTCTGCTCGTTATGTCAAGGAGGCGAGCAGACCGTGGAGCATCTATTATTTGTTTGCCCTAATTCTAAAGTAGTAGTAGCTTGTGCTTCATATATTGATCCTATATATCGAACCTGCAGGTTAACAAAGGAAAAAGAACTATTAACAGTGGGCAAATTGCCTCCGAACGAATTTGTATATTATAATTTCTACAAATTTTTTAAAACTATGCTGTTTTATATTAACCTGTGATGTATTCATTTTCCTGTTCTTTTTCTTGTTTTATTTTATTTTATATTTTATATTTGTGGTCCTCTGTCGAGTACCAAAACAAATAAAATCCTTTTGACTTTGACTTTGACTTTGACTGTATGCTCACCTGAACAGCGCTCAGCCACAGGCACTAACCTTCTTGCCCTGGGTGGAGGTAACAGCCAGTCACTACAGGACTCAGCAAACATTTCTATAATATCGGAGCCCCCCTCCAGTCCTCCTCCTGCAGACCCAGGGTCAGAGGGTACTCTTTGTAGCACTCTTTCTCGTGTTTCAATGAGGTCCGTGCCGAAATCTACATCTCAACCTACAGATCAAGTACCGGAACTGGCAACTAAGAGAACCCGGGGAGGAGGCTAGCAGAGGCAAAAAAATGCAATAATGCATAAAACGAATAAGATCGTTGGGGCAGCGACTACAGCACTGCCAACGATAACAGAGCCTCAGATACCTATTCCTCTACTGGGTGCCCCAAACTCGGACCCAGTTGGTGTTTCTTCGCCTCAAGTTGATGAGGGTTTTTGGACCAAACTGGGGGCCCTAATCACGCTATCTATGTCTCCATTTCTTGAGAGGTTGTCATTAATTGAGGAAAAACTATCCAACTTTGAATTGCTCACTGTGTCTAACTTTGGTGTAGTAAAAGACTCTCAGGGGGAACACTTTCGGTCATCTGTAACCACAATAAATGCGATTCGCAATCCAGTTAATCCCAATCTCACATCACCCACCCTAATAACATCCAATCCAATGTTTGCCTCATCTAGTAGGAATGATGAGGCTGGTACCGCCACCAGTGTTGGTGTAGTAGTACATGAAGACACAGGAAACACATTGGGAGTGAGAACAGAGACATCCACCCTGGGTGGAGGTGTGGTGAAAAAAACACCCTGCAAAGATAAAGAAAGTGATCGACTTATACCCCTACCCAACACCGGAGCAACTAAATTCACTTTGCCATGTATTGATTTACCCCCTGCGTCTTCTCCATATGTTGTTGTATTGGTTGGCGTACCTGAGTTGGAAAGCGGTAGTGTGGAGACCTATATTGAACTAAAAATAAAGTCCATTTATTGGTTAAATAACAATAGACCCCTTCCACCCCAGGTGCTTACTGAAATTATATTTGCACGTAGAGTAAGTTGGGTTGGTCAAAGAGAGAACGACATCGAGGGTGATTGTATCTTCATCAATTTTAGAGATAGACGGTGGTCCAATATATCTGTGAATGGTGTCAGCCGAGGGTGACAACTGGAATTCAGACCCTATCCTTAAGTTATTTTTATCCCCCTTGTTCCCTAACAGAGAGAATGGGAAATGCGTGTAAAAAGTGGGAAATGAGAGCTCAAGTTGGAAATGTATACAATAGGAGATGGAACGCTGATATCTTTCTACCAGCTAATGTCCCTGTAAGTAATAGATTTAGTGTTTTATATCAGGAGGACTGACTGAACTCTATCGGCCAGTATCCCTTAACTACGGTTAAACAGTTAGGTATGTTTTCCATTGGTGTGGGAGCTGAGATTACCATTCAGCAACCGCTGACAAGAAATGAGTTGGCGATAGAAGAGAACAGTATAGGAACCATTGATAGTTTTCAGGAGGTTCCACATAGTACTCCCTTTGGAAGGGTGGGGACCCTGTTTACAGTACACAATGGGGGAATTCCATTAGTGCTCCCCAGATTAAAAAAGTAGAAAGACTACAGGGAGTTGTGGTTACCAACCAGCAACCATTGATAAGTAATGAGTTGGCGTTAGAAGAGAAACGTATAGGGAGCATTGATAGTCATCTCAAGGATCAATATGGTATTTCCTGTGGAGAAATGGAGGTGAACTTGCCCACGCTACTTCAATGGGGGGAGCCTATTATGGCCTCCCAGATTTAAAAAAGTAAAAAGTCCACAGGGCATTAGGATTTTGTCATGGAGCATAGCAGGCTTAATTGCTAAAATGGATCTCCTCGATTGGGGAGATTTAATAGATTCCCATGAGATTTGCCTATTCCAAGAGACCTGAGCATTAAAACCATTGTATAGAGCAAGGTTTGTTGCATACTGTGAAGCAGCAGCTCAGGGGATAAGGGGGAGACCTTCGGGGGGACTGTGTATATGGGTTTGCACACATTTGAGTTGCTCAGTTAAAAGTATAGATACCCACTCCCCTGATATTTTATGTATTTTTCTCTCCCTCAGAAACTTTCCAAAAGTTACTATTATTAATGTCTACTATCGCCCAGTAAGGTATGGGCAGATATCACAGACGTTAGATTGCTTGGTTGTTTTTCTTTCCATGCTGATTGAGAAAATCCATTTTAATATTGGTGGGGACTTTAATTGCCACTTTGAACCCCTTAATGGTTTATCATCTTCCATTACCAGTGATGAGGACTCAACCTGGGCAATCCCCGCGTGTAATGCTTATTCGATAAGGGGGTGGACCCCATGAGTGGTACAACTAACCTCACTTGCCCTCAGCCATTCGCGGAGGGCATGTAATGGTCCGTTGCCTGCTGACAATCCGGGGAACTTTACCTTTGAAAGGAATGTAAGGCATCCACAATTGATTATATTTTCATAAATGTGGAAATCTGGCATAGGATTTAAACATTTTTGGTCCAACCCCGTGGTGAAAGTGATCATACCCCGTTGGTAGTAACCCTAGATAGTTATCAACCGGAAGTAGGGCAGGGTGTGGTCAACCCGCCACCTTGTAATTTAACAGTGGTTAAAGGAGGTAGAAGAATTCACTGGGGAACAATCGTACAATCTCCAGAAGAGATGGCTTCTATGTATAATCTTACCATTCTCTACCTAGAAAGGGCATGTTCTGTCTCTGAAAGTAGTGGTGTCTTAGAATCTCAAGAGGTGCTAGGAAAAAACCATCTGGATATGGTTGCAACCCTGGCGGAGTTTTTCTATAGTGGTAAATTAATAAAGGTAGTCAATGTAGAGGGAAAAAAACCCTGGTATAACAGGGCATGTAGGGACGCAAAGAGCGCCCTGTTGTCCAGACTCAAAGAGGGGAATAGCACATGTATCAGGGAAGCAAGGGCGTTTAAAAAAAATCCTTTTAGCAGCTAAATCTGAACGGGAGATTGATAGATGTCAGGCTATTAACAAAGCTGTAGATGATAAAGACACAAGAGGCATTTGGAACCTGGTCAAGAGGGGAAAAAATGAGGGCATGTCTGCCAATGAGCCAAACCTCGGGGAGGAAGTTTGGCGAGCCCATTTTAAAATTTCATATTCTAGGCCACAAATTGGATTTAAAGAGTCAAGGATATTTGTTAGCGATCAAACTTCTCTCTCCCTTGGTGACATTCCCCCTTGTTCACTCGCCGAGGTATTAGCGGCCTAGGCCACAGTATTACCAAATAATGCGCCTGGCCTGGATAGGACCCCTGGGGACCTGTTTAGAAGCGATCAGGCAGTGTGGGCTCCATACATGCAGACCCTTTTTAATGCTATTCTCCACTGCATGGCACCCCCTCCAACATGGGTAGGTGCTGAGATTATTGCTATTTATAAAAAAGGCTCGCCTCTAGAACCGACAAATTATAGGCCGATCAGCCTTATCGACGTAACACAAAAGATCTTTGCCCGTGTTCTATTGGGAAGATTGCAGATTTGGATGGATGACCATATTATACTAACTCCCTTACAAACAGGCTTTAGGTCTAAAACCTCGACCATAGATCAGTTGCTTAGACTACAACTGATCTATTGGAAAACCATAACATTAGAGGGAGGTAGTTTCTATCTCACATTCGTGGACCTTAAATCTGCATTCAACATGGTAGACCGAGATCTGCTGTGGGATCTACTGTTTGATATGGGAGCTCCAGCCTATCTTTGCCAACAGCTGAAACGCCACCATGAAGGTACTTTTGCAAGGATAAGATTTGGCAAAAACAGGGAATTAACAGCTCCCTTCCCCGTTGAGAAGGGAGTGAGACAGGGCTGTGTGCTCGTGTCAACCCTTTTCTCACTCTTTTTAAATGGGTTAATTGAGGATCTCCTTGCTATCAAGGATATTGACTCTCCCAGGCTTGCTAACTACAAAATACCAGCCTTAAGGTTTGTGGTCGACAAGTTGCTCCTATCTAAAACACCTATGGGGATGCAGCGTGTCTTAGAGGAATTTAGCCTGTTTTGTGAGAAAAGGAATTTGGAGAAAAATATACAGAAAACAAAGTATATGGTCTTCCATGCTGATTCTACTAACTGTCCACACCCCAAAATGGACCATAGGCCCCTAGAGAGGGTGCCCCTATTTGATTATTTGGGTCTCACATTAAATGTTAAAATGGAGTGGGGGGCCACAAATTACTAAAGCACACCTAAAGTTAATCCGGGCTACTGTGGGGATTCTAAAAGTACATTGGAGTTGTGCTGTAAAGTTATAGGTCCCCCTGCAGAAATTTATAAGGTTCAAGCGAGGGGCCTTTGATGTATGGCGCTGAACTCTGGAGTCGCTGTTCATCTAAAACTCTAACTGTGACAGAGAATAACTTTATAAGACAGCTTTTAGACCTCCCAAAAAGCACCCCCTTAATACCGTTAAGGATCGACTTGGGTATTATTCCTATTGCTGACCTGATTGCTTCTCGTACACTCCTATACTGGCAACAGTTATAGAGTACGCCAGAGCTAGGAAATTATACAGAGGAACTAAAAGCTGTTATGTGTATTTTGGTGCAGGGAACATACCATGGTTTTCCTTTATTAGGAACACATTCCGTGCTATAGGGATGGTCAGCACCGGAGGAGACATGCTTAGCCATTTCTAAAAAATCACTAACAATTGCTTTGAAAGAACACAAATTGGCACACATTTTGCAGACAGTTGTCTCATCCAGCCTGACTTCTAGGTTTTTGGATATAAAACAGGATTATAACTTCGAGCTGGGGTTGGACTGCATTCAACCCCTTCTAGCAAAGAAACTGTTTCTACAATTTAGGCACAGGACGCTCCTGCTGCATGCTTTTACAAATAATTGGGCGGGTGCTACTAAACAACTCTGTCCCGGGTGAACAGCATCGGAAGAAACAGAAATTCACGTGATATTTCTTTGCACGACCTATAGAAGGGCAAGATCTAAATGGGCCCTCCAACTCTGTAGAAACCTGGGTATAAGAAATTATAGAGAAACAAAGAAGGAGTACGCAGTTCCTAGGTGAAATATTATTGACCGAAAACTACCAGGACAAGTATATCTGGTGGAGCCTGTAAAACAGGGGTCTAAAAGAGAGGAGGAGAGGAATTCCACCTGTCGGAACTAGGGCTCTGACACACCCAGCAAGCTAGGTGTCATGCTTCATCATTTGAGCCTGCTCCTCATTGGGCATGCGCTGCAATGCCCAAAGGGCACCCTTAAAGGGGCTCTTTATCGGAGATCTTTTGTTCCTTGCCATACGGGTGCAGTGGGGTGAGAGGGCCTATTCAAATGTAGATGTGAGTGCAGTCTATTAAAATAGCTTAAGGATTCCTCTGCAAGACTTTATTCTGTTGGGTACCTTACCTAATTAAAATCTATAAAAGGAGGGTAGTGTTTTCTATAAATACCATGTGATTGGCACTGTTGGGAAGACTTGTTAGTCACAGAATGATTACTGTAACATTGATGCCCGAAGGTTTTTGGGCTTACACTGTGTTTTCTGTATATGTTTTTCAGCCCTGAGAAAGTCGCTGGTGTCTTGTCCCGATCGACGAAACACGTGTTGGCTGGAGTCAGAACAAGAAAGAAATATTAAATCACAAATTTTGTTACTGTATTTGTCTTGAACTTCAAGTTATTGACTTGTCATAATCTGCTTGATGGTGTGCCAGGGCTTGATACAAAGTTTGAATAGATCTGTTGATCTAAGTGGGGAGGTGTTGGATGAGAACCTCCAACCTAGGCACCCATAACTGATAGATAGAGCTACGAGATATGAACCGTGATCTGTGAGCGCCACTTCTATCCGGCGTACAATCATCCCAACAAGTATTTAGTATTGGTGGTGGTGTTGGTGGTATTTGTGGTGGTGGTATTGGTGGTGGTGGTTTTGGTGGTGGTATTGGTGGTGGTTTTGATGGTGGTAGTGACAGTGGTATTGGTGGTGATTGTGGTGGTGTTGGTGGTAGTATTGGTGGTATGGTATTGGCGGTGCTGTTGGAGGTATTGGTGATGGTGGTATGTGGTGGTGGTATTGGTGTATTGATGGTGGTGGTATTGGTGGTGGTATAGGTGGTGGTGTTGGTGGTATTGGTGGTGGTGGTGTTGGTGGTGGTGGTATTGGTGGTGGGGCTGTTAATAAAACTGGGTTTTGAACACAACCCGTCAGGTGGCTATAGTACAGATGACAACCCCCTCCCTCACAGAAACTCTGTGATTCGCTGAATCTTTACTTTGTCGAAAAAATTTCGACAATCAAATCCAACATCCCCCCTTCCTCTTTTTTTGTTGACCCCCTGCCTCCCCCCGCCCCAGCCTCTTTCAATTTCTTTCCCCTCCTCTCTGAAGAACTTTTCCTGTCCCTCCTCCCCAAAATTAAATCCGGTTCCCCTTCTGATATATGCCCGGCACACATCTTACGGCAGATTTATACTGTCTGCCCTCTGCCTCCTCTGGGTTTCCTTAACGACTCACTGGTTCGAGGGGTTGTCACTCCATCGTTAAAAGCCGCTTCCATCGTCCCCATCTTGAAAAAGCCAGGAGCCGACCCCTCTGTGATGGCCAACTATCGCCCCATCTCCCTTCTCCCGTTTCTGGCGAAGGTGCTTGAGCGACATGTTACATCTGCGCTCAGCTCCTTTGCCGAGGAGAATGGGAGGCTGGCTCCGTGCCAGGCTGGGTTTCGGCCCAAGCACTCGACAGAGTCAGTGGTGGTGTCAGTATTAGACACCCTCAGAGAGGGTATGGACATGGGCAGATCTCAGGCGCTGGTCCTCCTTGACTTGTCCGCCGCTTTTGACACGGTGGACCATTCCATCTTGCTTTCCCGTGTCAAGGCGGCGGGCATAGGAGGCTCAGCCCTTATCTGGCTTTCATCCTTTTTGAGGGACCGGACCCAGGCGGTTCACCTTGGGGAGTTTTCAGCTACCCCCTGCCAGGTCCAGTGCGGTGTTCCCCAGGGCTCTTCTCTCTCTCCTTTACTATTTAATCTTTATATCGCCCCTCTTATCTTTGCCCTACAGCAGCTGGAGGTCACGGTATATAATTATGCCGACGACCTCCAGCTCATCTTCAATCTGTCTTCTACCCCTGACTCTATCTCTAACTTCCAATCTATCCTATCTTTCATCAGGGACTGGATGAATTTCAACCACCTGAAACTCAATCCCGATAAAACGGAACTAGTGGTGACGGGTGGTTTCTCCAGTCCCTGGAATTCTCTCTTTTGGCCCCCCTCCTTTGGTTCTCCTCCTACCCCTGTTCCCTCTGTTAAGACTCTTGGCATCAAGCTAAATGATAAGCTCACTATGCACTCCCAGATTGGTTCGGTGGTTTCTTCCTGCTTTCTTACTCTCCGTACTATCCGCTCTATCTCTCGCTTCTTTTCTTTCTCTGCACTTAAACTAATTATGTCCGCACTGGTCCTGTCCCGCCTGGACTACGGGAACATCTTGTTCAATGGCATCCCTCAGTACAGCCTGCGTAAACTGCAACTAGTGCAGAACCAGGCTGCCCGCCTTGCCTTCGGTCTTCCCAAATTCCATCATACCTCCCCCCTCTTGAAATCCCTCCACTGGCTCCCTGTGCGGGAACGCGCCTTGTTCAAATTAGGCTGCATGGCGTTTCAGGCCAGGACTGGCCTGGCCCCCCTTTTTATATCCTCCGCCATCAAGGCCTATGTCCCTGGCAGAGACCTCCGCTCCTCGGCACATCTTCTTTTAGCAGTCCCTCGCTACCGGAAAAAAAAACAGGGTGGCTCGAAATTTTCCACTCTTGCCCCCATGTTCTGGAACTCTCTCCCCTTCCATCTTAGGTCCCTCACCCAGTATTCTAGTTTCCGCAAAGCTCTGAAGACCTTTTTATTTTCTCAGGCTTTTCTACCGTAAGCCCTGCCTGCCTTTCCAGTCGACGCCTTAGCAACTGCTCTTGCCCAGCTGGCTGCCTGCTACTTTAGCGCCAAGAAACCGCCCAGGTGTACGTTGCGCTTGATAAATATTTTAAACTTAAACTTAAACTTATGTAACACAGATGTGCTCTTGTCAGCTTCCGCCCATTAGTACAGAATTATGTGCTACCTAGAATTCACATGACTTAATTTGCTAATCATTTCTAAATCCATTTTACTTGGGTGGGGTTTGAAACAGACACAAGATAATTCCAGGTTAAAGTAATTGGAAGCAGGCGCCCGTGTCATGGGGGCTGTCCTGCTCCTTAAAAAAACATAAACGGTTTCAGCTGAAGTAGGGCATGTCCGGCCTGCTGTAAGAGAAACTCAATAAAGTAAATAATGCTTACAGACTAAATAACAGGTCCCATGTAACAACCGAAATAAAGAGGCCATTCACCATGGGAGGGTACAAATGAAGACAAGGCTGTACTAAGGAGGGACTAACAAGCCTATTAACGAATCCGAAGGCAGCATTTATGAAAGACAATGACACAAGCCAATGAAAAATATGGGAGGAGAGTGGGATTGGCTTCTCTCCTATACTTTAGTACAGCAGTCTCACAGAGCAAGCAGCGCATGCGCTCTGCCGCCAGGCTCGACCTAAAAACGGCTGTGAGAAAGGTTCACATTAGAACCAAAATGTGTTGCTGTTGTCCTCCACTCACTAAAAAGAAACAAGGGGAATTCCCCTGCACCCACAAATAAAAATTAAAGCAGGCTGGAAGGCTGTGTGTCGCTCCTCCTCCCCCCTCCAAAGCGAAGTTGTTGATTTGTTGACATAGAGTTGGAGGAGCCATGCGGCTGTCATTGTTTGTTTAGGTTTCCGGTCAGCCCTGGTTGCATGCAATGTAGGTACTATAGAAAAAAATGCATATTACCAGCATTTAACAAAACACATTTATAAAAACGGGCACCTGCTGAAATATTAAGCGTGGCACTTATGTTGTAGTTAATGCTCACAGTTTATCATGGAGCCTAGGCGCAGGACAGCAATGAGGAGCAGGGTGTAAGTACAAACGTAGGCTCTGTGGTGCGACCTAAAGAACAGCTCCCGTGTTGTAAAAATAAAAGCGGAGATGTTGAAGTAGAGCTGGGTGAGCCAATGCGGCCACCATTATTCACTTTGTTTCCCGGTCAGTGGTGGCATTGCTACTGTAAAAAAATGCAAAGTATTAGTTATAGAAGAGCTGCGTGTGATGGTAGTGTGAACGGTATGGGTAATTAAAGCGCGGCGCCCTTGTTAATGATATGAAAGCGGGCGAAAACCATCTGAAGCAGTGCATGTTGTGCCTGCAGTAAGAGAAACTCATTAAAGAAAATAATACTTACAGACCAAAAAAAGACGTAAAGTGTAACAGCCGAAGTAAAAGGGCCAGTCGCCATGGGATGTTACAAATGAAGACAAGGCAGTAATCAAAAACCAGCATTCACGAAGGACAATGACACAAGCCAATGAAAAATATGGGTGGAGAGTGGGTGAGGCTTCCCGTGCATACTCTAATCCAGCATGCCTTGCAGCGTGAGCACTGCATGTGCGCTGCCGCTAGGCTCGACCTCAGGAGCATGGGCTGTACAAGCAGCACTTAGTCAGTTGCCGTCCCCCATTTAAAATACATAATAATAGCAAGATGGGGTGTGGGGCGTGCAGCATTAGGAAGTGGTGGGGTGGGAGGGCTTGCGTAAATGTGCAGCTGCGCGCAGTACATTACAAAGAGGAAATAGGGAGAAAGACAGGAAGCACCTGCAGTACCATGGAGAGCCCAAAACAAAATAAAGCGAGCCCGTACATATGCTGTGGAAGGATGCAACTCATACTATTAGAAGGCTGTGAGACTAAAATGTTTCTGGGGAGGATAAACACCAGTGCAACACCATCCAATCAAGGGCAGGAAGCTGAGATGCACAGCAAAGCTGTACAGTCATAATAAGCATGTGGCTGATCCAAATCCTGCTCTGTGTATATTGGAAACAATAGTTCTGGCCATCAGTCATCTATAGCTATTCGTAGCCTATATCTAAAATTCACTAACTGAGCTGAAATAGATTCCCTGTCGTATGTCTCTGTTATATTATATGTTCATGCTCAGATCTCTGTATGTGTAAACGGTTGCCTCCTAAGGTTGTTGATTCCTTGTCTGATCAGCCCTTTCGTTTTTTTCCACAGCCTGAATAACTCACTTGACAAAAAGAGGATTCTGCGTTTAGGTTATCTGCTGCTGAAGGAGCCTCGAACGTGTCTTTTTTCTCCTCCAGCTGTTGCCCTATTGTAATCTCAACTACGCTGTACACAGAGCTTTTTCATAATTTCCTGGTGAGAGCTACCTTGTTGAATTTCGTAGATGGTAATGTTTCATTTGTGTTAGTTTTTTGTGATAAAGCTTGTAATTTGATCCATTGTGCCCTCTGTGATGCATTTACTATGTTGAAACAGCAACATTGTAATTGCTGATTTATAGCTTTTTTATTTTGCTTGAAAGTGTTTTTCTTTGTTTGCTTTAGTTTTTGCTAAAGGCTCAGTGCTATTCTAGTCAACTCACACATTTGTTGCTGTTGCGACGTGCTGGATTTACTCCTCTGTTTGTTTAAGCAATAAAGACCCATATGTACTTTCTTAAATATGTAACTACAACACTGGCCCGTTATTAAAAGTATATTGTATGCAATATATTTTTCTGTATGTTTTCACCAGTAACAAATCAAACTTCATCTTCTGACTCTCTTCTGAAATACACTTCTTTTAGGGCACAGCATGTCTCTGTTAACACAATCTGTTTAGCAATGTGGACAGCCATTACAACCATCACCACTTTAACACCTGTGTCACCACCACCACAATTACCATAATCACCACAACAATTATCACCATCACCATGACACCACCATTACCCCCACCACTGCCACCACCATGGTTAACACTACCACCATTATTTGCACCACCACCACTTCATTTATCACTACCATTGTCATGCAAGCAACCATTACAGCCACTGCCAAATTAACATCACCAGTACCACCAACATTACCACAACCATTACAAGTACAATTACCATCACCACTTCCATTACCACTACCGTCTCCACTAACAAGATCATGACCGCTGCCAAGTCCATCACCACCATCATTACCATAATTCTCATCACCATAACTTACCATTACCGCCACCATAACCACTAACACTGCCAACACCAGCACAATCGTTAACAGTACCATTATTATCACTATTGCCACAGCCACCACCTTCATCACCACCAATATCATTACCAATACCACAAATATTACCATCAGCACGTTACAATATCTTTCAGCATTACTATTCCCATTACCACTACCCCACCACTAAAACCATTACCACACCATTACTGCCATCACCAATATCTTTACCAACAATACCAGTATCATTACCAACACTACTGTCATCAGAACTATCACCAATACTACTGTTACCATCATCACCATTTTCACACACCATTACCAGGATTATCAGCAAATCAATTTCCAATTCATTACCACCACCCCTACCACCATTACCATCACCACCATCACCAGCATTGTCATCATTAAAATCAACACCCTCACTTGTGGTATCACCAACACCACCATCATTTCCAGCACCGCCACTATCTTGACTTCCACTTTTACTCTCACTATTGCCACTATCACCACCAGTACTGCTATCACCACCAAGACTGCCCCTATAATCAATATCTTCACTGCAACTAACACCACCACAAACACTATCATATCACCAATATAACTATTCTAATCAACATTGCCACTGTCACCAACAGTATAACTACTGCCACTTGCACCATCACCACTGCTACCACTGCCACCACTGCTACCACCATCCTCATCACTATCTTCACCATCTCTAACATTCTCATCAGTAGTACACCAGCACCATAATTAACACTAGCAATATCACCACCACCAGTCGGCCTAAAGCTAGAGTGGTCTACCTTGGAGCTGGGGAACCGGGTGCTAGTCTCGGCAGGGACGTTCAAAATCTTGTAATTCTGGGCAAATCACTTAATCTTGCCATTCCTAACAAAAAAGAATATGTCCGTCTGTAACGCAACTGGGGCTCATGCAAAGCACTGTGATACCTTTGGGTCTAGTTTGTGCTATACAACCTACCCCCCCAAATTCACAACTACTATAAGTATGACAACAATGATTACAAGCCCCACTCTAATACCATCTCCACCATTATTATTACCAGCACCACCATCATTACTACTTCCTCTGCCACCAGGACTTCCTCCTCCATAGCATTCCTCTATATATGTGTGTGCAAAGAACACTGCATGTATGTGACAATAATGTGAATGTCTGAGAAAAGGTGTAAGCATGCATGCATGTAAGAGACATTGTTCTTTTGGATCACTAAGAAAAATCCCAGCTCTATGTGCTTTGCCAGTGCTTGCTCTGAGATGAGCTGCTCCTAACCAGCTGCCAAACTCTGCTTAGCCCTTTGTTGGTGTTGCTCTGTTGGAACTAGAACCACAAAGGGCTACTGTCTATGTAGCGTGTGTCTAGACAACCCTGACTCTGTCCCCAACATCTACTCATAGACTGAATATAGTTAGACATCCATGCTTGTACATTTTTAGGAATTATGTTTGATGTTCATCTCACTGTAAGCACCTATGTAGCCATAAACTACATACCATAAAACAAACAATATTTTACGCACACTCTGCAGCACAACAAAGTTTAAAGACTGCTCTCTAGACAATCAATCAAGTGTCCTGTAAAGCACAACTACTCACCCGTAAGGGTATCAAGGTGCTGGGGGGATGAATAAAATATTCAGCCAAAGGCATGATTGTGAGACTGATTTTGGGTGCACATATTTCATACAAAAGATTGTAGGTATCTTTATGCTCCACCTTGCATGCACTTGTCTCCGCTCACAAATACTGCTGCTTCAGGACGAGTTTTCTTGCAGGTTTGGATTTGTATAGAAACATCTGTGTACATGAATGTGTTTGTGAGAAGTTGGCCTGATATATGATGTCTCCAATTCTGGGGGCACCTTGTATCAGTCCAAACAGTCCCTTATGGTGATGGTTGTAAGTCAACCTTATAGACAAGCTATCCTAAGGGTAGCATGGATTAAGCAGCCTTAAAGGCTTAACTCAAGAGGTCGTGTTAAGCAAGCTGTTTTACCAATCACAATCCTGTAATATCAAATGAAAGGACAACACACAAGTTATTTATTATAAAATTATATGTATTTATATACTAGAATAATCCTCTGTACTCTTTATGAGTGCAGAGGCACAAGCGTTTAAACAAAAGCACAGTTAAACATATAAAAGTTGCACAATTATCTATGAGGCCCAGGGACCACGCAAACCATATATTAAAAAAGTGGTATAAGAGATACCAATCGAACAGTGGTTAGGCCTAGGGCCTAGGGAATCGCTGGGAGCAGTCGGGAATAGCAATGCTGAAGTCGGGAAAAGCCAGCGGGATTCGAGTGCAGCGCTTAAAGCACACACCTGCACCAATGCAAAGTCAATGGTGCGTAAAAGTTATAAAGTTACTGTTAAAGGAGACTTCCGCTTAACCTAGAAGGACGAAACTTTAGACACATATACTAGAGGTGTGTACCAGTGTAGGAACACTGACGTTGCTGAGTTACCTCACCCACAGGAAGCAGGTGCACAGGTGCGAAGTAGTGTCGGGTTTCGTCATGCAGGTTGATGGTGCCTGGAGATGAAGATGCTGCAGGCGTCGAGAAGAGAAGTGTCCGGTGTGATCCAAGGGTGGATCGAAGGTAAAGATGATCTGAAAGCAGAGGGGACAGAGTCTGGGTCACTCAGCAGTGACCAGGGTGGAACCAGGAAGGAACCAGGCAATGTCGGGCGCTTTCAGGTCGCTGTCGCGAAGCTTCTCTCCGCTGCCACGTGGACTCTGGGGTATCGAGGATGTCCAGGAGTGGATCACGAGCTGTCTTACAAAGGCTCTCGCTGTCGGCGGTGTCAGCTTCCGGATTGAAGCAAACAACCCTTGGCAAGCGTAACTCACGCAGGATTCAAAGATGGCCTAATACTCGGACCAGGAGGGTCAGAGCGGGTGCTCTTTTTCAGGGAAGTGAGGGCAAGTCTGGAGCAACTAGACTCACAAGTCAGATTTCAAAGTTCGTCGGTTCAGGGGCCACAAGCCAATGGGCTAGTGACCGGACCAACGCGTTGAGCCAAAAGATGCAGAAGGGCCCCACGCAGCACTCGGTGAGTGTAGACGGGTGAGCTTCAGTGCAAGAGAGGCTCAGGGCTGTGGCTTCTCAAACCCCAATGCACAACTTTGAGGGGGCCTCGGATGCTGCTCGGTCAGTGCCTCGTGGTCTTTCCAAGATGGCGGGCCCCACGCTTCAGGTCACCTCCACGGGTCTCAGCTCTGCAGGGACTGTGGATCGGGCTTTTAGAAGGCAGGCACGCTGGGTCTTGTTGAACTCTGTTGCGCGAGTTCTGGCGGGAACTGCAACAAAGCAAACTTTGAGGTGCTGGATGGTGCCTGTTTGCACAGGGTGGTCACTCCTTGACCACAAGGGAGATTCTGTTGTAATAAACAACAAAAGAGTGCCCACTGAAGGGTACAGGTGTCCAGCACAGAGACAAGGAAAGTTTGAATCTACCTTCGTAGGAATTTCCCAGGGATTCTTTTTAAGCCCTCACTCACCACCCTGGGTGGTGACATGCTTCATCATTGGGCCCACCGGGAGAAACCGAATGTCTCCCCGGTGTGCTGCGACGCCAGGTTACTGCGGAGCGGGGTTTTTTTGTGACAGAATGTGAAAAAGTGAATAATATTAAAAAATACCGACAGCACTTACCACACAAAAACTTTATTCCGTGGTTGGCTGGGTATTAGTTAAAAAGTATGTGATGGGAAATCTACCAACTATTGTGTTGGGTGTTTTCCCCTCAGGTTTACAATGGGGTCAACATGTTTCTGCCCTTTAAGTGTACATGTGTTACTGGGCATTCGTCAGGACCATGTAAATGTGTACCTCGGCGGTATAGGCACGCTAAGGCCTACCCTGACCAGAGGACGTGAAAGTTAAAAGACTGACTATGTGTCAAAAAAGGGGTGCAAAAAGAACAAACCAAAAAAAGAAGGGTTCGAGCTAAAGTGTGCGAACCTGTGGTCTGAAAAAGATTGACAAACACACATGAAAAGACAAAACGTAAAGGTTACTGAGTGGACTGGAGCGTCTTTCTGCTACAACTGTATATGCAGCTCTGTGCTTGGACTAAGGGTGAGAAGCGTGCCCACGGTGAAATTGTTAGTTTGTATGTTACCGCCTGAAATGGTGGAGGCCAGGCTGTCACAGGGCATTCAGCTAATCAACACAAAGAACGGTCGCAACACAAGCAGACGTACCATTCGTGCTAAGACGATCAATGCGCCCAGAAAAATGGGCTAGTGACTATGTTGGACCCTAGTGGTTCAACCAGTGTCTACAGATTAAAAAGAATAAAAAGATAAAAATGGCAAATTTCTCACTTGTGTGTTAAAAGATCCACACCTCATGGGTCTCGGGAGGGGGGTGGTGGCGACAGTGGCACACCCTAAAGGAGTGAAAGGACACAGTTATTTTAGCGATCTGAGCGGTACTTAGGATACTTAGCTTAATGTTAGGCAGAGCCTGATGGTATAAGCAGGGATCCTTACGCCCGCAACGCCAAACACCCGCTTGGCACCTAGCGCTCTCCTCGAACCGGACCCCGTGGATGGGGGTTCGGGAAGTGAATGGCATAGAAGTACTCTCTCCTAGGTAAAGCGCGCGAAATTGGGCGTTGCTACCCGGGGAGGTGGGTGTGTCTAAGGGTAGGGAGTGCCCAATCGCAAAGCCGTCCGAGAACGAGTCTTGGAATACAAGCCCTCTTATTGCTATAGTGACCGGTTGGACGTGTGTGTGTCAGAAGGCCTGGTAGTTAGAACGTCAAACCACGAACATTAGTGTTGTCATGGTTAGTTTAAGTGTCTAACACGGGTCAGGAGTGGGTGGGCTCTGAGCACACAGAAAAGGGGAGGAGGGGGAGAAACTCTTCGAGACATAGAGAGTCAGTGCTTAAAGCGTCAGAACGATACATGTGGATATGTGTTGAACCCAGGTTCGCGGCAGATTATCTTTTCAGAACAGATGACCATGGGATCTGGTCGTTTAACCCATTAATGTGGGTGCCCAACCTATAGACCCATCGTTGCTCTTTCTCGAAGAGAATGTTGGTAGTATTTCTCTCCGTGGTAACTTGCTCAATTATTGTCCATCTGAGGTCATTGGGCGTGTGGTGTTGCTGCAGAAAATGTTCGCTCATTTTAGTCGCAGATTTATGACACCTTATATTACTGCGATGCTCGCAGATTCTTTGTCTGATTTTGCGTGTTGTCATCCCGATGTACTTTTTGGAACATGGACATGTTATCATATAAACGACGTTAGTCGAGTTGCAATTTGTATGATTCTTCTGTGTCCATGTTCTCCCCGGTTCAAGGGACAGTTCCTTAGTGTGCGTGGTGAGGTGACAGACACTGCAATTGGCACATGGGAAGTGCCCTGCCATGGGTGGCAGGCCCCACGCTTCAGTGATGGATCTTGTACCGGAGGTGGGGGTATCGACCTTCGGGCGTGTGTGGACCAAAGAGTCTTTAAGGCTGGTGCCTTTCTTAAAAGAGAATAATGGTTTTTCCCAGTTTCTTTTATTGCTGTTTATGATTCTCCAGTGTTTGTTGATAGATTTTTTCATTGCGTCTGAGATGGTGCTGTATGTTGTTACGCATGTTAAAGGTATTTCCGTTGGAGCTCTGATATTCTCTTCCAGTAAGGCCTCTCGTGGTTGGTTCCTGGCGCGTTTGTTCCCTTTTTCCAGGATCTTTTTTGGGTAACCTCGTTTTTGTAGTTTCTTTGTCAAGTCGGAGGCCTGAGATTTGTAATCTTTGATGTCCGTACAATTTACTCCGTATACGGAGATATTGCCCATATGGCAGATTTTCTCTCAACGGTCTTGGGTGAAAGCTCGAAAAATCTAGGAGATTATTTTTAGCCGTTAGTTTATAGTGGGTAGTAGTTTTCAAGGTGGTTCCACTCACAGAGATGTTGACATCAAGGAATACCACTCTCTCTTTGCTGTAGTTGTTGGTAAACTTCAGATATCGGTCTCTGGTGTTTATCCAGGTCAAGAAAGTTTTTAGGATGTCTTCATCCCCTTTCCAAATTAAAAGTATATCATCAATATACCTTTTCCATAAGGTAATTGATGGAAGGAAAGGGTTGTCTGCTGGCAGAATGTGTTTTACCTCGAAATCATAGACGTACAATCCAGCTATGGACGGAGCAAACGTGCTGCCCATCGATGTCCCGGTACTTTGTAAATAGAGCTCCCCCTGATATTCGAAATAATTTTCTTTAAGTGTCATTGTGGCACACTGGACTAGAAAATCCTTGGGGGTCACATAATCCCATTCAATAGAATCTAGGGCTCTCTCCATGACCCTTAAGGTGTCGTCTTGAGGGATGCTCGTATAGAGACTTTCAATGTCTAGTGTGACAAGGATGATTGAATTTTCCGAAAAGGTCACTTGGCCTAGCAGTTGTAGGAGGTTTTTCGTGTCTTTAAGGTATGTTTTAGTGTTCTGTACCAGTGGTTTTAGGTAGAAATCACAAAATGTCGAGAGGGGTTCGAGGACAGAGCCGATTCCGGAGACAATAGGTCTTCCAGGCGGAGGATCGATGTTTTTGTGGGTTTTTGGTAGGGTGTAAAAATACGGAACAATACTGCCGCTGCCAGTGAGAAATGCTGCTTCATTTTTTGAAATCTGGCCATTCTCTTCTGCTTCTTTAACGAGATTGGAAATTCGTTCTTTTAATTCTGATGTAGGGTCTGCAGTTAACCGTTTGTAGTTGACTGTGTTGTCCAAAAGGGTGCGACAGGCTTTGTCATAGTCAGTGGTGTTTTGTATCACTAGGGAGATTCTTCAGTCTTCTACGTCGAGTAGGATGTCGAAGGGTCCAGAGTTTCATTTCATAGGTTTCAGTCAGGATAATCTCAGTGGTTTGGCACTGCTCCCAATCTTATACCAAACTAGGGGGCTGAATTACCTGCTAGGTCCCTCCTATGGGTGGGACCCAGGAAGGGGGTGGTTACACTCCTTTCCCTTTGTCCAGGGTCACGCTGGGACTGGGGCTGGTGTGCCCCTGAACCGGTTTGACCGGATTATGCAAGGGGAAGCCTTGTGCGCCCCAGGCACTGTCTAGTTTCTTTCAGCCCTCCCTGCCCCAATACACTATCTCCTGTCTGGGGTGGTGTAGCACCTCCCCGCGACAGGAAACCCTTTGTCCAGGCCTCCTCTGCCAAGTTTCAGTCAGCAGCAGGAGGTCAGACTTGTGTCGGTGGGAGCAGCATCCATTTTGTGATGCTGAGGCTCTGGTTAGGATTAACCGCGTTTCTGTAAAGTAACATGTCTTCTCCCTCTAGAAGGGTGGAATGCTATCCCAGTCGACAGGACTATCGGGGGGATAGAATTCCAAATCGTATGACACCTTACACGACATGTTTTGATAAAGCCAAACCAAAGTTAGCACATAACCGCGATGGAATATAATGCACTTAAGAGTATATGGTATGGCATTATCTCGGAACAGCTTAGGGAGTTGTTTCCGACAGCTGCAGACAGGCTCAGCTCATGCTCGAGCACCATCTCATGTTAAACCATGCACTCTGCCTCCAGGATTGATAAGGCCTGCCATAGGAGTGACTTATAGGTTTATATGTGTCCAGATATAGGTTTAGATATAGGTATACTATATCTAAGCAAGTGGTGATTACACCAACTTGCCCCAGCTGAGTGATCAGCCAGTTGTGTCAATTTAAGAACCTACCAGGGGTGGCAAAAGCTATGCTGCAGCCCCTGGTAGGCCTTGGATGCACCTATGCCCATGGCACCTATGGTACACTGTATAGGGGCTGACAAGGTGTCAAGTACGAATTTGGTTATGCACCTAGGGTGCATGGAGTCCATTTTAAGGAGAGAGCAGATAGCCTGGGGCCCTGATTAGCAGGGAGCCAGGCCAACTAAGTCTAAAACCAGCTAAACACAAGGCAAGCAATCTGGGGTAACCATAGTCAGGTGTCCACCTTACTACAGTGTTCTTTAATGAAGACATGCATTGTGTAAAAGGTTGTAAGAGAGTATGTGTATGAAAATTACATGAAGCACAACCACAGGCCATAAATGCAACCTCTGTTAGACCATTGATTCCAACTTCTTCAATGTGCCTGTCCCTGGAGTTATTTGGTGTTCCTTTTAAAAGTTACTCTGGACTCTCCTAGCTCCACAGTCCACTCCTTTACTCAATGTTTTTATGAAGCAATAGAAACAAAATAAAGAATTCATATGTTGTTTTCTTTGCAAGATGCGTTCCTTGTCCCAGGTCTTCCCATAGCATCTTACAAAATGGGAGTAAAAACATGCATCAGTTTTTTTCCTGACATACAGTGTGAATAGGTTTCTTAGTGAACAGGTTATCTGGCAACCATATATGATACTAGACCCTTCTGTTCTTTTCATAGGAACTTCTACTAATGACCTGAGATACTGTACCCTTTGTCCTGAGTTCAGAGTAAACACTAGTGGCTTGTGGTATCGTGCTACCCCTTCTGCCGATTTGAGAGTAATCTAAAGTAAAGGCATGAGGTACTGACCCCTTTTGCATGTCTTCAGGTGGAAGTCAAGAGGCATCCTCAGAGGGACCTAAGGGCTATTGAGTTATACTGCAAATTCAAACCAGCACTAGAAATGACTGATTAATGGGACAAATCTAAACATGGAACTAGGATTAATGATTAATATTACAATGTTGAATATGCTTTAACCCCTTCGATGCTGATGACGAGCTCAGCTCGTCATCAGCCACTTGTAACGTGTGCGGATGACGAGCTGAGCTCGTCATGTAACGCGGTTAATTGAAAACAGGCGCACAGCGCAAAAATAACCGCAGCAGCGATGCGGTTAGGGATTGCTGAGAGATAAGCCACATATGAAAAGGAGTAATGGTGGTAGTTTCTGACATATGGTGGACATTCTTGACTTGATGGCATCCATTCTTGTAAAAATAGAGGTGTGAGCATATGTTACTCCCTTCCAAAGAATCTGTTTAAGCCAATTGGATAATTCCTTTCTATAACACAGAACAATGCCCAGATTGGTTTAAAAGGAGGTAGCTATTTTATTTGCATACATCACTTTGTAAATCCATTATGCATAATTTCAATCTTTTTTAACTTGTTTTTGGAAAGTTTTTTAAAAAAGGAACAGCCGACACATGTTTCGCCCTATTTGGCAAGTTTAGCCAGCGCTTTCTCAAGGCTAATCATTACATTCAGTAGTCATGGAATCAGAAGATATATTAGTACATTCCAGTTTGCTTCAGAATATCAGGTAATAACATCCAAGGTAAGAGGTATCCAAATTCTGTCTGTGCACTCAATGAAAGGTTACGGCATAATCCCGTAAGCGTGGTGTTCCAGTTTACTGCTCTGGGCATCTATTCTTGTGCAGTTCCTGCACTGTCATGAGAGCATTAGTATAATGCTTGCTCTTGCATAATGTTGTTGATCATTTATGTAAATGGATGGTCTGCATTTATGGGGGCACTGGGCGCGGCCTTAATGAAATACTTGCCTGCAGTAATATTGGTCATCCTTGGCACTTTTAATCACTATTACTGCTGCTTTTGTACATTCAACCTGCATGGTTTGTGCAACCTTTTCAGATCCATTTATGCATTCACAAATTTACCAAGCCACTCATTAATACACTAACTTCATCCATGCATCCATTGATGAACTCAGTATCTCACCTTATGCTTAACCAAGACCTCAGTCATGCATGCAGTGAACCTTTAGCTTATTATCAAATTCACCCACTCACCCCTCCACAAAATCACACTGCCAATGCTTTACCAATGCGTGTTCAAATATACAGCCATAGCATTAGTATTGTTTCCTCAACTCTCTGGCTGTCTGTATGTGCCTGTTAAGTAAAAACAGAGACTTTCAAGGAGACCTCATTACACTATTTAGTGCATTGGCCCAGATGGGGGGGGCGAGTTTTTCCAGTGTCTTAGCCTAAGGCAAATACATTTCCATACCTTGGGCTATTCTGATGACATACTTTACCAAAAATATACATTAGAATCACATGCTTGCCCCTGAGTAGGTTAACAACTTTTGATCATGTCATATAAATGAGATTATGTGGCTTGACGCTCATCTGTAGGTTGGGAGTTACAAGGAAATGAAAAATTAAAACACAGACTATACCATGAATTGACTTTAGTACTGACTACTTGCTTCTGAAGTGTGAACCAAGACAGTGACAGCCATATCTGTTCCTGAGATCTAAAAAGGTATTTCAACTTAGCTTTCTGTTGACTTTAGTTGTTTTATATTGTTTACAAAAGTACTTTACCTCATGTGTCTCTGATAAGCTGCATTCAGTAAGAGGACTTGTTCTCTCAGTGTGAATCCGAGCAGGATGCAGAGTATGTAGAGAAGTCCGGGAACCCTGGAAAAGATTATAAATAGAAAATTATAAATATGTCTACCATGTCTGTTGGAAAATGTATGGCATAGTTACACTCTTTACCATTCTAATAACAGCAACTGGAAGAGGAAGTCCTCTATGCAAATAAACACGAGAACACGTGTACTGTTATGTCATGCCATGTCATGTACCGTTATGTTCATTGGATTTTTATATGGTCACATAACCTGTAAGGGCATCGTGACAATTTGCAGTTGTATAGGAGGTGCTTCAGGGCCTTATGCGAAAAGCCAGATTTACAACTTTTCGCAGAATTCAAGAAGCTATGAGGAGGCTCTAATGTGCTGTGGGGGTTTGTTCCATGCTTTTAGGAGTGATGCGTGAGAAGGCACAGCCTCCTGATTCCTGATCTGCTTTTGAATATGTGTGGCAAGGCCACTAGTAAGAGTTCGGATTAGCAGATGAGGAGTGGTGCTGCTTACCTGAACATCAGCATTAAGTTCCATCAACCCACCTTTGATGGAACTTCATGCCGATGTTCAGGTAAGCTTGATTGAAGATCTGCACATGTGTTGTGTAGTGCTTTGTATAGGTAGATAAGAAGCTTGAACTGCATACACTTCTGTAAGGGGATCCAGTGTATTTCCTTTTGGTGTGGTGTGATGGTAGATGGGCATGGTAGGTTGAGTACCAGTCTGGCTGCTGCGTTCTGGACAGCCAGGGGTCTTTTTGTGAGTTTGTTGGTGATTCCCGCTTACAGAGTGTCCCTGTAGTCCAGTCTACTGGTGAGTAGGACTTGGTTGACTGCTTTCTTGGTGTTGCTGGGTAGCCACTTGAATATCTTTTTGAGCATCCTCAGGGTGTGGAAGAAAGCCATGTCAACAGCGTTTACTTAAGCGGGCATGTTCAGCTTGCTGTTAAAAAATGATCCTGAGGTTTCTTCATGGAATGCTGATAGTGTAGGGGGGTCCGAGGCCCAGAGACCACCCGTCAGAGTCCCACAGCAAGGTGTCTTTTCCAAATATCATCATTTTACTCTTCTCTTGGTTAAGTTAGAGGCAGTTGGACTTCAACCAGGTGGCCACTTCGGCCATGCACGAATAGAAGTTTTTCTAGGTATTGTGTGTTCAGTTGTGTGTCTTTGGTGGAGGTCAGTATGTTGATGTTGTGTGCACAGATGACATCTACGAGTAGCCTCCTGTAGATGTTGAGAAACAGCCTGAGTGAGGACTCCTCAAATGAGTTTCTGGGCTTCTAAAAAGTATGGTGGCATGTTCACTGTTTGCGTCACTCCAGTAAGAAAGGTGTAGATCCACTGGAGGGCTGGTCCTTGGGTGCCTGTCTTGTAAAGTTGCCTGAACAGGGTGGGATGGGAGACTGTGTTGAAGGCTTCAAAGAGGTCAAACAGGAGGAGGGTTGCTGGTTCTTCACTGCCGAGGATCACCTAGATATTGTCTGTTGCAGTGATAAGAGCTGTCTCAGTACTGTAGTTTGGCATGAAGCCTGATTGTGTGGTGTCAGCAAGCTGGTAGTTGATGAGATTGTCAGCGAGGCATCTGTTGATAGGACCTTGGCAGGGTATGGTAGGAGGTAGATACATCGGTAATTAGGTAGTTTGGCTAGGTCTGCTGAGGGTCTCTTCAGGATGGCTGTGACAGCTGTATGTTTCCAGGCTGCATCGATAGAGGTGTTGAGGATGGGGGTGAGGGCTCTGTTGATGGGGGTAGAACCTTTACCAAAGACATGGTAGGGGCAAGGGACAGATGGGGCTCTCAAGTGGGTCCTCTTTATGATTGCTGTGGTTTCCTGTGTGGTGATTGGGTTCAATGTTGTCAGAATGTTGCTTGTGTCCAATGCTGAGTACTAATTGCAAGGATGATGAGGTGCCATTGTGGGCCATTGTGGGCCCAAGTTGGTGTACATGGCTGTGATTTGTTTGCAGATGAAGTCTGAGAGGTCATTGCACACTTGCACACTTAGGTTTGGGGTGATGTTGCTAATGCTTGCTGCTGTTGTGGTGAAGTCCTTGATGATAGCGAAGATTTCTTTGCTGCTCTTGGAGTTGTTGTTGATGCATTCAGTTAGGGTCTTCCTTTTGATTTGCTGGTGGTACAACCTTCAAATGGATTTAAATACTTGTTGTTCTGATTCTTCTGGGCTCTCTCTCCTCCTCCATTCAAGTTGCTTGCAGTGCTGGTTGGTCATATTGAGTTCCTCCAAGTATCAGCTGGCTTGCATTTGTGTTCTTGCTACTTGGCTTCTTTTCCAACGGGTGAGGGACAAGGCACAAGCTGTGATCCAGGTGTTGAAATTGTTGCTGTTGCTGAATAGGTGCCCGATGTCAACTGGTTGTTTATTGTGGGTGGGGGAAGCCAATTCCACCTCAGATATGTTGCTCTAGTGTCAGCGGCCAGGGCATGGTGGTTCTTCTTTGGTGGGATATGTTGATTGAGAAACTTTCAATGGTGTGGTCAGTACAGGTGATGGAAGTGGCTGTGTTTATCATGATACCATTAAGTGAGGAAAAAATGGGGTCCAGTAAGGGGGTGGTGGCTGAGACATGTTGGATGAGTCTGAGGTTATGAGACTTTCGAGAAGTGCACTTGAGCTGCAGCCAGCCAGGTTTTCCAGTTGAATATTGAGTCCCCTAAGTGGATGTAATTGGTTGAATCAATGATTAGAGACGGGATGAATTCCAGAAAGCTGCTGGTGGTTGGTACACTAGGGTTCTCATCAGGGTGAAGTTGGCTGTGATTTGCAGTATGAAGTTGATTTGTTTTATGTTTTTAGTTCCAGATTCCTGGTTGGTGGCGCAGCTGATGGAGTCATTGAATATCATGGTAATCCCTCCTCCTGGAATATGTTGAAGGTATTGCTGACTGATTTCGTAACTGGTGAGGATGGTTGCAGCAATGTCAGGTGTTGATGCTGTTGTTAGCAATGTTTTGATGAGAAAAAGAAGGTCTGGGGCAACATCGTCCTTTAGGTCTCAGACCTCCTTGGAGTGGTTGGTGAATGAGCAGGTGTTGAGGAGCATGCACAATATCAAGGATTAGGATGTAGGTGGATGTTGGTATGTGGTAGCTTGAATGTGTGGGGTGTTGGATGCTGTTGGTGTTGTTATGGTGAGTGTAGGAATAGTGGGGGTGGTGGTGCAGGTGAAAGGGAAGGAAGTGCAGTGACAGCTCCTTCCATTGTTGTGACATTGCAGCAGGATGAAGAGCAGTGTTTGGGGTGAGAGAATGGAGGAGCACGGGTGTTAGCAGTGGGTCAGGGGAGGACAAGGGTTTCTGGTGCCAGGGACAGCCCAGGCCTGGATGAGTGCAGAAAGGCTTGCCTTTGGAGCACATTTAGAGAACCAGTGTTGCAGCTGCAAAGCGTCTGCACTGCAACTGCCATTAAGTAGGTCCTGGAAAAGGGATACACACAAGAGGTGGTGGGTGGGGCTGGGAGGATAGCAGGGAGGTGGGAACAGAATGGAGCAGAAAAGGTGCACGGTGAGGAGTAATTAGGTGTGATGGTGAGGGAGGGAGGTGCTGAAAGGGCACGAACAGGGCTCAAATGGGACAGTATGGCAAAGATAAATGGGTGAAAAGCGATGAAAAATACTGGCACAAAAATAAGGAAAGTCAGCATAAGGGCACAAAATCAGAAAAAGGCCAAGAACAAAATGGGTGAAAAGCAATGAAAAATACTGGCACAAACACAAGAGTAAGGCAAAATTGGAACATACACAAACAAAACTAAATCAGAGCATTTATGATGAAATACAAGAGAAAGCAGAGGTGAAAAGGGCACAGAGGAAAAAGAAATAGTGAGGAAGGAGAGATGAAGACAGAGATGGGAGCTTAGATAGAGCCTCTAGGCACTGGAGCCAGGTCCAAAAGGGATTTTGCCAGTTTGGAGAACTTCCCCCGGGAAAGTCTAGGGGACTAGGGCCGACACCGTCATTAGAAAATGGCGCAACATACAACGTACCTACATCATGCATTCCTCATCAAAAACAATGAAAATGCCATCTGAGGTGTCCCTTATCTTTTATTAACATCTGAAAAGAACCAATGTTGTCATAGTCAGAAATAAAAATAGCAAACCTTTTATTTTTGTAGCTCTCGAGAGACCCTAAGTTTACTTTTATCTTTAGTAAATCTCCTACGTGTTCTATTCATTCACTGTATTGCAATCCAATGTCATACTCATGCTGTATCAACATGACAACTTTGTTTCCACAAGATAAACGTATCTTCAGAGTTGTGTAAACAATAGATAGATATTTTACTCAGTCAATCGTGCATGCTTCCTTTCATCAGAGGGGAAGAGAAATAGAGAGACGGGCGTTTTCAATAAAAAGGATTTATTGAACAGGCTTCTTTCTCATGCAAAAGAAATGAACTGCTACATTCGTAATACTGACTGTAAAGTATAATGTGTACAGTAAGAAGAGTATTATAAAATAATACTGTAAATGCATGGTATGGTTTCTAAGCCATAAAATACATACATAAATAACAAAGACTAAAAGTACTCAACTGGTGCTTCTAAAATACGCCTACCCCAATGTACCTAACCTAGGACTAGTACGAGGGAAGAAGTAAGTATGGTGTAGCATAGGTTTAGTTTCTTTGCCAAGAATCTATCCAAGATTTCTCTTAGGGTCTAATCAGCTCCGTACCTTGATTTTAGAATGAAGTAGGTCTGGTATCTCTGTCTCGGGACTCGATTTCCCAAGGGGAGCTTGGAAACACTGGAGCTGGATTCTCAGCGAGAGAAAGGACAGCTTCTGTGTCAGTGCGTCAGCAGGAGGGTCGGCTTCCTTCGGCACTTGCTGTAGTGAGCTGCGTCGGGCAAGTAGATAGTCGAGCTGCTCCGATACACCGTGTGTTTGCTAGGGCAAGTGTAGGCATATTTATACCTTGAAGGTGCCTAGTTTGAAGTAAAGTCAGACATAATAACGTCACCAAAGAACCCCAAGGGAATGGTAGTTCTTTGATAACTCCATGATTTCTAGGATACATCAATATTCAATTAAGGGGATGTCCCTGGCTGCTGAAGCCGGGTTTTCCAAGAAATCGTTTTGGCTTTTTGGAACTAGTGGAAGTAGACATGCCTGTATTTGGACTGGATGGGTTATGTCTAAACATGGGCATGGGCATGATTTCTATGCCTATATAAGGGCAATGGGAATTGTACCTATATAAGGGCATGAATCGGTAAATTACGCTTTGAGCCTAAAATGCTAGACAACAGTTTGACTCTTTCGAAAATCTAGTTAAAAATGATATCATGAAATTAGATTTCAAGAAACGTTCCAAATTGCACAATCTTTCCAAGAAAGAACTTAACACACTGAAGAAACTTTCAAACAATCCTAATATCTTCTGTCAAAGGGCAGATAAAGGAGGAGCTCTAGTGCTAATGGATACACGCTTTTACAAATCACAAGTCAATTTACATGTAAATGACAGAGAGATATACATCCCATTAGGATACAATCCAACTGAACACTTCCAAGAGCAACTACTCCAGATTCTAAAGCCACCAAAGAAGGAATAATAACTGAGAAAATCAAAAAATCCCTAATACAATCACATGCAAGAACACCAGCTTTACACATGCTTACAAAAATCCTTAAGGACCTCAAACATCCACCTTTCCATCCAATAGTTACAACAAAAGGAAGCATACATGAACCAATCGGGAAATTTCTGGATACACACCTGCAAGAATTTGTGATAAAGATGAACACCTACATCAAAGACACTATTGACTTTTAAAATAAAGTCGAAGAAATTAATTTGCCTGACAATGAAGAAGTATGGATGTGCACCATTGATATTAAATCCCTCTACACCTCCATCCCTCACAACTTAGGGATTGATGCAGTCGAAAAGCCCCTCTTAGAATCACAATTAAACCTTAACTTTCAAGAATTCCTTATGGAGCTCTTAACCTTCACACTATACCAGAGCTATTTCAGATGGGAAGAAGAGTACTTTTTGCAACTAACAGGTACTTCGATGGGCAATTGTGCAACTCCTGTCTATGCGAACACCTTCATGAGTGTGTTTGAGAACAGACACATCTTGAGTTTGGACACTCTGAACAAACACGCCCATTTATTTTTACGTTACATTGATGATAATTTTGTACTGTGGTGAGGCACATGTTTGGATATGAAAATGGCTCTGGAACATCTGAACACAATCAATGAACGAATACAGTTTCCTTACCAGGTTGATAACTCTTCCATTGCAAATCTAGAAGTATTATTGACCAGAAAAGGGAATAAAAGTTAAACTATCTTATTCAAGGAACAACCTCCTGCACTACAGAAGTTTTCACCAGCTTCCATTGAGAAATCATCTACCACTTTCGCAACTCCTCAGAGTAAAAAGAATAGTATCTGAACACACTGAGCTACAGAAGCAGACCGAAAACATGGTATGTCGATTTCAGGAACGCGGATACCCGAAGGAGATACTTGAACAAGCAGTGATGAAATGCTCCCTCAAAACTCGTGGAGAATTATTACAACCAGCTAAAAAAATTAACAATCTAGAATGGTCGTAGTATCAAGGTATTCCACTATGAGCCATCAATACAAACGAGCTATCTGCACACATTGGCCATTATTCGCTGGTGAACCGGACTTTAAAGGTATTTTCAGTAATGAACCAATGTTTGCCTACACAAGTAGTAATAATTTTCAGGAACTCCTCAAATTCGGTCACACACAAAGGAACGATGCCCTGCCATAATTGCAGCAATTGCCACAGTATTATTAAAGGCAGCACCTTCATGCACCCCCTGAGTGGGACACCAATAAAACTAAGGGGGTCATTAGGGTGGCGAGAGGACTCACCCTATCGGGAAACGGGACTGCCCGCCATAAGGGCGGGGTCTCGTGGGGGCAATAAGGATGCGCCCCCCACAGTGGTGAGCACATCCTGCATTCCTGTCATTGTGGCGGGTGGTGCACCCAGCAACGCCCGCCACAATGACAGGAAGGGATGTTGTGCACTTCCAAGCACAACAAGTCAGGCACCGCGCGGTGCCTGCCATGTTGTGCATGGAAGTGCTGTGGGGTACCATAGGTACCCCCCATGTGCACCCCCCACCCCCAGAGTCCCTGGGGCCCGCAACAGGCCCCCAATGTCAAACACCAAATGCCTTTCCGTCACGGTGTTGCCGCCAGGAAAAGGCATGTCCCCACCTGCATAGTAATATGGATGGCGGTGTATAACAGACACCGCCACCATATTAAGCCCTTTTCCGCCCGGTCAACTCGTTGACGGGGCGGAAAAACGGAGGACGGTCTTTCCGTCTGCCGGGGTCCCCCGCCATAGTAATATGGGGGGGAAAATGGGTGAGGGGCGGGGTCGGATCACGGGCTGATCGCCACCACCATGCGGGCGGTGGCGATCCGCCCGTGATCCTAATGGGCCCCTAAATGTCACAGCTACCTGCAACACCTCAAATGTAATTTACCTCTTGAAATGCCCCTGCAGCCTGGTTTACGTCAGCAAAACCAACAGAAAAATAAAGACTCGAATACTTGAACATACAAGCAATATCAGTACAAAAAACATCAAATCAACAGTAGCGACTCACTTCAATGAAAGACAACACAACATTGCTCAACTGAAATTTACCATATTAGACGTTGTGGCGAAAATCAAAGGGAAAGACAACAACAAAGTCCACTTACAGAGGGAAAACGATTGGATCTATAGGACAGATTTAATGAAACCAAAGGGACTCAATTATCGCTTGGATTTTGCTTGCTACCTGTGATCATTCATTTGAACCATGATCTTGCCATTTATGCATTAATAATTTTGTTCTAATTTAGTTTTTGACACTTCATGCCTTTTCATTTTTTCTGTTTACATTATGTGCTCCAGGGTACATTTTTGTTCTTTTTCCCAGTATCTGCACCCCATCCTCAGACTTGACTGAATTACAGTCTAACGTTTCTAAGTTGTTATCACTTAGAGCTGTTACAAACACTGTACCTTGTTAACACTCCACATTAACCCACACTAGCAAGGCGCTCAACCACTGTGATTCACATAGTCATGATCGATACATGACATGCACATATTTTTATCTGCCTCTAGCAACCACGATTAATCGGTTATAGAAATATGTATTTTGATAAAAATCACACTAACCCACTATAAGATGGCGCCCATACATTTTAACCATTCGGGAACAGGTCATATAACTCTGTGATAGACCCCCGATATAAATGGCGTTTCACACGAACAAACACACCAGCGAAACTCGGAATACACTGCCAAGACGCGGTATTATCTACTGGAAGGTAAAATCCAGGCACCCAAATTCATGAGCTAAATACACCTTTTTTTAATCCGTTTCACGCAGAGACACTGGCATGGCACAATGTTTGTACTATTATCAACGTACATTGTGATGCTTCATTGATAAAACGACGCACTAACTTTTTTCATGCATGAAATGTACCAGATTTATGATTCCATCATAGATCATGACATTCTGAACAACGTTTTATCAGTGTTAGAATGCACTGATTCATTGCATGCTCATCGTTATGTCCGGCACCACGCCACCCGCGAGTTCATCCATTAGCAACAAACAATGCATCATAACAAGCTTTCACGTTCTGCACCAATCCTTTTATCATAACCTTTGGCAAGATAGTAGACACTAACATAGTGCATGGTATTCAACGTCTGTTTTCTCTTGGAAATCAATATATTAGGCATAATTGAACCTGCCTCAATTTAAGAATTAAGCACATGAATTTTAGGATGTGGACCCTCATTTAGACAATTTTTGCTTCCATTTAGACTTCCCCTTATGAAGTGCCCATGTGTGCATGAAATGCATTGGGAATATCATTTACAATTTCTGACAAATATCAGAGGATGATTTAAGCATTGTACATACATAAGGATATATTCATGGATTGAATAAAAATCTGTATTTATCGAACAATTGCTTCACAAATCATTGTGGATACATTGCAGCATCCAGATGGTCGTCCTCTAAGAATAGAGGACGCATGTGTGGTCATATAAGACACTCTGTGGTCCAGAGAGTGAAACCTCCGTGGCACGCGACAAAATCCTAAACTGAAGATAAACAAGAAGCTTGTGCGCAGCCAACCCAATATTGCTTTCACTTTCAATATTCCACAGACTCCTCCCTCTTTTGCAATAAAATATCAAGAGCAAGTCTATTTTGCATTACCATAGCTCTCATGGCAACCATTTCAGTATTTACCATTAAAAGTCCTCCAGCTGTACTTGTTGACACACGATCTACTATCGTTGACAATTTTCAAATTTTGTTTGCATTAAATGATATACCCACTGCTGGTATCAGTGCTCCAAAAATATCACCTACTATTTCTAGAAAACTCTCTTTTCTCCTAGGTGTTAATGGTTTACCTATCTCATGAATCCCATTAGTACCTCTATCTACATGGAAAATTTTGGGAAAGACCCACATAGTAAGTCCCATACCAGTGATCAGGCAATCTCTAGCTTTGTTACCACATAAAAAATTAAGTCCAGGAAAAACAGGAACATTTCCCCCTTTAAATCCCCTTCCCCCAATAATTCTATAAGTGTCTTTGCAATCACTTTCTCCCACAAAATAATTATCATACACTGTATTATCTCGTCGAATACACAGTTTTCCCTGTTGGGGAAGATCTATTCCCAATGCAACATTAATATCACCTTTAACATAATTTTCTTTATCAAATTTCAATAAGGATGGTTTAAATTTAATTACAGTAGCTTTTATTTGATAAACTAATCTCCTGTCTTCTGCCATTTCTAAAAATGCTTTTTCTGCCTTTTTCAATTTACATGTTAGATTATTCCAAAACGCTTATTCTATAGCCAATTCATGAATTTCTAGGAAAAATTCTCCTAAAACTTTAGCAGGATTCATTTTGTTCATTCTATGCACTACAGGAACTTTAGCAAAAATGTCATCAACATCAGAATAGTAATATTCTAATTTACCAGTTTTGTAAAACAAACTAGCTACTACACTACAAGTCATTCCATAAGTCAAAGGAAGGTGGTGATATGTTACCCCCTCTGATACAGACTCAGGTAACTGCATACAGACATAGCAGTCTTGGACATCCATAGTTTCAACATACTCTCTTAACAGTCTAGAAAAAACATTCTTTGAAATATCATTAATAGATCAATCTTTGTGTACTTCAGTTTTATCTACCAACTCTACATTACTCTTTACATCATGTATCTTTTCACTCTTATTGTCACTTTATTTTCCATATGAATGTTCAAAACTTGAATGAAACAGAAATTAACATTGCTAAAATGATCCATATAAGCAATAATAAACCTGTGCAAATTAACCACATTCTACACCATTTGCATAACATCCCACATCTGGACCTACTAGTATCATTTGCAGGCATTTTTTTTTTTTTTTACAATTAGTCCTTCTCTATAATGTCTCTTTACTACTTTGCACACGAAAAATATGTGTCCTTTTAAATCCTTTATTTCATTATGTCTCTTGTTCATTTGTTTTGTTAACTTTTTTCAATTGGCCATCCTTAATTTCTTATTTTAAACACAGTTCTTTTCCTTTCTTTGCCTTTTTCACTCACCAGAGTCACTTTGGTTTTCTTGGCTACCTTCAATTTCTTGATTATCAGGCAAGGATATATAAATCCATTCATGTGATTTATATTTTTGATTTGGTCTCCTCACTCTTTTAGGTCTTTGCAAAATGTCTTTATTTCCTTCTTTTTGACCTTCTTGACTTGTTTTTTTGTTAACTTGTTCTTTTAGATCTCCATTTGCATTGATCAACTTGAATTTTAGTCCTTTAATTTCTGTAGGCCAGTTGTCTCCCTTTCTGGGCTTCTTAATCGCAGGCTCTATTATTTCACGTTCAAATTTCCAAGCCCTCTTTCTAGGACTTTTTCTCAAAGTTGTTTCTCCTTCACTTTCATCAGACTAAGTCTCAGATTTCTTTTCGCTTCCTCTTATTTTGAACTTCATGATTTCTGGTTCAGCTTCTGAGTCTTGTTTTTCTCTTGTTAGTTCAGTTCTTTTTCAAGGAATTTCTCCTTAACTGGTACCTGGAATAAAATCCTTATTGTGAGTTACTTCCTTTTCTCCAGTTTCAAGATCAATATTTCTTTTCTCTGGACTTTCTGCTTGATTTTCAGGTCTTCCACTTTTACCAGTTCTACTCTGTTCTTTTTCAGTGTCCAAACTGGTTTTTTCTGCTTCCAGATGTCGAGTTACAGGTCGATCTTCAAGATCTGGAATTTAAATTATTTCAGTCTCTGTTTCTGATTCTGAACTTGTGTCTGATATCTCAAGATTTCACCTCACAGGTCGATCTTTCTTATCTGGAGCTTTGTCTGTTATCTCTTCTGCATCAGAGTCTGAACTTGTATCTACTTATTCCAAATTCTGATTCTCAGGTTCTGGTACTCGGATGGTGTGTCTGGCGTGTACCCACCTTTTCACAACTGAACATTTCACTGCAGTAGTGCTGACCAGAATTACTTGCAATGGTTTGTCCCAACGAGGAACCAGGCAATTTCGCCTTCTGTGTACTTTTATTCGGACCCAGTCTTCAGGACTCAAGTCATGAGTTGGATGTTTTTCCTGAGTACACGCATCAGTTCCAACCTGGTGAAACACAGAAGTGATGGTGCCAGACTGGCCTTTACAGTAATCCAATATGATACCATCATTTATAGCCAGCAGTTTGTTGACAGGTACAAATGCTTGTCTCGTTATTCATCCCATCAGTATCTCATGAGGACTTAGGACTGTTTTTCTGCCTGGAATGCTCCTTAAGGTCATTAGAACAAGTGATAAATCATCAGGCTATTTTAATCCAGTGGCCAAACACATTTTTCCAAGTCTGTTTTTGATTGTTCCATTAACTTGCTCAACTACCCCAGACGCTTCTGGTCTGTAAACACAGTGCCATTTTTGACAAATATCCAGTGCTTCACAAATCAACTGTACCAGTTCATTTTGAAAGTGACTTCCTCTGTCTGTTTTGATTGTCACTGGAAATCCAAAATGTGGAATCACTTCTCTCAACAGGAGCTTTGCTACAGTTACTCCATCATTTATCCTGGTTGGGAAAGACTCTACCCATTGTGAAAACAAACAAATGATCACAAGGACGTATCTCAATGTATTACATGGTGGCATCTCAATAAAATCCAACTGCATTTGGGTAAAAGGACCTCCCTCCCGTCCTATGGTTCTCAAACTCACAACAGTTTTTCTTCCTGGATTCAATTGTTGGCAAATCAGACATCGCTGACACAAACTTTCAGCGATTACACGAAACTTGGGATTATACCAAGTTTGTCTGAAAAGTCTAATCATTGCATCCCTGCCAATATGTGCTTATCCACGATACATTCAGGCCATATTTAAGATCATGCTATCGGGCATAACTGGTCTTTAATCTTTATATACCCAAATTTCATCTTCCTCTCTTTGTCTGCAACCTTTGTCTTTTTCCTCATCACTTGCCTCTTCCTGCAATTGTTTCACTTCCTGCCAAGTCTCAACTATGTTAGTAAGCATTAAAGGACTTCATACATGTTCTTTTTCTTTGTCCCGATTGATAGAAGCTAAATTGCTTGCACAATATTGGGCTATTGCATTTGCAAATCTATTACGTTCAGTGACATAATCATCTCCATTTTTATGTGCAGCACACTTCACCACTGCAATACTCTTTGGTAGCTGTATCGCTTCAAGCAGCATTTTCACAAACTCACCATTTCTGATGGGGGATCCTGCAGAGGTCATATAGCTTCTTTGGGACCAAAGTTGTCCGTAATCGTGGACCACTCCGAATCCATATTGACTACCAGTCACTATGGTAACTGACATTTTTACCCAATTTCCATGCTCGAATCAAAGCAATCAGCTTAGCCACTTGGGTAGAATGTAATCCTTTCAGACAAGATGCTTCCATGACATCTGCTACCGTACATTCAGCATATGCAGCACTGAAAGCTCCTTCATCTGTTCATAAACAGGAACCATGCACACACAGCACATAATCTGATTCCTCCAAAGGTTCATCTTTAACGTCAGGTCTTGGTTTGGTACAGTATTCAAGCACATCCAAACATTTGCGATCAATATCATCTTTCACCTCCACATCCAAAGTATCAGGCAACAAGTTGGAAGGATTCACATTGACACATCTTGCAACTGTCACATTGTCTGCACCCAAAATCACCTTTTCATACCTGGTCACATGATTATTGGTCATGTATTGTGTCTTTGTTCGGGTAAGGAGTATTTCCACTGAATGTGGCACATACACCTTAACTGGATAACCCATCACAACACCTTCACTCAAACTCACACTTGTAGCAGCTACTGCTTTCAGACACCCAGGCAATGCTCTTGCTACTGGATCCAAAACTGCCAAAAAATATGCAATGGGTCTTCTCATTCTTCCATGTCTCTGAATCAGAACTGATAATGCACACCCTTCTCTCTCACTACAATCCAGTTCAAATTCTTTTTCATAATCAGGCATGCCTAGCGCTGGCGCTTCGCATAAACTGTTTTTCAATTGTTCAAATGCTTCCATTTCTTTTTCATTTAGCACTATAGGGTCTTTCACATCTCCTTTTGTCAATCTCTGCAAAGGTTTTGCAATTAGTGAAAATCCATGTATCCATTATCGCCAGTAACCAACCATACATTCATCCCTCTGATAATTTTGATTCTTTCTGAAGTCACTTTTCTCACTCCATTTCCAATCTTATGACCTAAATATTGTACTTCCTGTTGAAAAAACTGCAATTTTGATGGAGACACCTTATCTCCTCCTTCTGCCAAATAGTTCAATAGTGCAATAGTACCTGAATTACAACCTTCTTTGGTCTTTGACACCACTAACAGGTCATCAATATACTGCACCAATACTGATGGCATGTTCAAACTCTCTAATGACTTTTTCAGTATCTGATTGAAAATTGAAGGATTCTCAGTATACCCTTGAGGAATTCGGCACAATGCCAAAATACGCTCGCCACACCGGAAAGAAAAAATCGGCTGGGTGTCAGGGTGTAATGGAACTGTAAACAATGCAATACACAAATCAATGACAGTATACCATTCTGCATCATATGGAATTTGATATAATATCACAGCCTGCATTTGGTACAATCAGGCAACATGGGACAATTATTGTATTCACTTTTCGTAAATCCTGTACTCTCCTAAAGGTGCTCTTTGGCCTTTTCACCCCCATGATTGGTGAATTACATGGACTGCTCATTATTTCTTTCAGAATTCCTTGCTCAATCATTTTGTTAATCACTGGTGTTACTCCTTTAATTATTCCTGGCTTTCAATTTATATTGTGGGACATTTGGATATATGGCATCTTCTTTTACAGTGATTCTTACTGGACTTACTCCTTTCATTAGCCCTATTTCTTCTCCTGTGAAATCCCACACCTCCTCTTTAAATGTTTCTTTTAATTCAATTGGGATCTTTTCTCTGTCAAACACAGGGAATATTTCACTTCTTTCTGAATCAATTATTGACATGGTAATTTTTATACCATCTGGTGAACAATGAATGGCACAGTTCATTTTACACAGTATGTCGCGTCCAAGTAAATTTACAGGACTGCTGTCACATACCACAAAACGATGCATTTTTTTGAAAGTACCAATTTCCACTTCTACAGGTTGTGTTAGTGGGGTTTTATTTTGCCTATTCGTCACACCTGCAACTTGGATTATGACTCCATAGAGAGGAAGGTTTTGAATTTCTACTGATCTAATTGTAGAACGGGTAGCACCTGTGTCCACTAGGAAAGTAACATTTACAACATTCACTTTTGCCTTCACAAAATGACCAGATTGATCTACCTCCAGAGTTGCACCAAGCACACACTCCACTTCCTCTCCTAGGCACCGTCAACAACTCTCATCGGATACATTCCCATCCGATCTCAGCCAATACTGCGAAACAGCAGTCACACGCGGCAATGTTTTTACCTACTCTCCTCCGTAGAATCCTGTGTTTGCACTGTATTTCTGAAGATTAACACTCTGTGGGAGAGGTGGTAGTGGCACCTGAATCTGCTGTGTGACTACCTGTTGCTGTGGTGGAGACTGTTGATTTACATCACTCTGCACCTGTGGAGTCAATGATTTATTTTCCGGATTAACCTTTGGGGGTAACTTACACTCGTTCCTCCAATGCCCTATCTTTCCGTAGTTATGACATAGCCATTTCTTTTTAGCCTCCTCTATATTCATTTGTCCTTTTACCTTACTCATATTATTCTTAAATTTCGTTTGACTCCCATTATTATTCTGATTAGTAAATTGTGCCTCTTGTTTTCCCCGACTTTTACTTGTGCCCACATCGCTTTTTCTTTCAACTTACGCTGCCTAGCTTCAATATCATCACTGTAATATTTCGCATTTACCAAAACATCATCAACCGAGCTGGACTGCCAACACATCATATGGTGTCTTATCATATCTCCTATTTTGGGTCTCCAACCAAATACAAACCTATATACAAAATGACTCATATCTTTTTTACTTAGGTTTCCATATCCACTATATTTATTTATTTATTTATTTTGCAGAGTTTTATTTAGAGCGAACTTTGACCCCAATCGGGTATCAGAGCGATTTACATAGCACTAGTTACGTTACATGAGAACACACATTCATTTTTATTAGGCACGGGAGATTAAGTGATTTGCCCAGAATCACAGGATGTTTGGCGTCGTTACCGAGACTCAAACTCAGATCCCCAGGTCCGAGATTGAGCGCCTTAGCCATTAGGCCAACAATATTTGAAAACTAGAAGCAATCTTTCATAATACACATGTACAGATTTCTTTGATTCTTGTATAGTTCTATCGATTTTTAACCAATCCGTCTCTTTCGGCAGAATTTTGTTTTTCAAAAAGGTTATAACTTGGTGATATTTTCTCATTACTTCTGGACCTGGAGCAACTGTTTTTGCATCTCTAGGATATTCTTCTTTTGGCCAATCAATTGTAATTTTACATTCAGTCCATAAATCTGCTGGTACGGTAGACAGTCAAAATATCGAGTTTGAAATATCGACCTACCATAATATCGAGTCTGAAATATCGAAGGAGCATAATATCGAAGGCAAGAATATCGTAGGACAGAATATCGACCCAAGGTAAGTAATATCGAAATACTTAATATCGATGTAAGTAATATCGAAGTTAGTAATATCGATAGCATATATATCGATGTTAATAATTTCGATGACACTAATATCGATATTTGTATTATTTTATAGTTTTTTATTATGTATGTGTTATATGTTTAATTTAAGTATTTAAAATAATTACTATTATATGTGTATACATTTTCTATAATAATATAGAAATTTATAAGGAAATTTGATGTTTTAGTACCGGAGCGGGTTGTGGGTTTATAGGGGAATAGGGTGGGAAGTAATTTAATTATGGTAAGTTGATTAATAATTAGTAGTATTAATTAATTAATTATAATTATTTGCTAATTAATATTGATTAATTGGGAAATAATTAATTGATTAATTGATATATATTTTCTGTAGCGGGATGTGGGTTTATAGGGGAATAGGGTGGGGAGTAATTTAATAATAATTAATTAATTAATATATGTTTTTAAATATTTATAACTAATTAATTGGCAAATAATTAATATTAATTAGTTAATTAATTAATATAATTTGGTACATATTTTAAATTAGTAATTAATTGGTAATTAAATAATATTAGTTAGTTAATTACATTATTAGAGTAATTTATTTATATATATAATTTTTAGTTACTGTTAATTAATTAATTGGGGAAAAATGATATTAATTATTAAATTATATTAATTACAGCTTATGTGCTAATATATTTACTTTATTGTTATTGTTAATTAATTATTAATTGCTAATTAAATAATATTATTTAACTTTGGGTTAAGGAGTATTTTTAGGGTTCAGGGTCATTTTTGGGTTTTTGGGTAAAGGGGTATTTTGAGTGTTTAGGGGCAGTTTTCAGTTTTTGGGTAAAGGGGTATTTTTAGGGTTCAGGGTCAGTTTTCAGTTCATGGGTAAAGGGGTATTTTTAGGGTTCAGGGTCAGTTTTCAGTTTTTGGGGAAAGGGGTATTTTTAGGGTTCAGGGTCAGTTTTCAGTTCATGGGTAAAGGGGTATTTTTAGGGTTCAGGGTCAGTTTTCAGTTCATGGGTAAAGGGGTATTTTTAGGGTTCAGGGTCAGTTTTCAGTTCATGGGGAAAGGGGTATTTTTAGGGTTCAGGGTCAGTTTTCAGTTCATGGGTAAAGGGGTATTTTTAGGGTTCAGGGTCAGTTTTCAGTTTTTGGGTAAAGGGGTATTTTTAGGGTTCAGGGTCAGTTTTCAGTTCTTGGGTAAAGGGGTATTTTTAGGGTTCAGGGTCAGTTTTCAGTTTTTGGGTAAAGGGGTATTTTTAGGGTTCAGGGTCAGTTTTCAGTTCTTGGGTAAAGGGGTATTTTTAGGGTTCAGGGTCAGTTTTCAGTTTTTGGGTAAAGGGGTATTTTTAGGGTTCAGGGTCAGTTTTCAGTTTTTGGGTAAAGGGGTATTTTTAGGGTTCAGGGTCAGTTTTCAGTTCGTGGGTAAAGGGGTGGTTTTTGGGTTCAGGGTCAGTTTTCTCGACTGTTGCACTCTCTGGAGTGGGAATAGTAATTTTATCCCTATGCTATCAAACGCTTTATATAATTAATTGTTAAAATATCACATGTTTATTTTATTTTTTATATTACTTACATTTTATGTATGTTATTGTTTTATGTTTGTACATGTATTTTATGTAAATTAGAATATATTTCATTAATTTAGAAATTAGTAAATTAATTATTAATACTTATTGTTCAGTACATATATATTATATCTTTACTGTATATATTTAATTAATGTATTATTAATATATATGTTTTATTTATTAATTTTAAACATTATTAGATACTTTTAAATATGTATATTTTATTTATTAGTGTTATATACTTACTTTTACATTTATATATATTAAAAAAAAATCGATATTTTGAACATCGATATTTTTTACAACGATATTATTTTTTCGATATTTTTGTACTTACCATGTTGTAGATAGGATGTCGATATTTTTGCCCTCGATATTGTTGACTCGATATTCTTGTAGGTCGATATTTTTGTAGTCGATGTTCTGTCATAGATCCTGCTGGTACAACTATATCAAATAATCCATTTAATCTTCCTACAACACTTTTGAAACTTTTACAAACCTGTCTACTTACCTATACCATTCTATTGTTTTTTCTTGTAATCTTGGAAAATCATTTGTAAATGACAATATATCCTGTCTACTCCAGGGCACATGTACATATCCTCCTCCTGGTATTTCTCTCATAGGGTACTTTGTTGCAACTACTGGTTCTTTTTCTTTAACAGGGTAAGCTAAAGATATGTTGTCATTGGCTTCTTCCTTTTTCTTTGTCCACCTACTTCTCCATCGATCTACATCCCCCCATTTCCTCAGCAATACAATTAATTATTTTATTTGGGTCAATCTTCCTGCTGTGTTTAAATGATCTATGTCTTTCTCAGTGAAATCTACTCGGTAAGGTTTTTGTAACATTTTTATTTTTGCAAAATCATACCCTTAGTTCATTTGCTGTTTCTTCAAATATGTCATGTAGATTTTTAGCTCTCCATGTTATACTTTTACTAATAAATATCAACTCATCATCTTGGTATGTTTTTAATTTTCCTATTCCAATTGTTCCAATTATCAGTTCTTCCATAGCTATCTTTAATATAACCACATCTAAATGTTTTGGTTCTGAATCTTTCTTTTGTAACGTTTTAATCCAATTGCTTAATTCCTCAGCTGATGGCCCTACTGGAGTTTTAGACAAATCTATGTCAGCTACACTTTTCTCAGGAGTTTCAGTTGCTGATTCTGCTCCCATGGGAGTTCCATATACTGGACTCTGATTCATAGTTAAATCTGGGGGTGCCGTTCTAATTGTACTCTTGGTTTCATTCAGATCTGCGTAAATCTTTTCCCCGACTTTTTGCATACTCGAGTTTAAAGGAATAGTTAACGAATGCTCATCGTTCTAATTGTACTCTTGGTTTCATTCAGATCTGCGTAAATCTTTTCCCTGACTTTTTGCATACTCGAGTTTAAAGGAATAGTTAACGAATGCTCATCTATTTTGTGTCTTTCAAAAACTGGTATTACAGGACCTATAGTTACTGGTACCGTTACAGCTTCTACATTTTTATTTCATTCCTTAATTTATTTCAGCTAATTCTTTTGTTGATCTTTCTAATTCTGAGGTATTTGATTTCTCAATCTGTACTAATTCTTGCTTTTCAGGGGCATGTTTTACTTCTAAATGTCTTTTTGGGGTTTCTGTTACTCCAATCTCCATTGGCGGTGCATTTGGAGTCACCGCTGCAGAAGTTGACTGATATCGCGGGGGTCTCCTGTTCACAATGCTTCCAGCACTTCGTCCTCTGTATCGCTCATTCCACATCCACTCCTTTCTGAAACCTGATGATTTCTCTTCTCTGTGCATTTTCTTCCTACAGTTTCATCTATTGTTCGTACTGGATACATACCATCCCACATATCAGCACACCTCCATCTTTTCATTCTACTCTCATGCGTAGCTCCCCAGTATCCTTTAAAATGTTCTCGTCTTTTATTCCTATCTCTGAACCTTTCCTCCTCCTTTGCATGCATTTCATCCTCCTACTCCATTAGAGCCTCAAACTGAGTTGGTCTAGGTCTCGGCTCAAGTTTCATCATTTTTTCTCTCAAATTACGTAATACTGCTGTGCTAAACGAACCAGTTTCTAGAAATGCCAATATTCCGTCGTCTTTTGTGCATTTTGCCCAATTTTCCAACCATATGCAAGTATGATAGCCATATTTCGCCATCTTGTATGATGCTGGCGTTTTCGATGGAGGAAGCAATTTTCCCTCTCTCGTAACTATTTCCTTGTCCTTTTTAAACAGATTCTTGATTTTCTTAAACCATGACGGTTTCTTCTTGTCTTGTTCTAATAATAATCCATTTCCACCGATTTTTCTCTCTTAATACTATTGTTCACTTCTTTTCAATCTGTACCGGTATTCTGACCAATCCCAGCGCATCTCACACTAACGCACCAATCAATGTAACCTACGTCAAAATATTTCTGACCTATTCCAACGCGTCTCACACTAACGCACCAATCAGAACTGTACTTGTCACACTCACGTGGACCTATCCCAGCGCAAATCTTGCTGTCGTCAGCTTCGCATCTGCTTCTGCTGGCCCCTCCTTTAAAAAATGTATCAGCACTATGTTTATATATTTTGCAATACGTAAACTTGTTATTTACCACATAAACACATTTCCATTGTCTGTTTCACTAAAACCAAAGAGATAGTTCGTTCACACTCACAAGACGTCTGTATTTCCAGTAGGCAGCACTTACCTGTTCCCTACCACAGAATTTCGTCTCGCCGATAAAGCAGCACTTCCCTCTACTTTACCCTTCCAACAAGCTTAGGGGACAAACCTGCTACTCTCCCAGGGAAAAGCGCAATTCAGAGTACATATGACTCCTACTCTTAAGGCTGAGATTTTACAGGTGGCCTTCGCTATTCATTCACCACTTTCATATGGAAAATGTCCCTAATGATAACACACGACAATGTTACCACTTTGAAATCGGACAATGTACAGTGCGACTTCACTTGCCACACATTTACCCCTGCCTACAAATAGTGTAACCAACTTCCTACTTCCCGGAAGCTTCGAAATTCCAACTACAGATAACGTAATACAAACTCAACATATAATGTTAAACATAAAACATCAATAATCTCCAAACTGACCTATAGTAACCAGACCTCTGCTACCAAGAAATCTGATCCAGCGGAGCTCTCCAACAACCCTCAATACTCATCCCACTTAACCCAGGAGCAACTTTATTTCTACTCATCGGTGGGGCCCATAGCACCGCGAGTCATAAATACACACATGACTCTACCCCTGAATCAGTGAAAAAGAAGGTGAGCTGCTGGCTAGTGGGGTACCTAAATTCTATACTTTATACATTTTATACATTTCAAAATTTTCGATATCATGCTAACCTGTTATTAGGAAAACAATACATCAAGATACTCCACTATTTGTTCAATGGACCAACTAGTAGAAGTCAGTTGATGGCGATTAAGACCAGCTCAATCATAGTAATCCTATAACTATTAACATTTATTCGGCCATGACAGTTATATAAAATAAAATAAACAGACTCGAGTTTAAAATTTGAAATAGTTTATCTACTTCATTTAAGAAAGGAAATTTAGCAATTTTTTTAGACAAGCAACATTTTTAACATTTTATTTAGTACATGTTACAGAAAATAAAAATTAGAAAAGCATATTACCCATCTGTCATAAGCAAATAACAGAGTTGCACAGGTTCCCAAAGGCGTCTCTCTATTCTCCTCAATGCCTCCCTTCCAAAATAAAAACTCTGCATTGAGATCATCTTCTCTGCTCCATCAAAAGTTAAAGTCCAAAAATATTTCAAAGCCTCTAGCACCATAAAATTGTCCAAACCAACAGCATGTCGTGGTGCAAAATAAAATCAGTGGTGCCACTTTTTTCTTTCTTTGGTGCAAGCTCTTTTATACCCCTTTTCTCTATCTAACTTAAAATTGAAACTTTTAGGGTCCACAGTTCTTTCTGATTGGTCCATTAGAGGGGTGGTGATGATCACCTCATGTACTCCTTGTTCAAACCAGTTTGTATTTTAGCAATGTCATCTTTTAATTCATTCCCATGGCATTCATCTCAGATTTGTGTTTGTCATTCTCCTTTTGTAACACTTTTCGTTATTATTTTCCATTACATTTCCTTTCACACGGTTTTAGATGCAGGCATCCTTTGGCATGCTTCCTCGTCTTAGGCCAAGCTTACCTTGACATCTCTCACTCCGTGTACAGGCCATTCTATTTACACAATCTACCCAAAGCGCATACGTGGAGGCAATCTTTTCCCGAAGTGATGCCAATGATTCAGTAATAAGCCATTTTCCCCGACTAGGCCGCACAGTCCTCAATGGGAACTAATGCGAAAACAAACACAACAGAAATTAGACTGAGAATGATAGCCCTTCTGTTTACCTCCCTCCATTCTAATTTTCGCAGTTAGTTGTTACCTAGCAAAAGCAAACAGGTAGCATCATTTTACTTACCAATTGTACTTTTTTCTTGCCACAAAATATTTTTCTCTATTAAAGCACAAATACACACGCTTATCTGACTAAATATATATTATTACAGATCTATCTTAGTATGACTCATTTACATTTATTAGTATATTATTTTCGCAAATGGCAATTAGTTTCCCACGTGTAATGTAAAATTTGCATGTGTATTTTGTTGATCAGTTTACATGCTTCACTCTGTTAATATCGTTATGGTTATGAGTGTGAGAAGTTGGCCTGGCATATGATTTTTTTTTTTTTTAAATATATTTTTATTGCAGGAATCAGTAAATCAGTACAGTAACGACCAGCATTGTATCATAAGCAATATTAACAGAATAATGCCCTCTGGCCCCCCTCCGTAAAGTCCGTACACAGCCAACCGGTCCACAACCCTGGGGTCGGGCGGCGAAGCGCAATGGGGGTCAGGATAATGCACTGTCCGTCATCTGCTTTTCCAAACAAGCCTAAAAACCCCCAAAATAAACCCCCCCCCCAAAATGTCTACTAACTAAGAACCCCCCCCCCCCCCACCACCAGCGTCAGGGAGCTATCAAAATGGGTTCTGCCATTGGACCCACGGGGAAGGCAATAGGACTGTCAGTGCTAACGTTCACCGGGACTCGGGGCGAGTCGCTTCTTCACTTTCAGAGTCGCTGGGGGCACAATAATCCCTGAGGGCCTGCACCAACATTTCCCACTCCAACGCGGCCTCCTGCGCCTTCTCATTACCCTGCCTCCAAGCCAGTTGATATCTCAGCGCGCTCTCTCCCGCAGCCCACTTCAAAAGCTCACTGTGCCATCTGCTGCCTGCCGGACCAGCTCGTGCCTTCCAATTCCTGGTCACCTCTCGCTTAGCAAGAAGGAGCCCCAGGTCGATAAATTTACTGGAAATTTTATTCCTGGGAGTATGGGGGAACCAGTGCAAGAGCCCCACCGCCGCATCTAATGATAAGAGTCTCCCCGTCACCTCCTCCAGGGTCGTCGCTACCTCCTGCCAGTAGGACGTCAGTCCTGGACAGGCCCACAACATGTGTAGGAGGTCCGCCTCCTGAGCCGGGCATCTAGGGCATTCCGCCGAAGGCGTGGCAAAATAACGCCTGATTTTCACCGGGGTCAGGTACGCTCTATGGAGAACATAATAGTGGACCAGTTGGAAACGGGCGGTACGTGTGCCCTTCCAGGCTCGTCTCACCAACTGGGCCCAGGTCGTCTCTGGGATCTCCCTCCCAATGTCCTCCTCCCAGCGGGTCCTCAAAGTGGTGAGAGGAGCCAATCCCTCGGTAATCAACCTGCCATATAGGCAGGTGACCGCCTTCACCGTGCCCGCCGACATCATTACGTATTGGCACACCTGAGATAAGTGGGGTTCCTCCTGCCCGTTTTTCCAGTGTGCCTGGATCGCTCGTACAATGGCCGAGTGCAGCAGAAAGTCCCCCCGGGAGATCCCGAAGCGGTCAATGAGATCCTGAAAGGACAAGAGCGCTCCGTCTTCGTATAGATCACCCACGAGCTGTAACCCGGAATCCTCCCAGGCCGCCAAACGTGACCAATCCCCTCCGTGGGGGAGGGCCGTCAGCATCCCCAACGGTATTTCAGGCGCGTATGGTGTTCTCAGTTGGCCTCGGGCGTGGGCTCGATTCCAGCACAGGCGGACAGTCCGCTCCTCCATCGACAAGTCCCGCAGGACTAAACGTTGTCACAGTGCTATAAAGGAGAGAACATGCCTGGCCATACCCGTTCCTCTTCCTTCCTCCGGGCCCCGGAATTCCCTGGCGATCTCCTGGGTGAAGGTCTGGAGCTGCGCCGCCAGATAGTACTTTTCAAAGTCCGGCACAGCGAGCCCCCCCTCGTCTTTCGGCCTCATCAAGGTATTGAGGGCCACCCGCCGCCGGCCCGTTCCCCAGAGGAATCCGACCACCATAGAGCGTAATCGACGAAACGTGGCCGGTGGGACCCAGATCGCCAAAGTCCGGAAGTAATATAATAACCGGGGAAGCGCCACCATTTTGAGCAGGGCGATACGTCCCGCCACTGAGAGCGGCAGCGTGGCCCAAAAGTCCATGCAACCTCGGAGTGCTCGAATGCAACGGGCAATATTCCCATCTAGGAGGTCGGGTTGGTCGTGGTAAACGAACACCCCAAGGTACTTAAAGCAGTCGGGCTCCCATCTAATCTCCCTACTTAGCGCAGGGGTGGGGGTACCCCTGCGTACCGGAAAAAGACAGGTCTTAGACCAATTCACTCGGAGACCCGAGACCTCTCCGAAATCCGTGAGCGCCAATTCCGCTCCCCGTAAAGCGTCGACCGGGTCCTCTAGAAAGAGCAACAGGTCGTCCGCATATAGCGAGACATAATGCGGGCCCGCAGACGTCCATAAGCCCGTATAGTAGGCTCCCGAGCGAAGGTGCATCGCCAGTGGCTCCACCGCTAGCGCAAAAAGAAGCGGGGACAAGGAGCAGCCTTGCCGCGTGCCGCGTTCCACCGGATACCGCGATGAAATCAATGGGCCCGCTCGGACCCTGGCCGAAGCAGAAGCATAAAGAACCGCGGTCCATCTGACAAATCCCTCCCCTAGGCCGAATCTCCGTAACACCATGCAGAGGTAGTCCCACTCTAGGCTATCAAAAGCCTTCTCCAGGTCCACTGACAAGACTACCGGGGACGGGGCATCCACAAATGGTTCCCCTAGCAAACGGAACAACCTACGAATATTCATAGTCGTGTTCCGCCGTGGGATGAAACCGGCCTGGTCCTCATGCACCAGGGAACTCATATGTCCCAGCAGCCTCGAGGCCAAGATGCTGCTCAGTATTTTGTAGTCCACCGTCAACATTGATAGGGGACGGTAGGACCCCGGGTCGGATGAGTCTCGGCCCGGTTTGAGGAGAGGAACCACCAACGCCTCACACATCGAGCCCGGGAGTCGCCCCAGCCTCTTCGCCTCCCTGTAGACCACCAGCAACCGAGGGGCTAGGAGGTCAGCGTAAGCTGCATAAAACTCCACTGGTAGGCCATCGAGGCCCGGGGTCTTGTTTCTCGCCATCCGCTTAATGGCCCCGCGGATCTCCCCTAATTCAATATCGGAACCCAGAGTTTTCGCCACTTCCTGCTCTACCGTGCGGATCTCCAGCGGGCGAAGATAATTATCAAGCCGGTCTGGGTCACGTGCGGAGCGACTGCGGTATAAACATTCATAATAATGCCGGAAGCATCTAAGAATCTCCGGTTGGGTGCATACCTCGGTCCCGTCTGCCCCACGCATATTCGTCGTCGTCTGGGACTGGCGCGTAGGGTTAGCCAACCACGCCAACAACGCACTCGACCTGTCTCCCTCCGGGATAGACCGGACCGTATAGGCCTTATAATCAAAACAGCGGAGCCGTTCGACCTCCACTGCTACCCTTTCCCTCGCCTCCGCCGTTTGTGCTTGCAATTCCGGGTGTCCGGGGCGGCGAACTTCAAGCTCGCGGAGTGCCCGGTCCGCTGTGTCTAGATCAGCCAGGATGACGCGCCTCATGCCCACCTTCTTAGAGATACAGTAGCCCCTCACCACTACCTTAAAAGCGTCCCATTCTAACGCCCTAGTACTCGCGGAGCCGCCGTTGGACGCAAAATAATCCGATATTCTCTCCCCCAAGTCCGCCTTGAAGACACTGTCCTCGAGGATCTCGGGTCGCAATTTCCAGGTGGGCACCGCCGGCGTCCCAGGAAACCAGCGAAGGTCCAGCAGGAGGGGGTTATGGTCCGAGATGGTCCTCGATAAGTACTCCGATCGGACCGCTGCCGAAACCAGTTCGGGCGAACCAAGAAAGCCATCCAGTCTGACATGCAACTCATGGAGGCTCGAGAAATACGAATAATCCCTAGAAGCGGGGTGATGCGCCCTCCAAATGTCCGTCAAACCCCAGCGGGTCTGCCAATCCTGACGACCCTTAGCCGTGCGACGGACCGGGGAATCGGGGAGCGGGGGATGCGAGCGGTCTATATCTATATCCACTACGGAGTTAAAGTCTCCCCCCAGCAGGAGGGGCCCAGCGAAAAAGTGGGCCAACGAGCCCGATAACCTGGAAAGGAAGGCAGTCTGGTCTACATTAGGAGCGTACACACAGCAAACGTTCAGGTCCCTCCCCCCTAGAGTGCCCGAGATGGCCACGAAGCGCCCCTCTGGATCCAACACTGTCCTCGTGACTTGGAAGGGGACCCCTGCTCTGATCCATATTAGCGCCCCCCTGGCATAAGCAGAGTACGACGTGGAAAAGACCTGCCCCCGCCATCTACGCTGAAGCGCCGCCCCTTCCGCCTTGTTCAGATGAGTTTCCTGCAGCAGCGCCATTTGCACTCCCCTACGCACTAAATAAGCGTGGACCTTGTGGCGTCTGGACATAGTGTGAAGCCCCCTTACGTTCCAAGTAACACATTTCAAGTTAGCAACATCAGCCATTGTCCCAGATTGTTCTTGCACAGTCCCCCCCTCCGGATCCCCACAAAGAAAAGGCATCAATCCTCCCAGCGCTGATGGCGGCCATTTTCCCCAACCAAAACCAAACAACCCAAAAACCAACTAGGCCCCCCCCACCCACCCCAGAACAGGACCCAAACTACACCATCTAGATCCCATCCAAACCTCGTCTCTCATCAACCCCAGAACCCCCACTAATCCTACGGTCGCCACCGTAGGAAGGCCTTATGGGCCAGGTGCGGGCTGGGTGGAGGCAGTGGGCCCTCGTCGCCCAGGCCACCAGGACTATAGCAAGCCCCAAACAGTGCCAAAACCTCCCGGGGCAAAAGCAGAGGCCCCCCAACCCTCTCTCCCTCTTTTTCAGCAATAAAGGACGGCAACCGCCTCCCCCCTGCCGGGCCCCCACCCAAAACAAGACAGAATTCCCCGTTACCCTTGTCCATCTAGAAGGTCCTCCACCGATTTCGGTGTGATCACCGGTGTATGGGTACTATCTGCCACTGAGTCCTCCGAGTCCGATGGTGCTCCCTCATCACCCGGGTTGTCTTCCTCCACGATGGCTTCATCCCTTGCTCCCGACAGCTCCGACAGTACTTCCAGCACTCCCCTCCGTTCTGATGATGTCTCCGCAGTCGAGGGCCCTCCCGTGCGGCCGCGGCGATTTCTGACCCTCTTAGATCGCCGCCTTTGCTCCGGCTCATCGGCCTGTTGGTACGAGGAGCCGAAGCCATCTTTCCCTGTCCGGTATAGTTCAAGCCAGACACAGACATCCTCCGGGGTGTCGAAGAACTGGGTTTTGTCATCGACAATGATGCGGAGCCTTGCAGGATAGAGGAGTGAATACTGAATGCCCTCGCTCCTGAGCTCGCGCTTAACCGCTAGGAAGGAGAACCGCTTGCGCTGCGTCTCGTAGGTGTAGTCCGGGAAGATGTTCACCTGACTGTTCGCTACTTGGAACGGGCCATTGTGCCTGGCGGCATTGAGGATTAAGTCCCTGTCCCGAAAATGCAGCAACCTCGCCACCACCGGCCTCGGGGTGCGTCCCTGCTGTGGGGGCCGCGCTGGGACTCTGTGGGCCCGCTCCAGAGTGTAGAAGGAGGACAGTCCCTCCGGGACCACCGTGTCTCGGAGCCAGGTCTCCAAGTATCGCACCATGTCACCATCCTCGATCTTTTCCGGCAGGCCCACCACTCGGATGTTGTTCCTCCTGTTGCGGCCTTCCGCATCCTCCGCCCTCCGTTCCAGGGTCTCAATGCGAGATAGGGCATCTTTCATCGTCGCAGCTAAGGTTCGCTGCGCCGGCTCCAAGGTTTTCACCGTGCCCTCCACCTCTTTGACCCGGTCTGAAAGTTTGCCATGGTCCGCCCTGAGGAGGCCCAGGCTCGTCGCCACCTGAGCAATGTCCTGTTGGAGGGCTGATCTCGTAGTCTCAATCGCCTCTAGGACACGGTCGAACTGTTGCTGCATCGGCGCGCTACCAGAACTTTTTGGGTCCCCATGCTCCTCTTTGTCCTGGGCTTCAGAGTCCGAGGCGGTCTGGGTGGGCCCCTTGGCTCCTCTAGGTTTCCCCATGCTTCCAGGGGCACTCCGTGAGGGTCCCGGAGTAGGCGTCTCCGTGCGCAGGTGTCGACCCCGATCGTCCCGGGTGCTTGTCTTCAATTCGGGTATGGGCGACCTCCTTCTCCAGAGCCTGTGGAGACTCCGCCGCTTCGGCTCACGCCACCGCCACGGCGTCCGAGGGCACCGATGAGGGGGCGGAGACAGCCGTCGCCGAGTCGGGCAGACCCGTTCACCCGCTATCGCCCCGGGGTGAGGGCCACCAACGCCCTCGGATGATCTGTGGCGCCAGAGTGTCGCGCCTCCCATGTAGGTGGACTGGCCAGGAAGACGTAGTTAGTTGCGGAGTCTCGAGATGGGCCACCGCTTGGATCACAGGGCGTCCGCTCCCGGTGCCCTCCACTGTGTGGGCACCCGTCCGGCCGTCCAACCGAGTGCAAATCCGTTGCAAAAGGTCCAATCCAGTAAATGTCCAATGTCCAGATCAGCCGGGGATGGCAAGACCGGTCGCCAGTCAGCACCCGCGGCACCCCTTCAACTCAGTAGTGCCGACCAGGGGGACAAAGGAGTCCGGGCGCCATGTTGGGTCGCACTCCGCAACTCCGCAAACTTCGGTTTTACTCCGGAGCAACCCTCGTCTGAGCTCCACCAGGGGCCCCGGCAGGTTTCCGTCGGTACGCTCAGCAGAATGCGGGGTCTGGGGTGCCCCGCAGCCTCCGATTTTCAGGATAATCCCGGGCTTAGTCCCGGAGCCGAGCTCTCAGGCGACCATCGCCATCGGCGCCCAAGCCACCGGCCTGGCATATGATGTCCACTATTCTAGTGGGCACCTTGCATCAGTCCAAAACCCTTATTGATGGTAGGTTTAGCCAACCTTTATAGAAAGCTATCCTAGTGGTAGCTGTGGAGAGCAGCCTTCAGGCTAAGTCTTGATGGAATGTAAAGCAGCTTGTTTTACCAGTCTATAATCCCTTGAATAATCAAATGAAAGGACAGCCACAACAGGTATATATCAAATATATATGTATTTATTCTTAACACAACCCTCTAGTCTCTTTATGAAGCTAGAGGCCTAAGTGCAATACAAGAACTTAAATAGCACACAGTAAATTAGCACAGTATACGTTTTGCCACAGGGACCTCACAAACCATATACTAAGAAAGTGCTATGAGAACCACGTAGAGCATAGAGACAAGGCCTAGAGCCTGAAGAACCGCGGGGGCAACCAAGAACCTCGCACGGTAGGGACGCAGTAGACCCACGGGGGACGCGTGCAGTGTCTAAACACAGCTGCAAATCACCATTGACTTCTATGGAAGAAATTCAAGTTACAGTTTTAAAGTTTAAGGACACTTAGGAGTGGACTGCGGTGAAACCCCTTTAGAACTAGACACTTCGAGAGTCAAGACCCACGGGAGCACCAAAGTACTTGTGTTACCTCACTCAGGGTAGCCGGGTGCATAGGTTTCTTTTAGTGTTGGGTTTCGTCTTTGATTCCAATGGAGAGCTGCGAACAAGTGCTGCAGGCGACTAGAGGAAAAGTGTATGGATGGATCCAAGGGTGGATCGGAGATCTGAAGTACCTGAAAGCAGAGGGGACAGAGTCTGGGTCACTAGCCAGTGACCAGGATGGCGACAAGAAGATGCCAGCTGATGTTGGGTGCTTTCAAGTGAAGTAGGTGAAGCTTGAAGCCACGAGGACCAGGAGTTTTCGACGACAACCAGTAGCTGGATTTGAGCTGTCCCATGAAGGATGTCGAGTGCTGCAGCATTGGTATCTGGATTGGACCTAACAGGCCTTGGCAACAGCAACCCACACACGATGAGAAGATTGGCTTTGGTGCAGACCAGCAATGTGTGAGGGAGTCACCCTTTGGAGGGGAGTCAGGGCACATCTGGAGCAACCAGGAAAACTCAGGAAAACAAAGGATTGTCCTTTGTGGGGACCCACTAGCCAATGGACTAGAGATTGCAAAGGGGCATTGAGTGGAAATGCTGAAAGTGGGCCCACGGAACACTCGTGGAGTGTAGGCCCACAATCTTTGATGCAAAAGGTGCTCAGGGATTGGACTACAAGTAGCCCAATACACAACTTTGGGAAAGCTCGGGAAGTTGATGCACTAGCAAATGTGCAGGATGTCCAGGAGTTCCGGTACCACATCTCTTGTGATAGCTACAGGTCTCAGCTTTGCTGGGGATTTGTGTCAGCCTCGGAGATGTCTGGAAGTCTGTGTCCTGTGTCGCAGATTATTCAGGATCCAGCGGGAGCCTCGAAAATGCAGACGGCAAGATGCTTCTTTGGTGCCTGTTTGAACAGGGGAGTCACTCATTGACCCCAAGGGAGATTTCTTCCATCTTTCAGTCGATATGGAATGTCGAAGGTCCAAGATTTATGTTTCAGAGTTTTGTCCAGGGTAATCTAAAGCCCTAGGGACTGGGTTCCTATACTTATACTAAGTTTAGGAGTTGGACTACCTCTAGGGTCCCACCTATGGGAGAACCTGGGGAGGGGGTGGTTACACCCCTTCCCCTTTGTCCAGTTTCACACCAGAGCTGGGGCTGAGTGCCCCAGCAATCGGTTTGAACTGGGAAATGCATGGTACACCATGTGTGCTACAGGCAGTGTCTGAAAAGCATTCACTGAATGCAACCCACCCTGCCCCAATACACTAAAGTCTGTTCGGGGAGGTGCTGGCACCTCCCTGGACAGGAAACCTATTGTCCAAGCCTCCCCTGTTGGAGTTTCATCCAGCAGCAGGAGGTCAGACTCGTATCTGTGGCAGCAGCATCCATTTTGTGATGCTGGGGCTCTTTTAAACATTTACTGGGTAAGTAAGTGTGTACATGTCTTCTCCCTCTAGAAGAGTGGAACTTGTATCTACTTATTCCAAATGCTGATTCTCAGGTTCTGGTACTCGGATGGTGTGTCTGGCGTGTACCCACCTTTTCACAACTGAACATTTCACTGCAGTAGTGCTGACCAGAATTACTTGCAATGGTTTGTCCCAACGAGGAACCAGGCAATTTCGCCTTCTGTGTACTTTTATTCGGACCCAGTCTTCAGGACTCAAGTCATGAGTTGGATGTTTTTCCTGAGTACACGAATCAGTTCCAACCTGGTGAAACACAGAAGTGATGGTGACAGACAGGCCTTTACAGTAATCCAAAATGATACCATCATTTATAGCCAGCAGTTTGTTGACAGGTATAAATGCTTGTCTCGTTATTCATCCCATCAGTATCTCATGAGGACTTAAGCCTGTTTTTCTGCCTGGAATGCTCCTTAAGGTCATTAGAACAAGTGGTAAAGCATCAGGCTATTTTAATCCAGTGGCCAAACACATTTTTCCAAGTCTGTTTTTGATTGTTCCATTAACTTGCTCAACTACCCCAGACGCTTCTGGTCTGTAAACACAGTGCCATTTTTTACAAATATCCAGTGCTTCACAAATCAACTGTACCAGTTTATTTTGAAAGTGACTTCCTCTGTCTGTTTCGATTGTCACTGGAAATCCAAAATGTGGAATCACTTCTCTCAATAGGAGCTTTGCTACAGTTACTCCATCATTTATCCTGGTTGGGAAAGCCTCTACCCATTGTGAAAACAAACAAATGATCACAAGGACGTATCTCAATGTATTGCATGGTGGCATCTCAACAAAATCCAACTGCATTTGGGTAAAAGGACCTCCCTCCCGTCCTATGGTTCTCAAACTCACAACAGTTTTTCTTCCTGGATTCAATTGTTGGCAAATCAGACATCGCTGACACAAACTTTCAGCGATTACACGAAACTTGGGATTATACCAAGTTTGTCTGAAAAGTCTAATCATTGCATCCCTGCCAATATGTGCTTATCCATGATACATTCAGGCCATATTTGAGATCATGCTATCGGGCATAACTGGTCTTTAATCTTTATATACCCAAATTTCATTTTCCTCTCTTTGTCTGCAACCTGATTTTATCCATCAATCTTTTTCCTCATCACTTGCCTCTTCCTGCAATTGTTTCACTTTCTGCCAAGTCTCAACTATGTTAGTAAGCATTAAAGGACTTCAAACATGTTCTTTTTCTCTGCCCCGATTGATAGAAGCTAAATTTCTTGCACAATATTGGGCTATTGCATTTGCAAATCTATTACCTTCAGTGACATAATCATCTCCATTTTTATGTGCAGCACACTTCACCACTGCAATACTCTTTGGTAGCTGTATCGCTTCAAGCAGCATTTTCACAAACTCACCATTTCTGATGGGGGATCCTGCAGAAGTCATATAGCTTCTTTGGGACCAAAGTTGTCCGTAATCGTGGACCACTCCGAATCCATATTGACTACCAGTCACTATGGTAACTGACATTTTTACCCAATTTCCATGCTCGAATCAAAGCAATCAGCTTAGCCACTTGGGCAGAATGTAATCCTTTCAGACAAGATGCTTCCATGACATCTGCTACTGTACATTCAGCATATGCAGCACTGAAAGCTCCTTCATCTGTTCATAAACAGGAACCATGCACACACAGCACATAATCTGATACCTCCAAAGGTTCATCTTTAACGTCAGGTCTTGGTTTGGTACAGTATTCAAGCACATCCAAACATTTGCGATCAATATCATCTTTCACCTCCACATCCAAAGTATCAGGCAACAAGTTGGAAGGATTCACATTGACACATCTTGCAACTGTCACATTGTCTGCACCCAAAATCACCTTTTCATACCTGGTCACATGATTATTGGTCATGTATTGTGTCTTTGTTTGGGTAAGGAGAATTTCCACTGAATGTGGCACATACACCTTAACTGGATAACCCATCATAACACCTTCACTCAAACTCACACTTGTAGCAGCTACTGCTTTCAGACACCCAGGCAATGCTCTTGCTACTGGATCCAAAACTGCCGAAAAATATGCAATGGGTCTTCTCATTCTTCCATGTCTCTGAATCAGAACTGATAATGCACACCCTTCTCTCTCACTACAATCCAGTTCAAATTCTTTTTCATAATCAGGCATGCCTAGCGCTGGCGCTTCACATAAACTGTTTTTCAATTGTTCAAATGCTTCCATTACTTTTTCATTTAGCACTATAGGGTCTTTCACATCTCCTTCTGTCAATCTCTGCAAAGGTTTTGCAATTAGTGAAAATCCATGTATCCATTATCGGCAGTAACCAACCATACATTCATCCCTCTGATAATTTTGATTCTTTCTGAGGTCACTTTTCTCACTCCATTTCCAATCTTATGACCTAAATATTGTACTTCCTGTTGAAAAAACTGCAATTTTGATGGAGACACCTTATCTCCTCCTTCTGCCAAATAGTTCAATAGTGCAATAGTATCTGAATTACAACCTTCTTTGGTCTTTGACACCACTAACAGGTCATCAATATACTGCACCAATACTGATGGCATGTTCAAACTCTCTAATGACTTTTTCAGTATCTGATTGAAAATTGAAGGATTCTCAGTATACCCTTGAGGAATTCGGCACCATGCCAAAATACGCTCGCCACACCGGAAAGCAAAAATCGGCTGGTTGTCAGGGTGTAATGGAACTGTAAGCAATGCATTACACAAATCAATGACAGTATACCATTCTGCATCATATGGAATTTGATATAATATCACAGCCTGCATTTGGTACAATCAGGCAACATGGGACAATTATTTTATTCACTTTTTGTAAATCCTGTACTATCCTAAAAGTGCCGTTTGGCCTTTTCAGCCCCATAATTGGTGAATTACATGGACTGCTCATTATTTCTTTCAGAATTCCTTGCTCAATCATTTTGTTAATCACTGGTGTTACTCCTTTAATTATTTCTGGTGTCAATTTATATTGTGGGACATTTGGATATATGGCATCTTCTTTTACAGTGATTCTTACTGGACTTACTCCTTTCATTAGCCCTATTTCTTCTCCTGTGAAATCCCATACCTCCTCTTTAAATGTTTCTTTTAATTCAATTGGGATCTTTTCTCTGTCAAACACAGGGAATATTTCACTTCTTTCTGAATCAATTATTGACATGGTAATTTTTATACCATCTGGTGAACAATGAATGGCACAGTTCATTTTACACAGTATGTCGCGTCCAAGTAAATTTACAGGACTGCTGTCACATACCACAAAACGATGCATTTCTTTGAAAGTACCAATTTCCACTTCTACAGGTTGTGTTAGTGGGGTTTTGTTCTGCCTATTCGTCACACCTGCAACTTGGATTATGACTCCATAGAGAGGAAGGTTTTGAATTTCTACTGATCTAATTGTAGAACGGGTAGCACCTGTGTCCACTAGGAAAGTAACATTTACAACATTCACTTTTGCCTTCACAAAATGACCAGATTGATCTACCTCCAGAGTTGCACCAAGCACACACTCCACTTCCTCTCCTAGGCACCGTCAACAACTCTCATCGGATACATTCCTATCTGATCTCAGCCAATACTGCGAAACAGCAGTCACACGCGGCAATGTTTTTACCTACTCTCCTCCGTAGAATCCTGTGTTTGCACTGTATTTCTGAAGATTAACACTCTGTGGGAGAGGTGGTAGTGGCACCTGAATCTGCTGTGTGACTACCTGTTGCTGTGGTGGAGACTGTTGATTTACCTCACTCTGCACCTGTGGAGTCAATGATTTATTTTCCGGATTAACCTTTGGGGGTAACTTACACTCGTTCCTCCAATGCCCTATCTTTCCGTAGTTATGACATAGCCATTTCTTTTTAGCCTCCTCTATATTCATTTGTCCTTTTACCTTACTCATATTATTCTTAAATTTCGTTTGACTCCCATTATTATTCTGATTAGTAAATTGTGCCTCTTGTTTTCCTCGACTTTTACTTGTGCCCACATCACTTTTTCTTTCAACTTACGCTGCCTAGCTTCAATATCATCACTGTAATATTTCGCATTTACCAAAACATCATCAACCGAGCTGGACTGCCAACACATCATATGGTGTCTTATCATATCTCCTATTTTGGGTCTCCAACCAAATACAAACCTATATACAAAATGACATATCTTTTTTACTTAGGTTTCCATATCCACTATATTTATTTATTTATTGATTTTGCAGAGTTTTATTTAGAGCGAACTTTGACCCCAATCGGGTATCAGAGCGATTTACATAGCACCAGGTACGTTACATGAGAACACACATTCATTTTTATTAGGCACGGGAGATTAAGTGATTTGCCCAGAATCACGGGATGTTTGGCGTCGTTACCGAGACTCAAACTCAGATCCCCAGGTCCGAGATTGAGCGCCTTAGCCGTTAGGCCAACAATATTTGAAAACAAGAAGCAATCTTTCATAATACACATGTACAGATTTCTTTGATTCTTGTATAGTTCTATCGATTTTTAACCAATCCGTCTCTTTCGGCAGAATTTTGTTTTTCAAAAAGGTTATAACTTGGTGATATTTTCTCATTACTTCTGGACCTGGAGCAACTGTTTTTGCATCTCTAGGATATTCTTCTTTTGGCCAAACAATTGTAATTTTACATTCAGTCCATAAATCTGCTGGTACAACTATATCAAATAATCCATTTAATCTTCCTACAACACTTTTGAAACTTTTACAAACCTGTCTACTTACCTATACCATTCTATTGTTTTTTCTTGTAATCTTGGAAAATCATTTGTAAATGACAATATATCCTGTCTACTCCAGGGCACATGTACATATCCTCCTCCTGGTATTTCTCTCATAGGGTACTTTGTTGCAACTACTGGTTCTTTTTCTTTAACAGGGTAAGCTAAAGATATTTTGTCATTGGCTTCTTCCTTTTTCTTTGTCCACCTACTTCTCCATCGATCTACATCCCCCCATTTCCTCAGCAATACAATTAATTATTTTATTTGGGTCAATCTTCCTGCTGTGTTTAAATGATCTATGTCTTTCTCAGTGAAATCTACTCGGTAAGGTTTTTGTAACATTTTTATTTTTGCAAAATCATACCCTTAGTTCATTTGCTGTTTCTTCCAATATGTCATGTAGATTTTTAGCTCTCCATGTTATACTTTTACTAATAAATATCAACTCATCATCTTGGTATGTTTTTAATTTTTCTATTCCAAGTGTTCCAATTATCAGTTCTTCCATAGCTATCTTTAATATGACCACATCTAAACGTTTTGGTTCTGAATCCTTCTTTTGTAGCGTTTTAATCCAATTGCTTAATTCCTCAGCTGATGGCCCTACTGGAGTTTTAGACAAATCTATGTCAGCTACACTTTTCTCAGGAGTTTCAGTTGCTGATTCTGCTCCCATAGGAGTTCCATATACTGGACTCTGATTCATAGTTAAATCTGGGGGTGCCGTTCCAATTGTACTGTTGGTTTCATTCAGATCTGCGTAAATCTTTTCCCCGGCTTTTTGCATACTCGAGTTTAAAGGAATAGTTAACGAATGCTCATCGTTCTAATTGTACTCTTGGTTTCATTCAGATCTGCGTAAATCTTTTCCCTGACTTTTTGCATACTCGAGTTTAAAGGAATAGTTAACGAATGCTCATCTATTTTGTGTTTTTCAAAAACTGGTATTACAGGACCTATAGTTACTGGTACTGTTACAGCTTCTACATTTTTATTTAATTCCTTAATTTATTTCAGCTAATTCTTTTGTTGATCTTTCTAATTCTGAGGTATTTGATTTCTCAATCTGTACTAATTCTTGCTTTTCAGGGGCATGTTTTACTTCTAAATGTCTTTTTGGGGTTTCTGTTACTCCAATCTCCATTGGCGGTGCATTTGCTGTCACAGCTGCAGAAGTTGACTGATATCGCGGGGGTCTCCTGTTCACAATGCTTCCAGCACTTCGTCCTCTGTATCGCTCATTCCACATCCACTCCTTTCTGAAACCTAATGATTTCTCTTCTCTGTGCATTTTCTTCCTACAGTTTCATCTACTGTTCGTACTGGATACATACCATCCCACATATCAGCACACCTCCATCTTTTCATTCTACTCTCATGCGTAGCTCCCCAGTATCCTTTAAAATGTTCTTGTCTTTTATTCCTATCTCTGAACCTTTCCTCCTCCTTTGCATGCATTTCATCCTCCTACTCCATTAGAGCCTCAAACTGAGTTGGTCTAGGTCTCGGCTCAAGTTTCATCATTTTTTCTCTCAAATTACGTAATACTGCTGTGCTAAACAAACCAGTTTCTAGAAATGCCAATATTCTGTCGTCTTTTGTGCATTTTGCCCAATTTTCCAACCATATGCAAGTATGATAGCCATATTTCGCCATCTTGTATGATGCTGGCGTTTTCGATGGAGGAAGCAATTTTCCCTCTCTCGTAACTATTTCCTTGTCCTTTTTAAACAGATTCTCTTAAACCATGACGGTTTCTTCTTGTCTTGTTCTAATAATAATCCATTTCCACCGATTTTTCTCTCTTAATACTATTGTTCACTTCTTTTCAATCTGTACCGGTATTCTGACCAATCCCAGCGCGTCTCACACTAACGCACCAATCAATGCAACCTACGTCAAAATATTTCTGACCTATTCCAACGCGTCTCACACTAACGCACTAATCAGAACTGTACTTGTCACACTCACGTGGACCTATCCCAGCGCAACTCTTTCTGTCGTCAGCTTCGCTCCTGCTTCTGCTGGCCCCTCCTTTACAAAATGTATCAGCACTATGTTTATATATTTTACAATACGTAAACTTGTTATTTACCACATAAACACATTTCCATTGTCTGTTTCACTAAAACCAAAGAGATAGTTCGTTCACACTCACAAGACGTCTGTATTTCCAGTAGGCAGCACTTACCTGTTCCCTACCACAGAATTTCGTCTCGCCGATAAAGCAGCACTTCCCTCTACTTTACCCTTCCATCAAGCTTAGGGGACAAACCTGCTACTCTCCCAGGGATAAGCGCAATTCAGAGTACATATGACTCCTACTCTTAAGGCTGAGATTTTACAGGTGGCCTTCGCTATTCATTCACCACTTTCATATGGAAAATGTCCCTAATGATAACACACGACAATGTTACCACTTTGAAATCGGACAATGTACAGTGCGACTTCACTTGCCACACATTTACCCCTGCCTACATATAGTGTAACCAACTTCCTACTTCCGGGAATCTTCGAAATTCCAACTACAGATAACGTAATACAAACTCAACATATAATGTTAAACATAAAACATCAATAATCTCCAAACTGACCTATAGTAACCAGACCTCTGCTACCAAGAAATCTGATCCAGCGGAGCTCTCCCACAACCCTCAATACTCATCCCACTTAACCCAGGAGCAACTTTATTTCTACTCATCGGTGGGGCCCATAGCACCGCGAGTCACAAATACACACACCACTCTACCCCTAAATCAGTGAAAAAGAAGGTGAGCTGCTGGCTAGTGGGGTACCTAAATTCTATACTTTATACATTTTATACATTTCAAAATTTTCGATATCATGCTAACCTGTTATTAGGAAAACAATACATCAAGATACTCCACTATTTGTTCGATGGACCAACTAGTAGAAGTCAGTTGATGGCGATTAAGACCAGCTCAATCATAGTAATCCTATAACTATTAACATTTATTCGGCCATGACAGTTATATAAAATAAAATAAACAGACTCGAGTTTAAAATTTGAAATAGTTTATCTACTTCATTTAAGAAAGGAAATTTAGCAATTTTTTTAGACAAGCAACATTTTTAACATTTTATTTAGTACATGTTAAAGAAAATAAAAATTAGAAAAGCATATTACCCATCTGTCATGAGAAAACAACAGAGTTGCATAGGTTCCCAAAGGCGTCTCTCTATTCTCCTCAATGCCTCCCTTCCAAAATAAAAACTCTGCATTGAGATCATCTTCTCTGCTCCATCAAAAGTTAAAGTCCAAAAATATTTCAAAGCCTCTAGCACCATAAAATTGTCCAAACCGACAGCATGTCGTGGTGCAAAATAAAATCAGTGGCACCACTTTTTTCTTTCTTTGTCGCAAGCTCTTTTATACCCCTTTTCTCTATCTAACTTAAAATTGAAACTTTTAGGGTCCACAGTTCTTTCTGATTGGTCCATTAGAGGGGTGGTGATGATCACCTCATGTACTCCTTGTTCAAACCAGTTTGTATTTTAGCAATGTCATCTTTTAATTCATTTCCATGGCATTCATCTCAGATTTGTGTCTGTCATTCTCCTTTTGTAACACTTTTCGTTATAATTTTCCATTACATTTCCTTTCACACGGTTTTAGATGCAGGCATCCTTTGGCATGCTTCCTCGTCTTAGGCCAAGCTTCACTTGACATCTCTCACTCCGTGTACAGGCCATTCTATTCACACAATCTACCCAAAGCGCATACGTGGAGGCAATCTTTTCCCGAAGTGATGCCAATGATTCAGTAAACAGCCATTTTCCCCGACTAGGCCGCACAGTCCTCAATGGGAACTAATGCGAAACAAACACAACAGAAATTAGACTGAGAATGATAGCCCTTCTGTTTACCTCCCTCCATTTTAATTTTCGCAGTTAGTTGTTACCTAGCAAAAGCAAACAGGTAGCATCATTTTACTTACCAATTGTACTTTTTTCTTGCCACAAAATATTTTTCTCTATTAAAGCACAAATACACACGCTTATCTGACTAAATATATATTATTACAGATCTATCTTAGTATGACTCATTTACATTTATTAGTATATTATTTTCGCAAATGGCAATTAGTTTCCTACGTGTAATGTAAAATTTGCATGTGTATTTTGTTGATCAGTTTACATGCTTCACTCTGTTAATATTGTTATGGTTATGAGTGTGAGAAGTTGGCCTGGCATATGATGTCCACTATTCTAGTGGGCACCTTGCATCAGTCCAAAACCCTTATTGATGGTAGGTTTAGCCAACCTTTATAGAAAGCTATCCTAGTGGTAGCTGTGGAGAGCAGCCTTCAGGCTAAGTCTTGATGGAATGTAAAGCAGCTTGTTTTACCAGTCTATAATCCCTTGAATAATCAAATGAAAGGGCAGCCACAACAGGTATATATCAAATATATATGTATTTATTCTTAACACAACCCTCTAGTCTCTTTATGAAGCTAGAGGCCTAAGTGCAATACAAGAACTTAAATAGCACACAGTAAATTAGCACAGTATATGTTTTGCCATAGGGGCCTCACAAACCATATACTAAGAAAGTGGTATAAGAACCACGTAGAGCATAGAGACAAGGCCTAGAGCCTGAAGAACCGCAGGGGCAACCAAGAACCACGCACGGTAGGGACGCAGTAGACCCACGGGGGACGCGTGCAGTGTCTAAAGACAGCCGCAAATCACAATTGACTTCTATGGAAGAAATTCAAGTTACAGTTTTAAAGTTTAAGGACACTTAGGAGTGGACTGCGGTGAAACCCCTTTAGAACTAGACACTTCGAGAGTCAAGACCCACGGGAGCACCAAAGTACTTGTGTTACCTCACTCAGGGTAGCCGGGTGCATAGGTGTCTTTTAGTGTTGGGTTTCGTCTTCGATTCCAATGGAGAGCTGCGAACAAGTGATGCAGGCGACTAGAGGAAAAGTGTATGGATGGATCCAAGGGTGGATCGGAGATCTGAAGTACCTGAAAGCAGAGGGGACAGAGTCTGGGTCACTAGCCAGTGACCAGGATGGCGACAAGAAGATGCCAGCTGATGTTGGGTGCTTTCAAGTGAAGTAGGTGAAGCTTGAAGCCACGAGGACCAGGAGTTTTCGACGACAACCAGTAGCTGGATTTGAGCTGTCCCATGAAGGATGTCGAGTGCTGCAGCATTGGTATCTGGATTGGACCTAATAGGTCTTGGTAACAGCAACCCACACACGATGAGAAGATTGGCTTTGGTGCAGACCAGCAATGTGTGAGGGAGTCACCCTTTGGAGGGGAGTCAGGGCACATCTGGAGCAACCAGGAAAACTCAGGAAAACAAAGGATTGTCCTTTGTGGGGACCCACTAGCCAATGGACTAGAGATTGCAAAGGGGCATTGAGTGGAAATGCTGAAAGTGGGCCCACGGAACACTCGTGGAGTGTAGGCCCACAATATTTGATGCAAAAGGTGCTCAGGGATTGGACTACAAGTAGCCCAATACATAACTTTGGGAAAGCTCGGGAAGTTGATGCACTAGCAAATGTGCAGGATGTCCAGGAGTTCCGGTACCACATCTCTTGTGATAGCTACAGGTCTCAGCTTTGCTGGGGATTTGTGTCAGCCTCGGAGATGTCTGGAAGTCTGTGTCCTGTGTCACACATTATTCAGGATCCAGCGGGAGCCTCGAAAATGCAGACGGCAAGATGCTTCTTTGGTGCCTGTTTGAACAGGGGAGTCACTCCTTGACCCCAAGGGAGATTTCTTCCATCTTTCAGTCGATATGGAATGTCGAAGGTCCAAGATTTATGTTTCAGAGTTTTGTCCAGGGTAATCTAAAGCCCTAGGGACTGGGTTCCTATACTTATACTAAGTTTAGGAGTTGGACTACCTCTAGGGTCCCACCTATGGGAGAACCTGGGGAGGGGGTGGTTACACCCCTTCCCCTTTGTCCAGTTTCACACCAGAGCTGGGGCTGAGTGCCCCAGCAATCGGTTTGAACTGGGAAATGCATGGTACACCATGTGTGCTACAGGCAGTGTCTGAAAAGCATTCACTGAATGCAACCCACCCTGCCCCAATACACTAAAGTCTGTTCGGGGAGGTGCTGGCACCTCCCTGGACAGGAAACCTATTGTCCAAGCCTCCCCTGTTGGAGTTTCATCCAGCAGCAGGAGGTCAGACTCGTATCTGTGGCAGCAGCATCCATTTTGTGATGCTGGGGCTCTTTTAAACATTTACTGGGTAAGTAAGTGTGTACATGTCTTCTCCCTATAGAAGGGTGGAATGCTACCCCTGCCGCCAGAACATGCAGGGGGGGTAGTATTCCAAAGTGTTTGACACCATACACAACATGTTTTGATAAAGCCATTCGAAAGTTAGCATTAACCGCGAGGATTATAATGCATTTAAGAGTATATGGTATGGCTATATCACAGAACAGCTATAAGGAAGGGATTCCGAAAGCTGCAGAGGGGCTCAGCTCATGCTAGGGCACCCTCTCACACAAAACCCAGCACTCTGCCTTCAGGATTGTCATGGCCTGCCAAATGAGTGACTTATAGGTTTATATGTGTCTGTTTTAAAAGGTAGATATAGGTATACTATATCTCTGTAAGGGGTGCTTACACCACTTTACCCAGGCTGCAAGTGCTGACCTGTGGTGCCATTTTGGAAGGCTTCCCAGGGGTGGCATAGTACATGCTTCAGCCCCTGGTAGGCCTCTGGGTTATCTATGCCCTTGGTACCTGAGGTACCCTATATTAAGGACTCACAAGGGTAACCCAGTAACCAATCTGAAGTGTACCTAATGTACATGCAATCAATTCAGAGAGAGAACAGCTAGGCTGTGGTCCTGATTAGCAGGGCCACAGCCAGACTAAAGTCGATAAACCAGTGAAACACAGCAAAAAGAGGGGGTAACCATAGTAAGCAGATCCTACTCTCCTACAATGAGAGGTTAACTTTACAAGGGGTACAAAAATGTTTGTCTCTCCCCTGCTCCATCAGGGCCAAGCCACCTTTCTTCACTGATCTTTACAATATAGCTAAAGCTAGTCTAAGTGTTTTATTTGCCCATAGAAAAGTTGAAAACATACCTTGCACTTCTTTAAAAGCATTTCATCAGTACCGCATTCGGAATAGCGGAAAATAAGAAACTACATAGGGGTAAAATTGACATACGAACCAACGCAGCTCGACCTATTATTGACATGGGTAACTTATTCTATTTTAAAAACAACTCTTTTATCTTATTTAATAGTGGGTCCAAATTTAAAGCATATAAATCAATAACATTTTCCGAAACACATATTCCAAGATACCTCGGGGTCTAGAGTTAGCTGTGAAGTGAAATTCTGTTGCTAAATGTGTTGAGTGCTGTATTACATAGCAGAATCTCTGTTTTTGCTTTATTAATCCTATGTCCTCCAATTAGTTAATATTTCTGAAGACATCCCAGATATATTTTTCGGAATCTCTAAGTAAGGTTTGAGAAACAAGGCTATATCATCCGGTAACACTTTTATATTCATCATCTCTGGAAGTGAAGCTGTTAAATTGCTGTTTAAGGGAATAGCGATTGCCAGCGGCTCAATAAAAAGAGAACAAAGAATAGGTGACATAGGACAACCTTGCCTTGTTCCTCTGTTGACTCTGCACAAACTAATATTATTTGAATGAATAATTATTTGCACAGAGGCCCCTTTATAAAAAATGTGATATCATACTAATGATCTTAGTGGGGGGCCCGAATTTGATGAGAATGCAGAAAAGGCTTTCCCAGCAGAACAGATCGAAAGCCTTCTCTGCATCTAATAACAAGAACTGAGCAGGGATTTTATTTTGGCTAAAATAATCTAAGGCCTCTACTAAAAAGTGGTGTTAAAAAATAGCTGCCTACCTGTTACAAATCCTCTCTGGTCTGAATGTATGATTGACCCTATACACTTACTCGTTCTATTAGCCAAAACCATAGTTATGATTTTATAATCAGTATTTAAAAGGCTTATAGGTCTGTATGAGTTGACATCCTCCTTATTGTTATTTTTTTTTGGAAAGCTAACCACAACCTCCCTTTGAAATGAGGGAGATATCCCACCCCCTTTTAAAATGTAATTGGCTAACTTCACCAGTTCGGGTTTAATAATGAAGAGAATTTTTTATATAATTCTTCTCCACATGCTTTCCCATTAGCTAACGACTGCACTGCATCTTTCATTTCTTTTAGCGCAATATCCACCAGCAAACTCTTTACAAAACGTATTTGCACTAGGGATTGGAAGCTTGCTTAGAAAATCCCTCAGTTTTAAAATGTTGACCTCCGTCCTGATAGAATAGATAGCTTGGTAATGTTTAAAAAAGCTTCATTGTATTTGTGCTTCCTCTGTAATACGATTTTTAGTATCCTTATCTACCAGGGATGTAATCCTGTTACAGGTCTGTCACTGTCTTATGTGCCACGTTACAACTTTCCCAGCAAATTTGTCCTCTTCATATATTTTTGGGGAGATATGCAGAAATTTCTGGGTACCCTCTAGTATAAAAGTGATCTTGCATAGTTCTTTGAATAAGTGTAAATTTGTTTTTACTCTTCTTATTTCCTATATTGTTCATTTGCCGGATGAACCTCTAGTTCAATTTGAGTCCTTTCCTTTTTTTGGGAGCGTTTTATTGCAATATCTTTGCATTAATAGTTGCTTTAAAAGCTTCCCAGATACTCTCTGTTTTAGCTGTGTCTCTATTTACTTGAAAATAGCAGCTTATTTTGTTACCAACTTCCGAGCACTAGCCTTCATCTCAGAGATGCACCTTATTAAAAAAAACACCTCTCTGGCAACTTACAAGTTTCAAACCCTGCTATTTCCAATTTTACCAGAGCATGGTCGGAAAACCATTCTGAATATGCACACAATTGTGGAGTGTAGAAGTGTGGCTCAATGGTTAGAGCGGCAGACCCTGATGCAGAGGTCTGGCCCGGGGCCAGGTTCAATTCCTACCTCAGCGGATCTTGGACTCAATTTCCTCGGACCTGATCATTCTTGCCTCGGTGCCTATTCTAATCATGGGTCCCATTCTGCAACTCTGGGCAATAGCTTGCTTAATCTCCACAACGGCCCCAACAGCACTGGGATGCCTGGCTTCACCTTGGGGGTGCCCAGGAGTGGACATTTCACAGAGAAAAACCAGGAAGGGTACCACAGCGGTATGCGTTACAGCGCCAGGACACCCCAGTTGGGGTATTAGTGCGCGTTACAAGTACAAATTACATTTACATTACATTTACAATTAATAAATATTAAGTCACGGGAGGTAAGAAAATAATCCAATTGAGCCGTTGTCTTATATTTAGCTGAGAAACATGAATATTCTCTCTTATTTGGGAACTTTGCCCATCACGTATCAATCAGTTATAGCTTTTGCATGCACTCAGCTAATGCCTTGACCATCCGAGGTTTATTTTGATTACGTTTCGTAGTGGTTGAATCCAAATCTGGATTTTGGAAAAAGATAAAAACACCACTCTTTATCACCGCACCAGGGATGGGTCATAGTGCATGATCTAACTTTGGGGAATGATTATCCTCTATCAGTGCATATATTGTAGCTATTGTTAATCTATTATTGTTAATCAGCTAATAAAGACCCTGTCTACCTTCTTTATCTGTCTGAGATTAAGTCATTTGAAAAGGGAATTGTAGGAGAGTAGGGTCTGCTATCCTATGGTCACCCCAAATTTTTGCTTTTTGCTTCACTGGTTTCTGACTTAATGTGGCTGTGGGCCTGCTAATCAGACCCACAGCCTGCTGTTCTCTCTCTAAATTGATGCCCATGCACTCTAGGTGCATTACGAATTGGAACTGGTTCACCTTATGAGCCCCTGTAATAGTGCACCCTAGGTGCCCAGGGCATAGGTGTATCCAAGGCCTACCAGGGGCTGCAGCACGTATTGTGCCACCCCTGGCCTGGCCTCCATCTGTGACACAACTGGCTGATCACTCAGCTGGGGTAAGTCGGTGTAACCACCTCTTACTTAGGTACAGTATGTCTGTGCCTAACCCTAAACTGGACACATATGTTCCTATCAGCCACTCCTATGGAAGGCCTCATCAATCCTGGAGGCAGAGTGCTTGGAAATATGTGAGATGGTGCTCTAGCATGAGCTGAGCCTGTCTGCAGCTGTCGGGAACCACTCCCTAAGCTGTTCCGGGATATTGCCATACCATATACTCTTAAGTGCATTATAATCCTCGCGGTTAAATGCTATCTTTGGTTTGGCTTTATCAAAACATGTCGAGTAAGGTGTCATACGAATTGGAATACTATCCCCTCGCCAGTTCTGGCGACGGGGATAGCATTCCACCCTTCTAGAGGGACACGACATGTGTGTAGCCTTAACCCCGGTTAAAGTTAAACAGAGCCTCAGCATCACAAAATGGATGCTGCCACCACAGACACAAGTCTGGCCTCCTGCTGCTGACCGAAACTCGACAGATGGTGGCCTGGACAAAGGGTTTCCTGCCTTGGGAGGTGCGAGCACCACCCCAGACAGGATTTTGTGTATTGGGTAGGACAGGGCTGAATAGAATCAGACATGCCCGGGGCACACAAGGTGTCCCCGTGCATAGGCCAGCCCAAACCGGTTCTGGGGCCTTCCAGCCCCAGTCCTGGCGCGGAGCTGGACAAAGGAAAGGGGGTGTAACCGCCCCCCTTCCTGGTTCCTCCCAGAGGAGGGACCTAGTAGGTGATCCACCCCCTAGATTGGAATAAGAGGGGGAGCAGTGCCATTGCACAGCAGATCATCCCGAAATCAACTTAAACTAAGAAGAAGACTGGACTTCGACATTCTGCTGCACAGAAGACTGAAGAAGAATCTCCCTTGTGGCCAAGGAGTGACCACCCTGTGAACACAGGTACCAACCAGCAACTCGACGTCTGCTTTGCCGCCGCCTCCCGCCGGAGCCCGAGCCCAGAGCCCGACAAGAACCAGATTCCCAGACCTCTCAGAGCCCGATCCACAGTCCCTGCAAAGAAGGGACCCGTGGAGGCACAGAGTGACGTGGGACCGGACCTCTTGAAAGACACCCGAAAAGCTGACTGCGCAGCTTCTGAGGCATCCTCGACGTTGTGCTTTGGGGATTGAGAACCCCCACCACCGAGCAGCCCTTGCACCGAAGATCAGCCCCCCAGCATCTCCACGATCTGCGTGGGGCCCTTTTGCACTGTGCCACTCGACGCGCCATCCCGGCCACTAGCCACGCGGCCAGCGGCCATCTTGGCGACGAACCCGAAGATTTAAACAGCAGGTCTGGTTGCTCCAGACCTACCCAAGCTCCTGTGAAAAGGAGCACCCGCTCTGACCTTGCTGGTCCGAGTGAACAGCATCTTTCAACTTCTGCGTGGCTTGCATTTGCCAAGGCCTGTTTGCTCCGATCAGGTCGCCGACACCGCCAACAGCGAGAAGCCTACGTGGGACAGCTCGTGACCGACTCCTGGACGTCCTCGACCCCGGGTATCCACGTGGCTGCAGAAAGAAGCTACCCGACAACGCCTGTTTGCACCCGACATCACCTGGTTCCGCTCTGGTTCCACGGCAGTCACTGGCTAGTGACTTTGAACACTGTCCCCTCTGCTTTCAGGTCTTCACATCTACAGATCCACCCTTGGATCCACCGGAACTCTTCTCATCGAGCCGCCTGCAGCATCTCCTGCTCCAAGCACCATCGACCAGCGTGACGAAACCCGACACATCTTCGACCCTGTGCACCCGCTTCCTGTGGGTGAGGTAACTCAGCTCCGCCGGTGCTCCTGCACTGGTACACATCCCAAGGGCCTGTGTTTTAAGTTTCAGCTCCGTAGGTCACTCGGAAGGTTCCTAACTTTCTAACTTTGTGCTTTTTACGCACCATAGACTTTGTATTGAGAAGTGCGTGCACTTTGGACACTGCACCCGAGTCCCGTGGGCCTTTCCCGACTTAGCTAACTCCAGTCTCGAATAGCTCCAGCGATTCCCCAGGCCCTAGGCCTCTTCACTTTCCTCCTGGTATCTCTTATACCACTTATTTAGTATATGGTTTAGGTGGCCCCTAGGGCTCATCCATATTGTGCAACTTTTGTGTATTTTAAACTGTCTTGTGATTTAACGCTTGTGCTTCTGTGCTCATAAAGAGTCCAGGGGATTTTTATAGTTAATAAATCAATATATATTTTCAATATATATCTGTGTGGTGTCCCTTTCATTTGGTATTCAAGGGGGTTGTGTATGGTATAACAGCTGGCTTCACATGCCTTTCAGAGTTTAGCCTAAGACTGCTTTGTCCACGTTACCACTAGGATAACTGGTCTACAAGGTTGAATTACAACCATCATCATAAGGGTTGCTTGGCATGGTACAAAGTGATCACTAGAACTAGTGAGCATTATATACCAGGCCAACTTCTCACATTGGTGAGCAGCGGATTGGGATCTGAGCTTGCTGTTGTTTTACCATTACAATCTTTGAGATTATCATTTGAAAGATCATACAGGTACCTGCTAGGTACATATAAAACAAGACTAGTATACTTAAGTTCTACTGAACTTAGTTGTTGTAGAGCAAAGGGAGTAGCACACCCTAGCTACAACTACTAGATAGGTTTAGTAGGTAAACACCAGTGTAGGTAGATTGCAACACATCCACCCACACTAGAGCAATGTCTGGAACAGAGGGGTCCAGTGGACTTACTCCTGTTGAGAGTGACCCTCCAAGGGCACCATCCCAGTTTGCTATTTTTCCCTTTAAGGAATTAAGACAGCTTTGTGTCTTAAGGGGTCTGAAGACAGGGCCTACCCCTACTACAGACCACCTAAGAGAGCTCTTGGATCAGTCTGAGGCTCTAAAGACCTCTAAAGCAAACCCCACAGGGAATGCTGAAGGAGGCCATCCTTCAGAGGATGACACTGTAGACACCCCTACCCCTATCATCCTAGTAGATGAGGAAGCCTCCACCACTGGAGCTCCTCAAGTAGATGTAGAGGAAGAGGAAGAAGAAGAGGAGGAGGAGGTGGAAAGCAGTGAGTCAGATGATGACAGAGATAGTCAGGTGCTGGTCAGTAGACTGAACCAGGCTAACTTAAGTCAACTTGGGAATGAATCAGGTAACAACCCATTCAGACCCCCAGGTGGACTTAACCAGGGCCATAGGAGGAGAAGGCATCACTCAGGTGAATCCAACACCTCCCATGTCTCTAGAGGCTCTCATGGTCACTCCAGAAAGGAGATGACTAGCCCTCAGAGAAGGGAACATGAGGCCAAGATGAGAGAGGCTGAGCTTAGGATCCAGAGGCAAGAGTTAGAGGTTGCCCTGGCTAAGGAGAAACTTGCTAGAGCAAGACAGCCTAGAGAGAGTGGGGTAATAGAACCCACTGGTGGCAGCAATATCCACAAGGATAAAGACAGGTCTTTTGATAATAGAAACCTGAGTAAGATTGTGCCCCCCTACAAAGCTGGGGATGACATCCATAAATGGATTACTGCAATGGAGAGAGCCTGCAGAGTACAGCAGATCCCTCAGGAGCAGTGGGCAGCAATCTTGTGGCTCTCCTTTGAAGGTAGAGGCCGAGACAGACTCCTCACAGTTAGTGATGGGGATTCTAGAAACTACCTGGTCCTGAAGAGTGCTCTGATTGATGGGTTAGGCTTAACCACTGAACAGTACAGGTTAATGTTCAGAGATACCCAGAAGACACAGACTCAGGACTGGTCTGAATTTGTTGAGTGTGCCACTAAGGCTCTGGAGGGATGGTTGCTGGGAAGCAAGGTTACAGACTATGAAGGATTGTACAATTTGCTGATGAGAGAACAAATTTTAAATAATTGTCAGAACCAGCAGTTGCATCAACATTTGGTTGACTCAGATTTGACCTCTCCCCAAGAATTGGGAAAGAGGGCAGATAAATGGGTAAGAACCAGAGTTAAGCAAAAGAACCAGAACCAGAACCAGGGTGGTGACCAGAAGAAAACAGACCAGAAGGGTGGGGAGCAGAAAGCTAAAGACCAGAAGTCTTCAACAGGGCCCCAAACTGAGACAGAGGGTGGGTCCCAAACTTCCAAGAAGAAGAAGAAAGAAGGTCAGAAGAAACCCTGGTGTAAAACTTGTAAGAACACCTCTCACTGGACAAGTGAGTGTAAAAAGGGTGGAGCCCCCAACACTGCAGCCCCTAAGGCACCTGCACCCACTAGTACAGTTAGCAGTGTTGGTCCTCAAGCCAAGGGTTTAGTGGGAATCACTTTGGGAACTGAAGGAGATTCTGACCTAGTCAGAACCCTTACACAGGCTGTTCTGGTTTGTGAAGGGGACATAGATTTGACCCCTGACATAAGTCCCAGTAACCTGGGCAAATACAGACAGACACCTTTGATTAACAACAAAGTGGCTCAAGCTTACAGGGACACATGTGCCAGTGTCACTATGGTGACACCTAACTTTGTGGACCCTGGACAATACATGCCAGGCGATGATTACCTGGTGACCAATGCCAGCAATGTCACTACTACACATAGTGTGGCACTTGTTAACTTTTCCTGGGGAGGGGTAACTGGCCTAAAGAAAGTTGTGGTTAGTGCTGATCTCCCAGTAGAATGTTTGTTGGGCAATGACCTGGAGAACTCTCTATGGTCAGAAGTTGAGTACAGGACTCATGCAGAGATGTTAGGGATATCATCACATGTCCTTGCTGTGACCAGGTCACAGGCCAAAAAGTGCCTCTCTGAACCTCAGGTCTTGGATCCTGGAACAATGGACCAAGTACCTCCCAAGAAGAAGAACAGGAGGGTTAAGGCTGTGCCTTCCCAACTGCCTACAAGTGAGGATCAGGCTTCACAGGAAACTGATCTAGAGACCCCTGAAGGAACTGTCCCTGAAGAACTTGAACCTGATCAGGTTGAGTTTCTGGGGACAGGGGGACCTTCTAGGGCAGACTTGGGGCAGGCTCAGTTAACCTGTCCTTCTCTTGAACCCCTCAGACAGCAGGCTGCTGCTGAGGCTGCTGGGAATGCTCAAGGTGCCCATAAAGTATATTGGGACGATGGACTCCTTTATTCAGAGGCTAGAGACCCCAAGCCTGGTGCTACCAGGAGGTTGGTTATACCTCTGCAATTTAGGGGCTTCCTACTCACCTTGGCCCATGATATTCCTTTAGCAGGACACCTAGGCCAGAACAAGACTTGGGACAGGCTTGTCCCTCACTTTCACTGGCCTCACATGTCTGAAGACACCAAGGAGTTTTGTCGCTCCTGTGAAACCTGCCAAGCCAGTGGTAAAGCAGGTGGAACAACAAAGGCCCCCCTGATACCACTACCTGTGGTGGGGGTTCCCTTTGAGAGAGTGGGGATTGATATTGTTGGTCCAATGGATCCCCCTACAGCATCTGGGCACAGATTCATACTGGTGGTAGTGGATCATGCCACCAGGTACCCAGAGGCAATTCCCCTTAGGACCACAACAGCTCCTGTTGTGGCCAGGGCCTTACTTGGAGTTTTCTCCAGAGTGGGGTTTCCTAAGGAGGTAATATCAGATAGAGGTACCAACTTCATGTCTGGATATTTGACAGCTATGTGGAAGGAATGTGGTGTAAACTACAAGTTCACCACTCCTTATCACCCACAATGCAATGGGCTTGTTGAGAGATTTAACAAGACCCTAAAGGGCATGATTAAAGGATTACCTGAAAAGCTCAGGCGAAGATGGGACATCCTTCTGCCCTGCCTTTTGTTCGCTTACAGAGAGGTCCCTCAAAAGGGGGTTGGCTTCAGCCCCTTTGAATTGTTGTTTGGGCACCCTGTAAGAGGACCCCTGTGTCTTGTGAAGGAAGGATGGGAGTTACCTCTCAAAAAGCCTAAACAGGACATAGTGGACTATGTACTTGGTCTCCGCTCCAGGATGGCAGAGTACATGGAAAAGGCATCCAAAAACCTTGAGGCTAGCCAAGAATTACAAAAAGCTTGGCATGACCAAAAGGCTGTCCTTGTTGAATTTCAGCCTGGACAGAAGGTATGGGTGTTGGAGCCAGTGGCCCCAGCAGCACTCCAAGACAAATGGTCTGGACCCCATACAATTCTGGAAAAGAAGGGAGAGGTTACCTACTTGGTGGACCTAGGAACTCCCAGGAGCCCCCACAGGGTGCTCCATGTGAACAGATTGAAGGCATATGTCAGCAGGGCAGACATGGGCTTGCTCATGGCTACAGATGAGGGACAGGAGGAAGAGAGTGACCCTCTCCCAGACCTGCTCACTCAGAACCCTGAGGATGGTTCAGTTGATGGTGTGGCCTTAGGTGACAACCTCACTGAGCATCAGCAACATGACTGCAGACAAGTTCTACAGGCATATGGGCATATGTTCTCCTTGACCCCCAGTCAGACTAACTGGTGTACCCATGTGGTGGACACTGGTGACAGTCTTCCTGTAAAGAGCAAGATTTACAGGCAACCTGACCACGTCAGGGACTGTATAAAGACTGAGGTGCAAAAGATGCTGGAATTAGGTGTCATTGAGCCTTCAGAGAGCCCCTGGGCTAGCCCAGTGGTTCTGGTCCCCAAACCTCACACCAAAGATGGCAAGAGAGAGATGAGGTTCTGTGTGGATTACAGAGGACTCAATGCTGTCACCAGGACAGATGCACACCCTATTCCAAGGGCAGATGAGCTCATTGACAAGTTGGCTTCTGCCAAATATTTGAGCACATTTGACTTAACAGCTGGCTACTGGCAAATCAGGTTAGCTGAGGAGTCTAAAGCCAAGACAGCATTTTCTACCCCTAGTGGGCATTATCAGTTTGTGGTGATGCCCTTTGGTTTGAAAAATGCACCTGCCACCTTCCAAAGGTTGGTGAACCAAGTCCTCACTGGGTTGGATGACTTTTGTGCAGCTTATCTGGACGATATTGCTGTCTTTAGCTCCACCTGGGAGGATCACCTGATCCACCTGAAGGAAGTGCTTGAGGCTCTGCAGAAGGCAGGCCTCACTATCAAGGCAACAAAGTGCCAGATAGGGCAGAGCAAGGTTGTATACCTGGGCCACCTTGTAGGTGGAGGCCAAGTTCAACCACTGGAGAGTAAGATCCAGACCATCAAGGACTGGTCCCCTCCAACTACCCAGACTCAGGTCAGAGCTTTCTTGGGCCTGACTGGGTACTACAGGAAGTTTGTTAAGAACTATGGGTCCATTGTGACTCCTCTTAATGATCTGACATCCAAGAAGATGCCCAAAAAGGTTCAGTGGACAGAAATCTGTCAAAAGGCATTTGATGACCTGAAGAAGGCCATGTGCTCTGCACCTATCCTGAAGAGTCCTGACTACTCAAGAGAGTTCATTGTCCAAACAGATGCTTCTGAGTTGGGAGTGGGAGCAGTGCTTTCACAGCTTAATGTAGATGGCCAGGACCAGCCCATTGCTTTCATTAGCAGAAGGCTGACCCCCAGAGAGAAACGTTGGTCAGCTATAGAGAGGGAGGCCTTTGCTGTGGTGTGGGCCCTGAAGAAGCTGAGACCATACTTATTTGGCACTCACTTCAAGATTCAGACCGACCATAAGCCCCTCCTATGGCTTAATCAGATGAAGGGTGAAAACCCCAAACTACTCAGGTGGTCCATTTCCCTACAGGGGATGGACTTTACAGTGGAGCACCGCCCAGGGACTGACCATGGCAACGCAGATGGTCTCTCCAGGTACTTCCACTTAGAACATGAAGACACAACTGGTCAAGGTTAGTCTAATGTCCCTGCGTTTGGGGGGGGGTTATGTAGGAGAGTAGGGTCTGCTATCCTATGGTCACCCCAAATTTTTGCTTTTTGCTTCACTGGTTTCTGACTTAATGTGGCTGTGGGCCTGCTAATCAGACCCACAGCCTGCTGTTCTCTCTCTAAATTGATGCCCATGCACTCTAGGTGCATTACGAATTGGAACTGGTTCACCTTATGAGCCCCTGTAATAGTGCACCCTAGGTGCCCAGGGCATAGGTGTATCCAAGGCCTACCAGGGGCTGCAGCACGTATTGTGCCACCCCTGGCCTGGCCTCCATCTGTGACACAACTGGCTGATCACTCAGCTGGGGTAAGTCGGTGTAACCACCTCTTACTTAGGTACAGTATGTCTGTGCCTAACCCTAAACTGGACACATATGTTCCTATCAGCCACTCCTATGGAAGGCCTCATCAATCCTGGAGGCAGAGTGCTTGGAAATATGTGAGATGGTGCTCTAGCATGAGCTGAGCCTGTCTGCAGCTGTCGGGAACCACTCCCTAAGCTGTTCCGGGATATTGCCATACCATATACTCTTAAGTGCATTATAATCCTCGCGGTTAAATGCTATCTTTGGTTTGGCTTTATCAAAACATGTCGAGTAAGGTGTCATACGAATTGGAATACTATCCCCTCGCCAGTTCTGGCGACGGGGATAGCATTCCACCCTTCTAGAGGGACACGACATGTGTGTAGCCTTAACCCCGGTTAAAGTTAAACAGAGCCTCAGCATCACAAAATGGATGCTGCCACCACAGACACAAGTCTGGCCTCCTGCTGCTGACCGAAACTCGACAGATGGTGGCCTGGACAAAGGGTTTCCTGCCTTGGGAGGTGCGAGCACCACCCCAGACAGGATTTTGTGTATTGGGTAGGACAGGGCTGAATAGAATCAGACATGCCCGGGGCACACAAGGTGTCCCCGTGCATAGGCCAGCCCAAACCGGTTCTGGGGCCTTCCAGCCCCAGTCCTGGCGCGGAGCTGGACAAAGGAAAGGGGGTGTAACCGCCCCCCTTCCTGGTTCCTCCCAGAGGAGGGACCTAGTAGGTGATCCACCCCCTAGATTGGAATAAGAGGGGGAGCAGTGCCATTGCACAGCAGATCATCCCGAAATCAACTTAAACTAAGAAGAAGACTGGACTTCGACATTCTGCTGCACAGAAGACTGAAGAAGAATCTCCCTTGTGGCCAAGGAGTGACCACCCTGTGAACACAGGTACCAACCAGCAACTCGACGTCTGCTTTGCCGCCGCCTCCCGCCGGAGCCCGAGCCCAGAGCCCGACAAGAACCAGATTCCCAGACCTCTCAGAGCCCGATCCACAGTCCCTGCAAAGAAGGGACCCGTGGAGGCACAGAGTGACGTGGGACCGGACCTCTTGAAAGACACCCGAAAAGCTGACTGCGCAGCTTCTGAGGCATCCTCGACGTTGTGCTTTGGGGATTGAGAACCCCCACCACCGAGCAGCCCTTGCACCGAAGATCAGCCCCCCAGCATCTCCACGATCTGCGTGGGGCCCTTTTGCACTGTGCCACTCGACGCGCCATCCCGGCCACTAGCCACGCGGCCAGCGGCCATCTTGGCGACGAACCCGAAGATTTAAACAGCAGGTCTGGTTGCTCCAGACCTACCCAAGCTCCTGTGAAAAGGAGCACCCGCTCTGACCTTGCTGGTCCGAGTGAACAGCATCTTTCAACTTCTGCGTGGCTTGCATTTGCCAAGGCCTGTTTGCTCCGATCAGGTCGCCGACACCGCCAACAGCGAGAAGCCTACGTGGGACAGCTCGTGACCGACTCCTGGACGTCCTCGACCCCGGGTATCCACGTGGCTGCAGAAAGAAGCTACCCGACAACGCCTGTTTGCACCCGACATCACCTGGTTCCGCTCTGGTTCCACGGCAGTCACTGGCTAGTGACTTTGAACACTGTCCCCTCTGCTTTCAGGTCTTCACATCTACAGATCCACCCTTGGATCCACCGGAACTCTTCTCATCGAGCCGCCTGCAGCATCTCCTGCTCCAAGCACCATCGACCAGCGTGACGAAACCCGACACATCTTCGACCCTGTGCACCCGCTTCCTGTGGGTGAGGTAACTCAGCTCCGCCGGTGCTCCTGCACTGGTACACATCCCAAGGGCCTGTGTTTTAAGTTTCAGCTCCGTAGGTCACTCGGAAGGTTCCTAACTTTCTAACTTTGTGCTTTTTACGCACCATAGACTTTGTATTGAGAAGTGCGTGCACTTTGGACACTGCACCCGAGTCCCGTGGGCCTTTCCCGACTTAGCTAACTCCAGTCTCGAATAGCTCCAGCGATTCCCCAGGCCCTAGGCCTCTTCACTTTCCTCCTGGTATCTCTTATACCACTTATTTAGTATATGGTTTAGGTGGCCCCTAGGGCTCATCCATATTGTGCAACTTTTGTGTATTTTAAACTGTCTTGTGATTTAACGCTTGTGCTTCTGTGCTCATAAAGAGTCCAGGGGATTTTTATAGTTAATAAATCAATATATATTTTCAATATATATCTGTGTGGTGTCCCTTTCATTTGGTATTCAAGGGGGTTGTGTATGGTATAACAGCTGGCTTCACATGCCTTTCAGAGTTTAGCCTAAGACTGCTTTGTCCACGTTACCACTAGGATAACTGGTCTACAAGGTTGAATTACAACCATCATCATAAGGGTTGCTTGGCATGGTACAAAGTGATCACTAGAACTAGTGAGCATTATATACCAGGCCAACTTCTCACAGGAATGATTTACAAATAAAAATTGCTATCCCCTTATGGGCGGCATTCGTTGCTTAAAAATATCGATCACCTGCCCACTGTCTTAACATACTATATCTGGGTTCTTTTTTTATCCTTATAATGCATCTATTGAATCAATACATTATCAGGGGCATGGCCTCTCACCCATTCTTCGATAGCACGAGCTTCGATTTTGTTATTGAGGTCATTAACATTCAAAGCAACAATACATATGGAATATCTATGCATCTGTATGGCAGGGGATAGTACTAGGAACCATGTGGACTAAAGTGCACGTGCATACATACAGTAATGTCCACTTCGTTCTAATTAGTGTAAGGTGCATTATTACCTTTTAGAAAACAAGCCAGCAGCAATTTACAATCTCGTCCCATTTCGAATTTAGATAACTCATTTCTCAAAACACACCCCTGGAATACATTTTTTAACATATGCTAACTATTTAAAGCGCACATAAAGAGTAAAGTGCATAGCCTTCATAAATATTTTTAGCCTGTTCTGCTTTTCCACGTGACCCGTTATCAAGTAAAGTGATGCATAAATGTAAAATAGAGAATTAATTCTACTAAAAAATCAAATGCATACATGCTGACTAAAACCATGTAAGGAACGGCTAGAGTCAGTTCTAAAACTATTGTCTACCCCTGCCATATCTACACCTTTTATTTTGCCCTTAAAAGTATTCCTTCAAATGCAACATAGATTGATTACCTAAAGTGTCCTTGTAAAGTAAAGGGCAAGGTGCCTAACAATGCTAAACACCTTTGGAGACAATATAAAGTGCTTAGATACATTATAAAAAAAATCCAAACAAAATCAGCTAAAGTCATGTTTAATCCATCAAAGACCTTCTCATATAGCAGCTCCTAGTATTTTCCCAAGCCCCATTCCTGCAGAAGACGGCAGTTTAAGTGTGAAATGTAATGCATAGTGTTTGAACAACTCTACATATAAATTCTTTCACAGGCATGACCAGCTTATCAAAACCACAAGATGAACTCTCCACTTTTTGTCCCCAATAATCACCCTGTGCTTCCACCCTTCCCTGGTGAAGGAATTGTCAGACACCTGTAAGCCGTCAATCCCCTAAGTTAGCAGGGTATGCCCAGACGTGAGTCCCTTGCTCACTTTGCCATTGGATTGAAGCTAGCTTGGCTGATGAGGGCTGTTAGCCCTAAACCGGTCAGAGGATGCTATTTTCTGGTCCAGGGAAGACATGGCTTGGCAGCTCGGGCTGGACTGTTCCTGTGAGGCACAAGGTCAAGACTGATTTGCATATAGATGTGTCTGAACTGGGGTGGTGAAGTGAGATAAAGAACGATGATGGATTCAACCCAGATCTGTGACTGGGGAAGAGTGTCTGAAAAGTTTCAGCACTCCGTCCATCATCTGCTTGTGTTTGCTTTGACTGCCCTAAGTTGGCAGGGTATGCCCAGACATGGGCCCCTTGCTCACTTTGCCATTGGATTCAGCTAGCCTGGCTGATGAGGGCTGTTAGCCCGAAACCGGTCCCAGGATGCCTGATTCCGGTCCAGGGAAGACTTGGCTTGGCAGTTCGGGCTTGACTGTTCCCATGAGGCACAGGGTCAAGACTGATTTGCATATAGCTGTGTCTGAACTAGGATGGCAAAGTGAGATAAAGAACGATGATGGATTTAACGCAGGGGTGAGTGTTTGAAAAGTTTCAGTACCCCGTTCATCATCTCCTTGTGTTTACTTTGGATAAAAAACAGACAAATCTTTTGGAAACTAAGTTGGAAGACCTGGAAAACCATTCTCGACACTCCAACCTGCAGCTGGCTGGAGACCCAGAAGGCTGCGAGGGGTCACAAATGCATCAGTGGGTCAATTAATTCATTAAGGAAAATGTGCTGCCCTAAATTCTCTGGAGATCTTACTATCACACGACGCAAGCACGGAACGGGTTAAAGTAAGGATAATATTGATGAATGTTCGCGGCAGCCACTTGAGCAGAAGGTTGGTCCCCACAGAAGCGCTCCCGGCGAGGGATACCCTGGGACAGTGAGCACAGGTTCCGGCGTGGATCGGCCGGGACCCCCCAGGCAGATACTGTTGACCGACACCAGCTCCACATAGTCTCTGTAAGGCGAGCGGGAGGAGGCAAGGCTGGGCAGCCGGGTCCATGAGACCGCACAGAGGACGGTGGGAGCTGCTAGGTCCGGCCAACAGGACCCTGCCGGCCACGGCGTGCCTTCAGCATCTGGCATCAGAAGGGAGTGGCTGGAAGCACCGGAGCTTCGAGGGAGCCTGCAGCGGTGAATCCGCACCTCCGAACCCCTGTGAGAGGTCGGTCAGCCCCCCTGAGCAGGGTAGGGGGCCGCCAGTGCCATCACTGATTGATCAGCACGCAGATTCCCGGGGGGAAGCCGGGGGTGCACACATCGGAGGCGCACTGCGGGGATCAGAGAGACACGGCCTGCGCACGGCCCTGGCTCCTCAGAGCCAACAACTGCAGGATCAAGGCTGCATACATACCAAAGAGGGTGCCTTGCACCGTTGATTGCCCTGAATGGACAACACCTGAAACTACAGCAGACTTTCCAGCGAGCCCCGGAGAGTCATAAGGGAGCCACACCTGAATAGCATGCCCACCCTCCAGCAACATTCCAGGCGGCGCTGACCCAGGCCCCATTGGCAGTGCAGGAGGTGGGCTTGGGACGCGCACTTTCCCTGGGGCCCGCGACCTGGCCAGCCCGGGCAGGCCTTCATTGTGGCAGCATTAGCCTGAAGGGCCGCCATCAGCATTTGGCAGACGAAGGGCCCTGCAGCACATAGACTCCTCCACATCGTACAGCAAGGACACTCACGCGGTCTTTCCCCCCTGGGCTGGTATACGGGGGCCGCAACTGCTTTGTTTTATCCGCACCAGAGCCCTTTCATCTCTTTATTTGGAACACTTTTGCCACAAATAACTCTTGAAGCCATCTTAAGGTACTGTGCTAACTGTAGGCTGTGCAACCCATTTGTAATTGATTGCTATTTGCCTCACCTTGTGTGTTCCAAAATCGTCTATGTTTTAAAACCCCTTGCAAATGTTTTTCTCCCCAGAAGCCAGTTCAAGGTGCTTGTTGATACAATTATTCCAAATGTGTCTTTTTGTTGGCATCTTAAGTTGCTGACTTTTGGTTGGGAATGGGTAAAAGGAAAAAAAGCAAGTAAAGAAGCAAAGAGTACATCTGCTACTAATAACTGTGTAATGAACAGAATTGATAATTGGAATGCGAAGGGCTTTTAGGAGTTGAGTTGCCAGTCCCTTCTGATTTTGTCAATAAGGATTCTATTCCCCTGCGCCCAACTACTGTCCCCTAGATGTTCCAAAAATCCTTTAAAAAAGGAGAAGGGAGCGACCACGATTCCACAACACTAGGTTCTGAGTCAGACTCGCTATCCAATATTCCCCCTCCATTGTCCTCACTTCCCACTTATGATGCTGTAAGCTACCTTGAGCCCTCAATTATCTGCACAAATCGTTTTGCTGCTCTGGCTGGGGATGTCAACTAAGAATGAGCAACCCAATATACCCTTGAGGGCTTGGGCGATAGGTATGAAAGGGTAATTGTGCCGTCAAGGGTTTTTGTTAAACTGTTGAATATTCAGAATTATATATTATTTTGTGATCCTAAACATTTGACACCACTGATGCACAATTTGTGTCAGACAAAGTTTTTAGACAAATAGAGCTAATACCAGATGGTAATACAAAGAGAGAGCAATAGCAGGGTGTATGGAAAAGTTCTGTTTGTTTTGATTATTCACAAAACAAGAATAAAATATACATGGGTATACCATTTGTTGCAAAAGCTACAATAGGAAAAATATCAATAAAACAGCCTATTTGCAGCAATTGTTGTAGCTTATCCACCTATTTACAGATTCTATCATTACAAGCGGTGGAACAAACTGGGGAGCCTGACCCTTGCGGGGGAGCGCATACCCCTCAGCCTATCCCCATCAGTAATAAGAGCATGACTGAGGTAGTCTCCACTTGCCCTATTTTAGCACAGACCCTTACACAGATTGTTACTTCATTAAAGGAGGAGGTTGGGACATAGAAAGTGATGATTGAGGAACTTGTGGGCACCGTTAGAATGTTAGTTCATAACAGTACACTGCATACGCCAGCAGTTCATCTATCCTGCAATCCACAGCATACATTTAAAGCAGGAGATCCTACAACTAGTGGCAAGCCACACGCTCCTGCTATTCCACCTAGACGAACCACTGGGGCTTCAACTCCCATGCAGACAGACCTCCTTGAAGTTCACCCCCATAACACCCTGCAAAAGCAACTTTACTCTCAAGTTGCCAGAAATCATGATAGGCCCAAAAAGGCTTTAATAGATCTACTTATGGGTCTCAATGTTCCAGCTCCACAGAACAAACAACCCACTCACCCCCTATTGAAGTGCAGACGGTCTTCTTGGTTAATGTCCCCAAAACTGCCCCTAGTAGCAGCTTTGAGAACGCTGAATCTTTGAAAAATAAATTTATTCATTGGCTACGTCATGTCAGGGGTTGCCGCTCGCTAATCAGGGAAGATATTATCAGGGCACGGAGATGCACGTCCAAAAATAATCCTAGGGACTACATCGAATTAACCCTGACCGGCCCTGACCTGGTGGCAAATCTTTTGGCATTAGAGTATAGGTCCTGCCTCCGAACTGTTTATCTATCCAGATCAGACGTTTCCCAACAATCACTGCAGCAAGGGCCAATGACAATGTGCTACCATTGCCTATATTTAGAGGGTCCTCACTTGAGGCGGTTGATTAACTATGTCATGATCTACACCCACGACAGGAATTAGAACCTACTCCAACCATTAACATCCAAAGCCCCCCTATCACTATTCAATTGTGCTCTGTCCCTGAGCAAACTCAAATCTGGGCAACTACTCTACCCCCCCTGGTCCAACCAACCCCTTCGGGAAATGGAGTTTCAACCTCCCAGCTTGAGATCTTTTCCTGGAATGTGGCGGGGCTCCAAAATAAAATATCCTTACCTGATTGGAATATTTTGATTGAGGAACACCACATCTGTATATTCCAAGAAACATGAAGCCTAGTACCACTATATAAGTCTGGCTATACCTGCTTCTTTACCCCTGCTGTTCACACGGGTAGGGGGCGGCCCTCTGGAGGTCTTATTGTTTGGATCAAGATCGACATGAACTGTAAAATAAAGGAGCATCAATGTGCGAGCCCAGATATTATGTGGCTTTCGATCAAGGGCACTAGTGGTGGTCAAATCCTTGAGCTGTTTAATGTTTATATAAGGGGAACCCCAGGGGGCAAAGTATTAAACATTGATTTGTTGTTGGAACAGGAGTTATCCAGCTGCCCATCAGATTCATATTTTATGATCGCTGGGGATTTTAACTTCACCTTCGAACCTTTAAGCTCCGAAGATTTGCTGGGGATGGATGAAGATGACGCCAAGTGGGGTGTCCAATTGTTAAATATACCCCCTATCAAGAAATGGTCCCAGGTAGCAATTCAGATCAGTGCTCACACCTTAGAAGCTGGATGAAAGGCTGTGAATGGTAGAACTCCCTCTGATGTTGCAGGGGTTAACACATATAACAGAGTATCTTGCCCCTCACGAATTGATTACATATTAATTGACATTAGATTTTGGAGATCCATAATAGATATGGAATTGGTTCCTTTTACTGATAGTGACCATAACACATTAAGCTTGAATATGGAATCACCCTGGGCTCTTTCTATTCCCTCAATCCAGGGCACAGGACCCCTCATGAGGACAAAAGAATTGGTCCCTTCAAACTGCAGTCGATACCTTAAATGGCCAAGAGTCGCGGCACAAGAATCCCAAATGGTTGAGATTAGGCGCACACTTAGTGAAAGCACACTTAAATTGTGAGAGGCCTTGAGTGAAAAGGACAGTCTGTCTAGGGTCCCAGAGTTATATGGAAGTATGATGACTCAGCTGGGGTCTCTATTTATTGTAGAGAATCATGCTGGTAAACGAATCATATGCCGTAAAAATCGCTAGACTCGGTTTAATGCAGATAGTAGACAGAAGAAAAAGGCTTTGATTTTAGCAATAAAAAGCAGACACTGTCCCTTAGTTAGGAAAACCCGAAAGGACTACAAAACTGCTGTCATTCAAGCAAAGCGTGAGTGAGATGAGACACACTGGCAGAACTTAAAGGATGCAAGTGTAGCCAGGGATCCCAATCTTTTTTGGGATATGGTCAGGTGGTCATGTAATAAAGATCCTGATTTAAATCCTAACCATATCACAAATCAAGACTGGTTAAACCACTTTGCGAAACTTTATTCAGGGTCCAGTCCAATCCCCCAAGTTCGGACAGATGGTCACCTAAGCAGCTGTCCCACTTTGGATGCCATTGATCCTTTTAATACAAAAGTAAGAGAGGCAGCCATTAAGAAAATAGTCCCTGCAAAAGCCTCCGGCCCGGATGGTCTTCCGGGTGATATTTTTCTAGCAGACCCTCCCAATTGGGCAAACTATATTATGTTTTTAATCAACTCCATTCAACAGGGTAGCGCAGTACCTGATTCATGGAAAGGTGCAGAGGTGGTACCTATTTTTTAAAAAAGGTGCTAGGGATGACCCGGCCAACTACCGCCCAATCAGTTTGATCGATGCCATGCAGAAAGTAGTTGGCAGGTTGTTGCTTCAGAGAATTCACCATTGGGTGGATGATAAGGATGTTCTCTCCCAGTATCAAGCGGGTTTCAGGGCTTCCACAGGGACAGTGGACCAAGCATTCAGACTACTTTTAATTTATTGGAAGATTGTTTTAATTGGCAAGGGCAGTCTTTATTTGGCTTTTATTGACCTAAAGACTGCTTTTGACCTATGATTCAGAATCTGCTCATTCGCCTCCAAGAGGACAATTATGCCCAAGTGAGGTGGGGTGCTCAAGACCAGAAGACAGACAGGATCCCTGTAAACAGAGGAGTGCGCCAGGGTTGTGTAATGGCACCCAACCCTGTTTTCCCTATTCATCAATGGGTGGTTAGTTTTTTACGAGAACTTCCATTAGATGCCCCTTCCCTGGCAGGAGACAGGGTTTCTACCCTGCTCTTCGCGGATGACACTCTCCTCTTGTCTAAAACTCCGGCTGGGCTCCAGAAGCTCTTAGATAGATTTCATCTCTTCTGTGAGTCCAGGGGGCTGGTTGTTAACACCTCCATAACTAAACTTATGGCGTTTAATCCCTATAGACAATATAAAGGTAATTTTACATTAGAAGGAACACGCTTAGAGTGCGTCTCAACGTTCGATTATCTTGATATTTGGCTTGCTGAGAAAAGGCATTGGCGGCATCACATCGAAAAAATGCTCTTGAGCCACAAGCGTGCAGAAAGAACACTACTCCGAGAACATCGCTCCTCGCAGAGCAAGACCTGTGGCTCCCACTCTTACGATTCATGCAGCCAAAGAAGTTAGCTCAGCCCTTTATGGTGCCGAATTATTGGGCTTCGACAATGTGGATGGAATTAGTAGATCTGAACACAAATTTTTTAGAGATCTAGTGATGCTTCCCAGCAAGGTACCATTAAAACCTTTGATGAGCGACATGGGTAGGTGCTCTTTTAAAGATATAGCAAGGCTACGACCCTTGTTATTCTGGGCCCGCCAGACCCCTGAGCTTGCTAGTTATGCATCTACACTTACGGAACTGATGGCCCTGGATGGCAACCAAAGAATTAGCTCGCTCTTTAATCTAAAGAAGTTAGTTTTTGCGGTTGGCCTGAAGGATTTGTGAGAAACCCAAACCCCACCTAGTAAGGCCGACCTCAAAAAGCGTTATTGGGCATGGGTAGATGCACAAGAGCATAGTAATTTGAGATAAGGAAGGCTCACTGAAGATTTTTATTCTCATAAGCAGCGCATACTTTTGGAACCTTACTTAGATTTTATTCAGACTCCACGAGACAGGGCTCTTTATATTCAGTTTAGGGTAGCATACTCCAGATACAAGAGTTAACTGTAAAGTGGAGTGCCCCGCATCAGTCAACAGCGGACTGCCCCTGCTGTAAGGCTCCAACTGAAAGCATGGTCATTTTGTGTTTGCCTGCCCTGCCTACAAGAAGGCAAGAACAAGATGGCTAAAACCAATTTGCAGCCTACTGGGCACCTATGAACATAGTGTCGCCTTCACCATTTTGAAAACGGACGCACAGTCTCTTCTTGCCTGTGGCGTGGCCAAGTACCTTGGCCGTGCCTGGATAGTAAGGCTCAAATCCCTACATGTTAAGCTCTAAATGAATTATTGTGTTTTTTATATTTTTAACTGCTCTGCTCATTTTTATTGAACTGTCACTTTATACTCTTTTAACAAACATGCTGGAATTGAATTAACTTACGGCTGTACAAAGTTCTCATCTGAAATAGTCTGCCATTATTTTTCTCTGGAAATTTGAATTTACTGTTTTTATGGACTGTATATTTTTTAGACCATGGTTCATCTGATAACTCGTATTTTTATGATGATTGTATGTATGTTATTGCTTTTAAGATACTTGTTATCGAATAAAGCTATTTTTTCTTACTTTCAATGTTAATGGATTTGCAACAAGAAAAAATATGGTGTGGTGATTAGATGGTTAACCTCTTTTTCTCCTCAGGTTATATAGCTCCAGGAAACCCATTTAAAAATGAATACACCTAAACTCTTTAATCCTAAATATTACTCAAATGCATGTTTTGCCTCTGCAGGATTAGCAGTCAGGGGAGTATCTATCTACTTTGGGCAAATGATCGATTGGGAGATCTATCAAGTTTCTAGAGATCCCCAAGGGAGCTGGATCTGGGTCACCACCAGGGTAAATGGAAAACTCTTTAATTTTGTAAACTACTATGCCCCAATTGATGATGACTTCAAAGGTCTCATGAGGAATAATGAGCTGGTCACAGGGATAGTAGGTCCTATAATAATAGGGGGTAATTTAAGCTTTATTCAAGATTGAAAAAGGCACACTTCTAATAAAGCAAAAAAAACAACTAAAGCATTGGACAAAAAAGTATAGAACATGATTATCATCTGATAGACCCACGGTGTGAGGGGCATCGAGTCGATACGCAATTTACTTGCTACTCCCACTGATTTCAGACAGCTTCCCGTATTGATTTTTTTCTTATCCCTCATCATGTTAATTGTCTAAGTGCTGAAATCAGGCCCACTTCATTCTTAGATCATTCATTGGTTACAATCGAGATTAAAGTGGAAGCTGAAAGGTGGGAGAGATCCAGGAGACAGATGGATCGGCTCCTCCTCTTGAACCCCAAATGGGTGGAGGATATGAAAGAATGGATTGAGACACTATTTCAGGAGAATAAGGGCACAGCAGTTCTCTTCTTGGTCTGGGGGGCTTTTAAGGCTACATTGAGGGGTCAGATGCTAACTTTCTCGCCTCTTAATCTAAGATGCGGAGGCTTCAAATAACTAAACTGCAACACACTGTTGACACTGCTTTAATTTAATACAGAGGAATAGCGGCAGGGGACAACATTTTGGAAGCTGAGGAACAATTAATTAAGGCTAAGCAGGAGCTAAGAGAATTTTTTTATTTTCAAAGAAATAACTAGTTCACAGTTGTATCAGCAGCAAGTATATGAGGAGAGTCAGATGGTGGAGCAACTGCTTGCTTGGTCCAGTGGAGTTAAGCAGAAGGCCATGCTAATAACAGAATTGGAAGAACCACAGTCAGAGGTTTTGATTAATGATAAGGACGAAATTGCAAAAATCTTTAAGTACCACTATTATAAGTTATACGCAACCAAATACACGGTTTCACATGAGGCAATAAATCAATATTTTGAGGGCATTAATATTCTGCAGCTGACAAATGGATAGACAGAGGAAATGAGTGCCGAAATTCCCTAACTGAAGCTGAGACTGCCCTTGCCTCAATGCCATGTGGAAAGGCATCAGGAAATGATGGCCTACCAACTGAGTTTTATAGGATATTTTTAAAGGAATTAACACCCTTTTTGGTAGAGCTTTTTAATTTTGTGAAAGTGTGAGGGGAGGTTTCATCAACTTTTAATAAATCTACTATAGTTAGTTGTAGGAGAGTAGGGTCTGCTATCCTATGGTCACCCAATTTTTTGCTTTTTGCTTCACTGGTTTTCGACTTACTGAGGCTGTGGGCCTGCTAATCAGACCCCCAGCCTGCTGTTCTCTCCCTAAATTCACATACATGTACTATAGGTACATAACCCAATTGGAAATGGACTCCTTGTCAGCCCCTGTACCATGCACTATAGGTGCTCAGGGCATATGTGCCACCAAGGCCTACCAGCGGCTGCAGCATAGCTTTTGCCACCCCAGGCTGGTTCTTAAATTGACACAACTGGCTGATCACTCAGCTGGGGCAAGTTGGTGTAATCACCCCTTGCTTAGATATAGTATACCTATATCTAAACCTATATCTGGACACATATAACCCTGTGAGCTACTCCTATGGAAGGCCTTATCAATCCTGAAGGCAGAGTGCGTGGTTTAATGTCAAATGGAGCTCTAGCAGAGCTGAGCCTGTCTGCAGCTGTCGGGAACAACTCCCTAAGCTGTTCCGGGATAATGCCAAACCATATACTATTAAGTGCATTATAATCCTCGCGGTTATATAGCAACTTTGGTTTGGCTTTATGAAAACATGTCGTGTAAGGTGTCATACGATTTGGAATACTATCCCCTCGACAGTTCTGTCGACGGGGATAGCATTCCACCCCTCTAGAGGGAGAAGACATGTTACTTTACTGAAACGCGGTTGATTTTTAAAAGAGCCTCAGATCCACAAAATGGATGTTTCTGCCACAGACACGAGTCTGACCTCCTGCTGCTGACCGAAACTCAGCAGAGGAGGCCTGGACAAAGACTTTCCCATCGCAGGGCGGTGTTACACCACCCCAGACAGGAGATAGTGGATTATAGCAGGGAGGTTTGAAAGAAACCAGACACTGCCTGGGGAGCACAAGGCTGCCCCTTGCATAATCCGGCCAAACCGGTTCTGGGGCACACCAGCCCCTGTCCCAGCGTGGCCTGGATCAAAAGAAAGGGGTGTATCCAACCCCTTCCTGGGTCCCACCCATAGGAGGGGACCTAGCAGGTAATCCAGCCCCCTAGATTGGTATAAGAATGGGAGCAGTGCCAACGCACTCAGATTATCCTGATGAAACATTTGAAATGAAACTCTGGACCCTTCTACATCCTACTCGACGTAGAAGACTGAAGAATCTCCCTTGTGGTCAAGAAGTGACCACCCTGTGCAAACAGGCACCATCCAGCACCTCGACATCTGCTTTGTTGCAGTTCCCGACGGAACTCGAGCGACAGAGATCGACAAGATCAAGCTTGCCTGCCTTCTTACAGCCCGATCCACAGTCCCTTCAGAGCTGAGACCCGTGGAGGTGACCGGAAGCGTGGGGCACTCTATCTTGAAAAGACCATGAGACGCTGACCGTGCAGCCCACGAGTGACCCTCGAAGCTGTACACCGGGGTCTGAGAAGCCCCAACCCTGAGCCACTTTTGTACCGAAGCTCACCCCTCACACTTGACGAGTGCTGCGTGGGGCCCTTCTGCTTTCTTTGGCTCAACGGGTTGGCCCGGTCACTTGCCAGCTGGCTTGTGGCCCTTGTGCTGGCGAAAACCTAAACCCAACTTTTGATTCTGGTTGCTCCAGACTTGCTCCAGCTTCTCTGAAAAGGAGCCCCCGCTCTGACCATCCTGGTCCGAGTAAGAAGCAATCTTCTAGTCCTGCGTGGATTGCTCTTGCCAAGTGTTGTTTGCTCCGATCTTGAAGCTGACAGCGCCGATGGTGAGAGCCTGCGTGGGACAGCTTGTGACCCGCTCCTGGACGTCGCAGATGCCCAGGGCCCACGTGGCAGCAGAGAGAAGCTCCTCAACAACCACCTGATTGCGCCCAACATTGCCTGGTTCCGTCCTGGTTCCACCCTGGTCACTGCTGAGTGACCCAGACTCTGTCCCCTCTGCTTTCAGGTACTTTACGACTCCGATCCACCCTTGGATCACACCGGACACTTCTCCTTCACATCGCCTGCAGCATCTTCAGCTTCAAGCACCAACAACCTGCGTGACGAAACCCGATGCCACTTCGACCCTATGCACCCGCTTCCTGTGGGTGAGGTAACACAGCAACGCCAGTGTTCTCACACTGGTACACACCTCTAGGGTCTGTGTCTAAAGTTTTGTCCCTCTAGGTTCAGCGGAAGTATCCTTAAACTATATTTGTGTAACTTTTACGCACCATTGACTTTACATTGGTGCATGCATGTGCTTTAAGCGCTGCACCCGAATCTCACGGGCTTTTCCCGACTTCAGCATTGCTAGTCCCGACTGCTCCCAGCGATTCCCTAGGCCCTAGGCCTAACCACTGTTTAATTGGTATCTCTTATACCACTTTCTTAATATATGGTTTGAGTGGCCACCAGCCCTCATCCATAATTGTGCAACTTTGTATGTTACACTGTGCTTTTGATTTAACGCTTGTGCCCCTTTGCTCATAAAGAGTACTGGGGATTATTTTAGAAATAAACACATATATTTTTATAATATATACTTGTGTGGTGTCCTTTCATTTGATATTACAGGATTGTGATTGGTAAAACAGCTCGCTTAACACAACCTCTTGAGTTTAGCCTTCCAGGCTGCTTCGTCCATGCTACCCCTAGGATAGCTTGTCTATAAGGTTGACCTACAACCAGACACCATAAGGGATTGTTTGGACTGATACAAGGTGGTTCCAGAATTGGAAACATCATATATCAGTTCAACTTCTCACATTAGTTTTGTTAAAAAGGACCAGAGCCCTAAAAATGTCGATTCATACAGACCAATTAGTTTGCTGAATGCTGACTATAAAATATTAATGAAAATTTGGGCAAATCAATTTTCTCCAATAGCACAGACTCCAACAAACTTCTTGTTCAAATAATGATGGTCGATGCTGAAAAAGCATTTGATCTAGTTAATTGGGATGCTCTCATCGCTGTTCATCGAAGGGTGGAATTCCCAATAAAAATAACCCAGATTTTAGGGAATTTATATCAAGGGGCCCGGGCTCAAGTTTTTATAAATTCTCGGCTAGCAGGAATGGTGGGCGTAAGCAGAGGAACGCTCCAGGAATGTCCTTTATCCCCCGCTTTGTTCGCTTTTTTTAAAGAACCACTTGCTACTAGGATTAGGGTTAAGCTGCAGATAAAAGCGCCTCTGGAGGGGCTGCACAAATTATAACTGTTTGCAGATGATATTATTCTTTACCTTAGGCCAGAGGAACATATTATCAAGACAACACTGACAGAATTCATGCAGTTTGATTTTATTGGGGATATAAAATTAATCATCACAAAACTGAAATCCTGCTAATTATTGCAGGCAGTCAAATTCTTCCAAGCCTTCTGCAATGGCAAGCCCAATCCCCAGACCCAATTCCGTATTTAGGGATATATGTTACAAACAGATATGAGGAATTTTTTTCACTGAATTATGTAGCAATGGCTACTAAGATCAGAAATGTGTTAAATGGATGGATTCTTCTTCCACTTACATTAATTGGCAGGGTAGCTCTTATAAAAATGTCTATTTTACCATTATTAACATTCTTATTTTCAAATGTACCGCTAAAAATGAATATGTCATATTATAAGGAGCTGGAAGCAATATTTCGTCAATTTAACATTCAAAACAGCATCTCTCTGAGCTCCACAGTTATAATCACTAGAACGTGGGTTCACCAATATTAAAGTAATGTTCCAATTTGTTCAAGTGCAGAAGTAATGTCTTTTGCCACACTATGTTAATGTTATGTTAAAATGGGACTTTTATAGCGCAACGGCTACTCCAAGGGAGTGTCCCGGCGCTTTGAGCTCCAATCACAGAGGAGAGCAAGAAACATAACAGTAACAGAAGGGGCCCAAAAAAGAAAGAAATTATCCAGCAAACAACCAGGTCTTCAGGTCTTTCCTGAAGACAAGCAGGTTTGAGGTGGTTCGTAGGGACAGCGGTAGCGAGTTCCATATCTGGGGGGCGAGGAAGCTAAAAGATCGGCCGCCTAGCCGAGCCTTTTTGATACGTGGTACTCGCGCCAAAGCCAAGGCTTCTGACCTGAGGGATCGTGCAGGTCGATAGAAGTCCAGCCTTCTCTGAAGATATTTGGCACCATTGCCATGTAAGGCCTTATGGGCAAGCGTCATGGCCTTAAACAGTATCCTCTTCCGCACCGGAAGCCAGTGGAGGGATGCAAGAAGGTTAGAGGCGCTGGTGCGACGATGAAGGCCAAAGATGGCACGCGCAGCGGCGTTCTGGGTAATCTGCAGACGCTGGAGGAGATATTCAGGCAAGCCAAGATATAAAACATTGGCGTAGTCCAATCTGGACCCTATAAGGGCCTGAACAGTGATCCTCCGATGTTGCTCCGATAGAAGGGGAAAAAACTTACGCAACATTCTAAGTATCCCAAAACATGTTCCCGTGAGAGTGGAGACCTGGGATTTGAGCGAGAGCTCATTGTCGATTTTAACTCCCAGGTTTTTTGCCCACGTAGAGGACTGTGTGGGAGGGAACATGTCAGCAGGCCACCATCCTCGCCAATCTGGTTCTGATGGACATCCGAAGAATAGTATTTCGGACTTGTCCGAGTTGCACTTAAGACTGTTTTGTGAAAACCAGCTAAAAACAGCCCCAAGGCACTCGCGGATCCCTTCACCATCAAACTCTTCACCCTTGCGACAGGTGAAGAGGAGCTGAGTGTCGTCAGCATAGGAGACGATCCGGGCCCCATAGGACTCCGCTAATGTCGCCAAAGGGGTCATCAGGATGTTAAAAAGAGTGGGGCTCAGAATCGAGCCCTGAGGCACTCCAACTCCCAGTGGCGGCATCTCGGCGGATCCGGGTGGGACCCAGACCGTCTGGCGGCGGTTGGCCAGAAAGGAGGAAAACCAGTTGAGCACCGTCCCCCCTAGCCCGATGTCACGGAGCCTGGTGAGGAGATCCTCATGGGGGACGGTGTCAAACGCCGCCGACAGATCTAACATTACTAACAACACCCTGCCTCCCATGTCCAGCACCTCTTTTACAATCTCCGAGACTTCCAAAAGCGCCGTCTCGGTGCTTAAGTTGGAGCGGAATCCCGATTGGGATTCATGGAGTAGATCATTAGACTCCAGAAAGTTGGAAAGTGCGCTATGCACGTGTTTCTCCAAGATCTTGGTGAGTGCTGGAAGGAGCGAGATTGGCCTGTAGTTGGAAGGCACCTCTGAGTCAAGATTGGGCTTCTTAATCAGAGGGATGACCATAGCTTGCTTCCAGGTCTGAGGCAGAAAGCCCTCGCTCAGGGAGAGATTGAGAATGGGGTTGGCAATAGGGTTAATGACATCTGCCATTTTTGCCAGGAATTTTGCCGGGCACGGGTCTAGAGGTGAGCCCGACTTGAGGTTCCTCATCAAGGCTAAAGATGTGGCAACCGTGAGAGGAGGAAAGTCAAGCAGAGCTGGGCCTGAAGGGGACAGAGATGTTGTCTCGATCGGCATAGCAGACACATCCTCTGGGGCTCTCAGTGGAAAGGAAACCTGGATTTGCCTGATTTTGGAAGTAAAGAAATTGGCAATAGTGTTAGCCCAGGTTTCTGCAGGAGCATCCTGAGTAGAGATGGACCGAGGGCTAGTGAATTCGCGCACGATGGAGAAAATCTCCTTACAGGAGTTAGCAGCATCATCAATCCTTTTGGCAAGATAGCGTTTCTTGCTCTGAAGGACAAGTTCGTGGTAAGACTTTAGCGTGGTTTTATACTGTTGTTTAGCCTCAAGTTCATACTGGACTCTCCAGGCCTGCTCCATCACTTTACATTGCCTACGGGCATTGGCTAATTCCTCCGTGAACCAGGGGGCAGAAACCCGCCGGGCTGCGGACCTGGGTGGCTGTAAGGGAGCGAACTCATTTAGTCTGGCAAGAAGCCAGGATTGCAGGTTCTCCAGATCTTTCTCCAGGTCACCAGTACAGGCCACAGGGTGATCAATCAGAGCATGTGTGAGCATCTCTGCGGTCACCCGATGAAGTGCCCTATAGCTGCTGCCCTGCTGTCTGGTAGCGCTGGCAGGAGTGGTCAAGGTGGAAGGTATTTCAAAATGGGCCAGGAAGTGGTCAGACCAGACGATTGGTGAAAGTGTTACATTCAAGACAGGTATGGTGGAAAAGACCTGATCGAGTGTATGGCCTTTATCGTGGGTCGGGCCAAAAAGATAAGGAGAGAGACCAAGGGTGGAGGCAATCTCCAACAGTTTGATGGCATTTTGGTCATTATAGTCGTCCATATGGAAGTTGAAATCTCCCACGAGTATGCATTGCTCCGATCTCAGAACAAGGGCCGACATGGCCTGTTGAAGATCGTCGAAAAAAGAGCCCACAAGGCCAGGAGCTCTGTAGACAATCAGGCCCTTCAGTGCTTGTTGTGGCGATAAAGAAATAGTAAAAGCTAAAGAGTCAGCCCCTTCGATGGTGTGAGTCTGCATAACCGTGCACGGGAAGGTGTTCTTAACAACTAGAGCAACTCCTCCTCCTCTGCCCTTGCCCCTATCCTGCCGATAGATGGTATAATCAGTGGGAATGGCAGCCACAATGTCCGGATGTGAGGAATCATTGGTCCATGTCTCCGTGAGCATCAAACAGGTGGGACTAGTCGTTGACAGGAGATCAAAGATCTCTTGAGTGTGACGATGCAACGACCTCGTATTGAGGAGTAGGCAGTGATGTTTTAAGCCACTCTCCTTAACAGGAACAGGGGAAGGGAGGGAGCGGACAGGGTGCCAGAGACAAACAGGGCACTTATGCTTACCCCTATATCGGCCTGGAAAAACTGACAGACACGACACATTCCAGTTACGCAGCGACAGGAGCTCCTGAGCGGAGTAAGAGAGCATAGTGGCCAGAAGTACCTGCCACGCCAAACGCCTCCGGGACGCTGACGGGCGCAGACGGGCAGGACTCTGGCACGACTCCGGCGCAGATCCGGCGCGGCCGCTGATCGCGTCCGCTGCGCGGAGGAGAGAGTGAGCTTTTTGTAGCGCTGCTAGAGCGCGAGGGTGAGTAGTCCTACCCCCAAGATGGCGGCCAAAATGAGATCCCAGCCCTCGGCGTCAATGCTCAGCCGAGGGCGGTCTCAGAGTCCCAGGCAAGGGAGGGGGGGGAAGCGAAGCGCTTACAAGCGCTGGGAGATTAAATGACAAGCAGCGCTGTGCTCCTACACGCTTTTAACACAAGCGCGAGCACGAGCTGCAAAGGCACACAATAAAATGCAATATTAAAATTACACGAGCGAAATCTCACAGGCAAAAGAAAAGTAAGGAGACCTCCCGGCTTCCGCCTCAGGAGGGGAAAGGAATGATGGTAGCAGACACTAATATCTTGAAATGAGAAATTCCACCAATCTGGTATTCCAGTCTTTTTTAATGATTTTTCCTCTTCAATCAAATTCACAATTGTCCTTAATTGTAATTCAGCCATCGTCAATTTATTTGGAAGAAAAAGGTATCAAGAGTAAGACTTCCAGTACTTCATCTTGTCATTAACCAAGGGCGGTTGGCACTCCCCCAGGTCCGAACTCATTATGAAACTACTTTTGTGGATATAATGGCTCAAATGTTAGATGGCAAGGAATCACTGGATCATTTTTTTGTGGCTAAGATGGTGCAGGAAGCCGAATCTCAGATTACAGTTTTTATTAAAACCACTAAACTCCCTAAGAAGACCTGATACAAGACATTACAGGAATTTGGGGTTAGAATATTGTCATTTTATCATCGGAAGGCACAGATAGCAGGATATGAGTACTTGAAGCTTACAGAATGCAAAATGTTAGGCCTATATATGCAGAAGAGCCAGATAAGATTCCGGGAAAGTAATGGTTTTAGGGAACTTGGCCACTATATAGTAGTGGGGAGATATTTAAAATGGCATGAGATCTAGGCTAGGTGTGAAACAAGCTGGAAGCCGTTTTTTAGGGTTCTCTCAGATTACCCAATTCTTGAAAAAAATGTGCTCTCCGTTAAGCTCTGCCCCAGAACCCCTATTAATAGCCCTTTATAGAGCTAAATTGAGGGGGATTGGAGACTGATATAGGCTTTTACGGAACCAAAGGGTTATAAACGTTTTCGTCAAAATCTCCCAAGAAACACAGTGCACTTTTTCAGAACTAGAGTGGCAGGAGATTTTATTGCATGGCAATAAAGCACTAAGAGCAGCACATTTTTAAAGAATGGAATTCTTATTCAGCTGTATGTCATACTACACACCAAGAGTTTTACATAAGATGGCACGTTTTTTCGTTGACTGCAAATGGGTCAGGGGGGCAGGCTTCATATTTTTTTTACTTGCCCGCTTTTAACCCAGTTCTGGGAGGAAGTGTTTTCTACCCACAGAAAAAACTAAAACCGGAGGCGGAGATAGCATTGTTTGGAATGTAAGGCAAAGCCTAAACGCTCCAATCTCCAAAGGGGAGAAAGCATTTATAGCAATATCCTTTTTAATGGCACAGTCCTTAATCCTTCAGAATTAGAGGACAACTAAAGTTCTAGCCTAATTAAATTGACATGAAAAATGTTACGTACCAAACCCTTTGAGAAAACTTATGCCGAAGTGTAGGGGCTATTAATACATTCTCAGCAGTTTAGAAATATATGGATAAAGCAGAAAGTAAAACGTATAGCACTTTGGGTTGAGGCGGGATGGTTAACTTTTGTCTCGATATAAAGTCTATTGCCTTTGGAAAGAAGGAAAAGATATTTGGATTATTAAGGAGGAGAGGATTCAAAATGTTATTTAATGGATTTTATGTACAATGATAACATAAATGGCCTAATCATGTAGAAACTGTTATGCACTGCACTTTAGCGTCAGTATTTTTGAATAGGTGCGAAGTCTTCACTTTTAGAAAGCTGAATCTAATAGCTGATCATGTCAAAGCTGCTCTGCACTGCACTTTATTATCTGTATTTTGGATTGGTGGTTGGTTCGTGCCTGTATAGGACGAAGATGTGGGAAATGATCGATTCCAGGCATTAGCTAAGAAGAAATATTGAATTTTATGTGGTATAAACAGCTATATTTAGTGGGAATTTTTTGTCTTCTCTGTTATAAATCTGCTTAGTAAAAAACAAAAAAATTAAAAAATTAAAAGATTTACTTAGAAAGGAAAAGCAGCCCTTAGATGCATTAAATAGCTGAAACCACCAGTATATTAACGAATTGGTATAGGAAATCGCATTAAACAATTATATGATGATAATCTAACTAATTGGTTATTCCAACTCCTTAAGAATAGTTATCTGCACTCTAGAAGACATACATATGCTGAGACAAATGTTTTTATAAAGTTACATAAAAACTATCAACAATGTGAACAATTCTTGCTATTGAAACAAACAATACTTGAAGATTTTAGATAGAAATGAACACACTCCAATACTAAATAATCTTGAACTACCCAAATGCTTCACAACTCTCCCCTTATCCAATTGGCACCAATTAGGAATCACCCAATTAGAGGAGTTATTTTATAATCATTCACTGAAATCCTTCTCAGAATTACAAACTTAATTTATATGTCATCATAATCAATTCTTTAAATACTTACAAATGAGGTCATATCTCTTAAATTAAAATAATAGAGTGATATTATCTCTGATTCAAAAGGACTTTGGTGAGATTATGTTTATGCAAATAAATCCACAATGTTCGCTTGTTTGATGAAATGTAAACCCAATGACTCACAACAATGGGCTTATAAGTGCTTCCAATGGCAGGGAGAAGTACTAACATCCAACAATATCACTAGTACCCTGACACGTAATTGTGGAAATATTACCCCAACAAGATTTGGAAATCAATTATATCATGCTATTTACGATTCTTATGTCATCCAGTCCAAGCTTAGTGAATGGTACAACTTAACACAATTACGCCACTGCTGCATGTGCATCACAGCGGATACTATTCATATGTTTGCTATATATATATATATATATATATATATATATATATATATATATATATATATATATATATATATATATATATATATATATATATATATATATATTACCTACTGGCGGTCGCCAGTAGGTAGTTATAGTTAGGATTGTTTTCCATAGGAAATCCTCAACATTCTATTTGGAATAACTTTGGCCCTGGTGGATGAGTCTTTGCGAATTTCTCAAAGAAGATGGCTAGGTCCTCTGCGCTCCTTCCCTGAAAGTTTGGGGGGGATTGGTCAAGTGGGGGCTGAGATATAAGGGGGGTCCCAAAACGTGTTTTCTCCATGTTATTTTCCATAGGACCTTTAGACTCGGCTACAGGTCGAACGGGTGAATGAATTTATAAGAAATTTGCCAAAACTGTGGAGTCTTGTTCGCAGATTACGCTTTTTTTGGAATGGTGTAAATCCGTTCAGTAGTTGTTGAGAAAATTAAAGTTAAAGCCAATTATATATCTATAGGCGCGCACACGTGCGCGCACCCTAACGGCTGCGTGTGAGCGGAATTTGTTTTGGCTGCGTGACGTCTGTTAACGTTCGATTCGAAGGAAATCAGGAAGTTTTGTCCGCCATTTTGTCACTGCGAGTAAATATATTGTTCATTTCAAAGCGTTGAAACATGGAAAGGGGAGAAGGTAGAGATTGTTTTGCTGCGTAGCTTTTCTCGGGGTGTGCAGTAAGGCCCTTAAACGCAAAAAGATATAATTTTTCCCCGAAAAAAAATACGGGGTGCGCGCACCCGGTCGCGCACACATATTTACAAGAGTGTGAAAATGGAGATAAATCAGAAGTTTGAGTGCTTAGATATAAGGTGGCTCTGAAAAGAGCCCTTGTGTTAATTGAGTGTTTTCTACATTTATAAGTAAGTACCGATGCAGAGCCTGATGTTGCAGAGGAAGATTCTGTTTCCCTCATTCGTGAAATGAACACCGTCTCTCCTATAGACGTCTTGCATGTGGTATCGCAAGTTGTTGTGGTAAATAGAACCCATGCTATAATCTCTGAGGAACGCAGAAACAGATTTATTTACATGTCTCCTTGCTTTCTCAAATTGTGCACAATGGTGATTGGACCAATTCCATTTCTGTCTTTGGCATATATTGGAATATACCAAGGCAGATCGAGGAAAAAGTGTCATCAATTGTCGAAAGGTGTCTTTTAGAAGCATTTCCAGACCTACCCCAGTGATTGTGCCTAGATCGTTCCCACCACAGTGCACAATTATAAGGTCTGGTTCTGGGAGATGCATAAAAGTTTTCACCAATGGAATCAATTGGTGACATTTCAATCCTCTTTTGGAAATCCATGTTATGTGTACATTTGGTAAGCTGAGGTTGCAAATTCGTCTGCTTACTGCATATTTTTCACTCCAGTGAATATAACTGTGTCCTATTAGCCAGACCTTCATTTTCAAGGGATTTGTAGTCGTCCTCCGATCGGTTCTGGAAGTGGAATGGTAGTTAGAAGTTGAAATTCTAAATAAAGAAAAAGGAAGAGGCTGGGTGTGGTTTAAAAAATAAAAATGATTGGTTGATTGTAACAAGTGGAGATTGAACAGTACGTTCCATGTTAATGTTTATGTTAAACGAAAAGTACTATTGGGTGTGAAAAAACAAGATATGTAACAGAGCTGTGTATTGGCAGGAGTTTCTGGAGGGAAAATAGTGTTCTTAGTTTGTTGTAGAATGTTAAGACATGAACTTTTGACCTGTGCCTTCAGCAAGTTGCAGAATGAGGTGTAACCATGGAAACAGCCGGAGATGGCAGTTGGTGATGGGTTCACTCTTTGGTGCCTCTGCATCTGAGTCTGTTCTCTGGTGGCTGGCGGAGAACTGTTTGTTATTGTGAAGATGAAAGGGTGATAAGGAGAGAAATACGACATAGCGTCTGGCCTGTAGAAGCGTGGGAGCAGTGATTAACTCTGAGTGAAGCGGAACTGTGTCGGTGCTTAGTAACAGTAAAAAAAAAATGTTAACAGTGGTATAACTGTCTTTACGGTGCGCGACCTACTAAGAAAGAGTTCACGGGCCGTAATTGGCTTGCAGGTTCTAGTATCAGTAAGTGAGGTCGAGAAAAGAAAACATTCAGGACTTTATTTATGAAGGCCTTGCGCCACCGGTGCGTTACTTTTTCCCATTTTAAAAAATGAGGCACTGGCGGCGGAAGGTCTTCATAAATAAGGTCCTCAGTGACTACAGTTAAGGTTATGTGGAACCCATGAATAGTTTTTCAATATGAAATCATTTCAGTTGAGATTATGGATTAAAAGAGAAACCGTGAATATTTGAAATGTTTATTTAGAAATGTACTGTTTTAAAAGCAAATCATTATGCAATATGAGTACAGAAATTGCAAAAAACACAGTAATTGGTATTGTCAGTAGTACATGGAATACAAACGCTATAGTTGAAGAAAAATGAATATAGTTGGAAAAAAACATTGTACAGTCTTATAAGGAAGTATATTATATTTTAATAAATGGAAGAAGGTTTCTGGCCTTTCAGTTTAGGAACGATATATGAAAATGCAAGTGGTTATACATCATTACTTTATGAATCAGTTGTCAAACAACACGAAATCATAATGTCCACTGTTAGTAAAGCAAATAGGTCTGTTCTTCAAAAGAAAATATGGAAAAGAACGTGAAGAATATAGAAAACCAAAAGGAAATGAGGACGTCAATGGCTTGTTTGAGAGTTATTGAAGCATTGTTTGGGCAAAATAGTGAGCTTCTGCTTGTAACTGAAAATCAGTTTTATCATTTGAAATTATGTCAGCTATCCAATGGAAAAGAGTAAAGCAGTACTGATGATCTGTTATAATCGGAGCCTCTTTTACCATCAGAGGGCAGCTCGGTGGGTTTTCGATGTAGCTCGCTGTTAGGAAAGAGTTAACCGTCCATTGTGTAGGCAAAATATGCAGCAAGTGCCTCTAACATGAAATCATTGTTATCATCTGAAAACATGTCAGCCATCCAATTGAGAAGATGAAAGGAGCATTCATGATCTGTCATTATTGGGGCGTCTTTTACCATCATAGGGCAGCTCGGTGGGTTTTCGATGTAGCTCTCTGTTAGGAAATCTTGCGCCGCTGCGAATATATTCCAATGACCCAGAACTCCTTGTATCGCTGCAAAGGCCATAAACCCTCCGGAAAGTATGTCAGCTATCCAATGGAAAAGAGTAAAGCAGTAGTGATGATCTGTTATAATCGGAGCCTCTTTTACCATCAGAGGGCAGCTCGGTGGGTTTTCGATGTAGCTCGCTGTTAAGAAAGAGTTAACCGTCCATTGTGTAGGCAAAGTATGCAGCAAGTGCCTCTAACATGAAATCATTGTTATCATCTGAAAACATGTCAGCCATCCAATTGAGAAGATGAAAGGAGCATTCATGATCTGTCATTATTGGGGCGTCTTTTACCATCATAGGGCAGCTCAGTGGGTTTTCGATGTAGCTCTCTGTTAGGAAATCTTGCGCCGCTGCGAATATATTCCAATGACCCAGAACTCCTTGTATCGCTGCAAAGGCCATAAACCCTCCGTTGTAACAAAGCTGTTCATGATCAAGTAACGGATTCATGAGGTGATTGTAATTCGGTTCAGGAGGTACCAAATTGCAGAGACATAAATCCAGGGCCCACGTGAAATCACAGCTCAGGCAATGAAATACAGGCTGCACACAGGTGAAATACGAATATCGAAATGATAATCGATATGAAGTATTCAAAGTTGAGAGTGGTAAGGTGCCATAGTACAGAAGTATTCTCTGTCGAAATAGTTCTAAGTGGCCCGGCTCGTTTGCGAAGGCAGGAGGGACATCCATTTTGAATTTCCCAAGATGGTACAGGAAACGGCGCAGCACTGCCGGTTGTATAGCAACTCCACAGAATTAGGTCGCCGGCTATGCAGTGGAGAGGAGCAGAATGACTTGATACATTTTCTAGGAGTCTAGTCACTTATATATTGCTTAGTGGTTATTAAAAAAGTAGCTTTTTTTGAACTGGAGGATGCGGTAAAAAATAAGGGAGTGATTTGAGGGAGTTGTAAAGCAAGGTCAATTTTTTTTACATCAATGCTGTTTTCTGTGAATGTTTGCTTAGTGAAAGATATGTGTGTGAGCAGATGCAATGTTCAGTTTTAAATGTGACAATGGCGGTCTTGTTCATGTCTTCCGATTCAAGGTCGGTATTCGCTGCCAAATACAAAGATTAAGAAACGCATGCGTGGGGTACATAGTGTGCATTCTTAAAGGAAAGCAAATGAAGGGTTATTTTTACTGCATTAGCATTGTCGTTTAAAAAGTTATAGTGATTTCTATTATATGTGAAGAAAGTGTCACTGATGAAGACTGAAAATAAATCCTTATAAATGATAGGGAGTGGTGTATTTTAGAAAAGGTGTGTAACATTACATGAATTGTGGAAAAAAAATAATGTAATTGAAAGTGTATGGTTTGAAAATGAAAAGTAGAGGTTTATAGTTCATGTTTTGAAAGCAGTTCTAGAGGGTCAGATGAAAGTGTATGGTTTGAAAATGAAAAGTAGAGGTTTATAGTTCACGTTTTGAAAGCAGTTCTAGAGGGTCAGATGCATGATAGATTTATAAAAAATAGAACATGTTTTTAAATAGTATTTTGGAAAAAATATGTGCCTTTATGTACTATTTACATTATCTGCCTGTTGCGTATTCTTTGAGTTTTAGTAATCCTGTGTCTTATAAGTTTTCTAGGGGCGGTTTGAGGTTCATGGTGGGTTTGGGCAGAGAGGGTTGGTTGGGGGTTTGTAATAGGGGGTTCGGCTGGGGTGGAGTGCGGAGTTTAGTGAAAAGTGAGGGGGGCGGGGAGTTACAGTGTTTGGTAATGGAGCAGAGTCAGAGGACGCCACATTTGTGTTATGGGGTTATGTGTTATGGGGTGCCACGGAAATATGTATTTATTCTCAGAGGTTTATTATATTAAGGATATATATCAGCATGGTGGCTCTTGTCGTTTTGTGGTTCTGTGTATGTTTATGATGCTGGCCCTGTAGTTTTTGTTTATGGACCTTATTACGACACACAGGGGAGCTACGTTGCACAGTTGGAAATCAGAGACTTAGGAAATAAAACTTTATAATTGTAAGGGCTGTAAGCGATAGAAATCGCCCGTTCTCGCTATTGGTGGTATTTTCTACGGTGTTAGTACTCGAAGGAGAATAGTAACATATATGTGAAATAAAATTATGTAATAGGCTCAGCATTTCACATTATCGCGTGAAAACAAAAGTTGCTTTTACATAGCAATAAGTCTCTTATAATTAAGGGACGGAGTGTATATAGTGCTATTTAGTACTCTGCTATGTGATTGATGTCAAATATTTCATAAGAGTAGGCTTTAAAAGTTTTTCGATAAACTGGTTTTCTAGGGAAGTGGGTGGAGTGTTCCGTGTAAATTGCAGAATAGAAACTAGTAAGAACCAATTGGAAGTGTTGTTTTAAAGTCACATGACTGCACATGCGTGTCTCGACGTGATAGGTGGGTGCGCGCACCCGGTCGCGCACTATAAGAAAGCGGTGAGAAAATATCAGCTAATATGCTCTTGAAGCTTGTTTTGGTACAAAGAGTTAGTTCTGAAAAGAACTTTTTTTTTTTTTTTGGGAAACAAGTGTTATGATGCTTTTGATTTCTTAAAGTTGCGACGACATTTTTCAGTATGTTATACTATCCAAATAAAGTGAAGAAATTTAACTTTTCTTGGAGCATTTATGACTCTCAATTTTGTGTTTAATTAGAGTAAAGCTTTGCTCTCCGTATACAAGAAGTTCTCCACAGTTCGTGCATTTCATGTGTACGTTCGCCAGATATGGTCTCAAGTCCATCTCAGCACTCGATGGAGATACAGGTCCTAACTATAACTGGTGTGAAACCTATGGTTTTTTTCAGTGAATATATATATATATATATATATATATATATATATATATATATATATATATATATATTACCTACTGGCGGTCGCCAGTAGGTATATATAGTTAGGATTTTTTCTCTATGGGATTTTTGAAAATTCTATGTCTAATAACTTTGGCGTTTGTGGACGGAATTGGCTGAAATTTTCAGGAAAATTGAACATTTTATTTCTGAGCAGCCCCTGACAATTTGGGGGGGTTTCATCAAGGGGGGGGGCGAGAAAAAAGGGGGGTCCAAAAACGCGTTTTTCCCATGTTAATTTCCATAGGGCGGTTGGCCTCACTTTTAGCTCGAACGGCTGAATGGATTTGCATGAAACTTGGCAAAATTGTAGGGACTGTTAGCCCGATGTGCCTTTGCTAGGTCTCAATATATGTGCTCCAGTGGATTTTGAGTAATTTAGGTTCAAAAAAGATATATATCTGGGCGGAGCCTAACCACACATCTGATCTGATTGGCTGTCAGCACTTCATCCAAGAAGTGTTGGCAGCCATCTTGGGACCAATATACATGATGGCACCTCATTAAAAAGCATTGTAGTTAATAGAGGGTTTTAGGACTTTAGTTACATTATAAATCATTTGTTGATGGTACCATACTCGTTTTAGGAATTGTGGTGGGTTCTAAGGTGATTTTACCATGTGAAAAAACCTTCTGCTGTGATATCATGAATATTGTTTGAAAGAAAACTAATATCTCATGATTTTCCCACAGTGGTTTGGAAGGGGATCTATAAGCTAAACTGAAAGCATATTTTCTGTAAATTCACATTATCTTTCTCAGTCATGTGAAAATTAAGTCTGACATTCTCAGTAAAACATGTACATCCAACAAGGACAGAGACTGTCAGTTGATTCCTTTGTGTTCTACTGCAGCCTCCTAGAGTGTTCTAAAGAACAACTAGAGCGCTAACAGTCCTACTTATTACAAAGGTATGGCACACCCACCTGAAGCCATCTTGATTGGAATAAAGTGGTAACTCTTAAAACATTTAATTTAAAAAGAAACAACATGAGGGGGTATATTTTGCCATAGAAAGTATGATTAGTGCTGCAGAATGAAAAATTAGGGCACATTTTGAGTGACTTCTCAAATCCTTTTCTATTTCATTAAAACATTCTGACATGCAGTCTCCCAAAATGGCCACCAGAGACAAAAGAGCCCAAATGTAGCCCAAATATCACCCAGATGTAGCCCAAGTATAGCCCAATGCCAGAATGTCCCAGAGTGTTCTAAAGAACAACTAGAGCGCTAACAGTCCTACTTATTACAAAGGTATGGCACACCTGAAGCCATCTTGATTGGAATAAAGTGGTAACTCTTAAAACATTTAATTTAAAAAGAAACAACATGAGGGGGTATATTTTGCCATAGAAAGTATGATTAGTGCTGCAGAATGAAAAATTAGAGCACATTTTGAGTGACTTCTCAAATCCTTTTCTATTTCATTAAAACATTCTGACATGCAGTCTCCCAAAATGGCCACCAGAGACAAAAGAGCCCAAATGTAGCCCAAATATCACCCAGATGTAGCCCAAGTATAGCCCAATGACAGAATGTCCCAGAGTGTTCTAAAGAACAACTAGAGCGCTAACAGTCCTACTTATTACAAAGGTATAGCACACCTGGAGCCATTGTGATGGGAATAAAGTGGTAACTCTTAAAACATTTAATTTAAAAAGGAACAAAATGAGGGGGTATATTATGCAATAGAAGGTATTATTAGTGCTGCAGAAAGAAAAATTAGGGCACATTTTGAGTGACTTTTCAAATCCTCTTCTATTTCATTAAAAAATTCTGACATGCAGTCTCCCAAAATGGCCACCAGAGACAAAAGAGCCCAAATGTAGCCCAAATATCACCCAGATGTAGCCCAAGTATAGCCCAATGACAGAATGTCCCAGAGTGTTCTAAAGAACAACTAGAGCGCTAACAGTCTTACTTATGACAAAAGTATGGCACACCAGAAGCCATCTTGATTGGAATGAAGTGGTAAGTCTGAAAACACTCAATTTAAAAAGGAACAACATGAGGGGGTTAATTTTGCCATAGAAAGTATGATTAGCGCTTCAGAAAGAAAAATTAGGGATCATTTTGAGTGACTTCTCAAATCCTCTTCTATTTCATTAAAAAAATTCTGACATGCAGACTGAAACATGCACTTTGAATACCAGCAGCAGACGTCCCTGGTGAGCAGTAGCTTTACTACAGTGATCTAATGTGCAACTAGAGTGCTAACATTCAGAATTTATGGCAAATGTGTGACACATCTGAATGCCTTCTTGATGGAAACAAAGTAAACAAGCATTGACAATGCAATAGATCTCGCCCTCGTTTAAGTTAAAGCCATTCTGTTTGTAATGAGGTGGCTTTTTAGCTTTGCTTTTATTAGTGTTTTTTCAACTTTCATGTAAATAACATGCATCTGTATGCATATAAGTATATGTATGCATGCATTTATGTTTGTATTTATATAGATATACAGATGATATATGTTTATATATGTATGTATATATATATTCACTGAAAAAACCATAGGCTATAGACCATATATAGTTAGGAATTAGCATTTACAAAACCTTGAAAATTCACTGAAAAAACCATAGGTTATAGACCATATATAGTTAGGAATTAGCATTTACAAAACCTTGAAAATTCACTGAAAAAACCATAGGTTATAGACCATATATAGTTAGGAATTCGCATTTACAAAACCTTATTTTACTCACACAAAACCATTGAAATTACATATATAGTTAGTTGCACTAACTATATATCGCGCACCCGCAATCCACTGCTGATGATGTCACATATTACATCATTCATGACATGGTCAGTGACATCACTGATGACATCACTGATGACATCTCAAATGACATCACTGATGACATCTCAAATGACATCACTGATGACATCACTGATGACATCTCATTTGACATTACTGATCACATCACTGATGATATCATTCATGTGATAATACGATGAACCTCTTCAGACTCTAATATAACCTTAGATACAATCAGTGTAGACAGACACTCACAGACTGTCACTCATCCATGGAGTTACTCACACACCTAGTCAGTCATGCAAAGAATCAATCACACCTCCATTTCCTCAACTATACAGTTATACAAACTTTACTTATTCAAACATATACTAACACATATTTACTCTCTTATACAATCCCTGATACAAGTTCACAATGATCCATACAGCCACTCACACATTCACTGGCTCTTATGCACAGTTATTTATATATGTCAACTCTCACATGTACTGTGTTTTACATATGTACTTACTTTGACATGTAGCACTGAGATATCCATTCACTCACCAATACACTCATACACACAGTCAACCACCCACACAGCTGTTTCCACATGCACTTTTGAAACCATACATCTAGTGAATCAACTGCTCACACATCTATGCACAGAGTCATACACCTCCCAGCCACCCACACACACACTCAGTCTCCCATACAAATTCTTGGGCAACCAATCAATAACCCATATAGTTACTCATATAGCTACTTATCAACACATGCAACAGTTTACAGAACAACAGACATAATGATGCACAAATTAAGACAGTTTAGTCACTAACCCATGCACTCAATGAGACACATTTAATCACTCACTCATACAGTCAGTCATGCACCTACTAAATCCTTCATCCAGACACTTATACATCCACTCATTCTTCAATATGTAAGACATATTTTAACTTTACAGAAACATACAGTCACTGGATGTTGTCATCAGTGATGTCATCAGTGATGTCATTTGAGATGTCATCAGTGATGTCATCAGTGATGTCACTGACCATGTCATGAATGATATAATATGTGACATCATCAGCAGTGGATTGCGGGTGCGCGATATATAGTTAGTGCAACTAACTATATATGTAATTTCAATGGTTTTGTGTGAGTAAAATAAGGTTTTGTAAATGCGAATTCCTAACTATATATGGTCTATAACCTATGGTTTTTTCAGTGAATATATATATATATATATATATATATATTACCTACTGGCTATCGCCAGTAGGTATATATAGTTAGGATTAATTCCCTAACATTGAGTTTTCCATAGGGCGGTTGGACTCACTTTTAGCTCGAACGGCTGAATGGATTTGCACGAAACTTGGCAAAATTGTAGGGACTGTTAGCCCGATGTGCCTTTGCTAGGTCTCAATATATGTGCTCCAGTAGTTTTTGAGAAATTAACGTTCAAAACAAGATATATATCTGTAACAGCGCTCTGGGCTGCGCTCCGGTCCGCTTACTTTTCGCGAAACGGAACTTTGCGCGCAGAAAGCTGATTGGCTCTCCGGTGTCTGTCAACATTCTAAACAGTCCGGAGCGGCCGCCATCTTATCTCTCGGTAGGATCGAGAGAGAAGAGGTGAAAAACGAAGGGGGAATTTATTGAAAGGGTGCAAGGTATACCCCTCTTGACCCCCTAGGATTGTTGTTGGGGTTATTAAAGGGTCCCGTGGGGAAAATAAAAAAAAAATTATTTTTCACGGTAGAAGCGTTTCCCGGGCCGCGAACTGGGCCGCAAACTGGTAGCGAAACGGGAACTCGCCATTTTGTGCTTCGTTTTAATTGTTTAGAGACAAAAATTATCGCCGCACATCGGCCACAATGCATGAATATCGTTGAAAAGTCAGCGATATTCATGCATTATCCAGCAAATGCTCTTAGCCGTGTTATCCACCTTCCATTGGATAACATGGCTAAAAACTGCTCTGTGCGTGAGCTTTTTTTTTTTTTTGCTGCGTGACGTTTGTTAACGTTCGATTCGATGGAAATCAGGAAGTGTTGACCACCATTTTGTCACTGCAAGTAAATATTTTGTTATAAATGAATCCTTATTGATAAACATTGTCTGCGCCATCTTGCGTTTTGTCCAATGCCACAATTTTGTCGTGCACGGCAGCCATTTTAGATGCCTTGACCAGGGCCACTCTCTGCACGCCGCCGATTCTCAGCATGGCTCCCCACCCTCGCACGCATCTCCCCCACGCAATGGTCACCCCCGCTCTCTCTCTCATGCATGGGCCATATACTTCCCCCATCTGCGCTGCTCTTCTCTGAGAATCACACCCTGTGCCCGCTCGACACCTCCCTTTCACCCTATTCACTACCGCACCCTCTGACACTCCTCTTCCTCTGTGTCCGATTGTCCAGGCCGGACCTAGGCTATCACCTAGCCCTGCGGATGTAGTTTATGGCCCCAGCTGTAGAGTATCCAGACATGCCAACCCTCCCGATTCAGGCGTGAGTTTACTGATTTCAGTGCTAGTCTTTCGCTTCCCGATTCCTGCAAGGAAAAACCCGGGGGCATATTACCAACAACTAGCGGTAATTTTTGTCTCTAACTTGTTTAGAGACAAAAATTATTGCCGCACTTCGGCGAATTTTATCGCACATAAACCTTGCTATTAGCAAGGTTTATCGCAAATGCGATAAAAAACGGCCGCAATGCATGAATATAGTTGAAAAGTCAGCGATATTCATGCATTATCCAGCAAATGCTCTTAGCCATGTTATCCACTTCCCATTGAACAAGCGCATGGTCTTTTAAAGATTTGTGAAGTACTCGGGGCGGCGGTGTGTGTGTGCCCTCTTTCAGGAGCGGGCGGGGGGGCACTGCCAGCAATTTGCAGGCCAGGCAGTGTTCAGCACGTGCATCACCCTTTCTCTGCCTGCTATTGAGCTCCATGCTTCGGAAAGGTAAGAAAAAGAACGTGCATTTGAGTTTGAAATGTCCGATCTTGTAGCAGTACACTTGCAAAGCCCACACATGACAATAACCCGATTCAAGGTCCCATTCACCCGATTTTTTTAAAAAATATAGTACTCCAAGACAGTTACATTTTAAAACTTTATTAACATTTAAATATAACGAATGCAACAAAAACTGTAAATATATTTAACCATTTTTTGAAATTAACCAGAACTATAACGATAACAACAACAACAACAATAATATAACTTTTATGCCTAAATTACGCAAACATTTAGCTAATCTGCTAAAGGGGGGAGTCGCAATTTCTTTACAATAATCAATAATGAAAAATCCATATCAATAGGGTTGCCCGTTTTCTCGATGCAGCACTATAGTGCAATATACACAGCACCTGGGGTGTCAAGAGTGAACAGGTCTTTCTTTGTTCCTTAAGATGTTATCTCCGAGAATGCTGATGCATTGGTGTCTGTACACTTCTTTGTCAATTCTGTAAAGATGATAACTGCTTTATAAACAGACGATATCTTTGTTTAGTCATTAGTGTTAAGTGTGTCTGAAACTACAGTGCCCTTCTGTTTTTTTTTCTTCAGGCTCTACAGAGTTTTGTGTGTTGTTCTTTTGAGCGACAATTATTCCAGAGGTTTCAGGTTCACTTGTTTTGTCCTGCAGTGAGTTAACAGCTTTAGAGAGTTCATGTTTATTTGCTATGTCCTGCTGTTCGTCAACTGCTTCAGAGACGTCAGCCTCATTTTTTATGTTTCATTAGATCGTGGACCTGCCCGGCCGCGCCCAAAATGGCGCCGGTGTAAATGGAACTCGTAACTGCTTGTTCTGTACTGGTTGCCCAACCTTGATATCACGAGATACATATGCAGTTTTGAAGCACATGGCGGAGGCTTGTCTGCTGTAGTGGGGCGCCCCTTTATCGTTTCAGTCGCCATTCCGCCCGCTTTTGCTACACTGTGCCTTTTCCGCCATTCAGCTGTTTAGCGCCCGCTCTTACGGCTACAGCGTCTCGCTCACCATGTAGTTGAGTTGCTCCCACTCTTGCGGTGCAGCGATAGGCGGCTGCCACAGGACTCTTAAAATGGCGGCCGGCTCTTCGGATTTGGGCCTGGTCCAGTAAAATGGCCCTGGGACACCTTGGAACTCGGACGCTTGTCTGCCAGGGCTTGAGTTCCATTCTCGAAAGCGTCCCCTAAGCCTTGAAGATTGTACAAAAGTCTTGGGGGCCCTCGACTCCCGCAGGCTTCAGGTGGGGAGCGGCTGCCATGATTCCTTGCGGAATGGCCACGACGGAGCTACGAGATGGTGGTGCTCTCATGGTGACGCCAGCTTCAGTCTGAAACATCCAGAAACAAGGTGGGGCTTTCATCGTTTGGGGAAAAAAAATGTTTTAATCCAATGAAAAGTGTTATTTTTAGGTCACATGACCTAGTCTTACATAATTAGGAAAAGAAAAGTAAAATGAACCAATGAAAAGTTTTATTAACAAGTCACATGACCTGTTATGCTTACGTTACGCGCTGCGCGGCGCGCTCTGGATCGTTTCCGGGAAGCTGCGCCTTGCGCACCGGAGCACTTCCGGGTGCGCTAACGCGTCGCGTCATATGACGCATTACGCGACAATGCAGGTGCAGAATATAGTCAAAATGTCTCCACCAACCAGCGGTCGGAATACAACCGCTTTCAGCAGTCCAAAAAGTTCGGTCAAATCTTAAGAGCGGGAGCAACTCAACTACATGGTGAGCGAGACGTTGTAGTCGCAAGAGCGAGCGGTAAACAGCTGAATGGCGGAAGAGGCACAGAGTACCAAAAGCGGGCGGAATGGCAACTAAAACGGTAAAGGGGCGCCCTACGACAGCGTGTCTTCAGGTGAAACGGATTGTGGGACAAGGTCCAGAATGAAAGATTCTTCAAAAGGGAAAAAATTCCGCCGGACCCCGGGAGCCGGCCGCCTATGCCGGGGGCGATCTCAGGCCTCACCAGGGCAACACGACTTGGGGAGGGGGCAGGAGCCAAGCGCCCCCTCTCAGTCCGCGCCATCTCACCGCCCCTCGGGGGCCTCCGTCAAGCGGTTTAGGGAGGCACCGTATCACATTGTTTTCCAATGCAGTCAGGTCCACAAATGGACCCCACTTACTTTGAATAGTGAAGCTGCAGCAGGTGCAAATAAGGTTTAAACAGTGTTACAAGAGCTGCTTAGAACTCTGAAGTATGGCACTCAACAACCAGGACTTATGCCATTTATGTAAGGCAGTGACATGGAAGCAACTCAGGGACAAAAAGCATGAACGAACATTCACGTATGAAAATCTTATTTGGAGAAGGGGTAGAATCCAAACGCCCCCTGCCAGTTCGCGCCACTACACCGTATGTGGAAAATCTGAAGCCATCATTCTACAAACTCTCAACGCTTGTTATCAGTGCATGAGTTTCATGCTCGATCGATTGAGCTAGCCGGATCGGGCAATAAAAAGTATAAAATAGTTATGTAAATAGTTATTACATAAAATGTTTTACTCTGTTTCTTTGCTGGTGTGTTGTGTATATTTATAATATTTGCATAGGGTTTGCCGGTATTTTGGGCGGTGTGGGTGGCGGAGTCGAGCTGTTTTGCAGCCCTCATGGTGTGGAGCTCAGTTCATTTCACTATTTTCGTATTTCTCATGAAGGGTTATTCCTAATGTTTGTATTTTACCGAGGTCAAAAAGAGATCGAATTAGTGGTCTACTGATTTTGTTCGATTACTTTTATTTTTTTACACGATTTTTCACTATCTGCAAAGACTAAACAGAGTATTGCGACTTTGTGCTTGTTTGTAAATAGAGAATGATCCAAAGAGAACCAATTGTAAAACAGTAAATGCTTGGATAATAATCAATCAAATGGAGAGACAAGCAGGTACGACGGATTACAACAGGGGTAAAGGTCTGAGTTAACTACCGTTCACTATCTGCAAAGAGAGAGTACTTCTAAGAGAAAAGAGGGGAGTGGGGGGGGGGGCAGCGTATAAAGCACATCAGCGTGCATAAACACGAAAACGTTTTTACCTATCACGTACTTGACATTTGACAGCTTTTGATATTTGCTATTAAAAAACCATTGAAATTCACAGAAAAAACCATAGGTTATACTCCATATATAGTTAGGAATTTGCATTTACAAAACCTTGAAAATTCAATGAAAAAACCATTGGTTTTAGGCCATATATAGTTAGGGATTTGCATTTAGAAAACCTTATTTTACTCGCATAAAACCATTGAAATTCCATATATAGTTATAAGCGCTAACTATATATCGCGCACCCGCAATCCACTGCTGATGATGTCACATATTACATCATTCATGACATGGTTAGTGACATCACTGATGACATCACTGATGACATCTCAAATGACATCACTGATGACATCACTGATAACATCTCATTTGACATGACTGATCACATCACTGATGATATCATTCATGTGATAATACCATGAACCTCTTCAGACTCTAATATAACCTTAGATACAATCAGTGTAAACAGACAGTCACTCATCCATGGAGTTACTCACACACCTAGTCAGTTATGCCAAAAATCAATCACACCTCCATTTTCTCAACTATACAGTTATACACACCTTACTTATTCAAACATATACTAACACATATTTACTTTACTCTCTTATACAATCCCTGATACATGTTCACAATGATCCATACAGCCACTCACACATTCACTGGCTCTTATGCACAGTTATTTATAGATGTCAACTCTCACATGTACTGTGTTTTACATATGTACTTACTTTGACATGTAGCACTGAGATATCCATTCACTCACTAATACACTCATGCACAGTCAACCACCCATATAGCTGTTTCCACATACACTTTTGAATCCATACATATAGTGAATCAACTACTCACACATCTATGTACAGAGTCACACACCTCCCAGCCACCCATACACACACACTCAGTTTCCCATACAAATACTTGGACAACCAATGAATAACCCATACAGTTACTCATATAGCTACTGATCAACATATGCAGCAGTTTGTAGAACAACAGATATAATGATGCACAAATTAAAACAGTATAGTCACTAACCCATGCACTCAGTGAGACACATTTAATCACTCACTCATACAGTCAGTCATGCACCTACTAAATCCCTAAATCCTTCATCCAGACACTTATACATCCACTCATTCTTCAATATGTAAGACATATTTTAACTTTACAGAAACATACAGTCACTGGATGTTGTCATCAGTGATGTCATTTGAGATGTCATCAGTGATGTCATCAGTGATGTCACTAACCATGTCATGAATGATGTAATATGTGACATCATCAGCAGTGGATTGCCGGTGCGCGATATATAGTTAGCGCTTATAACTATATATGGAATTTCAATGGTTTTATGCGAGTAAAATAAGGTTTTCTAAATGCAAATCCCTAACTATATATGGCCTAAAACCAATGGTTTTTTCATTGAATATATATATATATATATATATATATATATATATATATATATATATATATATATATATATATATATATATATATATATATATATATATATATATATAATACAAGAGGAGAATCAGGCAGTTTGTCATTGATATTTGAAGGAGTCAAAGGCATTGCTCACAAGAGCCCTGCGTAATTTTAGAACAGCAATTACAAAGGATACGGCGGATTGGCAGGGCTTAACATATGTGGTTCTGCCAAAGTGTGAAACCAGACCTGCTAAACAAGCAGATTAAAAGCACCCTCCCGTTCTCCCTTAGTCTCTTCCATAATTACTTGAGGCACAGGCCTTTGAAATGGTGTTTGTGTTTTTCCTGTGCATGTCAGAGGTGTCATATCAAGATAAATATATTTGTTCGTGTTCATTCACCCCAGAAAAAACGTTTACTAGCTATGGGTCATTGTAAGTGTAGGGCGTGGCAAACACGGTAGCAAGATCCAAGCAAATGTGTAGTGCTACTTCTCTATGTCCCCTAAAAGTAAGTCCCACTGCATGCTGCTGCCCTTGCTGCCTTGGGTCACTGGTGGTACCATTAAACATGAATATATGACTGATGTAAAACAATGACTTAAGGATCTTTGATGCGGCTGCCAGCGCAAGGCTGATCGGATGCTGAATCCCACCAGAACAAGTGCCGGTTATTTTCCCATTAGCATTAAAACAGTATGCATTAACCATGCTCATGGATTGAGATTGAACTTGCAAAAATCGTGAGCATTATCCTAGTTCCTTTCTTTCTAGTTAACGTTCACGTGCTCCTGTTTTCACATAGAGAGACAAAAACAATCTGTTTTTCTCTCAGTGTTTATATTTAGAAATGAAAAACTCAGAAATTAAGTACCATGTCTCCATACTGTCTGGCATTACTGGCAGGCCAACACCTGTGAATACTAACTGCACAGAGAGAAGAAGAACAGGAGGGAATTCCCCATTGAAGCTTGACTAGCTGCAGTACTATAATGCAAATGCTTTCAGGTGATTTTACTGTTTGATTGCATATGGCTATTTAGCAGATAGAGGCTGATTTAGAGTTTGGTAGACAGTTTGGCATTTCCGCCTGCCTTATGTATCAATGGCGTGAACTTAACTATTCTGTTGACAGAGCCCCGATTAGCTGCATTGACAGAATACTTTCTCTGATGGCAGAGGGTCGTTGGTCCGCCTGACTTATTTAGCGTGGAGAGTGTAATGTATATTTTTTTCATGTTCTTCACCGACTGGAAAAACCTGACAGTGAGGTACAGGGAAAAAACTATAATGACCCCCCTGCACTTTAGAAGAAAACTCCCACAGTGTAGATGTCATTCGTTTTTTCAGAAACAAGCTCCCAAAGCGAGAAAAGAAAACACATTTTTTTTAAAAGTTGTCCACCAAACTGTAAGTACACTGAAAGAAACAACCATGATGGCGGTTCCTTTCAATATGCAGAGATGACCACTGGGCGGGCAGAGGTAAAAACCTTCATTGAGGTGAGAAAACAATCAAAGACTTTGGGGAGGAGGGTGTTAGCCCCTTCCGCTGATAATCCTGCAACAGTCAAAACTCAAATGTCAATAACTATAACAACTTATTACGTGCTAGGGCCTATTTTCAAACGTTAAGAGTGATTTTCCAGAAATGTCAGGTTAACAAAATAGCAAACGAGTCACAAGGGTCAGTAGAGGTGTGTTCTAAAGATCACATTCCCGGATAAATATGTTCAAATATGAATGTGCTCCTAAAGTTTTCTCATGCAGCACTTTAGCTAGGTCAGCATGAAAGGAAACATTATGTTTTGATGAAGAACAGAGATAGGGGCGGGCACAGATGGCAAGAGATGGAAGAGGAGATTGACAAAGACAAAGACAAGGAGAGGGTGTGGTACCAGAGTAGTGATGTCAACATTTCGTCTTACCATACTATCATTTCCCAATACAATATTTCCATATACAAAGCTATCGCCTCATTTGAGTTAATATTATAAAATATACATCCATATAGGAGATAATTTTGTAAACGATATTAAGGATGCAATATTGATGTCAGACATTATTTCTAAATTCTTTATTCTGTCATACAAGTGAAAGAAACAGCCAGGTGAACATCAGTTACTGGATAGGTCACCAGGATCAAGAATTCTTTGAACATGTTTGCTCATCAGATGTATATTTTAATTTATAGCAATTTAGAGCATGCTTGGCCAAAACTCTCAATCCTCACAGCATATTAAATAAAATGGGTTCTCTGTGATGCACTGAAATCCTGGTTTCACTGCCAAAACTGCAGAACTTTTCCTTTGAAGGTATGGCATGCTGGTTCCAGCCCTTGCTTCATTAAGCAGAAAACAATGTTTATCGGAAAAGATGTCCAGAAAAGTAAATAAACCACTGTGGGGCATATTCACAAGGCAATATCGCTGAGTTAGCAGCACTTTTCTGCCGCTAAAGCAGCAATATGTTTATCACCCCATTCACAAGCTGTCACTAACAACTGTTAGAGACAGCTGTTTGGCAATAGGGAGCGCTTACAAAATAGCCAATGATGTTAGCGACAACTATCGCTAATCATATACAATGTAGGCGTTCCCGTGCTAAAATGCACACTAACCCCACTTCGCTATATTCTCAACGATCGCCCAGACCGGCGATGTGATAAAAAAACAGCCCCTAAGGCCTGTTAGCTGCAGGAACTTAAGACCAGACAAAAGGAGGTCTTAAAAATGGTAAAAAATAGCAGTATATAAGGGAGACTAGCTCAGAGCCTCATCTGATGATCCGTTGATGCCATGGAGGAACTAATCATGCAGCTTGGAGTACTAAGAAGGCCCAACAACCACCACCAGTGCCACCACCCCCAGGACCACCACAGAGGCTGCGCCGAATAGGACAGCCCCTCTATCACCGATGCACCATCCTCACAGTCCTAACGCCAGAATATGTCATTGCCATCAACAGGCTCAAAAGGACATGCATCCTCTGCATCCTGAGACAAATAGCCCACAGGCTGACGGCGCCAACACAGCAGATAAGCAACATCCCTCCGCAAACAAAGCTGCTGGCTGGGCTGAACATGTTGGCCTCAGGTACAGTCCAACCAACAACTGCCAGAGTCAAAGGAGTCTCACAGCCAGCCCTATAAAAGTTCCTCAAAACTGTTTTGGATTGCATAATCAGCCTGATACCCCAGCAACTTTACTTCCCCAACACTGCGCAGGAACAGCTGGAGACCAAGCAATGGTTTTACGCCATAGCTGGCTTCTTGCATGTGTTAGGCGCAATTGACTACACACATGTCCTACTTGTGCCCCCTGCGGACACTGCCCAAATATACCCCAACAGAAAGCACACACATTCCATCAATGTGCAGGCAATAGTAGATCCCCGGGGCCTGTTCACCAATGTTGTAGCCAAGATCCCAGGCGGTGTGCATGATTTCTACATCATCATTAACCAGCGTTTTCAGGATGGCACATATGGAAATGCACTGCTTGTTGGTAAGTACTAACTGAACACATCACACACCTCAACTCTGCAATCATAGAAAACACAACTGTGAGAATGCACACTTTCCAAACTCACATAGAACATGACAATCATATGACACAACACAAGTTACTGTGGTAACTGGGGCCAGCCATGTAGACAAACCATCCCCAAAGGCATAGCCCCTCTGCCACACAATTGCAAATGTTTTGATAGGTGGGAACCAAGAATGTCCGATGGAGGTACTTGACCTACGAAGAAAGAATGTACACAAGCCCGAGTGTTGCAGTGGTGTGCTGGACAGTCTTGAGTGTGCAGAGCACGGACATGTCCATTTAGGCATATGGTGCATTTCCGTTGTCCAGTCTGATGGCAATGACAGGGATGGTGCCTGTTGTACCTGACGGCAGGTGGGAACCATGTGGAGGTCGCATGGAAGATGCAGAGGCTGTTGAAGCAGCTGCAGGCAACTGCGTAGACCTGGTTGTACATGGAGAGGGAGGAGTTGAGTACGATGCCTAGGTACCTAGAATTGTGGTGGGGACGGCTGCCTAAGGGCCTGGCCTCCCAGTTGTTGCCACATGCTGATGGTGTGGTCATGAGGAGGAGGACTAATGTCTCCTCTATGTAGAGCACACCCCAGCTATTAACATCCTTTTTGCAACTTTCTGCAATCCTCCCTGGATCCCTAGTCTGGTGTGTGTGCGCACCTTGTTGAGGGAGAGTATGAGCTAGGTGTCCTTGTAGGTGGTGAAATCCAATGGTACCCTTCATGTAGCTTCAGTTCTACTCAAGGCGTCTGCAGATGCATCAGTCATCTTTGATGTTGTTGGTGACCGAGGTGGCATTCATAGCACGCTGTATGGTGGAGTTGTATATTGGTGCAAGTGCGTATGCGCAGTTGGAGAAAAATGTGTTAAATTCCGGACAGTGCTGTTGGCGTTGCCTGCAATGGCGTGGCTGTTGTTGTTGATGGTGGAGTGTACCAGATCCTTTTGTGACTCTGCTCCAGTAACTCTGTGTGGCGCTGGCTCTGGGTTTCGGTGTCATGGGTTTTCAAGATGAGGAAGTGTATGCTATGCTGGCCACACCATGGGTGTTGAGTGTTGTTGATGAAGTGGATGCAGTTTCCACATGTGATGATGGGGTCAAAGGTATGCCCTGCCTTGTGGCTCAGTGTTGAGAAAAGTTGGCTCAGTTTGATGTTAATCGAACAATCATATGAGGGAGAAGGAAGCTTGATCCAATTCAGTTTCCTTGGGTATATATCAAATAATCACAGGGAAAGGATCACTTGTCCTGCATAACCAGGGTATGCAAGAAAAAACGTGGGGTGTCTCAAGATAAAAGACCCTCATGCACGTGATGGTATGATCGTAATAGCAGTATATGTTGATTCTCCGCTCTTCATTCACGTGTGTGCATAATCATTGGGTCAGTATGGTTATGCAGCCTCCACCCGGAGGATCTTACCCATGGTTAAAAACAGTAGTGATCAAGTGATGTGGACAGTGCTATGGTAAGAAATTAAAATACCCGGACACCCAGATAACAATTTTATTAGGTCTGGATTTGGGTAGCCCATAAGGAAAGAATTAAAGTTGTGCGTTTCTGTGAATGTGTAAGGGGTTCTAAACGCACTCAAAAATAGTGAACTAAAATATGGCCGACATGTTTCAGCCCAGTCTGCCTGGTTAGGTCTTATAGGGCTTTCTTCAGGACCAAAAGGTGCAAAAGTGATGGTGAGTGTTTATAAAGAATACTTTTCCGTTATAAACAAAATAAGAAAAGGAAAAATTCAACCTGTTTCTTGTTATGGAAGGTCACACTGAACCTGTAAAATAAAGACAACAATGTGCACACAATGTAGGGGTAGAGGGAATGGAGACACACAAAACGATACAGTACATTCATTGTATTTCAAAATCTCTGTTTGATTTTGACGCAACTTTAAAATGGCAATACTTTTTGGACCTCACAGTCCATGGCAGTGTCAACTCTCTAATAATCCGTCTATTTGTGATACATGCTGGTGATGTAATATGTTGCGCTAAGAATCATCCATCTCACCAGTGATTCTATTCAGCATGCTGTGAGAATATAGTCGCTATAATCGCGTTTTTAGCAGCAGCTCCTCGCATGCGTGTGACTCATGTGGGTGTTTCCATGTGTCTTAGTGATACTTAAATTGCTTCATTAAGAATACCCATCTCGTTTTTATAAAGAATGTGAAATTTGAACACTCACTCGTACAGTTAAGTGAATTAGTGAAAGATCAAGAACTCTTGCTATCAACATGTAATGCCCCGCTTATTATGCCTGTGGTGCATGCGGCTTTCATCGAGGAACTTATCTTAAATGCCGGCCTTCATAGAGACATACCTCAAGTGTTCAAATTGGACACTTCATCAGATATTGGGGAAGTGGAGGGGGCTGTAACTAAAAGAGTAACAAACAAGTTGAGTCGGCATATACTTGCGGTTCCGTAAACTTGGATACGGGGTGTGTTTTTTTCGGCTACCTGCAGCTCCTGACATCTTGCGCTACTTGTGCTGTTGCTTCCACTCAATACCCGGAAGCTGGCGCAGGAGCGTTGCCGGGTCTATTGAGGCGCTGTCAGTCAAAGGGACTGAAGATAGACTCAGCCAGTGAGCGCGAATCTGTTTTTCAAAGGGAAATAAGTTCCACTATTCAAAAAAAGTAATGTGAGGCGCGGATAGCTAATGCCGATCTGTGATGGGCATTAATTAATAATTAGCAATCCTACATTGCCGGGTTTATCGCCCATGGTAATTGAAGAAAGACTCAGTCTATGGGTGCGAGTGAGTTTTTTGAACGGAATAAATCCTACTCAAATATTTATTGTGAGATACGTTGGTCAAACTGTGATGGGCACTTTTAAATAATCGCAAATGCTCGGAGGAGGCGGGGGAGAGATAAATATTTCTCATCCCAATTATGACAGGACTCAAAATCGTTTTGGCTGCAATAATTCATAATAGATAGCGATTAGCGCTGGTGTATACTAGGGGGTGACTCATTGAGATTACATCTTCTTGATTTAGAACATTTAAAAGATGGGGATATTAACGTCTTGCCATACTTAACCAAGGTATATTATCATTCAAGCCTTCGGAATCAGTCTTTAATCTGTGTACCCAACACTGCTCTCTTTCATACAGGATCTTTTCAGCATTACTGTCTTTTCTGTCAAGGGTTTCAAGGATGACCCAGTGCAGGTCATCAACAGTGTGTCCTACTTCGAGAAAGTGGTTAGCCATTTTAGTAGTGTTTTTTTTGCACTTAACATTGCTGCGGTGCTCGCAGATCCTCTGCTTTGCTTTCCTGCATGTCATCCCAAAATAGCATTTGTTACACGGGCATGTTTTCATATATACCACATGTGTGGTATTGCAATTTGTAAGGTTTTTAAGTGACCATTTCAAATTTGGAAGGAGTTGTAGTTCCTTCGTTGGTTGAGTACGGTAACACACTGAACATGATCCGCAGGGGAAATGTCCTGTAACAGGTGGGTTGCCCCATAGGTTCGTTCTTTCCCTTGATTTGTTAGGGGGAGGTCTCGTGTGGACCAATATGTCCGTCAGGTTCCGACTTCTCTTGTTGACAAACCTTGGCTTTGGCCATTGCAATGTTCCAGGAACAGAATCATCACCAATGTCTTTACCTGAGCACGTCACATCGTGAGTGTCCTCAGCAATCATATATATGTTCAAAATGAACCCATGCACAGTATATGCAAATAAAAAATACTACACACATACCCTGTGTGAATGTTTCCCCTTCGCATTATTACATCACTGTGAGAAGTGTAAGTGTAACATTAAATGGTAACAATATCCCAATTTTAAAATTAGAAGGGATATATCACCTCTGAACAGAGATTCTGTTTAGGGTGAGATATGTTCCAAACTAGACATGTTAGTGTGTAAAATGTGTTACAAAATGTTATTGTTCAGCGTGTCACATGTGGCTAAAATATACAAATTGCGTGTCAATAGTCGTAAACTATGAATATCAGGGTGTCAATCGGGGTAATTATGAAATTAAGGGTGTCATTTGTGGTCAATTATGAAATTAAGGGTGTCATTTGGGGTCAATCATGAAATTAAGGGTGTCATTTTTGGGTCAAAGCAAGCTTTTCATGGTGTTCTTGTGCCAAGAAATGAAATTTCTGCTAAGACTTGATCTGTGTAATAACTTGCACATAGTGTGCAAAACTACCTGTATTTCCGAGTTTGCGATGTATTTTTCATATCAGCAAAGGAAAATACATCACTAAACACATTGAACTATACGAACTGTTCCCCCAAAGCCTTTTTGCGCTCAGATTTTCATCGCTAAGTCAAAAACGGGCCGTATACACACAGGGAGTGATGTCTGCATGCTTCCTGTTTACTGGAGGAGTGCTGTGCACTTTCACTTTCTCTTTTGAGCACATTGCTGGTGATTGAGGAGAGTGTTGGAGGTGTTTGGTGGTGTGTGCTGCAGATTTGAGAGTGTTGCTGTGTCCTGTCGAAAGTGTCTCTGTGAAGTGTGGTGTCCTTGGTTTTACGTGTTTTATTGTCTCCTGTCCTCAATCTTGTTGGGTGTTTGTCTCGGGGTTGTCAATTTTATTTGTAGTTGTTTGGGATATTATCTAGGGTTTCTTTATTTTTGGCAGTGGGGTAAGGTGTGTGCAGGGAGATGTTGTGCGTATTTTGAGTTGACCGCACTGTGCGCCAGTGGAAGCACTGCTGGCAGGATAGCCTGGCCCGGGAGGGTGACTTCTTAGACTACGTGGGACTCATTGGTGGCCTACAGTGTGGTAAGTTCAAACTCTGATATTTATTCATAAATAATGTAATGAGTAACAAAATATGCCGTGTGGGACACACTGGTGTCCAAGTGCAAAAATGTTGCAGAGTGAGGTGGGAGACGTAAGGTGTTCATGCATAATGTTGGCACATGACAGACACAAGGCTGCATCATATTGGCAAGCATAGGGTACAAGTTTGTGTTACCCACTGCGCTGGAGCAACACGTAGCAGATTTGTGCGAAAGCTGGCACACCTATGCAAAAATTTCTGCAGAATAAACATTGTTTGTGTACAGGAAGGGTTACTATACATGAACAATCCAAGACATTGTTTCTGTGACCTGTGTGCTGGCCAAAAGGAAGTGTAAAAATGATGTCCTCATCAATTGTGGTACGTTAGCTAGGCTGCCCTTGTACATAGTCTCTGTGTGACAATGTACGAAATATGAACAAATGCTCAAAGGAAATAGGACATCTCCAGAGTACCATACACCACCAACATCTGGGAAACTGGCGTGTACGATCTGCAGCGATGCATTTGTATACAGAGCATGTATTACATCATGTTGTGTGTAGAAATGGGACCTTGTGAATGTGTCACACAACTAGTATGTGCAGGTTTGCTAGCATTATTGTCTTGTTTGGCCAGACTCAGCATTCACAGGTCTTGTGTGAATGGCAGGCAAAGTAGACCCAATCATGTAGCCAACTTGAAACGCAACCCTACAGTTACGTAGCATTTTCAATAATGATGATGATTTGTATGATGAATATGACACGTGTGATTTAACGTATGATACCAACACAAATGACTGTTGTTGTCTCACAGCTGGACGACCTATCATCACACGAGGGGACATCAACAGATTCCATTACTCACACACCACTGGTGAGTTTGGATATCATATATTGGCACTGTAATGTGTGATAAATGCCTGTGTAAAATGATCAATGTTGTAGTATGCAGTATGAGTGTGTATCGGATGTACCATGACTACAGTGTGATGATGTATTGTGGAAGTCAGAGGTGTGTACAAATCTGTAAGTGAAGGTGGAACAATGCATTTGTCTCCCAGTTGTAACTTTGCACATCTCCAGTCAGTGATACACATGGAAATTAGGTATATGGGTTCGGTCACCACAGCACATGCATGTGAATTACAGAGAGCACTGATAGGAGACGAGACACGTAAGTGGTATTGCCGATGAGTATCAGCAGACATGGAATACATGGACATCCTTGACTGAGATGACTGTGCAAGTGTGCCCGATCATGCACAAGGAGGCAGTGGTTTTCAGGCTGTGCGTGCTCAGACACAGGTCTGCACTGTGATTTCGTAGGTGTGCTGTAGGAGAGTAGGATCTGTTTCACTGGTTTTTCGACTTTAGTCTGGCTCTGCCCCTGCTAATCAAGACAACAGCCTAGATGTTCTCTCTCTAAATTGATACCATGTACTTTAGGTACATACCAGAATGGTTACTGGGCTACCCCTGTGAGTACCTGTATATGGTACCTTAGGTACCCAGGGCATAGGTACCCCATGGGCCTACCAGGGGCAGAAGCATGTATTATGCCACCCCTGGACAGCCTTCCAAAATGGCACCACAGGTCTGCACTTGCAGCCTGGGTAGGGTGGTGTAAGCACCCCTTACTGGGATATAGTACACCTATATCTATCTATATAGACACATATTAACCTATAAGTCACTGCTATGGCAGGCCTTAACAATCCTGAAGGCAGAGTGCTTGGTTTTGTGTGAGAGGGTGCCCTAGCATGAGCTGAGCCCCTCTGCAGCTTTTGGAAATATCTCCTTATAACTGTTCTATGATATAGCCATATCATATACTCTTGAGTGCATTATAAGCCTCGCGGTTAATGCTAACTTTGGTTTGGCTTCATCAAAATATGTCGAGTTTGATGTCAAACGATTTGAAATACTACACCCCTACCAGTTCTGGCAGAGGGGGTAGCATGCCACCCTTCTAGAGGGAGAAGACATATACACACTGGTATACACGGTTAAAGTTTAAAAGAGCCTCAGCATCACAAAATGGATGCTGCTGCCACAGACACAAGTCTGACCTCCTGCTGCTGGACGAAACTCCAGCAGGGGAGGCCTGGACAATAGGTTTCCTGTCCACGGAGTTGCTAGCACCTCCCCAGACAGGCTTTAGTGTACTGGGGCAGGGTGGGCTGCATTCAGTGAATGCTTTTGAGACATTGCCTGGGGCACACAAGGTGCTCCATGTATTTCCCTGTTCAAACCGGTTGCTGGGGCACTCAGCCCCAGCTCTGACACAACACTGGACAAAGGGGAAGGGGTGTAACCACCCCCACCCCAGGTCCTCCCATAGGTGGGACCCTAGAATTAATCCAACCCCAGTCCCTAGGACTTTAAATTACCCTGGAAAAAACTCTGATACACAAATCGTGGACCTTCGACATTCCATATCGTCTGGAAGACGGAAGAAATCTCCCTTGTAGTCAAGGAGTGACCACCGTGTTCAAACAGGCACCAAGAGCATGTTTGCTGGTCTGCATTTTCTTTTCTTTTTTTTTTTTGGGGAAAACCTTTATTTAAAATTCAAAGCACACAGCTATTCAGCCTTACATCCCAGAGGCTAGGCAGCATTGTAAAGAACGAATAAGAGGTGTGCACAAAACAGGTCAAATAACATATCAGGTTTAATTTTAATTATAAATACAATAAATCTATAAAATACGAAAAAGCGACAACACATAGTCCCGGGAGGTAGGGAGGGCCAAGCGGCTTCACAGAGCAACCATACTCTATAAAGTAAATGAACGCGGGGGAAAGAGAATCAGGATATCAACCAAGTGAGAAAATGGTTGGAAGGGAGGGCTAGGGAGAAAGACGAACCTCCATCGGGTCACCATCGGGAGGTAAACAAATGCCGCCCCTATATTCATTCCAGGCCCCCCAAATCACTCTTCACCTCTTGGGTTTACCCCTGGCCACGTACACAGTCTTCTCTCGAAGCATGCACCAATCCATATTGGTCTTCCATGATTCCACAGAGGGAGGGATGGGGCCCCCCACTTCTGGGCGATATCCCGCTTAGCCACCATGTTCCCCAGCGTGACCCATTGAGTTTGAGCATTATTGTAGTCCGTAGGACCCCACACATTTAACAGACAGCGCCGGGCCTCTGCCGGCAAGTCCACACCAGTCACCTCACGCATCACCGCATGTACTCGTCTCCAGTAAGAGGCTATAGCATGGCAATCCCAGATGGTGTGCAAGAATGTGGCCAGTTCCCCACAGCCACGCCTACAGAGCCCGTCCACTGAGAGTCCGATATGAATTAACCTGGGGCCAGTCGCATATACCCTGTGGAGAATCTTCAATTGAACCAGATGCAATCTGGCCGAAATTGCAACCTCTTTAAGGGAAGATACCGCACACTGCCAGTCCTCATCCTCCAGTTCTATTCCATCCCGCACCCACTGGTCTCTCAAACCTAACAAAAGATCTGTGCGGACATTGATCAACTTCTTGTAGATCAAGGAGATGGCACTGTCTGGCATATGGCCGTCCAACACCCTATCTTCCAGCGGGGACGAGTCGGGGACCTGTTCTCCCTCCGGCAATGCTGATGCCAGGGCATGTCGCAATTGAGCATATCTAAAGAATTCAGTGTTTCCCAATTGAAATTCAGTTTGCAAAGCATCAAAAGACTTTATCTCACCCCTGGCCATCATATCACCGACTTTGGAGATACCAATGAGGTCCCACCGGTCAAATCCCTTCGTATGCCACATCCTACCCAACAGATCAGAGTCATACAGTGGAGTAGCCATAGTAATCCTACCCTGCCACCCCTGTGCTTTTGTAATAGCCCTCCAAAGTTGCACAGCGGTCCTGGTGGGACCAGTCATTTTTCCATCCAGAGATCTTGAGTATAGTGCCCTGTAGTAGTTCCCATCGTCCAGGAGCCACCGATCCATGCAATACCCCGGGCTGTCAGCCGGTCCATGGAAGCCATGATTAAGAGCTGCGAGTTGAGAGGCCCAGTAGTACCTCCGGATATCAGGCAAAGCGATACCGCCGTCGTACCAAGGGATCGTCAGCTTGGAAACAACAACAATACGCGGCCTACCCTCCCACAGGAGGGTCCGCTGCAATCCTTCAACCTCCTTAAAATATTTGGAAGGGACAGGGTCCTGAGTGTTCTGGAGCGCATACAGAAATCTGGGCAGGGACATCATCTTAAACAACGCCGCACGTCCAAGTAGGGACAGCGGCAACTTTCTCCAACCCTCCACGTCGCGCCGAAGGCGCGCAAGGGGGGGAAGCAAATTATTGGAGTATCGTGTCCGGGCATCCGTTGATATATAAACGCCCAGGTATTTGAAACCCTGCCCCGCGATCTGTATAGTACAGCCCCTGGGAAGACGCGGGGTCTCTCCACTAAGTACGTAGAGATAAGACTTCGACCAGTTAATGATTAGGCCCAAATATCTTCCAAAAGTACCCAACACGTTGAAGGTCACAATCAAAGACTTACAAGGGGAGGTGAGGTAGAGCAGGATATCATCCGCGTACAACGACTCGCGGTCCTCAAAGCCAGGCGACCACTTAATCCCACAGATGTCTGGGTGGGTACGTATCCAAGCAGCAAGCGGCTCAAGCGCAAGAGCAAAAAGGAGCAGCGACAGAGGACAGCCTTGTCTGGTGCCTCTGCGCAAAGCAAAGGAAGCTGATACACGGCCGTTGACCGTAACATTGGCCAGCGGGGAAGCATATAAAAGTCTAACCCAACTGAGAAATTCAGGGCCAAACCTAAACCTGGTCAGCACTGCCCACAGGTAATTCCATTCAAGTGAATCAAACGCCATCGTTGCATCCAAGGATGCCAAGACGGTCGGCTCACAGAGTTTGTCAGCTCGTGCCATGACCGCATGGAGCCTCCTAAGGTTGAGGGCGGTGGGGTATAAAACCCGATTGGTCCGGGTGGACCAGATCAGCGATCACACCCACCAGCCGGTTGGCCAATAGCTTAGTCAGAATTTTAGGTTCGGCATTCAGCAGGGAAATCGGGCGGTACAACCTACAAAGGTCTCTAGGCTTCCCCTCCTTGTGAATAACCACAATGGTGGCCAGTCGCTGGTCCATAGGGAGCTCACCGGCCTCGCGCGTCTCCAGGAACATATGTCGCAGGGGTACGGCAATGGTATCAGCCCTAATCTTATACAGCTCTACCGGAAGACCATTGGGGCCGGGAGCATTACCCGATTGTAAGGAGCGTATCGCAAGCGCTATTTCATCCGGCGTAATGCCCCTGTCCATGTCATCATGCTCGGTATCCGACAGGCAAGGAAGCTCAATCCCGTCAAGGAGAGAAGTCGAATCAGGCTCCGTCATGGTAGAAACCGATGCGTAAACAGACTCGAAGTAGTCGGCAAAGGCCGTAACTATAGCGCTGGGGTCAGTAACAGCCTCCCCGTCGTCACCCAGCACCTCGGGCACCACACCAGAAGCCATCTCCTTCTTATCCAGCCAAGTGATAAGCTTGCCTGTCTTATCCCCTGCATCGTAGATCCTCCCTTTGCTGTTCTCTGCCCATCACCTTGGCCGCGTCAGTAGCAGTGGCCCGGTACTCCGCCTGCTTTAGAGAGAGAGCATGCAACAGGGCAGGCGCCGGATCAGTTTCCAGTTGAGAATCAAGATCCTCAATCTCCGACTCCAACCGCACCACCTCCTCATCCCTGCGTCTGCGCGCCTTGGCTATTAAGGAGAAAGCTTCACCTTTCAGGAAAGTTTTGAAGGCCTCCCATAGAGACATGGCCGACGGCACCGAACCCGTATTCTCGGAAAAATACAGGTCAATGGCTTTAGCAAGGAGGTCACGAGTTTTAGGGTTACGAAAATACCATGGATTGACCGGCGCTACCCTAGAGGCTGCCACAATACCAAAGTCAAAGGACACCCAGATCGGGGAGTGGTCCAATATGCCTCTAGCCATCAAGCGGGCCCCGGAAACAGCCGAGGCCTGGGCAGCTGGAGCCAAGATGTAGTCAAACCTGGAGAGGCTACCGTGCGCACCCGAATGAAAGGAATACTGCAGCTGGGCGGGATGGAGAAGCCTCCAGCAATCAATAAGTCCCATGGTATTCAGGAAATCAGGGAGCCAAGATTGTGCACCGCGAAGATCTCTGGATGGAAAACGGTCAAGGGTCCCAGATACAACTGCATTGAAATCTCCACCAACTATGAGCCGTCCCTCCGGCAGGCCCAAAATGGCGCTCCCAAGATCTCGAAAGGTCAATGATTGCAAGCCAGGGGGTACATAAACAGAAACCAAAACCAGGGGACGCCCCTCCCATCTACCCATGACGGCAACGTATCTTCCTCTATCATCGATTACACTAGTCTCCACCTCGAACGGGAGAGACATGCGCACCATAATCCCCACCCCTCGGGACCCCGAAGAGAACCCTGAGTGTACCACCATTTTAAACCCTTTCCTGTTGAGTGCGTGGCACGTATTGCCAATGAGATGAGTTTCTTGTGATAAAATGACATTGGGAACACACCTTTTAAACATTTGCAACACCACCCCAATTTTTATGCGATCACTCAGCCCATTCACATTCCAACTCAATACATTTAACGTCTTACCCCCATCATCAAAGCACGCCCCCCCCAGAGAGCAGTCGCCGCTACATAGTGTTCAAAAGAGGGATCACCTTGCCTAGAAAAAGAGAAGTAAAGAAAAACACAAAGGAAACAATCAACCCAACCACCCCCCACCCTGCACCCCTGCATCAGACTAAAAAGCCCCCCCAACTAGCCGTGTGCCTGTCGCCCCAAAAACTACTCTACGAAAAGCCCCCAGAGGAGAAAGGAGACTGCCTATCCCCCCCCATATCCCCCGATCCTGACAAAGAACAATAATAGAAAACAATAGTCAGCGACTGATTGCATGTGCAGGCCCATCCACCGAAGGCAGTCCGAGAAAGTTCACTCACTCCTGAGGATCAGGTCCGCCCGACGCCCCTTCCGTCTGGTCCTCAGGCGTACTCCGTCGTTGAGGCAAAGTGTCCAGCCAGTCCCCAGCCGCTTCCGGCATGTCGAAGAACATCGCCCGGCCATTATGTTCAATCCGAAGTTTCGCTGGAAACAACATGGAGTATCTCATCCCCAACTCCCTCAACCTGCGCTTGACTCCCATGAAACTTTGCCGGCATTTCTGCACCGCCTGGGTGAAGTCCGGGAAAAAGTTAATCTCAGCGTTCTGAAACTTCAATGGCCCACCTCTCCTGGATGCCTGCAGGATAGTGTCTCGGTCCCTAAAATTGAAGACCCTGGCAATAATGGGGCGCGGAGAGGCTCCCAGTTTTGGCTGGCCTCCAGGCAGTCTGTGCGCCCGCTCCACCGAGAAGAACTTGCTCAGTCCACCGGGAGCCAAGTGCTTGAGTACTAGGTTCTCGACAAAAAGGTCGGCAGCATCCTCCTCGGCGCCCTCCGGTACTCCTATGATACGGACGTTCTGGCGCCTGGCCCGTCCTTCGAAGTCATCGAGCCTGCGGGCAAACAACATGTTCGAGGCTTTCAGGTCCTGAATCTCCGACTGTAGGTCAGTCACGTCAAAAGTTAGACTCGACGCCTTTATATCGAGCGACTTGACCCTGTCATTAGTTTTGCCGAGATCGGCTCTGATGAGATTGACCTCAATCGCCAGCGTGTCGACTTTGTGCGTTAACACTTCATGCTGTTTATGCATTTCGACCTTGATGCCAGCAATGGCTCCCATGACATCTCGGAGGGTGGGTTCCGAATCATCTGGAGACACATCCCGCTGCGTGTCTTTTGTGCGGCCTGAGGCACCAGGCGACCCTTTCGGGAGGGTGAAGCGCTCGGAGATAGTGGGCTGCGAAAGTGAGGGTTTCCTGCTGACCCTAGGCTTCCCTTTGTCCGGATCTCCCCTGTCCGCCATGAAGGGGGTCGCTCGGTTTGGAGAGGGACCCGGTCGGCCCTGCAGCCCCTCGTCGGTAGAGGTCAACACGCGCCTTCACCGCTCCTTCAGCACTTCAATCCGCTTAGTGGTCTGGTCCGGCCGCTGTTGTAGAACGGGGCAGTCTCCACCAAATCAAGCTACCAGCACGTAGCAGCACCGCCGTCGCCCACGTAATGCCAGGCTATCATGGCGTCGCCATCCCCAATCCTCGTCACGGTGTAACTCCGGGTAGGAAACTCGGATCTCCGATCAGAGAATGGGTCCCGCGTCAGCAACAATTCTGCGACAGATTCCCACTAGTGTGGGACAGAATAGATAGCTGGATTAATTCAGAGGATCGGAGGGTCTTCGGAGCTCCGAGCTCATGCGGCCATCTTGGTTGCCAGCGAAGCTTCTCCCCGCACTGGTCTGCATTTTCAAGGCTCCCGTCATATCCTGAAGAATCTGTGACACAAGACACCAACTTCCAGACATCTCTAAAGCTGACCCGAGATCCCAGCAAAGGTGAGACCAGTAGCTGACACGAAAGACGTGGGACTGGAACTCCTGGACACCCTGCATTTTTGAAACTGCACCTATTTCCCAAAGTTTCCTGAAGTTGTGCATTAGAGTATTTGAAGCCCCTGCCCCAAGCACCTTTTGCACCGAAGCTCAGAGGCCTACACTCCACGAGTGTTCTGAGGGCCCGCTTTGTGCATTTCCGCTTGAGGCTCCTTCATGGTTCCTAGTCCATTGGCTAATGGTCCCCCACAAAGGACAATCGTTTGTTTCTTGAGCTTTCCTGGTTGGTCAAGACGTGCTCTCACTCCTCTTCAAAGGAGGAGTCCCTCAGATCTTGCTGGTCTGCACCAAAGCCAATCTTGTCATCCTGCGTGGATTGCTGTTGCCCAGGCTTGTTGGGTCTAATCCGGATTCCGATGCTGCAGCACTTGAGATCCTTTGTGGTACAGCTTGAATCCAGCTCCTGGTCATAGTAAACGCCTCCTGGACTTCGTGGCTGAAGAGTCAAGCTTCACCTCTTTCACCTGAAAACACCCGACATTGGTTGGCATTTTCCTATCGCCATCCTGGTCACTGGCTAGTGACCCAGACTCTGTCCCCTCTGCTTTCGGGTCCTTCATATCTCTGATCCACCCTTGGATCCACCCGGACACTTTTCCTCTGGTCGCCTGCAGCACTTCCTTGCAGCTCTCCATTGGAATCGACGACGAAACCCAACACCAAAGGAGACCTATGCACCCGGCTTCCGTGGGTGAGGTAACTTGAGTACTCCGGTGCTCCCGTGGGTCTTGACTCTCGAAGCGTCTAAGTCTAAAAGGGTTCCATCGTAGTTCACCTCTAAGTGTCCTTAGTCTTTAAAATTGTAACTTGTTTGTTCTCCATAGAAAGTCAATGGTGATTTGCGGCTGTGTTTAGATACTGCACACGTCCCCCGCGGGTCTCCTGCGTCCCTACCTTGGGTGGTTCCTGGTTGCTACAGCGGATCTACAGTCCCTAGGCCTGCTTTCTAACCCTCACGTGATTCTTATACCACTATTTTGGTATATGGTTTGTGAGGCCCCTAGGGCATAACTTATACTGTGCAACTTATCGTATGATAATTAAGTTCCTTGTATTGTACTTTTACCTCTAACCTCATAAAGAGACCAGAGGGGTTGTGTTTCGAATAAATACATATATATTTGATATATACCTTGTGTGGTGTACTTTCATTTGGTCATTCAAGAGATTATATACTGGTAAAACAAGCTGCTTTGCATTCCTTTGAAGACTGAGCCTGAAGGCTGCTCTCCACAGCTACCACTAGGATAGCTTTCTATAAGGTTGACTTTAAACCTACCATCAATAAGGGTTGTTTGGACTGGTGCAAGGTGCCCACTAGAATAGTGGACATCATATACCAGGCCAACTTCTCACATATGCTGCATACCAGCTTCACAGAAGTGGCAGTGCATAGCTTTGAGTCAAGAATATCAATGGCATGTTCCCCAAACACCTAGCAAAGGTGGCCCTATGACTCTCATTGGCATGTTTGGCCACTAAAATGGTGTTGTCAAGCAGTCTCCCTGGGGTCATTCCCTGACCGAATCTGGATCAGGTGTACGATCTCCTCTGTCCCAATTGTTGACATTATTCCATATGCATTTACCCTGCATGCTTTAGCTCTGCATTTATTGTGTGCCATATTTTTTCAATGGCCTCTAGAACGCTATCTGTGAGAAAGTATTACCCATAATAACACTATACCATTATGACTCCAGGGTGCCGTTACAATGATGAATGCATTGTAACCGTTTGCGTTGTAAATGCCTGCGTATTTCGCTTTACTACAGAGTGATATTAGCGGATCCAAGACATGCATGACTGACAATTTAGAGGAAAGGATGTTTCCCTGTTTCTAACATCAAAGGCGTCACCCTTTGTGAAGTAGTGGTAGAGAGAGGGAAAGTGCCTCATGTACAAGTCAGTGTTCAGCCACCCATCATGTTCCATGTGTGCTGTATGATGCAGCACAGATGAAAGTGTGAATGTGGCTATCCCAGGAGTGCTACTGTGCAGGTAGGGTAACCTTCCTACACATTAACAAGCCCCCCTAAACACAGACACCCTTGCACTCTTTTGCAAGAGTGCCTGTGTTAGAGCTAACTTGATGAACTGCACACAGTTGCTGTGGGATACACAGAGCTGCACATGAGCATTGTACATATGATGCAGCACAGTGTCACAAGAGAAGATGAGGGTGGTGCTACACACCGAGGCCTAATGCCTCCCTCCTCCGATTCCTTGTACATTTCACCCTCAGTCAGGGAATGTCATTGCAACAAAAATTGACACTGTCAGTTTAATTTGGTTGTGACAGTACATGTCCCATGCCATGCACTGTCATGTCATTCTCCCCAGCATGTTATCTGTGATCCAGGATTCAACATTTAGTTGACCAGGACACTCTCTGACTCACTTAGTTATGTTGAAGTGATCTTGTATTATAGATTTCAATGGAGAACATTAACATAGTCTAAAGGACTCACAATTTCCCATTGTTCACATTTTACAGACAACATGACGGCAGCGGAGGCACACGCCTTCCAGATGAGGAAGGAGCGGTACCTACATTTTAAGAAGGTCTCAAAAGGGTACCACAACATGGAACATGGTGCGGAGGTACCAGGAGGACCGGGCGGCTGATACGTGGGAATCTGTGACCAAGGTGGCAACACGTAGCAGGCGCAATGACACACAGGACATCCCAGGCCAGTCTGGCATCAGTGGTGGGTCCCAGCATGGACAATCAGTGTCCCATCCCCCTACAACAATCCCTACCCAAGGGACAATCCCACCTGCCCCTTCGGATCAGGTGATGCCATTTACTCTCCGGGGCAGGAGGCTCATTATGGACAAAAATGCGCTGCTGGCCGAGATCAGGCGGGAAATGGCAGAGTAGACAAGGCACCTTGAGGACAAAAAAACACCTTGGACTACCATTATGTCTGGACAAGTTGTGCCCCATTCTCCCTTCCACCAATGTTTTATCTTGTAGTTTAGGTAGTGTTAGGTAAGTATTTTAAGTGTTAGGTAGAGTAGTTTTAGTGTAGGTATAGTTAGTGTTAGATTTTAAGGTAGTTGTAGATTTTTATTATTGTAAAGTATTAGGGGATACATTTCCTTTTCCTTTGGGGGGGTTGATGTATTTATGGAAAAAATAAAAAAATAAAAAGCATATAAATATATCTTTGTGTAGGTCAAATGTGTAGTTAGTTTATGTATAGCTTAGATGTCTTTGTCCTGTCTTGTGATGTTCCCAAAGGGTGGAAGGAGGTTGATGTCCTAGATATGTTTTGCGTGTTTAGAATTAGTTAGGGTAGATAGTTTAGGTTCTTTTTCTCTTAACTCTAGTGATTTTTTTTTAGATTAGTAGTAGTTATGATTATAGTGAGTTTAGGAAACAATGGGATGTCTGCTCTACGTTTTGATTTTCGTGATAGAATGCAGTGGTGCTCACTATTCACATTCCCTACCAATCACACAGCCTGCTGCCACTTCATAAGACATCAACATTTCCTGAAAAAAATCACAATAGGTTAGTTATGGTTCAGTGAAATAAAACCAAAGAACACCAAAATGGAACAATCAGTATTTGGTCTATGCTCCACAAGAAAAAAGAGGACATGAAACTAGCATTTTCTAGCCTATTAGGAGTCAGCAAATAAGAGTGGCAATGAAGCCAACGAATGGTAAGCAATGGATGGGCTTCAAGCCCCTCTCAGTAAACAATATCTCTCACAAGCAACAGCACATAGATGAGACTAAAAAAAGATAAATATGATAGGTGGTGTGAGTCATGGTGTTTGTTGTGTCTTTTGCAATCTATAAATGGTGAATTTCATTTTTGTTTCAGGATTTAAATTGCTGAACCATAACTAACATTTCACAGTGTTTGTTTCACTATGTGTATACATACACACACAAACACACACAAGGCCAAAGGCGAAGACGTTTGAAAAGGTCACTAAAACCATTAGATGAAATTTGAAAAAGTCACCAAAACCATTAGATGGCTTTGCTGGTCCACAATACATGCGTTTTGCTGTGCTAAGAAGCAAATTCTGACAAGAGAAGTGAGCGATATCTGAAATAACTATCTGAAATATTAAGGTAATAAAGGATTCTGATTGCAATTAGAATGTTCAGGATTTGTTCCACTTCCTCGGACCAATTCCAACAGTAAATATCATTAGTTGGGCTTTGTGCTTTCATTATGTAAAAGCACATAAGACAAATTAGCCCATAAGCAGCAAATCACACCGAGATCAGGCCGCATATCGGATGAAATCCTGGAAGAGATGCCTAAAGATTGATTTTTTGGGGGAAAAACATGACTCCTAACTAACTAAATAGAGTTTGCTCCCACATAGGAGGAAAGGAATGCATCCACCTCTTCATAACCTTCCTCCATTCACCCTAGAACCTTTGATCAGCATATCATAAAATACAAAATGTTATATTGACAGTATTAATATTGTTCTTCTGGCGGAGTTAATGAAAAGACCGCACGTGATCAGTGGAGGGAGAACATTATAACTCTGATCATTCCGGAATGAACAGCGTCATCACACTCTCGGGTCTCATCCACTTTCCAGTACACAATTGACACTAAACTATTCACAGTTGCACATGAACTTTTGTCAGTAGTTGAGACTATCATTAAACTGTGCATCCCCTTACCTTGGCTTTCTGCGGAAGATTCTCATGATGCTTATCAGGTCTCTGCCAACTGAGCCTTGATGAACCATAGACATCAAGCAGACAATGTAAGTTGGTTCCAGCAACCTGCAGCTGCATATGAGAGAAAAACATCCATATTGCTTCATCTCATTATGGAATGTAGATAGTGAAAATCCATCTCTCTTACAGCTGGTATAGAGCAAGTGACAAAGAGGGAAATAGGCTAAGTGGGAAATCCACTAAACCCAAGCATCCTGACCAACCCACATGAGAAAGAGGGAAGGAAAAAAAAGTAAAAGTTAGAAAGAAAAGTGATCTGAGAAAGAGGAACAAAGAATTTGACAATCTTAGAGTAAAGTAAAGAGATGGGCATTAGGAAAGAAAAAGAGAAAACAAAGCAAGAGCGGCTGGGGAAAAGTCAAAGTGGTTAGGTGTGAATACCTGCCTCACATTGCACCAATGCAGCGAGTGAAACAAGTGAGTCTGACTTCTTCCAAGAAAGGTTCCAGCCACTCCAAGAAAACGAGCCAAATGGCGTTTTTGTCAGTACAATTTCCACATACATTGATAAAAAATTCATACTGTGGTCCTAAAGGGGCACTCAACAAATATAACACTATTTTTATAGTATGCCATTACCACAATAAAAAAACTGCAGGCAAATGGTGCTTTTTTCAGAGTACATTTTCCCTAACAGTTGGCTAAAGAGGTATGTTTAATGCAGGGAAATTAAACAAATCTCTGCATGAAGTTTCACATTTACGATCATTTTAACAGAAGCCGTGTTAATCACTTCTACATTCCACTTATAGTCAATCTATTTTTATTCGACAGTTAAGTCATAAAAGCACAACATACATCATTTCATCAATACAATCTTTATTCACAAATGCAAAACTTCTATAATTCAGCCTATATAAATAGAATAAGAAATTATTAAATTCATTACTAACTGTCGAATGCAACTAGTTAAAATACTGATAGCGTACCCCATCACCTTCATCTACTACACTAAAACGCTCAACCTTAGTTCCTGCTCTCATCTCATTATGCCTTAACCACATATAGTATTACAATCGAATGACAGGTAACAATTAGTAGTTATCTGATGCTAAGTGTGGCGCCTTAGCTCTTATGGACCAAGCCCAACCTAAAAACTTAGCCATAGCAATGGCAATCGAAAGAGCTGGGTCCGTGCATAGGACTCTAAGTGCATCGCCATGCTTTCTAAAACCCAATAATCTACAAACAGGAATAACCCATGATGGAGCGAGTTTCAGAAAATATTTTATTCTGACTCGTGAAGTCCATTCCCTGTAACATGAATTAATCTATTAATTAATTGTTGCATGATCTGTTTAATTAATCCAACCTAGAATAAGATCGCACCACACACTTTAACACGCGGGAACTAATGATATGTGCTCTTGTTGCATTTGCGAGTCTGTTTTGTAACACATGATTAATATTGTTTTGTTCGTCATGTTCGTCCTATTGTCCTTGTCACAATTAATATGAGGCTGATCATTCATGGCATCTGCTTTATTAAATGTGCTTTTATGTTTGTCCTATGTTGTGATTGTCTGTCTGTGAATCATTTAATCATCTTTTTACTCTTTCAGAAACATAAAGCTGGACTATATGAAGAATGGTAGATATTTCATGTGCTGCTTTATTTGTTTGCTTCTGCTAGATGTCATTTATTAGTGGGTTAATTATTAGCAATGGTCGGGTGGGTAACAGAAGGGTTTATTTCACCTGAATTAATCATTCTTTTGTGTTTGTTTAAATACTAGCCCGAGAGAGAGGCTTGAGGCCTAGTCCTAGTATTGGAGAAAATTGGTTGGCCTGTGCAGAGTCAGAGCCAAGAGCGGTCATATTGGAATTATTCCATGGAAAGCGCTATACTTTTGAATGGACTGTGGCTCAGACAATAGAGACTTGTGCATGGACTGCTCTGGATGTTCTTTCTACAAGGCCAAGGAAATGACAGAGATGATTTTGCCGAGCTCTGGAGGAAATCGGAAAAAACAACTTTTAAAATTGTTGCAACTTTCGGAAGCCGGTGTCGCCTCTTGTCAAAGAACAATAATGTGGTGACGTTTTCTCTCTGGACGAGGTGGTTTTGGGGGTCTGATGCTCAACAACCAATCAGGGTGCTGAAGTTCTTTAAAATATTACATTTAGTTTTATTAGCGAGCAAGTTAAGTATAACAATTGGGCCTCTTGAGGGGAATGGGGCTGACTGTTTCCTGAGGGTGAAGTGCTGTCCGATTTCCAATGGATATGTAAGCATTCAACTGTTTATTAAAATTATTTCCTTTTCAGGTCAGAAAGCTAATTTAGGGAATAGGGTAAATGTTTTCTTAAATTCATTATTTTATGCAATACTGAACTGTCGGATCTTTGAGCCAATGATTAATGAATTAAACTGAATTAATTAAATCATTTGTTTGATTCTAATAAAGAGCTAATAACGTTTATGCACTATGAGAATTTAAAGAAAATAAACTTTTAAAATGACAAGCTGGTCTTGTTTATTGTAGGAGGTTTAAACAACATATCAGATCCATTCGCCTCATGATTCAGCTGCTCTGTTAATCTTATGGGCCTGGTATTGATTGGTAAGTTTGGTGGTAGATGGTGACATCATTTATGCAGAAATTTAGTAGGAGCGCTGGATCACCCACACACGACGGGGTATAAAGTATGAAGGACAAAAGAACAATAAGTGACTTGTCGTTTCCTGTTTTTCTGGACACCATGGGCATGCTTTGCCATCAGTGATGTCATTTGAGATATCATCAGTGATGTCACTGACCATGTCATGAATGATGTAATATGTGACATCATCAGCAGTGGATTGCGGGTGCGCGAAATATAGTTAGTACAACTAACTATATACGAGCTATTTCAATGGAGTGAAATGTCCAGCTAACTATAACACCCCTAGAAATTTTAGTTTTTTGAGTGAATTTCAAAGGTTTTTTAAATGCTAATTCCTAACTATATAAGGCCTGAAACCTATGGTTTTTTCAGTGAATTTGCAAGGTTTTTTAAATGCTAATTCCTAACTATATAAGAGCTGAAACCTCTGGACTTTTCAGTGAATTTGCAAGGTTTTTTAAATGCTAATTCCTAACTATATAAGGCCTGAAACCTATTTTTTTTTCAATGAATTTCGAAGGTTTTTTAAATGACAATTTTTAAATGTATTAATTGTTATTTTTTATACTGATTTACTAAATTTTTGCAGGCAGGTGTTCAGAGGCCACACCCCTTTTATACAACACTCTGCAGCGCAACCCCTGGCACGTTTGCGGAGGAGGAACTAATTGCCCTTGCATTCTAGGGGTCCCTGGGGGGCAACTAGTGAATTTGCAAGGTTTTTTAAATGCTAACTTTTAACTATGTTGTGTGTGAAAGCGATGATTTTCTAGTGAATTTCCAATATTTTTAAATTGCTAATTTGTAAATCATAATTTATTTATAAATTTACTTTTCAACACACTGCCTTTGTATATTGTAATACATTGACTGTATTATGTAATATGCAACTGGACATGTATTTTTTATGATTTACATAAAGTTCAACAGTATACTCTACATCTTCACATCACTTGTTAACAGTCAAATTTGTTTATATATTTTTTTGGAGCTTTTTCAAGGGTGCACGCAAAGGGCGCGCACCTCGCGATTTAATATTATTTTTTTTTAATGTTTTTTTTGCCCTTGTCGATCCTTCAGGGACCCTCTGAGAAAGCCTAGGGTGTCAGGTAGTCTCTACCCTGCCCCCTTTTCACGTTATGCACTTTTGTTTTTGGCTCTGTTTTGCTTCAGAAACACAAAATAGCGGCTAAGGGGTGCGAGCCAGGCGCGCACCTCGCGATTTTTTAGAAAAATAAAAAAATATTGGGGGGCCTTCGGGGTCCTTCAGGGACCCCCTGAGAATGCCTAGGGGGTCAGGGAGTCTCTACCTTGCCCTCTTTTCACATTATCCACTTTTTTGTGGTTCTCTTTTACCTCAGAATAACAAAATGGCGGCCAAAAGGGTGCGAGCACCGTGAGCGCACCTTGCAATTTTCTTGGCCTAGGGGGTCAGGGAGTCTCTTCCCTGCCTCCTTTTCACTTTTTCAAACTTTTACAAAAATTGGGTAAAATGTCATTTACTTCCGGGCCGTGCGTGCACCGTGCGTGCATGCGTGTGCACACGTTGTGCGCACGTAAAACCATGTGACTTGAATACAAAGTCATGTGACTTGAAAACAATACTTTTGATTGGTTCATACTATTCTGTTCCAGAATCTTCAAACACCCCACCCACTTCCCTCACTATCTCTTTCACTCTTTTGTAAGAAGCACCTTTACTACTGTGTTCCTCCTTTGGAGTTTCCTTGAAGAAAAGATGGCAGAGAGACAGCAGGATTCCTCCTCTTCAGACTCTGATGTGCAGCAACACCAGCCACCTGCAAAAAAAACAAAGGACTCATTCATCTGGAAATTTTTTACATACCCTGAGGGATTAAAAAAGGGGAATGCACCAAAAGTTACTTGTACCATCTGCAACAGTGAGCTGCCGAGGGGCAATCCAAATAAAAAGTATTCATTTAGTATTCATACTATGTTGAGGCATGTAAGGAATGTGCATCCTCATCAGTATGCACAGGCATCCACCAGAGCCTTGGCAACTCAATTACCACCTGCTGTCCCCTGCTCTTCATCTGGAGGGGCATCTCCTGCTTCATCACAACTCAACATCCGGCCACTTTCAAGGATGTGCATCTCTGTTGCAACTAATGCAATGAAGTACTTTGCTACGGAGAGCAAAGTCTGAATTTAATGGAGCTGAAAATTCACAACCACCAATGCTCCCGGCAATAATTGTTTTCATTTAATTTTTTTTTGTTCCTGTTGAGCACTTTATGGTTAACTTTTTTTTGTTTGTTAAAAAAACAACAAAAAAATATAAAATTGTTAAATAAGTACAAAAAACACTACAAAACGAAAAAGACAAAAAACAGTTCTTTTCAGAACTCACCTCACTTCTCCATGAAGAGCTATATGTCTTATACACTGTGTCATACTTTTTTTGAATAAATGTGTAGAGCATAAATGAATGACTGAAATGACTGAGTGTAGGGGAGGAAGGGACAAATGGAATGAGTGAGGAAAGGGTAGTATGGTGAGTGAGGAAAGGGGAGTTAAAGAGTGACTAAAGGAGTGACGGAGTGACAAAAGAGGACTAAAGGAAGAAGAGTGAGGGAAGGGGAGTGGGAGAAACAGAGTGAGGGGGAGTGAGGAAAAGGGAGCAGAAAAATGAAGGGGTGAGAAATACAGATAGGATAAAGTGCACAGGGGGAAAGGGATAAACAAACGGGAGTAAGTGACATGGAGTGAGGGAGTGAGAAAAGGGGAGTGAAGGAAAAGGAGTGATGGAAGATGAGTGAGGAAAAAGTACTGAGGGCGGGTGCAAGGCAGTAACAATGAGAGAATGGGTATGAGGGTGACGAAAGGAGAATGAGACCGAAGGAAGGACATTAAGAGAGAGGAAAGGGGACTGAGAGATGAAGTAGGAGTGAAGCAAACAGAAAGAGAAAGACAGGAAGGGTGAGGGAGAAAAAGAGAGAAAGAGAGTGACAGAGAAAGAGAGAGAGAGCAAGTGACTGAGAGGGAGTGAGGTGGTTACACTGAATGAGATAGAGGGAGAGAAAGAGAGATAAATGAAATGAAAGAGAGTGTGGGAGTAAAGGAATGGGAGTTAGCCAAAAACAATGAGGAAAGAAGAGTAAGGAAAAGGGAATGACGGATGGAGTGAGGGAAAGAGAGTGAGGGTAGGGGAGTGAGATGAGCAAAGTAAGTAGAGTAACAGACAGAGTGAAGAAAGGGAAAAAGAGAAATAGAAGTAAGAGAGTGATGAGAAAATATATTTTCTTTGTTAAACTTTCCTTATACGTAATGAAAAGTAAATAACATATTTTTTGTGTGAGAAGCTGGCCTGATATATGATGTTTCCAATTCTGGAACCACCTTGTATCAGTCCAAACAATCCCTTATGGTGTCTGATTGTAAGTCAACCTTATAGACAAGCTATCCTAGGGGTAGCATGGACTAAGCAGCCTAGAAGGCTAAACTCAAGAGGTTGTGTTAAGCGAGCTGTTTTACCAATCACAATCCTGTAATATCAAATGAAAGGACACCACAAAAGTATATATTAGAAAAATAATCCCCAGTACTCTTTATGAGCAAAGGGGCACAAGCGTTAAATCAAAAGCACAGTGTAACATACAAAGTTGCACAATTATGGATGAGGGCGGGTGGCCACTCAAACCATATATTAAGAAAGTGGTATAAGAGATACCAATCAAACAGTGGTTAGGCCTAGGGCCTAGGGAATCGCTGGGAGCAGTCGGGACTAGCAATGCTGAAGTCGGGAAAAGCCTGCGGGATTCGGGTGCAGCGCTTAAAGCACACGCATGCACGAATGTAAAGTCACTGGTGTGTAAAAGTTACACAAATAGAGTTTAAGGATACTTCCGATGAACCTAGAGGGACAAAACTTTAGACACAGACCCTAGAGGTGTGTACCAGTGTGGGAACACTGGCGTTGCTGTGTTATCTCACCCAGAGGAAGCGGGTGCATAGGGTCGAAGTGGCGTCAGGTTTCGTCACGCAGGTTGTTGGTGCTTGAAGCTGAAGATGCTGCAGGCAATGTGAAGGAGAAGTGTCCGGTGTGATCCAATGGTGGATCAGAGTTGTAAAGTACCTGAAAGCAGAGGGGACAGAGTCTGGGTCACTCAGCAGTGACCAGGGTGGAACCAGGACGGAACCAGGCAATGTCGGGCACAATCAGGTGGCTGTTGTGGAGCTTCTCTCCGCTGCCACGTGGGCCCTGGGGCATCTGCGACGTCCAGGAGCGGGTCACAAGCTGTCCTATGCAGGTTCTCACCGTCGGCGCTGTCGGCTTCAATATTGGAGCAAACAACACTTGGCAAGAGCAATCCACGCAGGACTGGAAGATTGCTTCTTACTCGGACCAGGAGGGTCAGAGCAGGGGCTCCTTTTCAGAGGAGCAGGTGCAAGTCTGGAGCAACAAGAATCACAAGTCATATTTAGGTTTTCGCTGGCACAGGGGCCACAAGTCAGCTGGCAAGAGACCAGGCCAACGCGTCGAGCCAAAGAAAGCAGAAGGGCCCCACGCAGCACTTGTCAAGTGTAGAGGGGTGAGCTTTGGTGCAAAAGTGGCTCAAGGCTGGGGCTTCTCAGACCCCGGTGTACAGCTTCAAGGGTCACTTGTGGGCTGCACGGTCAGCGTCTCGTGGTCTTTTCAAGATGGCGTGCCCCACGCTTCCGGTCGCATCCACGGGTCTCAGCTCTGCAGGGACTGTGGATCGGGCTATATGAAGGCAGGCAAGCTTGATCTCGTCGATCTCTGTTGCTCGAGTTCCGGCGGGAACTGCAACAAAGCTGACGTCGAGGTGCTGGATGGTGCCTGTTTGCACAGGGTGTTCACTCCTTGACCACAAGGGAGATTCTTCATTCTTCTACGTCGAGTAGGAAGTCGAAGGGTCCAGAGTTTTGTTTCAAATGTTTCATCAGGATAATCTGAGTGCGTTGGCACTGCTCCCATTCTTATACCAATCTAGGGGGCTGGATTACCTGCTAGGTCCCCTCCTATGGGTGGGACCCAGGAAGGGGATGGATACACCCCTTTCCTTTGATCCAGGCCGCGCTGGGACTGAGGCTGGTCTGCCCCAGAACCGGTTTGGCCAGATTATGCAAGGGGAAGCCTTGTGCTCCCCAGGCAGTGTCTGGTTTCTTTCAAACCTCCCTGCTACAATCCACTATCTCCTGTCTGGGGTGGTGTGACACCTCCCTGTGACAGGAAAGCCTTTGTCCAGGCCTCCTGAGTTTCGGTCGGCAGCAGGAGGTCAGACTTGTGTCTGTGGCAGAAGCATCCATTTTGTGGATCTAAGGCTCTTTTAAAATCAACCGCGTTTTAGCAAAGTAACATGTCGTCTCCCTCTAGAGGGGTGGGATGCTACCCCGGTCGCCAGGACTGGCGCGGGGGGTAGTATTCCAAATCGTATGACACCTTACACGACATGTTTTGATAAAGCCAAACCAAAGTTAACAGATAACCGCGAGGATTATAATGCACTTAATGGTATATGGTATGGCATTATCCCGGAACAGCTTAGGGAATTGGTCTCGACAGCTGCAGACAGGTTCAGCTCATGCTAGAGCACCATCTCACATAAAACCAAGCACTCTGCCTCCAGGATTGTTAAGGCCTGCCATAGGAGTGACTGATAGGTATATATGTGTCCAGATAGGTTTAGATATAGGCATACTATATCTAAGCAAGGGGTGATTACACCACCTTGCCCCAGCTGAGTGATCAGCCAGTTGTGTCAATTTTAGATAGCCAGCCAGGGGTGGCAAAAGATATGCTGCAGCCCCTGGTAGGCCTTGGATTCACCTATGCCCTGGGCACCTATAGTGCTCTGTACAGGGGCTGATAAGGTGACCCAAGCCAATCTAGGTATGCACCTAGGGTACATGGAATCCATTTTACAGAGAGAGCAGCAGATAGCCTGGGGCCCTGATTAGAGGGGAACCAGGCCAACTAAGTCGAAAACCAGCTAAACACAAGGCAAAAATCTGGGGTAACCATAGTCAGGTAGCCACCTTCCTGCATTTTGTAAAATTAAAATCTGTGAAAGAGGAGAAAAAAATGAGTTATAATATATATAATATATATTTCACAATACAAGAGAGAAGGAAGGAGATTAAAAGTCAGGAAAGGGGACTGAGAAATAAAGTAGGAGTAATCAAAACAAAAAGGTAAAGAGAAGAAGGGTGAGGGACAGAGAGAGAGTGAGACAGAAAGAAAGGGAGAGCAAATGACTAAGAGGAAGTGAGGCGGTTAGACTGAGTGACACAGAGGGAGAGAGAAATGAAGTGAAGGTGAGTGAGGGACTAAAGGAATGGAGTTAGCAAAACTGAATGAGGAAAGGGGAGCAAGGGAAGGGGACTGACGGATGGAGTGAGGAAAAGAGAGTGAGGGGGAGTGGGGAAATGGGAGCAGGAGAAAGTGAATGGGAGTGATGCACAGAGAGGAGAATATGAAGTAGAAGAAGAGGAGTGAGATTGAGAGAAGGGCAGTGACAGTGAGGGAAGGGATATAAAGGTGAGGAAAGGGGAGTGATGGAAAAAGAAGCATTTAAGAGAAAGGAAAAAGAAGTAAGTGAGAGAGAAGGATTTATGGAAAGAGAGAGAAAGGAAAAGGAAGACTGGTAGAGAGAGAGGGAGACAGTAAAAGAGAGAAACAGAGGGAAAGTGAAGGACTGTGAAGTAGTAAATCAGTTATACTGACTTACACAGAGGAACAAAATTAGACACAAATGGAAAAAAGGGTAGTGAACGAAAGGGAATAAGAAGCTGAAAGAAGTGGAGTGAGTGAAAGTCACTCAGTGATCATATGAAGGAAAGAGAGTAAGGGGGCAATGACAAGAGACTGATTGATACAGCAAGACAAGGGTAGTGATGGAGGAAGATAAGAAAGAGAAGTGAGGAACAGATAGAGGAAAGAGGGAGTTGGACAAGACGAGTGAGGGTGAAGGAAGAGTACTGATGGTGATAGAAGCAGGGTACAGGTGAATGAACGGGAGCAAGTAGAATGAGGGAAGAGGAGTAAGATGAGTAACGGTAAAGAAGTAAGAGAGACAGTGAAGAAAGGATAAAGAGAAATAGAAATAAAAAAGTAATGAAAAACAATTTTTTTTTGTCGTACTTACCTAAATATAATATCTGTGGAAGAGAAAAAACAATTGAGTTATAATATATTTTTCACAATCCAAAATACAAAATAATTTGTACAATATGTATATATATTTTTTTTTGCTGTTCTCAAAATATATTGAATTTCACTGAAAACAGTGAGTTCAATACTCATCATATGACAGCGGGCAAAAAAAAACACAATCGAAAAGATTGTGTTTAAAAAACCCATTCAATATTTTCATTGACAATGTAACAATTAAGAAAAAAACATATCTTAAATGTCTTTTTCAAACAGCAATTTCAGACATAAGTATAGAATGTGAAAAATATTCACAAAGTAATAAAACAATACTACTTCTTTCTTATACACTGTAAATAAAGTAATGTCCAAACATATGCTAATAACATTTACTCGAAATAGTCATTTGTTTGTGATACTATTCCTCATGGCCAAATAGTATCTGCAAAATCCTTAGTTTGGAAGTTACTTAATAGTACTCTTAAACATCCATCTCCCAACCTTCTGAAACAAAAGCACTCACATCTTTTGGACCATCTAACAATGGTTATATCTCCACCCGATAGCATTTATCATGAACATAGAACCTTAAACAAATAGCATGCTATCAGAACCTCAACATCATTTGGTATGCCAATCGTACTCTTTTCATCCTTTATTTCACCAAGGAGCTGTATACCATTAAAATAAACCTCTAGAAGGGAATAAAAAATATCATCAACATCTTCAACAACTACAACAAATCTAAAACACCACTGCCTCACTCATGATCAACATTTCAAGTAATAGTCATATCACTCACTATATGATACACTTACACTACCTCTATGACAAGTTTAAGTTTTGTTTTTATCTTGATCACTCTGACTTATAAAGTAATTCTCAGCAGCAGATTAACCTTTTTTTTACATCACAAATTTTTCTAGGCCAACTGTTTTCCCTAAAATTTTGGGTTGTAAAAACACTAGGTAAGAATTTGGTAAGTCAAAAGGCAAACATTGTTTACAAGTTAATTGAGTGTTATTACAATGAGTCCAGCCTTTTGTACATTTTAAGTAAGCTGTATAATGTCCTGATGTTGTAGAAGAACCATCATGGAAAATAATGGCTACAGTTACAAAAGTTCTTCCTGAAATTGATATTTGAGAAGCCACAAACTTTTTAATTAAAGTTGTCAATTTTGTTCCATCAGGTCTGCATCGTTGGAACATTAAAAATACATACTGTCCATATCTTTGTATAAATAATGTTGATAACATTTCTGAGTTACATTGGGAACAAACCATGTTTTGATTTGCTTCTCTAACTATATTATTAAAAGTCACTGATTTGCAGTCTGGTAATGTCAAATATATAAATCTTTCTGTGTCTATTTGAGTACTACTTGAAAACAAAGAATCATCACAGTCATGTTGCCATTTATAAGATACACCAAATATATTTTCAATATCTATACCTTCATCTTGCAATACAACAAGCATATACATAAGAAATTCCTGACATTCTTGCTGAATATTCTGTGAAAATTGATTTACTCCAGAACATATGTCTAAAACATTGCTACATTTCTCAAACACAGAATTCAACAAACAACAAAATCTTTGATTCTGATTTTCAATAATCTGTTGCTGTAACGTTTGAAGAAAAAAACAACATTAACCAATATATTAGCATAGCAGTTGACCTCAGTACTGTTTTCAAACTGAAATCCAACAACCTCTTCAATACTATCCTTTTTACTTGTAATTACTGGTTCATCTAGTTTTTTTCTTTTCTCTACAACCTCACTACAATTTTTCTCCAATCTTCTTTTTCGACGTACCACAACCTTTTCAAATAAAGGATATTGAGGTAAATGAGAAGCATATTCTCTTCTTAACCTATTATACTCTTTTACACAATTCAGATCTGCCCTAGTCTTTGTCTCATCAAAATCAATCAAGTATAATCCAGATAAAGTTCTGACTCAAGATAACGCAACATATGCCATACCCTCTTTGAACACAGTGCTTCCAATATTCACCAAAGCACTATCTACACTCAAACCTTGCGATTTATGAATAGTCACTGCATATGCCAAACAAACAGGAAACTGTTTTCGGCGGACATATCAATCTTTTACTAGCAAAAATCGAGTCAAACAATGACTCAATTGTTGTACTTCTTCAATATCATCAAATTAGATTTTCATAATTTCAATCTAATCTCTATTTGGGTAATTCAGAAAACCAACAATATATCCCATTGCTTCATTTACTAAACCTCTTTCCACATGTAAATTACGTCGTAAAATTATCCGACAATTCAAACATACATATAGATTCTTTTCGAAACCAGCCGTTTTAGATACTTATTTCTCTAAAGAATCCAGTTTTGACTTAAACTTTTCTGTCAAAATAATAGTAGCTCCTTCATGCTCTATTCTATCAACAGCTTCCAATTTTAAAATTTGTGGATTTTCTAACTTCAACATTTTTTCATTGAAGATTGCACATTCTTTCAGAGTTGGCATTAAGCATATCACTGATTTACTTTCAGCAATTTTTCTCTATATATTCTCTGCACCAACATTTTCCTTTGGAAACAAATTTGAAAGTAATCGTGCCTGTAAAGCTTCTTTGCCATGTTCACTTAGTTTTCCAATTCTTATATCTTGAAGAATACTTTAATAATCAGCATCCTTTGCTTGACGCATATTTTGAATGAGTTCTGAATATTTGAAATATGACCAAATATTTACATTTTCAATGCTTCCCAGGCACTTCCTGGTATCTACATGTGTAAGGGTTTTAAACATTGGTTGTCCTTTCACAGGAGTTAGCTGTAGTAGATCTCCAAAAACGATGACGTGTTTTCCTCCAAATAACACATCATATTCTTTTTTAAGAATTTGTTGCATTCTTAAATGCACAAAGGCAAGCATTACATTTGATACCATGCTTACCTCATCAATAATCATTTTTTTGAGGACTCTGGAAACTTTACAACAAGCTTCTCCAGATAGCTTGTGGTATTCTATTTTATTATTGTGCTCTACTGGCAGCATCAATAAACAATGTAAGCAATCCCTTTAATGTTATGTGCTGCCAACCCAGTTGGAGCGGTAACAACACAAGAGAGTGACGATTCAGTTCTTTTCTGTCGATAAGTTGTAATTGCTTTAATTAGAAAACTTTTTCCAGTTCCTGCTTCTCCACTTACATACAGTCGGACAGGTTTAAATGACGTACATGAGCACTCTTTTTTCTCATGACATAAACCATGCTCAATCTGCTCTGTCACTTCATCGAATGTTTGGTTTTGCTCAATATTTAGTTGTTTTTCCAATTCTTCTAAGTCTATTGCATCCTCCTGAGCTTGTTCCATTGCTCTTTCCACCTCATCCATGGCAGTGGCTGCTTCATTTTGGATCATTGGTCCTCCTAGTGGATCCTGACTCAACGAAGCAGAACTTTGACTGTCTTGAGAACTGTCCCTAGCAATCTCTGCTGCAAATGTAGCTTCTTGCTGTATTTCCTTGTTCAACATTTGGAGATAATTAGTAAAAACAGGACATTCTATAGTATTTTTGATTGCATTGAATGAATCTTCATAACTGAGAAAATCTCCAAGTAGTTCCTCTTCTGTACGCCATGGCTTAAAGAGTTGCAAAAGAGCTAAATAGTAAAATTCCCTTTTGTCAGGAGTTTCGCAACTCAGTTTTCAATGATTAATCAAATGCCCTTTACTTTGTTTCACCAAACATCCTTCAGATCCAATCACAGCATATACTCCTTTATTGATATCTTCTGTAATTTTCTTCTTAAAAGTATGGCTTTGCAGTACCTTATAGAGACAAACATTCTCAAGATGATTACTTCTATTTGGATAGTATGTAGACAACATATTGTCTTCAAAATATCTATACTGTTTGATTCTCTCTCTGCTAAATACTCAATTTCTTGTACAGATTTCAAAACTCGGTTTCATGTTCTTGCAAGACCTAAACTCACCCAAATGATTGTTCTAGATTTGGCATATAGACTTGCAGATGATAAGCGATCTGAACATTCATATGCTCCGATTTCTCGATGAGACAACATCTTCAAACTGAAGCTGTACAATTTCTTGCTTAGGCTCTTTTCATGAGAAATTTCTTCCCACATTTCCTTTAGTTCTGTCTTTTCAGATTTCGTAATGTAAGAAGTTACCTATCGAGCCACAGCAATGGAGTTGTCTGCAACATATTGAATATCCATGTTTGCATTCCACATGGACAAAATGACTGGGTTATAGTCATTTATATACTTTGACTCTTCATTTCTTCTTAAGTTGTAGGTATTTTTTGGTGATTTTCTTGTCACAGTCTGTCGCAAAGATGACATAAAATTGTTCACTCTTCCTTTTGATATTATTGGTCGTGGAAATCCAAAACAACATTTTGTGTAGAACTTGTCCTTTGATTTGTATTTTCGAGGACAGTATTTTCCACAACGATGGGTTTGAAACCACAAGACTTGATGTTTTAAATTCTTTTGTTCTGTGTTTTTAGGAACAGCACATATTGAATACTGTTCAATAAAACTCATCACTGTCTCATCCGAATCTGTTCCAAATTTGAGGGCATCTTTGATCCATAGCAGCATATGTGTGTGAGGAGCACCTCTTGCTTGATAATCCTTTCTCCAAAAGAAATCCAGAACCTCTCCAAGAGGAGGATTTTTTTATTTGTGATAAAAGACATCATAGCTTCAAATCTATGATTGAAATACCTGTTTAAATTAACTGGATCCAAAGAGCACAATTCTCCAGGTGTCTTGTATTCTATATTTTCTATGTTTGCATTTGCCTCTGGAAGAAATTGAAGTAAATCTTCCCAAGCATACTCAGCACAGCTTAGAGTAAGGAACCATGTAGGAGTTCCTAAGTTTCTTAGCATACATTTCAATTCCCCATGACGACGTACCAATACTCGTTAGTACCACACTGACATGAGATTAATTAGCTGAGATTCCAAAACAATGTCTTTCTCTTGGACTTTATTCATAAATTCCCCTGCTGAAACATTCTGCAGATGTACTCCACTTTTTAGTATGTGGTTCACTCCATAAGAAAGTCCAGACAAATCACTCTCAAACAGAAGATGAAACAAATATGGAATACATTGTCGAAATCTTGGATCTTCTGCATACAATCTTGATGTCCGGTATTCAGATGTTAGTATCTGCACAGGTCTGTCATCATATCGTCCACCTTGACCTGTTGGAAGTAACTGAGGAAAACAACGAGCTTCCAAGCTTTCTTCCCATACACTAATGGGACTTCCTTTTGCTTCTTTCATTTGGAATAACTCAATAGCATTCCCCATTACTTCTTTTGAATGCAGTGGATGAACACTATAATGTTCATACATTTGTTCACTTCTGGACACATCCACTTTTTCAATTTGTCCAGCTGACAAATCACTGTCTTCTTCTATAGTTGTTTCCTCTTCTCCTACATATAGATTTTTGGAGTATTCATTGTTTTTTACCAAATACAACGTTGCCTTTTTGACTTTCCTAACATCCACTAATTCTTGCCAGATTTTCTTACTCTTCGTAGGTATGCCATTAACTAGAATAACTAGAGGTTCCTCTTCCACATTTTCAACACCAATTGTTTCAATATTTTCTTTAAATCTAGAGGCAAATATACAACTCTTCCCTTTAATCCTCTCTGTAAATCAGAAGGAGGCAATTTCCCTGTCTTAGGCTCCATACGAACAATAGCCTGAAATGGATGCACACATTGAATCAGAATAGACTCATAAATATTTAAATCCATCAGTTCAGAAGGAATATTTACCAACTCAAGATTATTATGTACAGCTCTAGCTGGCATTTGTTTTCATTTAACGTATTATAACAATATTTACAAATACGTTGATCAGAACCTAAATCAAAACAATCCTCTACCAACAAATAAGTTGCAAAATCCTTCAACTCATTATTACTCTCCTTTTCACTTTTTAAATATAGATCAACTAATCTGGTCTGATTTTTATAATGAATTCTTCTACAACAAATACAAGACAAATTGGGCCTTTCTACTGAAATGACCTTAAACCTTGTAATTTCTTGGTCAAAATTTTCTGTACTAACATTTTTTGCATTTTCTTCCACATTTCCTTCTATTGCTGTTTCAGTTTCTGCACTGTCCTCTTTTTCACAAAAGTAACTAACTTCAATTTCTTTTAAATGTTCTTTACATCCAAAACAGATCCATGTAAAAGAGCACAGTTTAACTGTTTTAGTTTAAGTGCTGGACTTTTTGCATAATACATCCTTCTCACTAATTTCCTCACTTCAGTATGATGCACTGCTAACATCCTAAAATGGTGAAAAACACTCTGGCAAACTTTTTTTAGAAAGACAAGCCAGAGAATGATCTTGCAAACCCGTTTTTTCTCTCACTTGGCAGGGTCTAATTCTTGCAACATCTTAACCATCTGTTTAATACTTTTCTTAGTATACTTACGTAAGAAATTGCGGGAAAAATCAATTGAATCCTGTTGTGCACTACAAATAGTACTACAATTCCAAGTGTACACTGGAGCCTTAGGACATCTCCGTAAAACTTCATCAACTAATACCTCTTCTGCATTTCTTGGGACAATTTTCTCTTTTTCAATCGGACAACCATCCTTCACCTCATATGCTCGACCACTGGTGTCAACTACATGCAACAAATTATTAGTGTGAAAGTAAGCCTCTTCATTAAAAAATGGCTCTGAACTTGAACTATGCTTCCATTCTCCAGAAAAAAATTACAAAAATTAGTTCTATTACTTACTCTTTTCCACTTACTTTTTGCTTTCAAAAGATTAATTGCCTTGTCTAGTGTACGAAGTCTATTGATTACTAAAATAAACAATTTCTTTTTTAATTCAAATGCCTGATCAACAATACTTTCAATTCATTTTTTTGCTTATAAAAAGCTGTTTTCCTTTTAGAAGTCTTTCCACTTTTCAATAAATTTAATATTACTCTGTTATAAAACATTCTCTCACGAATGTCGACAAACTGGCAGGTGGGGGCGGAGTCAAGATGGCGGGTTGACGCCGCTAGGTGAAACAGGCAGCACGGAGTAGCTCTTCCCGCAACTTAACTGCAAGAAACCGACAAGAAGTATCTACTGCTGGCGTATGAGCGAACTATACAGAGGAGAAATACTTTCTAAACTGAACGGCAGATCAGAGTAACATAATTGCCGAACGCGCGGAGGCCGCGGAATCAATGCTGCCAGCCACCTGTGAATCTCCGCGGGAAGCTGAACGCTGAACGCTAAAGGCTGCGTCTCAAGTGACAGGGCAGATGAGATACTGGACAAAGACAAAGCGACTAACTCTTATCATTTTACAAACTAACACGCCTGAAAAACTTACCTTTGGAGGTTTTGAATGCTGCAGCTATTCAATCGCCTGAGCCGCCTGGGCAGAAAGATATTTCCGGCGTGGAAAACAAGACAAGCCTTCGCCTCGCAGACTCACTGGCTCAGCTGGGCGGGTCTAGGATCTCTCGTGGTGCAATTGTGCACAGTTACAGCAGAGAGACGAACGCCGGATAGCACACGGGAGAACGATAAAGACACAGACATGGCTCCTAAGCTGAATACCCGATCTGCACGGACCAGCAAAAACAGCGGACAGGAGACCTCAGGTACTGTAAACGTCATAACCTCTAAGGGCAACTCTAAATCAGGCGAAAGCGTTAATAATGTTAAAGGGAAAGCGGTGGCGACAGGAACCATCGAGGGGGCTAAAGGAAGTACGATATCGGTTACAAGACAAGTAACTAGCCCGAGTGTGTTCGCTAAGAGGTCCGCTAAAAACACTGAGACTGAGCTGCTTACTAGCGATGAAGCAAATCTGAATACCACCTCAACTATTATTAACACAATGCCAAATTTGCCCGTAGAGCAGTCAGAGCATTCAGAGCTGCTTGAGCTTGTTGATTAGGTCACAGGCGAGGGGCAATCAGAGGGTGACTTCAACCAAACAACTAAAACCATGAACGGGGACGGAGCCAGGGATGGAGCTAAGGCAAGGTCTGACTGCGAGAAAGCAGTACCAATTGGAAACTATACAGAAAGCTCAAATGACATAACTATAGAAACTTCAGAGATTTTAGAAACTCCACAAACTCCACTTCCCGGCATCACGATAGGACTTGTTGTTATATCACCTGCCACTCAGCTGACAATAGACCCCAACATACCAACAGACCAGAATATAACCAGTACAACCAAGAGCATACCGATAGACGAAGCTGAGGCTAACGAGGATGGATCTAACTTTGAATACGAAGAGGTGTCTGAATGTGGGGATAGTGAGACAGAAACTACGTACAACAGACCGAATAATCTTAAACCATCAGCCTCAAGGAAGACTAAAAGCAAAGCTAGGAATAAACTGAAAAAAGCTCTTAGCAAATCATTGATCAAAGATACTTCCTCTTCTTTACCCAAAATCGTGCCAGAGACTAAGATCAATGTCGACAATAGTCCACTCAGAAAGTGGATACAAGCTAAAGGGGGAGTAAAGAACATGGCAATGAGGCTCTCTGGAGCTAGTTTTGAAGAAAATTTACATCAAAAGGGGGGCAGGAAACCGACACCGCGATTGGAGAACACTGCTCCATTAGCAAATACAGACATAATCTTAGATGAAACCATATCGCCAATCAATACAGCCCAGAATGATACGGCTACGGGCACATCAACAGACATGAACTTGTCTAGTACTACTTTAAATTCTCCAGTCGATTTAATTCGAGACCAAAGCCCCAAAAATTCACAGATAATTAAACTGGATATAGCTCCTAAACCCACGGTATCGAGCACTGGGACAGAGAACGATATAACAAATGACTCATTGGAAATGGTCCGATTTGATATGGATATGGAAATATCTAAAACAAGCCACATACCCGCTTCAGGTAATGTGCTGCCACCAAGTCCCCACAATACTGAATCTGCTAACCTGACACAAGATAAAACGTGCCCGAGGGCAGCAACTATTGAAGATCATCCAAGCCTGACAACTATGGATATGATAATGCAGACTCTTACGGCTCAAAGACAAGAAAGCCAGCAGCATTTCTTGCAGCTAAGAGAAGACAATACAAAACTTCAGGCTTTCATGAGAGAAGTATGTGAAAAGCTTGGGGGTGTTACACAAGACATGGAGGATCTTAAACAACATGTCGTGGTAGTCGAGGAAGGAACTACTCGCTCAGACGAGCTAATTAAACAACATGCCACACGGATATCCAAACTAGAAACAAGGTAGAGGATATGGAAAACAGGGCACACAGGCAAAACCTCAGGCTGTTTGGGATCCCGGAGGGGGCAGAGGGAGCTGATGCTAGGTCATATGTAGTGAAATTATTTCAAAAGGCGTTCAGTGACTTATTCGACTGGGACGGGCACTCCCAGCTACAAAGAGTACACAGACTTCCTCTGTTCCAAAAGAACAAAAATAGCAAATTTCCTAGACCTATCTTGATATATTTTGGAAATTTTTTGTTAAAACAAGCTGTACTACTTAAAGCTAAACCCAATAGCCCAGTCACCATAGACAATATAACTTTTTTCGTACGGTCAGACCTAAGTAAGGAAACAATGGATAGAAGGTGGGAGCTTAGAAAGTTAATAGATTCTTTTAAAGCTATCAATTGTACAGTCTATTTACAAGAGCCTGCTCGGCTCAAGGTGATCAATAATGGGCGGTCTTTCTTTTTTACTGACCAAGAAGAGGCGGTTATGGCTCTAGAAAAATTTACAGCTGAAAGACAGAAATGAAATTGCTTGCATGCAGGGTGATGGGTGCTTGTACTTAAAATGCAAGACTATGCAGGAATACAAGGGGGACTAAAAATGGGTTGAATCTACGCACTGCATGTATTAGTCCACTGTCTCATATATACAACTTTCATACTTCTTTTTTGTTGTTGTGTTTCTTACGGATATAACGAATAACTCTTTCAACAAGCGGGTTGAATCTATCTCCGTGTTTGCCATTTCCCTAGGCTGCCACTCCAGCGGCAGCAAGGGATAGAGGGGTGCTCCCCCCAAAGGGACTTGGGAGGGAAGGGAAGGACAGGGGTTGAGGAAGGGAGGGAAAAAACGGGGAAAAACTGTATTGTAAGGTGAAATATGGTGTGGGCAAAGTAACAAAATGTTTTAATAGAGACTTAATGCAGAGAAAAGACAAGGAATTTAGACATAAGCTATGTCCAAGACTAAATTGTTAATTTGGAATGTTGCTGGCCTCAATAGCAAACAAAAGAGGAGACTGGTTCAGGAAGAGTTGGGCATGTATAAACCACAATTTGCTCTTCTCTCGGGAACTCATATCAGTTACCAAGACAGGAAATTGCTCTCACAAACGGGGTATGAGCTTGTGGTTGTTCAACTTTGGATGCCTCCATTAGGGGGGTGGCCATACTAAAACAGAAAGGATTGGCGCTAGAAATTTTAAAAACATCATCAGATGCACGGGGGAGGTGGGCGATAGCTCAAGTTCAAATGGAACACAAGAAGTTTGTTTTATGTTTGGTTTACGGCCCTATTATAGATGACCCCAAGCTGTTTGAATATTTAAGAATTGAGCTACTAGAGTGGGAGGGTTAAATGTTAGTGATGGGAGATTTTAATTGTGTAATAGACCACAAAATCGACTCTACTGGACACGGTTCTCCTCGCAGGATGCGTAAGGTCAAAGCTGCAATTCTGGAACTAGGTAGACTGCTTAATATTGAAGATGTATGGCGCTATAAACACCCTAATCTAGCGGGGCACACATACTACTCAGCACCCCACAGATCTTGCTCGAGAATTGATATGGTGTGGGTGACCGATCAAATAGCGAGCAATTGTGAGATTAAACTGTGTCCAAGGATTACCTCCGATCACAATCCGAAATTACTAGAGGTCGAGAATGGTGAGCCGAGGCCAGATTTAAGACAATTTACATTCCCGAGATATTTATTGACTGACCCGGGCTTTGTGACATCCCTAAAAAAACATAATAAAGATTTCATTGAATTGAATATTAATTCAACTACAATTGATGTAGTTTGGGATGCATGTAAGTGCAGTATAAGGGGGTTTACTCAACAATTCATTTATAGACTCAATGCTGAAAACTGCAGAGCTACTAAAAAAGCTACTTCTAATATACTGTTAATGGAGCAGAAATTAGCTGACGAAACCAAGCTACTAAATGGAAACATTGAGAAGATAAGATTTGAATTACTAAAATTACAATCTTCTCTTAAAAAGACGCTAAGAGACAGATACTGTGCTAAAATACATAAATATAAACTAAATCAGTATGAAGGAGGAGATAGAATCAGAAAAATACTCGCATATAAAGTTGTGGATAAGAAGGCGAGAACCAAGATTAAAATGATCAAAGGGTCAGACTTACACGAATACGACCAACCAGAACTGATTCTTGGTCAATTTGCTAACTACTATCAGAATTTATATACTCCTGATAACACTCCTACCAGAGCTAGAATTACCCAATATTTAGATAAATATATGCCTGTACAAAAAGATACTGTTAAGGAAAAATTGCAACTACTCAACTCCAAAATACCACAATTTGAAATAAATGCAGCTATCTTAGCCCTACCACCGGGCAAAGCTGCTGGGGAGGATTGTTTGCCCATGGAATTATATAACACCTGTGCAGAAGAACTAATACCTCTGTTTGAAAGTGTCATCGTTTCGATAGACAGCTTGGGGAAAGTCGCCATGTCATGGAAAGTAGCCAAAATAGTATTCTTTCTCAAAAAAAAAAACACCGGAAGACTGTGGCTCTTACCGGCCGATCTCTCTGCTTAACACAGACGCCAAAATCTTTTCTAAGATACTAGCAAATCGCCTAGCACCTATCATGCCGACCCTGGTCAACTCACAACAACATGGTTTTGTGACGGGGAGAGATATAACGGCCCATGTAAATACAGCGATCACAGCCTTTGATGTCGCCTCAACTACTCTCACCCCACTCAGAATGGTTATGCTAGATGCCAAAAAAGCATTCGATCGAGTGGGGTGGGAGTATATGTGGGAGGCACTAAAGAACGTAGGTATTCAGGGTAAATACTTACAGTGGGTTTGCTCATTGTACGACAGTCCGTAGGCCAAAATTAGTTATGGTGGAAAACATTCAAGGAGCTTTTCTATAGGGAGGGGAACCAGGCAAGGGTGCCCTCTGTCCCCTCTGCTTTTCGCTCTTTCTTTAGAACCATTTTTAAATGCACTTTCTATGCAAGGAAATATTCACCCATTTCTACACGGCGGAGAGAGTTTGAAAATCACTGCTTTTGCAGACGACATTGCTGTATTTACCACAGACTTAGTAAAAGCTACACCTGAAATAATAAAAGAGGCTGCGCAATACGGCTATGTTTCAGGGTACAAACTTAATGTAGGTAAGACGCAGGTAATCGCTAACTATAAACCTCTGGAATCGATTCCAGGCTTATGTCAAAGTGCGATATACTTAGGCATTAGATTAGCATCCAATATTGATAAAATCATAACTCTAAATTATGATTCTCTCTTAAAGGAAACAGAAAAGTCACTCAAAAAATGGCATAAGATTCCGATCAGTCTAATGGGACGTATCAATCTAGTGAAAATAAAAATCTTGCCAAAGGTGACCTTTTTAGATCTATCCCTCTGCAACCCAATAAAATATTCTTTAAAAAACTTGAGGGTATCTGTAGCAGCTTCATATGGGGATACAAAAAAGCTCGTAGGGCACTGAAATTACTAGCACTGTCAAAAGAAAAGGGTGGACTAACATTTCCTGATTTTAGGCTTTATTTTTTAGCCACCTTCTTTTGTCGTATACGAAGTTTGATAAAAAACGACAGTTCGCTATTCTTTCACCGGCTTATGCTGGGATCTGAATGCAACCAATTTTTACACCGCTTGCATGATCCAAACTACTTCAAGCGAGTGAAATTTAAGTCAGCCAGGCACATTAAAAAATTTGGGACCAAATAATGACTACTGGGAAAATCCCCTTCCACAATGCAGAGCTCAGATTATGGGGCAATCCAGGACTTCCTGACATTTTCCCTGATGGAGCAGGTTCCCTTTGGAAGAGACACAGCATTAACACACTAGGGGACTTATATGGTCAAAACGGTTTCATGGACTTTGAAGCACTTAAAATTTTATATCATTTAAGGGATAATATGTACTTTAAATACATCCAGATAAGGGATCATCTGCTCTCTAAGATGAAAATTACGGAAGCAATAGAATCAGATATACTTATATGTCTATACTCTAATAAAGTAAAATCACTGATAAGTCTAGGGTACGGATATCTAACACAGGGTAAAAATGAAGACTATACGAAAATAGCTGCCAAATGGTCTTCCCGATTGGGTATGAATATCAATCCCATACAGATTTCATATTCTTTAGGTCATATAAACTTGATTGTCCAGTCTACAAGCTTGAGGTTACAGACGTACAGGACCATCACACAACTTTACTACACACCACAGAGAATAGCTAGTTGAGTACGGGGTAATCAAGTAAATAAGAAAACTAAGTGCCCGAAGTGTGATCAAGAAGCGGCAGGCATAGAGCATATGCTTTTTTCATGCCCAGCGCTCTCGTCATTCTGGAAAGGGCTGACTGAAATCTTAAATACCAAACAAATTGCTATACCACCATTGTCAGCACAACTGGTCTTACTAGATATCCAGGAAACAAATTGTCCCTATAAAGAACTAATAACTAGTATTTTTGCATGTGCCAGGTTAGTCATCGCTAGATTATGGATATCTAAGGATACCCCAGATGTCTTCGAGTGGTGACTCTTGATGAAAGAAATTAACACTATGGGACTGTCGCTAACAAGACATAGGGACCTGAAGGCTCTACAAAAGAAGGAAAAAATTTGGTTAAACTTTTTTGAATCATGATCTATATGAGCTTGAAAGAAAACGAGGCCAGCTCAAATATTGGTATATTATCTGTAAGATTTTATTTCTTTGTTCTACTATTTTTGTCAAAGATTAGTATTTGTCAGACCTCTGTTACTAACGCTCTTTGTCCCTAAATTGTTTAGCAATTCATATTGTAACTACTTATATACTTTGTTTTTTTTTAAACGTATACTATATGTGTTTTTTGTAGTCTTGTTCTTCCTTCAATAATAAAAACAATTTTAAAAAAAACAACAAAAAAACGAATGTCGACGAACTGATTTTTGCGTCTATTACTAGAGCCATTGTGATCGTCAGACACTTTTGCAACATTTTTCTTTTTTAAGTCTTTTTTCTTTCCTCTTACAGATGTTTTGTTAATCTTTTCCACATTATCCACATTTTTTTTTCTTGTAGTTAATTTCCTTAAAAAATCCTTTGTTGTCTTACCAGGAGCATTCTTCTTTTTCTCTGTACAATACAGTTTACATACATCTTGCAATTCTGTGTTCTTGGAAAATTAAGCCTGTTTATATTTTCTTCTTTTAGTATCCTTGGTAGGCATCTTGGTTTTTCTTTCTGTAGATAATAACAATCTATTATGAAGAAAAAAAACATGTTATAGACCACTACTAACATACTATATAGCAAGTAGAACAACTATATAATGTAAACACTGATTCACTTCATAAGTAAGATGAAGATGCAGCAACAGTGCCTGAGCAGAGTAGGAAATCATGCAGTGAGTGCTGTTTCTGAGTTTATGGCAGTGCAGTGGTGTTTTAAAATTGTTGGGTAATTTGCTACGAATGGTGTTTCAGGGTTCAGAACAGTACAGTACTGTTTAGACAGTGTAGAAAGTCATGGTGGGATAGATATTTCTGACTTTAGAGCAATACAGGTGTGCTTCGGCAGTGTATGGTATCATGCAAGGGTTAGGACTATAAAGCACTGCATGTCCTAAAGTCTAACTCACTCCATGAGTACAATTATTCACATGTCTTAAAACACATACACCGAGGAAGTAAAATGACTCATACTGTAGGAAATCTTGCTGGAAATATTCTTTCAGAGTTTACAACACTGCATTTGTGTTGCAAGAGTTTACAATATTTTTCTAGGAATGGAGTTTCAGGATTCAGGACAATGAAATAAATTTAAAGCAGTGTAGCGAGTCAAGGTGTGACTGAGAATGTACAAATGAAATTCACTGAAATTATTACTACATGCTACAGACACAGTTGCTTTAGCATTTCAACAGCACACCAAGCATCTAAATTGCACAGCATTAACACAATTTGAAAATTAAGAAGCCTGAACCACATACTGCATAGGACATTCCACAACTACATCACCTCTGGTCTCTACTTCAACCATTTCACCCTCTCTCTGCACCATCTTTTCTATGACTGCACCATCTCTCCCTCAGCCTGCAGCCCTACACCATCTACCCACTGTAGGTACCATGTCTGTGTCTGCTTACACTATCTGTCCCTCTGCCTGCAGCCCTACACCATCTATCCTCTGTGTGTACCATGTCTGTGTATGCTTCCACTATGTATATCTTTGCTTGAACCACCTCACCCTGTCTCTACACTATCTTTTCTATGACTGCACCATCTATCCCTCTGCCTGCAGCCCTACACCATATATCCTCTGTATGTACCTTGTTTATGTCTGCTTGCACTATCTGTCCCTCTGCCTACAGACCTCCACCATCTATTCTCTGTGAGTACCATATCTGTGCCTGCTTGCACTGTCTGTGTCTCTGCTTGAACCATCTCACCCTCTCTCTGCACCATCTTTTCTGTGAGTGCACCATCTGTCCCTCTACCTGCAGTCCTACACCATCTATTCTCTGTATTTACCATGTCTGTGTCTGCTTGCACTATCTCTCCCTCTGCCTACAGCCCTCCATCTTCTATCTTCTATGTGTACCATGTCTGTCTCTGCTTGCTCTTTCTGTGTCTCTGCTTGAACCATCTCACCCTCTCTCTGCACCATCTTTTCTGTGAGTGCACCATCTGTCCCTCTACCTGCAGTCCTACACCATCTATTCTCTGTATTTACCATGTCTGTGTCTGCTTGCACTATCTCTCCCTCTGCCTACAGCCCTCCATCTTCTATCTTCTATGTGTACCATGTCTGTCTCTGCTTGCTCTTTCTGTGTCTCTGCTTGAACCATCTCACCCTCTCTCTGCACCATATTTTCTGTGACTGCACCATCTGTCCCTCTGCCTGCAGCCCTACACCATCTATCCTCTGTATGTACCATGTCTGTGTCTGCTTCCACTATATATATCTTTGCTTGAACCATCTCACCCTCTCTCAGAGCCATCTTTTTTATGACTGGACCATCTGTCCCTCTGCCTGCAGCCCTACACCATCTATCCGCTGTATGTACCATGTCTGTGTCTTCTTGTACTATCTGTCCCTCTGCCTACAGACCTCCACCATCTATCCTCTGTGTGTACCAAATCTGTGTCTTCTTGCACTGTCTGTGTCTTTGCTTGAACCATCTCACCCTCTCTCTGCACCATCTTTTCTGTGACTGCACCATCTGTCCCTCTGCCTGCAGCCCTACACCATCTATCCTCTGTGTCTACCATGTCTATGTCTGCTTGCACTATCTGTGTCTGTGCTTGAACTATCTCACCCTCTCTCTGCACCATCATTTCCAATTTACAGCACTATTTCTATACCAGCATTTAATCAAAGCACTGCAGTTGTGTTGCAAGAGTTTTAAGAATGGAAATTCAGGGTTTAAGACAATGAAGTGAACTTAAACCAGTGTAATGAGTTAAAGTGGGACTGAGAATGTACAAATCAAATTTATTGAAATAATTACTACATGCTACAGATACAGTTGCTTTAGCATCTCAACAGCACACCCAGCATCTAAATTGCACAGCTTAAACACAATTGGAAAATTAGGAGGCCTGAAACACATACTACATAGGACTTTCTACAACTAAATCACCTAAACCATGACTCAGTACATGATTTTGGTGATTTAGCACACAGAGGGAGACAAAGTACAAACAGAGACAAAATGGTACACACAGAGGGTGGGAGACTACAGGCAGAGAGGGTAAAGATTGAACATGTAAGCGCTGTCTAACACACACCAGCAGCCATATCATAATAGGCCTCTGCAGACGCACATGAAAGTGTGCAGGCAGTGGGAGAGGGTTGGTGCAGACAGAGGGGAAGATAGTGAAAACAGAGTGAAAATGGTACAAGCAGAGGGCGTGAGACTACACGCACAGAAGAAAAAGATTTAACATGGCATCCATTTTGTATTTCTGGCTGCCATTTTGTTTGCCATGTGCTCTGCCCTACCTTTCTGTTAACTGTTCTTCTAGCCTGCCTAGACACAAACTATGTTCGGCATCCTCCACTTCATACATGCCCAGAAGAGCCTAGCTAATAGAATACACCTGCTACACTAATATGACTGCCAGACTATTTTTGCTGCTATATGGAGTAGTAATTCTCCTCACAGTTTGCTAAGCAAGCACATTTTACATGCCCAACTTAGTCATTTTGCATGCTTACATGTGCCAGGAGTGCCCCTCGGTTTTATGCTGAGTATATAACCCTCACATACATAAGGCCCCAGTGTTCTGTACTCTTTAAACTGCTTCATTCAATTGCTAAGGCCTCTATGAGACATAGTCTCAACTCATTTGAGTTTAATAAAAATTATCTTTTAAATTTCAGCTTATATGCCAACTTCTTATTATTGTGGGTTCAAAAGGACTAAGTATCAGTGAGACCCCTGAGGAGAATTAAGAAGATTAAGATGTCACCAATTGATGTCATTCAGCCAGATTCATCTAAAATGAATCTTGACACACAGTGTGATCTTAGACACATGACAATATGCCACACAGAGAGAGAGCTATAGTGCACACAGAAAAGAACATGATGCAAGCAAAAACTATATTTTATAGGCAGAACACAGCCCATATATATAGCAAGACATTACATTCCTTTCTCATTGCAAGAGCACACCCTATATCTTTATTGCACAGCATAGAGAGTAATTGGGAAATTAAGAGGCCTGACACACATTCTTCATAGGTCTGTCTAGCTTTATATGTCCTATAGTCTTATTCACTTCAAGAATACATCATTACCATATTTTTAAACACATCAACTAAGCAAATTATTCAGCCAGATCCATGTTAAATGAATCATGATGCACAGTGTGATCTTAGACACATAACAATATGCCAGACAGAGAGAGAGCGTGCACACAGGAAAGAACATGATGCAAGCAAAAACTATATTTTAGAGGCAGAACAGAGACCATATATATGAGCAAGACATTACATTCCTTTCTCATTGCAAGAGCACACCCTATATCTTCATTGCACAGCATAGAGAGTAATTGTGAACTTAAGAATTAAAATTCAATGGAAGACAGTGTCAGTAAGGGAAGATATATAAAGGTGTGAAAAGGGAAAGGAGGGAAAAAGAAAGATTTATGGAAGACGAGAGTAATGAAAAAAAACAGTGGTGGAAAGAAAGAGAAACAGTGAGAGAGACAAACACAGGGACAGTGAGGGACTTCCACATTAGAACACAATTGTCTTATTAACTTAAACTGCACAAACATAGATCCCCTTACAAATTATTAACTCACCTTTAAAAATGCTTTAGAAGATTTAGAACAGTGTCAATCACACACCAGATTTTCTTGAGCAAAATCTCTGAAATGTACCACAGACACTGCAACCAGTAATGGCACTGATTCCCTCTCATTTTCGACCCTTATTCTACATAACCAATCAAATTTCTTCCCACACAATTTCAAAACCAAACTAACATTTCAATTGGTTCTACCTTTCAACATTTGAATAGTCACATACAGTTCAACCTTCCCCCTCTGCCCTCTCTGCCTGTTACCATGGTAACACTCCATACAGCACCTGGGTGGCAAACAGGTCAGAAGTTCACAACTCAATGTTGCAAATAAATCCAGCAAGGCTGTTTGACCTTGCAATACACCTGCTTATCCAGTGCTATGTTACATTTGATGACTTTTTCCCAACCAATAGCATTTTTCCTTTTTAAAAAACATTAGCATGCACCCTAGTTTTCAATGTTAAGAAACAACCAATCATTTCTAGTTTTTCAATTGCACTGAATCTCATCCACATTTTTTTCTAAACTCTCAGCTTCAAACTGCCATTTGACTTCCAAAGCCCATCTGAGTACTACCAGATCTGCCTTAAAAATATTAAAAGTTTTGGATTATAGGACACAGCTATATTTTCTGGAGTAAATGGTATGCAGCAAATAGATGCTTTCTCAATCTTGAAGAGAGGATTAGGATGTCACCAATTGATGCCATTGGTAAAATCCTTTTTACATCTCCCACACCCTGACCTCATAATTGTGCACTGTGGTGGAAATGACCTGGGCACTTTAACTGGGGTAGGTCTGGAAATGCTTGTAAAGGATACCTTTGGGCAATTGATGTCACTTTTTCCACAAACTGCCTTTGTATATTTAAATATATGCCAAAGGCAAACAAGGAACTGGTCCAACCAATATTGTCCACAGATTGAGAAAGCAAGGAAACATGTGAATAAGTCTGTTTCTGCTTTCCTCTGAGACTATGGTATGGGTTCTATATACCACAACAACTTGCGTTACAACATGCAATGCATCTATAGGAGAGATGGTGTACATTTTACAGATGAGGGGAACAAAGTCTTCCTTTTAAACTTTAGACTCTGCATCGGTACTTACTTGTAGTTACAAAAAACTCTCAATGAACACAACGGCTCTTTTTAGAGCCACACAACATCTAAACACACAAACTTGTTATTTGAATGTATTTTTTTGTTTTTTATTCTTACGTGCGCGCACCGTGCGTGCACCTCGCATTTTTTTGTTGTTAAAAAAAAAACATTTTTGGGTCCTTCGGGGGTCCTTCAGGGACCCCCTGACAAGACCTAGGGGGTCAGGAAGACTCTACACTGCCTCCTTTACCACGTTCTCCGCTTTTGTTTTACACTCTGTTCTGAATCTACACAAAATGGTGGCTATAGGGTGCGAGCACCGTGCGCGCACCTCGCATTTAAAAAAATATATATATTTTTTTTTGTTCTTCAGGGACCCCCTGAGAAGGCCTAGGGGGTCAGGGAGACTCTACCCTGCCCCCTTGTCACATTATCAACTTTTGTTTTTGGCTCTCTTCTACCTCAGAAATACAAACTGGCGGATAGGGGTGCATGCATCGTGAGCGCACCTCACGATTTTAAAAAAAAGAAAATACATTTTTTTTGCCCTTCGGGGTCCTTAAGGGAACCCCTGAGAAGACCAAGGGGGTCAGGGAGTCTCTACCCTACCCCCTTTTCACGTTCTCCACTTTAGTTTTCATCACCAGTAGGTTATATATATATATTTATATTCACTGAAAAAAACCATAGGTTATAGACCATATATAGTTAGGAATTAGCATTTACAAAACCTTAATTTACTCGCACAAAACCATAGAAATTCGAATATATAGTTAGTTGCAATAACTATATATCGTGCACCCGCAATCCACTGCTGATGATGTCACATATTACATCATTCATGACATGTTTCTGTAAAGTTAAAATATGTCTTAAATATTGAAGAATGAGTGGATGTATAAGTGTCTGGATGAAGGATTTAGTAGGTGCATGACTGACTGTATGAGAGAGTGATTAAATGTGTCTCACTGAGTGCATGGGTTAGTGACTAAACTGTCTTAATTTGAGAACATTATATCTGTTGTTCTGTAAACTGCTGCATGTGTTGATCAGTAGCTATATGAGTAACTATATGGGTTATTGATTGGTTGCCCAAGTATTTGTATGGGAGAGTGAGTGTGTGCGTGTGGGTGTCTGGGAGGTGTGTGACTCTGTGCATAGATGTGTGAACAGTTGATTCACTAGATGTATGGGTTCAAAACTGCATGTGGAAACAGCTGTATAGGCGGTTGACTGTGTGCATGAGTGTATTGGTGAGTGAATGGATATCTCAGTGCTACATTTCAAAGTAAGTACATATGTAAAACACAGTGCATGTGAGAGTTGGCATATATAAATAACTGTGCATAAGAGCCAGTGAATGTGTGAGTGGCTGTATGGATCATTGTGAACTTGTATCAGGGATTGTATAAGAGAGTAAATATGTGTTAGTATATGTTTGAATAAGTAAGGTGTGTATAACTGTATAGTTGAGGAAATGGAGGTGTGATTGATTCTTTGCATGACTGACTAGGTGTGTGAGTAACTCCATGGATGAGTGACAGTCTGTGAGTGTCTGTTTACACTGATTGTATCTAAGGTTATATTAGAGTCTGAAGAGGTTCATCATATTATCACATGAATAATATTATCAGTGATGTGATCAGTAATGTCAAATGAGATGCCATCAGTGATGTCATCAGTGATGCCATTTGAGATGTCATCCGTGATGTCATTTGAGATGGCATCAGTGATGTCATTTAAGATGTCATCAGTGATGTCATTTAAGATGTCATCAGTGATGTCATCAGTGATGTCACTGACCATGTCATGAATGATGTAATATGTGACATCATCAGCAGTGGATTGCGGGTGCGCGATATATAGTTATTGCAACTGACTATATATTCGAATTTCTATGGTTTTGTGCGAGTAAATTAAGGTTTTGTAAATGCTAATTCCTAACTATATATGGTCTATAACCTATGGTTTTTTTCAGTGAATTTCAATGTTTTTTTAATAGCAAATATGAAAAGCTGTAAAATGCCAAGTACGTGGTAAGTAAAAACATTTTCGTATTTATGCACGCTGATGATTCTTGGAAGAGGTTGACACAGATGACATCTTAAGGAACAAAGAAACACAAATTAAGGATGAGGAAGTTGTCACTTTAGTTTTTTCATCAGCTAGCGATAGCAACAAACACATTGTAATGGAGATTTGAGAGGCTACGGATGGGTGAATAAATTTTGAAAAGAAATGGTGACTCCCCCCTTTAGTAGATTAGCTAAATCTTTGCGTAATTTGGGCATAAAAGTTATATTATTGGAAGTAGATGGTTATAGTTCTGGTTAATATCCATTCAGAGTGTCCTACAAAGCACCACTCTAGGTAAACACTACTTTATGTAAAACCTAGGACATAGCACTCATTGGAATGTTTGTGATCTTTCCTGTTAAGATGCATCATAAGTTATTTTAACCATTCCAAATAAAGTCATGCATAAAAATGAATACACAGACACAAATAACATGTGTATCCAAAAACAAAATACAGATTTCGGCCTTATTTATTGCCTCTAGTTTTCAAAGGCAAATTTCTGTGGAAAACATGCACATTAAGGGTTGCCTTTCCTTAAACCTTTGTTTTTAAAAAAAATTGGAAGAAACAAAAAATCTTCCCTTCCATAAATAACCCAAGACTTTTTTTTTGTTATGGCAAGGTAACGAAATAGAGAATAAACTATAGTTGGTCACCATGGTCCGGACGAAAATGAAAAATCAATGATACTAAGTACCTGTAAACACTGAGCAGACATGTGAATGTGACATTCTGATTATTGCTATGCCCGAATATGTATATAACTGCTCCAATCACTATGCTAATAAACAATCTTTTGTTCTGTTTTGTAAAGTAAAACTATTGTGAACCAAGTATTATACATAGTAAGTGTTTAATATAGCATTTGTCAGTCATTGGTTAAGCAGCTAGGACCTGTTCACTCTTGACACCCCAGGTGCTGTGTATGCAGATTTCGGCCTTATTTATTGCCTCTAGTTTTTCAAAGGCAAATTTCCGTGGAAAACATGCACATTAAGGGTTGCCTTTCCTTAAACCTTTGTTTTTAAAAAAAATTGGAAGAAACAAAAAATCTTCCCTTCCATAAATAACCCAAAACTTTTTTTTTGTTATGGCAAGGTAATGAATAAAGAATAAACTATAGTTGGTCACCATGGTCCGGACGAAAATGAAAAATCAATGATACTAAGTACCTGTAAACACTGAGCAGACATGTGAATGTGACATTCTGATTATTGCTATGCCCGAATATGTATATAACTGCTCCAATCACTATGCTAATAAACAATCTTTTGTTCTGTTTTGTAAAGTAAAACTATTGTGAACGCAAGTATTATACATAGTAAGTGTTTAATATAGCATTTGTCAGTCATTGGTTAAGCAGCTAGGACCTGTTCACTCTTGACACCCCAGGTGCTGTGTATGCAGATTTCGGCCTTATTTATTGCCTCTAGTTTTCAAGGGCAAATTTCTGTGGAAAACATGCACATTAAGGGTTGCCTTTCCTTAAACCTTTGTTTTTAAAAAATTTGGAAGAAACAAAAAATCTTCCCTTCCATAAATAACCCAAGACTTTTTTTTTGTTATGGCAAGGTAATGAAATAGAGAATAAACTATAGTTGGTCACCATGGTCCGGACGAAAATGAAAAATCAATGATACTAAGTACCTGTAAACACTGAGCAGACATGTGAATGTGACATTCTGATTATTGCTATGCCCGAATATGTATATAACTGCTCCAATCACTATGCTAATAAACAATCTTTTGTTCTGTTTTGTAAAGTAAAACTATTGTGAACGCAAGTATTATACATAGTAAGTGTTTAATATAGCATTTGTCAGTCATTGGTTAAGCAGCTAGGACCTGTTCACTCTTGACACCCCAGGTGCTGTGTATGCAGATTTCGGCCTTATTTATTGCCTCTAGTTTTCAAAGGCAAATTTCTGTGGAAAACATGCACATTAAGGGTTGCCTTTCCTTAAACCTTTGTTTTTAAAACATTTGGAAGAAACAAAAAATCTTCCCTTCCATAAATAACCCAAGACTTTTTTTTTGTTATGGCAAGGTAACGAAATAGAGAATAAACTATGGTTGGTCACCATGGTCCGGACGAAAATGAAAAATCAATGATACTAAGTACCTGTAAACACTGAGCAGACATGTGAATGTGACATTCTGATTATTGCTATGCCCGAATATGTATATAACTGCTCCAATCACTATGCTAATAAACAATCTTTTGTTCTGTTTTGTAAAGTAAAACTATTGTGAACCAAGTATTATACATAGTAAGTGTTTAATATAGCATTTGTCAGTCATTGGTTAAGCAGCTAGGACCTGTTCACTCTTGACACCCCAGGTGCTGTTAATGCAGATTTCGGCCTTATTTATTGCCTCTAGTTTTCAAAGGCAAATTTCTGTGGAAAACATGCACATTAAGGGTTGCCTTTCCTTAAACCTTTGTTTTTAAAAAAAATTGGAAGAAACAAAAAATCTTCCCTTCCATAAATAACCCAAAACTTTTTTTTTGTTATGGCAAGGTAATGAATAAAGAATAAACTATAGTTGGTCACCATGGTCCGGACGAAAATGAAAAATCAATGATACTAAGTACCTGTAAACACTGAGCAGACATGTGAATGTGACATTCTGATTATTGCTATGCCCGAATATGTATATAACTGCTCCAATCACTATGCTAATAAACAATCTTTTGTTCTGTTTTGTAAAGTAAAACTATTGTGAACGCAAGTATTATACATAGTAAGTGTTTAATATAGCATTTGTCAGTCATTGGTTAAGCAGCTAGGACCTGTTCACTCTTGACACCCCAGGTGCTGTGTATGCAGATTTCGGCCTTATTTATTGCCTCTAGTTTTCAAGGGCAAATTTCTGTGGAAAACATGCACATTAAGGGTTGCCTTTCCTTAAACCTTTGTTTTTAAAAAATTTGGAAGAAACAAAAAATCTTCCCTTCCATAAATAACCCAAGACTTTTTTTTTGTTATGGCAAGGTAATGAAATAGAGAATAAACTATAGTTGGTCACCATGGTCCGGACGAAAATGAAAAATCAATGATACTAAGTACCTGTAAACACTGAGCAGACATGTGAATGTGACATTCTGATTATTGCTATGCCCGAATATGTATATAACTGCTCCAATCACTATGCTAATAAACAATCTTTTGTTCTGTTTTGTAAAGTAAAACTATTGTGAACGCAAGTATTATACATAGTAAGTGTTTAATATAGCATTTGTCAGTCATTGGTTAAGCAGCTAGGACCTGTTCACTCTTGACACCCCAGGTGCTGTGTATGCAGATTTCGGCCTTATTTATTGCCTCTAGTTTTCAAAGGCAAATTTCTGTGGAAAACATGCACATTAAGGGTTGCCTTTCCTTAAACCTTTGTTTTTAAAACATTTGGAAGAAACAAAAAATCTTCCCTTCCATAAATAACCCAAGACTTTTTTTTTGTTATGGCAAGGTAACGAAATAGAGAATAAACTATGGTTGGTCACCATGGTCCGGACGAAAATGAAAAATCAATGATACTAAGTACCTGTAAACACTGAGCAGACATGTGAATGTGACATTCTGATTATTGCTATGCCCGAATATGTATATAACTGCTCCAATCACTATGCTAATAAACAATCTTTTGTTCTGTTTTGTAAAGTAAAACTATTGTGAACCAAGTATTATACATAGTAAGTGTTTAATATAGCATTTGTCAGTCATTGGTTAAGCAGCTAGGACCTGTTCACTCTTGACACCCCAGGTGCTGTTAATGCAGATTTCGGCCTTATTTATTGCCTCTAGTTTTCAAAGGCAAATTTCTGTGGAAAACATGCACATTAAGGGTTGCCTTTCCTTAAACCTTTGTTTTTAAAAAAAATTGGAAGAAACAAAAAGTCTTCCCTTCCATAAATAACCCAAGACTTTTTTTTTGTTATGGCAAGGTAACGAAATAGAGAATAAACTATAGTTGGTCACCATGGTCCGGACGAAAATGAAAAATCAATGATACTAAGTACCTGTAAACACTGAGCAGACATGTGAATGTGACATTCTGATTATTGCTATGCCCGAATATGTATATAACTGCTCCAATCACTATGCTAATAAACAATCTTTTGTTCTGTTTTGTAAAGTAAAACTATTGTGAACGCAAGTATTATACATAGTAAGTGTTTAATATAGCATTTGTCAGTCATTGGTTAAGCAGCTAGGACCTGTTCACTCTTGACACCCCAGGTGCTGTGTATGCAGATTTCGGCCTTATTTATTGCCTCTAGTTTTCAAAGGCAAATTTCTGTGGAAAACATGCACATTAAGGGTTGCCTTTCCTTAAACCTTTGTTTTTAAAACATTTGGAAGAAACAAAAAATCTTCCCTTCCATAAATAACCCAAGACTTTTTTTTTGTTATGGCAAGGTAACGAAATAGAGAATAAACTATGGTTGGTCACCATGGTCCGGACGAAAATGAAAAATCAATGATACTAAGTACCTGTAAACACTGAGCAGACATGTGAATGTGACATTCTGATTATTGCTATGCCCGAATATGTATATAACTGCTCCAATCACTATGCTAATAAACAATCTTTTGTTCTGTTTTGTAAAGTAAAACTATTGTGAACCAAGTATTATACATAGTAAGTGTTTAATATAGCATTTGTCAGTCATTGGTTAAGCAGCTAGGACCTGTTCACTCTTGACACCCCAGGTGCTGTTAATGCAGATTTCGGCCTTATTTATTGCCTCTAGTTTTCAAAGGCAAATTTCTGTGGAAAACATGCACATTAAGGGTTGCCTTTCCTTAAACCTTTGTTTTTAAAAAAAATTGGAAGAAACAAAAAGTCTTCCCTTCCATAAATAACCCAAGACTTTTTTTTTGTTATGGCAAGGTAACGAAATAGAGAATAAACTATAGTTGGTCACCATGGTCCGGACGAAAATGAAAAATCAATGATACTAAGTACCTGTAAACACTGAGCAGACATGTCAATGTGACATTCTGATTATTGCTATGCCCGAATATGTATATAACTGCTCCAATCACTATGATAATAAACAATCTTTTGTTCTGTTTTGTAAAGTAAAACTATTGTGAACGCAAGTATTATACATAGTAAGTGTTTAATATAGCATTTGTCAGTCATTGGTTAAGCAGCTAGGACCTGTTCACTCTTGACACCCCAGGTGCTGTGTATGCAGATTTCGGCCTTATTTATTGCCTCTAGTTTTCAAAGGCAAATTTCTGTGGAAAACATGCACATTAAGGGTTGCCTTTCCTTAAACCTTTGTTTTTAAAAAATTTGGAAGAAACAAAAAATCTTCCCTTCCATAAATAACCCAAGACTTTTTTTTTGTTATGGCAAGGTAACGAAATAGAGAATAAACTATGGTTGGTCACCATGGTCCGGACGAAAATGAAAAATCAATGATACTAAGTACCTGTAAACACTGAGCAGACATGTGAATGTGACATTCTGATTATTGCTATGCCCGAATATGTATATAACTGCTCCAATCACTATGCTAATAAACAATCTTTTGTTCTGTTTTGTAAAGTAAAACTATTGTGAACCAAGTATTATACATAGTAAGTGTTTAATATAGCATTTGTCAGTCATTGGTTAAGCAGCTAGGACCTGTTCACTCTTGACACCTCAGGTGCTGTTTATGCAGATTTCGGCCTTATTTATTGCCTCTAGTTTTCAAAGGCAAATTTCTGTGGAAAACATGCACATTAAGGGTTGCCTTTCCTTAAACCTTTGTTTTTAAAAAAAATTGGAAGAAACAAAAAATCTTCCCCTACATAAATAACCCAAGACTTTTTTTTTGTTATGGCAAGGTAACGAAATAGAGAATAAACTATAGTTGGTCACCATGGTCCGGACGAAAATGAAAAATCAATGATACTAAGTACCTGTAAACACTGAGCAGACATGTGAATGTGACATTCTGATTATTGCTATGCCCGAATATGTATATAACTGCTCCAATCACTATGCTAATAAACAATCTTTTGTTCTGTTTTGTAAAGTAAAACTATTGTGAACGCAAGTATTATACATAGTAAGTGTTTAATATAGCATTTGTCAGTCATTGGTTAAGCAGCTAGGACCTGTTCACTCTTGACACCCCAGGTGCTGTGTATGCAGATTTCGGCCTTATTTATTGCCTCTAGTTTTCAAAGGCAAATTTCTGTGGAAAACATGCACATTAAGGGTTGCCTTTCCTTAAACCTTTGTTTTTAAAAAATTTGGAAGAAACAAAAAATCTTCCCTTCCATAAATAACCCAAGACTTTTTTTTTGTTATGGCAAGGTAACAAAATAGAGAATAAACTATGGTTGGTCACCATGGTCCGGACGAAAATGAAAAATCAATGATACTAAGTACCTGTAAACACTGAGCAGACATGTGAATGTGACATTCTGATTATTGCTATGCCCGAATATGTATATAACTGCTCCAATCACTATGCTAATAAACAATCTTTTGTTCTGTTTTGTAAAGTAAAACTATTGTGAACGCAAGTATTATACATAGTAAGTGTTTAATATAGCATTTGTCAGTCATTGGTTAAGCAGCTAGGACCTGTTCACTCTTGACACCCCAGGTGCTGTGTATGCAGATTTCGGCCTTATTTATTGGCTCTAGTTTTCAAAGGCAAATTTCTGTGGAAAACATGCACATTAAGGGTTGCCTTTCCTTAAACCTTTGTTTTTAAAAAAAATTGGAAGAAACAAAAAATCTTCCCTTCCATAAATAACCCAAGACTTTTTTTTGTTATGGCAAGGTAACGAAATAGAGAATAAACTATAGTTGGTCACCATGGTCCGGACGAAAATGAAAAATCAATGATACTAAGTACCTGTAAACACTGAGCAGACATGTGAATGTGACATTCTGATTATTGCTATGCCCGAATATGTATATAACTGCTCCAAACACTATGCTAATTAACAATCTTTTGTTCTGTTTTGTAAAGTAAAACTATTGTGAACGCAAGTATTATACATAGTAAGTGTTTAATATAGCATTTGTCAGTCATTGGTTAAGCAGCTAGGACCTGTTCACTCTTGACACCCCAGGTGCTGTGTATGTTGCACTATAGTGCTGAATCGGGTACATTTTTCTATTTTTTTCTACAGCACCCTCAGTGCATGAACAACTATAGCAAGAGTAGAAAATATGATCATTGCCTTTTAGTATAGACTTCATTTTATGTGTTTTGAGTGGGAGAAACGCCGTCTTTCGCCATTTTATGTGTTTTGAGTGGGAGACACGCCGTCTTTCGCCATTTTATATGTTTTGAGTGGGAGACACGCCGTCTTTCGCCATTTTATGTATTTTGAGTGGGAGACACGCCGTCTTTCGGCGCAGCATTGTAGGATGGCCACACCAGTGCGGCAACTTGCTGGACACCACCTCGGTGCCATCCGGATCTCGGCGCGTTGTGCTGCCTTCGGCCTATTCGCACATCAGTCCGCTACTGACGCCGCCTCATGGGCCAACGAGTTTTGTATGCTTTTTATAACCCAAAGCCGCATAACAGGTCATGTGACTTGTTTATAAAACTTTTCATTGGTTCATTTTACTTTTGGTTTCCTAATGATGGAAGGCTTGATCATATGACCTAAAAATAACACTTTTCATTGGATTAAAACATTTTTTTTTCCCAAACGATGAAAGACCCACCTTTTTTTTTCTCACTCGGCAATCAAAAAAGGTTCAGTTAGATGACAACAGAGGGGACAGGCAACAAGAACCATCACTCAAAAAAGGGGAGGGCAAGTTCTTCCCTACCGGGTCACGTAGGGGCTCCACCGGAACTCATCGAATTGATAGTCTACAGTGTTTCTGGATGTTTCAGACTGAAGCTGGCGTCAGCATGAGAGCACCACCATCTCGTAGCTCCGTCGTGGCCATTCCGCAAGCAATCATGGCAGCCGCTCCCCACCGGAAGCCTGCGGGAGTCGGGGGACCCCAAGACTTTTATAGAATCTTCAAGGCTAAGGGGACGCTTTCGGGAATGGGGCCCATGCCCTAGCAGACAAGCGTCCGAGTTCCAAGGTGTCCCAGGGCCATTTTAGTGGACCACGCCCAAATCCGAAGAGCCGGCCGCCATTTTAAGAGTCCTGTGGCAGCCGCCTATCGCTGCACCGCAAGAGTGGAAGCAACCCAACTACATGGTGAGCGAGACGCTGTAGCTGCAAGAGCGGGCGGTAAACAGCTGAATGGCGGAAGAGGCACAGTGTAGCAAAAGCGGGCGGAATGGCAACTGAAACGGTAAAGGGGCGCCCCACTACAGCAGACAAGGCCCATTCACGCCGCCTTCCCTACCCCCTTCCCCCCCCCCGGGCGCCCCACGCCATTTTTCGGAACAGCATTGTAGGATACCAAAACCAGTGCAGCAACTTACTGGACATGACCTGGGTGCCGTCCAGATCTCAGCGCGTTCTTCTGCCTTGAGACTATTCGCACAACAGACCGCTACTGACGAGACACAGTGCAGCAAAAGCGGGCGGAACACCGCTGAATGGCAAGTGAAACGCTAGAACAACGCTAGAATAACATCTGGAATAATTGTCGCTCAGAAGAACAACACACAAAACTCTGTAGTGTCTGAGGAAAGTAAAACAGAGAAGGTCACTGTAGTTTCAGACACCCTTAACACTAATGACTTAACAAAGATATCGTCTGTCTATGAAGCAGCTGTCATGTTCACAGAATTGACAAAGAAGTGTGCAGACACCAATGCTATTAAGAAACACAAGGAAATCCCTAACGCATCTGCATTCTCGGAAGAAGTTGACACAGATGACATCTTAAGGAACAAAGAAAGACAAATTAAGGATGAGGAAGTTGTCATTTTAGTTTTTTCAATAATGGAAAATATGCAGTCATTGGCTATGAAGGATGTCTAGTGAAGCAGAAAAAAGGCCATTTGATTAATCATCGAAAATTGAGTAATTGCGTAATTTGGGCATAAAAGTTATATTATTGGAAGTAGATGGTTATAGTTCTGGTTAATTTCCATTCAGAGTGTCCTACACAGCACCACTCTAGGTAAACACTACTTTATGTAAAACATGGGACATAGCACTCATTGGAATGTTTGTGATCTTTCCTGTTAAGTTGCATCATAAGTTATTTTAACCATTCCATATAAAGTCATGCATAAAAATGAATACACAGACACAAATAACATGTGTTTCCAAAACAAAATACAGATTTCGGCCTTATTTATTGCCTCTAGTTTTCAAAGGCAAATTTCTGTGGAAAACATGCACATTAAGGGTTGCCTTTCCTTAAACCTTTGTTTTTTTTTAAAAAATTGGAAGAAACAAAAAGTCTTCCCTTCCATAAATAACCCAAGACTTTTATTTCGTTATGGCAAGGAAACGAAATAGAGAATAAACTATAGTTGGTCACCATGGGGTTTAAAAAAGGGACGGTTCTTCACCAGAATAGATATTTACCCAGACCCTCATTCTCCAATGTGATGAACTAGGCTAAAATTCTTCTGGTGCCTGCACCCTGTCACAGAATATCACCCCAAAACATGAAAGCGCCCAAACACCAGCTTGAGTTGAACCCCACAGTAAGCCTTATTTCTTCAGGGCCTCAGAATTTCTTTTGCTTTGCTCATGGAAATTGTGGGATATAGGACAGATAAGGTGTCACCATTAAGAAAGGGTAGTATTTAAATTTGCATATCAATTATGTTTAACCTTTTAAAAATATGATATGCTAGCTTGAACTTATGCTTTACATTTGAAGCCAAATTCAACAGCTTAAGTAAGTAGGTTTTCGTAGTTGTAACTTTAAGGGTGATGTAGCAAACTGTAAAGATTTTCTAAAACAGTGGAGCGTATTTAGTTTTTTAATGTACATGTTTTTGAAACGATTACACAAATTAAAGATTTGTGAGTTTTAAATTTCCGGAGAAGTATAATTTACCAATAGTTTTCTCTGTAGATGTTTTTCCATTAACAAACCCAGTTCCATCACCCGCCCAGGATATCACTACTGTTCCCCAAGTCATAAAACCTTAGGATGTTCAATAACTGAAACAGCTAATATGGGTTTACTTACAGGGGACATCTTTTGTTCTGTTTTGTAAAGTAAAACTATTGTGAACGCAAGTATTATACATAGTAAGTGTTTAATATAGCATTTGTCAGTCATTGGTAAAGCAGCTAGGACCTGTTCACTCTTGACACCCCAGGTGCTGTGTATGTTGCACTATAGTGCTGCATCGGGAATACGGACAACCCTATTGATGTCGATTTTTCATTATTGATTATTGTAAAGAAATGGCGACTCCCCTCTTTAGCAGATTAGCTAAATCTTTGCGTAATTTGGGCATAAAAGTTATATTATTGGAAGTAGATGGTTATAGTTCTGGTTAATTTCCATTCAGAATGTCCTACACAGCACCACTCTAGATAAATATGCTGCCTTGGGACTATTCGCACAACAGACCGCTACTGACCATTGTTCCTTCTGTTTTAATAAAAAATGTTTTAAGGTGTTTACTGTTTTTGTTGCGATGTATATATTTATAAGTTATTAAAGTGTTATAATCCTACTACTTTGTTGGAGTGCTATATATTTTTAATGTGACACATAATTGTGAAGACTTTGAGGTACAAAAAGGCATCTGTTATATTCACCCTGCTCGCTCTGGGTCTCAGCTTATGTCGCGCGCTGAGCTTGTGCTTCCTGATTCTGTGACATGTCCAGTGTTCGGTCCAACGGCGGTTAGTTGCCCGTTTGGTCCCGATCTTGATGGTTGGGTTTTCTACGTCTCTGCTTAATAAAAGACCCTAACCTACACGACGCTGGTGTGCCGCCTGTCTTCATTTATAACATTTTGGCGACAGTCGAAGGCGGAGGGTAACGTGAGAAGGCAAAGACAGAGTTTAACGAAGAGACAACGCAAGAAAGAAAACCCAACCAAGGGAAATACCCGCAGACCCGAGAAGGCGGATCGAAATAAAACAAGTAACGTAAGCCTCAAGAGAAGGAATGTTGAGAAATCACTCACCGTGAAGGGAACTGTCTTTGTATGAGGCGTGACGGAGCATTAACTGTTGATCCTCAGCCCGTCAACGCAGGCAACAGCGCCCCCATGGTGTCATTGCTCTTAAAGGGGAAATTATTGTAAAACGGAAAGGCAGTACCAGTGAGCCCCACCACTGGGGGGGAACAACTTAAAAGGGAAACGCACTCGAGCAAAGGAAGTGCATTTAAAAAAGACACAAGCGTAATTCAGACTACAGTGACACACTCACTTTAAAGCAACTTCGTCACCGTGTGTCACGCAATCACAAGGGAACTGCACTTTAAATAAACACGATCGTCATTAAAAACGGCCGCTTTTGGAGATAAGCCCAAGCTACAGTGACACGCTCACTTTAAAGCCAACTTCGTCACAGTGTGTGACGCATCCACAACGTAAACGACAGTGACACACACACTTTTAAATTGGCTCTGATTTATGTTTTTCAGTGATTTGTGTTGAGTAAGCTTTTCACATTACTGTAAGTGTTATTTTAGGGTATTCACTATGAATGTGAGTAATGCCATCCAAGCCCCTGTCCCTTTCCTAAGTGCCCCGGGTGAACCATCCATGGAATGGGATGATTGGTGTGAGGCGTTTGAGAATTTCATCATAGCCTTGGATGGTACTAAGTTTTCTGCTATCAGGAAGAAAGCTTTGTTACTGGGTGCTTTAGGGAAGGAGGGACAAAGAATATTTAAATATTTGCCGAATCCACCTTTAGACATTGATGATGTTTATAAAGATGCTCTATTTAGACTGTATACTAGGTTTGCTAAGCAGGAGAATGTAGTAATGCGCAGACATAAATTCTACACTGCTCCTCAAAGGGAAAATGAAACAATAGATGAATTTGTCTCTAGGCTAAGAGAACTTTCTGTGAAATGTCAGTTTGGGAACATACAGGATGAGATGATTCGGGATCAATTAATTGTGCAATGTTTTAGCAAAAAAACACAAGAAAAGTTATGGGCAGGCAAAAACCCCACTCTCACTGAGGCTATTACTATTGCTAAAGTTGCTGAAGAAAGCGATAGGTGCATGAAGGAGCTTAAAAGAATACAACAGGGACACACAAGTAGTCAGGAAGTTGCAAGTTTGCAGGCAGATGCTTCAGAAAGCATAGGTTTAATACAAGGGAGACAATCAAGTAAAGGGGGGAAACCCACAACCTCTTTTAATAGAAGTGGGACAACAAGCAAGTTTAAACAGACCACACGGTCTTGTAACAGGTGTGGAAGCCCTTTTCACTTAGCTGATTCCAAGAATTGTACGGCTTTGTCTAGGGATTGCTTAAAATGTGGGAAGAAAGGGCATTATGCACGCATGTGTAGAACAAATAGCGCAAAAAAGGTTGCTATGGTTGAGAGTGAAACTACTGATGATGAAGCGGAAGTAATGATGATTACGTCTGCTGGCAGCCAGGAGTTAACAGAGGGTGTTGTCCTATCTCGGCCTAAAGCAGATTTTGAGCTGAATGGGAATGTTGTGAACTTAATGGTGGATACTGGGTCGCTTTATACAATCATCCCAAAGAAATTGTATAATTCATCTTGCACCGAGTCTGTTCTAGTAAATCTGACATCACTCTAAGAGGTTATCAAGGGGTGAGCATTGGTGTCCTTGGATTCTTTGAGGCCAATATTAAGTTTAAGGGGAGAACTACTCAGGGAAAGGTTTATGTATCCCCACATGGCCCTGCAATATTGGGATGGTTACACCAATATGAGCTAAATATAAGAGTGAACCAGAGAGCTGATCCACCTGTAATGTGTGTGGAGGGAGAAAATATATGCAATATAGTTCATGAGAACTTAGAAGCCATTCTTAAAAAACATGAGAACATCTTCAATGAGAAATTGGGGGAGGCTGTTGGTTACCAACATGTTATTAAAACCAAGAAGAGTGTAGCACCTGTGAAACACACCGCAAGGAAGATACCCCTATCCGCAAGAGATGAGGTCAGAAAGATTATCAAACAGTTATTGGAGGATGACATAATTGAACCTGTGGAGGCCACACAGTGGTTGAGTCCAGTAGTGATCACACAGAAACCGGACAAATCTTTGAGCTTCTGTGTGGACATGCAAAGTCTTAATAAAGCCGTCATAATGGATAACTTTCCACTTCCAAACATAAACAAAATTGTCCTGAGTTTGGGTGGAGGAAAGATCTTTTCAAAATTGGACCTCCGCAGCGCATACCACCAGGTAAAGCTTCATCCGGATTCGAAGCAATTTACATCATTCATCACTCCGGAGGGTACATACCAATTCAAAAGACTTCCCTTTGGCCTCTGCTCGGCAGCAAGTGCGTTCCAAAGAATCATCACAGATGTCCTCAAAGACATTGAAAGGGTAGTATTTTTCCAGGACGACATCCTGATTCATGGTTTGAACATTGATGACCAGAATGCTATTCTAGATAAAGTTCTCACTGCTCTTTCAAGGGCTGGTTTGACATTGCGAAGGGAAAAATGTGTATTTGCTGTTGAGGAAGTAGATTACCTGGGGTACCACGTGTCTGGCCTTGGGATACAACCCAAAAAAGACCTTGTAAGCGCAATATGTAATGTGTCTGAACCTGATGACAAAGACAAACTAAGGTCTTTTATGGGCATGGTTGAGTACTATGCGAAGTTCGTAAAAAACTTTGCAGAAAAGTTAGAACCCTTGCGAATCATCATGAGGAAAGGGAAAGGTTTCACTTGGGGTGCAGATCAGAGAAATGCCTTTTTATTGATCAAACAAAACATCTTAGATGCTAATATTCTCTCAAGTTTTGTACAGTCGTATCACACCATCCTCACTGTTGACGCCAGCTCTGTTGGGATTGGAGTGGTCCTTACACAAAAAGGGGGTGGTAAACAAAACACTGTTGCATTTGCTTCGCGTTCTCTGACTGAGACCAAAAGGAATTACTCGGTCATAGAGCGTGAAGCATTGGCGGCTGCATGGGCAACCCGATATTTCCGAGTGTATTTATGGGGAATCACATTCACACTCAGAACGGACCACAAGCCTCTGTTGAAGGTTCTAGCCCCTGGGGGAAATAGAAATTGCTCAGGGAGGTTAGCGAGACTTGCTGTTAGTGTCCAAGAGTTCACATGCAATGTAGAATACTTACCTGGTTGGTGCAACAGTGTTGCGGACTGTTTATCTAGATTGCCCGACACTAAAGAGCTGCCTAAAGAGTTGGTGACCGAGAATGTGGTCGCGTTTTTAGATGACTTAGAAAGTGATTTACCCAGTTCTATATCTAGGAGGGAATGGATGGAGGAAATGAGAAAAGATCTTGTCATGGATGGTTTAATTAAGATGTGCAAGGAAGGGGTGTCAAGGCAAAGTACGGTCTCACCCGCTCTTAGGCCTTATGTTCAGTTACAGGATGAGATTTCTTTACAGGGCGAGTATATCCTTGTGCGGGGCGAAAAATATATACCTCCGGTTTCCCTTAGACCCCGTATCATTGCCTTGGCGCATGAGGGCCATCTAGGCCAAACCCTTACTGGCAAATGCATCAAAGCTGACTTCTGGTGGCCGGGGGTAGATGCACAGGTAAAGAGTTGGGTTGAACAATGCCAGTTATGCAAGGAGTCTGAAAAGAGGTTACAGGTTCGTGCAAGTAAGGATGGCGTGGGAAAGATTGTTTCTGACAATGGTGTGTGGCAGAAGGTCTGCATTGACTTCATAGGTCCTTTTCATGACCTATTAGATTGTGAGAAATTCGCTTTGGTATTGGTGGATTCAACTTCCAGGTGGGTGGAGGTTGCCTTTATGAAGAGTATCACTGCTGAGTCCACTGTCAAGGTACTTGATGAGATCTTCAGACGTGAAGGGATTCCCTCCATGGTTTTGACAGATAATGGCACACAGCTTACCTCTGCCATTATGGAGGATTATTTTGTATTTCTGGGCTTGAAGCATTTGCGTACTTCGCTCTACAACCCACAAGGGAATGGACTTTGTGAGAGGGTAAATAGGCTTGTTAGGGGCACTATGCAACTTGCTTTAGCCGCAGGCCGCTCAGTACAGAAGGAAATTAAAGAAATGCTGTGGGCATACCGCACAACAGTTCATAGCAACATGTCTTTGACACCCTTTGAGCTCATGAGGGGGAGGGCGGCGGGTACGAAACTAATTCCTACCTGGCTACATGAGAGAGTAAACAAGGTGGGATGCAACATCCCGGGAAAATGTGTCTCTACTAAAATAGCTGAAGGGGACCTGGTAAAAGTGAAACCTGGCGGTAATCAGAGGATGTTCAACAAATTTAGAGGGCCCTACCAAGTGAAGTCGGTAGTTGGCAACTACATTAAGTTGCAGAATGGACAAACGTGGAACCTCCGCAGGGTGGCACTTTACCAGAAAAAGGTTAAGCCTGCTCCTTCAGTGCCAATCACTAAGAATATTGTTGCTGAAGGGGTTTGCAGACCTCTTCGCCGTAGGGTTGCTCCTGCCTATTTAAAAGACTACGTTTAATTTTGTTTGTTTAAGGGAGGGTGTGGGGTTACATGGCCTGTATTACCTGGCCCTGCATTCTCAAGAGAAGGAAGTGTATTCAATGCTGTATTGTTTTTCTTTGTGTCTCACCTGTTCCCTTGCAAAAGGTTGCTACAAGCTTTTGTCCAATTTGTTCTGTTGCATACTTTTCATTCTCTGTTTAAGGAAAAGAGATGTGTTATATTCACCCTGCTCGCTCTGGGTCTCAGCTTATGTCGCGCGCTGAGCTCGTGCTTCCTGATTCTGTGACATGTCCAGTGTTCGGTCCAACGGCGGTTAGTTGCCCGTTTGGTCCCGTTCTTGATGGTTGGGTTTTCTACGTCTATGCTTAATAAAAGACCCTAACCTACACGACGCTGGTGTGCCGCCTGTCTTCATTTATAACAGCATCGCTGGAATCTTCCGCTTCAGGCTCGGTCCCACACACCCTCACAGTGAGAATCCCCTCCCCAATCACAATACAGGATCATTATCAGATTGTAGGAACGCGTGTAGTGTGACGGATCTCATCAGGTGGGGGCCTTGATCTACTGTAACTCCTTTGAAGAGGGGTGATTCTTTACAGTTGAGGCCATAAACTACATCCGCAGGGCTAGGTGATAGCCTGGGACCGGCCTGGACAATCGGACACAGAGGAAGAGGAGTGTCAGAGGGTGCGGTAGTGAATAGGGTGAAAGGGAGGTGTCGGACGGACACAGGGTGTGATTCTCAGGGAAGAGCAGCGCAAATGGGGGGATGTTTATGGCCCATGCATAAGACAGAGAGCGGGGGTGACCAGTGCGTGGGGGAGATGCTTGCAAGGGTGGGGAGCCATGCTGAGGATCGGCAGCGTGCAGAGAGTGGGTCTGGTCAAAGCATCTAAAATGGCTGCCGTGCACGACAAAAGTGTGGCATTGGAAAAAAAGCAAGATGGCGCAGACAATGTTTATCAATACGGATTAATTTATAACAATTATTTTTAACAATATATTTACTCGCAGTGTCAATATGGCGGTCAACACTTCCTGATTTCCTTCGAATCAAACGTTAACAGACGTCACGCAGCAAAAAAAAAAAAAAAACGATCACCCGCAGACGCTGGAAGACAAGTATCAACATATATGAGCCTCCTCAACCACCCTCAGAAAACATAGGGGGTCAGGATACGTCTCCTGTACCCCCTTATACCCATTTCTCACATTATTTTTCCTCCATCTTGTAATTTAATTAAATTGAAACACAAAATGGCGAATTCCCGTTTCGCTACCAGTTTGCGACCCGGTTCGCGAACCGGGAAGCGCTTCTACCGCGAAAAATCAATTTTTTTTTATTTGCCCCACGGGACCCTTTAATAACCCCAACATCATTCCTAGGGGGTCAAGAGGGGTCTTCCTTGCCCCCTTTCATTAAATTCCCCCTTCGTTTTTCTCCTCCTCTTGTCTCTCGATCCTACCGAGAGACAAGATGGCGACTGCACCGGACTGTTTAGAATATTGACAGACACCGGAAAGCCAATCAGCTTCGCTTCGCAAAGCTCCGTTACGCGAAAAGTACGCGATCTGGAGCGCTATCCGGGATGCTGTCACAGATATATCTGTTTTTTTAAACGTTAATTTCTCAAAATCCACTGGAGCACATATATTATATAGAGAAAAAATCCTAACTATATATTACCTACTGGCGGTCGCCAGTAGGTATATATAGTTAGGATTTTTTCTCTATGGAACTTTTGAAAATTCTATGTCTAATAACTTTGGCGTTTGTGGACGGAATCGGCTGCAATTTTCAGGAAAATGGCACATTTTGTTTCTGAGCAGCCCCTGAAAATTTGGGGGGGTTTCATCAAGGGGGGGCCGAGAAAAAAGGGGGACTCAAAACGCATTTTTCCCATTCATTTTTCCATAGGGAGTTTGGCCTCACTTTTAGCTCGAACGGCTGAATGGATTTACACGAAACTTGGCAAAATTGTAGGGACTGTTAGCCCGATGTGCCTTTGCTGGGTCTCAATATATGTGCTCCAGTGAATTTTGAGAAATTAAAGTTTTAAAAAACAGATATATCTGTGACAGCGTCCCGGATAGCGCTCCAGATCGCGTACTTTTCGCGTAACGGAGCTTTGCGAAGTGAAGCTGATTGGCTTTCCGGTGTCTGTCAACATTCTAAACAGTCCGGTGCGGCCGCCATCTTGTCTCTCGGTAGGATCGAGAGACAAGAGGAGGAGAAAAACGAAGGGGGAATTTAATGAAAGGGGGCAAGGTAGACCCCTCTTGACCCCCTAGGAATGATGTTGGGGTTATTAAAGGGTCCCGTGGGGCAAATAAAAAAATTTGATTTTTCGCAGTAGAAGCGCTTCCCGGTTCGCGAACCGGGTCGCAAACTGGTAGCGAAATGGTAATTCGCCATTTTGTGTTTCGATTTAATTAAATTACAAGATGGAGGAAAAATAATGTGAGAAATGGGTATAAGGGGGTACGGGAGCCGTATCCTGACCCCCTATGTTTTCTGAGGGTGGTTGAGGAGGCTCATATATGTTGATACTTGTCTTCCAGCGGCTGCGCATGATCGTTTTTTTTTTTTTTTCCTGCGTGACGTCTGTTAACGTTTGATTCGAAGGAAATCAGGAAGTGTTGACCGCCATTTTGACACTGCGAGTAAACATATTGTTAAAAATAATTGTTATAAATTAATCCGTATTGATAAACATTGTCTGCGCCATCTTGCTTTTTTTTCCAATGCCACACTTTTGTCGTGCACGGCAGCCATTTTAGATGCCTTGACCAGACCCACTCTCTGCACGCCGCCGATCCTCAGCATGGCTCCCCACCTTCGCAAGCATCTCCCCCATGCACTGGTCACACACGCTCTCTCATGCATGGGCCATAAACCTCCTCCCATATGCGCTGCTCTTCCCTGAGAATCACACCCCGTGCTGAGGAAAATTCAGCCCAGATTACAACTGATGCCCAGGCTGCTGGCACAAGACGTCACTTAGTTCCCATCTTGAACGGTTACCAAATAAAGAGACGGGCGCTGGAAGCAGGAACACAAGAACAGAGTTTTATTTCTCATGAGGAGAGCCTGTCATTTCAAAACATACATACATACACACAAACTCGGGCGGGGGGAGACAGTACATGTATTATATACAAAAATCCAAGACAAAACATAGAACAGTTGCTGGCCAAAAAGATCTCTTCCTGCATGCTGCGCATCCTTAGCATCCTACTTAATTCATCTGGGGGCTGTGCTCTTTTTACCTTTTTCTTCTCTCTTATAGTCGGCTGCCTTCGCTGGTGGCTTTGGTTGCAAATACTTACACCTTTGCCAATTGGTCGGGAACTAACCTGGTCGGGCTAATACTCAGGGGGATCTTCGAATCATTTTTAGTGAATGGGTTTCCAGGCTGAGGCAACGGTAGGTGTCAGTCGGGAGAACAATGCGGCAGCTTTGAGTTTCATGTCTATGAGGGTGCGAGAAGGAGGTGGTAAATCCTAAACATTGGCAACATTCCTAGTCCTCCAGACGGAGGGTACTTGGGTAAACCTCACCTCATGATATTCCTTAAACTTTCCCTATTTAGTTAAACGTAGGAATTTATTCATTGGTGCACGTCATTCTTGGTTGTATTATTCGGGGTGCCAAGCGAAGTCATATTTTGTCATCCTGTAATAACCCGTCAAGTTTCTGCTTCAGGCTGCCCTCCCAAGCGCTGGGTTCAGAGAGAGACATAGTCATTGTTTGCTCGTCGTGTATAGGCACCATATTCAAACCCTTTTTCTCATCCTATCGGCCGTTAAGTCACCATTTTTCCGTACTATAATCGACGTTCCGAAGTGACCTGCAGAAAAAAGGGAAAAAAAAGGGGCGGGGGCAGCGTTTAAAACACATCAGCGCGCATAAACCTGAAAAGGATTTTACTTACTACATACTCGGCCTATCTCCACGGGATGCAGTCCCTACCATCTCGGCGTTTAAGCCCAGGGGGGACCGGTAATGTGGGAGAGATAATTATCGGAGGCCTGTGGATAGCATAGGTCGCCCAAGTGTGGCATTACGGATCGTGTGCAGGGGAGAGTCAAAACAAAGGGCAGTCGGTGTAAAGTGGGGGCGAGCTCGTGCTCTCCTTTGAGGAAGAGAGATAACCTACAGTGGTACGGGGTCGTTTTCGTTCGTACTAGGGGGGCCAGGTGACATTCCTTCGGGGTTGCTTAGGGGCATTTAAAACAACTTCCATGATACGGGTAGCATATAAAGTAGAGGCTAAATACCAGGATCTTTATTGATTGCTTTATGCTGTACAAAAATGAAAAACACATACAACAAACCTGGACCATTCATATTTGCAATGTTTCTGCGTACTATACTTTTTAACCCTTAACTAATCGAGCTGCTTCATTTCACCTGCTTTTTTTTTTTAAATCGGAAACAGTGGCCATTTATTCGAAACATACCAATCTACGCGTTACAACTACGTTTGCTTTTTCAAAAACCTTTAATAAAAATGTTGGTGCACAAATACGGGCCTACAACCCCGTGGGCCGGCCACGGAGCAGGCTGGAACTGTAAATTGGGGGGGGGGGGGTATTTATTTGTGGAAAACATAGCAGAGTCAGTGGTCGTTGATTTCATAGTAAAAAGTGCGACAAGTGCAACAAAATCATATCGATAATTCATTGTGAGCAAGTACCAAAAGTGTCGACAATTCGAACCTTCAATAAATACAGTAATCAATGATGCATTAGAACTTAATATCAATTCATTGTCCGAAAGTGTAATCAGTACCCGTCCCATGTCAATTCATTGTTCGAACGTATAATCAATACCCATCCCGGATCAATTCATTGTCCGAACATATAATCAGTCTTATCCCATATCAATTCATGTGCTAAAAACTGCATACATATCTCATGATATCAAGGCTGAGCAATCGGGGCACAACAAGGAGTTGGGAGTTTCATTTGTACCGGCGCCATTTTGGGTGAGGTCAGGAAGGTCCAAGTATAGTCAAAATGTCTCCACCAACTCGTGGTTGGACCGGGACCTCTTTCGGCAGTCCAAAAGTTTTCGTTGAAGGGTAGCAGAGGGGACTGGCGACATGAACCATCAGTCAAAGTGGGGTGGGAGGCAACAATCTCTCCTACCGGGTCATACTGGTGTCCCACCGGAACTGATCAAGTTGGTAGTCTTGCAGGATTTTGGTCATTTCAAGACTGAGGCCGGCACTGGCATGAGCGCGCCGACGTCCCGCGGCTACGTCGTGGTCGTTCCGTGGGTGATCATGGCAGTCATTCCCCATCGGGGGTGTCTGCGGGGGTCGGGGGCCCCCGTGGCTCCTATAGAATCTTCAAAGTTGAGGAGAACGTTTCTGACGCAGGACTCATTTTCTAGCTGAACAAAGAAGCGCCGTTGCACCGCAACAGTGGACGAGACCCCCGCTGGGTGAGCGGAGCATCATTGCCTCGCAATAGTGGACGAGACCTTTTGTTGGGTGAGTGGAGCGTTAGGGGTGCAGCTGAGGGGCCCCCACCTGGGGGATGGGAGAGGCTCGTTCGCGCCGCCTCTCCCTCCCAGCGCACCCCACACCGACACCTGGCGTTGATATCCGTGATGTCTGGACCAGGCGATAAGAGGGGGGGTGACGGAGGCAGAGGCAAGACACCCCCCCCCGTGGCCTGCAGGGCGCCGCTTCAGGACCGAACGGAGAGCTCATACCAAGCCGGGGCCAGACCAGGAGATACGAGGGGAGGGGGGGGTCGGTGGCATGTGCAAGACATCCCCCCCCGTTGTCGCAGCCATTATTGAAGAAAGAAGAGGGATCCCGTCGGCCTCGGCTCCTCTCCTGGCCCAAGGGGGGGGGTCGGTGGCATGTGCAAGACATCCCCCCCCGTTGTCGCAGAAATTATTGAAGAAAGAAGAGGGATCCCGTCGGCCTCGGCTCCTCTCCTGGCCCACCTTACGCGACGACCTCCCCGGCCGACGGCTGCCAGCAGGACCCGCCCTACACGTGCAGAAGGCCTCGTCTTCCGGATGGGCGTAGCCGCGAACCTGTTGCACTTCGGGAGTTTCCGGAATGGGGGTAGGTATCTGCTGATTTGTATCTATTTCATGTTCCCGTTATTGGGCGTGGCGGGCGGTGGGACAGACATGCTTGGAGCAGTGGGGGGGTGGCGGAGCTTAGCTACCTCGTGGCTGCCGTAACGTCAAGCTTGGCTTCTCTCACCACTTTCTTGTTTCTTATTTCTAGCGAAGTCAAAAACTCATCAGTGGCCTACTGATTTTGTTCGATTTCTTTCCCTTCCTTTTCAAGTGTGTTTCATGCTAAAGTTTCTGTTTAACAGGATACAGTGATTTCTTCATATTTTACATATGTCTTCTTTATTAGGGGTACCCTCCGGTTGAGCCAAATGATGTACCTCTAATAAATGGTCCGGGTGGAACTAGTTTATCAATCAGTGGGGAGTAGATAGGCATGACAGATTACAACGGGGGACAAAGGTCCGCATTACTCACCCTTCACTACTTGCAAAGACTAGACAGAATATTTCTATTCCACGTTATTTGCAAACAGAGAATACCTCGAAAGAACTATTTCTTGAACAATAAAAGTCCAGCTAATCAATCAATCAGTGGGGAGAAAAACAGGCATGACGGATTACAACGGGGGACAAAAGTCCGCATTACCTATCCTTCACTATCTGCAAAGGGAGACAGAATATTCCTATTCTTCTCTGTTTGTAGACAGGGAATATCTCAAAGAGCAATAATCGATAAAAAATTAGTAGGATTATAACACTTTAATAACTTATAAATATATACATCGCAACAAAAACAGTAAACACCGTAAAACATTTTTTATTAAAACAGAAGCAACAATGACAACTAACAGTAGTGATATCCTGGGCGGGTGATGGAACTGGGATTGTTAATGGAAAAACATCTACAGAGAAAGCTATTGGTGAATTATACTTCTCCGGAAATTTAAAACTCACAAATGTTTCATTTGTGTAATCGTTTCATAAACATGTACATTAAAAAACTAAATACGCTCCACTGTTTTAGAAAATCTTTACAGCTTGCTAGATCACCCTTTAAAGTTACAACTACGAAAACCTACTTACTTAAGCTGTTGAATTTGGCTTCAAATGTAATGCATAAGTTCAAGCTAGCATATCATATGTCTAAAAGGTTTAACATAATTGATATGCAAATTTAAATACTACCCTTTCTTAATGGTGACACCTTATCTCTCCTATATCCCACAATTTCCATGAGCAAAGCAAAAGAAATTCTGAGGCCCTGAAGAAATAAGGCTTACTGTGGGGTTCAACTCAATCTGGTGTTTGGGAGATTACATGTTTTAGGGTGATATTCTGTGACAGGGTGCAGGCACCAGAAGAATTTTAGCCTAGTTCATCACATTGGAGAATGAGGGTCTGGGAAAATATCTAAACTGGTGAAGAACCATCCCTACTTTAAACCCCATGGTGACCAACTATAGTTTATTCTCTATTTCGTTTCCTTGCCATAACAAAATAAAAGTCTTGGGTTATTTATGGATGGGAATACTTTTTGTTTCTTCCAATTTTTAAAAGAAAAGAGGAGGGGGGGGCAGCATTCAAAGCACATCAGCGTGCATAAATACGAAAATGTTTTTACCTACCACGTACTTGACATTTTACAGCTTTTCATATTTGCTATTAAAAAACCATTGAAATTCACTGAAAAAAACATAGGTTATAGACCATATATAGTTAGGAATTAGCATTTACAAAACCTTAATTTACTCGCACAAAACCATAGAAATTCGCATATATAGTTAGTTGCAATAACTATATATCGCACACCCGCAATCCACTGCTGATGATGTCACATATTACATCATTCATGACATGGTCAGTGACATCACTGATGACATCATCCAGTGACTGTGTGTTTAAATATGTCTTACATATTGAAGAATGAGTGGATGTATAAGTGTCTGGATGAAGAATTTAGTAGGTGCATGACTGACTGTATGAGAGAGTGATTAAATGTGTCTCACTGAGTGCATGGGTTAGTGACTAAACTGTCTTAATTTGTGCATCATTATGTCTGTTGTTCTATAAACTGCTGAATGTGTTAATCAGTAGCTATATGAGTAACTATATGGGATATTCATTGGTTGCCCAAGTATTTGTATGGGAGACTGAGTATGTGTATGAGTGGCTGGGAGGTGTATGACTCTGTGCATAGATGTGTGAGCAGTGGATTTACTAGATGTATGGGTTCAAAAGTGCATGTGGAAACAGCTGCATGGGCGGTTGACTGTGTGCATGAGTGTATTGGTGAGTGAATGGATATCTCAGTGCTACATGTCAAAGTAAGTACATATGTAAAACACAGTCCATGTGAGAGTTGACATATATAAATAACTGAGCATGAGAGCCAGTGAATGTGAGAGTGGCTTTATGAATCATTGTGAACTTGTATGAGAGATTGTATAAGAGAGTAAATATGTTTGAATTAGTAAGGTGTGTATAACTGTATAGTTGAGGAAATGGAGGTGTGATTGATACTTTGCATGACTGACTAGGTGTGTGAGTAACTCCATGGATGAGTGACAGTCTGTGAGTGTCTGTTTACACTGAGTGGATCTAAGGTTATATTAGAGTCTGAAGAGCTTCATCGTATTATCACATGAATGATGTCATCAGTGATGTCATCAGTGATGTCATTTAAGATGTCATCAGGGATGTCATCAGTGATGTCATCAGTGATGTCATTTGAGATGTCATCAGTGATGTCATCAGTGATGTCACTGACCATGTCATGAATGATGTAATATGTGACATCATCAGCAGTGGATTGCGGGTGCGCAATATATAGTTATTGCAACTAACTATATATGCGAATTTCTATGGTTTTGTGCTAGTAAATTAAGGTTTTGTAAATGCTAATTCCTAACTATATATGGTCTATAACCTATGGTTTTTTCAGTGAATATATATATATATATTCACTGAAAAAACCATAGGTTATAGACCATATATAGTTAGGAATTCGCATTTACAAAACCTTATTTTACTCACACAAAACCATTGAAATTCCATATATAGTTAGTTGCACTAACTATATATCGCGCACCCGCAATCCACTGCTGATGATGTCACATATTACATCATTCATGACATGGTCAGTGACATCACTGATGACATCACTGATGACATCTCAAATGACATCACTGATGACATCTCAAATGACATCACTGATGACATCACTGATGACATCTCATTTGACATTACTGATCACATCACTGATGATATCATTCATGTGATAATACGATGAACCTCTTCAGACTCTAATATAACCTTAGATACAATCAGTGTAAACAGACACTCACAGACTGTCACTCATCCATGGAGTTACTCACACACCTAGTCAGTCAATCAAAGAATCAATCACACCTCCATTTCCTCAACTATACAGTTATACAAACTTTACTTATTCGAACATATACTAACACATATTAACTCTCTTATACAATCCCTGATACAAGTTCACAATGATCCATACAGCCACTCACACATTCACTGGCTCTTATGCACAGTTATTTATATATGTCAACTCTCACATGTACTGTGTTTTACATATGTACTTACTTTGACATGTAGCACTGAGATATCCATTCACTCACCAATACACTCATGCACACAGTCAACCGCCCATACAGCTGTTTCCACATGCACTTTTGAAACCATACATCTAGTGAATCAACTGCTCACACATCTATGCACAGAGTCATACACCTCCCAGCCACCCACACACACACTCAGTATCCCATACAAATACTTGGGCAACCAATCAATATCCCATATAGTTACTCATATAGCTACTTATCAACACATGCAACAGTTTACAGAACAACAGACATAATGATGCACAAATTAAGACAGTTTAGTCACTAACCCTTGCACTCAGTGAGACACATTTAATCACTCACTCATACAGTCAGTCATGCACCTACTAAATCCTTCATCCAGACACTTATACATCCACTCATTCTTCAATATGTAAGACATATTTTAACTTTACAGAAACATACAGTCACTGGATGTTGTCATCAGTGATGTCATTTGAGATGTCATCAGTGATGTCATCAGTGATGTCACTGACCATGTCATGAATGATGTAATATGTGACATCATCAGCAGTGGATTGCGGGTGCGCGATATATAGTTAGTGCAACTAACTATATATGGAATTTCAATGGTTTTGTGTGAGTAAAATAAGGTTTTGTAAATGCGAATTCCTAACTATATATGGTCTATAACCTATGGTTTTTTCAGTGAATTTTCAAGGTTTTGTAAATGCTAATTCCTAACTATATATGGTCTATAACCTATGGTCTTTTCAGTGAATTTTCATGGTTTTGTAAATGCTAATTCCTAACTATGTATGGTCTATAGCCTATGGTTTTTTCAGTGAATATATATATATATACATACATATATAAACATATATCATCTGTATATCTACATATAAATACAAACATAAATGCATGCATACATATACTTATATGCATTTTAGGGTTGTTAGGGCGTTTTCGTGTGTATTATGTTGCTTTTTTAGGGCTTTTGGGTCAATTAAGTAGGGTTCCCGGAGCCTAGGGCTGAGGGGCCGGTTCAGTTTCGTGCGTATTGGTGTTGGCAAGGTTTTGAGGGATTTTGGCGGTTTTTGGTCGAGATTTGGCCGTTTTATGGCTTTTTTTTGTGTTTGCGGGGGCGCGTATTCGGGTTGAAATTCGTCCCCGTTCCAGTGGATGGATTGGGCTGATTTTTGGTGAGATGTTAGGGAATCGCTAGAAATAGTGTCCAGCCAAGTTTGAAACGGATCGGAGCAGTGGAAGTGCTTTAAAGAGCAATTTTTGTGCGGAGTAGCGAATTGTCATGTTATTCAATGGGAGTTTTTGGTGCGCATGGAGAAGGTGAATTTGGGGTGTTCCAGTTGCGCTAGAGGGACGGGGCTTGGGTGAGCTATAGGGAGAGTGGATCGGCAGGTGTGCCGAATTTTTGGGATTTGTTGGCCGAAGGGAAGGGTGTGCTTGGGCAAAGTCGATTTGGTGAAAACGGTGCGTTATTTACATGAAAGTTGAAAAAACACTAATAAAAGCAAAGCTAAAAAGCCACCTCATTACAAACAGAATGGCTTTAACTTAAATGAGGGCGAGATCTATTGCATTTTCAATGCTTGTTTACTTTGGTTCCATCAAGAAGGCATTCAGATGTGTCACACATTTGCCATAAATTCTGAATGTTAGCACTCTAGTTGCACATTAGATCACTGTAGTAAAGCTACTGCTCACCAGGGACGTCTGCTGCTGGTATTCAAAGTGCATGTTTCAGTCTGCATGTCAGAATTTTTTTAATGAAATAGAAGAGGATTTGAGAAGTCACTCAAAATGATCCCTAATTTTTCTTTCTGAAGCACTAATCATACTTTCTATGGCAAAAGTAACCCCCTCATGTTGTTCCTTTTTAAATTGAGTGTTTTCAGACTTACCACTTCATTCCAATCAAGATGGCTTCTGGTGTGCCATACTTTTGTCATAAGTAAGACTGTTAGCGCTCTAGTTGTTCTTTAGAACACTCTGGGATATTCTGTCATTGGGCTATACTTGGGGTACATCTGGGTGATATTTGGGCTACATTTAGGCTCTTTTGTCTCTGGTGGCCATCTTGCGAGACTATGTCAGAATTTTTTAATGAAATTGAAGAGGGTTTGAGAAGTCACTCAAAATGTGCCCTAATTTTTCTTTCTGCAGCACTAATCATAATTCATATGGCAAAATATACCCCCTCATTTTGTTCCTTTTTAAATTAAATGTTTTAAGAGTTACCACTTTATTCCAATCAAGATGGCTTCAGGTGTGCCATACCTTTGTAATGAGTAGGACTGTTAGCGCTCTAGTTGTTCTTTAGAACACTCTGGGACATTCTGTCATTGGGCTATACTTGGGCTACATCTGGGTGATATTTGGGCTACATTTGGGCTCTTTTGTCTCTGGTGGCCATTTTGGGAGACTGCATGTCAGAATTTTTTAATGAAATAGAAGAGGATTTGAAAAGTCACTCAAAATGTGCCCTAATTTTTCTTTCTGCAGCACTAATAAAACCTTCTATTGCATAATATACCCCCTCATTTTGTTCCTTTTTAAATTAAATGTCTTAAGAGTTACCACTTTATTCCCATCACGATGGCTCCAGGTGTGCTATACCTTTGTAATAAGTAGGACTGTTAGCGCTCTAGTTGTTCTTTAGAACACTCTGGGACATTCTGTCATTGGGCTATACTTGGGCTACATCTGGGTGATATTTGGGCTATATTTGGGCTCTTTTGTCTCTGGTGGCCATTTTGGGAGACTGCATGTCAGAATGTTTTAATGAAATAGAAAAGGATTTGAGAAGTCACTCAAAATGTGCCCTAATTTTTCATTCTGCAGCACTAATCATACTTTCTATGGCAAAATATACCCCCTCATGTTGTTTCTTTTTAAATTAAATGTTTTAAGAGTTACCACTTTATTCCAATCAAGATGGCTTCAGGTGTGCCATACCTTTGTAATAAGTAGGACTGTTAGCGCTCTAGTTGTTCTTTAGAACACTCTGGGACATTCTGTCATTGGGCTATACTTGGGCTACATCTGGGTGATATTTGGGCTACATTTGGGCTCTTTTGTCTCTGGTGGCCATTTTGGAAGACTGCATGTCAGAATGTTTTAATGAAATAGAAAAGGATTTGAGAAGTCACTCAAAATGTGCCCTAATTTTTCATTCTGCAGCACTAATCATACTTTCTATGGCAAAATATACCCCTTCATGTTGTTTCTTTTTAAATTAAATGTTTTAAGAGTTACCACTTTATTCCAATCAAGATGGCTTCAGGTGTGCCATACCTTTGTAATAAGTAGGACTGTTAGCGCTCTAGTTGTTCTTTAGAACACTCTAGGAGGCTGCAGTAGAACACAAAGGAATCAACTGACAGTCTCTGTCCTTGTTGGATGTACATGTTTTACTGAGAATGTCAGACTTCATTTTCACATGACTGAGAAAGATAATGTGAATTTACAGAAAATATGCTTTCAGTTTAGCTTATAGATCCATTCCAAACCACTGTGGGAAAATCATGAGATATTAGTTTTCTTTCAAACAATATTCATGATATCACAGCAGAAGGTTTTTTCACATGGTAAAATCACCTTAGAACCCACCACAATTCCTAAAACGAGTATGGTACCATCAACAAATGATTGATAATGTAACTAAAGTCCTAAAACCCTCTATTAACTACAATGCTTTTTAATGAGGTGCTATCATGTATATTGGTCCCAAGATGGCTGCCAACACTTCTTGGATGAAGTGCTGACAGCCAATCAGATCAGATGTGTGGTTAGGCTCCGCCCAGATATATATATTTTTTTGAACCTAAATTACTCAAAATCCACTGGAGCACATATATTGAGACCTAGCAAAGGCACATCAGGCTAACAGTCCCTACAATTTTGCCAAGTTTCGTGCAAATCCATTCAGCCGTTCGAGCTAAAAGTGAGGCCAACCGCCCTATGGAAATTAACATGGGAAAAATGCGTTTTGGGACCCCCCTTTTTTCTCGGCCCCCCCTTGATGAAACCCCCCCAAATTGTCAGGGGCTGCTCAGAAACAAAATGTTCCATTTTCCTGAAAATTTCAGCCAATTCCGTCCACAAATGCCAAAGTTATTAGACATAGAATTTTCAAAAATCCCATAGAGAAAAAATCCTAACTATATATACCTACTGGCGACGGCCAGTAGGTAATATATATATTCACTGAAAAAACCATAGGTTATAGACCATATATAGTTAGGGATTAGCATTTAAAAAACCTTATTTTATTTGCACAAAACCATTGAAATTCCATATATATTTAGTTGCACTAACTATATATTGCGGACCCGCAATCCACTGCTAATGATGTCACATATTACATCATTCATGACATGGTCAGTGACATCACTGATGACATCACTGATGACATCTCAAATGACATCACTGATGACATCACTGATGACAACACCCAGTGACTGTATGTTTCTGTAAAGCTAAAATATGTCTTACATATTGAAGAATGAGTGGATGTATAAGTGTCTGGATGAAGGATTTAGTAGGTGCATGACTGACTGTATGAGAGAATGATTAAATGTGTCTCACTGAGTGCATGGGTTAGTGATTAAAGTGTCTTCATTTGGCAATCATTATTTATGTTCTTCTGTAAACTGCTGCATGTTTAAATCAGTAGCTATATCAGTAACTATATGGGTTATTGAATGGTTGCCCAAGTATTTGTATGGGAGACTGAGTATGTGTGTGGGTGGCTGGGAGGTGTATAACTCTGTGCATAGATGTGTGAGCAGTTGATTCCCTAGGTGTATGGCTTCAAAAGTGCATGTAGAAACAGCTGTATGGACAGTTGACTGTGTGCATGAGTATATTGGTGAGTGAATGGATATCTCAGTTCTACATGTCAAAGTAAGTACATATGTAAAACACACTCCATGTGAGAGTTGACATATATAAATAACTGAACATAAGAGCCAGTGAATGTGAGAGTGGCTGTATGAATCATTGTGAACTTGTATCAGTGATTGTATAAGAGAGTAAATATGTGTTAGTATATGTTTGAATAAGTAAGGTGTGTATAACTGTATAGTTGAGGAAATGGAGGTGTGATTGATTCTTTGCATGACTGACTAGGTGTGTGAGTAACTCCATGGATGTGTGACAGTCTGTGAGTGCCTGTTTACACTGAGTGTATCTAAGGTTATATTAGAGTCTGAAGATGTATTATCACATAAATGATATCATCAGTGATGTAATCAGTAATGTCAAATGAGATGTCAGTGATGTCATCAGTGATGTCATTTGAGATCTCATCAGTGATGTCATCAGTGATGTCATTTGAGATGTCATCAGTGATGTCATCGGTGATGTCACTGACCATGTCATGAATGATGTAATATGTGACATCATTAGCAGTGGATTGCGGGTCCGCGATATATAGTTAGTGCAACTAACTATATATGGAATTTCAATGGTTTTGTGCAAATAAAATAAGGTTTTTTAAATGCTAATCCCTAACTATATATGGTCTATAACCTATGGTTTTTTCAGTGAATTTTCAAGGTTTTGTAAATGCAAATTCCTAACTATATATGGTCTATAACCTATGGTTTTTTCTGTGAATTTCATTGGTTTTTTAAAAGCTAATATCTATAGCTGTAAAATATATTCTTTATTAAGTGACGTATCACGTAGCCCGTGAGACGCCTCATGATGCATCGCATAACCGTGACGTATCGTCTCTGCAGCGCAAACCAAACCCAAAACGTAAGCGCGCCAAAACACGCTTAAAGATATATATATATTTTTTTAACCTTAATTAGACAAAATCCACACGTGCACATATCACAAACGTTCAAAAAACACAATATGTCGGACTCCCGTTACGCTGCCGGTTAGCTGCCCGGTTAACGTACCAGGAAGCACCTTTACCGCGAAAAATCGCATTTTTTTTTTCACCCCCCCAGGGAACTTTAATAGCCCCCTCATCAATCCTAGGGGTTCAGGAGGGGTCTGCCTTACCCCTTTCATTCATTTACACCTTTTTTCCACCTCTTGTCTCTCGATCCCACAGAGAGACAAGATGGCGGCCGCTCCAGACTGTTTACAAAGATAACAGCCAATCAGCTTCTCCTCAGACTCCCGTTACACTGCCGGTTAGCTGCCCGGTTCGCGTACCAAGACGCGTCTCTACGGCGAAAAAATCGGAATTTTTTTTTTGGGCCCAGCGTGGCTCTATAATATCCCCTCATCAATCCTAGGGGGTCAGAAGGGGTCTACCTTGCCCCTTTCCTTCATTTCCCCCTTTGTTTTGGCCTCCTCTTGTCTCTCGATCCTACCGAGAGACAAGATGGCGGCCGCTCCGAACTGTTTACAATGTTGACAGCCAATCAGCTACTCGTCAGACTCCCGTTACACTGCCGGTTAGCTTCCCGGTTAGCTGCCCGGTTCGCGTACCAAGACGCGTCTCTACGGCGAAAAAAACTGAATTTTTTTTTTTTTTTTTTTGGGCCCAGCGTGGCTCTATAATATCCCCTCATCAATCCTAGGGGGTCAGAAGGGGTCTACCTTGCCCCCTTTCCTTCATTTCCTCCTTTGTTTTGGCCTCCTCTTGTCTCTCGATCCTACCGAGACACAAGATGGCGGCCGCACCGGACTGTTTAGAATGTTGACAGACACCGGAGAGCCAATCAGCTTCGCTTCGCAAAGTTCCGATAAGCGAAAAGTACGCGAACCGGATCGCTGCCCGGAGCGCTGTTACAGATATATATCTTGATTTAAACGTTAATTTCTCAAAATCCACTGAAGCACATATATTGAGACCTAGCAAAGGCACATCGGACTAACAGTCCCTACAATTCTGCCAAGTTTCGTGCAAATCCATTCAGCCGTTCGAGCTAAAAGTGAGTCCAACCGCCCTATGGAAAACTCAATGTTAAAAACGCGTTTTGGGACCCCCCTTTTTTCTCAGCCCCCCCTTGACGAAACCCCCCCAAATTTCCAGGAGCTGCTCAGAAACAAAATGTGCCATTTTCCTGAAAATTTCAGCCGATTCCGTCCACAAACGCCAAAGTTATTAGACATAGAATTTTCAGAAATCCCATAGGGAAAAAATCCTAACTATATATACCTACTGGCGACCGCCAGTAGGTAATATTACCTACTGTCGGTCGCCAGTAGGTAGTTATAGTTAGGATTTTTTTCAATGTTAAATCTGAAAATTCTATTTGGAATAACTTTGGCGCCGGTTGACGAATCTGCCTGAAAATTTCCTGAAAATGGCCTCGCGGGGTTCCGGTCCTTCCCTGAAAGTTTGGGGGGGATACGTTAAGCAGGGGCCGAGATAAAAGGGGGGTCCCAAAACGCGTTTTCCCCATGTTAATTTCCATAGGGCGGTCGATTTCACTTTTAGCCCGAACGGCTGAATGGATTTCCACCAAACTTGGCAAAATTGTAGGGACTGGTAGCCCGATGTGCCTTTGCTATGTCTCAAGATATGTGCTTCAGTGGATTTTGAGAAATTAACGTTCAAAAAAATATATATATCTATAGGCGCTCTCCGGTGCGCGCACCGGTGAGCGCTCCCGGCGCGACACGCGACTTGCGCGCAGAAAGCTGATTGGCTCTCAGTTGTCTGTAAACATTCTAAACAGTCCGGAGCGGCCGCCATATTGTCTATCGGTAAAATCTAGTCATAAGAGGTGGCAAAAACAAAGGGTGGAATTGACCATAAGGGGGCAGGGTAGACCCCCCTGACCCCCTAGGTTTGATATGGGGGCCATTAAAGGGCCCCGCGGGGCCTCCCAAAAAATTTTTTTTTTGCGTTTTTCGCGGGGGGAGCGCCCGGTGCGCGCACCGGGAAGCGCTCCAAGGAGGGTACTATGGAAAAATAATCACTTTAAAAAATTGTATGTTTATTAATTGTTTTTTTTTATTTTATGTAAGTACCTACATGTAGGTACCAATGCAGAGACTTTCATTTAATGTACACCATCTCCTCTGTAGATATCTTGCATGTTGTTATTGTATGTTTTTGTGGTATATGGAATTCATAACATAGTCTGTCTGGAAAGGAGAAACAGATCTTTTAAGCACTCCCTGAGAATTTCTAGGGGATCATGAGTAGTCTATCCTGCTCACTTATGAAAATGAGGTGTAAATCTTGTGTCTCGGTAGGATCGAGACACAAGAGGTGGCCAAAACAAAGGGGGAAATGACCATAATGGGGCAGAGTAGACCCCCCTTGACCCCCTAGGTTTGATGTGGGGGCCAAAAAAAAAATATATTTTTTTTTTGATTTTCGCGGGGGGAGCGCCCGGTACGCGCACCGGGGAGCGTACCGGGGAGCATACCATGGGGAAAAAGAATGACAGTTTTAAAAGTAGCTGATTAGAAAAAAAAATGTTTAGTTGTTTTTTTTATACATACACATACATATATATAAATGCATATGCACATATATATATATGCATATATGTCTATATGTGTGCGTGTAGAGAGAGGTAGAGAGGTAGAGGTGTAGAGGTAGAGAGGTAGAGAGGTAGAGAGTAGAGAGTGAGTAATAGAGAGTAGAGAGTGAGTAGTAGAGAGTAGTAGAGAGCAGTAGAGAGAGTAGCAGAGTGAGTAGTAGAGAGTAGTAGAGAGTGAGTAGTAGAGACTGAGTAGTAGAGAGTAGTAGAGAGTAAGTAGTAGAGTGAGTAGTAGAGAGCAGTAGAGAGTGAGTAGTAGAGAGTGGGAGAGAGTAAGTAGTAGAGAGTAGTGGAGAATATTCCAAAGTTTGGCACAGCACCACTTTCACAATGAGTCCAATCAAATCATATCACTTAGAGTACTTATTGAAGCGCTGATTCTTGGTGTATATTCAAATGCTTTTATTTTCCTTAAGTTTATGTACCACAGCCAGCCGAAACGTTTTGTTCTGTACAACAGAACTTCTTCAGGGCGTTCTTATTTCCTTCAAGTTATGTCAGTATCCCGTTGTCATATAACTAGATATTTCTTCCAAATGTTAGACGAGACATAAGTATATTCTTATTAAAAGTGAGTAGGTATCAATTTTACCCACACAATTCGGGCAGACTTGAGTAATTTATAGCATCCTCAAAGTCAGTCTTTCAAAAATTCCAAAGTATAGGACATGATAATCCAAATCCAAATGTTTCTCAAGAAAAGTCATTTACAATCGTTCGGAATATCGGTGTTTGGGCAGATATGATCCAGGGACCCCCAGTATGCAAGGGGAATTAGTCCCCCCTCTGCAAAGGCGCCAGTGGCCTGCATTGCAGAGAGGTGTAACAAGGGTGTGGCCTCATTACACTTCTCTGCAATGCAGCTCCCTCGCGCATACTGGAGGCTCCTGGTGGACTAGTTGACCCCAGGGACCCCCAGTATGCAAGGGGAATTAGTTCCCCCTCTGCAAACGCGGCAGTGGGCTGCGTTGCAGAGAGGTGTAACAAGGGGCATAGTCTCATTACACCTCTGCAATGCAGCCCCAGGCGCATACTGGAGGTTCCAGGTGGGCTAATTGGCCCCCAGGGGCCCCCAGTATGCAAGGGGAATTAGTTTCCCCTCTTCAAACATGCACGGGGGCTGCGTTGCAGAGAGGTGTAAAAAGGGTTGTGGCTTCATTACACCTCTCTGCAATGCAGTCCCCTGGCGCATACTGGAGATTCCTGGTGGGCTTTCAGGTCTTATATAGTTAGGAATTAGCATTAAAAAAACCTTTGAAATTCACTGAAAAAACCACAGGTTTCACACCAGTTATAGTTAGGAATTAGCATTTAAAAAACCTTTGAAATTCACTGAAAAAACCATAGGTTTCACACCAGTTATAGTTAGGAATTAGCATTTAAAAAACCTATTAAATTCACTGACAAAACCAGTTATAGTTAGCTGGAAATTTTACTGATATAAAACCAATGAAATTCCACGTTATAGTTAGTTGGACTCACTATAACTTGCGCGTGCAATGCACTGCTGATGACGTCACATATTACATCACTCATGACATGGTCAGTGACATCACTCATGACATCACTGATGACACCATCCTTGTGACATAGTGACAGACCTCCTTTCACTGTAATGTAACCCTTGAAACACATATTCAAAAATAGAAACTGACATTTTAAAAAAATTGAGATACCCATATCAGTTACAACAAGCAATTCAGTAATTCCACCATCTATATGCACATCCAGTCATTCACCAACAGTTCTATATAGTCACTCATACATATACTCACTCATCATATGAAGTGATACACCTATACATCCTGTTACACACCGACAGTCATCCAAAAGTTACTCACACACATACTCACACGTGCAAATAAACTATTGAACATCCATTTATTTGAATATAGAGTTATACACACACTTCCACCTTACTTGTATTGAAAATTACACATATTTATTCTCTTAAACAATCACTTATAGAAACACATACTTATTTAAACAGGAACTCTTACAATCTCTTACTCTCACATATACTCACTTATATACATCAATATTCACATATACTAGATTAAAACATATGTAGTTACTGATAAAGACACTAGTGAGACAGTCATTCACTCACTAACAAACACATATACACACTCATCCACCCATACAGTCCTGCACATATGCTGTCTTCAAAACACATACAAACAGAGAGTCAGTCACTCATGCATCTATGTGCTAAGTAATACCCCCACCAAACCATGTAGACACTCATACTGATACTAAGAGAAACATCTAATAACCCATATACATACGCATGTAGCTACTTACCAACACATGTAGCCACTTATACACAAAGTGAAACACTAATATATATATTTAAACATTTAAACATTACTCACTAATATTTATTTTTCAGAAAGACACATATTCACTGGATGGTGTCATCAGTGATGTCATGAGTGATGTCACTGACCATGTCATGAGTGATGTAATATGTGACGTCATCAGCAGTGCATTGCACGCGCAAGTTATAGTGAGTCCAACTAACTATAACGTGGAATTTCATTGGTTTTATATCAGTAAAATTTCCAGCTAACTATAACTGGTTTTGTCAGTGAATTTAATAGGTTTTTTAAATGCTAATTCCTAACTATAACTGGTGTGAAACCTATGGTTTTTTCAGTGAATATATATATATATATATATATATATATATATATATATATATATTCACAGAAAAAAATATAGGTTATAGACCATATATAGTTAGGAATTTGCATTTACAAAACCTTGAAAATTCACTGAAAAAACCATAGGTTATAGACCATATATAGTTAGGGATTAGCATTTAAAAAACCTTATTTTACTCGCACAAAACCATTGAAATTCCATATATAGTTAGATGCACTAACTATATATCGCGGACCCGCAATCCACTGCTAATGATGTCACATATTACATCATTCATGACATGGTCAGTGACATCACTGATGACATCACTGATGACATCTCAAATGACATCACTGATGACATCACTGATGACAACACCCAGTGACTGTATGTTTCTGTAAAGTTAAAATATGTCTTACATATTGAAGAATGAGTGGATGTATAAGTGTCTGGATGAAGGATTTAGTAGGTGCATGAGTGACTGTATGAGAGAATGATTAAATGTGTCTCACTGAGTGCATGGGTTAGTGATTAAAGTGTCTTAATTTGCCAATCATTATTTATGTTCTTCTGTAAACTGCTGCATGTTTAAATCAGTAGCTATATCAGTAACTATATGGGTTATTGAATGGTTGCCCAAGTATTTGTATGGGAGACTGAGTATGTGTGTGGGTGGCTGGGAGGTCTATAACTCTGTGCATAGATGTGTGAGCAGTTGATTCCCTAGGTGTATGGGTTCAAAAGTGCATGTAGAAACAGCTGTATGGACAGTTGACTGTGTGCATGAGTATATTGGTGAGTGAATGGATATCTCAGTTCTACATGTCAAAGTAAGTACATATGTAAAACACACTCCATGTGAGAGTTGACATATATAAATAACTGAACATAAGAGCCAGTGAATGTGAGAGTGGCTGTATGAATCATTGTGAACTTGTATCAAGGATTGTATAAGAGAGTAAATATGTGTTAGTATATGTTTGAATAAGTAAGGTGTGTATAACTGTATAGTTGAGGAAATGGAGGTGTGATTGATTCTTTGCATGACTGACTAGGTGTGTGGGTAACTCCATGGATGTGTGACAGTCTGTGAGTGCCTGTTTACACTGAGTGTATCTAAGGTTATATTAGAGTCTGAAGATGTATTATCACATAAATGATATCATCAGTGATGTAATCAGTAATGTCAAATGAGATGTCAGTGATGTCATCAGTGATGTCATTTGAGATGTCATCAGTGATGTCATTTGAGATGTCATCAGTGATGTCATCAGTGATGTCATTTGAGATGTCATCAGTGATGTCATCAGTGATGTCACTGACCATGTCATGAATGATGTAATATGTGACATCATTAGCAGTGGATTGCGGGTCCGCGATATATAGTTAGTGCATCTAACTATATATGGAATTTTAATGGTTTTGTGCGAGTAAAATAAGGTTTTTTAAATGCTAATCCCTAACTATATATGGTCTATAACCTATGGTTTTTTCAGTGAATTTTCAAGGTTTTGTAAATGCAAATTCCTAACTATATATGGTCTATAACCTATGGTTTTTTCTGTGAAATCCATTGGTTTTTTAAAAGCTAATATCTATAGCTGTAAAATATATTCTTTATTAAGTGACGTATCACGTAGCCCGTGAGGCGCCTCATGATGCATCACATAACCGTGACGTATCGTCTCTGCAGCGCAAACCAAACCCAAAACGTAAGCGCACCAGAACACGCTTAAAGATATTTATATATTTTTAACTTTAATTAGACAAAATCCACACGTGCACATATCACAAACGTTCAAAAAACACAATATGTCGGACTCCCGTTACGCTGCCGGTTAGCTGCCCGGTTAACGTACCAGGAAGCACCTTTACCGCGAAAAATCGCAATTTTATTTTTCACCCCCAGGGAACTTTAATAGCCCCCTCATCAATCCTAGGGGTTCAGGAGGGGTTTGCCTTACCCCTTTCATTCATTTACACCTTTTTTTTTTTCCACCTCTTGTCTCTCGATCCCACAGAGAGACAAGATGGCGGCCGCTCCAGACTGTTTACAATGATAACAGCCAATCAGCTTCTCCTCAGACTCCCGTTACACTGCCGGTTAGCTGCCCGGTTCGCGTACCAAGACGCGTCTCTACGGCGAAAAAATCGGAATTTTTTTTTGGGCCCAGCGTGGCTCTATAATATCCCCTCATCAATCCTAGGGGGTCAGAAGGGGTCTACCTTGCCCCTTTCCTTCATTTCCCCCTTTGTTTTGGCCTCCTCTTGTCTCTCGATCCTACCGAGAGACAAGATGGCGGCCGCTCCGAACTGTTTACAATGTTGACAGCCAATCAGCTACTCGTCAGACTCCCGTTACACTGCCGGTTAGCTTCCCGGTTAGCTGCCCGGTTCGCGTACCAAGACGCGTCTCTACGGCGAAAAAAACGGATTTTTTTTTTTTTTTTTTTTGGGCCCAGCGTGGCTCTATAATATCCCCTCATCAATCCTAGGGGGTCAGAAGGGGTCTACCTTGCCCCCTTTCCTTCATTTCCCCCTTTGTTTTGGCCTCCTCTTGTCTCTCGATCCTACCGAGAGACAAGATGGCGGCCGCACCGGACTGTTTAGAATGTTGACAGACACCGGAGAGCCAATCAGCTTCGCTTCGCAAAGTTCCGATAAGCGAAAAGTACGCGAACCGGAGCGCTGCCCGGAGCGCTGTTACAGATATATATCTTGATTTAAACGTTAATTTCTCAAAATCCACTGAAGCACATATATTGAGACCTAGCAAAGGCACATCGGGCTAACAGTCCCTACAATTTTGCCAAGTTTCGTGGAAATCCATTCAGCCGTTCGGCTAAAAGTGAGTCCAACCGCCCTATGGAAATTTACATGAGAAAAACGCGTTTTGGGACCCCCCTTTTTTCTCGGCCCCCCCTTGAGGAACCCCCCCAAATTTCCAGGAGCTGCTCAGAAACAAAATTTGCCATTTTCCTGAAAATTTCAGCCGATTCCGTCCACAAACGCCAAAGTTATTAGACATAGAATTTTCAGAAATCCCATAGGGAAAAAATCCTAACTATATATACCTACTGGCGACCGCCAGTAGGTAATATATATATATATATATATATATATATATATATATATATATATATATATATATATTACCTACTGGCGGTCGCCAGTAGGTATATATAGTTAGGCTATATATACCTACTGGCGACCGCCAGTAGGTAATATATATATATATATATTCACAGAAAAAACCATAGGTTATAGTGGATATATAGTTAGGAATTTGCATTTACAAAACCTTGAAAATTCAATGAAAAAACCATAGGTTATAGGCCATATATAGTTAGGAATTAGCATTTACAAAACCTTATTTTACTCGCATAAAACCATTGAAATTCCATATATAGTTAGAAGCGCTAACTATATATCGCGCACCCGCAATCCACTGCTGATGATGTCACATATTACATCATTCATGACATGGTCAGTGACATCACTGATGACATCACTGATGACATCTCAAATGACATCACTGATGACATCACTGATCACAACATCCAGTGATTGTATGTGTCTGTAAAGTTTAAATATGTTTCACATATTGAAGAATGAGTGGATGTATAAGTGTCTGGATGAAGAATTTAGTAGGTGCATGACTGACTGTATGAGTGAGTGATTAAATGTGTCTCACTGAGTACATGGGTTAGTGACTAAACTGTCTTAATTCGTGCATCAGTATGTTTGTTGTTGTGTAAGCTGCTGCATGTGTTGATCAGTAGCTATAAGAGTGGCCATATGGGTTATTGATTGGTTGCCCAAGTATTTGAATGGGAGGCTGAGTGTGTGTGTGGGTGGCTGGGAGGTGCGTGACTCTGTGCATAGATGTGTAAGCAGTTGATTCACTAGGAGTATGAGTTCAAGAGTGCATGTGGAAACAGCTATATGGGCGGTTTACTGTGCATGGGTGTGTTGGTGAGTGAATGGATTTCTCATTGCTACATGTGCAAGTAAGTACGTATGTAAAACACAATACATGTGAGAGTTGAGATATATAAATAACTGAACATAAGAGCCAGTGAATGTGTGAGTGGCTGTATCGATCACTGTGAGCTTGTATCAGGGATTATATAAGAGAGTAAATATGTGTTATTATATGTTTGAATAAGTAAGATGTGTATAACTGTATAGTTGAGGAAATGGAGGTGTGATTGATTCTTTGCATGACTGACTAGGTGTGTGAGTAACTCCATGGATGACTGACAGTCTGTGAGTGTCTGTTTATACTGAGTGTATGTAAGGTTATATTAGAGTCTGAAGAGGTTCATTGTATTATCACATGAGTGATGTGATCAGTGATGACAAATGAGATGGCATCAGTGATGTCATTTGAGTTGTCATCAGTGATGTCATCAGTGATGTCATTTGAGATGTCATCATTGATATCATTTGAGTTGTCATCAGTGATGTCATTTGAGATGTCATCAGTGATGTCATCAGTGATGTCACTGACCATGTCATGAATGATGTAATATGTGACATCATCAGCAGTGGATTGCGGGTGCGCGATATATAGTTAGCGCTTCTAACTATATATGGAATTTCAATGGTTTTATGCGAGTAAAATAAGGTTTTGTAAATGCTAATTCCTAACTATATATGGCCTATAACCTATGGTTTTTTCATTGAATTTTCAAGGTTTTGTAAATGCAAATTCCTAACTATATATCCACTATAACCTATGGTTTTTTCTGTGAATTTCATTGGTTTTTTAATAGCAAATATGAAAAGCTTTAAAATGTCAAGTACGTGATAGATAAAAACATTTTCGTATTTATGCACGCTGATGTGCTTTGAACGCTGCACCCCCCCCCCCTCCCCTCTTTTGCCTTAGTAGTACTCTCTCTTTGCAGATACTGAAGGGTAGTTAACGCAGGCCTTTACCCCCGTTGTAATCCGTCGTGCCTCCTTGTCTCTCCATTTGATTGATTGTTGTCCAAGCATTTACTGTTTTAGAATTGGTTCTCTTTGGATCATTCTCTATTTACAAACAAGCACAAAGTCGCAATACTCTGTTTAGTCTTTGCAGATAGTGAAAAATCGTGTAAAAAAATAAAAGTAATCGAGCAAAATCAGTAGGCCACTAATTGGATCTCTTTTTGACCTCGCTAAAATAGAAATATTAGGAACAACCCTTCTTGAGAAATACGAAAATAGTGAGATGAACTGAGCTCCACACCATGAGGGCTGCAAGACAGCTCGGCTCCATCACCCATCCCGCACAAAATAACGACAAACCCTATGCAAATATTAAAAATATAGACAACACACCAGCAAAGAAACAGGGTAAAACATTTTATCAAAAAACTATTTACATAACGTTGGTTTATAAGATGATGTCAGTAGTGGACCGATGTGTGAATAGATCGAAAACAGCACAAGGCTCCAAGATCCGGATAGCAAGCTCCTGGATGTTGGGTGCCATAGTTTAGAGTTCTGAATTTCAGCCTTTTTCAATGCCTGTGCTTTGTTGAATCAAAATGGCGGCTTGACACAAAGCTGACTCAAGCGTTGTTACTGATGCTATGCAGACCAAAACTGGTTTTCAGTTTGTACATTTTTCTAGATTTTTCAATCCAAGTTTGGTTGACTTTGTAGAACGATGGCTTCAGATTTTCAACATACGGTGTGGTGGCGCTGACTGGGAGGGGGCGCTTCGCTCCTGCCCCCTCCCCAAGTAAGATTTTCATACGTGAAAGTACGTTAATGGTTTTGGTCCCTGAGATGCTTCGATGTCACTACCATTCTCAAATAGCATAAGTTCTGGATGTTGGGTGCCATAGTTAAGAGTTCTGAGCAGTGCTTGTAACACTGTCTGAAGCTTATTTCCACCTACTGCAGCTTCACTATTCTCAAAGTAAGGGAGTGTCGTTTGTGGACCTGACTGCATTAGAAAACAATGTGATATGTTACCTTCCTAAACAGCTTGACGGAGGCCCCTGAGGGGCGGTGTGATGGCCATGGACTCGGAGAAGACGCTTGGCTCCGACACCCTCCCCAAGTCTTATAGCACTGGTGTAGCCTGAGATCGCCCCCGACATAGGCGGCCGGCTCCCGGGGTCCGGCGGAACTTTTTGCCTTTTGATGACTCTTCAATTCTGGACCTTGTCCCACAATCCGTTTGACCTGAAGACAAGCTGTAGTGGGGCGCCCCTTTATCGTTTTAGTTGCCATTCCGCCCGCTTTTGCTACACTGTGCCTCTTCCGCCATTCAGCTGTTTACCGCCCGCTCTTGCGACTACAGCGTCTCGCTCACCATGTAGTTGAGATGCGCCCGCTCTTGCGGTGCAGCGATAGGCGGCTGCCACAGGACTCTCAAAATGGCGGCCGGCTCTTCGGTTTTGGGCCTGGTCCACTAAAATGGCCCTGGGACACCTTGGAACTCGGACGCTTGTCTGCTAGGGCTTGGGTCCCATTCTCGAAAAGCGTCCCCTCAGCCGTGAAGATTCTACAAAAGTCTTGGGGGCCTCCGACTCCCGCAGGCTTCTGGTGGGGAGCGGCTGCCATGATTGCTCGTGGAATGGCCACGACGGAGCTACGAGATGGTAGTGGTCTCATGCTGACGCCAGCTTTAGTCTGAAACATCCAGAAACACTGTAGACTACCAATTCGATCAGTTCCGGTAGCGCCCCAACATGACCCGGAAGAGAAGAACTTGCCCTCCCCTCTTTGACTGATCGTTCTTGTTGCCTGTCCCCTCTGTTGTCATTTAACAGAACTTTTTGGACTGCTGAAAGGGGTTGTGTTCTGAACGCTGGTTGGTGGAGACATTTAGACTATATTCTTGACCTACGTTGTCGCGTAATGCGTTTTATGACACGCCGCGTTAGCGCACCCGGAAGTGATCCGAGGCGCGGCGCGCAGCGCGTAACGTAAGCATAACAGGTCATGTGACTTGTTAATAAAACTTTTCATTGGTTCATTTTACTTTTGTTAATTTAATGATGAAAAGCTTGGTCATATGACCTAAAAATTACGCTTTTTATTATTTTCGAACAATATTTTTTTTTCAAACATATGTTATAATATTCCAGGCTAATGTACTTTCCCGGAAAATTTACAACTGTCTTGCAAGTAAAATATATTCCTTTTTCGAGAAAAAGGGCGTTTCTTCCTTCCATGACGGAGCCGTTGAGTAAAAGAGATTCGGCCTGCTGTCTTAGTCGCCGATACGCCTGATTATCAGATTCTTATCGATCACTTTATGTTGCAGACATGAAAAACACAACTGCCCTTGACCATTTATCTTTACTGCGTTCCTACATATTATACCTTTTATCCGTCATGTAATTGGACTGCTTTATTTCACTTGCCTTTTACTGATTCGAAAACAGTCACTAAAAGTAAAAACTTTACAAATGAAAATACTACTACCGTGTTTTGTTTTAAAAACCTTTATTGTGAAAATGTCAGTATACAAATACGGGCCTATAACCACGTGGGCCGGCCACGGAGCAAACTGAAATCGTATATGATGAGGAGACATTTACACTGTAGAAGAACGTAACGAGCGGGCCATTAGGTGACAAGAACAAAGGTGTCTAACAGTTGCGGAATCGGTGGACGTACATTTTGTAATTAAAATACGACAGGGCCACTTACAATAACATTTTCTAGATATACATTTGCGGGCAAAGAGTTACGAGTCCCATTTATACCGGCGCCATTTTGGGCGAGGCCGGGCAGGTCCAAGATATAGTCAAAATGTCTCCACCAACCATCGGCCAGACCAGAACCCCTTTCGGCCCTTTATGCTACAAGATGGTGTCTTCCATTCAGAAAATATTGGTGGCAGCATTTTGAAAGGAAACAGAAACAGCCGTTCTCCTAGTGAGTTTCACATTGTTACATTTAGGAAGAATGTTGAAGAGTAGTATGTGGAAAATCTGAAGCCATTTTTCTACAAACTCTCAATCAGACTTGGATGGAAAAAAAAAACCTGAAGAATGTACAAACTGAAAACCAATTTTTGTCTGTATAGCACCAACAGTAACGCTTGAGTCAGCTTTGTGTCAAGCCGCCATTTTCATTCAATCAATAGCGTCCCCCTGCACACATTCAGGGACCTGGTCGTGTCTTCAGATGAAACGCATTGTAGGAAAAGAAGCAGAAAGGAAAAGGAAAAAAGTTCCGCCGGACCTAGTGAAGCTGCAGCAGGTGCAAATAAGCTTCAGACAGTCTTACAAGCACTGCTCAGAACTCTCAACTGAGGCACTCAACATCCAGGACTTGCCATTCGGATCTTGGCGCCTTGTGCTGGTTCCGACCTATTCACACATCAGTCCACTACTGACATCACCTCATAAGCCAACGGGGCACCCCACGCCGACTTTCGGCGCAGCATTGTAGGATGGCCACACCAGTGCAGCCACTTGCTGGACACCACCTCGGTGCCATCCGGATCTCAGCGCGTTCGAGTCACTGTGCCGGAAGAGTGACCGGAACTCAGCTGAACACGCCGTCTTTCGGCGCAGCATTGTAGGATGGCCACACCAGTACGGCAATTTGCTGGACACCACCTCGGCGCCATCCTGATCTCGGCGCGTTCGAGTCACTGTACCGCAACAGTGACCGCAATTCAGCTGGACACGCCGTCTTTCGGCGCAGCATTGTAGGATGGCCACACCAGTGCGGCAATTTGCTGGACACCACCTCGGTGCCATCCGGATCTCGGCGCGTTCGAGTCACTGTACCGCAACAGTGACCGCAATTCAGCTGGACACGCCGTCTTTCGGCGCAGCATTGTAGGATGGCCACACCAGTGCGGCAATTTTCTGGACACCACCTCGGTGCCATCCGGATCTCGGCGCGTTGTGCTGCCTTCGGCCTATTCGCACATCGGTCCGCTACTGACGCCGCCTCACGTGCCAACGGATTTTCTACGCTTTTTGTAGCCCTATGTCGCATAACAGGTCATGTGACTTGTTTATAAAACTTTTCATTGGTTCATTTTACTTTTGGTTTCCTAAAGATGGAAGGCTTGGTCATATGACCTAAAAATAACACTTTTCATTGGTTTAGAACATTTTTTTTTCCCAAACGATGAAAGCCCCACCTTGTTTCTGGATCATTCAGACTGAAGCTGGCGTCAGCATGAGAGCACCACCATCTCGTGGCTCCGTCGTGGTCATTCCGCGAGCAATCATGGCAGCCGCTCCCCACCGGAAGCCTGCGGGAGTCGGGGGCCCCCAAGACTTTTATACAATCTTCACGGCTGAGCGGACGCTTTTCGAGAATGGAGCCCAAGCCCTAGCAGGCAAGCGTCCGAGTTCCAAAGTGTCCCAGGGCCATTTCAGTGGACCAGGCCTAAAACCGAGGAGCTGTCCGCCATTTTAAGAGCCATGTGGCAGCCGCCTATCGCTGCACTGCAAGAGTGGGAGCAACTCAACAACATGGTGAGCGAGACGCTGTGGCCGCAAGAGCGAGCGCAACTCAGCTAGATGGCCGCCACCTGGGGAGGCCCGTTCACGCCGGCTCCCCCACGCCCCCCCCGAGCCGCCGCACGCCAATTTTCGGAGCAGCATTGTAGGATACCAAAACCAGTGCGGCAGTTTACTGGACATCACCTGGGTGCCTGTCGTACATGTTGTGTCAGCCATGTGACACTGGACACAGACCGCTACTGACGAGGCCTCCCCCCGCACCACCCGGGACGCCCCACGCTGTTTTTCTGTGCTGCATTGTAGGATCCCTAAACCAGTGCGGCACCCAGGCGACATCACCTGGGTGCCGTCCAGAACTCTGCACGTTGTGCTGCCTTGGGACTATTCGCACAACAGACCGCTACTGACGAGGCCTCCCCCCGCCCCACCCGGGACACCCCACGCCAATTTTCGGAGCAGCATTGTAGGATCCCTAAACCAGTGCGGCACCCAGGCGACATCACCTGGGTGCCGTCCAGAACTCTGCACGTTGTGCTGCCTTGGGACTATTCGCACAAAAGACAGCTTCTAACCATTGTTGCTTTTTGTGTTGAGAAATGTTTAAATGTTTTTAGTTTTTGTTCCGTTTGTTAAAGTTAGTAGTTAATAAAGTTTTATAACCTTACTTTGTTGGAGTGTTATCTATTTTTTTAAAAACGGGTGAATGGGGCCTTGAATCGGGTTATTGTCATGTGTGGGCTTTGGAAGTGTGCTGCTGCAGGATCGGACATTTCAAACTCAAATGCACGTTCTTTTTCTTACCTTTCCGAAGCATGGAGCGCAATAGCAGGCAGAGAAAGGGTGATGCACGTGTTGAACACTACCTGACCTGGCAAGTTGCTGGCAGTGCCCCCCCGCCCGCTCCTGAAAGAGGGCACACACACACCGCCGCCCCGAGTACTTCACAAATCTTTAAAAGACCATGCGCTTGTTCATGAGGCTTAAATGGTTTATCACCTCTTCTAGAACCCCTGCATCGACCCTCTGACGTTTCATGGAAAAATTACCATGTAACACAATACCAAGCCCTGTCAGCTGAAACCCCCAAGGAATCGTGGGGCATATTATCAAGGGGGTTTATCTCCGCTTTTTTGGCTTTAAAAACCATGAAAGCGGAGATAAAATTATTTCCCTATTATCAAGCTGTCGCTAACACCAGTTAGTGACAGCTAAAAGGAGATAGCGACCATCTTGGGCCCCGCTTTGCATGTCAGTGATACTTATCACTAATGACATGCAAAGTGGCGTGCCAAGATGTTAGCGACTGGAAACAGTCCCTAACATCGCTACCTTCTATTACCAACTTTTGGAGATATTCGCGCTAAGCGCGAATATCTCCAAAATCTAACACCTGCCCTGAGCAGTTCTTAGCCATGTTATCCAATGGGAGGTGGATAACATGGCTAAGAGCATTAGGTCGATAATACATGAATATCGCTGACTTTTCTGCGATAATAGCAAGGTTTATCTGCGATAAAAATCGCCGATGTGCGGCGATAATTTTTGTCTCTAAACAAGTTAGAGACAAAAATTATCGCTAGTTGTTCGTAATATGCCCCCGGGTTTTTGCTTGCAGAAATCGGGAGGCGGGAGACTAGCACTGAAATCAGTACTCACACGCCTGAATCAGGAGGATTGGCATGTCTGAATTCTCTACAGCTGGGGCCATAAACTACATCCGCAGGGTTAGGTGATAGCCTGGAACCAGCCTGGCATCTAAAATGGCTGCCGTGCACGACAAAATTGTGGCATTCGAAAAAAGGCAAGATGGCGCAGCCGCTGGAAGAGATGTATCAACATATATCAGCCTCCTCAGCCACCCTCAGGAAACATAGGGGATTAGGATATGTCTCCCGCACCCCCTTATACCTAGTACTTTAATTAACGAAGCACAAAATGGCGAATTCCCGTTTCGCTACCAGTTTGCGGCCCAGTTCGCGGCCCGTGAAGCGCTTCTACCGTGAAAAATCATTTTTTTTTTATTTTCCCCACGGGACCCTTTAATAACCCCAACAACATTCCTAGGGGGTCAAGAGGGGGATACCTTGCCCCCTTTCATTAAATTCCCCCTTAGTTTTTCACCTTTTCTTCTCTCTCGATCCTACCGAGAGACAAGATGGCGGCCGCTCCGGACTGTCACGCAGCAAAAAAAAAAAAAAAGCTCACGCACAGCCGCTGGAAGAGATGTATCAACATATATCAGCCTCCTCACCCACCCTCAGGAAACATAGGGGATTAGGATACGTCTCCCGCACCCACTTATAACTAGTAATTTAATTTACGAAGCACAAAATGGCGAATTCCCGTTTCGCTACCAGTTCGCGGCCGCGCTTCTACCGTGAAAAATCATTTTTTTTTTATTTTCCCCACGGGACCCTTTAATAACCCCAACAACATTCCTAGGGGGTCAAGAGGGGGATACCTTGCCCCCTTTCATTAAATTCCCCCTTCGTTTTCCACCTCTTCTTCTCTCTCGATCCTACCGAGAGACAAGATGGCGTCCGCTCCGGACTGTTTAGAATGTTGACAGACACCGGAGAGCCAATCAGCTTTCTGCGCGCAAAGTTCCGATAAGCGAAAAGTAAGCGGACCGGATCGCTGCCCAGAGCGCTGTTACAGATATATATCTTGGTTTGAACGTTAATTTCTCAAAAACTACTGGAGCACATATATTGAGACCTAGCAAAGGCACATCGGGCTAACAGTCCCTACAATTTTGCCAAGTTTCGTGCAAATCCATTCAGCCGTTCGAGCTAAAAGTGAGTCCAACCGCCCTATGGAAAAATGAATGGGAAAAACGCGTTTTGGGACCCCCTTTTTTCTCAGCCCCCCCTTGACGAAACCCCACCAAATTTTCAGGGGCTGCTCAGAAACAAAATGTGCCATTTTCCTGAAAATTTCAGCCGATTCCGTCCACAAACGCCAAAGTTATTAGACATAGAATTTTCAGAAATCCCATAGGGAAAAAATCCTAACTATATATACCTACTGGCGACCGCCAGTAGGTAATATATATATATATATATATATATATTACCTACTGGCGGTCGCCAGTAGGTATATATAGTTAGGATTTTTTCTCTATGGGATTTTTGAAAATTCTATGTCTAATAACTTTGGCGTTTGTGGACGGAATCGGCTGAAATTTTCAGGAAAATGGCACATTTTGTTTCTGAGCAGCCCCTGACCATTTGGGGGGGTTTCGTCAAGGGGGGGCCGAGAAAAAATGGGGGTCCCAAAACGCATTTTTCCCATGTTAATTTCCATAGGGCGGTTGGCCTCACTTTTAGCTCGAACGGCTGAATGGATTTGCACGAAACTTGGCAAAATTGTAGGGACTGTTAGCCTGATGTGCCTTTGCTAGGTCTCAATATATGTGCTCCAGTGGATTTTGAGTAATTTAGGTTCAAAAAAAGATATATATCTGGGCGGAGCCTAACCACACATCTGATCTGATTGGCTGTCAGCACTTCATCCAAGAAGTGTTGGCAGCCATCTTGGGACCAATATACATGATAGCACCTCATTAAAAAGCATTGTAGTTAATAGAGGGTTTTAGGACTTTAGTTACATTATAAATCATTTGTTGATGGTACCATACTCGTTTTAGGAATTGTGGTGGGTTCTAAGGTGATTTTACCATGTGAAAAAACCTTCTGCTGTGATATCATGAATATTGTTTGAAAGAAAACTAATATCTCATGATTTTCCCACAGTGGTTTAGAAGGGGATCTATAAGCTAAACTGAAAGCATATTTTCTGTAAATTCACATTATCTTTCTCAGTCATGTGAAAATGAAGTCTGACATTCTCAGTAAAACATGTACATCCAACAAGGACAGAGACTGTCAGTTGATTCCTTTGTGTTCTACTGCAGCCTCCTAGAGTGTTCTAAAGAACAACTAGAGCGCTAACAGTCCTACTTATTACAAAGGTATGGCACACCTGAAGCCATCTTGATTGGAATAAAGTGGTAACTCTTGAAACATTTAATTTAAAAAGAAACAACATGAGGGGGTATATTTTGCCATAGAAAGTATGATTAGTGCTGCAGAATGAAAAATTAGGGCACATTTTGAGTGACTTCTCAAATCCTTTTCTATTTCATTAAAACATTCTGACATGCAGTCTCCCAAAATGGCCACCAGAGACAAAAGAGCCCAAATGTAGCCCAAATATCACCCAGATGTAGCCCAAGTATAGCCCAATGACAGAATGTCCCAGAGTGTTCTAAAGAACAACTAGAGCGGTAACAGTCCTACTTTTTACAAAGGTATGGCACACCTGAAGCCATCTTGATTGGAATAAAGTGGTAACTCTTAAAACATTTAATTTAAAAAGAAACAACATGAGGGGGTATATTTTGCCATAGAAAGTATGATTATTGCTGCAGAATGAAAAATTAGGGCACATTTTGAGTGACTTCTCAAATCCTTTTCTATTTCATTAAAACATTCTGACATGCAGTCTCCCAAGATGGCCACCAGAGACAAAAGAGCCTAAATGTAGCCCAAATATCACCCAGATGTAGCCCAAGTATAGCCCAATGACAGAATGTCCCAGAGTGTTCTAAAGAACAACTAGAGCGCTAACAGTCTTACTTATGACAAAAGTATGGCACACCAGAAGCCATCTTGATTGGAATGAAGTGGTAAGTCTGAAAACACTCAATTTAAAAAGGAACAACATGAGGGAGTTAATTTTGCCATAGAAAGTATGATTAGTGCTACAGAAAGAAAAATTAGGGATCATTTTGAGTGACTTCTCAAATCCTCTTCTATTTCATTAAAAAAATTCTGACATGCAGACTGAAACATGCACTTTGAATACCAGCAGCAGACGTCCCTGGTGAGCAGTAGCTTTACTACAGTGATCTAATGTGCAACTAGAGTGCTAACATTCAGAATTTATGGCAAATGTGTGACACATCTGAATGCCTTCTTGATGGAACCAAAGTAAACAAGCATTGAAAATGCAAAAGATTTCGCCCTCGTTTAAGTTAAAGCCATTCTGTTTGTAATGAGGTGGCTTTTTAGCTTTGCTTTTATTAGTGTTTTTTCAACTTTCATGTAAATAACATGCATCTGTATGCATATAAGTATATGTATGCATGCATTTATGTTTGTATTTATATAGATATACAGATGATATATGTTTATATATGTATGTATATATATATATTCACTGAAAAAACCATAGGCTATAGACCATATATAGTTAGGAATTAGCATTTACAAAACCTTGAAAACTTCACTGAAAAAACCATAGGTTATAGACCATATATAGTTAGGAATTAGCATTTACAAAACCTTGAAAATTCACTGAAAAAACCATAGGTTATAGACCATATATAGTTAGGAATTCGCATTTACAAAACCTTATTTTACTCACACAAAACCATTGAAACTCCATATATAGTTAGTTGCACTAACTATATATCGCGCACCCGCAATCCACTGCTGATGATGTCACATATTACCTCATTCATGACATGGTCAGTGACATCACTGATGACATCACTGATGACATCTCAAATGACATCACTGATGACAACATCCAGTGATTGTATGTTTCTGTAAAGTTAAAATATGTCTTACATATTGAAGAATGAGTGGATGTATAAGTGTCTGGATGAAGGATTTAGTAGGTGCATGACTGACTGTATGAGTGAGTGATTAAATGTGTCTCACTGAGTGCATGGGTTAGTGACTAAACTGTCTTAATTTGTGCATCATTATGTCTGTTGTTCTGTAAACTGTTGCATGTGTTGATAAGTAGCTATATGAGTAACTATATGGGTTATTGATTGGTTGCCCAAGTATTTGTATGGGAGACTGAGTGTGTGTGTGGGTGGCTGGGAGGTGTATGACTCTGTGCATCGATGTGTGAGCAGTTGATTCACTAGATGTATGGTTTCAAAAGTGCATGTGGAAACAGCTGTATGGGCGGTTGACTGTGTGCATGAGTGTATTGGTGAGTGAATGGATATCTCAGTGCTACATGTCAAAGTAAGTACATATGTAAAACACAGTACATGTGAGAGTTGACATATATAAATAACTGTGCATAGGAGCCAGTGAATGTGTGAGCGGCTGTATGGATCATTGTGAACTTGTATCAGGGATTGTATAAGAGAGTAAATATGTGTTAGTATATGTTTGAATAACTAAAGTTTGTATAACTGTATAGTTGAGGAAATGGAGGTGTGATTGATTCTTTGCATGACTGACTAGGTGTGTGAGTAACTCCATGGATGAGTGACAGTCTGTGAGTGTCTGTTTACACTGATTGTATCTAAGGTAATATTAGAGTCTGAAGAGGTTCATCGTATTATCACATGAATGATATCATCAGTGATGTGATCAGTAATGTCAAATGAGATGTCATCAGTGATGTCATCAGTGATGTCATTTGAGATGTCATCAGTGATGTCATTTGAGATGTCATCAGTGATGTCATCAGTGATGTCACTGACCATGTCATGAATGATGTAATATGTGACATCATCAGCAGTGGATTGCGGGTGCGCGATATATAGTTAGTGCAACTAACTATATATGGAATTTCAATGGTTTTGTGTGAGTAAAATAAGGTTTTGTAAATGCGAATTCCTAACTATATATGGTCTATAACCTATGGTTTTTTCAGTGAATATATATATATATATATATACAAGCACAGCAAAACGCGTCGGTGCTTATTGCTGAACAACTGAATGCCATTTGGTAAATAAATTGGAAGGAAAATTATTTTGACACCGGGAGTGCGTTTTCATTTCTTCTTCCTGGAGGAGAGTTGGATACATATATATATATATATATATATATATATATATATATATATATATATATATATATATATATATATATATATATATATTACCTACTGGCGGTCGCCAGTAGGTATATATAGTTAGGATTTTTTCCCTATGGGATTTCTGAAAATTCTATGTCTAATAACTTTGGCGTTTGTGGACGGAATTGGCTGAAATTTTCAGGAAAATGGCATTTTGTTTCTGAGCAGCCCCTGAAAATTTGGGATTTGTTCGGCAAGGGGAGGCCGAGAAAAAAGGGGGTCCCAAAAAGCGTATTTTCCCATGTTAATTTCCATAGGGCGGTTGGCCTCACTTTTAGCCCGAACGGCTGAATGGATTTGCACGAAACTTGGCAAAATTGTAGGGACTGTTAGCCCGATGTGCCTTTGCTAGGTCTCAATATATGTGCTCCAGTGGATTTTGAGAAATTAACGTTCAAAATAAAATATATATCTGTAACAGCGCTCTGGGCAGCGATCCGGTTCGCGTACTTTTCGCGTAACGGAACTTTGCGATGCGAAGCTGATTGGCTTTCCGGTGTCTGTCAACATTCTAAACAGTCCGGAGCGGCCGCCATCTTGTCTCTCGGTAGGATCGAGAGACAAGAGGAGGCCAAAACAAAGGGGGAAATTACCATAAGGGGGCATAGTAGATCCTCGTTGACCCCCTAGGTTTTATGTGGAGGTTTTAAAAGGTCCCAGCAGGGCAAAAAATATATTTTTTTTTTTTTGGGTGGTGAGCGCCTAGTACGCGAACCGGAAAGCGTTCTGGGCAGCGTACTATAAGGATAAAAGAATGATAGACTTTTCTAATACTGTATGTTAATTGTTTGTTGTTTTTGTTGATTTTTTTTTGTTTTCTTTATTTTTAAAGTATTTTTTTTATTTTGATTGTGTTTCATAATTCATTAAACTTTCTAACATTTCATTGTCAGAAATTTCAAAATTGTCATTGAATATATTTTGTATTCTATGAGGGTGTAACATGTCCTCATTTTTAAGCAGGTTATCCACTGCTTCAACACATTGTAGTAGTTCCTGGTCTCTACTTTGATCCATAAATTCATCAATGTTTCTTTGGCTGCTCTCTTCCAGTACAATTTTAAATTGAACTTGCTGCTCGCCTTCCATTTTGCCTGAAATTTGGATTAAAAAAATATATATTAGTAGAGATAGGGCACTGTTGGGATTAATTTTAGATAGGCAGTTTTTATCAGTGAATGTATCTTTTGGCAGTGTATAGTATCAGAGTGGAAATAGGACTATAAAAAAGTGTATGTGATTTAACCAAGACAAGCCTAACTCCATTCATAACTATAACAGAGAAGTCTATCTAAATCCATAACTACTACAGAGGGAAAGTATATATCTATCAGAAAAAGTCTACCATATTAAGTTATAGTGCACAATATACTTCAGTTTTCAAAATAACAACTTACCTTCACAAACAAGTTGAAGTGTTTAGTAGCTATTCAAATGTAATGTACAACAAGAAGTAGCAGTCAAAATGGCTGTGTTTTCTTCTCTTCCTTTATATATATTCAGGTATATAACCAATCAAATGTCAGGTAATATAAGTAGAAAATGAAAGTAACATTTTCATTGGTTGTCAATTCCAACACTTCAGATGTGTTTTGTGAAGTAATTTACCTCACGGTATTTAGAGAGGTCTACAGGCTTAATGGCTAAATGGAATTTCAATCAAATTTGTGAAAATGAAAAGGATTGTTATGTAGTATGAGCTAATCTATATTTGGTGAGAGTGTCTCCAGTCATTTTTCTGTGAATTACTTTCCCACCTTTTTTTTTGGACCGCTTCCCGGGAAGCGGTCCGGTCCGCGAACTAGGAGCGTAACGGGAGTCCACCATTTTGTGTTTCGGTCGAATTAAGATATAAAATGGAGGGCAAATAATGTTCAGAATGGATAGAAGGGGGCACGGTACAAGTATTTTGACCCCCTAGGTTTTCTGAGGGTGGCTGAGGAGGACCATATGTGCGGGGAAAAAACATTTTTTTTTTAAATTTTGCGCGGTTAGCTTCCAGTTCGCGTACCGGGTAGCGCTCTTTAAGCGTAGTTTGTTGAAAATTACAGAAAAAAGTTAGAGAAAAATAATAATTGTGAGTGATCAGATGTAGGGTAGCTCTGAGAAGAGCTTTTGGGTTTATGGTACATTTTGGTACTTATAAGTAGGTACCAATGCACAGTCTTAAATTCAAAATGAAAATTCTGTTGCCCTCATCTGAGAAGTGAACTCCATCTCCTCTGTAGATATCTTGCATGTAGTAACACAAGTTATTGTTGTACAAGGAGCCCATTCCATGGTCTCTCATGTAAGCTGAAACGTATTTGTTTACATGCTTCCTCGCTTTCTCAATTTGTGGACAAAATTGGTTGGACCACCTCCATTTCTGTCTTTGGCATATATTGGAATATACCAAGGCAGTTTGAGGAAAAAGTGCCATTAATTGCTCAAAGGTGTCCTTTAAAAGCATTTCCAGACCTACCCCAGTCAAAGTGCCCAAATCATTACCTCCACAGTGCACTATTAACAGGTCAGGTTTTGGCAAATGCATAAAGGTTTTCACCAATGGTATCAATTGGTGACATTTTAATCCTCTTTGGCCCAACCACTTAATTTCCACATCTTGTAAATTGAGGTTAGGTAAATTTCTGTTCTCAGCATACCTTTGAGCCCAGTAGATGTAACTATGTCCAACAATCCAGACATTAAACATGGTGAGAGAAGGTTGGGCTGCAGTCAGATGAAGTGTGGTAATGAAAGGGCAGTTGAAACAGTAGGAGTTTGTAAAGAAAAAAAACTGTGGATTTCCAGTCCTAATGATTCATTAGCAGTGATTGGTGTATTTTCATTTCTGAAAACAGAAAGTTAGGGTGCATGGATGTGTTCTTTGAAAGATGTAATTTGAATGGTCAAGGAAGAAACATTTAATGAAAGATTGCACTGGATACGCAGGTGCACTGAGAGTTCAGAGTTCAATTGAAACATTGTTGTGTGAATTTGCAAACATGAGAGGTCTTTCAGGAGGTGGTTGCTAAGCAAAAAAGGCAGAGAGGGCAGAGGGGGGAAGGGTTTTGATTTGAAAAAAGTGAGGGAAGAGTTATGATTGGCTAATATGAGAGATATGTGTAATGAATATCTGTATTTCTGTGCTTTCAATAGCTGCAGCCTCTGGAGTGCATCCTCTTTGTTCTGCTGAAGACAATTTGGAGTATTTCTGAGACTGTTTTGAAACTCAAAAAGTATTTGCTAAGGTGAGAAAAGATTTATTTAATTTAGATAGAGAATAGTATGATTTAAGGAGAAAATGATGAAGAAAGCTGTGTTTTTAAAATGTGGCTTTGTCTCAAGTGATATACAAATAGATTTTGTTTTTTTGGAGAAATTGTAATTGCATATTCGGTGTAGCATTCTGGCATGCAGTAACACAAGTTATTGTTGTACATGAAGCCCATTCCATGGTCTCTCATGTAAGCTGAAACAGATATGTTGTTTTTAAAAACGATTTTTGAAAACAATTACATTTCTGGATATGTACTGCCAGAGCTTCATAGGTTGTTTGGGTCATATTTATAAGGCATTTGAGTGTCTATGATGTTATTTTTCCCTTTTTAAATGGAAAGCGTTCTTCATGGGGCAAGTTTCTTGTAAATACGCTCCCACCTGTGCTTGGCAAATTTAGATTTTGATTATGGGAGTTACATAGCCATGTTAATAATGTCCCAAAAATGGTGCAAGGGCATTCAAAAAAACGCTTTCATGTGTCTCAAGGACATTTTCAGTCATTTCCTCTTGAATGTAGGTATACAATTGATTTATATGCTGTGTTTAAAAACGATTTTTTGAAATCAATTACATTTCTGGATATGTACTGCTAGAGCTTCATAGGTTGTTTTGGGTCATATTTATAAGGCATTTGAGTGTCTATGATGTTATTTTTCCCTTTTTAAATGGAAAGCGTTCCTCATGGGGCAAGTTTCTTGTAAATACGCTCCCACCTGTGGTTGGCAAATTTAGATTTTGATTATGGGAGTTAAATAGCCATGATAATAATGTCCCAAAAATGGTGCAAGGGCATTCAAAAAAACGCTTTCATGTGTTTCAAGGACATTTTTTGTCATTTCCTCTTGAATGTAGGTATACAATTGATTTATTTGCTGTGTTTAAAAACGATTTTTTGAAATCAATTACATTTCTGGATATGTACTGCTAGAGCTTCATAGGTTGTTTGGGTCATATTTATAAAGCATTTGAGTGTCTATGATGTTATTTTTCCCTTTTTAAATGGAAAGCGTTCTTCATGGGGCAAGTTTCTTGTAAATACGCTCCCACCTGTGCTTGGCAAATTTAGATTTTGATTATGGGGGTTACATAGTCATGTTAAAAATGTCCCAAAAATGGTGTCAGGGCATTCAAAAAAACGCTTTCATGTGTCTCAAGGATATTTACAGTCATTTCCAACTGAATGTAGGTATACAATTGATTTATATGTTGTCTTTAAAAACGATTTTTGAAATCAATTACATTTCTGGATATGTACTGCTAGAGCTTCATAGGTTGTTTGGGCCATATTTATAAGGTATTTGAGTGTCTAGATGTTATTTTTCCCTTTTTAAATGGAAAGCGTTCTTCATGGGGCAAGTTTCTTGTAAATACGCTCCCACCTGTGCTTGGCAAATTTAGATTTTGATTATGGGAGTAACATAGCCATGTTCAAAATGACCCAAAAATGGTGCAAGGGCAATCTAAAAAACGCTTTCATGTGCATTAAGGACATTTTAAGTCAATGAGGAAACACAGGTGATGTAATTCTGAAATGAGGAAAAGAAACTTCACATTTTTCAATTACATCACTAGTGTTTCCTAAGTTTATGAATGACATTGTGCAAATGAAGTTTAGGTGTGACCATAGATTCAAAAGAGGTCTGCCCTTTGTTCAAGAGTGAAGTGGACATGACTTACTTCACTGCTAGGCCTTCACATGTATTATCTCCTTTGTTTTCTTCAACAAGTGAAAATCTCATCTGCAACCATGTGTTGGCCTCACCTCAAACAAACAAAACAGGTGATGGACCGAATGTGGATCAATGACACACATTCACCCCAGTCCAAAGATCTGGGCCCAAACAAACCTCAAGATAGGCCACACCTTATCGTCAACCTGAATCAATCATTTAAAATGTTAGGTAGAGATTTATGATTGTTGTATGCCTGTTTTGTACCACTGTGTGTCATTTTTGTGACGCAGTGCTGGTGCAAAAGATTTGCTATGTTAAATAATAAGTAGGGTGTTAAGTTTTTGATGACTGTTATTCATTTACTGTTTGGTAATAGTGGTTAATAAAAATTTGTATTATATTTTTCCACAGATTCAACTGCAGATCATTACAAAATTTGAAAAATGCCAACTAAGAATCGAATTAGAAAGGCTAGAAAACGTCAAAGACAGCAAGATCATCTATTATTGCAGCAGTCCTCTCCCCAAAATACTTGTGAAATCACCAAGAAAGCTCCGGGTAAGAGCACAAAATCATTCTTAAGAAATATTTGTAGTAAAAAAAGTATTTCTCCAAAAAATGTTTCAGTCCAGAAAAAGAAAAGCAATTTAAATGGAAAGGAAAGACCAATCAAAAATGTTACTGGTAGAGCAAGAGATAACTCTGTGCATGATAGTAGAAGGAAACAACAGTTTAGGGACATTCGAAAACGAATGTTCCGCAACAGGATAATAGTTAATTTATTAAAAAATATTAAGAAAGGCCAACAGAAAGTGGCATTTTATAAGAAGAAGAAAAATGTAGAGAAAATTATTGATCATGCTTTTGAAATTAAGCGAAAGTTGTTTATTTTGGTAATCAATAGAATTAGGAAACTAAACAAGGTAATTTCTGATTTCAAATCAAATAGTAGATGGAAGAGAGTAGTAAATCGTAGTAACTTTTGTGAAATTTTTTCCGGAGAATGGATGCATAGTTCAAGTTGTGAGGCATTTTTTAATGAGGAGAGTTATTTTCAGGATAATGATTTGGTGTTTGCAGTTGACACCAGTGGTCGAGCTTATGAAGTGAAGGATGGTTGTCCAGTTGAAAAAGAAAAACTTGTGACAACAGAGACAGACGAGGTGTTAGGTAATGAGATTTTAGGAAGACGTCCTAAGGGTCCTGTGTACATTTGGAAGTGTAGTTCTATTTGCAGTGTGCGACAGGTTTCCATCAATTTGCTTTGTGATTTTATACGGACATTTAATAAGAAAAGTTTGAAGCAGAAAATGAAGTTGTTGCAACATTTAGATCCTTGCAGAGTGAGACAAATGACAGGTTTGCGTGGTCATTCACTGGCTTGTCTTTCCAGGAGAGTATGCCAGAGTGTTTTTCATCATTTCAGGATGCTAGCAGTGCATCATAATAAAGTGAGAAAATTAGTGAGAATGTTGTATTATGCTTAAACAGTTATGTGCTGCTCTTTTGCATGGTTCTGAAATAGATGTGAAGAATATATGTGAAGAAATTGAGTTTTGTTACTTTGGTAGTAAAGATGAGAATGTTCAAATTGACCCAGAAGTAGAGGGTAATGTTGAAGATAATGTACAGGTTTCTAGTACAGATAAATTTCAGAAGGAAATTGCCACGTTTCAGATGAAATCAAGTGAGAGGCCTAATTTCACTTGTGTGTGTTGTCGACGCACTTATTATAAGAATCAGACTAAGTTAGTGGATTTATATGCAAAAAGTGAAAGGGAAAATAATAGTGAATGGAAGGATTTTGCCACATACTTGATGGTAGAAAATTATTTTGATTTGGGATCGGATCAACGTGTATGTACTTATTGTTGTAACAAATTAAACCAAAACCAGATGCCTGCTAGGGCGGTTCATAATAATCTGGAATTGGTTGAGGTTCCTTCTGAATTGAAGGATTTAAATACTTATGAATCTATTTTGATTCAAAGTATCCATCCCTTTCAGGCTATTGTAAGAATGGAGCCAAAGACAGGGAAGTTGCCTCCATCAGATTTACAGAGAGGATTAAAGGGAAGAGTTGTTTATTTGCCTCTAGATTTGAACAAAATCATTAACACAATTGGAGTAGAAAAAGTGGAAGAGGAACCTCTGGTTATCTTGGTTAATGGATTTCCGACAAAGAATAAGAAAATATGGCAAGATTTAGTGGATGTTAGGAAAGTCAAAAAGGCAACATTGTATTTGAAGAAAAATAATAAGTACTATATAAATGTATATGTTGCAGAAGAGGAAGTAAGTGATGAAGAGGATAGCGATTTGTGTGCTGGCCAAATTGAGAAAGTAGAGGCCTCTAAAAGTGAAGAAATATATGAACATTATAGTGTTCATCCTTTGCATTCCAAGGAAGTCATGGGGAATGCAATTGAGTTGTTTCAAATTAAACAAGCCAAAGGGAGTCCCATTAGTGTTTGGGAGGAAAGTTTGGAAGCTCTGTGTTTCCCACAGCTATTTCCAATAGGTCAAGGAGAAAGATATGATGAGCGACCTCATCAAATTCCTGCGTCTGAATACCGGACTTTACGATTGTATGCATAAGATCCTAGGTTTCGTCAATGCATTCCCTATTTGTTTCATCTCCTGTTTGAAAGCGATCTGTCTGGACTGTCATATGCAGTGAACCACATCTTAAAAAGTGGTATACAGATGTGAAACATCTCGGCAAGTGACTTTATGCATAAAGTCAATGTCCAAGACAGTATTTTGGATTCTCACCTAATTAATCTCATGGCGTGTCAGCGTGGTACTAATGAGTACTGGTACCGTCGTCATGGTGATTTAAAATGTATGCTGAGGAACTTAGGAACTCCAACATGGTTCTTTACTCTGAGCTGTGCCGAGTATGGCTGGGAAGACTTACTTGAATTTCTACGAGAGGCAAATGGAAATATTGAAAACATTGAATTCAAGACACCTGGAGAACTGTGTTCTTTGGATCCAGTGAATGTATGCAGGTACTTCAATCATAGATTTGAAGCTATGATGTCTTTCATCACAAATAAGAAGAATCCACCTCTTGGAGAGGTGTTGGATTTCTTCTGGAGAAAGGAGTACCAAGCAAGAGGTGCTCCTCATATACATATGTTGTTGTGGATCAAGGATGCACCTAAATTTGGAACAGATCCGGATGACTTAGTGATGAATTTCATAGAACAGTATTCTACATGTGCTGTTCCAAACGCAACGGAGAAGAAAAGCCTAAGAGAACAAGTTCTACGTTTCCAAAGCCATCGTTGTGGAAAGTACTGTCGTCGTAAATTCAGAAACAAGGACAAGTTCTACACCAAATGTCGTTTCAACTTTCCACGACCGGTGATTTTTAAAGGAAGAGTGAACAGTTTGATGTCTTCGCTGCGACATAATGTGACGAGGAAATCACCCAAAAATACATACAATTTGAAAAGGAACGAAGAGTCCAAGTACATCAACGACTACAACCCAGTGATTTTGTCCATGTGGAATGCTAACATGGATATACAGTTTGTGGCTGACAACTGTATGGCTGTGGCTCGGTATGTGACATCTTACATCACCAAAAAAGAAAAGACAGAATTGAAGGATATGTGGGAGGACATTTCCCATGAAAAGAGCCTCAGCAAGAAGTTGTACAGTTTCAGTCTGAAGATGTTGTCGCATCGAGAAATCGGAGCTTACGAATGTTCTGACCGGTTGTCTTCAGCAAGTCTCTATGCCAAATCCAGGAGTATCGTTTGGGCGAGTCTTGGTCTTGCTGCAACGCGAAATCGAGTTCTAAAACCTGTCCGGGAAATTGAGTATTTGGCAGAAAAGGAACCAAACAGTACCGACATTTTGAAGACCAACATGTTGGATACATATTATCCAAATCGAAGCAGTCACCTTGAGAATGTTTGTCTATATGAGGTTCTACAAAATTATATATTCAAGAGGAACATCAAAGAAGATATTGAGAAAGGAGTGTATGCTGTAATTGGAAGTGAGGGATGTCTGGTCAAGCAAAGAAAATGCCAATTAGTAAACCATCGAAAATTGAGTGGCGAATCTCCAGAAAAAAAGGAGTTTTTCTATTTAGCACTTTTGCAACTTTTCAAGCCTTGGCGTGCAGAAGAGGAACTGCTTGGAGATTTCCTCTGTTACGAAGACTCTTTCACTGCTGCTAAGGAGACCATAGAATGTCCTGGTTTTCCCAAATATCAAGAAATGTTGACTTTGGAAATTGAGCAGGAAGCAACGATTGCAGCCGAAATTGCCAGAGACAGTTCTCAGGACAGTCAGAGTTCTGTTTCATTGAGTCAGGATCCACTAGGAGGACCTATTATCGAAAATGAAGCTGCCACTGCTATGAATGAAGTGGAAAGAGCCATGGCACATGCTGAGGAGGATGCAGTTAACTTAGAAGACTTGGAAAAACAACTCAACGTTGAGCAGAGGAAAATATATGATGAAGTTACCAAGCAAATTGAGCATGGATTAAGTCATGAGAAGAAAGAGTGCTCATGTACATCGTTGAAGCCTGTCCGACTGTACGTGAGTGGAGAAGCGGGAACTGGAAAAAGTTTCCTTATTAAAGCAATTTCTTGTTATTTGCAGGAAAGGACTGAGACATCGTTGTCTTGTGTTGTTACCGCTCCTACTGGACTGGCAGCACATAACATTAAAGGTATTACTTTGCATCATCTACTGATGCTGCCAGTGGAGCATGACAACAAATTACAATACCACAAGTTATCTGGGGATGCTTGTTGTGAAGTTTCAAGAGTCTTGAGGAAAATGAAACTTCTTATCATTGACGAAGTAAGCATGGTTTCCAATGTCATGCTTGCCTTTGTGCATTTGAGAATGCAAGAAGTTCTTAAAACTGAGTATGATGTGTTATTTGGTGGCAAACACATCATTGTTTTCGGAGATCTTCTGCAGCTGACACCAGTAAAAGGACAACCTGTGTTCAAAATACTCACGCATGAAGATACCAGGAAGTGCCTAGGGAGCATTGGCAACGTCAATATATGGTTAAATTTCAATTATGCTGAACTGCATGAAAATATGCGTCAGGCGAAGGATGAAGATTACAAGAATATTCTACAAGATATTAGAATTGGAAAAGTGACTGAGCATGGGAAAGAAGCTTTAAATGCACGATTACTGTCAAATTTATATCCCGAACAAGACATTGTGCCTGAGAATATTTTTCAGAAAATTACTGAGAAGAAATCCGGAATATGTTTGATGCCAACTCTTGCAGAATGTGCCATCTTCAACAACAAAATGTTGAATTTAGAAAAGCAAGAGATTGTGAAACTTGAAGCTATTGACAGAATAGAGCATACGGGATCAACAATTATTTTGTCTGAGAATTTGAAATCAAAATTGGATTCATTAGAGAAGACTATATCTAAAACAGCGGGTTTTGAAAAGACTTTGAATGTGTGTTTAAATTGCCGAATCATTTTGAGAAGGAATTTACATGTTGAAAGAGGTCTGGTAAATGGATCAATGGGTAATGTTGTTGATTTTGAGAAACATAGAAATAGAGATGGAATTGAATTTTTAAAAATTAAATTTGATGGCATTGAGGAAGTACAGCTAATTGGTCGTTGTTCTGCTAGGTTTTTGCTTGTTAAAGACTTATATGTTCGCCGTAAACATTTTCCTGTTTGCTTGGCATATGCGGTGACAATCCATAAATCGCAAGGTTTAAGTGTAGATAGTGCATTGGTGAATATTGGCAGTTCTGTGTTCAAAGAGGGTATGGCATATGTGGCATTGTCACGAGTTAGAACTTTTTTGGGATTGTACTTGATTGACTGTGATGTCACAAACATTTGTGCAGATCTAGATTGTGTTAAGGAATACAATAGGTTAAGAAAAGAGTATGCGCCACATTTGCCTCAATATCCTTTGTTTGAGAAACGTGTGGTAGGCCGGAAACGAAGAAATATCAGTAATAGTAGGGAAGTTGTAACAAAAAGCCCAAAAGTCGATGAACCAAAAATTGTAAGCAGAAAGAAAGTGGATTCTGTTGAAGATGTTGTCGGTTTTCAATTTGAAAACAGTTCTGGTGTCAACTGCTATGCAAATGTAGTGGTTAATGTTCTCTTTTCACTAGAGACTTTAAAAGAACAGATTGTGTTCAATTCGGAACAAAGTTTATGCTGTTTGTTGAATTCTGTGTTAGAGAAATGTAGCACTGATCGAACAAAAGTAGAAAGTGTGTCTGAAGTTCGTTATCTGTTAGATGAATGTTCAGGTCAAACAGACTTCTCTGAAAATAATCAGCAGGATTGTCAGGAGTTTTTAATGTATATGCTTGATGTATTGCAAGATGAGGGTGTAGATGTAGATCACCTGTTTGGGCTTTCTTATCAATGGCAGCATGACTGTGAGAACTGTATGGTATCAAGGACTACTAGTGTAGACTCAGAAAGATTTATATATTTAACTTTGCCAGACAGTAAATCAGTCTCCTTTAATAAGCTAGTAAATGCAGCTGATCACAACATGGAGTGTAGCCAATGTAAATCTGAAATGATGTCAACATTATTTATACGAAGATATGGCCAGTATGTCATTCTAATGATCCAACGATGTAGGCCTGATGAATCAAAATTGTCAACTTTAATAAAAAATTTTGTTGCTTCTCAGCTGTCAATATCAGGAAGGACTTTTGTAACTGTAGCAATTATCTATCACGATGGTCCTTCAACAACATCAGGACATTACACAGCTTATTTAAAGTCTAGAAACGGCTGGTCATTCTGCAACGATTCTGTTGTAACTTTCAAAAAAAAATTGCCGTTTGACCTTAAAAATTCTTACCTGGTGTTTTTAAAACCAAAATTTTAAGGAAAGAATCTCGGGATTTCCTCTGAGGAATTGCAAAAGGTTCATGAAGTAGAGGGAATGTAAGTCTGCAATGCTGTCTAGATTATTGGTCCAAAACTTTTAATTATAATGTCAATTTAAAAATCCAACTATATAAACCTGATGCAAGTAAGTCTGCTTCATAGTAAGCAGTATCAGTGTCATAGGAAAAGGAGAACATGAGTGAGAAAGAAGGGTAAGATATTAGTAGTCCAGGATTGTGAAAGTAATCTTAAATGTTTTCTTTTTGAAAGTTGCGAAAATAGAAAATGACGGGATTTCATTATAAGAATTACAAGAGTTGAAAAACGCTGCAACATGATTTGGCCAAGTGGAAACATGTGGTAGAATGTGAGAAGTCTTTTATTGTATGTAACATATTTTTCAAAACGATGGAGGTTTTCTTTCAGAAAGTGGCGGGCTGAAAATATTTATAGAACAACAGAGTGTACACTGTTCATAGGACATCCTTCGACGTTATGGAAAGTAAGTTAATTTTAAGGAGTTTTGAATTCAGATTTCTTAGGTTGTATGGGTTTTTTAAACACAATCATTTTGTTTGTGTTTTTTTTTCCCTGCTGTTACATGATGAATACCTTCAAGTCACTGATTTAAGTGAAATTTGATACATTCTGAGAACAGCAAAAATAAACCATTTAACATGTATAATTAATGTTCTACTTTTTGTACTTATGATATACATTTAGAAATGTGAGGTAGATATGAAGAAACTGAGGCTTCTGTAAGTGTCAAAGTTAATGCTTACAGTGCTGCACTTCTGGGTACTGTTGTTTTTTTTAAACCTGAATAGGCCTGCCCTTAAAGAAACCTCTTGAAAGGGCACATCTTATTTGCATCCTGAAACAATCATTTAAAATGTTAGACACAATTTTATGATGGCTTTACATCTTTTTTGCGCTGCTATTGCATCACTATTGTGAGACATCAGCAGTGCAAAAGATGCACCATGTTCCAAAATAGGCCTCACTTCATCAGCATCAAGATACTGTTTGTTTAAAATATATATCTTTAGGATTGTGTAGGGGACGTAGAGCAGCAGAGGCTTCGGTAAATGTCAAAGTTGTTGAAAAACTGTTTCTTCCTGAACCTTTTCCCTTGTCTTTTCAAATTTTTAAATACATGTTTTAATATTTTTGAAATGTTTGTTCTCTCTTTTACAGATTGAAAGTATGAAAAAATATTTGAAAAAGTTAACAAGAATTATAAGGTAAATGTTTTCTACTCTTTTTACCCGCAATCCACTGCTGATGATGTCACTGACTATGTCATGAATGATGTAATAAGTGGACATGACTTACTTCATTGGTAGGCCTTCACATGTATTAATGCATACACTGCTGCACTTCTGCGTTCTGTTTCATATGCTGGGCTACATCTGCACTATGAGATACCTAAGCAAAGGCAACACAGGTGATGTGATTGTGAAATGAGCAAAAGAAACTCCACGTTTTTCAATTACATTACTTGTGTTTTCTAAGTTTACGAATGACATTGTGCAGATGAAGTTTTGGTCTGTCTATGGACACAGAAGAGGTCTGGCCATTGTTCAAGAGTGAAGTGGACATGTTTTACTTCAATGGTAGGCCTTCACATGTATTATCTCCTCTGTATTCTTCAACAAGCATAAATTTGATATGCAACCTTGAGTAGGCCTCACCTTAAACAAACTTTTGGAGAGGACACACCTTATCGTCATCCTGAATCAATCATTTAATCTATCACATTTAACATCTATTAGTTCTACTGCTTCATTTCTTTAATCCTTACTTTCCTGCGTTTGCTACTTCCCTCATTCCTTTCTCTATTACTTAATTATTCTACTCCTTCCACTATTTTTCTCAGTCCCTCTCTTCTCATACTTCTTCATTCTTATTCACTCATTCTGTCTCTATTAATGTTACTGTTTCTGAATGATCTCAAAATTTTTTTTAAAACAAGAACAGTAAGTATAAGGGTAGGAAACAGACAGTTATGTTACAAGAAAAAAAGCTATAGGAAGTAAACAAAAGATACTGTTACTCGCAATCCACTGCTGATGATGTCACTGACCATGTCAAGAATGATGTAATATGTGACATGATCAGAAGTGGATTGCGGGTAACAGTATCTTTTCTTTACTCCCTATAGCTGTCTTTCTTGTAACATAACTGTCTGTTTCCTTCCCTTATACTTACTGTTCTTTTTTTAAAAAAAAAAAATTTGGGTCGCTCCCGGTTCGCGTACCGGAGTGCGAACTGGGAGCGAACTAAAAGAAATAGAGGTTGGCAGAGTTTCAAAAATTCTACCAATTTTTTTTATAATGGGAAGGTAGTTCTGAAAAGAACTTTCTTTTTGGTTTTTGTTGTTTTACATTTTTTTTATTATTTTTCTGAACATTTTTTATATTTTTTTTGTATTTTCTGAACATTTTGTAATTTTTTTGTTTTTTGGGGGGAGGGGGGAAACAAAAATGATTCATTGAAAAGGGCTCAACAGGAGCAACGAAAAAAATAAGAATTTATTTTTTGGGGCGTTTCGGGCAAACATGATTTTTGATAGCTTTTACTATAAGAGTAATGCTACTTTCTCTATAGCAAATTAATTGGTTACACCGCACGCACACTTGCTTTACTTCCCCAAAGTCCATTTGAATGTTCGGGACCACCTCCCTCGCCTCTGGTCCCGATACTTCTTGGACAACAGATCTTCTCGCCATTGCCGGGGGATTTTGCTGTTTATCACGAAGCTGGGCAGCACTATAATTGATAGGGTGCCACCTACTCATATGCCTGTGCATCGTGTAATTTCCAAAGCTGAATTTCTTGTCAGTCCCCCTTGAAAGTCGATCGTCGCAAATAAGGCAAAACACATATCTGGCATTGGCTTTTTTTTGCCCTTCAGGAAATTAAAAAAATTGCCAGATGTAGTTTTCTTTTCTATTGTACCTCCTGGGCTCCTCTGGCAAAAACTCAGGCTCTTCCTGCTCTTCCTCCTCTTCTTGATCTTCCTCTTCTTCTATGATTACTTGAGCAGGTGGTCCTTTCTTCCCATGAGGAGGTGGAGGTGGTGGTGGGGGTACACTAGCTGAAGCAACTACTGAAGCCATTGCTCAACAATGAAAAAGGGTCTTTCTCTCACCAAGATGAAAGTCAGAGTGAGGAAAGAAGGAGGGGTTTTCATCATTTGGGAAAAGCAAAAGTTCTAAACCAATGAAAAGTGTTAATTTTAGATCACATGACCTAGTATTACATCATTAGGAAACCAAAAGTGAAATGAACCAATGAAAAGCGTTATTACCGAGTCACATGACCTGCTGTGTTTACGTTTCGCGCTTTGCTCCGCTTTCCGGTCCGCTTCCGGGTCCGCTAACTTGGCGCGTCCAATGACGTATTACGCGACAACGCAAAACGTCATGCTAACGTAACAGTTACGCTAAAGGAACGTTTACCGGTTCGCGGACCGAGTCGCAGCTCCAAATTGAGCTAACGGGAAGCTAACCGGTTCGCGGACTGGGAGCGAAACATAAAAAAAAACTTTTAAAAAAATTGTATCAAAACATGTAAAATATATTTTAAGATTTAAAGAAGAATACATTTTACAGCTACAGATATTAGCTTTTAAAAAACCATTGAAATTCAATGAAAAAACCATAGGTTATAGACCATATATAGTTAGGAATTAGCATTTACAAAACCTTGAAAATTCACTGAAAAAACCATAGGTTATAGACCATATATAGTTAGGGATTAGCATTTACAAAACCTTATTTTACTCGCACAAAACCATTGAAATTCCATATATAGTTAGTTGCACTAACTATATATCGCGCACCCGCAATCCACAGCTGATGATGTCACATATTACATCATTCATGACATGGTCAGTGACATCACTGATGACATCACTGATGACATCTCAAATGACATCACTGATGACATCACTGATGACAACATCCAGTGACTGTATGTTTCTGTACAGTTAAAATATGTCTTACATATTGAAGAATGAGTGTAAAGAACTGTGATATCTGCTTTTAGTGACCACAACCCAGTTTCTCTGGACCTAGGAGAGGGTGAATTATTAGGACGCATCCATGGTTCAACTTTTATGGATGGACCACTTAAAGTTAAGGACCAAAGACGCAGACTCAAATGGGATAGTATAACCCCAGAACCGTTTATTCAGGAAGTTTTGTTAGAGGCTGAGGAAGAGGTTGGGGTTTGCCTATTGAATGATGCTAATGATGGGGATGTCATTCTCGCATTTACTAACATATGCTGTAAGATAAACGGTAGGCTCTCTGTGATCAGCAAGACCAAGACAAAACCTCTTAAAAGATGGTTTGATCACAGTTGTTCCCTAGCACATTCTGTGCTGCTTAACGCCCTTAAATCCGATCCAAAGGATCGCAACCTTATTAGGACTAGCAGGGCCTTATACAAAAAAGCCATTGCAGCCAGAAAGAAAGAGCTTAAAGACGAAGCTTGGGCGCAACTTACAGACCCAGCCATAATAAAAAATAGTGGGGAGTCCTGGAAAATTGTCAATCAACCCCTTCTTACAGGCGAGGATAACTCCCCCCTGGAAACAAATATCCCAGATCAGGACTGGATCCAACACTTTAGAGACATATACTCAGGCCAGTCTTTAGCCGAGAATAGTGCTCATGAAGAGTCTACTACTATATTGGGTAACCATTTGCACTTTGAAGTTGAGGATATTTTAGTTGCCATTAATCGCACTTTGACAAAAAAGGCACCGGGACCGGATGGTGTTCCGGCTGATGCCTTTAAATGCTTCCCCAACTTCTGGTCAAGACTGCTTTGCAGGGTTTTTAACGCCTTAAACCGTGACAACATTCCTGAGTCTTGGAAAACTTCAACTATTATCCCGGTTTTTAAAAAAGGCAATAGGCAGGACCCTGCATGCTATAGGCCCATTTCATTGATAGACTCCTCAGTCAAGATTCTAGGGAGAGTCCTATTAGCAAAACTGAATGAATGGGCCACCGAGAATAACATCTTGAGCAACGTGCAATACAGGTTTAGACCCAAGAGAAGCACCCTGGACCAGTGCCTCAATCTCCACCTACTGATTGAGAAATACACCAGAGCCAAGGATGGGTCCATGTACCTAGGGTTCATGGACCTCTCCTCCGCATTCGATATGGTCAATAGATCCAAGCTCTGGGGTAAACTGGTCGAGATGGGTCTGGACAGATCTATAGTCAACTTACTGTCCGACCTCCATTCTGGCCTGTCTGCTAAAGTTAGAGTCTCCACTGATGGAAGATGTACTGAAGTGTTTGCTTCTGAAAGGGGAGTCCGTCAGGGATGCATCTTGGCACCTTTACTGTTCACGTTGTATGTGAATGCCTTAGAGCCCGCTCTAAGAGGGGTTACAAGCGACATTCCACGTGCAGGGGAACAGGGTATACCAGTTCTCCTGTACGCGGATGACGCGGTGCTACTGGCTCGAACAGGAGTGGGGCTACAACGGCTGTTGGATGCTTTCGAATCCTTCATGGGTTCCTTAGACCTGAAAATTAATGCAAAAAAATCCCAGGTCATGCTTATGGGTCGGGCTTCAAGGAAATCCCTCCATAAAACTTTTTTCTGTGGAAGGGAAAAACTTGTTCGGGTTACTACTTTTCCCTACCTGGGGATCACCTTTGACGAGAAAGGTAGCTGGGGCCCTCATGTAAAAAGTAGAGTAGCTACACTGGCCAGAACTTCCGCTGCCCTTCATGGCTTTTCAAAAAGACTAGGGGGCAGGCCTTTTGAAGCTATTAGCAAAATATACAAAGCTAAATGTATCTCTGTAGCTTCATACGGGAGCTCCCTTTGGGGGTATAAAAGAGTTGATCCCATTCAGACCGCGGAAAACAGATTTTTTAGATCAGTTTTGGGCGTCCCGCAGTCAACCCCATCTTATACTGTCCACCAGGAGCTAGGAGAAGGCTTCATTAGCGATTTGGTTAGAATAGCTCCATTAATCGCATGGCTCAAGTTGTGGCTCAATCCTGAAATTCCCCTAAACCATTCCATAATAAGGGACTGTTTGACCCTAGACAATGCACACAGGATTGGATGGTTAAAGTACATTAAGGACAGTTTTTGTAGGTTGGGGAGGCCTGAATTATACACAGCCACTGACTCCATAACATCCAATGACGTTGTCCTCACTAAGGCTGCTATGAAGGAGCTTCTTTCCTTGGAGAGGGAGGAAGTCGAGCTAAAGAAACCCTGTGTTAGGGCCAGCCTCCTGCTGGCTATACCTAGTGGTCCTGACAACTACCTCAATGTGGTGACTAATCCTTATCATAGGTTCATTTTAACCCGTTTTAGACTTAACCTGATTCATTTCAACTTGGGTTTTTATTCTGAGTGGAGTACCCCTGAAAAGGCCCCGCCCTGTCCTTGTGATCTTTTTTCAGAACAGAGCACAATGCACTTTATAATGTTCTGCAGCTATTATAATGATGCCCAGAGGTTGTTTCTCGTTCCTATACTTAAGGAAGCGGGATTTATTCTGGTCCGACCTGCTCTTATTCACCTACAAATGTTGCAAACCCCCAGGATCATGTTTTTCGTGGCGAATTTCCTGGTGAGAGCAATAAGAAGCAGGAATACCAGACTTAAGAGTGCAGACTCGTTTATTAATTAGTCTGGCTGTTGGCAACCTCAGGTTAACGAATTTTAGATCACAGTGTGTCAGGGCTTGTAGTCACCTTAGTAGAATATTTATGCGGGGATCATCCCTTGGAATATTGCACTTTATTATGCACTTTAGTATTATTGTACTTTAATACTACGTAACTACAAAGTCTTAATGATTTGTAACATGGTACATTGATTTTTATCTGAAATGTTCTTTTTAATCTTTTAACTGTTTTTAACTGTTTTTATTCATGCTATTTGTTGTCTGTGTTTTTATGCCATTGTCTTTGTATGATATTAAGTTATCGCAATAAAGAACTTTGACTGACTGACTGAGTGGATGTGTAAGTGTCTGGATGAAGGATTTAGTAGGTGCATGACTGACTGTATGAGTGAGTGATTAAATGTGTCTCACTGAGTGCATGGGTTAGTGACTAAACTGTCTTAATTTGTGCATCATTATGTCTGTTGTTCTGTAAACTGTTGCATGTGTTGATAAGTAGCTATATGAGTAACTATATGGGTTATTGATTGGTTGCCCAAGTATTTGTATGGGAGACTGAGTGTGTGTGTGGGTGGCTGGGAGGTGTATGACTCTGTGCATAGATGTGTGAGCAGTTGATTCACTAGATGTATGGTTTCAAAAGTGCATGTGGAAACAGCTGTATGGGCGGTTGACTGTGTGCATGAGTGTATTGGTGAGTGAATGGATATCTCAGTGCTACATGTCAAAGTAAGTACATATGTAAGACACAGTACATGTGAGAGTTGACATATATAAATAACTGTGCATAAGAGCCAGTGAATGTGTGAGTGGCTGTTTGGATCATTGTGAACTTGTATCAGGGATTGTATAAGAGAGTAAATATGTGTTAGTATATGTTTGAATAAGTAAAGTTTGTATAACTGTATAGTTGAGGAAATGGATGTGTGATTGATTCTTTGCATGACTGACTAGGTGTGTGAGTAACTCCATGGATGAGTGACAGTCTGTGAGTGTCTGTTTACACTGATTGTATCTAAGGTTATATTAGAGTCTGAAGAGGTTCATCGTATTATCACATGAATGATATCATCAGTGATGTGATCAGTAATGTCAAATGAGATGTCATTAGTGATGTCATCAGTGATGTCACTGACCATGTCATGAATGATGTAATATGTGACATCATCAGCAGTGGATTGCGGGTGCGCGATATATAGTTAGTGCAACTAACTATATATGGAATTTCAATGGTTTTGTGCGAGTAAAATAAGGTTTTGTAAATGCTAATCCCTAACTATATATGGTCTATAACCTATGTTTTTTTCAGTGAATTTTCAAGGTTTTGTAAATGCTAATTCCTAACTATATATGGTCTAGAACCTATGGTTTTTTCATTGATATATATATATATATATATATATATATATATATATATATATATATATATATTACCTACTGGCTGTCGCCAGTAGGTATATATAGTTAGGATTATTTGTCTATGGAACTTTTGAAAATTCTATGTCTAATAACTTTGGCGTTTGTGGACGGAATCGGCTGAAATTTTCAGGAAAATGGCACATTTTGTTTCTGAGCAGCCCCCGAAAATTTGGGGGGGTTTCGTCAAGGGGGGGCCGAGAAAAAAGGGGGGTCCCAAAACGCGTTTTTCCCATGTTAATTTCCATAGGGCCTTTGGCCTCACTTTTAGCTCGAACGGCTGAATGGATTTGCACGAAACTTGGCAAAATTGTAGGGACTGTTAGCCCGATGTGCCTTTGCTAGGTCTCAATATATGTGCTCCAGTGGATTTTGAGAAATTAACGTTCAAAACAAGATATATATCTGTAACAGCGCTCCGGGCTGCGCTCCGGTCCGCTTACTTTTCGCGAAACGGAACTTTGCGATGCGAAGCTGATTGGCTCCCCGGTGTCTGTCAACATTCTAAACAGTCCGGAGCGGCCGCCATCTTATCTCTCGGTAGGATCGAGAGAGAAGAAGAGGTGAAAAACGAAGGGGGAATTTAATGAAAGGGGGCAAGGTATACCCCTCTTGACCCCCTAGGAATGTTGTTGGGGTTTTTAAAGGGTCCCGTGGGGAAAATAAAAAAATATATATTTTTCACGGTAGAAGCGCTTCCCGGGCCGCGAACTGGGCCGCAAACTGGTAGCGAAACGGGAATTCGCCATTTTGTGCTTCGTTTTAATTAAATTACTAGGTATAAGGGGGTGCGGGAGACCATTTTGTGCTTCGTTTTAATTAAATTACTAGGTATAAGGGGGTGCGGGAGACGTATCCTAATCCCTTATGTTTTCTGAGGGTGGCTGAGGAGGCTCATATATGTTGATACATGTCTTCCAGCGGCTGTGCGTGAGCTTTTTTTTTTTTTTTGCTGCGTGACGTCTGTTAACGTTTGATTCGAAGGAAATCAGGAAGTGTTGACCACCAATTTGTCAGTGCGATAAAATATTTTGTTATAAATGAATCCTTATTGATAAACATTGTCTGCGCCATCTTGCCTTTTTTCCAATGCCACAATTTTGTCGTGCACGGCAGCCATTTTAGATGCCAGGCCGGTCCCAGGCTATCACCTAGCCCTGCGGATGTAGTTTATGGCCCTAGCTGTAGAGAATCCAGACATGCCAACCCTCCCGATTCAGGCGTGAGACTACTGATTTCAGTGCTAGTCTCCCGCCTCCCGATTCCTGCAAGCAAAAACCCGGGGGCATATTACCAACAACTAGCGATAATTTATGTCTCTAACGTGTTTAGAGACAAAAATTATCGCCGCACATCGGCGATTTTTATCGCAGATAAACCTTGCTATTAGCAAGGTTTATCGCAAATGCGATAAAAAACGGCCGCAATGCATGAATATCGCTGAAAAGTCAGCGATATTCATGCATTATCCAGCAAATGCTCTTAGCCATGTTATCCACCTCCCATTGGATAACATGGCTAAGAACTGCTCGCAAATGCGAAAAAAAATGGCCGCAATGCATGAATATCGCTGAAAAGTCAGCGATATTCATGCATTATCCAGCAAATGCTCTTAGCTATGTTATCTACCTCCCATTGGATAACATGGCTAAGAACTGCTCGCAAATGCGATAAAAAACGGCCGCAATGCATGAATATCGCTGAAAAGTCAGCGATATTCAAGCATTATCCAGCAAATGCTCTTAGCCATGTTATCCACCTCCAATTGGATAACATGGCTAAGAACTGCTCAGGGCAGGTGTTAGCTTGTGGAGATATTCGCGCTTAGCGCGAATATCTCCAAAATTTGGTAATAGTAGATAGCGATGTAAGGGACTGTTTCCAGTCGCTAACATCTTGGCACGCCCACTTTGCATGTCATTAGTGATAGATATCACTGACATGCAAAGCGGGGCCCAAGATGGTCGCTATCTCCTTTTAGCTGTCACTAACTGGTGTTAGCGACAGCTTGGTAATAGGGAGATAATTTTATCTCCGCTTTCTTGGCTTTTAAAGCCAAAAAAGCGGAATTAAACCCCCTTGATAATATGCCCCACGATTCCTCGGGGGTTTCAGCTGACAGGGCTTGGTATTGTGTTACGTGCTAATTCTTCCAGGAACCGTCAGAGGGTCGATGCAGGAGTTCTAGAAGGGGTGATAAACCATTTAAGCCTCATGAACAAGCGCATGGTCTTTTAAAGATCTGTGAAGTACTCGGGGCGGCGGTGTGTGTGTGCCCTCTTTCAGGAGCGGGCGGGGGGGGGGCACTGCCAGCAACCTGCCAGGCCAGGCAGTGTTCAACACTTGCATCACCCTTTCTCTGCCTGCTATTGCGCTCCATGCTTCGGAAAGGTAAGAAAAAGAACGTGCATTTGAGTTTGAAATGTCCGATCCTGTAGCAGTACACTTGCAAAGCCCACACATGACAATAACCCGATTCAAGGCCCCATTCACCCGATTTTTTAATAATATATAGTACTCCAAAAAAGTAGGATTATAAAACTTTATTAACTTTTAAATATAACGAACGTAACAAAAACTGTAAATATATTTAAACATTTTTTGACAAAAAAAAACAACAATGGTCCGAAGCTGTCTTTTGTGCGAATAGTCCCAAGGCAGCACAACGTGCTGAGTTGTGGACGGCACCCAGGTGAAGAACCATCCCTTCTTTAAACCCCATGGTGACCAACTAAGTGCAGGTTTTACATAAAGTAGTGTTTACCTAGAGTGGTGCTGTGTAGGACACTCTGAATGGAAATTAACCAGAACTATAACGATAACAACAACAACAACAATAATATAACTTTTATGCTTAAATTACGCAAACATTTAGCTAATGTGCTAAAGAGGGGAGTCGCCATTACTTTTGATAATTTATTCACCCATCCGTAGCCTCTCTATTCTCCATTACAATGTGTTTCTTGCTGAAATTAACCAGAACTATAACCATAACAACAACAACAACAATAATATAACTTTAATGTCCAAATTACGCAAAGATTTAGCTAATCTGCTAAAGGGGGGAGTAGCCATTTCTTTTGATAATTTATTTATCCATCCGTAGCCTCTCTAATCTCCATTACAATATGTTTCTTGCTGTCGCTAGCTGATGAAAAAACTAAAGTGATAACTTCCTCATCCTTATTTTGTCTTTATTTGTTCCTTAAGATGTTATCTTTGTCAACCTCTTCCGAGAATGCTGAAGCGTTAGGGATTTCTTTGTGTTTCTTAATAGCATTGGCGTCTGCACACTTCTTTGTCAATTCTGTTTATATGATAACTGCTTCATAAACAGACGATATCTTTGTTTAGTCATTAGTGTTAAGTGTGTCTGAAACTACAGTGCCGTTCTGTTTTTCTTTCTTCAGGCTCTACAGAGTTTTGTGTGTTGTTCTTTTGAGCGACAATTATTCCAGAGGTTTCAGGTTCACTTGTTTTGTCCTGCAGTGAGTTAACAGCTTTAGAGACTTCATGTTTATTTGCTATGTCCTGCTGTGCGTCAACTGCTTCCGAGACGTCAGCCTCATTTGTTATGTTTGACTAGATCCTGGACCTGCCCGGCCGCGCCCAAAATGGCGCCGGTATAAATGGGACTCGTAACTCCTTGTTGTGTACTGGTTGCCCAACCTTGATATCATGAGATACGTATGCAGTTGTGAAGCACATGGCGGAGGCTCGTCTGCTGTAGTGGGGCGCCCCTTTATTGTTTCAGTTGCCATTCCACCCGCTTTTGCTACACTGTGCCTTTTCCGCCATTCAGCTGTTTACCGCCCGCTCTTACGGCTACAGCGTCTCGCTCACCATGTAGTTGAGTTGCTCCCACTCTTGCGGTGCAGCGATAGGCGGCTGCCACAGGACTCTTAAAATGGCGGCCGGCTCTTCGGATTTGGGCCTGGTCCAGTAAAATGGCCCTGGGACACTTTGGAACTCGGACGCTTGTCTGCCAGGGCTTGGGTCCCATTCTCGAAAGCGTCCCCTCAGCCTTGCAGATTCTACAAAAGTCTTGGGGGACCTCGACTCCAGCAGGCTTCCGGTGGGGAGCGGCTGCCATGATTGCTTGCGGAATGGCCACGACGGAGCTACGAGATGGTGCTGCTCTCATGGTGACGCCAGCTTCAGTCTGAAACATCCAGAAACAAGGTGGGGCTTTCATCGTTTGGGAAAAAAAATGTTTTAATCCAATGAAAAGTATTATTTTTAGGTCACATGACCTAGTCTTACATCATTAGGAAAACAAAAGTAAAATGAACCAATGAAAAGTTTTATTAACAAGTCACATGACCTGTTATGCTTACGTTACGCGCTGCGCGGCGCGCTCTGGATCGTTTCCGGGAAGCTGCGCCTTGCGCACCGGAGCACTTCCGGGTGCGCTAACGCGGCGCGTCATATGACGCATTACGCGACAACACAGGTCCAGAATATAGTCAAAATGTCTCCACCAACCAGCGGTCGGAATACAACCGCTTTCAGCAGTCCAAAAGGTTCGGTTAAATCTTAAGAGCGGGAGCAACTCAACTACATGGTGAGCGAGACGCTGTAGTCGCAAGAGCGGGCGGTAAACAGCTGAATGGCGGAAGAGGCACAGAGTACCAAAAGCGGGCGGAATGGCAACTAAAACGGTAAAGGGGCGCCCCACTTCAGCGTGTCTTCAGGTCAAAGGGATTGTGGGACAAGGTCCAGAATGGAAGAGTCATCAAAAGGCAAAAAATTCCGCCGGACCCCGGGAGCCGGCCGCCTATGTCGGGGGCGATCTCAGGCCACACCAGGGCAACACGACTTGGGGAGGGGGCAGGAGCTAAGCACCCCCTCTCAGTCCACGCCATCTCACCGCCCCTCGGGGGCCTCCGTCAAGCGGTTTAGGGAGGCACCGTATCACATTGTTTTCCAATGCAGTCAGGTCCACAAACGGACCCCACTTACTTTGAATAGTGAAGCTGCAGCAGGTGCAAATAAGGTTTAAACAGTGTTACAAGCGCTGCTTAGAACTCTGAAGTATGGCACTCAACATCCAGGACTTATGCCATGTGTAAGGCAGTGACATCGAAGCAACTCAGGGACCAAAAGCATGAACGAACACTCACGTATGAAAATCTTATTTGGGGAAGGGGCAGGATCCAAACGCCCCCTCCCAGTTCGCGCCACTACACCGTATGTAGAAAATCTGAAGCCATCGTTCTACAAACTCTCAACGCTTGCTATCAGTGCATGAGTTTCATGCTCGATCGATTGAGCTAGCCGGATCGGGCAACAAAAAGTATAAAATAGTTATGTAAATAGTTATTTAATAAAATGTTTTACCCTGTTTCTTTGCTGGTGTGTTGTCTATATTTATAATATTTGCATAGGGTTTGTCGTTATTTTGGGCGGGGTGGGTGGCGGAGTCGAGCTGTCTTGCAGCCCTCATGGTGTGGAGCTCAGTTCATTTCATTATTTTCGTATTTCTCATGAAGGGTTGTTCCTAATGTTTGTATTTTACCGAGGTCAAAAAGAGATCGAATTAGTGGTCTACTGATTTTGCTCGATTACTTTTATTTTTTTACACGATTTTTCACTATCTGCAAAGACTAAACAGAGTATTGCGACTTTGTGCTTGTTTGTAAATAGAGAATGATCCAAAGAGAACCAATTCTAAAACAGTAAATGCTTGGATAACAATCAATCAAATGGAGAGACAAGCAGCTACGACGGATTACAACGGGGGTAAAGGTCTGCGTTAACTAACGTTCACTATCTGCAAAGAGAGAGTACTACTAAGAGAAAAGAGGGGAGGGGGGGGGCAGCGTTCAAAGCACATCAGCGTGCATAAACACGAAAACGTTTTTACCTATCACGTACTTGACATTTGACAGCTTTTGATATTTGCTATTAAAAAAACATTGAAATTCACAGAAAAAACCATAGGTTATAGTCCATATATAGTTAGGAATTTGCATTTACAAAACCTTGAAAATTCAATGAATAAACCATTGGTTATAGAACATATATAGTTAGGAATTTGCATTTACAAAACCTTATTTTACTCGCATAAAACCATTGAAATTCCATATATAGTTAGATGCGCTAACTATATATCGCGCACCCGCAATCCACTGCTGATGATGTCACATATTACATCATTCATGACATGGTCAGTGACATCACTGATGACATCACTGATGACAACTCAAATGACATCACTGACAACATCACAGATGACGTCATTCATGTGTTAATACGATGAACCTCTACAGACTCTGATAAAACCTTAGATACACTCAGTGAAAACAGACACTCACAGATTGTCACTCATCCATGGAGTTACTCATACACCTAGACAGTCATGCAAAGAATCAATCACACCTCCAATTCCTCAACTATACAGTTATACACACCTTACTTATTCAAACATATTCTAACACATATTTACTCTCTTATACAATCACTGATACAAGTTTTCAATGATCCATGCAGCCACTCACACATTCACTGGCTCTTAAACACAGTAATTTATATATGTCAACTCTCGCATGTACTGTGTTTTACATATGTACTTACTTTGACATGTAGCATTGAGATATCCAATCACTCACCAATACACTCATGCACACAGTCAACCACCCATACAGCTGTTTCCACATGCAGTTTTGAACCCATACATCTAGTGAATCAGCTGTTCACACATCTATGCACAGAGTCACACACCTCCCAGCCACTCACACACATACTCAGTCTCCCATACAAATACTTGGGCAACCAATCAATAACCCATATAGTTACTCATATAGCTACTGATCAACACATGCAGCCGTTTACAGAACAACAGATATAATGATGCACAAATTAATACAGTTTAATCACTAACCCATGCACTCAGTGAGACACATTTAATCACTCCCTCATACAATCAGTCATGCACCTACTAAATCCTTCATCCAGACATTTATACATCCACTCATTCTTCAATATGTAAGACATATTTTAACTTTACAGAAACATACAGTCACTGGATGTTGTCATCAGTGATGTCATTTGAGTTGTCATCAGTGATGTCCTCAGTGATGTCACTGACCATGTCATGAATGATGTAATATGTGACATCATCAGCAGTGGATTGCGGGTGCGCGATATATAGTTAGCGCATTTAACTATATATGGAATTTCAATGGTTTTATGCGAGTAAAATAAGGTTTTGTAAATGCAAATTCCTAACTATATATGTTCTATAACCAATGGTTTTTTCATTGAATATATATATATATTACCTACTGGCGGTCGCCAGTAGGTATATATAGTTAGGATTAATTCCCTATGGGATTTTTGAAAATTCTATGTCTAATAACTTTGGCGTTTGTGGACGGAATCGGCCGAAATTTTCAGGAAAATGGCACAATTTGTTTCTGAGCAGCCCCTGAAAATTTGGTGGGGTTTCGTCAAGGGGGGGCTGAGAAAAAAGGGGGGTCCCAAAACGCGTTTTTCCCATGTTAATTTCCATAGGGCGGTTGGACTCACTTTTAGCTCGAACGGCTGAATGGATTTGCACGAAACTTAGCAAAATTGTAGGGACTGTTAGCCCGATGTGCCTTTGCTAGGTCTCAATATATGTGCTCCAGTAGTTTGTGAGAAATTAACGTTCAAAACAAGATATATATCTGTAACAGCGCTCCAGGCTGCGCTCTGGTTCGCTTACTTTTCGCGAAACGGAACTTTGCGTGCAGAAAGCTGATTGTCTGTCAACATTCTAAACAGTCCGGAGCGGCCGCCATCTTGTCTCTCGGTAGGATCGAGAGAGAAGAAGAGGTGAAAAACGAAGGGGGAATTTAATGAAAGGGGGCAAGGTATCCCCCTCTTGACCCCCTAGGAATGTTGTTGGGGTTATTAAAGGGTCCCGTGGGGAAAATAAAAAAAAAATGATTTTTCACGGTAGAAGCGCTTCACGGGCCGCGAACTGGGCCGCAAACTGGTAGCGAAACGGGAATTTGCCATTTTGTGCTTCGTTAATTAAATTACTAGGTATAAGGGGGTGCGGGAGACGTATCCTAATCCCCTATGTTTCCTGAGGGTGGCTGAGGAGGCTCATATATGTTGATACATCTCTTCCAGCGGCTGCGCCATCTTGCCTTTTTTCCAATGCCACAATTTTGTCGTGCACGGCAGCCATTTTAGATGCCAGGCTGGTCCCAGGCTATCACCTACCCCTGCGGATGTAGTTTATGGCCCCAGCTGTAGAGAATTCAGACATGCCAACCCTCCCGATTCAGGCGTGAGACTACTGATTTCAGTGCTAGTCTCCCGCCTCCCGATTTCTGCAAGCAAAAACCCGGGGGCATATTACGAACAACTAGCGATAATTTTTGTCTCTAACTTGATTAGAGACAAAAATTATCGCCGCACATCGGCGATTTTTATCGCAGATAAACCTTGCTATTATCGCAGAAAAGTCAGCGATATTCATGTATTATCGAGCAAATGCTCTTAGCCATGTTATCCACCTCCCATTGGATAACATGGCTAAGAACTGCTCAGGGCACTATCACTGACATGCAAAGCGGGGCCCACGATGGTCGCTATCTCCTTTTAGCTGTCACTAACTGGTGTTAGCGACAGCTTGGTAATAGGGAGATAATTTTATCTCCGCTTTCTTGGCTTTTAAAGCCAAAAAAGCGGAGATAAACCCCCTTGATAATATGCCCCATGATTCCTCGGGGGTTTCAGCTGACAGGGCTTGGTATTGTGTTACGTGGTAATTCTTCCAGGAAACGTCAGAGGGTCGATGCAGGGGTTCTAGAAGGGGTGATAAACCATTTAAGCCTCATAAACAAGCGCATGGTCTTTTAAAGATCTGTGAAGTACTCGGGGCGGCGGTGTGTGTGTGTCCTCTTTCAGGAGCGGGCGGGGGGGGGGGAATGCCAGCAACTTCCAGGCTAGGCAGTGTTCAACACTTGCATCACCCTTTCTCTGCCTGCTATTGCCCTCCATGCTTCGGAAAGGTAAGAAAAAGAACGTGCATTTGAGTTTGAAATGTCCGATCCTGCAGCAGCACACTTCCAAAGCCCACACATGACAATAACCCGATTCAAGGCCCCATTCACCCGTTTAAAAAAAAACTATATAACACTCCAACAAAGTAAGATTATAAAACTTTATTAACTTTTAACTATAATGAACGGAACAAAAACTGTAAAACCATTTAAACATTTTTCACCCAAAAAAGCAACAATGGTCAGAAGCTGTCTTTTGTGCGAATAGTCCCAAGGCAGCACAACGTGCAGAGTTCTGGACAGCACCCAGGTGATGTCGCCTGGGTGCCGCACTGGTTTTGGGATCCTACAATGCTGCTCCGAAAATTGGCGTGGGGCGTCCCGGGTGGTGCGGGGGGAGGCCTCGTCAGTAGCGGTCTGTTGTGCGAATAGTCCCAAGGCAGCAGAACGCGCTGAGATGTTGATGGCACCCAGGTGATGTCCAGTAAACTGCCGCACTGGTTTTGGTATCCTACAATGCTGCTCCGAAAATTGGCGTGCGACGGCCCGGGGGGGGGGGGCGTGGGGGAGGCGGCGTGAACGGGCCTCCCCAGGTGGCGGCCATCCAGCTGAGTTGCGCCCGCTCTTGCGGCTACAGCGTCTCGCTCACCATGTTGTTGAGTTGCTCCCACTCTTGCAGTGCAGCGATAGGCGGCTGCCACATGACTCTTAAAATGGCGGACGGCTCTTCGGTTTTGGGCCTGGTCCACTGAAATGGCCCTGGGACACCTTGGAACTCGGACGCTTGCCTGCTAGGGCTTGGGCTCCATTCTCGAAAAGCATCCCCTCAGCCGTGAAGATTCTACAAAAGTCTTGGGGGCCCCCGACTCCCGCAGGCTTCCGGTGGGGAGCGGCTGCCATGATTGCTCGCGGAATGACCACGACGGAGCCACGAGATGGTGGTGCTCTCATGCTGACGCCAGCTTCAGTCTGAATGATCCAGAAACAAGGTGGGGCTTTCATCGTTTGGGAAAAAAAAATGTTCTAAACCAATGAAAAGTGTTATTTTTAGGTCATATGACCAAGCCTTCCATCTTTAGGAAACCAAAAGTAAAATGAACCAATGAAAAGTTTTATAAACAAGTCACATGACCTGTTATGCGGCATAGGGCTACAAAAAGCGTAGAAAATCCGTGACACGTGGCAGTAGCGGACCGATGTGCGAATAGGCCGAAGGCAGCACAACGCGTCGAGATCCGGATGGCACCGAGGTGGTGTCCAGCAAATTGCCGCACTGGTGTGGCCATCCTACAATGCTGCGCCGAAAGACGGCGTGTCCAGCTGAGTTGCGGTCACTCTTGCGGTACAGTGACTCGAACGCGCCGAGATCCGGATGGCACCGAGGTGGTGTCCAGCAAATTGCCGCACTGGTGTGGCCATCCTACAATGCTGCGCCGAAAGACGGCGTGTCCAGCTGAGTTGCGGTCACTCTTGCGGTACAGTGACTCGAACGCGCCGAGATCCGGATGGCACCGAGGTGGTGTCCAGCAAGTTGCCGCACTGGTGTGGCCATCCTACAATGCTGCGCTGAAAGTCGGCGTGGGGTGCCCCGTTGGCTTATGAGGTGATGTCAGTTGTGGACCGATGTGTGAATAGGTCGGAACCAGCACAAGGCGCCAAGATCCGAATGGCAAGTCCTGGATGTTGAGTGCCATAGTTGAGAGTTCTGAGCAGTGCTTGTAAGACTGTCTGAAGCTTATTTGCACCTGCTGCAGCTTCACTATTGCCCTGGTGTGGCCAAAGGTCGCACATGACATAGGCGGCCGGCTCCCGAGGTCCGGCGGAACTTTTTTCCTTTTCCTTTCTGCTTCTTTTCCTACAATCCGTTTCATCTGAAGACACGACCAGGTCCCTGAATGTGTGCAGGGGGACGCTATTGATTGAATGAAAATGGCGGCTTGACACAAAGCTGACTCAAGCGTTGCTGTTGATGCTATACAGACAAAAATTGGTTTTCAGTTTGTACATTCTTCAGGATTTTTTTTCCATCCAAGTCTGATTGAGAGTTTGTAGAAAAATGGCTTCAGATTTTCCACATACTACTCTTCAACATTCTTCCTAAATGTAACAATGTGAAACTCACTAGGAGAACGGCTGTTTCTGTTTCCTTTCAAAATGCTGCCAACAATATTTTCTGAATGGAAGACACCATCTTGTAGCATTAAGGGCCGAAAGGGGTTCTGGTCTGGCCGATGGTTGGTGGAGACATTTTGACTATATCTTGGACCTGCCGGACTCGCCCAAAATGGCGCCGGTATAAATGGGACTCGTAACTCCTTGCCCGCAAATGTATATCTAGAAAATGTTATTGTAAGTGGCCCTGTCTTATTTTAATTACAAAATGTACGTCCACCGATTCCGCAACTGTTAGACACCTTAGTTCTTGCAACCTAATGGCCCGCTCGTTACGTTCCTCTACAGTGTAAATGTCTCCTCATCATATACGATTTCAGTTTGCTCCGTGGCCGGCCCACGTGGTTATAGGCCCGTATTTGTATACTGACATTTTCACAATAAAGGTTTTTAAAACAAAACACGGTAGTAGTATTTACATTGGTAAAGTTTTTACTTTTAGTCACTGTTTTCGAATCAGTAAAAGGCAAGTGAAATAAAGCAGTCCAATTACATGATGGATAAAAGGTATAATATGTAGGAACGCAGTAAAGATAAATGGTCAAGGGCAGTTGTGTTTTCCACTCCTGCAACATAAAGTGATCGATAAGAATCTGATAATCAGGCGTATCGGCGACTAAGACAGCAGGCCGAGTATCTTTTACTCAACGGCTCCGTCATGGAACGAAGAAACGCCCTTTTTCTCGAAAAAGGAATATATTTTACTTGCTGGACAGTTGTACATTTTCCGGGAAAGTACATTAGCCTGGAATATTATAACATATGTTTTAAAAAAAATAATGTTCGAAAACAATAAAAAGCGTAATTTTTAGGTCATATGACCAAGCTTTTCATCATTAAAATAACAAAAGTAAAATGAACCAATGAAAAGTTTTATTAACAAGTCACATGACCTGTTATGCTTACGTTACGCGCTGCGCGCCGCGCCTCGGATCACTTCCGGGTGCGCTAACGCGGCATGTCATATAACGCATTACGCGACAACGTAGGTCAAGAATATAGTCAAAATGTCTCCACCAACCAGCGTTCGGAACACAACCCCTTTCAGCAGTCTAAAAAGTTCTGTTAAATGACAACAGAGGGGACAGGCAACAAGAACAATCAGTCAAAGAGGGGAGGGCAAGTTCTTCTCTTCCGGGTCATGTTGGGGCGCTACCGGAACTGATCGAATTGGTAGTCTACAGTGTTTCTGGATGTTTCAGACTAAAGCTGGCGTCAGCATGAGAGCACTTCCATCTCGTAGCTCCGTCGTGGCCATTCCACGAGCAGACATGGCAGCCGCTCCCCACCAGAAGCCTGCGGGAGTCGGAGGCCCCCAAGACTTTTGTAGAATCTTCACGGCTGAGGGGACGCTTTCGAGAATGGGACCCAAGCCCTATCAGGGAAGCGTCCGAGTTCAAAGGTGTCCCAGGGCCATTTTAGTGGACCAGGCCCAAAACCGAAGAGCCGGCCGCCATTTTGAGAGTCCTGTGGCAGCCGCCTATCGCTGCACCGCAAGAGCGGGAGCAACTCAACTACATGATGAGCGAGACGCTGTAGTCGCAAGAGCGGGCGGTAAACAGCTGAATAGCGGAAGAGGCACAGTGTAGCAAAAGCGGGCGGAATGGCAACTGAAACGGTAAAGGGGCGCCCCACTACAGCGTGTCTTCAGGTCAAACGGATTGTGGGACAAGGTCCAGAATTGAAGAGTCATCAAAAGGCAAAAAGTTCCGCCGGACCCCGGGAGCCGGCCGCCTATGTCGGGGGCGATCTCAGGCTACACCAGTGCTATAAGACTTGGGGAGGGTGTCGGAGCCAAGCGTCTTCTCCGAGTCCATGGCCATCACACCGCCCCTCAGGGGCCTCCGTCAAGCTGTTTAGGAAGGTAACATATCACATTGTTTTCAAATGCAGTCAGGTCCACAAACGACACTCACTAACTTTGAGAGTAGTGAAGCTGCAGTAGGTGGAAATAAGCTTCAGACAGTGTTACAAGCACTGCTCAGAACTCTTAACTATGGCACCCAACATCCAGAACTTATGCCATTTGAGAATGGCAGTGACATTGAAGCAACTCAGGGACCAAAACCATTAACGTACTTTCACGTATGAAAATCTTACTTGGGGAGGGGGCAGGAGCGAAGCGCCCCCTCCCAGTCCGCGCCACCACACCGTATGTTGAAAATCTGAAGCCATCGTTCTACAAACTCAACCAACCTTGGATGGAAAAATCTAGAAAAATGTACAAACTGAAAACCAGTTTTGGTCTGCATAGCATCAGTAGCAACGCTTGCTATCAGAGTGCATGAGTTTCATGCTCGATCGATTGAGCTAGCCGGATCGGGCAATAAAAAGTATAAAATAGTTATGTAAATAGTTATTTAATAAAATGTTTTACCCTGTTTCTTTGCTGGTGTGTTGTCTATATTTTTAATATTTGCATAGGGTTTGTCGTTATTTTGGGCGGGGTGGGTGACGGAGTCGAGCTGTCTTGCAGCCCTCATGGTGTGGAGCTCAGTTCATCTCACTATTTTCGTATTTCTCATGAAGGGTTGTTCCTAATATTTCTATTTTAGCGAGGTCAAAAAGAGATCCAATTAGTGGCCTACTGATTTTGCTCGATTACTTTTATTTTTTTACACGATTTTTCACTATCTGCAAAGACTAAACAGAGTATTGCGACTTTGTGCTTGTTTGTAAATAGAGAATGATCCAAAGAGAACCAATTCTAAAACAGTAAATGCTTGGATAACAATCAATCAAATGGAGAGACAAGCAGGCACGACGGATTACAACGGGGGTAAAGGTCTGCGTTAACTACTGTTCACTATCTGCAAAGAGAGAGTACTACTAAGAGAAAAGAGGGGAGGGGGGGGGTGCAGCGTTCAAAGCACATCAGCGTGCATAAATACGAAAATGTTTTTATCTATCACGTACTAGACATTTTAAAGCTTTTCATATTTGCTATTAAAAAACCATTGAAATTCACTGAAAAAACCATAGGTTATAGTGGATATATAGTTAGGAATTTGCATTTACAAAACCTTGAAAATTCAATGAAAAAACCATTGGTTTTAGGCCATATATAGTTAGGGATTTGCATTTACAAAACCTTATTTTACTCGCATAAAACCATTGAAATTCCATATATAGTTAGATGCGCTAACTATATATCGCGCACCCGCAATCCACTGCTGATGATGTCACATATTACATCATTCATGACATGGTCAGTGACATCACTGATGACATCACTGATGACAACTCAAATGACATCACTGATGACATCTCAAATGACATCACTGATGACATCACTGATGACAACTCAAATGACATCACTGACAACATCACAGATGACATCATTCATGTGTTAATACGATGAACCTCTACAGACTCTGATATATCCTTAGATACACTCAGTGAAAACAGACACTCACAGACTGTCACTCATCCATGGAGTTACTCATACACCTAGACAGTCATGCAAAGAATCAAACACACCTCCAATTCCTCAACTATACAGTTATACACACCTTACTTATTGAAACATATTCTAACACATATTTACTCTCTTATACAATCCTTGATACATGTTCACAATGATCCATACAGCCACTCACACATTCACTGGCTCTTATGCACAATTATTTATATATGTTAACTCTCACATGTACTGTGTTTTACATATGTACTTACTTTGACATGTAGCACTGAGATATCCATTCACTCACCAATACACTCATGCACACAGTCAACCGCCCATATAGCTGTTTCCACATGCACTCTTGAACTCATACACCTAGTGAATCAACTGCTTACACATCTATGCACAGAGTCACACACCTCCCAGCCACCCACACACATACTCAGTCTCCCATACAAATACTTGAGCAACCAATCAATAACCCATATAGTTATTCATATAGCTACTGATCAACACATGCAGCAGTTTACAGAACAACAGATATAATGATGCACAAATTAATACAGTTTAATCACTAACCATTGCACTCAGTGAGACACATTTAATCACTCCCTCATACAATCAGTCATGCACCTACTAAATCCTTCATCCAGACACTTATACATCCACTCATTCTTCAATATGTAAGACATATTTTAACTTTACAGAAACATACAGTCACTGGATGTTGTCATCAGTGATGTCATTTGAGTTGTCATCAGTGATGTCATCAGTGATGTCACTGACCATGTCATGAATGATGTAATATGTGACATCATCAGCAGTGGATTGCGGGTGCGCAATATATAGTTAGCGCATCTAACTATATATGGAATTTCAATGGTTTTATGCGAGTAAAATAAGGTTTTGTAAATGCAAATCCCTAACTATATATGGCCTAAAACCAATGGTTTTTTCATTGAATATATATATATATATATATATATATATATATATATATATATATATATATATATATATATATATATATATATATATATATATATATATATATATATATATATATATTCAATGAAAAAACCATCGGTTTTAGGCCATATATAGTTAGGGATTTGCATTTACAAAACCTTATTTTACTCGCATAAAACCATTGAAATTCCATATATAGTTATAAGCGCTAACTATATATCGCGCACCCGCAATCCACTGCTGATGATGTCACATATTACATCATTCATGACATGATTAGTGACATCACTGATGACATCACTGATGACATCTCAAATGACATCACTGATGACAACATGCAGTGACTGTATGTTTCTGTAAAGTTAAAATATCTCTTACATATTGAAGAATGAGTGGATATATAAGTGTCTGGATGAAGGATTTAGTAGGTGCATGACTGACTGTATGAGTGAGTGATTAAATGTGTCTCACTGAGTGCATGGGTTAGTGACTAAACTGTATTAATTTGTGCATCATTATGTCTGTTGTTCTGTAAACTGTTGCATGTGTTGATAAGTAGCTATATGAGTAACTATATGGGTTATTGATTGGTTGCCCAAGTATTTGTATGGGAGACTGAGTGTGTGTGTGGGTGGCTGGGAGGTGTATGACTCTGTGCATAGATGTGTGAGCAGTTGATTCACTAGATGTATGGTTTCAAAAGTGCATGTGGAAACAGCTGTATGGGCGGTTGACTGTGCATGAGTGCATTGGTGAGTGAATGGATATCTCAATGCTACATGTCAAAGTAAGTACATATGTAAAACACAGTACATGTGAGAGTTGACATATATAAATAACTGTGCATAAGAGCCAGTGAATGTGTGAGTGGCTGTATGGATCATTGTGAACTTGTATCAGGGATTGTATAATAGAGTAAATATGTGTTAGTATATGTTTGAATAAGTAAAGTTTGTATAACTGTATAGTTGAGGAAATGGAGGTGTGATTGATTCTTTGCATGACTGACTAGGTGTGTGAGTAACTCCATGGATGAGTGACAGTCTGTGAGTGTCTGTTTACACTGATTGTATCTAAGGTTATATTAGAGTCTGAAGAGGTTCATCGTATTATCACATGAATGATATCATCAGTGATGTTATCAGTCATGTCAAATGAGATGTTTTCAGTGATGTCATCAGTGATGTCATTTGAGATGTCATCAGTGATGTCATCAGTGATGTCACTAACCATGTCATGAATGATGTAATATGTGACATCATCAGCAGTGGATTGCGGGTGCGCGATATATAGTTAGCGCTTATAACTATATATGGAATTTCAATGGTTTTATGCGAGTAAAATAAGGTTTTGTAAATGCAAATCCCTAACTATATATGGCCTAAAACCAATGGTTTTTTCATTGAATTTTCAAGGTTTTGTAAATGCAAATTCCTAACTATATATCCACTATAACCTATGGTTTTTTCTGTGAATTTCATTGGTTTTTTAATAGCAAATATGAAAAGCTTTAAAATGTCAAGTACGTGATAGATAAAAACATTTTCGTATTTATGCACGCTGATGTGCTTTGAACGCTGCACCCCCCCCCCCTCCCCTCTTTTGTCTTAGTAGTACTCTCTCTTTGCAGATAGTGAACGGCAGTTAACGCAAGCCTTTGCCCCCGTTGTAATCCGTCGTGCCTGCTTGTCTCTCCATTTGATTGATTGTTGTCCAAGCATTTACTGTTTTAGAATTGGTTCTCTTTGGATCATTCTCTATTTACAAACAAGCACAAAGTCGCAATACTCTGTTTAGTCTTTGCAGATAGTGAAAAATCGTGTAAAAAAAATAAAAGTAATCGAGCAAAATCAGTAGGCCACTAATTGGATCTCTTTTTGACCTCGCTAAAATAGAAATATTAGGAACAACCCTTCATGAGAAATACGAAAATAGTGAGATGAACTGAGCTCCACACCATGAGGGCTGCAAGACAGCTCGGCTCCATCACCCATCCCGCACAAAATAACGACAAACCCTATGCAAATATTAAAAATATAGACAACACACCAGCAAAGAAACAGGGTAAAACATTTTATTAAAAAACTATTTACATAACGTTGGTTTATAAGATGATGTCAGTAGTGGACCGATGTGTGAATAGATTGAAAGCAGCACAAGGCTCCAAGATCCGGATGGCAAGCTCCTGGATGTTGGGTGCCATAGTTTAGAGTTCTGAATTTGAGCCTTTTTCAATGCCTGTGCTTTGTTGAATCAAAATGGCGGCTTGACACAAAGCTGACTCAAGCGTTGCTACTGATGCTATGCAGACCAAAACTGGTTTTCAGTTTGTACATTTTTCTAGATTTTTCAATCCAAGTTTGGTTGACTTTGTAGAACGATGGCTTCAAATTTTCAATATACGGTGTGGTGGCGCTGACTGGGAGGGGGCGCTTCGCTCCTGCCCCCTCCCCAAGTAAGATTTTCATACGTGAAAGGACGTTAATGGTTTTGGTCCCTGAGATGCTTCGATGTCACTGCCATTCTCAAATAGCATAAGTTCTGGATGTTGGGTGCCATAGTTAAGAGTTCTGAGCAGTGCTTGTAACACTGTCTGAAGCTTATTTCCACCTACTGCAGCTTCACTATTCTCAAAGTAAGTGAGTGTCGTTTGTGGACCTGACTGCATTAGAAAACAATGTGATATGTTAGCTTCCTAAACAGCTTGACGGAGGCCCCTGAGGGGCGGTGTGATGGCCATGGACTCGGAGAAGACGCTTGGCTCCGACACCCTCCCCAAGTCTTATAGCACTGGTGTAGCCTGAGATCGCCCCCGACATAGGCGGCCGGCTCCCGGGGTCCGGCGGAACTTTTTGCCTTTTGATGACTCTTCAATTCTGGACCTTGTCCCACAATCCGTTTGACCTGAAGACAAGCTGTAGTGGGGCGCCCCTTTACCGTTTTAGTTGCCATTCCGCCCGCTTTTGCTACACTGTGCCTCTTCCGCCATTCAGCTGTTTACCGCCCGCTCTTGCGACTACAGCGTCTCGCTCATCATGTAGTTGAGTTGCTCCCGCTCTTGCGGTGCAGCGATAGGCGGCTGCCACAGGACTCTCAAAATGGCGGCCGGCTCTTCGGTTTTGGGCCTGGTCCACTAAAATGGCCCTGGGACACCTTGGAACTCGGACGCTTCCCTGATAGGGCTTGGGTCCCATTCTCGAAAAGCGTCCCCTCAGCCGTGAAGATTCTACAAAAGTCTTGGGGGCCTCTGACTCCCGCAGGCTTCTGGTGGGGAGCGGCTGCCATGATTGCTCGTGGAATGGCCACGACGGAGCTACGAGATGGTAGTGGTCTCATGCTGACGCCAGCTTTAGTCTTAAACATCCAGAAACACTGTAGACTACCAATTCGATCAGTTCCGGTAGCGCCCCAACATGACCCGGAAGAGAAGAACTTGCCCTCCCCTCTTTGACTGATGGTTCTTGTTGCCTGTCCCCTCTGTTGTCATTTAACAGAACTTTTCGGACTGCTGAAAGGGGTTGTGTTCCGAACGCTGGTTGGTGGAGACATTTTGACTATATTCTTGACCTACGTTGTCGCGTAATGCGTTATATGACACGCCACGTTAGCGCACCCGGAAGTGATCCGAGGCGCGGCGCGCAGCGCGTAACGTAAGCATAACAGGTCATGTGACTTGTTAATAAAACTTTTCATTGGTTCATTTTACTTTTGTTAATTTAATGATGAAAAGCTTGGTCATATGACCTAAAAATTACGCTTTTTATTGTTTTCGAACAATATTTTTTTTTCAAACATATGTTATAATATTCCAGGCTAATGTACTTTCCCGGAAAATTTACAACTGTCTTGCAAGTAAAATATATTCCTTTTTCGAGAAAAAGGGCGTTTCTTCCTTCCATGACGGAGCCGTTGAGTAAAAGAGATTCGGCCTGCTGTCTTAGTCGCCGATACGCCTGATTATCAGATTCTTATCGATCACTTTATGTTGCAGACATGAAAAACACAACTGCCCTTGACCATTTATCTTTACTGCGTTCCTACATAATATACCTTTTATCCGTCATGTAATTGGACTGCTTTATTTCACTTGCCTTTTACTGATTCGAAAACAGTGACTAAAAGTAAAAACTTTACCAATGTAAATACTACTACCGTGTTTTGTTTTAAAAACCTTTATTGTGAAAATGTCAGTATACAAATACGGGCCTATAACCACGTGGGCCGGCCACGGAGCAAACTGAAATCGTATATGATGAGGAGACATTTACACTGTAGAGGAACGTAACGAGCGGGCCATTAGGTTGCAAGAACTAAGGTGTCTAACAGTTGCGGAATCGGTGGACATACATTTTGTAATTAAAAAAGGACAGGGCCACTTACAATAACATTTTCTAGATATACATTTGCGGGCAAGGAGTTACGAGTCCCATTTATACCGGCGCCATTTTGGGCGAGGCCGGGCAGGTCCAAGATATAGTCAAAATGTCTCCACCAACCATCGGCCAGACCAGAACCCCTTTCGGCCCTTTATGCTACAAGATGGTGTCTTCCATTCAGAAAATATTGTTGGCAGCATTTTGAAAGGAAACAGAAACAGCCGTTCTCCTAGTGAGTTTCACATTGTTACATTTAGAAAGAGTGTTGAAGAGTAGTATGTGGAAAATCTGAAGCCATTTTTCTACAAACTCTCAATCAGACTTGGATGGAAAAAAAAAACCTGAAGAATGTACAAACTGAAAACCAATTTTTGTCTGTATAGCATCAACAGTAACGCTTGAGTCAGCTTTGTGTCAAGCCGCCATTTTCATTCAATCAATAGCGTCCCCCTGCACACATTTAGGGACCTGGTCGTGTCTTCAGATGAAACGGATTGTAGGAAAAGAAGCAGAAAGGAAAAGGAAAAAAGTTCCGCCGGACCTCGGGAGCCGGCCGCCCATGTCATGTGCGACCTTTGGCCACACCAGGGCAATAGTGAAGCTGCAGCTGGTGCAAATAAGCTTCAGACAGTCTTACAAGCACTGCTCAGAACTCTCAACTGAGGCACTCAACATCCAGGACTTGCCATTCGGATCTTGGCGCCTTGTGCTGGTTCCGACCTATTCACACATCGGTCCACTACTGACATCACCTCATAAGCCAACGGGGCACCCCACGCCGACTTTCGGCGCAGCATTGTAGGATGGCCACACCAGTGCGGCAACTTGCTGGACACAACATCGGGGCCATCCAGATCTCGGCGCGTTCGACTCACTGTACCGCAACAGTGACCGCAACTCAGCTGGACACGCCGTCTTTCGGCGCAGCATTGTAGGATGGCCACACCAGTGCGGCAATTTGCTGGACACCACCTCGGTGCCATCCGGATCTCGGCGCGTTCGAGTCACTGTACCGCAACAGTGACCGCAATTCAGCTGGACACGCCGTCTTTCGGCGCAGCATTGTAGGATGGCCACACCAGTGCGGCAATTTGCTGGACACCACCTCGGTGCCATCCGGATCTCGGCGCGTTCGAGTCACTGTACCGCAACAGTGACCGCAACTCAGCTGGACACGCCGTCTTTTGGCGCAGCATTGTAGGATGGCCACACCAGTGCGGCAATTTGCTGGACACCACCTCGGTACCATCCGGATCTCGGCCCGTTGTGCTGCCTTCGGCCTATTCGCACATCGGTCCGCTACTGACGCCGCCTCACGTGCCAACGGATTTTCTACGCTTTTTGTAGCCCTATGCCGCATAACAGGTCATGTGACTTGTTTATAAAACTTTTCATTGGTTCATTTTACTTTTGGTTTCCTAAAGATGGAAGGCTTGGTCATATGACCTAAAAATAACACTTTTCATTGGTTTAGAACATTTTTTTTTCCCAAACGATGAAAGCCCCACCTTGTTTCTGGATCATTCAGACTGAAGCTGGCGTCAGCATGAGAGCACCACCATCTCGTGGCTCCGTCGTGGTCATTCCGCGAGCAATCATGGCAGCCGCTCCCCACCGGAAGCCTGCGGGAGTCGGGGGCCCCCAAGACTTTTGTAGAATCTTCACGGCTGAGGGGACGCTTTTCGAGAATGGAGCCCAAGCCCTAGCAGGCAAGCGTCCGAGTTCCAAGGTGTCCCAGGGCCATTTCAGTGGACCAGGCCCAAAACCGAGGAGCCGTCCGCCATTTTAAGAGCCATGTGGCAGCCGCCTATCGCTGCACTGCAAGAGTGGGAGCAACTCAACAACATGGTGAGCGAGACGCTGTAGCCGCAAGAGCGGGCGCAACTCAGCTAGATGGCCGCCACCTGGGGAGGCCCGTTCACGCCGCCTCCCCCACCCCCGGGCCGCCGCACGCCAATTTTCGGAGCAGCATTGTAGGATACCAAAACCAGTGCGGCAGTTTACTGGACATCACCTGGGTGCCTGTCGTACATGTTGTGTCAGCCATGTGACACTGGACACAGTCCCATCAACATCTCAACGCGTTCTGCTGCCTTGGGACTATTTGCACAACAGACCGCTACTGACGAGGCCTCCCCCCGCACCACCCGGGACGCCCCACGCTGTTTTTCTGTGCTGCATTGTAGGATCCCAAAACCAGTGCGGCACCCAGGCGACATCACCTGGGTGCCGTCCAGAACTCTGCACGTTGTGCTGCCTTGGGACTATTCGCACAAAAGACAGCTTCTAACCATTGTTGCTTTTTGTGTTGAAAAATGTTTAAATGTTTTTAGTTTTTGTTCCGTTCGTTATAGTTAATAGTTAATAAAGTTTTATAATCTTACTTTGTTGGAGTGTTATCTATTTTTTTTAAAACGGGTGAATGGGGCCTTGAATCGGGTTATTGTCATGTGTGGGCTTTGGAAGTGTGCTGCTGCAGGATCGGACATTTCAAACTCAAATGCACGTTCTTTTTCTTACCTTTCCGAAGCATGGAGCGCAATAGCAGGCAGAGAAAGGATGATGCATGTGTTGAACACTACCTGACCTGGCAAGTTGCTGGCAGTGCCCCCCCGCCCGCTCCTGAAAGAGGGCACACACACACCGCCGCCCCGAGTACTTCACAAATCTTTAAAAGACCATGCGCTTGTTCATGAGGCTTAAATGGTTTATCACCTCTTCTAGAACCCCTGCATCGACCCTCTGACGGTTCCTGGAAAAATTACCATGTAACACAATACCAAGCCCTGTCAGCTGAAACCCCCAAGGAATCGTGGGGCATATTATCAAGGGGGTTTATCTCCGCTTTTTTGGCTTTAAAAGCCATGAAAGCGGAGATAAAATTATCTCCCTATTACCAAGCTGTCGCTAACACCAGTTAGTGACAGCTAAAAGGAGATAGCGACCATCTTGGGCCCCGCTTTGCATGTCAGTGATACTTATCACTAATGACATGCAAAGTGGCGTGCCAAGATGTTAGCGACTGGAAACAGTCCCTAACATCGCTATCTTCTATTACCAACTTTTGGAGATATTCGCGCTAAGCGCGAATATCTCCAAAATCTAACACCTGCCCTGAGCAGTTCTTAGCCATGTTATCCAATGGGAGGTGGATAACATGGCTAAGAGCATTTGCTCGATAATACATGAATATCGCTGACTTTTCTGCGATAATAGCAAGGTTTATCTGCGGTAAAAATCGCCGATGTGCGGCGATAATTTTTGTCTCTAAATAAGTTAGAGACAAAACTTATCGCTAGTTCTTCGTAATATGCCCCCGGGTTTTTGCTTGCAGAAATCGGGAGGCGGGAGACTAGCACTTAAATCAGTAGTCACACGCCTGAATCGGGAGGGTTGGCATGTCTGAATTCTCTACAGCTGGGGCCATAAACTACATCCGCAGGGGTAGGTGATAGCCTGGGACCAGCCTGGCATCTAAAATGGCTGCCGTGCACGACAAAATTGTGGCATTGGAAAAAAGGCAAGATGGCGCAGCCGCTGGAAGAGATGTATCAACATATATCAGCCTCCTCAGCCACCCTCAGGAAACATAGGGGATTAGGATACGTCTCCCGCACCCCCTTATACCTAGTAATTTAATTAACGAAGCACAAAATGGCAAATTCCCGTTTCGCTACCAGTTTGCGGCCCAGTTCGCAGCCCGTGAAGCGCTTCTACCGTGAAAAATCATTTTTTTTTTCTTTTCCCCACGGGACCCTTTAATAACCCCAACAACATTCCTAGGGGGTCAAGAGGGGGATACCTTGCCCCCTTTCATTAAATTCCCCCTTAGTTTTTCACCTCTTCTTCTCTCTCGATCCTACCGAGAGACAAGATGGCGGCCGCTCCGGACTGTCACGCAGCAAAAAAAAAAAAAGCTCACGCACAGCCGCTGGAAGAGATGTATCAACATATATCAGCCTCCTCAGCCACCCTCAGGAAACATAGGGGATTAGGATACGTCTCCCGCACCCCCTTATACCTAGTAATTTAATTAACGAAGCACAAAATGGCGAATTCCCGTTTCGCTACCAGTTTGCGGCCCAGTTCGCGGCCCGTGAAGCGCTTCTACCGTGAAAAATCATTTTTTTTTTCTTTTCCCCACGGGACCCTTTAATAACCCCAACAACATTCCTAGGGGGTCAAGAGGGGGATACCTTGCCCCCTTTCATTAAATTCCCCTTTCGTTTTTCACCTCTTCTTCTCTCTCGATCCTACCGAGAGACAAGATGGCGGCCGCTCCGGACTGTTTAGAATGTTGACAGACACCGGAGAGCCAATCAGCTTTCTGCGCGCAAAGTTCCGAAACGCGAAAAGTAAGCGGACCGGATCGCTGCCCGGAGCGCTGTTACAGATATATATCTTGATTTAAACGTTAATTTCTCAAAATCCACTGAAGCACATATATTGAGACCTAGCAAAGGCACATCGGGCTAACAGTCCCTACAATTTTGCCAAGTTTCGTGCAAATCCATTCAGCCGTTCGAGCTAAAAGTGAGTCCAACCGCCCTATGGAAAACTCAATGTAAAAAACGCGTTTTGGGACCCCCCTTTTTTCTCAGCCCCCCCTTGACGAAACCCACCAAATTTTCAGGGGCTGCTCAGAAACAAAATGTGCCATTTTCCTGAAAATTTCAGCCGATTCCGTCCACAAAGGCCAAAGTTATTAGACATAGAATTTTCAGAAATCCCATAGGGAATTAATCCTAACTATATATACCTACTGGCGATAGCCAGTAGGTAATATATATATATATATATATATATATATATATATATATATATATATTCACTGAAAAAACCATAGGTTTGACACCAGTTATAGTTAGCTGGAAATTTTACTGACATAAAACCAATGAAATTCCACGTTATAGTTAGTTGGACTCACTATAACTTGCGCGTGTAATGCACTGCTGATGACATTACATATTACATCACTCATGACATGGTCAGTGACATCACTTATGACATCACTGATGACAGACCTCCTTTAAGTGTAATGTAACCCTTAAAACACATATTGGAAAATAGAAATTAACATTTTCAAAAAAATGGACATACCCATACCAGTTACAACAACCAATTCAGTAATTCCACCATCTATATACACATTCTCTCATTCACCAACAGTTCTATATAGTCACTCATACATATACTCACTCATCATATGTAGTGATACACCTATACATCCTGTTACACACCGACAATCATCCAAAAGTTACTCACACACATACTCACACATGCAAATAAACTATTGAACATCCATTTATTTGCATATAAAACTATACACACTCAACCACCCATACAGTCCTGCACATATGGTGTCTTCTAAACACATACAAAGAGAGAGTTAGTCATTCATGCATCTATGTTATTAGTAATACCCCCATGAAACCATAGAAACACTCCTACTGATACTAAAAAAACATCTAAGAACCCAAATACCTACACATGTAGGTACTCATCAACCCATGTAGCCAGTTATTCACAAAGTGAAACACTGATACATATATTTAAATATTTAAACATTACTCGCTAATATATTTATTCACTAAGGTACACTTAATAAGCCAGTTATCCAATCATTTCTTTTTAAAAAAAACATTCATTAAGACAATAATTTAAACATTTATTCTTTCCTCAACCTTTACATATATATATACAAAACATATTTATTTTTTAGAAAGACACACATTCACTGGATGGTGTCATAAGTGATGTCACTGACCATGTCATGAGTGATGTAATATGTAATATGTAATATGTGAGTCCAACTAACTATAACGTGGAATTTCATTGGTTTTATGTCAGTAAAATTTCCAGCTAACTATAACTGGTGTCAAACCTATGGTTTTTTCAGTGAATTTCATAGGTTTTTCAAATGCTACATCCTAACTATAACGTGTGTAAAACCTATGGTTTTTTCAGTGAATTTCATAGTTTTTTTGAATGCTAGTTCCTAAGTATGTAATCACGTTCGTAACTACATAGTGTCACCGCCTACACGTCCTGAGAAGCGCATGTAAAGTCACGTGACTTGAAAACAAAACTTCCAATTGGTTATTAGTAGTTTCTGTTCTGGAATATACACGAAGCACTCCACCCACTTTCCTCACAATCTTTTCTACTCTCAAGAGACAACAACGTCGAGCATCTTCCGGAAGTCTTTGCTGAAATGGCTTCCCTACCAGATTCATCTTCCGAATCTGAAGGAAATGAGCGACCACCGTTAAGAAGAAAAAAGGAATCTTTCATTTGGCAATTTTTCACTTATCCTGAAGATCAAAAGAAAGTGAATGCGCCAAAAGTAACCTGCACAATATGCAATTCGGAGCTCACAAGGGGAAATCCAAATAAAAAATATTCCTTTTCTGCACACACCATGCAGCGGCATGTTAAACAAAGGCATCCTGAGCAGTATGCAAAAGCATCGACAAGAGCCCTGGCCACGCTATTACCATCAGAGGTGGCCAGCACATCTTCTGGTGTATGACCTGTATCTCCATCGAGTGCTGAAATGGACTTGAGACCATATCTTGCGAAGGTGCATATGAAATGCAACAAGTGTGGAGAAATTCTTTTATATGGAGAGCAGAGCCTCGTTCTTATTAAACTCAAAATTGACAGTCACAAATGCCCCAAGAAAAGATAAATTTCTTCACTTCATTTTCAAACTATTACATACTGAAAAATGTAGTAGCAACTTTAAGAAATCGAAAGCATTATAACACTTCTTTCCCCCCCCAAAAAAAAAAAAAAAAGTTATTTTCAGAACTAACTCTTTCCACCAAAACATGCTCGAAGAGCATATTATAAGATGTTTTTTTGCCGCTTTATTTTAGTGCGAGACCGAGTGCGCGCACCCTTCTATCGCGTACAGGACCTGACACTCCCATGTGAAGTCATGTGACTTCTAAACAACACTTCTTATTGGTTCTTGGTAGTTTCTATTCTGCAATTTACACGCAGCACTCCACCCACTACCATCACTTTCTTTTCTACTCTCAAGAGACAACAACGTCGAACATCTTCCCGAAGACTTCGATACAATGGCTACCGTTCCGCATTCATCTTCCGAATCTGATGAAAATGAGCAACCACCTTTCACAAGAAAAACGGAGGCCACGCTATTACCATCAGAAGTAATCAACACATCTTCCGGTGGATGACCTGTATCTCCATCGAGTGCTGAGATGGACTTGAGACCATATCTGGCGAACGTGCACATGAAATGCACGAACTGTGGAGAACTTCTTGTATACGGAGAGCAAAGCTTTACTCTAATGAAACAAATAATTGAGAGTCATAAATGCTCCAAGAAAAGTTAAATTTCTTCACTTTATTTGGATAGTATGACATACTAAAAAATGTCGTCGCAACTTTAAGAAATAAAAAGCATCATAACACTTGTTTCCAAAAAAAAAAAAAAAAAAGTTCTTTTCAGAACTAACTCTTTGTACCAAAACAAGCTTGAAGAGCATATTTGCTGATGTTTTCTCGCCGCTTTCTTATAGTGCGCGACCCACCTATCGCGTACAGGCGTCGAGACACGCATGTGCAGTCATGTGACTTTAAAACAACACTTCCAATTGGTTCTTACTAGTTTCTATTCTGCAATTTACACGGAACACTCCACCCACTTCCCTAGAAAACCAGTTTATCGTAAATCTTTTAAAGCCTCCTCTTATGAAATATTCGATATCAATCACATAGCAGAGAACTAAATAGCACTATATACACTCCGTCCCTTAATTATAAGAGACTTATTGCTATGTAAAATCAACTTTTGCTCTCCAAGATAATGTAAAATGCTGAGCCTATTACATAATTTTATTACACATATATGTTACTAGTCTCCTTCGAGTACTAACACCGTAGAAAATACCACCAATAGTGGTGATATTTTTTACACCGAGAACGGGCGATTTCTATCGCTTACAGCCCTTACAATTATAAAGTTATATTTCCTAAGTCTCTGATCGCCAACTGTGCAACGTAAATCCCCTGTGTGTCGCAATAAGGTCCATAAACAAAAACTACAGAGCCAGCATTATAAACATACACAAAACAACAAAACGACAAGAGCCACCATGCTAATATATATCCTTAATATAATAAACCTCTGAGAATAAATACATATTTCCGTGGCAGCCCATAACACAAATGTGGCGTCCTCTGACTCTGCTCCATTACCAAACTCCGTAACTCCCTGCCCCCCTCACTTTTCACTAAACTCCGCACTCCACCCCAGCCAAACCCCCTATTACAAACCCCCAACCTACCCTCCCTGCCCAAACCCACCATGAACCTCAAACCGCCCCTAGAAAACTTATAAGACACAGGATTACTAAAACTCAAAGAATACGCAACAGGCACATAATGTAAATAGTACATAAAGACACATATTTTTTCCAAAATACTATTTAAAAACATGTTCTATTTTTAATAAATCTATCATGCATCTGACCCTCTAGAACTGCTTTCAAAACGTGAACTATAAACCTCTACTTTTCATTTTCAAACCATACACTTTCTTCTGACCCTCTAGAACTGCTTTCAAAACATGAACTATAAACCTCTACTTTTCATTTTCAAACCATACACTTTCAATTACATTATTTTTTTTCAACAATTCATGTAATGTTACAAACCTTTTCTAAAATACACCAGTCCGTATCATTTATAAGGATTTATTTTCAGTCTTCATCAGTGACACTTTCTTCACATACAATAGAAATCACTATAACTTTTTAAACGACAATGCTAACGCGGTAAAAATAACCCTTCATTTACTTTCCTTTAAGAATGCACACTATGTACCCCACGCATGCGTTTCTTAATCTTTGTATTTGGCAGCGAATACCGACCTTGAATCGGAAGACATGAACAAGAGCGCCATTGTCACATTTAAAAATGAACGTTGCATCTGCTCACACACATATCTTTCACTAAGCTAACATTCACAGAAAACAGCATTGATGTAAAAAAAAATTGACCTTGCTTTACAACTCCCTCAAATCACTCCCTTATTTTTTAACGCATCCTCCAGTTCAAAAAAAGCTACTTTTTTAATAACCACTAAGCAATATATAAGTGACTAGACTCCTAGAAAATGTATCAAGTCATTCTGCTCCTCTCCACTGCATAGCCGGCGACCTAATTCTGTGGAGTTGCTATACAACCAGCGGTGCTGCGCCGTTTCCTGTACCATCTTGGGAAATTCAAAATGGATGTCCCTCCTGCCTTCGCAAACGAGCCAGGCCACTTAGAACTATTTCGCCAGAAGATGCTTGAGTACTACGGCATCTTACCACTCTCGACTTTGAATACTTCATATCGATTATCATTTCGATATTCGCATTTCACCTGTGTGCAGCCTGTATTTCATTGCCTGAGCTGTGATTTCACGTGGGCCCTGGATTTATGTCTCTGCAATTTGGTACCTCCTGAACCGAATTACAATCACCTCATGAATCCCTTACTTGATCATGAACAGCTTTGTTACAACGGAGGGTTTATGGCCTTTGCAGCGATACAAGGAGTTCTTGGTCATTGGAATATATTCGCAGTGGCGCAATATTTCCTAACAGAGAGCTACATCGAAAACCCACCGAGCTGCCCAATGATGGTAAAAGACACTCCAATAATGACAGATCATGAATGCTCCTTTCATCTTCTCAATTGGATGGCTGACATGTTTTCAGATGATAACAATGATTTCATGTTAGAGGCACTTGCTGCATACTTTGCCTACACAATGGACACTTAACTCTTTCCTAACAGCGAGCTACATCGAAAACCCACCGAGCTCCCTCTGATGGTAAAAGACGCTCCGATTATAACAGATCATCAGTACTGCTTTACTCTTTTCCATTGGATAGCTGACATACTTTCCGGAGGGTTTATGGCCTTTGCAGCGATACAAGGAGTTCTGGGTCATTGGAATATATTCGCAGCGGCGCAAGATTTCCTAACAGAGAGCTACATCGAAAACCCACTGAGCTGCCCTATGATGGTAAAAGGCGCTCCAATAATGACAGATCATGAATGCTCCTTTCATCTTCTCAATTGGATGGCTGACATGTTTTCAAATAATAAAACTGATTTCCTGTTACAAGCAGAAGCTACCTATTTTCCCTAAACAATGCTTCAATAACTCTCAAACAAGCCATTGACGTCCTCATTTCCTTTTGGTTTTCTATATTCTTCACGTTCTTTTCCATATTTTCTTTTGAAGAACAGACCTATTTGCTTTACTAACAGTGGACATTATAAAGTCGTGTTGTTTGACAGCTGATTCATAAAGTAATGATGTATAACCACTTGCATTTTCATATATCGTTCCCAAACTGAAAGGCCAGAGACCTTCTTCCATTTATTAAAATATAATATACTTCCTTATAAGAGTGTACAATGTTTTTCTCCAACTATATTCATTTTTCTTCAACTATAGCGTTTGTATTCCATGTACTACTGACAATACCAATTACTGTGTTTTTTGCAATTACTGTACTCATATTACATAATGATTTGCCTTTAAAACAGTACATTTCTAAATAAACATTTCAAATATTCACGGTTTCTCTTTTAATCCATAATCTCAACTGAAATGATTTCATATTGAAAAACTATTCATGGGTTCCACATAACCTTAACTGTAGTCACTGAGGACCTTATTTATGAAGACCTTCCGCCGCCAGTGCCTCATTTTTTAAAATGGGAAAAAGTAACGCACCGGTGGCGCAAGGCCTTCATAAATAAAGTCCTGAATGTTTTCTTTTCTCGACCTCACTTACTGATACTAGAACCTGCAAACCAATTACGGCCCGTGAACTCTTTCTTAGTAGGTCGCGCACCGTAAAGACAGTTATACCACTGTTAACATTTTTTTTTTACTGTTACTAAGCACCGACACAGTTCCGCTTCACTCAGAGTTAATCACTGCTCCCACGCTTCTACAGGCCAGACGCTATGTCGTATTTCTCTCCTTATCACCCTTTCATCTCCACAATAACAAACAGTTGTCCGCCAGCCACCAGAGAACAGACTCAGATGCAGAGGCACCAAAGAGTGAACCCATCACCAACTGCCATCTCCGGCTGTTTCCATGGTTACACCTCATTCTGCACCTTGCTGAAGGCACAGGTCAAAAGTTCATGTCTCAACGTTCTACAGCTAACTAAGAAGACTATTTTCCCTCCAGAAACACCTGCCAATCCACAACTCTGTTACATGTCTTGTTTTTTCACACCCAATAGTACTTTTCGTTTAACATAAACATTGACCTGTTCACTCTCCACTTGTTACAATCAACCAATCATTTTTATTTTTTTAACCACACCCAGCCTCTTCCTTTTTCTTTATTTAAAATTTCAACTTCTAACTACCATTCCACTTCCAGAACCGATCGGAGGACGACTACAAATCCCTTAAAAATGAAGGTCTGGCTAATAGGACACAGTTATATTCACTGGAGTGAAAAATATGCAGTAAGCAGACGAATTTGCAACCTCAGCTTACCAAATGTACACATAACATGGATTTCCACAAGAGGATTGAAATGTCACCAATTGATTCCATTGGTGAAAACTTTTATGCATCTCCCAGAACCAGACCTTATAATTGTGCACTGTGGTGGGAACGATCTAGGCACAATCACTGGGGTAGGTCTGGAAATGCTTCTAAAAGACACCTTTCGACAATTGATTACACTTTTTCCTCGATCTGCCTTGGTATATTCCAATATATGCCAAAGACAGAAATGGAATTGGTCCAATCACCATTGTGCACAATTTGAGAAAGCAAGGAGACATGTAAATAAATCTGTTTCTGCGTTCCTCAGAGATTATAGCATGGGTTCTATTTACCACAACAACTTGCGCTACCACATGCAAGACGTCTATAGGAGAGACGGTGTTCATTTCACGAATGAGGGAAACAGAATCTTCCTCTGCAACATCAGGCTCTGCATCGGTACTTACTTATAAATGCAGAAAACACTCAATTAACACAAGGGCTCTTTTCAGAGCCACCTTATATCTAAGCCCTCAAACTTCTGATTTACCTCCTTTTCCACACTCTTGTAAATAGGTGTGCGGGACCGGGTGCGCGCACCCCGTATTTTTTTTTCGGGGAAAAATTATATCTTTTTGCGTTTAAGGGCCTTACTGCACACCCCGAGAAAACCTACGCAGGAAGACAATCTCTACCTTCTCCCCTTTCCATGTTTCAACGCTTTGAAATGAACAATATATTTACTCGCAGTGACAAAATGGCGGACAAAACTTCCTGATTTCCTTCGAATCGAACGTTAACAGACGTCACGCAGCAAAATTCCGCTAGCGCGCGCAGCCGCTTGGATGCGCGCACGTGTGCGCGCCTATAGATATATAATTGACTTTAACTTTAATTTTCTCAACAACTACTGAACGGATTTACACCATTCCAAAAAAAGCGTAATCTGCGAACAAGACTCTACAGTTTTGGCAAATTTCTTATAAATTCATTCACCCGTTCGAACTGTAGCCGAGTCTAAAGGTCCTATGGAAAATAACATTGAGAAAACACGTTTTGGGACCCCCCTTATATCTCAGCCCCCACTTGACCAATCCCCCCCAAACTTTCAGCGAAGGAGTGCAGCGAACCTAGCCATCTTCTTTGAGAAATTCGCAAAGACTCATCCACCAGGGCCAAAGTTATTCCAAATAGAATGTTGAGGATTTCCTATGGAAAACAATCCTAACTATAACTACCTACTGGCGACCGCCAGTAGGTAATATATATATATATATATATATGTTATATATATATTTATATATTCACTAAAAAAAACATAGGTTAGAGACCAGAGGTTAGATCAGAGGTTAGATCAGAGGTTAGATCACATATACTAGATTAAAACATATGTCGTTACTGATAAAGACACTAGTGAGACAGTCATTCACTCACTAGCACACACATATACACTCTCATCCACCCATACAGTCCTGCACATATGCTGTCTTCAAAACACATACAGTGAGTCAGTCATTGATGCATCTATATGCTAAGTAATACCCCCAGCAAACCATACAGACACTCATACTGATACAAAAAAAATCTAATAACCCATATACACACACATGTAGCTACTCACCAACCCATGCAGCCAATTATACGCAAAGTGAAACACTGATACATATATTTAAATATTTAAACATTACTCGCTAATATATGTATTTACTAAGATACACTTAATAAGCCAGTTAACCAATCCATTTTTTTTTAAACATTCATTGAAATACTTATTTAAACATTTATTCTTCCATCGACCTTTACATATACATATATAAAACATATTTATTTATCAGAAAGACACACATTCACTGGATGGTGTCATCAGTGATGTCATGAGTGATGTCACTGACCATGTCATGAGTGATGTAATATGTGACGTCATCAGCAGTGCATTACACGCGCAAGTTATAGTGAGTCCAACTAACTATAACGTGGAATTTCAATGGTTTTATGTCAGTAAAATTTCCAGCTAACTATAACTGGTGTGAAACCTATGGTTTTTTCAGTGAATATATATATATATATATACACAACGCTCAACTCCAGAAATTCTCCTTCAGAAGAAACGCACTTGTGGAACCAAAATTTTCGGTGCTCACACCATTGTAGTTTTAATTACAGAGTTAACAGACGCGTTTCAGCATGAAGCCTTCGTCAGTGTTGGTTACATTTTGCAAGTTAGCCTGGGTATTAATGCAGACATTCGCTAAACATTGTTGACGGACTTAGTAATTACTGCTGAGCGTAGCGCCATCTTTAAACATGTAAATACATCGTTATTTCATTTCGCGCTCGCTCAACATCAGTGGAAATATGATTTTGGAATATCGCCGTGTATCGGCATAGCTCCCCGCATTGCCACATTACGGGGAGATTGAAGGGGCGCAAAGCCTCACAGCCCCCATTTTGCAAAATTTCCAACAGTCCATCAAGCCATGTATTGGCAAGTTTCTCTGCTTTCACTTACAGTTCCAGCTTTTTTTAAATATAGGTGCATTTTCCACTTACGTTTCATTAGCCAAATTATTTCAACATATTATTTCATATGTTCCTTTCTACAAATATTCATACTTCACATTTCATGATTTCCCTCAGTTTTCACCATCCTATTCCCCTGTCTTCATTATTATGTTTCTTCTAGTTATTAATAGCTTGTACATTGGCCAATATATCTGATTACAGAATAAAAGAGAGATAGAGGGGGGTTGTTTGGAGGTTTTTGAGGGAAAAAAACAGGGAATTGAAAGAAAGGAAAGGAAACAAAATCTAATAGAACAAACTCATACTAATTTGTTATTACAGAGGGGATACTGCATTCCAAATTCAAGTCATCTCCCTGATCCATTTCCTATTTATCCAGATTTCATTTTTTAATAGGAAATAAACAGCAACTCTAGGGCCTAGGTTCAGTTTTCTTCGCTTGCTCGACTCATCTACCTATTATTTTCCTAGATGGACAGCCAGTTCTTCCCCGCTGTTCAGTCCCAGTGGTACCTTCGTCATTAGGTCTATAATATACCTAGATTCCAGGCGTCTCAGCTTCTTAAGTCTATCCACTCCTCTCACACTTTCGGGCACAAAGTCAAGGCCAAAGTATTGTAATTTACTCCTATCCCTCTGATGTATCTGATCAAAGTGTTTTGCGACAGGGTATGCTGGGTCTGCTTTGTCAATTGCCCTTGGGTGTTCCAGGACTCTGATCTTTAATTGGTGGATCGTGCTCCCAATATATCTTAGGCCGCACGGGCAGACCAAACAATATACTGCATAGTTGGTACTGCATGTCATAAACTTTTCGTTAGATTTGAAGATACCCACGCCTGGAATCTCATACTTTCGCACCCTTTTACTTCCTGTGCAGGCTTTGCATTTGCCACAGGGGTAAAAAAAAAAACATTTCTGCAATTTTGCCTGTCTTAGGGGTAACTTTTTGGAAATGGCTTCTCACCAATGAATCTCTCAGCGATCTTGCCTTTCGATAAGTGACTAGAGGTTTAGCTGCTATGTCATCCTTTAAAATGGGGTCAGTTTTTAGAATATGCCAATTTCTTTGCAATATTCTCCTCAAATTAATGGATTCATTAGTATATGGTGTTATCAAGCGGAATTTGCCTTCGTTGCTGGGTTGTTTATTTACTGGTTTTGGCTTGAAGAGATCCTCCATTTTGATTTTCCTGACTTTTTTCAAAGTTTTTTTTCTTCGTATTTGCTGTTCTCAAAGATCTAGTGGCCCTAAGAGGTAAACGAACAACAACGAGGGGAAAAGATAACATCGACCCACAAGAAAGAAATGCCCTGCAAAGTCTCCAAAAAGATGAAAGCACTATAATTAAGCCCTCGGATAAGGGAGGCAACGTGGTGCTACTCACCCGGGAATACTATCATAAAGAATCGTTAAGACAGCTCTCGGACATGCACTACTACCAAAAAACAGACGAGAAAAAGTACAAGGATGGTATAAGGAGATACAATGAATTGGTCAATAAGTGGTATAGGAAACTAATGCTGGGAAGCGAAGAAAATTTGTACTTACGCAGTAATAACCAGACAATTCCCACTTTTTACCACCTGCCCAAATTACATAAGAATGCAATAGAACCACCGGGCCGACCAATAGTATCATCAATCAATGGACTAACAGAGAACATGTCAAAGTTCATAGACAGTTTCTTGTTCGCTCTGGTGACTCAGCTTAAATCTCACGTAAAAGACACTAAAGATTTTTTGGAGAAAATTGCAGATATAGTATGGGACTCATCGTACCTGATAACGGTACTGGACATAACAAGTCTCTATACTAATATAAAGCATGAACTGGGCCTGGTAGCAGTTGAACATTACCTGAACAAAAGGCCAGCTAGGCTTGCATTACACAACTGTATGCTGCTTGAATTCATTGAATTTTGCCTAAAAAGCAACATTTTCCTGTTCGATGACCAATTGTATACACAGGTATCTGGGACCGCGATGGGCACCTGCTTTGCCCCCAGCTACGCGAACTTGTTCGTGGGCTGGTGGGAGGAGCGGGGGCCCATGGCGCTCCGGGTCGAGGGGCAGGAGGCAGGAAGAGGGGTGAGGTGGTTCAGATATATTGACGACCTCTTCATCGTGTGGCAAGGGACGATGGAGGGGCGCACCAATATATAGAGGTCCTGAATGATAACAACTATAACCTGCACTTTTCGGGAACTGTTAGCTCAACAACAGCTGACTACCTGGACCTGAGAGTGTCTGTGGATAAAGATGGGTTGCACACCTCATTATATTGCAAACCCACGGCAGGCAATTCCATCCTAAGAGCTGACAGTAACCACCCCACCAGACTGATACAGAGTATCCCGTATGGTGAACTGCTCAGGCTAAAAAGGAACAGCAGCAGGGAGGAGGATTTTGAATTGGCAGCAGAAGGTTGCATAGAGAGATTCTGTAAAAGAGGATATGATTTTATCTCTCTATCCAAAACTTTGAAAAAAGTCAGGAAAATCAAAAGGGAGGATCTCTTCAAGCCAAAACCAGTAAATAAACAACCCAGCAACGAAGGCAAATTCCGCTTGATAACACCATATACTAGTGAATCAATCCATTAATTTGAGGAGAATATTGCAAAGAAATTGGCATATTCTAAAAACTGACCCCATTTTAAAGGATACATTCCAGCTAAACCTCTAGTCACTTATCGAAAGGCAAGATCGCTGAGAGATTCATTGGTGAGAAGCCATTTTGAAAAAGTTACCCCTAAGACAGGCAAAATTGCAGAAATGGGGGGTTTTTACCCCTGTGGCAAATGCAAAGCCTGCACAGGAAGTATGAGATTCCAGGCGTGGGTATCTCCAAATCTATCAAAGTTTATGACATGCAGTACCAACTACGCAGTATATTGTTTGGTCTGCCCGTGCGGCCTAAGATATATTGGGAGCACGATCCACCAATTAAAGATCAGAGTCCTGGAACACCTAAGAGCAATTGACAAAGCAGACCCAGCATACCCTGTCGCAAGACACTTTGATCAGATACATCAGAGGGATAGGAGTAAATTACAATACTTTGGCCTTGACTTTGTGCCCGAAAGTGTGAGAGGAGGGAATAGACTTTAGAAGCTGAGACGCCTGGAATCTAGGTACATTATAGACCTAATGACGAAGGTACCACTGGGACTGAACATCGGGGAAGAACTGGCTGTCCATCTAGGAAAATAATAAGTAGATGAGTCGAGCAAGCAAAGAAAATTGAACTTAGGCCCTAGAGTTGCTGTTTATTTCCTATTAAAAACTGAAATCTGGATAAATAGGAAATGGATCAGGGAGATGACTTGAATTTAGAATGTAGTATCTCCTCTGTAATAACAGATTAGTATGAGTTTGTTCTATTAGATTTTGTTTCCTTTCCTTTCTTTCAATTCCCTGTTTTTTTCCCCTCAAAAACCTCCAAACAACCCCCCCCCCCTATCTCTCTTTTATTCTGTAATCAGATATATTGGCCAATGTACAAGCTATTAATAACTAGAAGAAACATAATAATGAAGACAGGGGAATAGGATGGTGAAAACTGAGGGAAATCGTGAAATGTGAAGTATGAATATTTGTAGAAAGGAACATATGAAATAATATGTTGAAATAATTTGGCTATTGAAACGTAAATGGAAAAAGCACCTATATTTAAAAAAAGCTGGAACTGTAAGTGAAAGTAGAGAAACTTGCCAATACATGGCTTGATGGACTGTTGGAAATTTTGCAAAATGGGTGCTGTGAGGCTTTGCGCCCCTTCAATCTCCCCGTAATGTGGCAATGCGGGGAGCTATGCCGATACACGGCGATATTCCAAAATCATATTTCCACTGATGTTGAGCGAGCGCGAAATGAAATAACGATGTATTTACATGTTTAAAGATGGCGCTACGCTCAGCAGTAATTACTAAGTCCGTCAACAATGTTTAGCGAATGTCTGCTTTAATACCCAGGCTAACTTGCAATATGTAACCAACACTGACGAAGGCTTGATGCTGAAACGCGTCTGTTAACTCTGTAATTAAAACTACAATGGTGTGAGCACCAAAAATTTTGGTTCCACGAGTGCGGTTCTTCTGAATGAGAATTTCTGGAGTTGAGCGTTGTGTTATTGCGGGCGCCCATTACCGCATACCGCACCCATCCGCGAATGCCTCGATTCCCAGTGGGACACAGCATATATATATATATATATTCACTGAAAAAAACATGGATTATAGACCATATATAGTTAGGAATTAGAATTTACAAAACCTTATTTTACTCACACAAAACCATTGAAATTTCATATATAGTTAGTTGCACTAACTATATATCGCGCACCCGCAATCCACTGCTGATCATGTCACATATTACATCATTCATGACATGATCAGTGACATCACTGATGACATCACTGATGACATCTCAAATGACATCACTGATGACATCACTGATGACAACATCCAGTGACTGTGTGTTTCTGTAAAGTCAAAATATGTCTTACATATTGAAGAATGAGTGGATGTATAAGTGTCTGGATGAAGGATTTAGTAGGTGCATGACTGACTGTATGAGTGAGTGATTAAATGTGTCTCACTGAGTGCATGGGTTAGTGACTAAACTGTCTTAATTTCTGCATCATTATGTCTGTTGTTCTGTAAACTGCTGCATGTGTTGATCAGTAGCTTTATGATTAAGTATATGGGTTATTGATTGGTTGCCCAAGTATTTGTATGGGAGACTGAGTGTGTGTGTGGGTGGCTGGGAGGTGTATGACTCTGTGCATAGATGTGTGAGCAGTTGATTCACTAGATGTATGGGTTCAAAAGTGCATGTGGAAACAGCTGTATGGGCGGTTGACTGTGTGCATGAGTGTATTGGTGAGTGAATGGATATCTCAGTGCTACATGTCAAAGTAAGTACATATGTAAAACACAGTACATGTGAGAGTTGACATATATAAATAACTGTGCATAAGAGCCAGTGAATTTGTGAGTGGCTGTATGGATCATTGTGAACTTGTATCAGGGATTGTATAAGAGAGTAAATATGTGTTAGTATATGTTTGAATAAGTAAGGTGTGTATAACTGTATAGTTGAGGAAATGGAGGTGTGATTGATTCTTTGCATGGCTGACTAGATGTGTGAGTAACTCCATGAATGAGTGACAGTCTGTGAGTGTATGTTTACACTGAGTGTATCTAAGATTATATTAGAGTCTGAAGAGGTTCACTGTATTATCACAATAATGATGTCATCAGTGATGTGATCAGTAATGTCAAATGAGATGTCATCAGTAATTGTCATCAGTGATGTCATTTGAGATGTCATTAGTGATGTCATCAGTGATGTCGTCAGTGATGTCTCTGATCATGTCATGAATGATGTAATATGTGACATGATCAGCAGTAGTTGCGGGTGCGCGATATATAGTTAGTGCAACTAACTATATATGAAATTTCATTGGTTTTGTGTGAGTAAAATAAGGTTTTGTAAATGCTAATTCCTAACGCTATATGGTCTATAACCCATGGTTTTTTCAGTGAATTTTCAAGGTTTTGTCAATGTTAATTCCTAACTATATATGGTCTATAACCTATGGTTTTTTCAGTGAATTTCAATGGTTTTTTAATAGCAAATATCAAAAGCTGTAAAATGTCAAGTATGTGGTAGGTAAAAACATTTTCGTGTTTATGCACGCTGATGTGCTTTGAACGCTGCCCCCCCCTCCTCTTTTCTTTTAGGAGTATTCTCTCTTTGCAGATAGTGAAGGGTAGGTAACACAGGCCTTTGCCCCCGTTGTAATCCGTCGTGCCTGCTTCCCTCTCCATTTGATTGATTGTTATCCTAGCATTTATTGTTTTGGAATTGGTTCTCTATGGTTCATTCTCTATTTACAAACAAGCTTAGAGTCGCAATACTCTGTTTAGTCTTTGCAGATAGTGAAAAATTGTTAAAAAAACAAAAGGAATCAAGCAAAATCAGTAAGCCACTAATGGGATCTCTTTTTGACCTCGCTAAAATAGAAACATTATGAACAACCACTCATGAGAAATACGAAACTAGTGAGAGGAGCTGAGCTCGACACCATGATGGCTGCAAGACAGTTCGGCTCCGCCGCCCACCCCACCAAAAATAACGACAAACCCTATGCAAATATTATAAATATATACAACACACCAGCAAAGTAACAGGGTAAAACGTGTTATTAAATAACTATTTACATGGCAGCCTGCTGCAACATCGACCCAAACAAGCCTTTATATTTGGGGCTCAAAATCAACAAGTAACAGGGTAAAACGTTTTATTAAATATCTATTTACATGGCAGCCTGCTGCAACATCGATCCAAACAAGCCTTTGTATTTGGGGCTCAAAATCAACCATCAATAGTAAGATTTTCATAGGTGAGTGTAGGTTCATGGTTTTCCATCCACAGACTAAAAGCCTGGAGTGGGAGTGAAAGAACAAGAACTAGGTAAGAAGGAAGGCAGAGGTTGTGGTAAGGACTCTGGATATGGTATGTTGCTTGGTCCCTGAGATGATTCGTTGTCACAGCCTTGCACAAATGGCATAAGTCCTGGATGTTGGGTGCCATAGTTGAGGGTTCCGAGCAGCGCTTGTAACACTGTCTGAAGCTTATTTGCACCTGCTGCAGCTTCACTATTCTCAAAGTAAGTGGGGGCTGTTTGTGGACCTGACTGCATTGGAAAACAATGTGATGCGGTGCCTCCCTGAACCGCTTGACGGCGGCCCCCGAGATAATTGCGCCTGCTCCACACCTTGTCCCACAATCTGTTTGACCTGAAGACACGTCCTGCGGTGCCCTGGTCCGACCATCACATATACCTGCGCCAGGAGACGGCGTGGGGTGCACTAGAAGGGAGAGGCGGCACGAACGAGCCTCCCCCACCTCCCCAGGTGGAGGTTTCTCAGCTACACCCCAGCGCTTCACTCGACCAGCTGACTTACGCCCGCTCTTGCGACACAGTGCCTCGCTCAGCCAGCTGAATTGCGCCTGCTCTTGCTATTACAACGTCTCACCTGCCATCCAACGGAATTGCACCCAATCTTGCGGTACAGCGACAGGCGGCTGCTACGGAGCTCTCGAAATGGCGGTCGGCTCCACAGACTTGGGTCTGGCCTGCAAAGATGGCTCTGGGCAACCGTGGAACTCGGACGCTTGACTGCTAGGGCATGGGCCCCATTCCCAAAAGAGTCCCCTCAGCCTTGAAGATTCTACAACAGTCACCGGGACCTCCGACTCCCGTAGACTTCCGGTGGGGAGCGGCTGCCATGATTGCTCGCGAAATGGCCACAACGTAGCCACGAGATGGTGGTGCTCTCATGCTGACGCCCGCTTCAGTCTGAAACATCCAGAAACAATGTAGACTACCAATTCGATCAGTTCCGGTGGAGCCCCAACGTGACCAGGTAGAGAAGAACTTGCCCTCCCCTCTTTGACTGATGGTTCTTGTTGCCTGTCCCTTCTGTTGTCATTTAACAGAACTTTTTGGACTGCTGAAAGGGGTTGTGTTCCGACCGCTGGTTGGTGGAGACATTTTGACTATATTCTGGACCTGCGTTGTCGCGTAATGCATCATATGACGCGCCGCGTTAGTGCACCCGGAAGTGCTCCGGTGCGCGAGGCGCAGCTTCCCGGAAACGATCCAGGGCGCGGCGCGCAGCGCGTAACGTAAGAATAACAGGTCATGTGACTTGTTTATAAAACTTTTCATTGGTTCATTTTACTTTTGGTTTCCTAATGATGGAAGGCTTGATCATATGACCTAAAAATAACACTTTTCATTGGATTGAACCTTTTTTTTTTCCCAAATGATGAAAGCCCCACCTTTTTTTTTCTCACTCGGCAGTCCAAAAAGGTTCCGTTAGATGACAATAGAGGAGACAGGCAACAAGAACCATCAGTCAAAAGAGGGGAGGGCAAGTTCTTCCCTACCGGGTCACGTTGGGGCTCCAGCGGAAGTCATCGAATTGGTAGTCTACAGTGTTTCTGGATGTTTCAGACTGAAGCTGGCGTCAGCATGAGAGCACCACCATCTCGTGGCTCCGTCGTGGCCATTACGCAAGCAATCATGGCAGCCGCTCCCCACCGGAAGCCTGCGGTAGTCGGGGGCCCGATGTCTTTTGTAGAATCTTCAAGGCTGAGGGGACGCTTTCGGGAATGGGGCCCATGCCCTAGCAGGCAAATGTTCGAGTTCAAATGTGTCCCAGGGCCATTTTAGTCGACCAGGCCCAAATCCGAAGAGCCGGCCGCCATTTTGAGAGTCCTGTGGCAGCCGCCTATTGCTGCACCGCAAGAGTGGGCACAACTCAGCTGAATGAGGCACAGTGCCGCAAAACGGGGGCTAAACAGCTGAATGACGACTGAAACGCTAAAGGGGCGCCCCACTGCAGCAGAGGAGCCTCCACCTGGGGAGGCGGGGGAGGCCCGTTCGCGCCGCCTCCCCCCCCCGCCCCCCGGGGCGCCCCACGCCGTTTTTCGGCGCAGCATTGTAGGATGCCAAGACCAGTGCGGCAACTTACTGGACACCACCTGGGTGCCGTCCGGATCTCGGCGCGTTGTGCTGCCTTCGGCCTATTCGCACAACGGACCGCTACTGACGCCACCTCACAGGCAGACGGATTTCGCCGACTAAAAGACAGACCAAAGCAGCCCATTGCTGCTTTGTTTAAAAATAATTTTTTAACGTGTTTACTTTGTTGGAGCGTTGTATATATTTATAAGTTATTAAAGTGTTATAATCCTACTACTTTGTTGGAGTGCTATATATTTTTAATGTGACACATAATTGTGAAGACTTTGATGTACAAAAAGGCATCCCTGGAATCTTCCGCTTCAGGCTCAGTCCCACACACCCTTACAGTGAGAATCTCCTCCCCAATCACAATACAAGATCGTTATCAGATAGTAGGAATGCGTGTGGTGTGACGGATCTCATGGGGTGGGGGCCTTGATCTACTGTAACTCCTTTGAAGAGGGGCGATTCTTTACAGTTGGAAAAGGGGGTGGTGATGAACAAAGTGTCTGAATTAAGCAGACCACTCTTACCCATTCCAAAGATCAGGGCTTGATCCTTTACCGTTATTTATCTCACTGCACCATCCCAGCTCAGAACCTGGCTATATGCAAATCAGTCTGTCCCTGGCCCAGTGCATCATGGGAACAGGGCAGACTAAACTACCAAGCCAATTCTTCACCAGAAAGGAGACAAGCTACCTGGGACCGGTTTCTGGCATTTCAGCCGTCTTCGGCCCAGCTTGCTTGAATCCTGATGGTGCAGCGAGAAAGGGACTCATGTCTGAGTATACCCTGCCATACCTATAGTGGCCAAAAGCGATTCAGAAAAGGGGCTGGTGATGAACAGAGTGTCTGAATTAAGCAGACCACTCTTACCCAGTCCAAAGATTCACCCCCTTTTCTGAATCATTTTTGTCCACCATAAGCGTGGAAGGGTATACTCAGATGTGAGTCCCTAGCTCATTGCACCATCAGGATTCAAGCAAGCCGGGCCGAAGACGGCTGAAATGCCAGAAACCGGTCCCCGGTAGCTTGTTTCCTTCCCAGTATAAGAATTGGCTTGGTAGTTTGGTCTGCCCTGTTCTCATGATGCACTGGGCCAGGGTCAGACTAATTTGCATATAGCCAAGTTCTGAGCTGGGATGGTGCAGTGAGCTAAAAAACGGTGATGGATCAAGCCCTGATCTTTGGACTAGGTAAGAGTGGTCTGCTTAATTCAGACACTCTGTTCATCACCACCCCCTTTTCTGAATCATTTTTGTCCACCATAAGCGTGGAAGGGTATACTCAGATGTGAGTCCCTAGCTCATTGCACCATCAGGATTCAAGCAAGCCGGGCCGAAGACGGCTGAAATGCCAGAAACCGGTCCCCGGTAGCTTTTTTCCTTCCCAGTATAAGAATTGGCTTGGTAGTTTGGTCTGCCCTGTTCTCATGATGCACTGGGCCAGGGTCAGACTAATTTGCATATAGCCAAGTTCTGAGCTGGGATGGTACAGTGAGCTAAAATACGGTGATGGATCAAGCCCTGATCTTTGGACTGGGTAAGAGTGGTCTGCTTAATTCAGACACTCTGTTCATCACCACCCCCTTTTCTGAATCATTTTTGTCCACCATAAGCGTGGAAGGGTATACTCAGATGTGAGTCCCTAGCTCATTGCACCATCAGGATTCAAGCAAGCCGGGCCGAAGACGGCTGAAATGCCAGAAACCGGTCCCCGGTAGCATGTTTCCTTCCCAGTATAAGAATTGGCTTGGTAGTTTGGTCTGCCCTGTTCTCATGATGCACTGGGCCAGGGTCAGACTAATTTGCATATAGCCAAGTTCTGAGCTGGGATGGTGCAGTGAGCTAAAAAACGGTGATGGATCAAGCCCTGATCTTTGGACTGGGTAAGAGTGGTCTGCTTAATTCAGACACTCTGTTCATCACCACCCCCTTTTCTGAATCATCTTTACAGTTGGGGCCATAAACATCCGCAGGGCTAGGTGATAACCTGGGACCGGCCTGGACAATCAGACACAGAGGAAGAGGAGTGTCAGAGGGTGCGGTAGTGAATAGGGTGAAAGGGAGTTGTCGGGCGGGCACAGGGTGTGATTCTCAGGGAAGAGCAGCACAGATGGGGGGAGGTTTATGGCCCATGCATGAGAGAGAGAGCGGGGGTGACCAGTGCGTGGGGGAGATGCTTGCGAGGGTGGGGAGCCATGCTGAGGATCGGCGGCGTGCAGAGAGTGGGTCTGGTCAAGGCATCTAAAATGGCTGCCGTGCACAACAAAAGTGTGGCATTGGAAAAAAGGCAAGATGGCACAGACAATGTTTATCAATGCGGATTAATTTATAACAATTATTTTTAACAATATATTTACTCGCAGTGACAAAATGGCGGTCAACACTTCCTGATTTCCTTCGAATCGAACGTTAACAGATGTCACGCAGCAAAAAAAAAAAAAACGCTCACGCGCAGCCGCTGGAAGACATGTATCAACATATATGAGCATCCTCAGCCACCCTCAGAAAACATAGGGGGTCAGGATACGTCTCCCGTACCCCCTTATACCCATTTCCCACATTGTTTTTCCTCCATCTTTTAATTTAATTAAAACGAAACACAAAATGGCAAATTCCCGTTTCGCGACCCGGTTTGCGACCCGGTTTGCGAACCGGAAAGCGCTTCTACCGCGAAAAATCCTTTTTTTTTTATTTGCCCCACGGGACCCTTTAATAACCCCAACATCATTCCTAGGGGGTCAAGAAGGGTCTACCTTGCCCCCTTTCATTAAATTCCCCCTTCGTTTTTCTCCTCCTCTTGTCTCTCGATCCTACCGAGAGACAAGATGGCGGCCGTTCCTGACTGTTTAGAATGTTGACAGACACCGGAGAGCCAATCAGCTTCGCTTCACAAAGTTCCGTTACGCGAAAAGTTCGCGAACCGGAGCGCTACCCGGGACGCTGTCACAGATATATCTGTTTTTTAAAACGTTAATTTCTCAAAATCCACTGGAGCACATATATTGAGACCCAGCAAAGGCACATTGGGCTAACAGTCCCTACAATTTTGCCAAGTTTCATGCAAATCCATTCAGCCGTTCGAGCTAAAAGTGAGGCCAAACGCCCTATGGAAAAATGAATGGGAAAAACGCATTTTGGGACCCCCCTTTTTTCTCGGCCCCCCCTTGATGAAACCCCCCCCAAATTTTAAGGGGCTGCTCAGAAACAAAATGTGCCATTTACCTGAAAATTTCAGCCGATTCCGTCCACAAACGCCAAAGTTATTAGACATAGAATTTTCAAAAGTCCCATAATGAAAAAATCCTAACTATATATACCTACTGGCGACCGCCAGTAGGTAATATATGACCTACTGGCGGTCGCCAGTAGGTAGTTATTCTATTTGGAATAACTTTGGCGCCGGTGGACGAATCTTCGTGAATTTCTCCAAGAACATGGCCCGCTCGGTTCCGCTGCTTTCTGAAAGTTTGGGGGTGATTCGTCAAGTGAGGGCCCGGGAAAATAGGGGGCTCCCAAAGCGTGTTTTCACCATGCAATTTTTCATAGAGACCTTTAGCCAGGGCTACAGCCCGAACGGCTGAATGGAATTACACGAAATTTGGCAGAGAGGTAGAGTTCTGTTCGCAGATTGTGCTTTTTGTTAAATGGTGTAAATCCGTTCAGCAGTTTCTGAGAAAATTGCAAGTAAAATCAAGATATTTAGAGACGGATTTCAGCACGCGTACTGAAATCTGTTTAATTACGAGCGCAAGCTACATGCTGATTGGCTGTGAACTGTCTGTCAACACTCAAAACCAGGAAGTGTTGGTGGCCATCCTGTGCCTCGCTAGAATTGAGTCACAAGAAAACAGTAAAACAAAGTTGAGAAATAAGGGAAGGGGATAGGGTAGAGACATTCTGACCCTCTAGGCTTGCTCAGGAGTTCGTTCATGGATGTTTAGGCACTATTTTTTATTTTTATTTTTTAAAGGAAAATCGTGGCGTACATGTATGGAAATACGTACAATTACGAACAGGAGCTGCATGCTGATTGGCTGTCAATACTCCAAACCAGGAAGTGTTGGCAGCCATGTTGTTTGTCGGGAGAGCAGAGTCACAAGAAAACAGTAAAACAAAGTTGAGAAATAAGGAAACGGGGCAGGGTAGAAACATTCTGAGCCTATAGTCTTGGTCAGGGGGAGGTACATGGATCTTTAGGCATCATTTTTTTTTTAAATAAAAAATGTCGGGGTACTCGTGCAGTACTTGTACGCGGTGGAAAAGATGAAAAAAAGTAGAAGTCCATTTTATTCCTTAGGTCCCGGGGGGCAAATTACGGGGGCAATTTTTCTGCATAATGGGGGCTTGTAAGGTGCCTGAGCACTGGAGAACGGCACTACCCTGGTTTTATTTTGAAGTATGCAGGGGGGTTACGGTTCTACTTCCCGTAGTCTCGGTGAGCGGCACCCCTCGGTTCTTTTTAAAAAAAAAAAAATGTTTTGAGCTCTCTCTCTCTCTCTCTCCCCGTACACGTCACGGGGAACGCCACATTTCTGGGGCAGTGATATGTAAAATGACCTTCCAGCACCGGGTACCTGTATTGTTTGGAGTTTTTTATTAATGTTGGTAGGGTGGGCTTGATAATACGTCCTTGTAAATTCCCATAGAAGCCTATGTTCTGGTCTTAATATGGGCTTCTATGGGAAACAACAAGGCCGTATTATGAAGCTCCTTATCGTTGTTTTATCGGCAGTTTCCTGCCAATAAAACAGCATTAATTTTAACAACGCTCCTTGATAATATGCACCTAAGTTTACTGGTCATATGCTTATGGAAATATGTACAATTGCGAGCAGGAGCTGCATGCTGATTGACTTTCAATACTCCAAACCAGGAAGTGTTGGCAGCCATGTTGTTTGTCGGGAGAGGAGAGTCACAAGAAAACAGTAAAACAAAGTTGAGAAATAAGGAAACGGGGCAGGGTGGAAAGATTCTGATGCGATGATCTTGGTCAGGGTGGTACATGGATCTTTAGGCTCAATTTTTATTTAAAAAAAAAAATGGCGGGGTACTCGTCCAGTACTTGTACGCGGTGAAAAAGGGGAAAAAAAAGTAGCAGTCAGTTTTATTCATTAGGTCCCGGGGGTGCAAATTACGGGAGCACTTTTTCTGCATAATGGGTGCTTGTAAGGTGCCCCAAGCACTGGGGAACAGCACTCCTCTGGTTTGATTTTGAAGTATGTGGGGGGTTACGGTCCTTATCCCCGCAGTCTTGGTGAGCGGCACCCCTCGGGTCTTTTTAAAAAAAAAAATGTTTTGAGCTCTCTCTTTCTCTCTCCCCGTACACGTCACGGGGAACGCCACATTTCTGGGGCAGTGATATGTAAAATGACCTTCCAGCTCCGGGTACCTGCATTGTCCGGAGTTTTTAATTAATGTTGGGAGGGTGGGCTTGATAATACGTCTTTGTAAATTCCCATAGAAGCCTATGTTCTGGTGTTAACATGGGCTTCTACTGGAAATAACAAGGCTGTATTATCAAGCTCATTATCGCCGTTTTATTAGCAGTTTCCTGCCAATAAAACGGTGATAATTGTAACACCGGCCCTTGATAATATGCACCTAAGTTTACTCATCAAACAAATGAGCAATGGGCCATATTATCAACAAAAGGAGATAAATTATCGTCGCTTTTATTGGCAGGAAACTGCTGATAAAGCGGCGATAATGAGCTTGATAATATGCCCTTGTGAATAACCATTGCAGCCCAGGTTAACATCAGAACTTGGGCTGCTATGGGAATTTTCAAGGGCCTATGGTTTTTTATTTAATGTTGGGAGGGTGGGCTTGAAATTACGTCCTTGTTAATTGCCATAGAAGCCTATGTTCTGGTGTTAACATGGGCTTTAATGGGAAATAACAAGGCCAAATTATCATGGTCATTATCGCCGTTATATCGGCAGTTTCTTGCCAATAAAACAGCGATAATTGTAACACCGGTCTTTGATAATATGCACCTAAGTTTACTGGTCAAAAAAAGAGCAATGAGCCATATTATCCACAAAAGGCGATACATTATCGTACTTTTTATTGGCAGGAAACTGCTGATAAAGCGGCGATAATGGGCTTGAGAATATGCCCTTGTGAATAACCATAGGAGCCCAGGTTAATACCAGAACCTGGGCTGCTATGGGAAGTTACAAGGGCCTATTATCAAGCCCATTATCGCCGCTTTATCGGAAGTTTCCTGTTGATAAAAGCGGCGATAATGTATCGCCTTTTGTTGATAATATGCTCCTTCATTTCTATGACAGTATGTAAAGCTTTCCTTTTTATTGGTGTAGCAGTTGAACTCTCTTCACATGCTCAGCGTTGTTTCGAAGCCCACGTTTTATTTTTCTTCAAGTTCAACAAGCAAACCTTTCTTTGTATCAGTTAGTAAATCTGTCGCTTTCTTTTCCTGGTTCGTGTGTGTCATCTGCTGCTGTACTTTTGCACAGTATTAATAGTCATATTTTTTATATATTTATTTGAAAGGTAGTGCCGAGGAGCGAAACGTTGATTACGTACTCCGTCCATCGCCATTTTCGTAGTTTCTCACAGTTGTTACTATTATATCTTTTAGTTAGAACTCAGTAGTTTTCAATCCTAGTCTTGAATATCTTACTATAGTATTTCAACATTATTTTTATTGTGGGCCGTCATACCCCTCCCCCACAAAATAAAAGAAGTATGTAGTTTTTTTAATTAACTTTTATTAAACAATAAATATAAACAAAACTCAATTATAACTATATTAGAACTCAAAAAATAACTTAAACAATGTTATAAACAAATTGTGAAATGGATTCCAAAAGGTGTCCGATTGGTAATCTGCAAAAGAAAAAAGGAAATTTGAGTTTAGAATTATGTAGATGTGAGTAAATGAGCTGAAGCATTACGGGGCATATTATCAAGAACGGCGATAAAGTTATCGCCGTTTCAGCGGCAGGAAACTGGAGCTAAAGCGGCGAAAATGGGCTTGATAATATGCTGTTGTGAATTCCCATAGCAGTCCAGGTTCTGGTGTTAACCTAGGCCACTATGGGAATTCAGAAGGGCATATTATCAAGCCCATTATCGCCGCTTTAGCAGCAGTTTCCTGCCGCTGAAACAGCGATTATTTTATTGCCGTTCTTGAAACTATGTCCCTACAAGTTTTGGTAACTCTACGGTTTTGCGTGTGCAGTGTGACTCGTACATTCCAGTTCTGTTATAGTGCGGTGTTCAAGTGGTGTCTATATGGAAGTGCCTACGGCGTTGCTGACGCCCGTTATGGCGACTTATTTCTAATGCATTCCTATGAAGGCTTTGTACATATAGGCCTCTTTGCTTACCGTTGTATAAACTTTGCGGGTAAACATTTCAGGCAGTTGGTGTCACAACTCACTCTGAACAATTCTTCTACACGTCCACACGTCCAAGACAGCAGTGTCTAAGTTTAAGAGAGAAAGAGAAATGATGTCACAGAGAGTGAAAGAGGGAAAGAAAGAGAAAACAACATTAAAACTGTGTCGCAGAGTCTGGAGTTGAGATTTTTTCTTGAAAAGTGAGATGTAGATTTACTAGCTCCTTGCATCACTTTACCCATGTTAAAAGTGACTCAAAAGTGGCGTAATAAGGTTGTGGATCTGTTTGTCAGACTGTTGTAACCTATCTGTCATTGCTCGGAGGTAATTATAGATTTTATAGAGAAGGTGCTGTTGTTGTGTTTTATCTAGGACCCCGATCAATATCATGACCTTATGCCCCTATACGGCTATATTCGATACATATCCCTATAATGGCATATTATTCAAAACTATATTTTAGCAAGTCGCCTCTGCAGTCCATGACAGTCCATGACACAGCAGAAGTCACTTCCTTAGATTCCTAGATAGCACATCGAGTTCTTTCGACATACCAAACCTCCAGCAACCTGGGAAAGCCCCGCTTGCTTTGTTTTGATTTGTAATAGAACTCCTAACCAGCACTGTAAGAACAACCAGTTATTAGTGACATCTTTATTGACGTCTTATGTCCAAAAACTTACGTCAAACTCGGCACCTTTCAGGTCTAAATAATACCGACGTTGCCTTAAGCAAGCACGGTGGTGGTGAATACAGGAGCAGAACATCTGTCCCCTTGCAGAAAGCCCAGCGGAAGCGAGAAGCCCACGGACGCTGCCCCTCCTCCTTGACGCGCTGAGAAAGACGCTGTCTTTTCTCCTGCCGAGAAAATCCAGCTCCGGCGTTTTCAGCCTACCCTTGCGGGTAACTGGGATATCGAGTCCTGAGAGGAGAAACCAGACCTCCTACATTCTAATCCAGAGGTACGGTGCTGACTAAACCCTTAGAGAGAATTCTTGAAGCAAACTCTTGGCAAAACCAACTTAAACTTAACCTGCTACTTACTTACTCCCTCCCACGTATTAGTCTTAGGTCAGGTACACTGGGGTAGGCGTAGTTAGAAGCACCAGTTGAGGACGTTAGCCACATGTATATATGAATGTATATATTATTTCCATTTTAACCATCTTATGGCTAAGAAACCATATCAATGCTTTTACAGTATTATTTCGTGATACTCCTTTTACTGTACGCACTTTTTATAATAACAAGTCTTGCAATTGTGGCAATTTATTTCTCTTGCATGAGAAGAAAGACTGTTCAATAAATAATACCTTTTTATTGAAAACGCCCGTCTCTCCATTCTCTGCATAATGGTGAAAGTAATTCTGCACAACTGACTGAGTGAAATAGCTGTCTATTGTTTCACACGACTCTAGAGATTGACTCTTATTCTGAGGAGCAAAGTTGTCATGTTAATGCGGTTGTTGGAAAACTGAATCCCTTCTTGTCTGAGCCAGGGAAGCTGATCACTTCCTATTCAGTCAAAAAAGTTTCCAGTGACCTCTGAGCTAGCTGGTACAAACCCAATTAAGTCTAACATAGTCAGTAGAGACCTAGAAGACCGCACTTCTATGTCTACACTGCTCTTTATGTTATTCCAATGCGCAGGGCCTATAGGGAAAATAGGAACTACACTACATGGCGCCCAGCGTTTGGTAAGGCGATAAAACTAACGTTTGATAAGGCGATAAAACTAACGCAAGACGTTAGAGTAACTCAGTCGTGCTTTTTCACACGGACCCTTTCTCCCGTAAATACTCCAATAGACGTCTGGAGTGGGTGAAAGGTTAAAATCCGCCTGAACTTAGTAGGAAGAGATTCCTATGTAAAACTTCTGGTTTATTCAACGTTGAAGGATACAGTGTTCCAAAATATTGTGCACCTAATCTTCCTCTCCTTGAAGACCTGCTCTGCAAAAACTTTCATTTATACAATGTCAGTAGAAAACAAGGGGACCGCTGTAGTCGCAGTAAATGCGACTCAGCAGGAATCCGATGAAAAAGGGATTTATCCACCGGGTGCAATTATCATCCCGGCAAACTTAAGAAAATCTATAACGTTAAAACTTATAGAAAACGGACTGACAGCTCAAGGCGGTACAGTCATTTTTGTGATAGAAGGCACACGAATATCGGCAGACAGAGGTATTCTATTCATGGATAAACTTTCCAGCGGCAAACGCTACAACAAACGAATTCCACTATTACAAAATAGAGGATCCACCGGATGAATACGCTCCTTTCGAGGAGGTTGAAATCCCATTAAAATACCAAGAGCACTTGCTCTGGTTTAAAGGCGCCCTAAAACACAATGATCACATTACCAGGCTCGGTCCACTAGGTAGACCAGGAGCAACGTGGCCGGTTCTAGCCAGCTACACACCACATCCGGACATTGATAAAATGTCTCATGAAGAACTTTTAGCACAGCTAAAATTACTAATTAAGATACATAGACAGTTAGTCCAATATGTAATGCGGACTGCAACAGTCCAAACAGCTGTTAGTATTCCACAGCTGACCCCTCATCAGGGGTACACAAATAAAATTACACCACAGAACATACAATCATGTCTTGGTAAAACACCCATAAAACGGGAACAAATCCCTTTCTGGTTAGCACAGAAAATTACTCAAATATAGGCAGTATTCCCGAATACTACCCCTATTGAGAAACACAGAATTCTGACCATCTGCCTTCCAATGGGGGTCGCACCACACATGGAGGACTGTGGCACTTGGGGTACAGTCTTTGCTTCCATTTACACAAAAACACATGGTGTTCCGTCCATGGCAGTAATACCAGATATGCTAAAACAAATTCAGAATGAAAACGGTCCAGAACCTGCTTTAACTCTTGGTATGAAATTACTGAAAGACTTCAAGCAGATCTCGGCTATATTACTAGCCAACATAAAAGGAGAAGCAGCATCTGTGGCAATCCACCAGAAATTGAAAGAAACAGATATAACAGATCAACCAATTGAGCTCGCCAGAATCATAGAAAAATGCTATGAGGAACTAGGTAGAGATAGTTTGGGAGGGAAACTAGTAAAACCCCAACTACTCGAATATTGTGAAAAATGATTTATTAAAAATAATCAAAATACTCCAAAGAAAAATTGGGATGGAAATAAACAGTCCACTCCCAAGGAAAAAGGTTTCCAGCCCAGAGGAACATCTCCTCGACGGAGGGAAAGAACTCCGACTCGAGAACACCAGTCTTCCCAGAGGGAGCACTCTGAAAAAAGATACAACCTTAGAAATAGGGATAGCTTGAAAAAACCTGATAGATATCAAAGTATTGATACACGTCCCTCTCGATCTTTTTCGCAGAAATCGGAAAGAAGAGGACGGTCAGACCCAGGAGAGCACACCAAGTCCAAAGACAAGGAACCTGCTCAAAGTAAAAATTTACAATTTCCAAGAAATAAGGTAGCCAGTATTAGAGTAATCGAACATGCCGAGAATACTGAGGACACAGCTGAAAAACGGAGAGTGGGCACAGACAATGCTAGACAGTGCAGCAGAAATCAGCATAGCTCGCAAGATCCTGATGAATCATCTGGAGACAGTGGACACAAATGAATACATTCGAGTAGAAACTGCAGACACCAGAGTTAGCAAACCTCATTAGATATACAAAATAACACTGCGTATAGAGGGAGATAAGACTAGGAAAATAAGGGGTCTATTTTGGAATAATCTCTCAAAAGTCTATGACATCCTGTTAGCTGAGAAAGATTGGCCCCCGGAGTTTGTCAGGGAGTGCCCTCATGGCGAAGAAATGATTATGCCTGCCTTCTCAAATCACATTCCAATTCACACTAAATATGTATATGCAAGGAAATGGGCAGTGGCCCAGGTACCAGCATTATATAAAAATCATGTAGGATGGGATGAGGACTCTCCTCCTCACAAAATCCAGTTAAAATATCAACCGACTGCACAAAGGCAGTACCCAATTAAGCAAGAAGCTAAAAAACAGGTCAGGGAGATTTTAGATCAACTTGAATACCAGGGGGTAATTGAAACATGCACCTCTCAAATGCACAATCCTTTGTTTCCTGTCTCCAAACCAGACGATTCGTATCGTCTAGTCCTGGATTACAGACACCTTAACTCGTGTTGCAAAACCTTTGCGGTACAGAACTCGCACAGTGCGGCACTGATGAATAACATAGTTCGGAAAAAATACAAAACAACATTAGACATATCTAATGGGTTCTTTTGTCAAAATATAGCACCAGAAAGCAGGTACTTGACCGCTTTCTCAATAATGGGATCACAGAAAAATTTCTGTAGGCTCCCACAGGGGTTCAAGAATAGCCCGGGATTATTTTCAGCCAGAGTAACAGAGTTACTACAAATATATGATGATGAGGCATTATCCTATGTCGATGACATCTATCCTACAGACGATGACTTGGATACTCACTTGAAAAGGGTGAACACCATAATACTTGGGTTCGCAGCAGAAGGTTACAAATTCAACTTTTAAAAGTCTCGAATTGCCCATCTAACAGTACTATTTTTAGGTTACGAATTATCAAGTGAAGGAAAAAGCCTGGCTGACAACTTCTTAGAGAAGTGCGCTGTACTCCAAGCACCAAAAACGCTGAAGAACTTACAATCGATTCTAGGCTTCCTGAATTTCGGAAGAACATACATATTAAATTATGCAGAGAGGATTAAACCTCTCTATGAATTAATTAAACCTGATTTTAAACCAATCAACTGGACTCAAAAACATACAGAAATTTTGAGATCACTGCAAACAGATATGTTAGCTAAAACAAAATTAGAAACACGTGACAACACACGCAACCTTGTAGTCCGAGTCATCCCAGGAAGATGCGGATTCACGTACCTGGCCTCTAATGAGGGAGAAACGGTACCAATAGCTTACAAATCACATTTGTACACAAAAGCTGAAATAAAATTCAGTTCAACGGAAAAAATTCTAACTGCAGTTCAGACTGCTGTAGCAAAAGAAAGGGCCCTAGCACAAGGTAAACGGATAATAATCGTTACACCTATACCTGCTTTAGAAGCAGTTACTAAAGCGAGCATTCCAAATGCTAAAGCTCTGCATCCGAGATGGATCCAATGGGTTAATTCTCTTGCTGCAACAGACGTAGTGTATGAATTTGATCCTAACTTAAAGACACAGGAATTTTTACAATATGAATATGAACGTCCTCTCCCACTTGAAATCCTGCCTCTAGAAAAATACGGATGTATCATATATACAGACGGATCGGCACAACCCGCAGTTGGGGGTAAACAAGCTTACAGTGCTGCATGCGCGATTGTTAAAGGTTGTTGGCACAAAGGAAAATTTAGACCAATGGTCACTAAGACTCAATCTCTAGGAGATTGTACAGCTCAGTGAGCTGAACTACTAGCATTTAAGATGGCGCTTGAAAATACCAATCGCGAATTCCCCACACTTATAGTGTGCGATTCATATTATTGCGTTCATTCAATCTTATAATGAATACTTGAAGAATTGGGTTGAAAACGGGTTCAAAGATGCAAAAGGTGGCACAATCTAGGAAAAAAAGCTTTGAGAACAAGTAGTTCTTTTACAGAAGGAACTACAAAAGACTCACGTGATACACACTCTGAGTCATCAACGTGATGACGTTCACGTTGCGGAGAATTCATTGGCTGATGAAGCCGCGAAGGCAGCTGTGCAAACGGCTTCCGTAGCTGCTATAACCCGGTCAAAAACAAAAATAGACAGCGATATACTACAAGCTGTCAGTGCGTCAGTAAAAGATAATAAAGAAACACTCCCAAGAGGCTTTCCAGAAAAGTACTCATATTTAACAGATACAAATGATGTTCCTTTTGCTCGAATCCCTGGAGTGGGGGATAGGGTAATTCCAAACATGGAACACAGGTTAGGACTAATAATAGTGGCACACAAAGGGCTTGCTTCTGCACACGCTGGCATTTCCGCAACAATATCATTACTAAAACGGAGATATTGGTGGCCTCGTATGAGAATACAAACTAAGAAATATGTACTAGAATGCAAAATATGCCAAAAAATGAAAGTATCAACAGTGAAACGACCAGCGCAGACATCTCTTCTCATCTCAGATAAACCATTAGCATGTGTTTACCTGGACCACTGTGGTCCCCTACAAAGGGATGGCAACTATAAATATATCATGGTCGCAGTGGATTCCTGTACGAGATTCATATGGATGTGGCCCCAGCGCTTGGTTGACGCCAAAACTGTTATAAAAGATCTGAGAGTCTTTATCGGCACATACGCAATTGCCATGCATCATTCTGACCAGGGTCCTGCTTTTAGCTCTCGAGCTTATAAGGAGGCCATGACCAGTATGGGCATTGGATTGCGATTTTCTTGTCCATTTCATCCTGAGGGAAACAGTATAGTGGAAAGAAAAAACCGAGACATAAAGCAATCTATAACAGCAAAGGCATTAGGTTCGGGTGATGGGTGGGTCAAACATTTAACAAGTGTCCAACGTAGTCTTAATAACTTGCCAAGAAATTCTCAAAAAGGTTTCAGCCCGTACGAACTATTGTTCGGAACTAGAATGTATGTTCAGGACCTTGATAGTCAGGCTTCAGTGGTAAAAGATGAAAATAAAGACTTTGACATCAAAGATCGTTTGGCTGTTTTACAGGACTTAAAGGAAACAAGAAAATCCTTAAGCAACATAAAGCTAAAGCAACAGCCATCTACCACTGAAGACACACCACCTGTCCCAGCAAGATCTATCTGGATTCCAAAGATTGGGGATCTGGTCAGAGAAAAAATAGCGGTGAAGAAGGAATTTGAGCCTTCTTACAGAAAAGCAACCTGTCTTAAGTATCAACGGAACAAGATCAGTAGTACTACCGCCCCTTGCTGGTAAAAAGGAGAACCGAGTTGTATCAATCGACCTGGTAAAACCGCAATCATGTGGCCTATAATAAATAGCAGGCCAAGTGGACTCCCAAGAAATAACAGAATACCCACATTTGCAACAATCCAAGAGGTTCAAACTGAAAGACTAATCACATTTGATAAACCTGCAGTGCACAAAGAAGGACTATGCAACAAAGCCATGGAACTCGTGCCTCTTGGAACTCAAATTGAATCAGTTCATCGTGAAACACCAGTCTACAATGATGTGGCATGAGAATGTGCTAATGAAAATCAAATAGGAAATGCTATTCCTACAATCAACAGAACTGCCTCTGGCTACTTCATCAATTTCGATAACTTTTCTGAAGATCAAAGCGACCCTGAAGTGATGCCAGAAACAAAGACTTTTAAAGAAAAGGCAACAGAACTCGTTCATCAACTCAAGAAAACTTATCTTATTTCTCCATTTCTCCATGGTTAGAGTTTTGGTTTGGGCTAGGTGAATATATATATATATATATATTCACCTCCAAACAATTATACTCGCACTCGTCCAGGAAGTTAAATCAGCAGGTTTTATTTAATCATTGTGCCATCACAGCACACAGCATAACAACCTACGCGTTTCGATCACTAGATCTTGGTCACGGTTACAAACATTTGTCACACTTCTCTTTCAGACTTTTATACCAGTTGTTCCTGTCAGCATTATTATGATGCATTGTGGTTCTGGTAGTTACTTTTTCCCAAATTTTCCTTTTTTTTCATTTTTCAAATATTTTCTCACTTGTTACATGGCAAAATGTTGTGCTTAATTACATTTTCTTATGTCTGGCAAGATGTTTAAAACGTATATTAGTCATAGTTCGTTTTTAACCAAATTAATCATAACTGTGGCGCTCACATCGCTCAAAACAAGAATTTCTCAGTGACTGTCTGATCAATATATGCATTTTAACATCTTTTGTTACCTTGCGTTTCAGTTATTTATACCCAAGTGGCAAACAATATGTTTTGTATTCGCAAGCTATTTACGGGACTCAGTGCCCTTAGTCTATCATATGCATATGACTCATCATGAGTCCATGATCATAGTTTAGTATGCTTTCTAACATCCGTTATATCCTTGCATACAGCCATTCCATATCACATTCTCTTGTTTCAATTGAGTTCTCAATTTATGCGCATGTACACAGAATTATTTTAGGGATTAGTGCCTCCCATGTGTAACAGCTATACGTTTTCCCATACATTCTATATTAATCAATATTAGCCAGGTTTCAAGAAAATAGTTCAGATCAAAGGTGCACATAAAGTTCTTCGTCCCCGTTCAATCCATATAGTCTTTTTCCACCTCTCTCTTTTAATGGTACATTGCATATTTAAGATCACAGTTTTCTATTGCTCAGATAGAAAACTGTGATCTTAAATATGCAATGGCCAAACAAATGTTGACCCATGATAAGAAGACATGGAAGAATATAACTTACAGCGGATTGGCAACAGTACCATTAAAAGAGAGAGGTGGAAATAGACTAATGACATTACAACGTCTAGAATCAAGATTAATCATTCGATTTAAAACAAAGATCCCTTATGGATTGAACGGGGACGAAGAACTTTATGTGCACCTTTGATCTGAACTATATATATATTCACTGAAAAAACCATTGGTTATAGACCATATATAGTTAGGGATTAGGCTTTTCAAAACCTTACTTTACTCACACAAAACCATTGAAATTTCATATATAGTTAGTTGCACTAACTATATATCGCGCACCCGCAATCCACTGCTGATGATGTCACATATTACATCATTCATGACATGGTTAGTGACATCACTGATGACATCACTGATGACATCTCAAATGACATCACTGATGACATCTCAAATGACATCACTGATGACATCACTGATGACATCTCAAATGACATCACTGATGACATCACTGATGACAACATCCAGTGACTGTATGTTTCTGTAAAGTTAAAATATGTCTTACATATTGAAGAATGAGTGGATGTATAAGTGTCTGGAAGAAGGATTTAGTAGGTGCATGACTGACTGTATGAGAGAATGATTAAATGTGTCTTACTGAGTGCATGGGTTAGTGACTAAACTGTCTTAATTTGTGCATCATTATATCTGTTGTTCTACAAACTGCTGCATGTGTTGATCAGTAGCTATATGAGTAACTGTATGGGTTATTGATTGGTTATCCAAGTATTTGTATGGGAGACTGAGTGTGTGTGTATGGGTGGCTGGGAGGTGTGTGATTCTGTACATAGATGTGTGAGTAGTTGATTCACTATATGTATGGGTTCAAAAGTGCATGTGGAAACAGCTGTATGGGCGGTTGACTTTGCATGAGTGTATTGGTGAGTGAATAGATATCTCAGTGCTACATGTCAAAGTAAGTACATATGTAAAACACAGTACATGTGAGAGTTGACATATATAAATAACTGTGCATAAGAGACAGTGAATGTGTGAGTGGCTGTATGGATCATTGTGAACATGTATCAAGGATTGTATAAGAGAGTAAATATGTGTTAGTATATGTTTGAATAAGTAAGGTGTGTATAACTGTATAGTTGAGAAAATGGAGGTGTGATTGATTCTTTGCATGACTGACTAGGTGTATGAGTAACTCCATGGATGAGTGACAGTCTGTGACTGTCTGTTTACACTGATTGTATCTAAGGTTATATTAGAGTCTGAAGAAGTTCATGGCATTATCACATGAATGATATCATCAGTGATGTGATCAGTAATGTCAAATGAGATGTTATCAGTGATTTTATCAGTGATGTCATTTGAGATGTCATCAGTGATGTCATCAGTGATGTCATTTGAGATGTCATCAGTGATGTCATTTGAGATGTCATCAGTGATGTCATCAGTGATGTCACTAACCATGTCATGAATGATGTAATATGTGACATCATCAGCAGTGGATTGCGGGTGCGCGATATATAGTTAGTGCAACTAACTATATATGAAATTTCAATGGTTTTGTGTGAGTAAAATAAGGTTTTGAAAAGGCTAATCCCTAACTATATATGGTCTATAACCAATGGTTTTTTCAGTGAATTTTCAAGGTTTTGTAAATGCAAATTCCTAACTATATATGGCCTAAAACCTATGGTTTTTTCTGTGAATTTCAATGGTTTTTTAATAGCAAATATCAAAAGCTGTCAAATGTCAAGTACGTGATAGGTAAAAACTTTTTCGTGTTTATGCACGCTGATGTGCTTTGAACGCTACCCCCCTCCCCTCTTTTCTCTTAGTAGTACTCTCTCTTTGCAGATAGTGAAGGGTAGTTAACGCAGGCCTTTACCCCCGTTGTAATCCGTTGTGCCTGCTTGTCTCTCCATTTGATTGATTGTTATCCAAGCATTTACTGTTTTACAATTGATTCTCTTTGGTTCATTCTCTATTTACAAATAAGCACAAAGTCGCAATACTCTGTTAAGTCTTTGCAGATAGTGAAAAATCGTGAAAAATCGTGTAAAAAAATAAAAGTAATCGAGCAAAATCAGTAGGCCACTAATTGGATCTCTTTTTGACCTCGCTAAAATAGAAACATTAGGAACAACCCTTCATGAGAAATACGAAAATAGTGAGATGAACTGAGCTCCACACCATGAGGGCTGCAAGACAGCTCGGCTCCGTCACCCACCCCGCCCAAAATAACGACAAACCCTATGCAAATATTAAAAATATATACAACACACCAGCAAAGTAACAGGGTAAAACATTTTATTAAATAACTATTTACATAACTATTTTATACTTTTTGTTGCCCGATCCGGCTAGCTCAATCGATCGAGCATGAAACTCATGCACTCCGATAGCAAGCGTTGCTGCTGATGCTATGCAGACCAAAACTGGTTTTCAGTTTGTACTTTCTTCTAGATTTTTCCATCCAAGGTTGGTTGAGTTTGTAGAAAGATGGCTTCAGATTTTCAACATACGGTGTGGTGCCGCGGACTGGGAGGGGGCGCTTGGCTCCTGCCCCCTCCCCAAGTAAGATTTTCATACGTGAAAGTACGTTCATGGTTTTGGTCCCTGAGTTGCTTCGATGTCACTGCCATTCTCAAATGGCATAAGTTCTGGATGTTGGGTGCTATAGTTCAGAGTTCTGAGCAGCGCTTGTAACACTGTCTGAAGCTTATTTGCACCTACTGCAGCTTCACTATTCTCAAAGTAAGTGAGGGCCGTTTGTGGACCTGACTGCATTTGAAAACAATGTGATATGGTACCTCCCTAAACCGCTTGACGGAGGCCCCCGAGGGGTGGTGTGATGGCACGGACTCGGAGAAGACGCTTGGCTCTGACCCCCTCCCCAAGTCTTATAGCACCGGTGTAGCCTGAGATCGCCCCGACATAGGCGGCCGGCTCCCGGGGTCCGGCGGAACTTTTTGCCTTTTGATGACTCTTCTATTCTGGACCTTGTCCTACAATCCGTTTGACCTGAAGACACGCTGTAGTGGGGCGCCCCTTTACCGTTTTAGTTGCCATTCCGCCCGCTTTTGCTACACTGTGCTTCTTCCGCCATTCACCTGTTTACCGCCCGCTCTTGCGACTACAGCGTCTCGCTCACCATGTAGTTGAGTTGCTCCCGCTCTTGCGATGCAGCGATAGGCGGATACCACAGGACACTCAAAATGGCGGCCGGCTCTTCAGATTTGGGCGTGGTCCACTAAAATGGCCCTGGGACACCTTGGAACTTGGACGCTTGCCTGATAGGGCTTGGGTCCCATTCTCGAAAGCGTCCCCTCAGCCGTGAAGATTCTAAAAAAGTCTTGGGGGCCCCCGACTCCCGCAGGCTTCTGGTGGGGAGCGGCTGCCATGATTGCTCGTGGAAGGGCCACGACGGAGCTACGAGATGGTGGTGCTCTCATGCTGACGCCAGCTTCAGTCTGAAACATCCAGAAACACTGTAGACTACCAATTCGATCAGTTCCGGTAGCGCCCCAACATGACCCGGTAGAGAAGAACTTGCCCTCCCCTCTTTGACTGATGGTTCTTGTTGCCTGTCCCCTCTGTTGTCATTTAACAGAACCTTTTGGACTGCTGAAAGGGGTTGTGTTCCGAACGCTGGTTGGTGGAGACATTTTGACTATATTCTTGACCTACGTTGTCGCGTAATGCGTTATATGACACGCCGCGTTAGCGCACCTGGAAGTGATCCGGGGCGCGGCGCGCAGCGCGTAACGTAAGCATAACAGGTCATGTGACTTGTTAATAAAACTTTTCATTGGTTTATTTTACTTTTGTTATTTTAATGATGAAAAGCTTGGTCATATGACCTAAAAATTACGCTTTTTATTGGTTTCGAACATTATTTTTTTTTAAACATATATGTTATAATGTTCCAGGCTAATGTACTTTCCCGGAAAATTTACAACTGTCCTGCAAGTAAAATATATTCCTTTTTCGAGAAAAAGGGCGTTTCTTCGTCCCATGACGGAGCCGTTGAGTAAAAGAGGCTCGGCCTGCTGTCTTAGTCGCCGATACGCCTGATTATCAGATTCTTATCGATCACTTTATGTTGCAGGAGTGGAAAACACAACTGCCCTTGACCATTTATCTTTACTGCGTTCCTACGTATTATACCTTTTATCCGTCATGTAATTGGACTGCTTTATTTCACTTGCCTTTTACTGATCCGAAAACAGTGACTAAAAGTAAAAACTTTACCAATGTAAATACTACTACCATGTTTTGTTTTAAAAACCTTTATTGTGAAAATGTCAGTATACAAATACGGGCCTATAACCACGTGGGCCGGCCACGGAGCAAACTGAAATCGTATATGATGAGGAGACATTTACACTGTAGAGGAACGTAACGAGCGGGTCATTAGGTTGCAAGAACTAAGGTGTCTAACAGTTGCGGAATCGGTGGACGTACATTTTGTAATTAAAATACGACAGGGCCACTTACAAAAAAATTATCTAGATATACATTTGCGGGCAAGTACCATGGGTGACGTTAATTCGAACTTTCAATAGTACAGTAATCAATAACACATCAGAACTTAATATCAATAGGGATGTCGAAATATTCAATCAATTCTCGTCCCCGCCCGCCATGAGCATCAAAACTGCATTCATATCTCGTGATATCAAGGTTGTTCAACCAGTACACAACAAGGAGTTACGAGTCCCATTTATACCGGCGCCATTTTGGGCGAGGCCGGGCAGGTCCAAGATATAGTCAAAATGTCTCCACCAACCATCGGCCAGACCAGAACCCCTTTCGGCCCTTTATGCTACAAGATGGTGTCTTCCATTCAGAAAATATTGTTGGCAGCATTTTGAAAGGAAAGATAAACAGCCGTTCTCCTAGTGAGTCTCACATTCTTACATTTAGGAAGAATGTTGAAGAGTAGTATGTTGAAAATCTGAAGCCATTGTTCTACAAACTCTCAATCATCCTTGGATGGAAAAAAAAATCCTGAAGAATGTACAAACTGAAAACCAATTTTTGTCTGTATAGCATCAACAGCAACGCTTGACTCAGCTTTGTGTGAAGCCGCCATTTTGATTCAATCAATAGCGTCCCCCTGCACACATTCAGGGTTCTGGTCGTGTCTTCAGGTCAAATGGATTGTGGGACAATATGCAGAAAGGAAAAGGAAAAAAGTTCCGCCAGACCCCGGGAGCCGGCCGCCTATGTCATGGGCGATCTTTGGCCACACCAGGGCAATAGTGAAGCTGCAGCAGGTGCAAATAAGCTTCAGACAGTGTTACAAACACTGCTCAGAACTCTCAACTATGGCACTCAACATCCAGGACTTGCCATCCGGATCTTGGCGCCTTGTGCTGGTTCCGACCTATTCACACATCGGTCCACTACTGACATCACCTCAGAAGCCAACGGGGCACCCCACGCCGACTTTCGGCGCAGCATTGTAGGATGGCCACACCAGTGCAGCAACTTGCTGGACACCACCTCGGTGCCATCCGGATCTCGGCAAGTTCGAGTCACTGTACCGCAAGAGTGACCGGAACTCAGCTGGACACGCCGTCTTTCAGCGCAGCATTGTAGGATGGCCACACCAGTGCGGCAATTTGCTGGACACCACCTTGGTGCCATCCGGATCTCGGCGCGTTCGAGTCACTGTACCGCAAGAGTGACCGGAACTCAGCTGGACACGCCGTCTTTCGGCGCAGCATTGTAGGATGGCCACACCAGTGCGGTAACTTGCTGGACACCACCTCGGTGCCATCCAGATCTCGGCGCGCTGTGCTGCCTTCGGCCTACTGTAGCCGCAAGTGCGGACGCAACTCAGTTGGACGGCGAGTGAAATGCTAAGGGGCGCCCCACTGCAGCCGAGGAGCCTCCATCTTGGGGGAGACGCACAGCCCCCACTGACTGACGCGACCTTACAGGCCAACGGGGCGCCCCACGCCGACTTTCGGCGCAGCATTGTAGGATAGCCACACCAGTGCAGCAACTTGCTGGACACCAACTCGGTGCCATCCGGATCTCGGCGCGTTGTGCTGCCTTCGGCCTATTCGCACATCGGTCCGCTACTGACGCCGCCTCACGTGCCAACGGATTTTCTACGCTTTTTGTAGCCCTATGCCGCATAACAGGTCATGTGACTTGTTTATAAAACTTTTCATTGGTTCATTTTACTTTTGGTTTCCTAATGATGGAAAGCTTGGTCATATGACCTAAAAATAACACTTTTCATTGGTTTAGAACATTTTTTTTTCCCAAACGATGAAAGCCCCACCTTGTTTCTGGATGATTCAGACTGAAGCTGGCGTCAGCATGAGAGCACCACCATCTCTTGGCTCCGTCGTGGTCATTCCGTGAGCAATCATGGCAGCCGCTCCCCACCGGAAGCCTGCAGGAGTCGAGGGCCCCCAAGACTTTTGTAGAATCTTCACGGCTGAGGGGACGCTTTCGAGAATGGAGCCCAAGCCCTAGCAGGCAAGCGTCCAAGTTCCAAGGTGTCCCAGGGCCATTTTAGTGGACCAGGCCCAAATCCGAAGAGCCGTCCACCATTTTAAGAGTCCTATGGCAGCCGCCTATTGCTGCACCGCAAGAGTGGGCGCAACTCAACTACATGGTGAGCGAGACGCTGTAGCCGCAAGAGCGGGCGATAAACAGCTGAATGGAGGATGAGGCACAGTGTAGCAAAAGCGGGCGGAATGGCAACTGAAACGGTAAAGGGGCGCCCCAGTACAGCAGACGAGCCTCCACCTGGGGAGGCCCGTTCACGCCGCCTCCCCCACACCCCCCCGGGGCGCCCCACGCCGTTTTTCGGAGCAGCATTGTAGGATACCAAAACCAGTGCGGCAACTTACTGGACATCACCTGGGTGCCATCCACATCTCAGCGCGTTCTGCTGCCTTGGGACTATTCGCACAACAGACCGCTACTGACGAGGCCTCCCCGCGCACCCCCCGGGGCGCCCCACGCTGTTTTTCTGAGCTGCATTGTAGGATACCAAAAACCAGTGCGGCACCCAGGTGACATCACCTGGGTGCCGTCCAGAACTCAGCACGTTGTGCTGCCTTGGGACTATTCGCACAAAAGACAGCTACTGACCATTGTTGCTTCTTTTTTCCACAAATGTTTAAATGTATTTACAGTTTTTGTTGCGTTCTATATATTTATAAGTTAATAAAGTTTTATAATCCTACTTTGTTGGAGTGCTATATATTTTTTACAAATCGGGTGAATGGGGCCTTGAATCGGGTTATTGTCATGTGTGGGCTTTGGAAGTGTGCTGCTACAGGATCGGACATTTCAAACTCAAATGCACGTTCTTTTTCTTACC